>NC_137464.1:43092096-44588752 GCF_964235325.1 Thermobia domestica
TCTCTACAAATTCTAAATGTTACATAGAACAATTCATCTATTACCAAAGTTGTGTGTTAACCTATACGAAATCATGACATTTATGTAAACAATGAGTGATGTGCGTAAGAAACCACAAAAAAAATAATAATAAATAAATAAAAAATAAAATAAATAAATAAAAAATAAAATAAAATACAATAAAATAAATAAATAAATAAACGTATTGTTTCCTATTAAACGTTCGTCTAAACTTCTTTTTAAGGGAAAATGTTTAGTAAAACTTTTAGTTTACTGTACTGCAAAATAAATGATTAAATGGTTTGCTGTTTTTTACGTATAAAATGTGTGTTAGCAACCGCTTCACAAAATGTTTAGTAAGATAGTTGTAAGTATATAATCATGTTTAAACGTTAAGTATAAACTATAATGTCCCTAAATGTGCGCTAAATACTAATAATTTGACAGTAATGTGTTGTAGTTGCTTCTTATTCTAAATGTTACATTTAACAATTCAACTGTTACAGGAATGATGTGTCGGGTTCGATTCCCGGTGGGAACATTCGGTCGAAAAAGTATAAAAGCTTCTTTTTTAAGCCAGCCATCCTGAGTGAGGCTTTCCTAGATTTTTCTCATTCACACCAGACAAATTCCGAGATGGTACCTAGCATATAAAACCCAGGCCGCATCCTTCCTTCCCTTTCGCCGGATAATGTAATCACCGACGAACGTCATCCCCTATATGTGACGAGCTAACAGTCATAGAAGCCGAAAGCCCAAAAATCTATTCCTAAATCCTAAGATTGATTTGTTAATCATTATAAAATCATGCCATTTACGTAAACAATAGGACTTTTATAAGAAACAAAAGAAAGTATTAAAGTACACCGTATTGAAATTTTAATTGTCGGAAACTTACGTTTATGACAAATGTTTGTTTATTCATTGTAATTTAACGCCTCGTTTCAGCTTTGAGACCGTATGAGACGTGGACCTACAGATTAAGGAGAAATCCAAACCACCAAATATCAAGGCTTTCCCACCGGGAATCGAATCCGAGATCCCATGTACTAAACACCCGTGTACTTTTAAATGGACTAGCGAAGAGTACAAATAAAATATTTAGTAAAATATTTGGCTAATTATACACAATGTTTTTCTTAAAACGTTTAATTAAGTACTTAAATATGTTGTTACTGTACGTGTAAAGTATGTCTTCTAGTAACAGTTTTTGCAAAACGTTTGTGAATAGACATTTTCAAACGTTAATTAATGGTTACGAAGTTTATAAATTTGGGTTTAAATAGTAATGGCTTGTGAAGATATCCTATAGTTACATTCTATTCTAAAAGTCACATAAAATATCCATTACGAAAGTGGAGTTAATCTTTATGGAATTATGCGATTTACTTATAAAGTGAGACTTTCATAAATTTACCATGTTCTCTATCAAAGGTTTAACTGTCGAGATTTATTTACTTAGTTATTTAGGGCCTTATGCAGAGTCGTTTTGACGTCTGATTAACGCCATACTACAGGGATGACTAACGGATGGTTATCAAAATTGTATTCAGAGCCTCTGATTAGGACGTAGTATTTGACGAAGTTAATCACATGTGATTGATTAACCTATAACAGAGGCTAATCTTTTTTAACCACGGCTTATGTGCGGCACAACATTTCGTACTTCGTATTTCATGTATTTTAATTTTTACAGACTACGTATGCGCTAATCTACTTTTCCGTAGTTGCAACATTTATTTTTCTCACCCGATGAATTTGGGTTATTAAAGTTAATCATACCCAAATCATATTTTTAGTTGTACTCAAAGGAAACTCTGAATACCAAAAATTGCACCTTCCTTATTAAAAAGTTAGTATGTTACTAACTAGTCTGTGACTAACACTCGATTAACGAATTCTCTCTGAATACCGCCCTTAGTGTCTAGCGAAACTATTGTTAATCAAATACTTTGAGAACTTTTTGAGTGATTAAATGTTTAGATTCTGAACGTGTCAAATCGGACGATATTCTGGTTGAAATTGATGTTGATCCATCAAATAATTCTTCAGATTTTTTCCTCCAGGACGGATGAACACACAGGCATAGTAAATATAATTTTGGGATACCTCCAAGGTGTGATCAAAACGTACACTGAATGAAGTTGCACAGTGCCATCTATCGATGTTGCATCTATTCCAACTAGTAAGCCCGGTAGCCTAAACCTTTGGTACAGACAGTGTCGAGCTTGAACGAGTCGTGACATGTTAGCTGGCTTCCAGAGGCAGAAGAGTGAAGACGTGTTAAGAATGTCTGTCGCGCGCCAACATTAAATTTTGTTCTAAGCTGCAAAAAAAAAAAAAAAAAAAAAAAAAAAAAAAGTGCCAAAGAAGGTCACGAAATGTCAAATTGAGTGTATGACGATGAAGCTGTGACATTGAAGACTGTTTACAAGTCGTATGAGCGATTTAAAAGCGACAAGGAGTCAGTTGAAACCGACCAATGATCGGGACGTTCTTCGACGCCAGGAACAAATGAAAGCGTGTAAAACAAAAGGCACAGATGATTTGTTCTAACAGAAAAATGACTATTCGTGAACTTTCCGAAGAATTAAACATCTCGTATAAGTCCGTGAAATACATTTTAACTACCAATTAAATAGGCAAATGGCTTCCTTCTTCATCACAGAATGCGCCGTGCCACACATTGCTTTTGATCCACGAGTTTTTGGCCGAAAAATAGTCTATTTGCATTCACTTTGCTCTCGAAATATAGCACCATACGACTCTTACCACTTCCCAAAAATTAAAACCGTGCTTAAAGGAAAACATTTTGACACCGTTCCTGATATTGGGAAGACCATGACTGACCAACTGAATACTCTTTCAAAAGAAGCCTTCCCAGAAATGCTTCCAGTAATGGATTGAACGTTGGGATAACTGCATTGCTAGCCAAGGCAGTACGTACATTGAAGGAGATTAAATCAATATCCATGTGAGCTTATTACCTTATTCCTAATAAAAATTACTAACATTATTTTTCGATCACACCTCGTAACTCCATAAGAAACGGAATTAACGGATTAATGCTCTTATATGTGGAATGAAAAATTGCAATTACGTCAAATTATGTATACTTACAATTTCAAGAACTCTAGATAATATTAAAAACGACTGTTCGTATCTGCATAGGTATGAAAAATGAAGCTGAAACCCCAAGCCATTGCAATCGTGTGAAATCATGACATGTAATGAGTTTCATTAAAATGAAAGATTTTTGTTCTATATTCATAGTTACAGGTAAAAGATATGTACGAGTATAACGAACACAAATCTCTTTCTGTACATATATATACGCACAAATTTTTCTTCGTTAGACCAAAAAGTATAAAATGTCAAGAATTACGGTACAGTCACAAAGGGGAAAAAAGAGGCTTAGAATTTAAATACTCTCATTAGATTAATAGAAGCAAATTGAACATTTCTGGGTAAAGGTAATGTTTCAGATAAAAAGGTAAAGGAAAAAAGGGAGCAAGCTACTGTCAAACGCTTCCATGTGAATTATACTATGCACTAGTTAAAATTAGCACTTTTATACAGTTTTTCCTCTAACAACCTTGTTAGCAAATTATATTTTCCTTTTGTCTTGTTCAATTCTAATTTTGTTCTCATTTTTTTCTTTTAAAAAATAAAAACTTTATTATTCAAACAATAATATGTTTTTTTTTCACTTCTTTCCGAATCAAAAATCTTTCCTTTCAAACTTTTTTCTTCTTTATTTCATTCTATATAATGAAAATTGTCGTTAGGTTAATAAGTTTTACTTTAGTAGAAAATTTCTTTTTTTAAAACAAAAATCTAGAGAAAAGAAATGTAATTGGATTCGTTATTTATTCTCTAACATTTTTCACCTTTGCTTTTTTAAAATAAAAAAACTGAAATAAAAAAGCAATGGCAGATAGAGAAATAAAGAGAGTATATAAATATAATTAATGTCAGTTGTAACAAGCACGTTACTAAAGAATGAACTCACGGGAAATTGATATGACCAAAACTTTATGTGTGTCAAACCAATAATAACAAATCTTCTATACTAATCAAGGTAATTAATTAATTTTTTGAAGTATAATGAATTTTTTCTTTCATATCTATTATAATTGCAGCTAATCTCGTAAATTTTGGCTTTCAAGACTTAATACCATTAACACTTTAACTCGATATAACGTTATAAACAATTGATTATCGTAATTATATTCACCTTCTGACTTGCAGAGTTTTGAACAGAATTTCAACCTGAAAATTACTAATTCTCTCAGTGCAAATTAACTCTTCTTTACTACTACTACTACTACTACTACCAATAATAATAATAATAATAATAATAATAATAATAATAATAATAATAATAATAATAATAATAATAATAATAATAATAATAATAATATTTTTATAGATAGGAAATTAACGTTCGTATAAATCTCAGAGATACAATTAGTGTTACCCATGAAATGAGAAATTTCGAGTCCCGAGGGCAACACTAATTCACCCAAGTGTTAGATCTTGAACACGGTTTTAGTGTTGCATGATTCATAGTAAACAAATTTCACATTGATACAACTAATTAGGCGAAGAAACGAACAACACTTACTAACATTTAAAGATTGGCAAGTCATTACACTAATATATTCCAATAATAAATATGGTTTAAATTATATTAAATCTCCCTTCATGGGCCTCTCGTGAAGTAGAAGGATCTTGATAACTTCTATACATTGTTCGGCGTAAGCTCTAAACTGCGATAAACAAAGCCACGTGAAACTAAATCTCGCTGATTTGCTGTTGTCCTACCGACGCTTGTACTCCTCCGCAAAATAGTTCATGTGATTGCATTATTACTTTTACTATGAAGCTTCATATAAAACTGCTATATTATTATAAATGACAAAAATATAATACGGATTATCTAATAATACTGAAATCGAGTGTGGTTAATGAAACAATACAAATAAACACTAAGCACGCGCGGTAATTATGGCGCCAACTCAACTGTGGACGGGTGTTTTGCTTTTAAAGTCTGAAAAATGACTGGCATGAATCCAGGTTCCGCGAGTGTTGTGGTGAAACACCAACAAGGCAAACCTTTACTCACTAAGCAACAATTGTTTACGAGCAAAATTCAAATACTTTTTTTTTTTCAATCTTTCGAGTTTCTTTTGTTTCTTTTCTGCTGCTGCTGTAAGTATCTGGACAACACGAGACAGTATTGTCAAAATGCACGTGCATAATTTGCTCCTCCCCGTGGGGAGTGGGAGTGATACATCACTAGCCAATCGTATTTGTGACAAGCGGAAGGATACAAATATTTTGTTTATCGGAATTTAGAGCTTATGCTGAACAATGTTTAGACGAAATTAGGGGGGAAAATCAGGCCATAAATTTTGTTCATAAATTGACTACATGAGATGCAACAAATTCGAATACGAGACGAAAAGAGCTTACCGATAATCGACATGAAACTGTAGTACCTAACTTCTCGTCTCGAAGGGGCGGAGTTGGTATAGAATTTGGAAGTATAAACATACTGCTTAAAATTCGCAAAAGCTACAAAGCTATCTAAATTCATAAGCACAAAAACTTAACTTCCTCTATTAACACAAATATTTTAATTGCAACCATAAAAATATACGTTCTTTTACTATTTTTAAATGGTACCAAAAAATATCTCCAAAATGGAAAGAAGTGACTAGATCATAGACAAAACGGGACTTTATCAACAATCACCCTTTAATTTGCACTCACAGGGCCTTAACGGTATTGACCGGCAGGGGTTTTAACATTTTTAACAAGTTAAACTGACTCATATACTATATTAGCTAAGACAAAGAAATCTTTTCAATTTGTTTCCTATATTATTTTAATTATCTTATGTTGGACTGTCGACTGTATGTCATTCTTTAAATATGTAATACACTTCTTTTAATGCAAACTTTTCGCTCGTAATTATTGATTTTTGTTAATCATGTACAGTATCAATAGAAGTTAATACATCGCAACGGAGTTAAACCGTATTACATTATGCAATGATACATAACTGTAAACTAGGCTGCTAGGATACTGCCCACAACAAATTTCTTGCAGAATAGTTCTATAATTGCACATCATTTCCATTAAAATAGCACCTAGTTTATCGCTAAAATATACAGTATATGAAAACTAAACAATTTTTCGTGTTAATCTGTATACAATCTGATGAATTATAAGGTTCGTGGTATATTGAATGTAATGACTTCACAATATTATAAAAGTTTTATATTGATCTACTATTAACTATTAAAATATTTTATACCATCACTAAACCACAGTATCCTACTTACATCTTGAAACCAGGATAACTTGTAAATTTTGGGATTGGCTCGGATGTTGCACTCAAAATAGACATCATCCCCTTCTTTGATGTCTTTCGGGTTGAGGCTGCTACCCATTTTCAAGGTGACTACTGGTGCGTCTGTAACGATGATAAAACAACAATACTTTTAGTCTAAGCTTTATAAACCTAATGACAAAAATATTTCTACAAGTAAATACCATGAAATATCACATTGACTATTTAGATAGAAATTCTATCACTTAAAATATGTTGACACAACAAAAAAATAACTTTTCAAAGATATAACTTAAAGTTGTATTGAAGAACTATTACGACTAGTTTTTCAAAAACGTGTTCTGTTTCTCATAAAAACAGAACTACGTGAGCAAATGGCAATTTGCCCTTCGCATCTCATATTACGAGCTTATATATAGTTCATTTGAAGTAGTATCTTTACTATGTTTAATGTTCTTTCTTGAAGCACGAATAGTAAGTGAGGTATGAACCTGTATTTTCGTGTGATATTCAAACCATTTAAGCTTCCACTGGAAATCAAAATTTTGTTCCTATTACCAAATCAAAGGACGCTAAACTTTTAGTTGCAAAGATTCAGTAACGTTTTGAAAGTCTTTAATCATTCTACATTCCTTGTGTAATGCTAAGTACCGAAATTCATACGAAACATTTCATGAGTATTTTTATTAACTTTATTCGAAGCCTTATAAAGCTAATTGTAAAAGTAGTAGATAAATCGAAAAGTTTTAGATTGAGTTAAAGATTGCTGCTGAAGTTAAAGATAAAGGTTTTTAGACAAAACTTAAGATAAAAGTATTGTATGAAGCTAAAAGTTATACAGTAGATGAAGAACATGTAACCGATTTAAGGAAATCTACAAGTTGAATATGAAGCTGAAGGTAAATGTTAAGAAGCTAAATGTTGTAGGTAAAGCAAAAAATAATGGCAGTAAATGAAACTAAAGGTTGTAGATGAAGCAAGATAAAAATATTGTAAATATAGCTAAACAATACTAATGAAACTAAAGGTTGAAGATAAAGCTAAAGATAAATGTTATAGACAAAACTAAATGTATTAGATGAAACTAAAGATTGTAGATATACCAAAAGGTCTGTAAATAAAGCTAAAGGCTGTACTTTGTACATGAAATTACAGATCTTAGATAAAGATAGAGGCTATACACAAAACTAATGCTAAAGGTTTCAGATGAAGCTAAGGGTCTGTTGATAGGTATGGAATGAGGCCACGGGCTTGCAAGGTTTTGATATAATGACACATGCCCATATTACTATATTGCTAGGAGATATACGGTGTAAACAGTTCATGTAATGAATATAGATTCTAATGGATTGAGTGAAATCTAGATGGATGTGGAATATTTGGAATCACGATTTGTAATAGATATTGATCGATTTGTTTATACAAGATGGCTATAAAGAGTAGGAATATTAAATCACTAGATATTGATTGAAGATATATTGATCAGAAAAGATTATGTACTGAAGATATAGTATGGTTTGCTTATTAGAGTAATATTGAGACATATTCCATGTTAGTGTAATTGTGGAATATTATGAAGATAATTAACTGAGTTTCGGTTGGTACAGATTACGAATAAAGGTATAGAATAATTCAGTAGTAGTCGAGTGTATATTTTCCAATAGTTTTAACAGGGTCGCATACCAAGTAAAACATAAAGGTTGTAAATAACGCTAAAGTGTGTAGATAAAGCTGAAGATTGGAGTGAATTTAAAGGTTGTAAACAAATGTGAATAAGTATGAGTTTCGTATACATGGATAAATAAAATACTGGCAAGAGATACAGACGTGTTACTGAACATACATTGACAATCACATAAAAAGCCTTTAGTATTATCTCCTTCATTATGCTGCGCTCTTTCCGAAATCGTAGTAGTCGCCCTATGTAGCTGGTGAGGTTCTTTTGTTCATCTCGGCAATTAACTGCCCTATGTCGCTTACTAAGAACGGAATATATGCAAATCTGGGGGTTCTTTCAACAATGGAAATAGCTCAAAATTCCTCAGCATCACGTCTGGTGAATATGGTTGTCATCTAAAATGTTTTAGTATCACAAAAACAACAATTGGGTTACTGATTCCGCCATATGAAAACAATCGTTTCAGTTTTTCCTTCAAAGTTCGATGACAGTCCAACATCTACCGATATCTGCTTGACAATTTAGTGGTAATCAATTTAAAGATCTTGTAATAACTCCACTTGCTCCAATGGACAGGTTACATATACGGGCCTAATCCATTGATTCTTTCCAACCTGACAAAAAGTCTCGATCGATCCTGCAGTCGTCTGATACTGTGTCGTATCTTTACACACACTTCCTGCAATCCTTCACAACATTGAGGTGCATTTTTGACAAGAAATACTTCGATTTTCATCCAAGAATGCTGTACAAGTTTTGTAAATATGTTTCGGAGCACCTTACTGATCACATCAACTACAGACCTCACAACAACTATTCCTTTTTCAAACTGCTTTTACTATTGTACACCTCAACAATGGCTAGAGCTATCAATCTTCAGTCTTATTTCATGTATAATCACGCATATATTCATGTGCTCTTTATTTACAGTCTTCGTATAAAGTCTTCATATAAAGCTAAATGTAAAGGTTGTAAACAAACAAAAGGTAAAGGTTGCGAAAAAAACTAAACGTAAAGGTTTTAAATAAAGTTAAAAGTTTTATATAAAGATAATGGTAAAATTTTATATAAAAGTAAAAGTAATAAATGAAGTCAAAGGTTGCATATAAATCTAATGCCAAAGATTGTAAATTAATGCTAAGATAATGGTTGTATATAAAGCTAATGGTAAAGGTTGTACATAAGACTAAAGATTGTAAATAAAGTTAAAGATAAGATTATATATAAAGCTAAAGGTTAAGGTTGAATAAAGCTAAAGAAAAAGTTTGAATATACAGCTCAAGACAAAGATTGTATACAAAGCCAAAGTTGTATCTAAAGATTATGCAAAATTTACCATTTTTCTTTTGCTTGTTTTTCGTAAGTGAAATGAGATAATGAAATGCAACTTACCACAATCATAGATAATATTATTCTACAACAGAAAATATGAACCTGAAGAATTTTCAATGTGACAATCCATAGAAATTACAGTGTTGCCAAAATAATATCTCCCCACAATCTAAGTTAAAGCAGCGACTTGAGGAACGAACTTAACTGCATTTGATTATGTATCCTGTGAACTAGTTTTTAAATAACATTACTACTTAAACTTAATAACTGTATATTAAAACTATTTTGTTTATTACAAACTAAATACAACCATTGTTTAAAAAGTAGTTCACAGGATTTTAAGACAACATGATTTGTAGGCAAATGCAGTTGAGTTTGTTCCTCTACCTCTTTGTCTTAACTTAGATTTTGGGGAAAATGTTATTCTGGCAACACTGTAATTTCTATGGATAGAAACACTTAAAATTCTTAAGTTTCTTATTTTCTGCTGTAGAATAACATTATCCATGATTGTGGTAACTTGCATTTCATTATGTCCTTTCACTTATGAGAAACAAGCAAAAGGAAAATGAAAAATGTTGTATTATTATTGTAAATTAGGCTCTTAAAGCGAGATAGGACTCTATAGAGACCCCAAAGCCTGAATTAAGAAAATATACCAAAGTTTATAGACTTCGGTATGTTGAGGAGATTATGAAGTTAGCTTCACACTTAAGCTTCCTTTACACCATAGGTTTCCCGTTTTACAATGGATAGGCAAAATAAAAAAATAAAAAAATTGCAACTGAGGTAGAATGAAAAATTAATTTCCGGCCGTGCGATGAATCATCCCAGGCCTCTAAGTTGGTAGGTAAATGCCTTATTGATTACACCACCGTGCATTATGTGCTGCATATTATATAAATCTAATAACAATAATAGTAATAATAAAATAATAATATAAAATTGACAAGCTCTTCATCTATAAGGAAAATTGATCGCACTTTCTATTTACATGTTTTTCTGTTTACAACCTATCACCAAGTAGGACGAAGAACGAACACAAATTGTTCATGAAGTATATGGATTTTTAAAGCGTTCCTTTTATTTGATAACCACTTTTTATATCCACTAGTGCGAGAGAGAAATCAGGTCAAGGATCAATTCGGTAAACAATGAAAGTCGTAAGAGGAGAAAAATATAGAAAAAAATCTAAAAGAAGTTTCTTGAATCAGTGAATCGTATTAGTGAAAACTCCTTCAGAAATTTGATGAGTGTGGGAATTGTAACATGTGCTCTTAAAATAACCAACTTGTACTTTTGTTAGAAATTAGATCGAGAGAGAATTAAGTTTGAACTGATTAGAAAAATGAGCTGCTGATCATAATTAAGGAAGTTTTGTCATGAAGTGCATTTAAAGGTATAAGAGGACAGATGAGTATCCTCTTGCTTAGGTAATATTTTAAGTGAAGATTTGAAGCTCAAACGAAAGGGTAAAAACAATAATAAAAGAAGCGAACGAAGAACTTAGCAAGAGGATTATTTTGGTGATATCTAAAACAAAAAAAGGACTGTGATAAAATACTAATTACATATTTTCATCCAGAGTGTTGTACTGAACGGATCCGAAAAGTGAGCAATTACGAAAGAGTAACAAAAATGTTTGGATATTTTTTCAAGTTGGGTGTGAAGAAGAATAGAAAAAAATAGATCTAATGGAACGAAAACTGAAGTAGGATACATTATAAAAATTTGGAGAGGGACAAATAATACTGGAAATAGATACGAAGATAAGAAGAAAACCTCAAGGGTATGTTTTAAAAAATAGCCTTACGAGAGCATAACTGTAGAACGGAAAACTAAAAATTTAATTACATTTTTATAAGATACTTCAGTTACATTTAATGGGCACCAGTTGAAAACTTTCGTAAAAATTTTGTATTTATTGAGTTAAGTGCGATAAGAATATAGCATAGCCAATCTGTCGAGCAAAATGATACATGTATTGAGAACAAGCGATTTACATCATAGTACGTTGAACTCAGAAATATTTATGAGAACGTATTACTATTTTTATAGTTTTCTCTCTTGCCAGAGCTTTCCTATGGCTATATGATTAGCCTAAGTGCCTTTGGATCGGGATACTGGGATTCGACTACCGGTAGAGAATTTCATAATTTGGGTCCCACTTTATACTGTAGGCCCACGTCTCTTATCTGAAAGGGACGTTAAATTTCAATTCAATAAATCCATTTCTTCCTAACATTTTCCATTGTGTAACATCAATATTATATTATATATAGTCCTCTTTCTCCTACAAAAATATGTTTTCTCGTTCTCAGTAACACAAACTATTTATTGTGCAAAATTGATGCAGACATCGTTCCGTGGTCATGTCACATAGTGAAAGTATGTTAAGAGTCAAGTGTGATGATGATATAAGGCACGAAAAAAATCTGAATTTTTACATGTCTTCGTAGATATTCCTCTAAATTTTATCCCAAACGCAACCAGTGGTCTTAAGTATATGATAATCTTATTATATTCCCCTTTTATATGTGCTTCGTGCGCTTGAATTTCCCATTAGTAACGGCTTCAGACCACAGTCATCAATCATATTATATAGGACCTCAGCTATCATGTTAAAAATCAATCATCTTCTGAAACAATTAAAGTTCGCAACAAATATAGTTTGTAGGTTGAGAGAGGTAAGGTACACTAAGCTTTGCTTGCAATATGCTTATTTCAGTCATATAATACTATAATGTATGGCTAGATTGAAAAATATCTTTATGCTAGAATAAAATTGTAGATTCTTGTTTTCTTTTTTTTTTTTCTTTTTTTTTTTTACTTTTTCAATATTATTTTAAAATGATACATGCTTTAAAAAAGAAAACTTCACATTTTTGTATCTGTTTATCAGAGAATTTTATAAATAACATGTAAGTAATTTTCGAGTTACTGAACATAAAAATTAAAAGTTTGTTTTTACTTATTCATAGAAATATTTACCTAAGAATATTTGATAGAATATATCAAGGCAAGAAAACAGGAGTTTTCTGACAGTATTTTTATATTGTTTGAGTCTCCGTTGAATATCTCAGGAAAGAACATTATGTCATACAGGTAATTTCAACAAATCATACATTTTATCTATATGTAGACTTCCATCTGAGAGTTCAAGATAACTTCATTAATGTGAAATGTTCTGCAACTTAAGTTCTATGTTTCCAGTCACACTGATAAAGACAAAGATGGTTCATTGAAACAGTTTGTCGCTGTGTACAGTACCAGGTCTAAGATGCTTACTGGTGTGATATTTTATAAAAACATATGGACTTTATTACAATTTGAATTTTACTGTTAAAAAAACTGGAATACAGAAGTAAGTTATGTTTAACTTCTCTATCAAAACTGAATGTACATTGTGTAACGCATACAAGTAACAATGATGAAGATAGTCTTTTCGTGTGTGTGTGTGTGTGTGAATATTTTTCTATTAGCGAATGCCTCGAACCATGAATATTAAAAGGCTTAGGACACTACAGAATTTTGTTTAAAAAAGAAGACGCAAATAAGATGACTATGTGTCGTATAATAACTAAAATAACGAAAAGCTCCAGTTTAGAAAAATGAAAGAAAGATATGCATATTTTTTTTCCTTCAAAATGTAATAGGCATGTACTGTTCAAACCCATAAACTACTGGGAATTACGTGCCAAAGCATGTGACAAAAGGACAATTGACTTCAGTCAAAATTACTTTCACTTCACCAACCCCTTCCTGTGACTGACCACCTCACTCCCATTGGACCAAAAAAAATGTAAAAGCACCAATGAAACTAGAAAAAAAGAATGTCCTCTTCTTCATATATGACACATCTGGCTAGTGGGCGCGAATTGATGCTAATGGAGGTTATGTTCGACATTAATTTGGTGGACTGTCGTCAGGGAGGAACTCGGATCTCATCCCCCTCCTAACACCCTTCCCAATCCTGAAAAACCATTTTCAACGTTTTTCTTTGTCACCTTTCGGCACTTGACAGACTGTTTTGTTTCAAAAGTTGAAAAAAGAACAACAGCAAAAAAAAAAAAAAAAAAAAAAGATGGCTACCATTTCACGCTCTTGTCAAAATTTCTCTCGCTCTATTACAAACCACAAAAAAGTCCCTTTCAATGTGAGTACATTACACTGACATTCCTCATGTATTATGGGTTTTCATTCACTTGTGTTTTGCATATATTTCATATGCAAAAGCAACAGGATTGCTAGTATTATTGTTCTTAATTTTCTTGAAAAAGTATTGCGAAATTACTGCAAAGGGTTAGTTATGCAAAATTGAGGACCTAAAAGTGCTAAATTATACAATTATACTGAAAATTCTTTTAGCAAAATTATAAAAAGAAAGACTACTGTCAAATATGCTTTCAGGGTAGCATGGTAACTGTGATCGAAAGGGTTATGAACTTCCTAATCCGTGACCCGGAAGCAATCAGAGCAGCGACCTCAACAGACACGATAAACCATAGGTCCATGACCAGAAGTCATCTGGAGAGAACTGTTACTTGGACAAAGCCGGTGTGACCCAAAGACCACGAAACTTCATCATATATACGCTGATCCTCGAGAGTCTGCTAACGTAACGCTAACCAATATGATTCTTTGTCTTCTCGCTAAGTCTTATCATTAGGGTTGGGAACTTGAGGACCTAAAAATTGCCTAAAAAGGACAGTAAAAGATCTAAAAATATCTTTTAAAAAAGGACCAAAAAACTGGGAAAAAGGACGTAAAAATAAGACCGAATTTAATTGAATTACATATTTAATGAATATAATGCTCAAGCTTCTGGTAGGTTAACGGTCTGTCCTTCCACAAACTAAAGTACAAACTAAAATAAGAAAACTTCCCCACCGTCACTCTTGCTGGAGGAAATTGTTAGCCTCCTTATCTGACTTGTGATTGTTGCAGATCCGGTTTTATCAGTCCAGTTGTTGAAGAATGTCTTATCTTTTGAATTTTCTTTACTAAAGAAAAGATGTTTAAGAGGTGGTGGTGGTTCGAGTTAATGATCAGTAAATTTACTGTCAAAAGATGAAGTGCAAAAAAAGAAGACGTTAAGACCTATGAAAAGCTTAAAAAAGAACAAAAAAACACCAAAAAAAGGCAAAAACGGACAAACAAAATCCACCATTTTCTGGTATACAATGACCCAAAATGAATGTATATATTATGCTAAGCCTCGTCTTCGGGCACTCGTAAAAAAGAGAATGTTTCCTCAAGTTCTGGGCCCTACTTATCATGTTCTATCTTATTGTATAAGTGTGTGTGTGTGTGTGTGTGTGTTAAATGACTACACTCAAAAATAACTGCACAGGCTTATTGGAGTATAAGGGTGTGGTAATCGCGGGAAAATATTAATTTGAGGTGAAGATCACTTTTGGTCCTTCCAAAATCTTAAAGAAAAAAATGAGCATTTTATGAAATCGCCTGCAATAAGAATGTGTTCAACCTACAATAATCCTACATGGTTTAGATTTCTCAGTCTCTTGTATGATAAATATTTACAGAAACGAGCTTGTAAAGCCTATATAATGTTTTATAATACGCGAAGCAACTCATTTACTCTAATTTGTGTTGGTTGGTTTCAGTATTCCTTTCATTTCTTTATTTTACTATCTTTTTTTTCTATATGTATATATTTTTAGTTTTGTATCTTCAATTATATTTGTATGTATACTATATATAAAACTGAGATGTATATATTAATGTAAAGCCTTTTCAAACGGAGTTATTTTTCTTTGTTGTGGGTAGAATGAAATAAATGAACATACGATATTTAGAACTTGCATTTGTATAACAAAGACATATATGGTTTCGTAGTAACGTTGAATAATTATAATTGCAAGCTGGAACAGTTTTATTAAAAGTAATTGCAACATATACAACACAAAATGTATATTACAATTCTCGGTAGAAGCTAATTTGATTTGAATCTTACTTTAAGTTGTGTGTCCTCGTCTTGTAGAAGCTAATTTAATTTAAATCTTACTTTAAGTTGTGTATCCTCGTCTCGTAGAAGCTAACTTGATTTGAATCTTACTTTAAGTTGTGTGTCCTCGTCTCGTAGAAGCTAATTTGATTTGAATCTTACTTTAAGTTGTGTGTCCTCGTCTTGTAGAGGCTAATTTAATTTAAATCTTACTTTAAGTTGTGTATCCTCGTCTCGTAGAAGCTAACTTGATTTGAATCTTACTTTAAGTTGTGTGCCCTCGTCTCGTAGAAGCTAATTTAATTTAAATCTTACTTTAAGTTGTGTATCCTCGTCTCGTAGAAGCTAATTTGATTTGAATCTTACTTTAAGTTGTATGTCCTCGTCTCGTATAACATCTCAAAGGAATCGTTTCTATCCTTGCTTTATTTTACGCTTTAATTTCGCCACCTCATTCGTACTAGATATCGAATCTACTTACTTTCTCCCCTTGAACCTCTATATTTGACACAGGCTGCTTTGTTCTAACCAGAATTACTTTTATCTTTCCAACATTCTTCTCATTGGTTTCCTCAAAATGTTCAGTAAATGTTTCTACCTCCTTCTGAAATATAGTTTTTCTTCAGTCTTCTACCCCTTTACACTACCCAGTTCTTCTTCTACCCCTTTACACTACGAAATCTTATCAGTTTAATGAGAACACTAAGTTGGAATCGCACTATATATCTGGATTGGTAATGGTCAGCCGGCGACCACACCACCGGGTTGTTGGTTCTGTACTAAGACAAACTCCGTGTTACATGGAGAACAGCAGAACGACAGTGGGCAATGCGCTGAGCAAACGGTGATAAGATAAAATAGACCACTTCTCTGCTTTGCAAAATAGGTCAAATTTTTGGCGCTCGGTTATGTTGTGTGAGCATGACAAAAGTAACAGATGTGTTGGGTGTGTCGCGACGGACAATGTGAAATATGATGATGGCCTATGACCAAACCACATCGGTGAAGAGAAACAGTGATTGGGAGAAAAACCTCAGCGACAGGACACGCTAACCATTAAAGTGGATTTTCAGCCAAAATCGTCGTGCGACTGCAGTGCAATTGACGTAGTAATTCAAGCACCACCCTTCCAGTCTGTCGACAACCACAGTCAGCCACGAGTTGCATTACATGGTCATACGGGATCGGACAACGAACCAGTGTGTAGAGTTGAATGGTATTCACCAGGTTATGGTGTATGTTGATGATGTAAATCTGATAGGAGAAGAATTGAAAGAAATGCAGAGGCCTTATTAAACGCTTGCAGGGACATGAGTAAATGCAGAGAAATCTAAATACAAGGAAGTTCACAAGGATCGTAATACGGCAAATTATGAATGCGTTAAAATATTAATTAATACTCTCGACACAGTGGATATTTTCAAATATCTTGAAACAGTATTACCAGACTAAAATCATACCCACAAAGAAATGTTATTATTCAGTTCAAAATATTTTGTCGTCGCAAATTCTGTCAAGGAATTTAAAGCTTAAAATATATAAAATGATAACCATACCTGTTATGCTTTATGGTTATGAAACATGGCCGCTTACGCTGAGGGAAGAACGCAGACTGAAATTATTTGAGAATAAAATTCTGAGACGAATATTTGGACCCAAGAGGAACGGGAATGGGGAACGGCGGAAACTTCATACGAAGGAACTACATAATTTATACGGTTTACCAAACATCGTTAGAGTCATCAAGTCTAGGAGGCTCAGGTGGGCAGGTCATGTAGCTAGAATGGAAGAAAGTAGGAACGCTTTCAAAGTTTTAACTGGAAATCCAATCGGGAAACGTCCATTAGAAAAGCCTAGGCCCAGATGGGAGGACAATATTAAGATGGATCTAGCAGAAATAGGAATACAGAGTAGAGACTGGATTGAATTGGATAAGGACGGGAGTCAATGGAGAGCTTTTCTGGCTATAGAGAAAGAGAGAGGGAGGACATTAAATTAAGCACAATTGCACAACAAAAATGAGTGAGTGGTTAGCTTTCGTGCTTCTATCGTGAAGTCCGGAATTCAAACCCGCATTCGACCATTTTGACAAAAGTTTTTCTTAATTTCATCTATGAATGTAGAGATAGGGCTTGTACTGTGAATCGTGGCTGGCTTCCTTTCTAATCGTTTTTAAATCTTTGTTATTACTAATTACCAGCAGTGATGGATTTGTGAAGAGGGTTAGGGTGAGGATGTCTTTCGGATTGAAGCCTCTACCCCAAAATTACGGAATTTCTAAAACAAACTAAATATTAATTTTGCCTTTCTCCTAAACTTCAAGCTGTCCTCAAATAAAAAATTAGGAATTTTTAGAAAAACTAAGCATTAATGAGAAAAGCTCCTCCCAAAATACTTTTCTAAATTCCCACTGATTACACTGTTCAACACTGAATTTCTTTCCTGTAAACTAATAGGTGATTCTTAAAGATTTTTTTCTGCTGAATCTGAAAATAATATCCATTTTTGCGTATCAGGTCTCAGTTACTGGAAAAATGGGGAAATGTAGTTAAAATTTTCTATTTTGTGGAACTATTTCGGGGAAATATATATTTTAAAAACTTTATTATAATAATGTTTTATATGTATATATTTCAGACACTATACATTATTCATACATCTTGATGTATAAAATGCAAGCCTTTATTAATATAAAACGCATGACTACCCCTTCTCACACACAAAAGGTAAAGAAATTTGGCGGAAAAAGTGGAAAATTGGACGTCGGAAAGAAATTTCCCCACATAGACCTGGCAACACCGGATGACGGTGAAACAACTGACTATCAATATTTACTTTTTGCTTGTTGGTGTGGTGAGCTTTATTTCCTCTTGAATGCTATAGCAGACAAAGAACATTGAAAGGTGTGTTTTTGTGACCCGTAACGGGTAGATGTTTCATTGTAAAGTAGTTAACATTTGGAAACGTTTGGTATTGTGAAATTAAGTGTTACAATTTTGAAAATGCCTAGGAAATGTAAGAATCATCGTGACAATTTCTGTTATGTGTGTGGGCGAATAACTCCAAAACAGAAACTCACCAAGATAACGCCTATTGTTAAGAAAGCATACGAACTGTATTTCTCATCAAAGGTCGACGTAGGGAAGCCCTGGGCACCGAAATTTTGTTGTAAATCCTGTGCTGTGAATCTAAGGGGGTGGTTACGTGGTTCTCATAAGTGTATGCCATTTGCTACACCAATGTTATGGTTTGAATCACATGATCACTTACATGACTGTTACTTTTGTCTTTCAAATGTAAAGGGAATAACGTCCAAAGGTAAAAAGTCGGTTCAATACCCAAATCTACAATCAGCTAGAAGACCCATCCCACATGGCGAAGGTTTTCCTGTGCCTGTGCCGCCAGCAGTATGGACAGTAGACAGTAGTGATGATGAGAATGAATGTTGTGTGAGTAGTGAGAATGAAGATCCTACATACAGTGAACGTGTCACAGAACCACATTTGATAACTCAAGAGGAACTGAACGACCTTGTTAGAGACTTGAACTTACCCAAACAAAAAGCTGAGCTTCTAGCTTCAAGACTGCAAGGTTGGAACCTTCTTCAAAAAGGAACCAAAGTTACATTCTACCGTGAAAGACAACATGACTTTCTTAAATTTTACAGCAGTAGTGATGACTGCATATATTGTACTGACGTTGTAGGACTGATGCAGGCATTACAAATACCGTATAAAATTGATGAGTGGCGGTTATTCTTGGACTCGTCGAAAGCAAGCATGAAGTGTGTTCTCCTCCACAACGGTAATACTTACCCTTCGATTCCAATTGGATATTCCGTAAACCTGAAGGAAACTTACCAAAATTTGAAACTCCTTTTGCAAAAAGTGAGGTATGATGAGCATAAGTGGAACATATGTGGGGACCTGAAGGTGATTGGTTTGGTGTTAGGGTTACAGTTAGGCTACACAAAGTACTGCTGTTTTCTTTGTGAGTGGGACAGTAGAGCCAGGGAAATGCACTACATACAACGAGAATGGCCTACCCGTGCATCCCTCACTCCTGGAGTTAAGAATGTGAAAGAGAAACCTCTTGTAGACCCCAAGAAGATTTTTTTGCCTCCCCTCCACATTAAATTAGGGCTTATGAAGGTATTTGTTAAAGGGTTGGAAAAGGAAGGACAAGGATTTAAGTATATTCAGACAAAGTTCCCAAACATCTCAGATGCTAAACTAAAAGAAGGTGTGTTCATTGGTCCCCAGATACGCCAATTGATGAAAGATGACGTATTCGATGGAAAACTAACTGAAGTGGAGAGGAAAACCTGGAATTCTCTTAAGAGTGTTTCAGAAAACTTTTTAGGAAACAACAAAAGTGCGAACTATGCGCAACTAGTTGAGGAGTTGTTGTCAAACTTACACACTATGGGGTGCAATATGTCGCTGAAAGTGCATTTTCTACATAGTCACCTGTCTTTCTTTCCCGAAAACCTAGGAGATGTGTCTGATGAGCATGGTGAGAGGTTTCATCAATCAATTCAGATCCTGGAGCAGCGATACAAAGGGAAATCTGGTGTTTCAATGCTCGCAGACTACTGCTGGACATTGGCCCGTGATACTGTCCCCACATCACACAAGAGGAAATCTTCGTAGGTATTTCGTTTCTTACGATGTCTCAATCTATCTCTACGTTTTAATCAAAAGATGACTTTTGTTTGGGTGGCAATGTATAAAGGCATTTCAAATCCAAATGTGGAATTTTAGTGTTTTTTAAACTTTATTTTAGTTTATTGTTAATGAAAAACTCCATGAAATACTAATGTATAAGCATTCTTTTATCTTTGTGATATCCAGATATGCCATGCTTACATTTTTTTTAAAAAATGGTTTCTATTGTACATAAAAGTAATAATATTATTAAAATGCATAAATTCACCAAATATAGAGTTTGATTCTAACTTTCATTTAAACATTTCTCAAAAGGTAGACCTGATACAGCATATCTGACTTCAGATTCGTGATCAGCAGGTCAGAAACCATAAAGAACACCTACTTTCGTTTTGGAAAGAAAAAAAAAGTTAAAATTTGTAGAACAGTGTTATCAGTATAAAATGGTCTCCAAGGTTGTATCTGGAAGATTATAGCTGAATATACAAACGAAACGAAATATTTGTTATGCCTGTACTCATAAACTTGAGCTTCTCTTAAATAAAAGTTAGGAATTTTTAGAAAAAACAAACATTATTCAGAAAAGAAAACAATCCCAAATATTTTTTTCTAAATTCGATACTGATTATTTCTGTCAAATGGTATTCAAGGTTGTGTCCGGAAGATAATTGTTAAATCATTGCACAGCTACAGTATGACGGAAATGTGGAAGTACGCTCTGACAGATATATTGAAAAACGTACGCTCTAATGGATATATTGAAAAACGTAAGCTTAATTATGCGCTAGAAGCTAGAGTACTAAGCTCTAAGAAGTGAAACACGGATGACTAAAAAGAAATGATCTAGAGAAGAAAAAAGGTCGATAATTCAGAAGTTAAAATAAAGTTAAATATCTTCCAAAAATTGCCCTCAAATACTACGTACTTTATTTTTACTTCAATTCATAAACCATGTGCTCCATCCATCATGATGGTGAATTACAGAGCGAAATATGGCATTCAGGTCATGAAATCTTATTTAACTTTAGAGTATACTATAAGAAAGCTATTTAAACAGAAAAATCATGAAAATGAAAAAAGCCAAAATTTCCAAAATTCTCGTTTTTTCTCCCAAAAAATCCGGCTTTTTATGTGCAAAAAACCATCGATTCAAAAACGCCAGCTTTTTTGCATCTCTATCCCTCAAACGTGACGGATGCCCAGAAATGCCGAAAGCCCAGAAATCTAAATGCTATTCTTACTTACCGTTAGCTCTTTCTCCAACATTTAGACTTAGCGGTTTATTCCTATTCTCATACAAGTTCTAAATGTATTTTTCTGACTTCCTGAGACTTCGTTAATTTACTATTTTTCCATTCCACTATCATTCCAATGCTATCTTTCTTCCTCAGGTTAAATTGATCTCACCCTCAGTTTATCTTGAGTGAGACTATGTTTTCTCTTTGTTCAATAACTTGTAACTGTCAAAGTACAGTGGTCGAATTTTAAGTAAGTTACTTTTGAAGTGAATATTCAAAATGTGAATTTCAGTAAGTTACGTCTTTTTTGTTTATTCACAAACAAAAACATATCTACTTTTGAAAAGTATTATTTATTTATTTATTATTATTATTATTATTTTGGGAGGGAATGACAAATATTAATAAAAAGGTTCTTCCAAACACATACAGAGTCCTAGGCATTCACAAATAATAATAAAAAAAAGAGATAAAACTATTTATACTTGAAAAAGTTTGCTCATTATCTTTTGCTGTTAACTTCGATGAAGACAATGTATTTCGTTTCTACTTTTCTAACAACCAAACTAAAGAAAAACATTAATTGGATTAATAGGCTTGTTTTTTTTTTTTTTTTTTTTTTTTTGCTTTTTTTTAATACAGTTCTACGAACTGGACTAATGCTCATATTGTGACGACATTTCTAGACGATCGATTCTAGACAGACAATATTAACAGGTGCTACAAGTCGTGTTTAACCTTACGAAGATCTTCAATCTTGGTTTATCTCCAACACACTTCCACTCACCACGATATTAGCTGGAGGATAAGATTGCGTATGAATTCGTTTATGCTAAGTTTATCGTTAAATATTATCCGTGCTCGAGATTAAATTTTCGATAAACAATTGAAGAATAGTGTGAAACACAGGACAAACTCTTAACGTACCTCTTAGTTTTCCTGTTCTAGACCTTTATGTAGGAGACTTGAGTTCGATTCTACGCTTGAAGTTCATGTGGTTTGGATAACGCGTTACTATATAGGTCTATGTCTTATATGGGTTTGATGGGAAAATAGAGCTTACACCTCTAAAGAAAAACTTATTTTCAAAATGGACACTTCTTATACTAATTGACTACAGCATCTCTAACAATGTAAAGAGAAGTTAGTTGTCATATTTAAGAGGCCTAATTATTGCGAAATTAAAGTACCGTTAATTTTACAGTAATTATGTGATATCTTCAAATAGATAAAAGATAATCGAAATGTAGAACAAGAACACTCTAGACAATATTATTTTCCATGAGGTATTGTTATCACGAGTCACCTAGTAGTTTTCCGTTAGCAGCCATTTAGAAACGCGAAAATAAATGCCGGTTTTCAAAAGGACTGGAAATCGAAAGCAGATAAGTGAGTCGTGATAACAGTATCTAATGTAAAATAATATTGTCTAGAGAGTTCTTGTTCCAATTTTCGATTACTTTTCATCTACTTGAAGATATCAAATAATTACTGTAAAATTAGCGGTATTTTAATTTCGCCATGATGAAACCTCTTAAGTAGTATTATACATTATTAAGAGAGTGATCGCAAGCAGTGACGACGCCAGCTCTAATTTTTGGGAAAAGGAAGAGCCAGAGGACATTTTTCGTTTTTTCTATATCGAAAATGATAGCTTTACCTAGGTCTATTACTTGACCTCCATTACAATGCAGCATGTCTTGGGGGAGCAGTCTGGTGAGGGATACGTAACCATCAGAGGGTGACCACAACTCCCCCCTTTGAAATCATTGATCGCAAGACTTTACTGTTGCATATTCGAATCCACCTGAAGGAATCCTTTTAAGTTTTACTTCACTATTGTCATCTAATCGTCACCTTGACCTTGAAAACCAGAATAGAAGGAGTAAAACTGATAAAGAAAGAAAAGTATTATATATACAAAAAAAAAAAAAACGTTCTGTCGGATTTCTATGTAGTCTTCTGTAGGGTCCCATACATTTTTCGTCTCGAGTTGATGAAAAGAAGAAAGTAATGTGATAGAGTAAGATCTTGAGCATCCTATTGTGATCAGCACGGTTAAAAGGAGACATCAGTATTAGCAAGTCAAACTTGGATCAACAGAGTTATACAGGCTTCACAAGTTTTACCTTGAAATAAACCCCTATTAAAAAGAAAAAATGTCAGACGTGGTAAATAAATGGGCAATATATCTTAACTAAAATCATTAATTTACTACTCTAGGCAGAGAGAGAAGGATGTTATTCATTGATTTGCAGCACATGAATCCATTTCTAGACAACCAAAACCACCACAGCAGAAACACAATGCAGTTTCCTTTGTCCAACTGCTAGCGGTATTGTCCATTGCAAACTGCTACAGACAATCAGCGCAACTAACAGTCTTAACGAAGCAAAAGGAACGTGTAGATGAAAGATTAAAAAACATGGAACCAGTGCTTGTAAATCACTGAGAAGTTATTATGTTTCAAAACAATCGGAAACAAATTACGTATGTTGCTTAATTCCTCATGATATCATTATATGACTTAGTTGATAAATTCAAAGGGATCCATTATGTTGCACCGTCAGATTATCTTTGTTCCATTCGCTAGGCAACTATCTCCCGAGGACGATGGTTCTCAGCCATCGACTATGCAACTCACATATTGGATGACTGCCTTGGATAATGTTCAGTGGTGTTCTACAACTAAGTATTCTAAGTCTGCCCAAACTATGGAGACAGATGGATGATGCTGATAGATTCTACTTTCGATTTAAGATTGCTTTTATTGTCTGTTGAAGTTCAGCATCCCTTTTCAGTACCACAGCTACAAAAGACGGAGGCCTATAGTTTAAGGTGGAATTTCAATCACCATAATGCGTACATAATTTCAATATTCTTCCACCAGAAATTTGATTTGCCATGTCTTAATTTTAAATATTGCCCTTGTTTTTGTAGGATTAAAACTCATCAGAACGTTTTCTTTTTAACTAACAAAACACAAATCAAAAATGAACTTAGTTAATATTATAGTAGAGCAACTGAGTATTTTCTCATTACGTTTGTACAGTATGCGGCAAAACAAACAGTACTGAAATTCGCATATGGATGGAACAAGGTGCAATGTGGTATGAGCTGTGAAAGCCGCATGTGTGCTCAGTTGTGTGTGGATTAGCGTAGTTCGCAATTGGTACCCAAAGATGATGTAACCAGAGGAGAAGGTGGTTATTGTCAAGTCCTTTCTCCGCCCATACGGTTTGGGTTAGTATCTCAATGTAGGAGATGAGCTCGTGCGTCTACTGTATTGCTTTGGATCTATGGCATATGAAGATGAAGATTTCATCAGCAACATATGGTTCCGTGATGAAAGCCATGTGTGCCTTGATCGCTACACCAATCGAAAGTTGATTATTAACCCATTTTTGCATGATTTGCATGACGGTTTATGTTGCACCAAAAACATTTGTCGTTACAACAATGAATGCAGCAAGACGGAGCTACTGCGCACACAGCAAGTGAGTCACTTGCTCTTCTGTCCACAAGAGTTTGGATCCTTCCTACTCCCCTGTGTCATGGCTCGACATGCCTACATATGCAGTGTGCTGAAGGAAGTGATTTTCCGAACAGATAACCTCCTACCACTATACCGAAGTTAAGAGAGAAGATTTGGTCATTTGCTTTTGTTGTTCTAGCAACCCATATTCACTAACATGTTCAGCGATCTATAGAACTGCTATGAAGAAAATATGTGACTTAATGATCAACATTTTGAACACATGATGTACAGGCGCGATTCCTCTTAAATTTACAATGTGTGTTGAGTAACATTTAATTGACATTCATTTGAGAACATTTCTTATGTTTCATTATGTTGTATAACAAATAAATAAATGTCAATAATGTGATTTCTGTACTGTTTTTTTGTCGCATACTCTCGAACGAGTGTTTCGTTAATTAGTGCAGGTGAATTCGAGTACAAAGTGTTTTATAAATAGAAACACGTCTAATTGATAAGTCTCCACATAGATAGTCTGTCAAAGAGTTTAACACGATCACCAAAAAAATGTGATTGAGATAAGATTTAAGATATTGTAATGGAAGCAGTAAAAGAAATAAAGTTTAGCTGTTCAATAGGTAGTGATAAGTTATGATAAATAAAAAAATGTGTTAGACAATAAAGGAGAATATACAAAAAAAGATTAAGATTATATCAAATGGTGTCGTATCTATTAATTAAACAATTGATCGTAAAGTATAGTATCGTTTGATTAAGACAGCATCTTCAGCCCTGTGTGATCCCGAGATAATCAAAATCAAGTCCGTAAAGAAGAACTGTTTGAGAAAACTATCAATTAGAAACATCTATTTGATGTCAATGGCGCGTTAGTGTTATCCACGAATCACTGACGATGAATAGACTGTACTTCAATGATTCTTTCGTTTCTCTCTGTCTCACTGGGAATGTATCAAAACAGCTGGAAACCTTAGTACAAACGTAAAAGAGGCGCTAGGATTTACGTGAAAGAAAAATAACACACAAAAAATTTGTCCTTGGATTCAAACAAGACTGAAATACGTAAACTTATTTATCTAATTTGCCTGAAAAGAGTAATTAGGTTTTATAGTAGAACATTAATCAAAGCAGAAAAAAGCAAAGAATTTATAAAACCCCGTTAGACTGTACCAGTGTAAACACAAGGTTCAAATTTGAGAATGTTGATGGAAAAGCCAGTTTGTTTATATTCCACCTTTTCTACTAAACTTCCTTTGACAGCATTGAAAATGCGAATTTGCGCTTTGGGGGCGTTCACAGAAAGGCGATCTTAGCTAGCGATAGCAAACATAGTTTTGTATGTGAGTGGATGTTATGTAACTCAACTCAAAAGCTTTTTTTTTTTTTTTTTTTTTTTTGTAGTGTTATCCTCTATTCAAATAGGATTCTCTACAGCATTCACACGGAGTTCTTTTTTATTTTTATTTTAGCCATTCAACAGACGAAATAGAAATTTCGAAAAAAAGGAAAAGAAAGACCGGAGTATGGTGAATATGTTTTAGTGTAAACATGTCTATCAACACATGCCATCAAATGACTAACATGAAAACATTTCGCTGGATTAATAGTTTACTACAAGTTTCTGTCCTGATTCCATAAATTTATTGCTTTTTATGGGTAAAAGACAACCTCACGTAATAACTAGTGAGCTATGTACACACGCTGTGACCTATCTAAAAATTCTCAGTCAAAATATTAAAAAGTATGTATCTAGAGTACACATCAGAACACAAATAAAAGGCCAAGCCAGTTGTTTGAATTACTGTTTGTGCACTGAAATATTTGCTTTTATACTTTTCTGTAAAACATTATAAATTCTAAATCTATCATATTATGGGATTATAGTTGTGAGATGAAATATATATATATATAGCTATATATATATATATATATATATATATATATATATATATATATATATATATATATATATATATATATATATATATATATATAGCTATATATTTGAAATGTTGTGTTGCTGCTGTTAGTATTCCCTCACTGTCATCTGATACTTTTTGTTAAGTTGAGCGTGGGTATGTCAACTCTTTTCTTTGTGCTATCATTATCATCATTATTAGAGGTCTTATATTCATTTTATTTACACATGTTTGTGACAAAATACATATTCTATTACTGTTTACTACCCTAAATATCCGTCTTCGCAAATAAGATTAGGTTTATGGAAAATACGAGGGGCAGTCATAAAGTTCCTGGACTGTTGTGGTTTTGGTATTTGTGATGCAACCACAATGAACCTTGTACTGCACAGTTCTTACGTTCCGTAATTATGAATATGACAAGTGTGAACAGGTCATAACAACAGTTTACGAGTAGTGTATCTAAACGGAGGAACATGTTGTGATCAGTTAGTCCGTTGCCGCAGTTCTTACGTTCCGTAATTATGAATATGACAAGTGTGAACAGGTCATAACAACAGTTTACGAGTAGTGTATCTAAACGGAGGAACATGTTGTGATCAGTTAGTGCGCTGTCGTAGTTTGAGCAACGCGTCAAGAACAAGATTTTATTAAAAGATGGAGAAATCTGCTTCAGATATTATTATGGTGATAGTACATTAAGGAAAACAGTATCGGTAATCGTTTCGTCACTGTAAAAGACATCAAAACCAACTCCACAGCTGAACTTCGGGAAGATACCAAAACAGGTCTTTCGTCAGTGTTTCCAGCAATCGCAGGAGCAGTGGAGAAAGCGTATGTGTTCCGAAGGTGCCTACTCTGAAAGCGATAAAGTAAATGTGTACTTATGCTGTACAAATGGAGAACTACTACAACAACTTTCCGACTGCCCCTCGTATTTTGAAGATAGATTTAACCCCCTAAGATGCGTACTTGAACCCAAATGAAAGTATTTACAAAAGAAACTAAACGCAAACGCTAACTACATTCAAAAATTTATCTCAACAGTGATTTGAATGAAACAGTCTGGACCAAATTTAGAAGTATAAGGGTTGGAAAAAGAAGTTGAGTTGAGTTGATTTTAGTTTAGCGTCCTTTCAGCAGGAGGCTATATGAGTCGTGGATCTACTGATTAACGTGGAATCCGAACCACATGAGTTCCCGCCGGGAAACGAACCCGGGTCTCCCACGCCATAGGCGCGTACGCTTGAAAAAAGAAGAGGTGAATAGTTGTAGGTACTTAGATAGTATCATTCGGAAGGGCATGAAGTGCACACACGAAAGAAAAACAAACGCTGAAATGAGAACGAAGCATTTAAGAAGAGAAACGTCCAAATATTTCGTGGGCTTTTGAATATATTGTTAGGAAAGAGACTAGTCAAATATTTTGTGTGCAAGACTGTACCCCACAGAGCATACATGCTACGCAAAAGCCATGAGGAAAATCTGATTCTACCGAAATGTATGTGTGAAGAAGAATCAAGAAAATCAGTTTAAGCCACATTAAAAGGACACGAGAAAGTGTTACAAGTAGCAGGTAAGGAAAGAACAATTAAAAAGCAACTAAAAGGAGGAAGAGAAACTGGTTGGATATTGGATAAGAAGAAACTATCATAAGGAACGTGATAGTAGGTGGAAGGAAAAAGAGGTAGAAGACGGAAAATAGCTCAGTTAATGGGCAACATGAAAACAGGAAACTTACGCCAGAACGAAAAGATTCGCTGTGGATCATAGTGTATAATAGTATCTTAGTTTGCGACAAGACACCTACAAGTATTGGTGATATCTATAGTAACTATATACAAAACCATAAAATATACTTTTATGTCGTGCCAAAGTATAACATTTGCTTCCAATTATAGTTCAATTATCATTGTAGTTGGTACTATAAAGCAGAAAACGTTACACATAATGAAGAAAGTGCAAAATCTGTCTAACACTACAAAAGTTCTTTTTTTAATAAAAAAAGATAATTAGAATCGTAATAAAAGAATACTCAAGGTAATCCTACCTGTCCAATCTAATTAGATGTGCTGTAAATACATGTAACATTACTCTTTACAGCACAGCACGAGACCTGAAACGCTAATGAGCTCCTAACAACATGAGCTGCAGGAAAATTCATGATTTTACTGAACTCGTGGATATGTACACACACACACACACATGTTCACATGGCAGATGCCCAGAAACAATATGCTTGGATGAAACATAGGAAGAGGAAAGGTTATCTAAGAAGAAAAAAAATCTGGAAAAACTATATATTTTTCCTGAACAAGGAAAAATCTTTTCTGAACCAGTCTGTTGGCGTAGCTTGTCATTAGCTGTCAATCAACACTCCTGTTCGACACTTGCCTCCTGCCAATTATTCCCGTGAGTAATGAACTATCCAACAACACCAGTTGGTAATATAGCGTTGATTGAAGCCAACGTAAGCTAAAATACCTACTACAGCAACAGGGAGCAGCATATGATGCTATGACGAAGTGAGGAAGGGCAGCAGTGAACAAGCCAACGTTTGAAGCTGGGCTAACTCTAGAATCATTGACATCCATAGGCTGGGTCTAATTACAAAATGATCAAGATGGTAGCATAGACACCCCTACTTCCTCTCTATCGCTCACACACTCACACATTCATACACTCAAAACATATATATATCCATATACATATATTCACAGAAGATAGAGTGGCAATTAAGCGTTGCACACAATATAATGACTATTTGATGCGTTCAATTCCCTCTGCGTAAATTTCAGCGGTTTCAAATGACGAATAACACTGCCTATCGGTTTCATTCCCACCAACGATTGAGGGTTAATAGGCGTTATTCTTTCATAATTAGTGGTAATCTGTTATGACAGCGCTTTTCATCTTTGACTTTTAATTTCCATTACCTATTTTTGAAGTTATATCCCAACGGTTATATTTGTGTTTCTACACTTTATTTGCTTACTCATAGAAAAAAAAAATTATAAATCTAATATTTATTCCAACAGATTTAATTACCTGCCTTTTTGATATTAGATATATACCACTATACTTTATTTTTATTATTATTATTAGTTACTATTGACTTGTATTCCGCAATAAATGTTTAATCGTCGGAACGTTTAAGAGTTTTCTCATTAGGGAAAAAGTATAACGAAACCTTTCAATATCTGAGCGTTACGTGAGAAATGTTTAGTTTGATAAATTGGTTTAACAATTTAAGAAGCTAAAACTTATCTTAGATAACCCTTAAAACATTTTTATATTAGCAAAATTAATAAATATTTTGTAGAAAGTTTGGTTATTCGTTTCTTCTATATGGAAAATGATTAACAGCATATTTCATTTGCTATGCCTGTTGTAAAAAAAAAAAAAATGTTTACTTTACTTAGTTTAACGATTAGTTGAAGCATTTTCCGTGAATAACGCTGTATTGCACATTTCAATGAAACCAAGAAATTGGAAACAACTGTAGATGCTTCTAAATACAGCAATGCTCCCATCAATGTTTGCCTGCATACTACCTCCTTAATTTGGCAATGCAGAAACGTGTCTTTCAGCTTATGTTTGTCCTGTTCTGTACAGGATGATTCTACTGACAACGCAGAAGTGTGTTTCCATATACAATGCTCCCTTCAAAGTTTGCCCGAATACTATTTCCTTACCTTGGGGAATGTAGAAACGAGATTGTTGAGTCTGTCTTTGATATGTTTTTATGCTTAAGTTATGTCGTTGCATGGGTGCAAAAAGACCTAGGTGTTGAAGCACCTAGAAAACACCTTACTCTCTCTCTTTCATTTTATGTCAGTCATGTTATGTATAGCATGATTCTACGGTACTCATAACTGATTCCAAAATGTGTCATACAGCGTTATTCAGGAGAATGCTTCAATTAGCTAAAAGCTTTCTTAGTTAACACTTAATCATTTGTGTATTAGTACGACTAATTGTACCTTCCTAAGCTTTAGGCTCGGCTGCTGCTAGTGACATCTCTTAGCATTAAGTAGAAGACAACACAGATAGCAACAACTATTAGCCTAAATGTGAACTATTAGGTGCGTGACTGACCGCATGTCTTGTGTTTGTAATAAGGATTACACATATCTAAATATATCCGCCTAGATGTTTACAACCTGTAACTACCTACTAGATACTTTGAAGTTAGGAAATTAGTGTTACACACTGATATGCTTTTTTTCTTTATTATAAGGTTTAATATCTGCTAAAGTTTGACTTGCAAACGTTTAAAGAGTTATTGAAACTTTTTATTGTTCTACTAATTTGCCAATGTTGATTTCCTTCTCCTTTCCAACCGTTTTCAAATAGAAAAAATTGAGGGCAATACAAGATTTATAACTTACAACTTTAGATGTTAATATATATACCAGATAGTGTAGATATGTCTCTGAAATTGTTAAAATCGCCAGTGCTGCAAATTATAGAGAACGATTAAAGGCGATAGTTCCAAGAAAAAAGCAGTTAAAAGCACTTGAAGCACATGTATGTTTCAATGGCTGACAACACTGCACCGTTAGCTATACATTCACAAGCACGAAAAACGGTAGTTCCACAATATAGTTTCATAAAAGGATAATTGTGGTATTTTGTCGAACGCTGAACAACACATAAGAGAAGCACAATAGTCAGCATAGAACAAAGATACTGCTGGAAACAATGATCTCCGTTTTACAGTCTTCCCCAGTTTTGTTCGTTATTGTTTCTACATACGTATCTTCACATCAAATGCTTACTTGCTTTCTCACTTCATGAATATCCAGCACAACGCACACATAGACACAAACTCATATATATATATATATATATATATATATATATATGTGTGTGTGTGTGTGTGTGTGTGTGTGTGTGTGTGTGGGTGTATAGTAAGAGCAAAGAAAATTCAAGTTGTTTTCTGTCTCTCCTATGAAATAATGGGATATGTAGTTGCTACATTTTTGCTAATTTGCTTGTTCACAATTGTTTAATCCTTTTGACTAATGTTTGCTTCATTAACAATGAAACTATTCTATACGAGAACTTTAACGTTATAAAATTCCTGAGTGCATATAAAACTAACTCTGGAGTATTGTATAAGTTAGTTAATTCTGAGGTGCTTTATAGTGAAGAAGAGCCATGCCGTGAGGAGTAGTACTATAATTTCAAAATGTGTGTTAGACTTTCATGAAATGAAATTTAATTCAAATATTTTATTTAACATCACGTAGACAAAATGGGGGACAAAAACTCGATGGAGCAATGATTGAAAATTTGGCAGAATTGGAAAGTGAGAAAAATGGAAGAACCATGAGATACCTACGAACACAATATTGTTCATCGCTTCTTTACGTGGCATAAGGTAAAATTGAGATTACATTTCCTACTCGAAGCGAGGTCTTTGTAACTCTGCTACAGTACCTTATCAGATTTTCATGATTTCTAAAAGTAAGTTTATTGATTAATTAAAATTTAACGTCCTTAAAGTGAATTTATTGATTAATTGAAATAACGTCCTAAAAGTAAATTTATTGATTAAGTGGAATATAATGTTGCCTTTAGCACTGAGCTTTCCGAGAAGCAGCGAACTTTTCTTATTGTTTAAGTGGAATACAACATAAAAGTAAATATATTAATTTGGAATAAGGTTCTGAAAATAAATTTATTGATTAATTGTAATACAACGTCCTTTCGACATCACATTTCTGCAAAAGAATAACATTCTTTTCCCATTCATCTTATATCCCACTGGTTTCCAACCCCGTTGTCATGGTTTTCTCGTTGAGAATATAATGTCATTCTCTATATGCAGAGTCTTTCTCACCTATAAACGGCAAGAAATAGATCAGTTTTTGAACATAATTTAGACACTTTTTTAAAAAGCGACTTTTGGTCATAATTTAACATGTCCAAACATGTTCCAAAATGCTCTACCACTTGTTAGGATGAAAAGCAATAAATAGTTGGTGGATCAAAAATATTCCATAAGTAATGGCCATGTCTACGATGGTTAAGATTAGAAGAAAAAGGTTTAAAGAAACACACTGTGGTTACATCTTGGGCTAAAATGAGTTTTGTATAATTTATATGTATTCGTTTATTTATATATAGTTTTAACTATTGAAATACAAGAAATAAATTGCGACAAGAATACGTAATGTTTTACATAGATTATATTTTGCTTCGACATTATATATGAGATAAATGCACATGGTTAATTAAATAATGCTTGTTATGTCTAACACATAATAAATCCTCATTGGCACAGTTCAATTATTGACAATCTAACAAATGGCACAGTCGGTAAGATAAAGAAAAAACTACGGCTCTCAACTAACGGAAAAGGTGATTGAGGTATGAATAAAGTTTAGATGGACCAGTTGCAAATTAGTATCCAGGGGGGATTTAGGATTTAGATTTCTGGGCTTTCGGCATCGAAGGCCATTTAGCCCGTCACGATTTGAGGGATGACGTCCCTCGGCGAGCACACAATCCGGGGAAAGGGAAGGAAGAAAGGATTGGGGAGGGAAGGAGGCGGCCTGGGACCTATAAGTTAGGTACCACCCCGGCATTTGCCTGGTGTGAATGAGGAAAACCCAGGAAAACCTCATTCAGGGTGGCTGGCCTGAAAAAGCGTTACACTTTTTCGACCGAGTGACCCCACCGGGAATCGAACCCGGGACCGCTCGCACCGAAGGCGAGAGCGTTAGCGACTACGCTACGCGGGGCCACTACAAATTAGTATCCAGAAACCTATAAGGCTTGAAGTGCAGACAAGGAAGGAATTTGCGAATGTGATATGGAAATAACTAGTAGTTATGTAAGCAATATCCTTAGTGTATTTAATGGTATCCTGTGAGGATCCTTGAGGGTATCCTTAGTATATTTAACGGTATCCTGTGTAGATCCCTAAGAAGTATCCATAGGGATCTAATGGTATCCTGTGTGGATCCGTAAGAAGTATCCTTAGTGGATTTAATGATATCCTGTATGGATCCTTGAGAGTATCCTTAGTAGATTTAATGGTATCCTATGTGGATCCGTAAGAAGTATCCTTAGTAGATTTAATGGTATCCTTTTGGGGATTTTAGAGAAGTGTCTCTAGTGGACTTAATGAAATCATGTACGGATCATAAGCAATATTAGTTGGTTGTATAATCCTGCATCAAGTGACAAGAAGTCTCTTGTGTTGGTAATGGTCTAATGGATGAGTCTAGCAGTCATATAAAAAGCCCTTCATCGACCATGAAGTCTTTTGTAGGTCATAAGGAAGTCTCAATCATTTAGAAAGGAGGAGAGTATTAGGATGAAAAGCAATAAATAGTTGGTGGATCAAAAATGTTCCATAAGTAATGGCCATGTCTATGATGGTTAAGATTAGAAGAAGAAGTTTAAAAAATACACTGTGGTTACATCTTGGGCTAAAATGAGCTTTTGTATAATTTATATGTATTCGTTTATTTGTATATGGTTTTAACTTTTAAAATACAAGAAATATATTCGCGACAAGAACACGTAATGTTTTACATATATTATATTTTGCTTCTATATTACATTTTAGATAAATACACATGGTTAATTAAGTGGTGCTTGTTATACCTAACCCAGAATAAATCCTCATTAGCACAGTTCAAGTTTTAACTATCTAACACCAGTGATCGAAAAACGTCAAGAATGCATCCTAATAGTGGTTAATAAGAATGGCTTTAAGATTGTTCAAAATCTACCTGAACTTCTGATGGCATAGAAGTATAGGGCACAGAATCGACTTTTCAATAGTGTTAGGTCACTTTACATGTTACCATTTACACATGTATAAGTATTTATAGTCATTGGACAAATCAGAACCTCAGGTACAGCTTGAACACTCTTTCACCAGTTTCTACCAACTACTGTTACGATGCATCAGATCTTACTTCTTGGATGCGCCTCGTATAATAACGCACCACCTGTAGTAAAGAAAGTAGGTGAAACAAGGGAAGGTACTCTGAATGCTTATCACTTCAAATATCTTAACCGTAAACTGGACTAATGTCAGGTGGGATTTACTTGGGTTTGTAGCCAATCCAAGTATCCCACTGGAAATTTAATGCTGAAGCACGTGCATAAAAAGCACGTGCGTTTGTAACTTAGTACGAAGAGGAACTAAAAGAAAAGACAAAGACAAAGTTCCGAGAAATAGCCAACGAATTTTGTCCACGTGTTTCATTTCAAAAATAAAGACAAAGTTCATCTTACGCTTACATGAGATATGTTTAGTTACGAAACTATGGGCATTCGCGGAGCACATTATATTGAATTAGGAAAATAACTATCTCTCAGTAAGACACAACTCAAGCTTTCTCCTCTTTTTGATCTAAGGAAAACATGTACGAAGTTTGTCAGTTCTCTCCTGGTTGATTAAGGAGACATTTTGGTGACTTAAGGTTTTGCTCGCCTACCGCTTTGTTAGGTAACAACAGTTTCTCTGTAAACTGCAAGGTATGTCTTAATTTCCTTTTAATGGTAGGAGCACAAACGTGACAAGTCAAGTACAATACTTTAGTAACTAATTAGGTATCTTTAGTTAAAAAATATATATACATCATAGTGACAAGTCTGATTTCTTTTTAAAAATAAAATAAATTCTTAATATGTATGTAAAATAGAGGGATCATGTGATTTTGATTCCAGGTCAAGCTATATGTCCATATATTCCATAGCCTCCATGCTGAACAATTTCAAACCAACCAATCTACTTTATTAATGTTATTAGAATAGTCTATAACAAAATACTTTGGATAGATTAATAATTACCTGTACCTTGGGCAGAAAGTGCTAATACATGTGCACTATACTTAATAGAATGTTAATTTGATAATAACAAAAGAAGAATGTTTTTGAGATATGTAAATGATTATTATGGGATAGTTGTTGCTATGTAAATGTTTTATGGATACCTAGTCAGCGAGTTTGTGTGCTTGACAGTTTGAAGGAAAATATATTATAAAGTATATCAGCTAATAAATCATTTTAGCAACGTTCATCGACGTTATCATTCTAATAGAAAAGGTGAGAATAATGCTATATAATTATTAAAGATAATTTTTACATGCAAATTAATACTACCACTCAATATTTGTATATCTTACTTAGACGGACCAGGTTGACGACTACCCTTGGTGAGTCGTTATAAAAATTTTGGTTTACCTCACCCGGGATTTTTTATAAATTCTATACCCCGAAGTAAAGTAAGGGTGAATTTACTTTTACAATTAATTTAATGAATACAAATTTGACCATATTGAGAAGTGGTAGAATAATCATAAGGAAAATGGACACTGAAATAATGGAGAATGAATCCACTAATAGTGACAACGGTGAACCTAGTGTAACATCAAGAATGACATCGGAAGACCGAATCTTGCTAGTTTTACAGCAGCAATTGAGTCAGATGTTTACCGAATTAAAGCAGACGATGAAGCATAACTCTGAAGAATTAAGTAGACGAATAGAACAGAAGTCTGATGAATCTAACAAGCAATACGAAGAATTGAAGCAGACGATAGAACAGAAGATAGAACAGAAGTCTGATGAATCTAACAAGCAATACGAAGAATTAAAGCAGACGATGAAGCATAACTCTGAAGAATTAAGCAGACGAATAGAACAGAAGTCTGATGAATCTAACAAGCAATACGAAGAATTGAAGCAGACGATAGAACAGAAGATGGAACAGAAGTCGGATGAAACGAAACAATTAATTATCCAGACGATGAGCGATATTACCTCGCAATTCGAGGAAAAGTTAAAAGGAATATCGGAGGAATGCCAGGGTAATCACAACCACCTGAGCCAAGAAATCAGTGATATAAAAAAGGATTTAGAAGTAACCGAATCTTCTGTTCAACAACAAAAGATCCAGGTCATCAATAATGCTAACAACATACGAGCAAATACGCAGTCGATAGCTACGTTACAGGAAGAAATTAGAATGCTACAGGTTAAGGACAACACATACCGTAATAACATGTGTAGTGATCGCTTGGAGTTTCCCCACTCACCAGAGATGAACTCGCCTTCGCCGGTGTCTGATGATGATATTATATTGGAAGAAATACATCCAAAGAGTACAGATGGGCGAAACATAGATGGTGTAACGACACATCATGTTATGGATAAGAACTATCACCCAATAAGTACACGGAATGATAAAAGGAAGGTAAAATTAAGTGTTAAGATGAGTGAAATTCGAGCTATGAGCAAATTCAGTGGTAAGTGTAACGAGAATGCTACTTCTTTCTTAGAGAAATTCCAGGACGAATGCAATATTATGTGTATAGATAGATCACAATATATGAAATTAATTCCTCATGTATTACTCCCACCTTGTTCATTATGGTTTAAAGCAGTACGTGATCACATCCATACATATGATGAATTCAAAGCGGCACTAATCGCAAATTATGAAAATGACTTTTTGCTTGCGAATAGAGATGCTACCATTAGAAATCAACACTTCAATCCTCGATTGCATAAATCTATTGTAGAGTTTGTTGTAAATACATACAACGAATTAAAGGTCGTTAATCCATTGCAATCGGAATCGAGAATAATAGCATCGATTCGAAATTTGCTTCCATTTAAATTGCAACAGATCTTATTTTCCACACAGTGTATGAGTTTCAACCATTTGTTAATGCTTGTCCAATGCTATGAAACTCAATACCATGCCATGAATCAACAAGCAGGAATGGGTAAAAATAAGAATAATTCAGATCATTTGGTGCCTGTTCGGAATTTAAATATCCGAAGTGTGAATAATACGGAACATAACCTAAGCCGAGCATACTCTAGCAATCAAAATGAGCAAAATAGGCAAAGTTATGTAGGGAATCCGCCTAACCCAATTAATCGTAGTAATCCATATGTTAGACCATATAATCAAAATAGGTTTAAAAATAGACGAAATGTATGGCGAAATTCTCGGAATACAGCGAACTACGTGGATAGACGTAATGGAAGGACAAGAGATGGCACTTCGCATCAAGATCCAGCTATCGAAGTAATTTCTGTACAGAACAATAATACGGAACATAATAATGATTGTGCAGTACAATGTACTTTAGTAAATTCATATGCAAGTACGAACGTAACCTGATTACCGTTAATGAAATTAGGTTAAACATATATCAGTTATAGATTCTTGTGAACTTTTATTTTCAATTTTATGAGTTAATGTTGATAATGAAAACGATTCTTATAAATACTTGAAGTGCTTAAATAGAGTTTTAGGTAGACTGAAAAGCTAATTTTCAAATGATTTTTATTCTTTCTTGTTAATGTGAAGAATTATAATTCGGTTCATAAATGATTAAAAGCAAAAGTTATTTATATTAGATTGATTTTATGTTGAAAACTTAACTGTCAAAGATTATGTTAAGAAGAAGATCTATTCTATAAAACTAAATATTCGCCAACTATCTTGAATGAGATTCTTCTGTGTTGTGATGCCTTATTAATCTAATGTTTATTTTAAAATATCACCTAAAATGATTATCATATAATGCGCCCTGACTATTTGTAACTCATGTTTGTCCCTTACGGTTTTTTTTTGAATTCGCACCCTTCAACGATTAAATGAATGAGCGACGATATTTTTAATAAGAAAATATAATAATAATATAATGAATGTAATTAAAAATAAGTATTGATGAAGCGTAATATTTGTTATAAATATATATATATGAAATGTAATAAAGATATATACGAGGTGTGATCAAAATATGAAGAACATATATAAAGTAAGAGCACTATTGTAAACGGACCAGTGGTTCTTGAAGATAAAAGCCAAGCTCACTCATGACTTTTATATTCAGTCCAATTGTCGGGCGACATTTTATATAACAAAATACTTTGGATAGATTAATAATTACCTGTACCTTGGGCAGAAAGTGCTAATACATGTGCACTATACTTAATAGAATGTTAATTTGATAATAACAAAAGAAGAATGTTTTTGAGATATGTAAATGATTATTATGGGATAGTTGTTGCTATGTAAATGTTTTATGGATACCTAGTCAGCGAGTTTGTGTGCTTGACAGTTTGAAGGAAAATATATTATAAAGTATATCAGCTAATAAATCATTTTAGCAACGTTCATCGACGTTATCATTCTAATAGAAAAGGTGAGAATAATGCTATATAATTATTAAAGATAATTTTTACATGCAAATTAATACTACCACTCAATATTTGTATATCTTACTTAGACGGACCAGGTTGACGACTACCCTTGGTGAGTCGTTATAAGTCTTGGTCTTTAAAATGTAGGAAAGGATAAAATCACTTATCAGTGATTCATTGAACATTAAACTGAATTAATTACTTTATAGGCATCCACATTTCTTTTCATTTAGTCTCATACGACGAGTTATATAATCCTTACTAATATGCAAAAGAACATGTGTATGTGTCTGCCTGTCTGACATTAGATTTTCACGCAGAAAGGACTGCTTAGAGAAATCAAATTTTGTACACAGAAGGAAAAACTGAGGAAGTCAAATTCTTCACATACTTGGGAAGTATAGCTTCCTCAGACGGGAGAAATGTAAAAGACGAGGCTTCGGGGATAGTACAAGTAAAACAAACGTTCACTAGAAAGGGAGAAGTACTAACATAAAAGAATTTGTCATTGTAATTTAGGAAGACATTCATCTAGATATTGATATGAAGCCTCGTGCTATATGACTCAGAAACGTGATAACTTACAAGGAACGCACATGAACGTGTCATCCGAATCAAATCCGAATCAATCCGGATCAATCATCCGAATCAAACCCTAGTCCGTTCGATAAACATAAGAAAGATATGTTCATGCACAAAAGAATTAGTTAAACAAAATAGATATAAAGAAAAAGCTTGTATACCAAAACACGCTTTCCCCTCATACCTATTCTGTCTATCAATACAAAACTTGGTACAGTTTTTTCTTATCCCATATAGTATTTTTCGAGATACATTTGGATTGTGTGCCTTTATCCGGAGCCTCTCCAGAGGGGTCCAAAGTTCACGGGAGGGATTTCTGAAGGAAATTTTCCCGACATTCTCCCAATTTTCCTTGTCGAGGTACGTTATTAGCCCCAATACATAGCACCTCTGGATAGCTTGTTTCATGCTAAAGAGAATGAACTCTAAACCATGACTTTCTAATGAACAGTTTTGATGCAATAGCTATTTCCCTGAGAGTCTACGATTTTCTTTATACTAACAGGGTTAATTGACCTCAGGGGCTAACTCGGTTGTCCATGGCACCTATTTTTTGTGCATGAACATATCTTCGTTATGTTTTTCGAACGAACTAGGTTTGATTCGGATGTCCGGATAAGACGTTCATGGTCCGTTCCTTGTTAGGAAAGCAAGAGTACGAAAACTGGAAGCGTTTGAATTGTGGTGGTGACGCAGAATGCTGGTTAACCCATGGAGAATGAAGAAGAAAAAGGAAGACGTGCTAAAGGATGCTAACGAATAACGGAAAATCTTGCAAGTAATAGAGAAAGGGAGAAACAACATGACTGGTCACCTTTCACAATATCAGACAGAATCAACGTATTGCTGAATGAAAAAAGGAAGACTGGAAATGGGAGACCAAGAAAGGAATACCTTGATGAGATTAAGAAGAAAAGGACTATCAATCTGTTGAACTACTCTGTCAAGGTCGGAAAAGGTTTTTGATATTATCCACATTGATGAAATAACATATGTTCGAAGATAAAAGAATATCTTTACCAGAACTAATTGCGTTCAGAGCCTCCTTCTATTTTTTTTTTCAAATTTCGACTCGAGCATGGTTTAGAGACTTAAAAAATACTCCGCATCTCTGAAGTTCCCCAGATTAGGCAACCCAAACTACTTTATTATGTTGCAGGTTTCTTACTATTCAGTCTACGTTATGAACGGTCACTTCTTAAAGTAATATACACATTAACAGATATTATTTAGTTTTACTGCAAATCTGAATAAGACCATTTACTTACAAATCAAATTATATAGTGTAATGTTTAATATTTACACTTATCATCAATATTTACTAGATTATTTAAAAAAGTAAATCTTCAGAATCCAAATGGGAAAGCATCGTTTGACATCCACACGAAAACCATTAAATATAAGCTAATAGTGGCATGTTTGGTTGACGAAAAGGGCTATTCCCTTTTAATAGTTTTCGACTGTTTCTATCAAAGAGAGATCCTCATGTTTGAGTCCTTTAGGAAAAAGCATTATTTCAATGTAGGGATATAAGGAGAAAACAAACCATATTATATAATCTGAAGAACAAACAAAAAGTATATTTTAGTTGCTCATGTTGAATAGTATGAGTTTATAACTAAACTAACTAATTCTATGGCCTGTGGAACCCGGAGGTTCAATGCCACGTTCACAAAAGCCCTCCACTGACTTCTATCCTTAGCCAACAGGATCCAGTTTCTACTTTGTATTCCTATCCCTTGCGAGATCCATCTTAAGGGTCTTCACTACAGCGAAATTAAACTACCGCTAATTTTAGAGTTTTTGTGTAATATCTTCAAAACAAATTAAAATATTCAAAAAGCAAATACACAGTAAACTAGACAATACGATTTTGCATGTGATACCTTTACCACAATTCACCCCTCTGCTTTTGGTATGCCGCTATTTACAGAACTCGCAAAAAATGCTAAATCTATCTACAGTTGCAAATCGATAGCAGATAGATGAGTTGCGATAACGGTATCACATCCAAAATCGTATTGTCTCGTTCACTACGTTTCCGCTTTTCGAATATTTTTATTTGTTTTGAAGATATTACAGAAAAACTCTAAATTTAGCGGTAGTTTAACTTCGCTGTAGTGAAAACCCTTAATATTATCCTCCCATCTGCGCCTAGGTCTCCCTAATTGTCGTTTTGAGATTGGTCTTCCAGTCAAGCCTTTGAAAGCGTTTCTACTTTCTTCCATCCTAGATACATGACCTGCCCACCTAAGCCTTCCAAGACTTGATGACCGTTATAATGTGTGTTTAATTATAAATTTAAAATTCCACGTGTAGTCTGTAGTTAATTTAGAAAACGAAATCTAGGACAACTGTATAAACAACACGAAATATAAAATCATGATATGCAGAAATAAACTGTGTTGCTTTAAGGTTGGTGTAAAGGGACAAGTTTTGCCAATAGATGTCACTACGGTCTTCGTATCTCTCTCGTGTATTTTTTACCTTTCACGAAAATTTACAATTTATCTTACAAATTTCAACCTAAAGAGGAGAAACTTCATTTTTAGAGGAGAAACTCAAGTTTTAGAGGAGAAACTTCATAGCCTATCGAAGGCAACAATCTGTGCCGATTTTTTATTTATAATTTTCTTCATTGTTGAAACAGTTCCATTGTTAAAGGTTAGGATATCCATTTCAACAATCAAGCTATTTCAACAACGAAGAAAATTACAAATAAAAAATCGGCACGGACTGTTGCCTTCGATAGGTTATGAAGTCACTTTTCTCAAAGTTTGAAGTCTGTAAGTTGAAATTTATAAGAGAAATCGTGAATTTTTGTGAAATGTAAAAAATACATGAGAGAGATACGAAGACTGTAGTGACATCTATTGGCAAAACTTGTCCCTTTACACCAACCTTAATCATGGAATGCATCGTGTTCGTGAAACGTGAAGCAACGTGGATATAATACGAGTAAATTATTATTATTATTATTATTATTATTATTATTATTATTATTATTATTATTATTATTATTATTATAAAGTATTTTGTCTTTTGGCAGGTCCTTTTCTTCTCTAATTTTAGATTTGGACCTGGAAATGTTTCTTCCACTTTCTTGATCTTCAGCTTCCTCTTTTAATTCCCAATATTTTCTTCTGATTTCAAATGATTGATCAGTTGTATTCTTCTTTTTCTACTCCTTGTTTTCCTTCCATCTTTTCTTCTGTGGCGGTATAAAGAAGACATTTTGGTCGCAAGATATGTGAAATTTAATTGGCCTTCCTATCCTCTTTTCTCCTATCCGTTTCAAAACTTCTTCGTTTGTTACTCTCTATTTCCATTTTATCTTTTACAGTTTGCTCCAACACTACATTTCGAAGCTTTCAATAACCTGAAGCTTCTTTCAGAGTTTAAAAGAGGCATGTCTAGATATTGTAAATAACTTTTTAATGTAATAAACAAAGGAATCAGGTCCATTTTGGTCATTTTGGAAATATTTCATCTTTAAGATCTCTATCTGAAGTTCCTTTCCGTGCTTAAAAGGTTTATGTCCAGATATTGTAAATACCTCTTATAATGTATAAAAAAAAAACAGTGGTCATTTTTCCATGTATTTAAACGCACTGTACAATCTTTTATGTCTCTTTTTCTAACAACTTTGGTAATTTGGCTTAATGCTCTATCCCTTTGACCGCACCATGTACCGAAAATTTTCCCCTCAATCCAATGATGAGGATGTTGAACTAAACGTTTCAAATATATTATAATACTTAGGACTACATAAATGCAGGGCTTAGATGAACGTTCCTTTACACATGGCGTAAATTTCGGTAAATATGGACCTGACACTATATGCTGTAACGCACACAAATAACAAGTTCATGGGACAGATGTCCTGAGACATTCCGTCTTGCAGTGGGAATTTTAAAGATAATAGAAGCATACACACAATTTCCTTTGATTACAATGAGATGTGTCTGACAGATATAACTGAACATTATTTGGATGGATTTGGGTTTTAAAAATCATCATGGCCGAAACCTCGTAGCCACAAACTTGCAGACAATAACCTAGTTGGACCACACATCGCTGGTCAAAATAGTGCGTGGCCAACACCTCGCCAATCAGAACGTCGGGTGTCAAAATCTCGTCTATCAAAACTATGTCGGGTCTAAATCTAGCCTAGCCAGAAACTCGTGTGACAAAATCTCAACTAGGACAAAAACTTTCGAAATCTCGCGGAACGAAATTTTGCCATAGCGATTTCTCCAGTGTTGAGTGTTGAAAATAACCGTGCATATGTACACTTAAAATAGCTTATACATTTATTTAATGGACATCTCCGTAATACGGACTTTTTTTTTTTTTTTTTTTTTGCTACGATAAGAATATAGGGTCTACTGTCAGTGATGCATTGCTACAATGTTTCGTAGGTATACGCTCGACCGTTCTCGAAAATATAGCATGTACTTATCCTGTATATGTTCGTTTTCTCATAAATTTGATGTGAGTATACGCTGGAGGACTATAAGATTATTATACTCCCATTCTATAAGATTATAAGATTATTATATAGACTCCCGTATACGTCCCATTACATCCCTGTCTACTGTATTATTACGAGATAGATTTCTCTATTTCACAGACACTCTTAGATAAGTATACAGATAGTCTTGGCCCCCCTCCCCACTGCACCCGCAACATGTTACTAAAATACTATTTTATCTTGTCATAACGGACAGAAGCTATTTTCAATTCAAACTTATTTTAGCACAGAAAACTTTAACTTTATGCACTTTAAAAATAAATCTGAACGAAGTGACACATGGAATGTAAAACGCTAATAAATACTTTATGTTATGGCACTGTTTACATCACGGGGTGAGTAATTTTATAATTTGTACACTTAAAAATTACAAAACCTCAATACAACATGTAGTTAGCAATTTGAAAAAGAACTTTTAAATTGTTGATGAAGAAACAACTTGGTGAAACGAAAATAAAATTTAGTACTTACAGTGCACGTTGAGTCTCCATTTATCCTCTAAGGCACTGATTTGAAATTCTGGGTTCTCTGCTCGACATGTTAAATATTTTCCATCATCATCAATTCCTGGTTCGAAAGTTAGTATGCTCACACTGTAGTTACCATCTTCCGAGTACTGCAAAGAAGAGAACAGAATTCACATAGAAATTACCCATGGCATGAATACAGTACAGAGCAAGGTAACTGAATGGAAGAGTGCTTACTTCTGGTGCAAGGGGTCAGTGGTTTGATACCCGATATTGTCCGTCGGTTTTTCTCGAGATTCTCCCGTTTCCTTCCTCATTCTTGACCCACCAATTGTTTCATAATCATGCACTTTTCATTAACTATCCGTCTCCTTTAGCCCAAAGAGCATAACCGTGGGACATAAAATTACAAACTTCATTTCATTTCATAAGTAGAATATTTTATTTCATTTCATTTCATAAGTAATGAAAGACATAATTTATTACTGAAAATGAAATAAAATCTATAAGTAAACGTCTGATATTTGTGCCCTTTAGGCTAAATGAGCCAAACCAAACCACTCGGCATAACGTCCCGATTTGTGGGCCTAAGCCGCTCTACGCCATCTGTTACCGATTGGTGGAACTACGCCCAGCTTAGCGACGAACGGTGGTCAGTGCGTCGCGTCGCCCTATCGCTAATTCGAGCTTTCTAGACCTAGGGGCTGTCAGATCTTTTATTCACGTGACATTCCAGTTTGCCTCATGACGCTGGGTGGATGCCGAAAATTGGTGAAGCACCGGCCGGGAATCCAATCCGCGATCACGCGAACATACATCCAACTCTTTAACATCCAACTCTTTAACATCCAACTCTTTAACATCCAACTCTTTAACATCCAACTCTTTAACATCCAACTCTTTAACATCCAACTCTTTAACATCCAACTCTTTAACATCCAACTCTTTAACATCCAACTCTTTAACATCCAACTCTTTAACCACCACGGTGTCTCTTTTAGGTTAAAATAGATAAATGATTAATAAAACTGAATGGCCAGGAAAGAATTGTTAGAGTGAGAATGCGGGGAAACTTTCTTCAAATTATTAAAAATAACAATAATGAAGCCGAATTTATTTATAGGTTATGTTTTCTTGCTAGATAAATACGTATCTCTTCGTTTTATGTTATCATCATCATCATCATAGGTATTCTGCCTTTATTGGCAGGTCACTTGCCGCAGCTCAGAAGCTTCCATGCTCCACGGTCCTCCGCTAACCTTTTCGTCTTCGCGTATGATCTTTCTGTTTTAATATCATCTATTAATTGTAGTCTCCTTCGCCCCCTCCCTCTCTTTCCCGCCACCATACCCTCTAGGACGTCCCTCATGATACAATCTCTTCTTAGGCAATGCCCCAACCAGTTTCTCTTCCTCTTCCTAATAATATCTAAAAGTTTTCCTTTCTCACCCACCATTTCTAACACTCTCTCATTCGTTTTCCGCTCGACCCAACTAATTCTTTCCATCCTTCTCCACACCCACATTTCGAAGGCTTCCAGTCGGTTTTCGTCACCTTTACGTAATGTCCACGTTTTCGCCCCATACAGTACAACACTCCACACGAAGCATTTTATGAGTCTTTTTCTCAACTCTTTGTTCAAGGTCCCACAATTTTATGTTATAGTAGCAGTCAAATGTTGCCGTTTGAGTTTGTCTGCAAGTTTCGTCACTGTAAGTCTATACTAGCTCATATTCACAATTGCATTACAAAAATTAGAGGAAAACTGTATTTTTAATCAAAACACTATCCAATCTGACAGTTAAAATACTCGTCACCCGTCATGGAATGGGTCATGAACTTCTTGGTCAGTGACCTTGAAGACAAAGAAGCGGTCAGACCCATCAACAACCAGATCTAATGACCGGACAGACCCATGATACGAATTGACCAGGACAGAGCCAGAATCTGGTCTGACCATGACGTGGACTCAGACTGACTCGACAGGCAACCATGATCCCGAGACGAAACGTCGTCATACACATGAGGAGTGTGTGTAAGACTATACTGCAATTATAACGAAATGATTCCATCCTTTTTCATTACCTCTTCACTAAATATAATTATCTTTCTCGCTTGTTGTTTGCGTCTGTAGTGTCAAACATTGCTTTGAAAGATAACTACAAGATTTAACAGGTTACAAACGCGTCAGAATTGCATTCTACTTCACCACATATTTCTCCACCGCTTGTTAAACTTATGTTTGATTTAGTAAAAAATAAACCTTATAAAACATTAAAACGACTTTATTTCATTTAATATTCAAGGTTTCTGAAAGACAAATATCTCGAGAATCTAAGCTATAAACTTATAACTTCTACTATAGTAATTGTATAGATATGTAAGTAATCTAAGTATTTTTTTTTTTCATTTTGGTAAATAATATTTAGTATTAGAGCAGGAATAGGCTATTATCATGTTTATGAAAGATGTTAAAATTCCTTCGTTTCCATACGTAACGTGTATGTTACGTTCACCTATCTTCTGGAATGAAAAGAAGACTTCATATTTCAGTGATAATTTGCTAATTTTAGGGTCCTTAGAAAATGTTACATCAATCTTTAAATACTACCACCTTAACAATCAGCAGTTACACAAGGTATTTAAATGTATTGGCCAAACATTTTTAAATGTCTATGACAAGATTACAGAATATTTAGAAAACAGACCTTAAAGAAGAGGAATTAAAATTGAAGCACCTAACTATTTAGTAGAAAGAAAGTTTATCTGCCATCTCTGCGACCCAGGACAGACTAAATTATCTAGTGATTTTTAAAACATAAAATCTTCGTGCGGGCTCAAATCTGATTTCAATTTGACATGGTAGTTTATACACATCAATTCAAATCCGACCAAAGTCGGACGAGGGAGCGAATGTGTTACTATTTGATTTCTCTGTACTTAAATGGATCTTTATGGATCCTAAAATGAAAATTAACCAGAGATATGCTAAAACATACATTGTTCGGAAGCTATTACTATACTCTGATCAAAATAAGAATTAATATTTGAAAGAGCACTTCTTGCCCTATTACCACGGCGTGAATATTCAACTGAGACGTCTGCTGTGTTCCTTTAACCTCGGTTGACAAATATGTCTTAATATGTATTAGAAGGCGGTAACATTGAAACGTTATTGTTCCTTACTACAAAAACCTTCAACTTGTAGCTATTAACACGATGTTTATGGTTAGCTCCTATCCCGTAATCTTCGTAATTCCTTGGCGTAGATTATCTTCTCAACACAAATTCCCACGTCGGTTTGAACTGTCAGTACTTTGAAATCTTGATCCGAATGTAGGTATTATCAAAAGAACCTAAAGTCTTGTAAAGATCATCAATTAAATTGAAAGATCAGTACTACTGCGTCTTGTAATATAATTTAGCAACAGTAAATGATAATATTGGGATTTGGTTTGTAATGCAGCAATCAATGATGTAGCTTTTGACACCTTATTATAACATTTGAACTGGAAAGGAAACATATTACTGGCTGTGTTTACTGCATTATAAGGGATCTCGTCTCCATGCTGGTAATTAAAAAATCGCGAGACCTAATGTTGAAATATGAAGTGATTTGTTATCACAGTGAATCCCAAATTTAATTGTAGATACTGTTCTAATTTTGTATTTATTCTTTGATTTCGAATTACCTGCTACCTTGAGTAGGTTTAGGTATATCTGATTAAGTACGTCCGACGTTATTACATTACGAAATAATTTCGATGTGGTAAGATACTGACTAAAAGTTGCATTGTCAGAGTTGCACCAAAAGTTGTTGAACAAATACCATGTGTGTGGGTTTTTTCGGGATTCTCACATATTGAGAAAAATGTATGTGGCATACGTAAAATCGTATGTTGCATTTATAAATCCTGTAGTTTTTGGTCTTAACGTACAGCAAACGTGTAACTGAAAACGCATGTTTTATAATTCCATCTGCACGTACTTTTCGTATGAAACAATATAGGTGGTCAGGATCTCACATACAAATGGACGTATATAACATAAAGCTGACGAACGTGACATACATATATGTATGTAATATACGGAAGACTGTTAGATATCAGGCATCCTGCAACGGCATGATGTAACATCTAAGAGCAGTGCCTATGTAGCATACGGATAACGTATGCTCCGTACTGATTTTTGTAGTAAGCAAGAGGATTCCGTATATTTGTACAACATACCTCTGTCCGGACAACGGACTTTTCTCAGTGCACTTTCTTCAATCTCATTATCACCATCTCCGTTACCTCACTTCACAGCCTTCAAACGTTAATTTAAAAAGTTTCATTTGAAAAGTCTAATGTATTTGATAAGATTTATTACTGAACGTGGTTGTTGATATTTGCCCTACTACAGTCTATATATATTAGCTGAAATGCTTGTTTTTCGCATGCGGAGAACAAAATTTATGTAAATATCTGAAAGTAGAGAAATGAGTGAAATAATAAAAGAAATAACGAAGAGCAACACCTCTGCCCTGTCTTGGCCCTCCCCGCTGGTGTATTGAGTAGAGTATGTGTTTTTGGCGCACAAGGCCACCGAGTTCGAATCTCGGTAGAAGAGCATACCAAAATTAATTTAACAATTATTCACTTTTAATATTCATCCATCACCTTTCGCTTAAATGGCATAAAAATTGTGGAACGTTCAACTAAAATATTTTATTTCATGTCTATCCTTTCCTGTTATATAAGCCTGCATAACAAATATGTATTTAGTTGCCTAGGCTAAAGGAGACGGCTATGATGAGGAATAAATGAAATGGTGGAATGAAGAAAGTGAGAAGAAAGAGAATCCCCGGAAAACTCACGCATACGGTGTTTGTCCACCACAAAGTTTACTTGGTGCGAGTTGCGATCAAATCAATCACCTCATGCATCAGAGGTGAACGCTCTACCACTGAACCACCGCGGCCCTTCGAAAGTAAAGAAATATGCATAAACGTACATAAATTTTGACCTTTCCGTCAATCACCTCTTGATTCAGAAATCAGAAAAACGGCTTCTTATTCGATAAGATCTGGCGAAGATGTGGTTCTAGGTGACTCCTTTCAATACAAATTTCTGTTGACGGATACACATCATTTTTTAATTATTAAAGAATATATATATATATAATCATATCAATTACTTATTCATTTTAGAAAGGCTTAGGACTCGGTTAGGAGAGAACCATTATACAACATTCTTACAGAATTTGGAATATCGGAAAAAGCTTATTAGATTAATTAAGATATGTTTAAGTCAATCCCAAAGTAAAGCCCGAGTAGGAAATTTTTTGTCCACGAGCTTCCAGGTCGAGAATGGCCTGAAACAAGATGTGTGGTCGCCATTATTACTGAACTTTGTCCTGGAGATCGCTATAAGAAAAATAAAAAACCAGGGCTTACAGTTGAATGGTATTTACCAAGTTATGGCGTACGCTGATTATGTAAATATAATAGGGAATTATGGGAGACCAATAGAGAGAAAGCAGATGTCTTATTAAATGCTTGCAGGGACGTGGGTTTAGAAGTAAATGTAGAGAAAACTAAATACATGGAAGTTTGTCGGGATCGTAATACAGGAAATTATGGATGCGTTAAAATATCAAATAATACTTTTGATACAGTGGATACTTTCAAATATCCACGATCAATATTAACAGATGAAAATCATATTCAGGAAGAAATTTAATGCCCACTAAAAGCAGGGAATTTGTGTTATTATTCAGTTCAAAATCTTTTCTCGTCGCGAATTCAGTCGAGGAATTTGAAGCTTAAAATATGTAAAACGATAATCATGATTGTTTCTCTGTGTGTTTGCAAAACATGGTCCCTTACTCCGAGGAAAGAACGTAGACTGAAAGTGTTCGAGAACAAGTTTCTGAGACGAATATTCGCACCCAAGAGGAACGGGAATGGGGAATGGTGAAAACTTCATAACGAGGAACTACATAATTTATACGGTTTACCAGACATTGTTAGGATCATGAAATCTAGGAGACTCAGGTGGGCAGGTCATGTGGGCAAGATGGAAAGCTTTTAAAGTTTTAACTAGATGACCAATCGGAAAACGACCATTAGGAAGACCTAGGCAAAGATAGGAAGACAATATTAAGATGGATCTCGCAGAAATAGAAATACAAAGTAGAAACTGGATCCAGTTGGCAAACGATAGAAGTCAATGGAGAGCTTTTGTGAACACAGCATTAAACCTCCGAGTTCCATAGACCATAGAGTTTGTTAGTTATATATTTAGAATCTTTGGAATAGTATTTAGAATCTTGTTATAGAAATTTGGGAAAGTATATGTTTGAGCCCGCAAATGTTTTTCTTTGAAAACTTCAAAGGTTTGAATATTAGGTTGTAATGTACGTAGTTAATTTGAGATTTTTATACTGTCAAAACTCATTATTCTCTAGATTTTTCAGACATCAAGGACCCTCGATATATGACAACTTAGTTTCTGGAACAAAACCGGACTTATCTGTGAGAAGATCCAACAGATCTTTCTTTCAAAACAATAAGAGATTTTAAATACCATTCAGCTTAACTAATAATTGATAATTTCCGTCAATATTTTGTAAAAAGCTGCAAGTGCTCAGAATCCCTTTGATTGTTCCAATATTTGATTTATACTGATTGTTCCTCTGACCTTCATCTATAAATATGTACTTTTAGCCACTGAATACTTCTGACATTTTCTTTTTAAACGAAACGCTATTTATTTAAAATACCATTTGATACAGTTAAAGTGGCAAAACTTAATGTTAAGTACTGTTATTTTACTGCTCTAAAGTCTTTGTTTTAAAAACGTCAACGAAGAATACTCCACCAGTTAAAAAGATTTACAGTTCGTCTCTTTATTTCCATTAAAAAAGAAAATGAAAACAAAAGACTTACATATTCATAATGAATACAGACAAATGACTGAAGAAATGTATTTCAAGTTTCTGTACAGTATATACTAGTTACGTTTGAGCAACAAGCAACGAGTGTTGGGGAAGGATACAAGAAATGCTTGAAGCCCACAGAAGCACGGATTAAGAATAGTCTCCTGAGGGTGTATATGTTCCTTTTGCTAAAAGATGGCGTCGTGGTCTTAGTTGAAAATACCTTTATAAGGGCAATTTGTCTGTTTTAATGCTCTCATAATACCCATCTCGTCGTCCGTTTACAAAAGCTACAAAAACATCTTGAGTATTTTTTTTTTTTTTTTACCTTGAGAGATTTTTTTTAAACGCCTTTAGTAGAGGAAGAAAAATGAGCGCAATATAACGTTGGATTATTTTGTAACTCCCCGTATCTCTCTTCCCCAGTACGGCGGTTTCTTTGTTTTTGTGGTTTCAGTATTGTCACCAAGTAAACCTTTCCTTTTTCAAGATGTGAAAACAGTAAAATTAATTATACAAGATAAATAAAGACTTTGTCCCCTCGCCATTGAAGAATGGTGTCTGCATATTTTGGTCTTTTTTTTTACGTTCTGAATATGTCTTTCTCTGAATTGGGTATTCAAAAAGAATTTTTATGCTTGCCAACAACCGTCTACAAAACGTTTATATAATGAACAGAACAGAAGCTGACGAGATTAGAGAAACTGCGAATTAATGGGTTCCTAATTTCCTGTTTCAAAGAGAAATGAACTGACTACAAGCATACTCGTATCTGGATTTAACTGAATCCAATCTACATCAAGTGTTTAAATCCATTAAAAAAAATAAGTTCGCAAGCAAGATTTCGCGGCCATTTCCAGTTAGAAGTTTTATCGATTACCTCTTCGGATCCTCACAGCCACCTGAGGAGCAAATCACTAGTAGTAAACAAACATTCTTACTGTAAGGTTCCATACGCTCACGCACAGCAACTACGTGCCTTTACTACAAACACGTGTTATTATGTTTAAATATTAAAAAACAGCAGACGACAGAAGAAGACCACCAGGAAGACACGAAGAGTAATCGGAAAAAGTACGAAGAAGGCCGATCTCCCCTCATGGGTCTCCCCTTCAAGAAGACGCCTATAAAAATATACCTCAAAAGGAGAAATTTATCAGCTTAACGCTGATCACTCACCCATTAACACCTCCTCCTGTGGCCGCCACAGGCTATGGAGAATTGCTTTAAAACATCTCCTGAGGCTGCTGTGAGCGAAGAAGAATTCCGTTAATTATCTCTTAAGACTGCAATGAGCAAAGGAGATATCCTTTAGTCATTCACTCCTGAGACTCCATTAGACAGAGGAGTTATCCTTAATACCTATATAAGACCACTACGAGATGAAGACAATTGAACCTTTATTCCGAGGCCACTTCTGTGTATCGAGGATCTTATTGAACTCTGAAAACATTTAGAAACTTACAAGAACTTTGTAAAACTGTTAATACGACTTTATTTTTTATAATAAAACGTGACGAGTTTAAATCCCGGATTTGTTATTTAAGACTCTAACAAACAAATTATTGCATTGCAGTTACTCAAATATTGTTCCCTTAAATACTAGAGACAGGTATAAATTATTTCCAGTATCTTGCGTTGTCAAGAAATAATTCTACTGGTTCTGTTAATCTGTATGAGTAGCGGAACCAGAGTTCTACAAGAGCCAAGTTACCCCAGCAATGACGATGACACCAGCTTGTCCACCGCCCTGGGCAAAAATTACTTCACCGGTTTTAGCCTTTAAGTAATTTCCAAGTTGATGGTATTCTTTAAATTCTAGTGAGAAACATAAATATTACAGAAAAGGAGTAACGAATTTCCCATTAAATAATCTAACATATATAATTATTAAACTTAATTTTAAATATTGTTATTCAGCACGAATAATTCAAGTTGTACTAGAAGTGGAAAACAAGTTATTTTCCCCATACTACTCAATGTATTTTTCCAATTTGGATACAACTCACACAATTCTATAAAAAAAGTATTTGGTTACGTATCTATTCACATATATACTTATTATTACTTATTTGAAATGGTTATGGTGAAATTAGATGATGGGGGAAAGTTTACTAGCTTTTTCCCATGTGTATTTATAATATTTGTTAACTTGTAAAACGAGAAAATGATAATATTTAAATGATGCACTGAAATTAAAGTATATATTCGATTTCGATGGTTTCTAAACCAAATAATTCTTTCAATCATTCATTTTCAAAACCAAAACCAAGAACAAAACCTAGAGAATCTGAATAACACGTGCTCCTACCGGGAACAGAAGCCTTCTACCCTCTGATCAAGACGTGTTTGCTAATCAAATATCCACCAGAAAACTCCAAAATATGCATGACATTTCGTAAATCAACAAACTGAGGCCGAATTTACTGAACGAACCTCCCTAAGTGTCTTAAACTTACCCTACATGACATGACAGTTGATTATTCTTTTCTTATTAGTATTTCATAATTATTTATGTGAATTACAAGGACAACTTACATTTTACGTCTCCGCATGCTTTCATTTATAGTGCACCTTTGTTATAATAACCATTACTTACATTTATCTCTTTGCTACATTTTGAAAGTGAGTTGTAAATTTCATACGTAAGACACTCTTAGTTGCTTATTTTCGTACTGTTGAACAAGTTCAATATTAATTTCAAACCATTAGGTTTGTTGTTGCATATTCCAGGTATTTCACATAAAATGCCCAGTACTTCAAAATCATAAGAGGTTGCCAATAAAGGGATGGAATGAAAAAGTGAGACACGAAAATGTTCTAGGATGCATCATCGAATCCATACCCAGGGATTTCCTGCAAGAACATTTTTTTTGTATAGCTGTGATACGTATAACCTCTCCATCCAAAATCGCTCAAGTTTTTCGCCCATAAAAAAGGAATTGACACGGTCAATCATATTGGGGTTTCGAAATTTGGATTCTATGTAACAAAATAGATCGAATTGATATCCTGGGGTCCGTTGTGTGTGGGGGGGGGGGACTGTGTAATTTTTTTTCTGCTTCAAGATATTTCTCATGCGGAATATGACAGATAGACAAGTAAGATATGAAATGAATATAGTTATGTTCCTTTGTTATAAAATATTTCAGTACCTTAATGATACCAGAGAGTAAGAAAGCTGAAAAGTAATATGATTTCTAGTACACAATAGATCTGATATGCACCAGAAATACAGTGAAGCTTGGTAGAACAATATTGTATTTTCAGCACAGGAATCAATACGATGTGGGCATAAGCATCATAAGAAGCGTGGATACAGATTTGGTATGACGTCAATATTTTCTGTACCAAATGACTGATTCAAATGACATTTGCCATAGACCTCTTATCCCAAACAAACTATGTTGCTCTCTTAGACTTTTCAGAAGCACATACGTAATAGTATGAAATTCAACCCTTTCTACCAAAGAAGAAGGGAATACAGAACCACGTCTAACACAGAATATGGACTATGCATGGACTATATTTGGTTTGTAAAGCTATCATAAACAATGGTCGAACATCATAAACAAAACGAGTAATATACGCTCTCAGTGAATTTTGCGAGAGAGAGAGGGATTGAGAGAGAGAAAGGATAAGACAGAGAGAGAGAGAGGAAAGGTAGTCTATGCATCCCCTATGGGCTACACAAACAGGGAAATGTATTGTTGATAACAAGGTTATAATGTTGGGAACGAATGAACCGTGAAAAAAAATGAGTATGGACATATAGAGAGCAAGAGGGAATATAAAAGCTATACAAAAATAATCTGATGTCAGAACATCACCACATCTAATGCAGATACCAAATTCTCATGTGACACAAACAGATGCTAGAATGTGAAAGCTTTCCCTTGTACTTCAGTAGGGGGGAGAAGGGGGAGGGGGAGAAAAAGGTCTCAAAAATTGAACGACCTGTCTTGTTCGCGTAGTCGAATCCCATCTACGTATCAATTGTTAAAGACTCTTATCTTCTGCCCTCTCACTTATTTTAATTTTACTGTTCACATATTCATTTCATTGTCCCATAACATTGTCAAGCAGTAGTTATTAGTAATATGGAAAGAGTGCATGATTAACTTCCCAACGCGTGGGTACGATATAATAGGATCTAAATAAATTATCAATGTTTGAAAAAAGAAATCACTAAAAAACATTATTATGGTAGATGCTCCTACCATAATAATGGAGTGCAGTGTTGCCACATCGAAGAAATCTATATGACAGAAACAGTATTGTCATCCCAGCTTTTGTTTGCAGGAAGAGAGGAAAATATCTTCACCGATAAAAGCAGTTCACACCGTTCATTAGTACACTGTAACACACTTGGTTAAAACACACACACACACACACACACACATATATATATATATATATATATATATGAAGCCTTAGGGTGCCCAATTGAACCCATCCTGTCCGAAATGACTTGGAGAAAGAGTCAACTTAATATCTTTTAGCGCATCAAAATGTAGTAATATAGAGGTAACCAAGAAAGTTATGTCGATTTTTGTGGAGGTCTGTGCTCCATTGGCCCTCACACCGTGAGTTGAATGCGAATGGAGATAAAGTGAAGGTCAGTTCTTGGTGTGGGTAGATCCAACATACTACTTGGTTGTGGCAGTTAAGTTATACCCTGAACTTGCGTAAGGACAGAGTGAACATGGGACCTCCAAAAACAGTCATAAGGGCGTGTATGCTGTACGAGTTCAAACTGGGGTCAAACGCCGCTGCAGCGGGGTGGAAGATATGCCACGCCTTTAGTGAGGGTGTCGTGACTACGCGGACAGTGCAGAGATAGTTTAACAAGTTTAAGGACAGTAACAGAAACACTCGAAGACGCACCAAGTGCCGGAAGACCAACACCTACAAAACGAATTTCTTCAGGCAGCAATTGAGGCGAACAGTGGCTAGACATGTCAGGAACTGGGACTACAATTCAGTGTAAATGGAGAAACAATTCAGCAGTCTCCATCAATTTAGCAAGCACGTGGAGTTTGGTCGATGGGTTCCACATGATTTGACTCCGGGCCAGAATGCAACGCGAGCAGGCACCTGGGTTTCTTTTGCTGTCTCATCTGAGGAAGGAGCCATTTCTGTACAGAGTGCTGACATATGATGAGAAGTGGCCTTATACGAAGCTCCACGGCGCCAATATCATCGATTAACATCCCGTTAACCGGTTCCAAAACAGCCGAAACCAGCACCGCACAAGGAAAAGGTCCTCCTGTGTATTTGGTGGACTGCTCGCGGCATCGTGCATCGGAAACTGCTACTAGCTGGTCAGAGCATGAATGTAACTGTGTATTGTCAGTAGTTGAGCCAGCACTTCTGAATCGCAAAAGAGTCCTCCTGTTACAGGACAACGCTAAACCTTACGTGGCTAGGATAACCCAGGACACCATTCTAGGCCTTGGATGGGAACACTGTTGTATCTCCCTTTCTCTCCGGACATTTCACCGTCCGCTGTTCCGTTCCTTGGACAACCACCTTAGAGGACGCCGGTTGAAATCCCTAGTAGGAGTGCAAAATGCACTTGATACTTTCTTCGTTTCACGGCGCACCAAGTTCTACCGCGACGAAGTCCACGGCTTTTCAGAACTTTGGCAGAAGGACGTCGATGCTGAGGGGGACTATTTTTGATTTTCCAGATATGTCTTAGGTGACACATCGATGTTCAAAGTAGTTTGTGAAAAAGCGACAGAACTTTCTTCATTACCTTTATAGAATATGATTATCCTGAAATCACAAGGTCGCCCGTCGATACGAGACAATTTCGAATCGATATGCACTAAAATTTCATGAAAATATACGTTAAAATTGCAAAAATACAGATTCAAATATGCAGGCAGTAAAGAGAGAAGTATACACTAAAATATGCATTACACTTGCACATATCCAATATTTTTTTCTACATTTTAATGCTTCTGTTGATATTGGTAGATATGTTGGTTTGAAGTTTACTATCCCTTTCAGAACGGAGGCAATATGAAACGGTGATCTACAAGTTAAAGGGAGGGCCGCGGTGGCTCAGTGGTAGAGCGTTCACCTCTGGTGCTTGGGGTCCCGGGTTCGATCCCAGCCCCCGCCAAGTGAACTTTGTGGTGGACAAACACCGTGTGCGTGGGTTTTCTCGGGGTTCTCCCGTTTCCTCCCACTTTTTTCATTCCACCATTTCATTCATTACTCATCATCACCGTCTCCTTTAGCGTAACCGGCATAACGTGGGACGTAAAACTCAAAGATTTCATTTCGTTTCATTTCAGGTTAAAGGGGGAATCCGAACCATATGAACTCCAAACGAGAATCAAATCCGGGACTCTAGCACCGAAGGAGTGTACGTTAACCATATAACCACCAGGGACCTCTGATTGCTAATGTAAGTAGGTATCTTCAAGTGAGTTACTGCAAGAGAAGTTAAGATGTATGTTTAAGAGCCTAATATAAATGGCTGTGATTTTGTTATATTTTAAGACAATGCTTGAACTTCCTTCTCAAGCACATATTTAGTGAATTTTTAAGTTGCAATAAACGACTACACATTTTTCAATATTTTCTTGTAATTTTCCCCTTGTCGTGTGACACGCTTTTAAGCATAGAAAACATGGGCGGCGGTTAGGGGGGTGCAAAGGAGGGCAGTTTCCCCCGCACTTTTTTGAAGTAATCCATTAATATATAGTTTAATTTAGAAATTTAAAGTTTTTGTATGTATTATTGGTTCATAGGAAAAAAATGGTGCCATATATTTGCCGTTCCGAGAGTACGTATTGGTTGTGTTCTGTGGAGTAAAGAAAACGACAGAAATTGCGTTTTGATTGCCACAGAAAATAACCTAAAATTAACCTATTGGAGCACAACAATTTCAGCATACTTTCATTTGTTACAAGGGCTCGATATGTTAGTCAGCTGCTTTGAAACTAACTGAGAGAACAAAAAAGAAAAGCCTTTTATTCTTTACTTTCACAAAGTTGATAGTTCCTAAAATGTCAGGGAAAGCAGCGTAATAAGAAACAACTTCTACCTTTTCCATTGTTTTGTAGTGCAATATACGAATGAAGTGGTGTGTTAGGGGTGTATGAGTGTATATACAATTAAATTTAGTGAATTCAACATAATTCTAGTTTTAGGATTATTTTATGTAACTGGAATGGAGTGATTCTAAGTATTCTTGTGTTTTGATGTGCTCCAAGAAAATGAAAACTGCACCTAATGCAACAAACATGTTTCGGGAAGTTGCAAAATCAAATATTTCTTTAAATGTAGTAGCATATGCTTGTAGTATTTACTGTCTTTTATTTTCTAAGAGTAATAACATAAGCATGTGTGGAATTAAAAATTTAAGTGGTTCATTAATCCCCAGTTTCAATATAACTTTTACAAAACAAGCCTCATTATTCATTACTATGATTAATAATATTATTTATATTTATTTGTTTAGAAAATTTGTTATTAAATAATCTGATCAAACAAATTTCCAGACAGAATTTTAGGATGTTCATGAGCAAGGAATCAAATCTCTTCTTACACTTTCGTTGTTTAGGAGTACAAAGATCTAGTGCCTACTTGCGTTGCTCTTGTCAATTTTACTTAATAAAATATGACATACGATAAACGGTATTTTAACTGACAAAGATAGTATAATATTAATTATACTAACATTGATATGCAAATATTCAGATCATGTTTCCCCCCCCCCCCACTTTTAACGTCCAGCCGCTGCCCCTGCGATATACAGTATTTTAACCTAGAAAGATAATATCCTATTAGTTATACGACGAGGAAAACTACGATTGATATACAAATATTCAGATCATATCTTGCCCCCCCCCACTTTTAACGTCCAATCGCCGCCACTGATAGAAAATGTATTTCTACTGTTTGCCAAACTGTTACAGGGCAATATTTCTGAGAAATTGTAAAATGTTTGGTTTATTATTATTGTAAGCACTTTATTTACACCTGATATAAATTGTATACCCGAATGGTTTTGCAATAGTTGACTCTGTTTGCATAAGTGTTTTCCATTTTCTGCAGGAGAAGTTTGGTTGTTATTGATCTGATCACTTCCAGTGCATTGGAGATTTCTAATTTAGTTTCTTTCAACTCTATTACACGTTACTAGTACTTAGAGCTCTACAGAAAAATGCAACCCTCTCAAAAGTGTAGGAGTAAAAGTGGTCCTATAAAGCAAGCTCGGTAAGATTTTGTAGGTTTTCTTGGCCCATGATAAATATGCCAAATTTTTGCCAATGAACTTCAACCTTCCAGAAATTTGAGCAAGCGGGTATATGATGGCCAAAACTGTATGAGCTTTGACCCTAAAAGTAAAAATGATCCTTAATGAGACATGATGTTGAAAATTGTTCTAAAGGCTAAAGAGTATTGCGTAGAAACATCGCTGATACATATCCTCCCCCTCCCTTTCAGAGGGGGTAATTGTGTAATCTCTGTTAACTGCAGCAGTGGAAATATTCAAACCTCACTCACGATTGTTAGTCCTATCACTTTTCTATTGAAGGAGCCATATGCCTTAAATGAACGCTAGTCATGTCTTACATAGCGTACTTCTCAATTTACGACTAATTATGCACAATATGTTAATTGATGCACAGTTTTGCAATTTATCCATTTCCTCGTCTCTCTTTGCATCGTATATTCTCCTGGAAACTGTATTTTTGATATTTTTTATAACTTAAATGTAAAATTGAAAGAGAACATAGAATGTCCATACTTACGTTTTTTGATAATCTTTTAATCTGCCTACTTCCTTTCCACCACGTAATAACAGCCTGTGGTTTGGATCCAAACGACCTACACTCCACTTCGATTTGTTTGTCGGCGGATATGTAGGGAGCTCTTGTTACTATGCTTACGGTTAGTGGTTTTACTGCAAAAAAATGAAATTATGTATTAGATATGAAGATAATGTGTTAAACATGTTCAAATATATTTTTAAACAAAAACTGAGCAATTCTTTCACATTTATTCTAGCATTGTAAAAAAAAAGGAAATTAGTTGAAGTCTGTTTACAATTACTAGTATTTCAGGTAGTAACACATACTCAATACTACAAACGTACATACACTTTAAAAAGTGAGCTGACGACTCTTCTATAATATTCATGGTAATTCAATAAAATGGCTCGTCGGTTCATGCATTCCGCATATTTCAATTCGAGATAAAAGCTAGTACATTTATATGCAATGTGTGAAATGTAACACCTAGCATGAAGGAGTTAATATTTTAGTTTTCCATACTATGGTGGAAACATAGAGTAAGACTAACTTGAAAAAGTTAACAGAAGTAACGCTTAACATGAAAGAGTAACATATTATTAATAGCCTCTGTAATACTAAAATATTTCCTTGAATTGATATGACAAATAAAACCCTGATAGTAAAGGCATTGTACATCCTGCAACACAATGATAAGTTTATGAATGACTCATGCGTTCACAAACTAGTGTTTGATTCAAGATAAGAATTAATAAGTTAACATCCATGTTCGAATTATAACACCTAGTGTGAGAGAATTTACACGATAACTTAAAAAGGTAAACAGAATAAACCTACCAACTAACATGAAAGAGTTAATACATTAACCTTTCGTAAGTATAATCATAGAATACATTAAATATGAAAGATTTAACATGAAAAAATTCCACTTAGCATTAAAAGATTAACACGTTAACTTCCCATGTGAAGGAGTAAACCCAGAATAAGCATAAACTGAAACAGAACCTACTAACTACAATCAATTAATACATTAACTCTCGGTATAAAGAAGTAAGCTTACAATAAATCTTAATATGAATGAGTTATCCATTAACTTAGAATGTAAAAGAGAGACATATAGCATTAAAAAAATAACACGTACCAAAGAGAAACACTTAACACGAATCAGTTAACACCTTAACTTCCCATATAAAGGAGTATGCATACATAGAATAAACCTAACACGAAAGAATAACACTTAACTTGAATTAGTTAGAACTTTAACTTTCCATGTAAAGGTGTAAACATAGAGTAAATCTAATATAAAAAAATGACACCTAACATGAATGAGTTAACACTTTAACTTCCCATATAAAGGAGTAAATCTAGAATAAATCTAATGTGTAATGCGAAACCCATCATTAAAGAGCCAACTAACATTAAATAACTAACATATAGCGAAACAGTAACACCTAATATGTATAAGTTAACAGTAACTTCCCACGTATACATAGAATAAAAGTAATACGAAAGAATAACACTTAACTTGAATAAGTTAAAACTTAAACTTTCCATGTTAAGGTGTAAACCTAAAGCATCTAATATGAAAAATAACACCTAACACTTTAACTACCCATGTGAATGAGTATGTATACATAGAATAAACATAACACGAAAGAATAACAATTAACTTGAATGAGTTAGAACTTTAACTTTCCATGTAAAGGAGTAAACCTAGAGTAAATCTAATTAGAGAAAATAAAACACCTAACATGAATGAGTTAACACTTTAACTTCACATGTAAAGGAGAAAATCTAGTATAAATCAGACAAGATAGAATATCATCTAAGATTATTGAGGTTATGTGTTTTGCGCATCGCTGTAATTTAACAAAAAAGGAAAGTTTGGAAGTGGCCTATTTATATTTTACAAAACAATTCAAGAATATAAAATCTTTTCTTTTTATGATAACAGACTTGCCAGTGTTCAAAGTACATTTTTACTAAGTACTTCATTTTGAACCAAGTATATTTAAAAATTACGGTTTAAACACAGTATTCAGATTTAAAAAATATTACGAACATTGTATACTAATTTTCTACATAAACAAATACAAAAAAAAATATTTATATGAACTCATCAACACAAGTCAAGTACTTACAATTAATATTTAAAATGACTGCCTTCCGCTTTGGCGGAACAAGATTTGTATTGGAAGCCTGGCACAATAAGCGTGCATTTAAATGCTGCCTCCCAACGTTAGGAAAATTCAAAGAATTTACTGTAAGGCCTCCTGATCTATGCTCGTAAGATTCATCAATTACTGTGTGCTCTAAATACCACGTTACATTAGGCCTTGGTCTCCCTGTAATAAATAAACAATATATTTATTAATGACTTTCAAAAATTATAACAATCTTACAAAACTTCAGACATATTATGATACATATTTAAATATCTTTTGGTACTATAACCAGAAGATACACTATCGAATTCTTAATAGTCTATCGATGAATTACGGACTGGATAAAAGCAATTCGAGAAATGTCCGATTGATTAAAATCACTTTTCAGTACTAAGAATGTATAAGACGGAAGCTATGGTTTAAAGGTGGGATCCCAACCACTGCCCTCTTTTCTATCGGCTGGAAGTATCCACAACGATTCCAGGATACATCAATAGAAAGTAACAGTGTCTTCTCGTTTGGCCTATTCCCGGCTCGCCTACTGACCTACACAACCACTTTACATCATTATTTGTATCTCATCTTAGATGTAGGCAAAGTGGACATTCTCGCTGAGCCTATTCCTGTTTCACCTACTCTCACTCTATGAGGGATATTTAGTATCTGAGAGAATTATCTTACAATAATTCATTAAGAAGTGCACACACCTTATTTTAGATAATTATGTTTTTCTTTTTCAAGAATTACTATCTACTATGACTCCTTAGCAGATACACATATGATAGTAGTCCAGCGAGCCCGAATATATCAACAAACTTGGAAGCTATACACGTGTTTGCAGGACTTTTGAATAATATGCGTGAACAGATGAATAATAAGCCTAAAGGAATTTTTAAATCTTACTTTATAGTGAAAATGTTCATTTTGAAAGTGATAATTACGTATTGCATTATCTTCTTTAAAAAATATCAATCAATACTTAAAATTTCCTATCCTCATACAATAACTATGAAAAAAACTGTGCTTCAACAGAAAGTCCTGTGGTTCAGATTCAGGACTTACATAAGGGCGTAAGCTTTAGTTCGAATTTTTGCCACGGATCAAGATATTTTGGCAGCTCAATACCACTTTTTATATACCTCGATAAATTATAAAAATTAATTCTCAAGTATTTATATAACAAATACCCTATGTATATTCGATATTGAGCAGATAGATTTTCGCTGACGGTTTTTCAGGTATAACATGGTATAATTTCCGTACGTCTTTAGATTAAATCAAAATAATCTCGTTTTTCAACCCCTAAAATTTAACCTGGTACTGGCAATATATACTGAAGTCCTATGTGCTAATCATTCACAACAGTATATACCATTTTATTTCACAATATAATTCCTTTAATATTTCTCTTTAGAATACATAAAATTATTGCACTTGTATAAGCATGAATTAGCTTCTATTAGCCAATTGAAGATAGCTTTCGGCTTGCCTATTCTACCATAACTTATGGAATACAAGTAATGACTTTAATGTAGCCTAACGTAAACTTTTTTTTTTTTTAAGTTTAGGAAATAGACCTACTGACTGGGGAGTGGAAATCGGTCAAGGATAAGGGGATAAATTATGTCTTTCGTCATATATATAATGTTATAATCAGGGGTAAAAATGAGGGGGAAATCAGGAGTACGCCGTTCCCTCGCCTCCAAAAAATATGTACGGTGACCCTTCAGTTCCTAAAAAATTACCATGGGAAAAGATAAACCGGGGAAAGGCGTGACGTCATGCCGCTACCTACCGTCCTCCTACCTTTTCAGATCCACTTTCACCCCTGATTGTAATTAAACATTTTCCAATGAGTTTAGTGAAAAAAATATTAGCTTTTGAAGCAACATTTCATATACTTCCTTTGAGGCTTCCCAATTATTTACATTGCTTATGTTGAGATCAAAAAGGGGCAAGACAACGGACAAATTATATAGCTATAAAGCATTTAACCAGTTCTTCAGTATCTATACCTGGTTTCTAGAAATTATTGGATTTTCAAGACACCTGGTATGTGTTTTGTTAGTGTTAACCTCAAGGAACATTGCCAATGTCTGTTTTAAATAGTCTATGTAATATTTTACAGACATATTGTCGGCAACTAATAAGTAATTTCAATGACAATAACCAATGACAATAACTAATGAAACATAAGTGCATTTAACCAGTAAAGCGTAATTTTATGATTAAATTGAGGTTTCATTGTATAAAAATATTAATAAATACTTTCTTTCTTTCGCTTCTCGTATTAGACATAACATACATTTGTAATGTTAGGCAATACTCGACTGATCTCTGTATTATTGTTTCGTTGCTACTGTGTTCAGACCTCTTTGATAAAACAGACCATTTATTTGATCGTAGCTGTTCGTTTGTCGATTTGCACCGAATCACAATGGTCAAATTCAACATTGACCACTGCGTACCAATGGCATCCATGTGGATGTCATACCCCGCTGCAAAATACCAGTGACATCAATGGGGATGTCATGAAAATGTATTCTTTATTAACTGTCGCATCAATTCTGGAGACGATGAATTTTTTTAGTGGATACGAGGCACGAGTTAGTTCTATTATTCTTCCGTAGATGGCAGACGTAAGGGATCATTCAATTACAACACTCATGTGTTTGCTTTGACGATGAACAATTAGCAAATTCGAGACCGTACTTCGAGTTCGGAAAAATAAAAAAAATAAAATAAAAACTTTGTCTTTGATCTCCGGTCAGCGTTGCCAACCTGAAGAAGCATAAAATCCCTTCAGAATATCAAAATTTCCCTTTTTCAGTCCAAATGTTCCACAATGTATTTTTTTTTTAAAAAAAATCAGAAACATGAACACTCTCCTTGCGCGTATACAATAACTATGCCCTATATAACAGTCTAGACTGTCTTTTAACAGAAAATCAAAACCTGGCATTACAGCACGCACATAGGAAAATGACACCTGGAACGCAAGGGGTTAATTCATCAGACTAATATTTGTATATCATCCGCTGTTGATACTCAATTATGCTACTGACTTTTGTACAATAGATAACTGCATGCCAACTTATAGACTAACATTCTATATGAAATAATTGGAGATATAATACACATAACGTAAAATCAAAACCTTACGACGAAAGACAAAAATTTTTATTAGTTAACCCCAATGCAATTTTAGTTAGTCTCATTTTATCTACTCACCTCTGCTTTTATTTACGCAGAAAAGTGATCCTTTAATGAATCTTTCAGAGATGACTGTTTCAACTAGCAAAACGTTTGTGTGTGAAGTAATTTTAACATTTCAACTACCTGGGTAATCAAGGAAATCAAATAATGGTTTATAGCACCGAAAATGGATATCATGATTAACTTATCCACCGCAGCAGCAACTACTTCTGCAGAAAACGTATACATGTATATTACTTTCTGTCATTCAAATATAGCCAAATGTATTGCAATAAAAGTTGAAGATGAAATGCACATTGAAATATTTACTCAAGATGAAATATCGTGGATATATATGAAGAATGAGAGGTTAAGTTACATTGGTGCTTTTATATATGAATAAACGTTGCTATGGAAACATAAGGTAGTATTGAATTTATATTTGAAACATCTTTCTTTTTGTAAGCTTCCAGGAAACGTTTAGTGCACCTTCCTCCTTTTTTTCTTAGAAAACGATCTGTTTCTGCATTCAGCATTATAGTAAATTGAAGAACGAAAACTTAATTATCTAATATAACATATAATACTTTAACTCAGTTCACTGAATGTTGCGTGTTTCAGTGATAAACAAATTACGAATTTCGTGACCCGTGATTCGAAAATACTTAGACCTGCTGGCCTGGTCAGAGTGTGTGTGTTACCCAAGGATGACGAAACATCATTACACACATCAAATGTATATATGAAGCTGGTATTATAATATAAGAAACACAATTCTCTCTATCTTGTTAATAAATCTATAATTTTCTTTCCTGTTGTGTGCATCTATATGTCAAAATATTGCACTGGAAGACAACTACAAGGCCAATTGGAGTATAAGCGCGTGATAATCACAGAAAAAAACGCTACGCGTTTTCTTCTATGAGGGATAGTTAAAACTTAATATAGCGAGCCTGTGAATCTTGTCGTGTAGCATATAAGAGACGCCACTAAACTCAAAAAGTGTTTTCATAAATCTTTTTTGTATGGTATGTGTCCAATCAAAACTATTGCATTATTTTTCAGTATTGGAAGACAAATAAACATGAAATTATAATAATTGAAACAGTACAGTTATGATATGTTGATTAAGAAATGTCACAATGGCAATCAAACATTTGAACATTCTAATTCAAGTAGTGGACATCACTGATTCACTATAAAGTTCTGCAGTAGTGTTCTAGAACTGATATTTCTGTTCCTTTCAGATCACTGTATCTGGTTCTGAGAATCTCTCAGTACTAACGGGTCCGTTTATCTCACCGTGTCTCTACAGGTCATATTGAGCCTAAGAAGCGAAACTCAGATCCGTGTGCCCCAAGCAAAAGTCTTGACCCATGTGATCCAGGACTTGTGCCATCACTGGAATATTCACGATATGAATTAGATAAACTAGCAGAATGTATTGCTGTTTTACTTTTTACCAATGTCTAATTAGCGGGTTTTAAATATGGAAGACGAGAGTGGAATAAAATTAGAGATGGGCAAAACCGGTTTTTATAAAAACCGAAAACCGGTTTCTATAAAAACCGAAAACCGGTTTCTATAAAAACCGAAACCCGATAAACCGACATTTCGGTTTTCTCCAAAACCGGTTCGGTTTTCACCGAAACTGGTTTCGGTGAAAACTTTTCGAAAACACATAAGACTATTTCTGTGGAAATGGATTCGGTCTCCGGAGAACAACGAAACACCATTCTGGTCAGAAATAGAACAAATTTTGAAAAAAAACCGGAATCGGTTTCGAAGAAAACCGAAACCGGATCAGGTGAAAAACCGAACCGGTTTTTAGAAAAACCGAAAAAACGGTTTTTGTGCCCATCACTAAATAAAATATACTTACTCCCAAAAATTAGAAAACAAACCGAAGATTCTTATCTTGTATTGCAAATATATATATATATGGCTATGTTTGTGATTTCATACCTCTTGAACCACCCGACCAATCTCGATCAAATTTTCAACATGCATGGGTTTCAGGCCGGGGTAGTTTTATCATTTCACTTTGACGGACAACGTAGGCGGGGAGATTTAAAAATGATCGAAAATGACCAATATTAGTGTGAAACAGATAGATTTCGGGATTACTGAGACGAACAGTGACACTTCCGATGCCGTTTATATCCAAATTTACCCCTTTATGTCCAATGAGACGTATTCTCCCCGTGCGAAGAATGGGTATTCTGTTAATATTTATAGAAAAGTATATTCAAAGTCTGGAGTTTTTCTTCGATACACAATTTAAGTTACAGATGGTAAAATATAACTTTCGATTTGCATTTAATCTGTTGAGCTATCATTGGTTGATTCGATATGGATTTACCTTAATCGCATGTTCTTAGGTCGCATGATCTTTGTGGCCATTTCATTGTACCACGATGGGCAAGACCAATCACAGTAATGCAGGTTTTTAGAAATGATGCGCCTGTACTTTGTAGTGAGATGTTTCACTCTATTGCTAAAAGAATAGGATATTGGCAAAACAAGGGTCAATTTTCAATTTGCGGAATCGAACACTGAAAAGAAAACATGGTCAGCGTAGGCCAGGCGCGTATCCAGAATTTGTTGTTGGGAGGAATTCAAGCTTTTGGGGAACCAATATTAGAAACCACTATGTCTATGTTAGATTGAAACGGGTATTATCCTACATCATAAAAGACGATAAATAATTGTAAAATACTTTCACCTACTTAAATAATTGTAAAATACTTTCACCTACTTAAATAATTGTAAAATACTTTCATCTATTTAAATAATTGTAAAACACCTTTACATATTTAAATAATTGTAAAATACTTTCACCTATTTAAATAATTGTAAAATACTTTCACCTACTTAAATAATTGTAAAATACTTTAACCTACTTAAATAATTGTAAAATACTTTCACCTATTTAAATAATTGTAAAATACTTTTACCTATTTAAATAATTGTAAAATACTTTCACCTATTTAAATAATTGTAAAATACTTTCACCTACTTAAATAATTGTAAAATACTTTCACCTATTTAAATAATTGTAAAATACTTTCACCTATTTAAATAATTGTAAAATACTTTCACTTATTTAAATAATTGTAAAATACTTGCAGAAAGAAATGACAGAATTATTATGTTTTTATAAGACAAATAAATAAAATGCCGGGAAATCTTTGAGATTTACGTTCCACACTTATGCTTTCTAGGCAAAAGGAGACGGTGGTGATGAGAAATGAATAAAATGGTGGAATGAAGAAAATGGGAGGCAAAGGGAGAACCCCGAGGAAACCCACGTAAACGGTGTTTATCCATCACAAAGTTCACTTAGCGCGAGCTGCGATCTAACCAGAGACCCTGTGCATCAGAGATGAACATTACCACTGAGCCACCGCGGTCTCCTTTTTATAAGACAAAGAGTACAGATGAAGTGCAAGATCAAACTTTCATGCTACATCAATTACTTCTCTGTTACATAACTATAGTTTTATTGAGAAAGTGGAGAAATATATGTTGAGTTAGGAAGTTTTGGGGAGTCCAGACCCGAGGTAACCCTTCCCCGTGAATGCGCTCTTGACGTAGGTTTCAAGTCTTATATTCATTCGTTTTTCTTCGTTTCATTTTTTCAATGGGTACTTCTATTTGAGAACTCAGAAAGATTATGTGACTTTTATCCCACTTTGTACAGGGGTTGAGAACTATGATACGTGATTCCTATCGGCCAGCAACAGGTCAACCTAGTAGAAATGCTATAGTTATTATGTTCCATCTAGCGGTGCTGATTTCTGTATAACTATAAAGGTGCTCTCGTTCAGGTATTTGTTTCGTTGTAATGCTTCCAAGCAAAGATATCCAAATTCTGGGATATCCAATCAAACTTTAGAGGAGTAAGGTCCCCGTCAGTACCTACAGAACCCCGACAGAATCCGTGTCGACGGTTTTGACATGATCATCATACAGAGTTCGAATGTTCAGTGCCATCCAAACATCAGTGTTTTGATATGTAAGGAACAACAAAGGGTGTAAGTAAATTCTTTGAAATTTTGAACTGTATTTTGTATCACAATATTTTTTTCTGTTCTACCAAAGTTAAAGAACAAGTAAGGAGAATCAACTTTTCTGAGCCAGACGTTATTCTGATAAAATAAGGACAATTAGTGAAAATATTAGAACGTATTAAGTTATATCTCTTATATATAAATCCTTTTATATATTACCAATGTTAATAATTAGTAGTCACGCGTATTAATAAATTAATGATTAGGATGGACATACCAATGGAGCAAAAGAAACATAGGATAATTTTCCACGTATCAATATCGGTCACTCATCAGTTAGTACATACCATGTGTGTTGAGAGGAACATATACCAGTAGATCACATACCATAATAGATCAATACCTAACGCAAACATATAACTAGCCCAGCTAGTTCGTACGTAGGAATCTTGTCATCGATTCTCAGATAATAAGCATCCACATACATGGTTCGAATTCCAATGAAAATTAAATGAACGTGGATTAACTATTCATTGGAAGTTCATTCTTTTCATTGGTTTCGGAGTTTTATTGTCTTTGAGTGCTTTGTGCTTATATATGTTCAAACTATGTATTTTAACATTTGATATATGTTCTTATGAAGGATAAAACGTATAGTAAAGTTTGCTATGTACTGATCCAAAAGCTATTTCATTTTCACATATTTTCCTAAATGCTAACCGTAAACAGAGTACGAAATTTATTTCTATTTCTATTTCTATTTTTACTAAATTTGTCATACAATAAATAACTCATTCTGTCTTTTTCTTTTGCTTATTCGTATTAATAACTTTCATAGAAGAGAATTAATTTTACCTAATGTAAGTTATTTTAGTTTCGATTTTGAAAACTTTAAAAGTAAAAACTCTGACGCCAAATGAGCAAATGTCCCACTGGCGTTGGCATATTTATTCATGTGTACATATTACTGAAATCAAAGGGTACCACGATGGCTCAGTGGTACATCACTCACCTATCGTGTGTGGGGTTCGTGGTTCGATCCCAGATCGTGCCAAGTAGGCTTTGTGGTAGACGGAAACCGTGTGAGGGGATTTTTCGCAGTTCTTCCATTTCCTCTTACTTTCTTCACTTCATTTCAGACAGATGGGTGATCGTTTGCTACATTTGACGGTAATGGCAGTGCAGCGCTCATTCAATGTCATGAGGATAGTTGGGGAGCTTCAGAACGAAAATAATAGCGAACTCAAGTTAGGAAATCCAGAACACAGGGCTCGTGATATACATCTTTAATACCTATGCACGATTCTCTTTTAAAACAAGTAACTTTCATTTCATATTGTAAAGCATAATACATTGCAATCCATGAGGATACATGTAAGGTATGTTATTACACTGTACAGCTCATGTTCTGTTCTTTAATTGAAAACATGTTATTTTAACTAAATTAGATGTGCTAAATCGATAAGTGAAATCCATTTTCTTCTAACACGCATTACAGTCATATGAGACATATTTTACGTATACAAACAAAAGACTACAAATGTCTAAAAGAAATGTACTTTAGTTGAAAATGTGACTTTACATAAGTTAGAGGTGCTAAATCAATATGTGACGTCCCTTATAACAATCACAAGGTTATAGAAGTATTTTTGTAGACGCTCTGTATATTTTGTAAAGACAGTACTTATTTTTGGATTTATACTTTATTCTGCGACGCAAATAAGTTCTTTCTTCGATGAGAACAGTTTTTCTTCCCACGCAACAGGACAAAGAAGTCTTTATATAAACGTTGCTTTGTGGTGAAAACATTTTAGTGAGCGATAAAGATTCTCAGTGTTTCTCCCTGACTTATTAATATGTACAGGGTATGTTCCATGGTTATTTGGAACTGAATTAAGTGTATCTTCCAATCATTTATGGAAATACTGCGATTCAGAGCACACCAGGTGTCGGAGCGACAGAACGATGCCAGCCACATCATTTTGCCAGGTCGTTATCTATACATTCCCAGACCTAAGTTATCGCAATGTCTCGTGCGTCATGGCCAGTGGACTAAATTAACGTTAATTCTTTTTAATATTCTATTTGCATGTACATACAGGTGATTTAACCTGAGTGCTCTTGAAAATGAACTGCCAACATTGATCAGACGATCAGTGCAGCTCGTATCTCAAACCTACTCAATTTTATTCCATAACTGTGAGCAGCAACCACGTACGTTGCATCGGGCATCAAGCATAGTGCTGTGCTAAGTGGTATACGTTATTAGCCAGTCAAGGACCTAGTTATGGCTAGCCCCAATCAGTGAAGTCCCAGTTCCACATACCTAGTGCGTGTTAGTTATAAACGCGCCCTCCAACATTATCGTCCCATTTTGGTAATTGTCTGCATACTTTTGCTGAAGACTAACGTCGACATTCGAGGATTTTTTGGAGCAGCAACCATATTCCTTTGCGGTATTATCCCGGCGACACTCCCACAGTGCTAATCCCCCATGTGCATGGTGTGAGAAAAGTATCTGTAGTGAAATCCCAATTATAACCTTCATATATGTATATAAATTGATAAAGGGCTATAGTGTAGTGAAAAAGCAAAGTGTGATTTTATTAGTGAAAATAATTATATAAAATATATTCAGTGTTGAGTATTGTGATTGTTTTTCTACTCCGTTATTTTTAATAGTATTTTAATAAATAAACATAGTGTTGTTCAATCCAGTGTGTTTTTGTTGTATGTATGAATAATGTTTGTGTGCGTTGTGGTCTGAATGAACGTCTGATCGTCCGTGAGGTTTCCGAGCCGAGACATCCGAACCTCTCGGTGCCTAATGCTCATGTCGTTATTGAGACCGGCGGGCCATGTGGGAACAATTTTGTAATCCCTTTTTGGAGATATTTGGAGATATCGGATTTTACGTTTTAGCCAGGTAAGTCCAGGTTTCCGGAAAATACTCATTGGCAGGACAACGGAGGACAGACCCCGGAAAGTGGTTATACCCTTATCTCTCAGTAAGTACCATTTATATTGTGCAGTCACATAACATTTTGTTGCACATCCATGCACAGGAATTTTACGTATACAAAGGTCTATACACATTTCTACGGAAATGACATGTCATGTTTTTACTTCTGTCTATCTTATCTCTGATGAGAGACCAGCAATATTCAGTAAGCATACTGCTGTTTAATAGTCCACTGAACCTCTTTTCCAATATTAGAATGTCCTGGTGAAACCTTTCTTCATGCTCATTACTAATAGCTTCTAAATCTTGCGGAAAGAAGTCCAAGTGTAAATCCCAAAACTGTAATTTCAAGGACATATGGCATCTCATGATTTGGAAGCAGAGCATCATATCACTTACAATAGTTTCATAATTTGGTACTTTAGTATTACCAATTGGTGCTTTCGTAATTGGAAATTAAAACACACTAACTTGAACGCTTGCCATGCTGTCTTTTCTCTGTCCGACAGTGTACATTCAAACTCACTATTCTGCGTGAAACTTCTTATTTGTGGGCCAATGGACAGTCTTCGTTTATCTGTGCGTAATAAAGTTTGGGAATTTTGTCTTCAGGTGCTTCAAAGCTGGCTCGTCTCAATTTAATGCTTTGCTGTAGACTTTCATGAAATCTAGTTTGATGTGTAATGGAGGAAGAAAAACATCTTCAGATTTTATGAGTTGTTGACTTGATATGTTCGTGATTTCTGGGACACATTACTGTCATATTTTCCATGTCTTCCTACGTACTGGATAACTCTGTCTCGGCTGTTCCTTTAAATAGAAAGCAACAAAATATGGTATACCCTTGTTGCATGCCTGTAAGTATTCCAATAACTTTAAGTTCTCCACAGATTCGCCATTTGAATGTATATTGGAGTGTACTGCAATAAGTCACTCATTACCTCATATGTTTCCTTTGTGTGAACACCATACGCCATTGGGATGAATGGATAAGCATTACTAATATAGAGCAATACTCCTTTACATAAACCCTTATAGAACTTGCATGAACCAATGAACTATCACTATTCTGCTCGATTGTGTTAATTGCCAAACTCCTGAAATAAACAGTTAACATTGTTACAAAACACTATTCCTCCAGTATTCGAAAAGTAAGATGAAAAGTTACAATGTCGTGTTCGAACTGTGCTGATTGTGAAGGTTCTCTCCAATAGTTTCCATTCCTGAAGACGAGAGACCAAGATTTCCTCTTTTGCTTTCGATAGATTTAAGTCTTATACCAGATCATTTCATTTTTCTTGTGTGGTGAGATGTGATGCACATGAGAGGTATGGTGGTTCGAGGTCGACGTCCTCGTTGCCTGAACTTCCTTATTCCACGTACATCAAATGTACACTTTTCGGGAGCTTTCGAGACAGGTAGCTCTTCAGTGTGGGGGCACTGGACGCCTTGCTCGCTCCGAATTAGAATATTGGATGTGGTTTTGATTTTGAAAAGAAGTCCTTTATATATGTCAAAGAAACGTAACAGTGATTTACGTGGTGTCTGTAAACCATTGGTACGATAAATTTTATCCCTCTTCGCTTCCCTTGCATCCAGTTTCCCAAGTTCCTGGTACACGAATTACAACAGATATGTGGTGCGCAAAGTTTATCTTGATCCCCTAATAGGCATCCAAAATACAGTTCATATGCATTTTTGACAACAGGGGTAAGGCTGCTTATTTGACTATTTAACGTCAAATCTCCGCATACATAACAAAATGAATCAGGCTTATTATTACTCTGACAAGATATTCTGATATACAAAACAAGTCTATTTTTCATACACACTTCATTGGCAGAAACCCAACACAAACGTTACGACTTTACAAACACTTGCAATTGTAAAACACAACCTTCATATTGTATAGCACAAAACGTACGGCAGCACTTGGCCAGTGTTGCCAGCACCGTGAGTATTATGTAACAAATTTATCACTACATGATTCAGCCTAACATTTATTTTTTTACAACAATTATAAACTGATATCGATACCAATCTTACCAAGAGCTGGAGAGCAACCTTTAAACAAAATCTCAATATTGTTTCTTACGTAATACACATAATGTATAAAGACTACTCCTTGCAATAGATAGCTAGAGTGATGTTCTCGGTCAGGTTCGTTAATGGAGTTAATCTGCTAAAATTTTAATGGATAACGGCTACTTTAACGGTGGCTATCTGTATCCCATATATGTGCGATTCTTTTAAAAATTCTGCTTCATGTAATAGATAGCTGGAGCGATTTTCTTGAGCGCGGTCGTTAATAGAGTCAATCCATTAACGTATTAGCGGATAAGGGCGACTTTAACGGCAGCTATCTATAACTTACATTGCATATATGTAAGGGAATTTTTAGTTATTAATTCATTTACAACAGAAAACTAAAACGACTATTTCGGCCAAGTTCGATAATGGAGCTAATCCTTTAACATCTTAATGGGTAAGGCGACTTTAACGGTGTTTTCGCATGATCTTTTCTACTGTTTTTACCAGAGTTTATTAGCATTATAACAAGCTGATAATAACAACAATCCAAACTAATCTTCCCAACCGGTTGTCAATGCGAATGATTGAAATTGACAATTATCTTTATCATTTTTATTATTATTTTAGCAATTAGCTGTTGCACCATATTAAGAAGCAATTTCATCTAGGTTTTATTATATTAGTTGTAACTATTCACAATGTGAAGAAATAGAAATCGACAACTGATTCAGTGATTTATGCTGTCCAGATAAATGGTTTAAGGAGCCAGTTACCGTTTGATCGCAAAATGGATAATTTTGTGGCTCAGTAGTCTTATCATCATGTCAATCAAAGTTACTAGCTACAAATCAAATTTATTTTATCGCAAACTGGATTGATCGCAAACCGTACAGAATTATTTTAAGAGAATTCTATTGGACTTAGCACTCTCAACTTAGCTTAAAACGTGCAATTAAAAATGTATCCAGGCGTAGGAACATTTACAATTACATAAACGGTACATCGAAGACCCACATTTCTCTATAGTACCGGTAACTATGGCCTTAAGCCTGTCAGGTATGAGGCATCATATCCCTCGGCGAGCACACTATCCGGAGAAGGGGAAAGGAAGAAAAGAATGGAGAAGTACTATTCCAGCATTTGCCTGGTATGACTGAGGAAAGTCTAGGAAAACCTCAGTCTGGATGGCTACCCTGAAAAAAGCAGCTACACATTTTGGATCGAGTGTCACCACCCGAAATCGAACCCAGTCAAATTAGTATAAGAAGCCCATTTAGAAATGTTTCCAAGCGTTGGCACTTGTTTTTACTACTGTCATAATTAGATGTTATTTGTCCAAAGACAAGTTGAACCAATAATTACAGAATAATCCCTGCGCTTTGAATATTTTGTTTCTTTCATTGTACAAAACACGAAGAATCGTGCTCTTGATTAATTAATTAAATGATTGATATTGATTGAATGGGGACGTCAAACTCGAAGCTATTCGTCCCCGTCACAATCAACAAGATTGCTCAAGCACGGACTGCCGGAAATAAAATTTATAAACGAACGTATCAAAATATAGGAAACAAAAAGACTGCTGCTAAGTAGAAATAGAAACCTAAAAGAAGAGATAACATAATAAACGTATGAAAATAACAAATTTATAACAATAACAATAAATAGTAATGATAGTAACAATAGAGAAAATGTATAACAATACATAATACTAATAGTAACAATTGAGAACATACATAACAACAATAAATAATTAAAAACAAAAATCAGAATCAAAGATAAAAGTGCAGCAAAAATAAATAAAAGAGCAAAGGACTAAAAAAAGCTCAGAGAACGTGAACAATTTACACACGTGTACAAAAGCAAGTATACCCTCAACAACAACAATATCATTGATACAAGGTCAAATGTAGGTGATAGTCGGTGGTACTCTGTGAAATTTGAGTATTCAAGATATGTGACAAGAATGTGCCGAATACTCAGTGAAACAATACATTTCTCACAATACGGACGATTCATACTACGCATCAAATAACTATGCGTTAGATAAGGATGTCCGATACGCAAAAGCTTCAGGAGCACTTTATCTAGACAATCAGGGCGAGACGATTTATGCCACTCTCCAAGGAGTAGCTTAACTTCGTGAAATTTATTTTCATTTGCCTGATCACAATTTGCCTGCGGATGAGAGAATGCTTTCAGCAAATTGTGCAAGAATGTGCTTTTAGCATATAAAAATAACATAAAAAGTGCAAGGATTATTCGCTAATTATTAGTGATTCAATTTATCTTTAGAACAAAGTTTGAGTATTCGTTTCTTTAAGTTGATTGAATTATTGTTCGTATTGTAGATTCCTACAAAATATGTTGGAAAGAAAAGGGATACCTGCTGCCATCTGTCGGGATATTAGAGCTTTTAAAGCCATCTTAAACCGGAAAATATACCATTTTCGGTTTCAGACGATAGATATGAGCACTCCCGGTTCCGATGCAGAGATAACGATGAAGATGTAATTAATTAGAATATTTGTCACTTTTTCTTACTGTTTTGTGTCTGATATTTGTCATTAGATAGACAGACGGAACTATTTCCTGGAAATCAAAACGATAATAATTGTAAGCAAATACACTTGTCAAACTCTTCACTTGTCAAACAATGAAGATATACGCATCTAGAATCCAACAACTACAATTTTCCGTAATATCAACTCTTTAACAGAATATAACATAGCGAGCACTAACCGTAAAGCACGTGTCAGCTTCTTACTCACTTTCTACCATTCTATAGCTATCCGATTGGAATCTACTGACTTTAAAGTGAAATCTGAACTTCTATTCGTTGTTATAACTGATCCAATACTTCATCCGAGGATTGAACACAAAACCACAGAAAGCACGCATGTTAGCTATTTGAGCTCCCTCGTGACTAAGCGTTTAGCGTACGCGCCTTTGGAGTGGAGACTCAGGTTCGATTCCCGGCGAAAGCTCATGTGGTACGGATTCCACGTTAATCAGTAAGTCACGTTTCATATAGCTTCGCTGCTGAAAGGGACGTTAAACTCAAAATCAACTCAAATTAACATGTTAGTTACTTGATTGCAAAGGGGGAGACTCGAGTTCGATCCCCGGAGGGAGAATATATGGTTCGGATTCCACGTTAATCAGTAGGACCCGTCTCATATAGCCTCGCTGCTGAAAGGGACTTTAAACTCAAAATCAACTCAACTCAATTGATCGCAAAAGTCACGGCAAATCACTGGTCTTATCGTCTACTCCTCTTTCTAATATTTCCTAAGTAAATTTATTATCATGTTCTATCAATCAAAACTGCTATAGTTTTCGCTTTTTGAAATATATATTTACGTAATTGTATTACGTCCAATGTGATAACAGGATTTTCTTCCGTATACAACCCGGTCCCATAAAGAAAATTGAAAGTGTATTAGATAGTACAATACCAGAATAACGAACAGTGACGGTACGAACACAATATAAAAAGGGAAAGTGGAAATAATGAAGAAACGCGAATTTTGCTTCAAGGATTATCACAAATAAAAAATTAATGTTTAGGAAAATGAAAAGATTTTTTTTGGGGTGCGTACGAAAAAAACAAAAGGACGGTAAAGAAGAAGAAAATAGTATAAGTAAAGGAAAAAACTCTGCGAATTAAGAAAAAAGTAAGATGAAATCTTTCCCTTTTTCCACGTTAGATTAAATTTGAATACCTATTTCCCTAAAGATTATATCGTGTACTGGATTCTCCAGGAATAGTTCGGGACGAAAGACAAGGAAGTTACTCTAAAAACAAAATTTCGTTTTTCCTTCCTTCCTTCTTCTTCTTCTTCATCCTCATGCTCCAGTTTCTCGTCCCTTTTGGGAGTTAAAATATGCCCAGAAATTGAATTTCTTGTTTTCTTTAGATCAACTTACTATCAAGACAGTTCTTCTTCTTTTTTTTCCCCTTTTATTCTACGTCTTCGCTGGCACTAGCCTCTTGTTCCATCCCCATCCCCACAACATACCTCCACCCTCTCCCTGTGAATGTTTCATTCTTTCGTTCCTGTCTGTGGATGGATGGAAAGGCTTTTCCAAAGATAATAACAAATGTCCTTGCATTTTAGATTCCCTTTATTCGTGGATTAACGTTAAAGCCAGGCATAGGGAGTTTCAAGATAGGGGGAAGAACAATGCATTGCATAGTGTGGTAGTATCTCATATAACATCCGATCATTCAACGTAGGATGTATATTGCACAAGAATCTTGGCCACTGTATCTTTCTTTACAAAGACGAACAGAAACTATATCTATCTATATTCCTTATTATTAATTTCTGGAGTAAGATGGGAAGGTAAGGAACTGACCAAACAAATAGTTACCTGTAAGATGTTTTAATATAATCGGAAGGAACTATCCACAAATATGCTGCCTAAAAATCCTCGTTAACTCTAAGGTATAGTCTTGTTCAAAAATCCTTGCCTACTAACTTTGCTTTAAAAGGTCATACCCTGATATTTTCTCATACGAAATTCTAATGCTTTAACCCTGAATAAAGATTTCAGTTGGCCAAAGCTTTTTTTATTTAATTCGAACTGGGAGTTAGAATGGTTGGATGAATTTGAGTGTAGCACCCCGTTCAGCTCCGAGACTATATGAGACGGAAGACCTACAGCTTAAACGTGGCATCCGATCTACATGGGAACCTACGTGGAATTATACCTGGGTCTCCCGCTCCGAAGCCACGTGCCCTAACACGAGGGGATCGAACTAAGGGTTAGAAAACAGGAATTTTGAAAGAGAGATGGGTGGCCAGACAATGTGAAGTAAGGCGAACTTGGCAGACTATAAATAATACTCATAAGCAACAATTACCCGTCTCTAACGTACAGGCAAACACATACAATCTAAGGTGTCAGAACTTAGTAGAATGTAAATCAAAAAAGTTGAGTAATGTATGTGTTTCCTTCTCCAGAGTTCCAAACAGTCTTTCCCGCATAAATTTGTCAAACAAAAGAGACAGATGATTGGTCGACGACACAGTGTCTAGGAAATATGTAAAAGATATTAGACTTGCGGAACAAAATCGTACAGTGGTATTACAGGTTATCTTAGTATCATCTGGCTTCACGTTAAACAGAATAACATATCAGCGATTTACTAGCTTCACAATTTGATTTTTCCTATACATTCCAATTGCTTTGAATGAACTATTAGCCTTGCCTGCTAGTCTAATGGTTAGGCGCACTCCTTAGTCCAGCATCTAATCCCGATGAGAACATCTTCAAATTTGAAAGCATTACAATGGTTAGGATTCCCTTTCAAATTGTAGATCCACGTATAACCTCTGTGTTCGAAAGTAACACTATTATAAACTCCAACCAACTAAGTGTACAATTGCTTTGGTTACCTCTCAAGGTTGCAGCAGTTCGAAATGCACGATACCCCAGAAGAGCATAACATTCTGTTGATGCTGTGGTAGTATTGGTAGCTTCCAGGTAGGTTTATATGATGCCCATCTATGATGATGACCCGTAGAGTGTCGTAAAGAACTCACTTCTCATCGCATTTCAGTGCTGTATCCAGAAATGGGTCCCTTTCTTTAATAAGACAACAAAGAAACATGTTTTCAGTTTTGATCAACGATATCAATTGATGATCGATATCAAAACAGAAAATTCGTGCGTGAAGATGAAGAGGTTAGCAGAAGGCTGTGGAGTATGGAGACTTCTCAGATGCGGTAAATGTTCTGCCAATATTGGCAGAATACCTATAATGATGATGCTGATAATAGTAAATGTTTAGTTTTTCATAATAATTTGTTCAAAGCGAAGTTAAACTCCGAAATTCCTCTTTCGTATATCATTGTTAAAAGGAATAATGAACAAGATTATGGGTGTCAATGCCTGAAGCCTAATCTTGTATTTTAGCTCTCTTGGCGAGATAGCGTAGTAGGAAATAACCTATAAGTGAAGGGTTGATCATGCATGATAGCCTATGTGCCTAAGATCACGGGTGCCAATGTCTGCAGTCTAATCTTGTATTTTAGCTCTCTTGGCGAGATAGCGTAGTAGGAAATAGCCTAGATAAATGAAGGGTTGATCATGCATGATAGCCTATGTGCCTAAGATCACGGGTGACAATGTCTGTAGCCTAATCTTGTATTTTAGCTCTCTTGGCAAGATAGCGAAGTAGGAAATAGCCTATAAGTGAAGGGTTGATCACGCATGATAGCCTATGTGCCTAAGATCACGGGTGCCAATATCTGTAGCCTAACCTTGTATTTTAGCTCTCTTGGCGAGATAGCGTAGTAGGAAATAGCCTATAAGTGAAGGGTTGATCACGCATGATTGCCTATGTGCCTAGGATCACGGCTGCCAATATCTGTAGCCTAATCTTATATTTTAGCTCCCTTGGCGAGATAGCGTAGTAGGAAATAGCCTATAAGTGAAGGGTTGATCACGCATGATAGCCTATGTGCCTAAGATTACGGGTGCCAATGCCTGTAGCCTAATCTTGTATTTTAGTTCTCTTGGCAAGATAGCGTAGTAGGAAATAGCCTATAAGTGAAGGGTTAATCACGCATGATAGCCTATGTGCCTAAGACTACGGGTGCCAATGCCTGTAGCCTAATCTTGTATTTTAGTTCTCTTGGCGAGATAGCGTAGTAGGAAATAGCCTAGATAAGTGAAGGGTTGATCATGCATGATAGCCTATGTGCCTAAGGTCACGGGTGCCAATGTCTGTAGCCTAATCTTGTATTTTAGCTCTCTTGGCGAGATAGCGTAGTAGGAAATAGCCTATAAGTGAGGTTGATCATGCATGATAGCCTATGTGCCTGCCAACTGCACCAATTTCAACTCCCGGCCACGATTCGGACATCATGTTAATAATATAACCCATCCTTCAATAGCTCCAGTATTTCATAATGACGCAAAACTAAAACCTCTAGCCAAGAAATGCATCTTGAAAATACGGAAGTAATGTAAATTAAGAATAAGATTTTCACGTTTTGGAATAAATACGTATATGCTATCTGTATAAATGAAGAATAAAGTGTTTTTTTTTTAAAAAATATACCTATGAAACTCGGAAATAAAATTAAATAAAAATTAAGATTCGAGAGGAAGGAGGAAATTCGTGTTAATATTCAGTTCAAAATTGTTGTCGTCACGAATTCTGTCGAGGAATTTGAAGCTCAAAATAAATAAAATTATAATCAAGCCTGTTGTGCTATATGGTTGCAAAGCATGATGTCTAACTCTGAGGGAAGAACGCAGACTGAAAGTATTTGAGAATAAAATCATGAGTCAAATATTCAGGCCCAAGAGGAATGTGAATTGGGTATGGCGAAATTTCAAAACGAGAAAATGCATCATTTATACCGTTTACCACACACTGTAGGGTTGTCAAGTGTTGGAGGCTCAGATGGACAGGTCATGTAGCCAGAATGGAAGAAAGTAAGAAAGTAGGAACACTTTCAAAGTTTTGACTGGAAATCCAATCGGAAAACGACCATTAGGAAGAGCTCGGCGCAGATGGAAGGACAATATTAAGATGAATCTCGCAGAAATAGGAATGCACAGGAGAAACTGGGTGAAATTGGCTAAGGACAAAAATCAATGGAAAGTTTTGGTGACTGCGGCATTGACCTCAGAGTTCCATGAGCTATAGAGTAAGTTAGTTTAGATTCGTAAATGTTTTGAAAGAAATATTTACGGAACACCAAAATAATAAAGAATCAAATTTTGAAATGCTTTAAAAGAAATGCGTACAAAATAAAGCATGCAAATAAGATAAATAAAGAAAATTTGAAAATGGCCTATGAAACACGGAAATAAAATTAAATAAAGAGTAGGACTTGAAAATGTTCTGAAAGAAAATATACAGACAAAACACGGAAATAAAGTAAATAATGAACCAAATGTACATTGCAAATGTTTTAAAATACGTTCATGAAACACACAAATAAGATACATTACCAAGTTTTGGAAATACATTACCTGTATTTTAAAACAAATACACCTATGAAATACTGTACGTAATTAAGATAACGTTCATCTGATTTGTGCATTCTGCAACAAAAGAGCATACCTATCTGCCATTAACTATATGAATTCGAATGTCATAGTTCATAAATTTGAGTTTGCACTAGTGAAATGGAAATTCCGTACAAATCCTGCGTGTCCACAATTGAAACATTGCACCATGGAGCAATTAGTGTGGATAATAATACAACGATTTATGAGGGTACCTTGTCATCCAATCATCAACACTACATTACTAATGTACCAAAACCATAATTGCATGTAACACGATGATACACGCACATTTACGAAGCAAACGGTAACAGGAAAAGGGACGGGAGCTTCGAGAATGGCTTGGTTAAACACTAATAGCTACTTACCTCCGGTTACCTCACATCTGAGGTTGACATTCGACCCTTCGTTATACGCCTGGGTTAAATTTGTTCTATCTTGCTTCTGCGAACCATAGTAGATGACCGGATCACTTGGAGGAACTAAAACACAAAAGAAAATATAAAATTGTTTAATATACCTCACATTCTTATGGCTTATCTAAATTAATTATATAAAAGATCTTGGCTTTGTACAGAAAGTACATTTCATGAAATGTATTTAAGTAACATAGCCTACTGTGGTTTTTGATGCAATAGTTATATTTATTTATTTATTTATATAGGCGGATCCAAGCATAGGCATCAAAACTGAAAAAAAAAAAGCTCAAGGAGATAGAGAGAGAAAACTGCGAATCTTTCATCGCTCCCCCCCCCCCCCCAGAAGTCCGTCCTTAATCCACCTCTGTCTATAAATATAATAAAATTACTCATTACATATTTATTTATTTATTTATTTATCGCCTGTTATTTCAAGAGTGACATAACTCAAAAATCGCCCTTATTGACTTATGAGCCAAACATGAAAGCTAATCTTGATGTCCGTCTCTGGTAAAAAGTTTCACAGATGTGCTTCCAAAACTGGGCGCTAGAGAGAATTGTGTCATTCTTGCGCCAAGTTGTTTTCACCGCGTTTCGAAACTTTCAAACGTTTCTTCTGAAACGATAGGAACTTTAAGTTATGTCACTCTTGAAATAAATAGGCGATATATATGAAAGTACATAGGCATACACGTGTAACATACCTTCTTGACATACATAATTGGGGGTACCATGAGCCTTACAAGGAAGAAAAAAATGTAAAACATGAAAATAACGGAAACAAGAAAGAGGAAAAATGTAAAATCCAGCCATAAAGAAAATAATATACACATATATCAGTAAGTCACCAAACAATGATAAATCATACATGGTCATTATTCAGTATTGCATAGAGAAGTTTAACAAATTTAACTTTCCCATTTGAAAATAGATCTATCCTATCATTTCATTTGTTATAGATTCTCAGCAGTATTTGTATAATCGGTGAGTGTGCACGAGTTGAACTTTTCGACATAGGTATATAAAAGATATTTTGATTTCTTTATCTTCGATATCTTCCTATATAGAAAGGGATATGTTGCAACAGTTTTGAACTATTAATTCTATTTGTCAATATATTTCTTAAAATAATAAGAGAATGTACAGTTCTTCTATCCTTCAGACTACTTAAGTTGAATAGCAAGCATAAAACTAATACTGACAAGTAAGTTGTTGTAATATATATTTGTAATATTAAAATCGATGTCCGATAAATTCGAAATGTTTCGTTTCATATCTCACACAAAATCTTACACTTGTATTTTTTTTTACAACTTGGTGTTCGTTGTCTGTCCTATTGAATTTAATTGAGTCATAAATCCAATTTTACATTTAAAGTGAAAAAAATTTGAATCGTTCCAAAGTATATTAAGTACGTAACTGAAAACGTAGTCTATTGTTTTCAATCCAAACACTACTTTTCAATGTTAAGTGTATATTAAATAGATGATTACGGAACAATTATGTTGTTTGGGTTTTAGAAAAAAAATATTTGTTTAATGTACGAGCTTCTTGAGAACAATCTCTTGTTTGCTCTCTTCTAACAAATTTATTTAAGTTTGATTTAATTTGATTTGAGCTTATCGCCCCTTTCAGCACCGAGGCAATATGAGACGTGGATTTAAAGCTTAACATGGGATCTGAACCACATGAGTTTCCTTCGGGAATTGAACCTGGCTCTCCCATACGAAAGACATGTTATTTTCAACATGTTTTTCAACACGTTATTTGCAACATGTTATCTTCAACAGCTCAAATTTATTTTAGGTATTAGCAGCAGTTTCGTCTCGGAAAACTTTTTGTTTAAGTGTATTAAGTAGATGATTAAGGTCAAAATCTGTTGTTTGGTTTCTAAAAGCATTTTTATATATTAAATAGTTATATATATATATATATATATATATATATATATATATATATATATATATATATATATATATATATATATATATATTACTAGCTTTGATTACCCGCTTCGCAGGGTTGAAATGAAACGTTATCGGAGGTGTCACAGTTCATCTCAGCTACCCCGAAAACTATCGAATCAGCACTAATACCGGTAATTTTCGATCATTTATACATATACATACATACATACATACATATATATATATATATATATATATATATATATATATATATATATATATATATATATATATATATATATATATATATATATGTGTGTGTGTGTATGTATGTATGTATATGTATTTATATATATTCCTCTCCGCCAAGTTGCGGGACTGAATTTGGATTTAATAGGCATCGGAAGTGTCACTGTTCATCTCAGCGACCTCGACAACAATGGATCGACACTAATATCAGTCATTTTCGATCATTTTTAAATATCTCCCCCTCCCTTAAGTTGCACTGTCAAAGTGAAATGATAAAAAACATTCCAGGCAAGAACCTCATCTTTATTGAAAATTTGATTGAGATCGGTAGGGTGGTTCAAGAGTTATGAACTCACGAACATAGTCACTTTCATTATATATATATATATATATATATATATATATATATATATATATATATATATATATATATATATATATATATATATATATATATATATATATGAAATCTGTTCTTTTGTCTCTGCAATAAAGCGAACATTATTTTTTAATTGTATTAGGTACCTGTTTCAAAGGATAGTTTGCTGTTTTAAAATGTTGTTTGTTTATTATGGCAAGTGCATTAAATAGCGATCTAGAATGTTATCTGTTTTTTGCATGTGTTGCGGGAATAGGCGGCTCAGTGTTAGAATGCTTTCCTCTGATGCGTGAAGTCCCTGGTTCGTTCTCCGGCCAAGCAAGCTTGTGATGGGCAGCATCGTGCCTGTGAATTTTCTCGGAGTACTCCCCTTTCCTCCCATATTTTCATTCTATCAATATTTCCATCATCATTCACTTGACTTAATCATGATTTCTCTTACCCCAAAAGGCATAAAAAACGTTTAGCATACGCGCGTTTGGCGTGGGAGACCCGGGTTCGATTCCCAGCGGGAGCTCATGTGGTTCGGATTCCACGTTAATCACTAGGTCCACGTCTCATATAGCCTCGCTGCTGAAAGGAACGCTAAACTAAAATCAACTCAACCCAAAAGGCATAATCGTGGGACATTAAGCTGAAATATTTTCAAAGCATTATTGTCTTTGCGCTGTACATTAGTGAGACGTATCAATATGAGTCAACTGGTTTTCATCTATAAAACAGGCATTTTAATGTTTTTCACTATTTACAAGATTGATTTCTCGTTAAAGCCGATAAATTTCAAAGTACGTCGACACAAAAAGTCAATAACGTACACCATTTAACCTTCATAAAGTACGTAATATGTTCTAAGAAATATGCAACAATAAGCTTCTTTAGGCACTAAAATATCTATAATGATTTTAGTGGATTGCTAGGACAAGTTTCCTTAAAGAAAGAAAGAAAGAAGTTTTCAACAGAATCATTTATTTTATTGCACAGTTCCACGTGGAATAAGAAGGTGCTGTTACGTACATTTGTTCCTTTTGGCTCTTCTTCTTCTTACTTAATTGTATCGAATGCCTTATACAAATCAATAGAAATGTCAAGAGACACAAAAATGAAGAATCTTTAATTGTGTCACAACTTATTAACTTCTCTTTTTCTTCATATTTCTTCTTCTTTTAAACTACTAAGAGAGCTTTCGCACGAAAGAATGGGGAAACTCAACTTTACCACTGGTATTAAATGAATGGGAAAATGAGAGAGATCGATACCATTTTATTCACCTGGCAGATAGTGTTTCTCTTCGTCCTTTCAGTCAAGTAAAAGACAACAGATTTGAAAGGGAAGAAGAGACCCTCAAATGTCACTACAAAAGGAGACTTGCATGAAGAAAGGAGAGGACCCTGAACTGAGGAAATGTCGTCAAGAAAGTGGAAGTGTTATGTGTTGTGTGCATAATAGTGTGTGTTTCTTGTATATATACGGTTAAAATACATGAAATCTTCATTGACATTTGCTGAAATGCAACTAAGGAGTGGCGAGAAAAAAGAATTTGGGCTCCATGAACCTCGAAAGAAGGATAAAGCAGAGCACTTCGCGGTTACGCTAACTGGTGATGTTAAAAAAAATTAATGTTGTTGTAAAATTTGGAATGTTTGCATTTTAAAGCAGGGTTGCCAGATACGGTGCGATTTTGAAATTGATATTTACCTATTAAACAATTTGCCTTCACTGAAGATGAAAATCTCCAATTACAGAATTTGTTGACGCATATATTACCGACACGAGTTACGTTGGCTCAGCGGTAGAGCGCTTATCTCTGGTGTGTGGGTTCCATGGTTCGATCAACGGCCAAGTAAACTTGTGGTGGACAACATCGTGTCCGTAGGATTCCTTGGAGCACTCCAGTTTCCTCCCACTTTCTCATTCCACAATTTCTTCCATCTTTATTAACGTGTTTTATCGTCTCCATTAGCCTAAAGGGCATAATCATGGGTAATCGTAAACTAATGATTTCAATTTTTCATATGTTACCGATATAATGCAACCATCAGGAACAGAACAAAAATTATGAAGAAACAGCAAATGTCGTCGATTGTTTTGAAGCAAAAATACAAAGTAAATCTGCTACCAGGAAGGATTCACGTTCTTTCCTATATAAAAGTACCTGACTGCCAATTGCATCAAGGTAACGAGGTAATGTTACCTTTATATGGCATTGACAAGAAATAACTTCATAAATAAATTATTGATTTAATTTACTTGCTTAAACTTACTTATTTACCAACAAAAGCTCCAAATAAATCGCTAACCTCATTTCAGGATACACAACAAACCTTAACAACAATGAATTTTAAAAGAAGTTTTATGAATCTGGCTAGAGTTTATGTATTTAAAGAACCATTCCAGAATTAGCCTGCTAAGATCCTTTTTAAAAATCAGCAGATTCAAGTACAGAACTTTTAGATTACAAATCATTAACCAGTACAGGTCAATTACTCCTACTCAGTAATAGTCAAATCCAGTAGAGTAATAAAAAATGGTTATAACGGGTGAATCCACCAACACTCATTCATGTGAGACAGCTCTTTGGTTGAACTAGAGTTTAACGTCCTTTTCAGCATTGAGGCTATGTCAGACATATACTTACACCTTAACGTGGGATTCAAACCATATTACTTTTCATTGGGAATAGAACCGAACATCCTCATCGAAGGCGCGCACGCTAATATAGTACAATCACGAAAAGTTCTTTGTATAGAACAACGTTACAAAGGAATATTAGTCAAGAAAGTCAGAATCATGTATGTGTATTGGATATTCTAAGCATGGAGCCCACGGACAACAGGACGCTATTCTACAGGTCAAAATAAAGCGAAAATGCTATATAACAAAATACCTTCCGGGACCTCCTTAAGCCGCTATGGCAAATTAAAAATTTCACTATGTGGTAACGTCGCAGTTTAAGTTGGATCCATTGACATTACTCTACGAATCCATCCACCAATTAAAATCGATTGTTACTGCATTAGATGGTTCTAGTATCTATTGATTATATATATATATATATATATATATATATATATATATATATATATAGGCTTGCCAGACGCCCCGGTTTGACTACCTAACAAGGTCAGTTTTTAGTTGCAAAGTTATTTAACATCTTCCCCTGTTTCTTTCATTGTGGTATAGTGACGTTTTAAATCTTCGATCTGAGATCTTTCTTAAGGGTCTTCACTACAGCGAAATTAAACTGCCGCTAATTTTAGAGTTTTTCTGTAACATCTTCAAAACAAATAAAAATATTCGAAAAGCAGAAACGTAGTGAACTAGACAATACGATTTTGCGTGTGATACCTTCACCACAATTCACTTATCTGCTTTTGATATGCCGCTATTTACAGAACCCGCAAAAAATACTAAAACTAGCTACAGTTGCAAATCGCAAGATGATGGATGAGTTGTGATAACGGTAACACATGTAAAATCGTATTGTCTATTTCACTACGTTTGTGCTTTTCGAATATTTGTATTCGTTTTGAAGATATTACAGAAAAGCTCTAAAATTAGCGGTAGTTTAATTTCGCTGTAGTGAAGACCCTTAAGTTCTATGAGTTGACATCTGTAGTCATAATCAAGTCGTTGTATTGTAGTATATGTAATAGAGTGTTCCTAATAGTTGACATGTGTTTCAATTGGTTCATAATACCTAAAAGATCTTGCACATTTAATGATGAGCCGAAGTTCCAATTCCCATTGATGAAGAAAGGTTGTACTGAAAGGGCCGATAGAGTGAAATGCTACCAGTGCGAATTAGGATTTTCTATTGTTCATGGTGGACGTTCAGACATACAAGACCATTTAAAATCTAATAAATATAGTAAATGAAATATCTTGCAGAATTTTCACATTTCCAAGACTAAAGTCAGCGAAGTCATCCCGAAACAAAATCGTAAATACGCCACTGTAGGGACTAGAACCAGGGCCGGATTTAGCATTTTGGCGCCCCTAGGCCCAATAATTTTTTCCGCCCCCTAGTCTGGTTAAAGTTACTTTCCTAAAAAAACCTTTATTAAAAAATTATATCAGGCCTATATGTTAATTGCTTAAACACCACTCCACGATGCCAATAGTGTAACTTTACCAACAATTATTTGTTCCAATGAACTTCAAAATCAGAATGCTTTATTAGCCTGATTTTTTAAAATCAATTCAAAAAATATGTTAAATTATGGCTATTTATTTTTATTTCTAGATATTTTTAAATTTTTCTTCTCTCGGTCGTGCGTCCCCTGGGAGCTTGCGCCCATAGGCCCGGGCCTATTGGGAAATCCGGCCCTGACTAGAACATACGAAAGGTTTTAAATTTTTAACTCCTCAATTTTCATCTATTGTTTCAATAGTTACTACTAGTAGAAGAAAACTGTAATCAATATTTGAGTAAAAGCACACAAAGAACTGTGCTAGTGTCTACTGCCAGTGATCGTTGCAACAATTTGAAAGGTAAACTTTATATTCACCAATCAGTGTTCCAGAAACTGTGTAGAAATGAATGATCATGTTCCAATTCCGTTTGCCTACAGTGCAAACATTTAAGTCGGAGTGCTTGTTTTGAGTCAGTAAATACAGATAGTAGCTATAACTGCACACAAATCAGTTTAATGTAATTTAAATTCGCAGTATTTAACTAAGGAATGAGGAGAAATTTTAACTGAACAAAAGATAAATACATACATTTCCGTGTTGCTGAAGATTTAGTGATTACATAATCTTCTTACTTCACAGGACGATTGAAGAATATTCGACAAAAACAGATAAAGTTGTTTAGTTTAATATCCCCAGAATTCTATTACTTTACAGAATGAACAACGAATATAATCAAAAAATTCTGTTAAACGTCCATTAAATTCTGTTACTTTACAAAATGGTCAAAGAATATTTCATTTTAAAAAATGAAATTCTTTAGTTAAACGTCATTTCTTGGATTATGTTATTTTACAGGATGATCGGATGATCAATGAATATTTGATAAAAACAAATGAAATTTATCACTTTAACGACCAGGGAATTCTGTTGTTTTACAGGATGATAGTTGAATATTAGGTTTTAAAAAATTATCTTTTTCAGTTTAAGGTCTAAGTAGTTATTTATTATTTTTTCCATTTCGGAGACTAGCATTCGGAATTTGGAGATAAATCCTTGGTCACTTTATCTTATAAAATCTCCAAATCTGTAAATAATTTGTAATTCTTATCAAAAGTACGAGGGGCATCTAATAAGTTATCTACATAGACAGGAAGGGAGGGACGGTGGGGCGCTGTGCAATTTGAGGTCAGTTGGACCAATGCATGGCCATGAGCAGACTGTTTGTGTTACACCGCGTAGCGAATTTTTGTTCAAACGGCCCGGAAGGTTTAGACTGCCATTGCTGATTGTGGTTTTCAAGTGTTGAATCAACCTCTCTGCCGTACGGACATGACACTAGTAACTATTTCCTGTTCCGAGACCTGAAGAAACACCTGCAGGGACAATGTTTTTCGTCGGATAACGAAGCCGAACAAGCTGTTTGCCAGTGGTTTGCAGAACATAACAAAGGTTAATTTTTTCTCTGGGATTTCTTAGCTGTCAACAAAGTGGCGACGGAAAATAGACCTCCATGAGTACTACATCGAAAAACAGCGATGACCAGATAAGCCTATCTCCATTCCTTCCTGTCTATGTAGATAACTTATCGGACACCCCCTCGCATTTATAAAGTTATTATTGCATGATGGAATTCTAAGTTACAGAAAACAAAGAAGAAAGAACAATCTTGTTTTCAGCTTACACACGCTACCTAGGTAATCAGGATCTATATCTGTTAAATACAGAGTATACTATCAGACAGTCACAATCTGATTAGAAACAATAGAGTCAACCATAAATTGTAAATTAAATACAGTATGAGTTTGTTATAGTATCTCTACCAATAAACTTATTTAGATTTTTGGGCTTTCGGCATGTTAGCCCGTCACTTTTTTTCTTTTTTGAGGAATGACGTTCTTCAGCGAGCACACTATCCGGAGAAAGGGAAGGAAGAAAGCAGTCTGGTACCTATACGTTACGTACCATTCCGGCATTTGTCTGGTATGAATGAAGAAAACCCAGGTAAACCTCATTCAGGATGACTGGCCTGAAAAAGCCTAGCATGAAAAAGCCTACTTTTTGACCGAGAACCGGTGCCTCCACCGGGAACCGAACCCGGCACCAAAAACAAGAGCGTTTGCAACTACGTTACGCGGGGCCACTGCAATAAACTTATGTCTCCATTACAAAATAGGCCAGAGTTTCAAAGTTTTCACTCAATAGATTTCTTCTACTGAAAGCAGAGATTGAATAGAAAACAATTTTTGTGTAAGAATTAATAAAAAAAATTAATTATTTTGCAACGAACTACATAGTTAATTGAATTTCAGATTTATAACGTACTGAATTGAAACTGGCGAGGAGTAATAATTGCTCAAGTTCCTGCCAGCTGTTTCCAAAGGCTCTGTTTGTGATTACTACGTGCTTTCAGCTACAATATGCTTTTAATATCATTGTCTATAGTCAATCTAGAAAATTAAAATTTAAACAAAATAAAGATTTCTGAGAACAGTGATCGACATTTATAAAAATAACCATGTAAATTACGTTGAAATTGATTTTAAGAGAAAAAATGTCAAATTCAGCTATTGCCTTCACTTTCGAGTGACGATACGGGTAAAGAAGCTTAGGTAATCGTGAAAGCTAATTCGAATTTGAGATTTCTGTTGATTTGCACGTTTCATGGCAATGCTAAAGTAGTAATTTCTGGAGGCCTGTCCGTCTTTTCATCAGGTCGGCCGTCCGGATACAATAATATATGTACCCGACTAGAAGTCATACCGCTTAACATACCGGACCAAATTTTAAACTTAAATTTTCCCAGTGAGTTCTTTTTTAAACTTTTCTTCCTGTCCTCAAAATAAGAGTAACTGGAGGGTGAAAAAATTCGAATATATCCGAAACGCCTAGAACAATTTCGTTTATATTTCATAAATCAGTACTCTACTAACAATATAAATCAACATCAATTATAGAATCCTAACATGTGTTGTAAGCTGTCTTCCTTGAAAAAGACAAAATGGAGTTTTTTTTTTTTTTTTTAGGAGGGCAAGTTCTTTTCTGACATTTTGTCATAAACGATTAGCTTGATTTTGTTCATATTCGATAACTATAATATTTCATTAACGACTCTAGAATATCCTATACGTAATTTCCCTCAAAAACAATTCAGGACGTTTCTGTTTGCATTTCATAAATAATCATCTAGCCCTTAAGAGATCCGGGGTTTTTGGGCTATTTTTTAGACTTTCAGTCAAGCAGCTACTGCATCGTCACTATTTATCCTAGGATCATGGTTCATACCTCATTCTCTTCAGAATGGAGCTGTTCAAATGATACCACTTGCATGCTCATACCATATACCAGGAGCGGGAAAAACGATGTCAAAGGGAAAATTTCGAAGGGAATTTTTTCTCCCACTTTGGGCCCTCTTGGAGCGACCCTGTGTGAACGTAGCCATCTAAAAAAATCTGATAAATAGTACTTGGTATACTGAATGTGTGTGCCAAATTTCAATTTTCTATCTTGAATACCAAGGGCGGGAGAAATTTTATCAGGAATTCCCACCATGCCCCAAATTACCCTAAAACATCATGATCTCAGGCAAAAAATTTCCTGAGACATCTCTAATTACCCTAGGGTCATGTTTCGCCCATCATTCTCTTCAGAATAGAACTGCCTTTCAGGCGGTATGACACAAGTGTCTCCATCATGTATCTAAGGCGGGAAAATGAGGAAAAACGGGATTCTTTGGGTCTAAATATCCTTTTTTCAACTTTTAGCCCCCCTGGACCCTCCTGTTTTAACGCAGAGATCTGAAAAAACCGGTAAATACTACTCGATGGGCTGAATGTTTATGCACAATTCCAATTTTCCAGGTGCAGAAGTAAGCATGCCAAAAAAAATATACCGACAATGTCCCATATGCCCGTATACAGAGGGAAATTTTTAAACATTCCCTGAGACATCCCAAATTACCCTAGGGCCATGCGTCACACATCATTCTCTTCAGAATAGAGCTGCCTTTCAGGCGGTACCATTCACTTGTCTCCATTATGTATCTAAGGCGGGAAAATCCCCTGAAAGGGATATTTTGGTAAAAATTTCCCTTTTTCAACGTTTAGCCCCTCTTAACCCCCCTGTTTTAACGCAGAAATCTGAAAAAATCTGGGAAATACTACTCGGTGGACTGAACGTTTGAGCACAATTTCAATCTTCTAGGTGCAAAAATAAGCCAGCACAAAAATAGTACCGAAAATGTCCAAAATTCCCCTATACAGAAGTATATTTTGATAAAAAATTCCCTGACATTTCCCTAATTACCCTAGGGCCATGTGTCGCACATCATTCTCTTCAGAATAGAACTGCCTTTCAGGCGGTATGACTCACGTGTCTCCATTATGTATCTAAGGCGGGAAACTGAGAAAAAACGGGATTTTTTGGGTCTAAATATCCTTTTTTCAACTTTTAGCCCCCCTGGACCCCTCTGTTTTAACGCAGAGATCTGAAAAAAATCTGATAAATACTACTCGGTGGATTGCATGTTTGTGCAAAATTTCAATGTTCTACGTGCAAAAATAAGCCCGCCAAAAATACTTTACATACCCCCCCCCAAAAGTATTGGGCGAAAATATAAATCTTAGACTTATGACGTCATCACCTCCTATGTCTCGATACAGGAAGGTGTGAAACCATCCGTAATGTCTTCTGCAATGCCTCTGGACTTGAAAAAAAAACGGACGAAAAAGCTCAAATAGGAGAGTTATAACGCAATGTACCATGAAACACCCCGTATGGTACAAATTGTACCATGGGATCCCCAAAGGGCTAGTAATAAAAGAAAGTTGACCAATGTACTGAATATATTCATAACACTTGTGTTACATTTGCCGAAACGATTACACCAAGTGTTGTTATATATTTAGTGATTTGGTCATTTTCGTTTCATTAACACAAGTTCATAAATAAATTCAACAGTAACTCCAGCATCATTTAATTTAAGCAGTAATGGGGCCTTTACACTTCGCACGGCTAAATCGACTCGTTGCATTTGCGACTAAATCGAAGCAACTAGGCCGAATCAGATCGATGGATGTGTTCAATTGTTTCAACCGAAATTGCATGCTGCTTGTCGACTCGCTCTCCTCTGGTCGATTCGAAATCGACTGGCAATTTTAAAGATGTCCAAGCAAGCAGTAATTGGTACAATTTGCGGTGTTATAGCAGAAGAAAATAGAACGTCTTTCAATTCAGTTGCCAGTCGATTAGTCGCCTTCGATCAACAAGCGATTAAATTGAAGTCCCGTTTACACGGTCGATTAAGTTGAAAGTGACGTCAATTCAACTGAATCGAACGCAAATCGACTAAGTGTAAACGCCCCATAATAGAACGAAGTAGGAAATGAAATGAAATCTAAGTTTTACGTTCTACGATTATGCCGGTTAGGCTAAAGGAGACGGTGGTTATGAGAGATGAGTGAAATGGTGGAAGGAAAAATGGGAGGAAACGGGAGAACCCTTAGAAAATCCACGAGCACGGTGTTTGTCCACCACAAAGTCCACACGGCGCGAGCTGGGATCGAACCAGGGACCCCAAGCACCGGAGGTGAACGCTGTACCACTGAGCCACCGTGCCCCCACAGAACGAAGTAGGAAGATTAGTGTGGTGAAACGTACTTTTTATTGAGTTGAGTTGATTTTGAGTTAATGTCCCTTCCAGCAGCGAGGCTACATGAGAGGGAACCTATTGATAAACATGGAATCCGAACCACATGAGTGAACTCCCGCAGGGAATCAAACCCTGGTCTCCACTCCAAAAGGGGGGCCGCGGTGGCTCAGTGGTAGAGCGTTCACCTTTGGTGCTTGGGGTCCCGGGTTCGATCCCAGCCCCCGCCAAGTGAACTTTGTGGTGGACAAACACCGTGTGCGTGGGTTTTCTCGGGGTACTCCCGTTTCCTCCCACTTCCTTCATTCCACCATTTCATTCATTACTCATCATCACCGTCTCCTTTGGCCTAACCGCCATAATCGTGGGACGTAAAACTCAAAGATTTCATTTCATTTCCACTCCAAAAGGCGCATACGCTAACTGCTTAGGCACGGAGTTTTCCGCACATTTTATAAAACGTTCGCATTTGTAAACTCACACCACCAAAAATACACATCCAATGTTTGTACCTAGGTACAAAATCTTCTAATTCCCAGTAGCCTCGTAATCGAAAACATCCTTAACTGTTTAATCCGTATTCAAATCATAGCCTGCGGGCCAGAGTCAGTCCACCCCCTTTTGGAAATTAGTACTCAACAGGAAAGCCTGATTAAATGAAACAGGATGGCAGCATATTACAGTTCTTAATACCATTAGGGCTGATCTACGAGACGAGAGTTGAAGCTGTCTCGTCTCAAAAGGAAGGATGTCTTGAAATTGATGCTTCGTCTCGAAAATGCATCTGTTTCGGTTAAAAGAATCCTATCTCGTTCCGTATCTCATCACGAATATTTTATATTGTCTCGCGAGCAAATGTTAATACCGTATTATATAGCTTAGCGGTCCAGGAGTATCAGTGATGCCAACCCGTGGAAAAATCTTATTTTATGTGATTTTCTTATATTAATTTTTCACATAGGAATAAACTGAATTTTTGTCAAAATTGGCAGCACATATGGAAATCATATATCTATTTTCCAACAAAATTCTCTACGTAATCAGGAAGTGGTCAAAGCACGCTTGAATAAACGTGAAACCAGTGTTGATTGCCAAATTTTGTTGTTGAGAAGTGCATGTTAGTGTGAAAATGATTTATACAGGAAGTTGTAAATATCAAAAATAAAGCACCAAAGAACGTAAATTGTACTGTGTAATTTTAAAAGAAAATAATGAACGGAGAAAAGTAAACTACCAAACGACAAAAACAGCCAATTTCTAAAACGTCCCATGAAATAACTGGAGAATGAAATTTGTCACTTTCACTACATTCAGTAGAAGATTATGGCGCAAAAGCGTGATGGAAAAACTACATTCTGATAACAAAATGACTTGTATAAGGAATATATTTATTTGGAGTTTAGAAGATCGAAATTTACGAAGAAAGTAAGTGACATGTACAGTAGTTCCAATATTTTATAAATATTGAAAATGTTGTAATTAGTAGTAAATTTAAGAGTGAAATAAGAATTTCTGCCTTTGGAGATGAGATTTTACAAGGTTTCAAGTTGGTACCATTGATTGGCATTGCTAATGTGGTCCGCACTGTCTGACGGTTTGAAGATCCCTTGATGTAAGCTATTTAGCAATTGAGAAAAGTATTTGTAATAAACGTCAATGCAAAAGTTTAACAGCAACAGTTTAACATAGCAGTATATATTGCTATGTTTTCCTTTGGTAATTGTCTATTTTTACCTTACATCTTTGCTCTTATTTTTATACTTGTCTAGCAGTCACCTGAAACACACTTCAGGCGCGCATCCTGAAAAATTTTTGTTGAAAGGGATCCAAGCTTTGAGAAAGGGGTCCAAAATTACAATTTATAACGTCTATGTACTATTGAACGGAAATTACTCTGCAATTGAAAAAAAAACGATAAGTAATTGTAAAATACTTGACCTATACTTTCAGAGAAAGTGATAGAACCAGATTGTTTTTAAAAGAGAAAGGGTGCAGATGAAGTGTAAGATCAAATTTTAATGCTACATCAATCATTTCCCGGTTAAACAAGTATAATTTTATTCAGAAAATGTACAAATGTATGTTGAATTATTACGTTTTGGGGGATCTGGACTCGCTGGATTCCCTGTGAGCACGCCCCTGACACACTTACCAAAACCAAGACCTAATTTTAAACTTAAACCATCCTCGTGATCTTCACCCTCCTCCCGGTATCAGTGACATGGCCTTGATCGCAATGTATTGTTGTGTACATGACAATGTTTCTTTAAAATGCAATTTTAGTTACTAACTGAAGTTCATATTTTTCTTGAAACCCATAACATTTTTAATGATACTCTTCACGCCATACCATTACGCGAGTATCCCTATGCTACGTAAGAGGAAGAACAACATACTACATTCTGCTTTTATATTATTGTTGTCTAAAGAGAGTTCCAAATGGCTAGAGATCTGACAAATCTTAACGAAAATGCGCTCACTCCCTTCCACACTTTTTACCACTTGCATACCTGGCAACTGAGCATTACCAAACGATAATGGCCTTCTCTAATTGGTTGCTTGTGTTTAGATGTTGTCTACGCGACAGTAACACCCACAAATCTATTGGAATAGCATTTTCGAACGTGTTCTCGCAGAAACTACATACTAATTAACCAGGTACTTTGGTGGAGTATCAAATGAGATAAATCTTGACGGCCCTATAGTCATAGACGATTGCGGAAACTGTTCACTGGAGCCAAATTATCAAATTTTAATTAAGTAAGATACATTCAACAGCCAGTTTACTGTAGATAATGTAAAGCTTTCCAACAGGCCTGCATTCTATTTCCATTTGCCCTTCATTGTAACCGCTATATCAATAATTCACCTCTTTTCAATAGAATGTTATTAGTGAAAAGGTTTCACTTTCGTTGCACCATTTTAGATTGCAATGAGAATGATTTTGCCATACAACATATGAAAGTAATATAATGGCATTGAAGGTACAGTCAGCAAAATTTCTTCCCGTTTGATGAAATTAGTTTCGTAAATAACGTCAGACTGGGAAAACAATTTGAGTACAGTTTTCAGTAAATTAAAGAGAATGTAACTTTGTGTACGATACAGTCTTACCATCGTTATACGTTCCAGTCATATCATCGTTATTCTTAAACGAAAAAAAAAAACTTTTGTTGCTGACTGTACAGCAGCAACAGTAGCATAGGTCCACTGCAAATATTTAAAAAAAATAAACACCCTATTGGGGGTCTCAGATAAATGTTTCACACCTAGAGTGCACTCACAATAATGAAAAAAATGACAAACAAATGTTTAACAGAATAAAACCGCTAATATAGGAAAACGTTGGAACAAGTGATACATTTGTGCAGAATTTGAAAACATTTAAGAACTCCAAAGAATAGCGCACGCGCCTTTGGTGTGGTAGACCCGGGTTCGATTTCCGGCAGAAGCTGGATTTAGATTCAATGTTAAGCTGCAGGTCCATTTCTCAAATATTCTCGCTGCTGAATGGGACGCTAAATCCAGATGCAATGCAATGAAATTATTTTATGAACGATGATAATTACAATACTATTAAATATTATTTGGGTATTTGTGCAATGCGTATTGACGTCACATGCTCTATTCAATTAGGACTAGGATTAGGAATTACGGTTTTGGGCTTTCGGCGGCTATGCTTATATTAGCCCATCACGTATAGGGATGACGTCCCTCGGTGATCAGAGTACTCGGGAAATCGGGGAGGAAGAAAGGAATGGGAAAGGAAGGATTGCAGATTCAGGGCATTATATTAAGTACCATCCAGTCATTTGCCTGGAGCGAATGAGAGGAAATCTCACTCAAGATGGCTGGTCTGAAAATGCTTCTCACACTTTTTCGACCGTGTGTCTCCATTAAAAGCAGGAGAATTAGCGACTACGTCACGCAGAGCTACCTTCCTTTCGACATGTGCTCCATTAATGTCTTCGTACAATTGCCACCTATTTACAGCTGCGTAGAATGCATTTCGCAAAACAATGGTGCGGTAAGTAATACTGCACGACTACTTCGAACTTTGAAGCCATCCATACCATTTATTTGAGAATGGTTGTAAATGTCTGCCTTAGCAAATCTCTACACACAAAATCTAATGAGACAAATTTAGGTGACCGTGCACCATAGCCTATTGTCTAACAAATTGATATAACATCGATGATGTCCAACATGGAGTAACATTGTGACTGATGATCAACTTAAAAACAAACACAATATAAGTCAGTCAGCTAGCAATTTGAAAAGTGGTTCACTTGGTGAAGATTCTGATACGAAAACCCTATAATGCAGTTAGCGAAACACTACATCTGGTATTTAGTATCAGATAATTTCTTTGGCTCGTGTTTCTCCACCCGCCACCAAATTCAAAACCCAATCTAGCGTAACCAAATAAAGATGAACCAGAAATTTGCGTAAGCAACTACACCCAGTTCATTGCCAATCATGAAGCTAGTGATGTTAAATCTGTCAGCTATTTCTTTCGACACGTTATTGTATTTTGCGCTCCTTCATTACTGGGATCCAGGCCCTACTTCCTCCACTCTAGATACGCCTCTGGAATATCTCATTTCCTATAAATCACGAACTGACGAATATTCAAAATTTTGATTTCGAGGAAAACGACATTGAAAGTCGTAAATTTTGTGAATTACTAAGTATATACATACCGTGTATTGTAAAGCTCCACGCAAGCTGGACAACTGAGGTTAGGAGTCCCAGCAGAGCTCCGAGCAAGCTAACGGACAGGAAAGGAACCCTAGAGCTCTGAGCAAGCTAAAGGCTTTGAGTTAGGTTCCTCTCAAAGCTCCAAACAAGCTAAGAAAGTGGATCAGACCAGGCGAAGAGTCATAATAATCGTTGTGATCCTCCTGGTTTTATAAATGTTCCGGTGTGGTAGTCCTTCGTCGTGACATGATCAATTGTATTGCAGGGGCGGATCCAGGGGGTTATCGGGGCGATCACCCCCCCCAGAAAAGGAAACTTTTTTATTTTATATATAAATAAAATATATAATTTATTTTTGACGCTCTTAAAAGTAGCTCTAAGTAGCAGTATTACAACCCATCGCCCCCCTAGAAGTCCGTCCTGGATCCGCCCCTGTTGTGTTGTTGGTGTTGAAACATATTACAACATATTACAACATATTGAAACATATTACAATACGTATATTCGAAGCAAACTTAATGGAAGCTTCACACGCTGTCAGAATTGAGTACAAATTGTTCCAATATAAACAGCGAAACAAAATTTATCGTGTCGAATTTTGCATATTCACAGGTTCATGATGCATGGGACCCGGCATATTTGCCAGTTTGTGGAAACATTGACGATATATGGATTCAGTAGCAAGAATACGTTCAATCTCAACTCTCTATTGAAATCAGAAACAGTAATTATATCAATCCGGCTTCAGCATCACATTCCTGTAAGGTATAAGTTTACTTACTGTGGCTTCAAAATGTGAAACGAAATTCACTTGTTAGCCTGCAATCTGTTCAACCCTTTAAAAAAAATCAATAATATTACGATTCCATAGTAAACATATGTAGAAATACACACCATACGATATGTTCAGCATGTTATATGTCTTAACTATATTACGTGTCAGTATAAAACGTGAACAAAGAAAGTAATAAAAAAACGAAGAAACGTATATATTCATACGTAATTCTCGTCCTTGACGAGAAAGAGACAGTATATTTAAAATATAAATATGATTTATAGGTCCCACGGCATGTGGATGGGAAACCTGAAAAAGTAACGTTTACGTATGTAATGCGTAAGCGGCAACAACACATTTATATACGTGTTAGGTTAACGAAAAGAGTGCTCAAAGCGAACACACACACGCACGGAACAGAAATCACTCTTGGGTGCACATATTAAGTATAAAAGCAAATGGTTCGTTAAATGAAATTTCTCCCCAGCTGCTCTGGTGCGTTTTTACGACTGAGGTTTAGCTTGCAGCGCCTGAACTTCCAAATATACACTTGAGTATTTAAATAAAAGTCACCATAAAATGGAATCACACATGCTTGATATATATATATATATATATAAAGCATATATTTACCTATTAAATTGCTATAGGGGATTGTAAAACGAAATAATCAACGTATGGTTGTATAAAAGAATAAATGATAATATACAGATGCGATGTTATAATATTTATCCTGAAGCAAAGGCAATGAAATGGATGTGAAGTGAAGTAAATTGAATACAGTACATACACCGTACATACATACATTTCAATTTGGAAGGTAAAATTTTGTTTTACGTATTTGATTTGTTTTTAAAAAAAAACACACACACAGAAAACTGTTTCTGTTTTGAAATAAACATAGTGAGTTCCTGGATACACATGCATGACAAGTTCTATTAAATTATTTAGATGTAATTTGTTTATATGGTAAAATTGTGCCCATACAATCTCAAGCTATGTAATTTCCTTCTTAACAAAATCGTCTCTCTATGCAATGCTTATCTACGACATATATATATATATATATATATATATATATATATATATATATATATATATATATATATATAATGATGGAAAATGACTGATATTAGAGTCAAATGCATAGTTTTCGTGGTCGCTGAGATGAACAGTGACAATTCCGATGCCGTTTAAATCCAAATTCAGGCCAGCAACTTGGGGGAAGGATATATATATATATATATATATATATATATATATATATATATATATATATATATATATATAAATGATCGGCAAGACAAAAAACATCTTCTATCATAGAGTGCTTCAGTAATAGTAAAAAATGACTGACTAACGGAACATACAGGTATTACTAATCTTTCTTATTAGAGAAGCGAAGTGGGTAACTGACGCTTGTTTCCGATAAAATAGACAATTTTTCATTTACAAGCGGCAGCAAATGTGGTTATTTACCAATTAACTGTGGGATTTTTTTTCCCCAAAGATTAACCACATACATCAAGTGATTGATCTTATATTGAGCAAAACAAAATTATAAGGACGAATGTAAATCCTTATGTGTGGTTTCCGAGAAAATTGAGAAAAGCTAATGTTTTGTACCGTACATCTATAACAATGAAACTGGTGCTGAAGTGTACAGTAATCAACCTTCTTGTTGTGACACTAGCAAGATAACAAACGAAATTATGGTTAACGAAATGAAATCTAAACTTATGATTGTCTTAAATTTTACTTTGTTTTATTGTTGTTTATAGTATTGTCTGAATATAAAATATATCGCACCCCCATAATAAGACTGTCGTAATTAGTTGAAGATCGATTTTATAGGAAAGCCAAAATAAAAGTTGTATCTAAAGAAATGAAATGAAACATTTTAGTTTTACGCCCAACGGTTATGCCACGTAGGTTAAAAGAGACGGTGATGATAAGTAATGAATGAAATAGTGGAATGAAGAAAGTGAGAGGAAACGGGAGAATCGTGAAAACTCACACATACGGTGTTTGTCTATCAGAAAGTTCATTTGGTGCGAACTGGGTTCGATCCGGGGACTCTATGCACCAGAAGTGAACGCTCTACCACTACCTTTTTTTTTTTTTAAATAAAAACGTTTATTCCTGAATTTCTCGAGCATAAGTATTTTCCTTGGACAGGGCTTTTTTAAAACCCATACCAAAGTGGACAGAAACACGAACACAAACATATCCAGGATAGTAAAACTTCCAAAGATTTTCCCACCGAAAATCGAACCTAAAGGTGCGCTTTTGAAGGTGCAGGCGTTAGCCACGAAACCAGTAGTGGGGACATTGCCCATTATAAAATATTCCTGAGCAACCGTGTATATATATATTAAAAAAAGTGTTTATGCTTTCTGGTTTTGGAAATTGTAACGTTATTTTAATATATACATTAATAATTGCTGTAATAAAAATATTTCTTAAGTACATACAAATTTCAATTGTTACACATTGACAAATAGCAATGTCACGTGTACATCACATGAAGGAGTTTTGTTTCTTTATGGTGCGATATTTTCTCAATTATTATTAAAAACCGGAGCAGTAATATACTTACACAACTTACGGTTTTCAGAAAGATTAGGATGCAGATGAAATATATTCTTGGGACGCTTAATCGACTGCAGGAAAAACCCGCTTCGTCCTTATCTGATACTGTTTTCAATCTATAACGGCACAAGGGTAAAACCGGATTCTTATCGCTTTTGCTCTTTGTAGAGGACTATTGAAACCAGAAGCCATAGTGGATTTCTACCACTTTCGGGTTTAGTTTACGAGTAAAGTATATTGGGACATTTAATTGATTGCAAATAACCACTTTTTCTTATGACCGTTTGTACTATATGTCGATCAAAGTTAAAACTGGAATTGAAGTATTTTAGTGGAGATATTAAAGTATACATGCTTATATTCTTGAATATATATATGCATTCTTGGGATATATAGATATGAAGTATAGATATATTCATGGGACGCTTCATTGATTACAGAAAACTGGCTTCACGTTATCTGTTACAATTTTGACTCTATAACGATCAACGTTAAAACCAAAAATGTTTCATTTGTGTCGCTTATGGCTTTAGTAGAGAGATTAGAGTGGAAATGGAATATATTCTTAATACGCTTAATTGATTGTAGAAAACCGTTTCTGACTATTTGTTAACGTTTTGACTCTATAAATGATCAACGTTGAAAACAAAAATGTTTCGTTTCTGTCGCTTATGGCTTTAGTAGAGATTAAAGTGGAATTGGAATATATTCTTAAGACGCTTAATTGATTGTAGAAAACCGTTTCTGACTACGTATTTGTTAACGTTCTGACTCTATAAATGATCAACGTTAAAAACAAAAATGTTTCATTTCTGTCGCTTATGGCTTTAGTAGAGATTAAAGTGGAATTGGAATATATTCTTAAGACGCTTAATTGATTGTAGAAAACCGTTTCTGACTACGTATTTGTTAACGTTCTGACTCTATAAATGATCAACGTTAAAACCAAAAATTTTTCATTTTTGTCGCTTATGACTTTAGTAGAGAGATTAGAGTGGAAATGGAATATATTCTTAAGACGCTTAATTGATTGTAGAAAACCGTTCTGACTATTTGTTAACGTTTTGACTCTATAAACGATCAACGTTGAAACCAAAAATGTTTCATTTCTGTCGCTTATGACTTTAGTCGAGAGATTAGAGTGGAAATGGAATATATTTGTAATACGTTTCATTGATTCTAGAAAACCGTTTCTGACTATTTGTTAACGTTTTGACTCTAGAAGGATCAACGTTAAAGCCAAATATGTTTCATTTCTGTCGCTTATGACTTTAGTAGAGAGATTAGAGTGGAATTGGAATATATTCTTAAGACGCTTAATTGATTGTAGAAAACCGTTTCTGACTATTTGTTAACGTTTTGACTCTAGAAGGATCAACGTTAAAGCCAAAAATGTTTCATTTCTGTCGCTTATGACTTTAGTAGAGAGATTAGAGTGGAAATGGAATATATTCTTAATACGCTTAATTGATTGTAAAAAACCGTTTCTGACTATTTGTTAACGTTTTGACTCTAGAAAGATCAACGTTAAAACCAAAAATGTTTCATTTCTGTCGCTTATGACTTTAGTAGAGAGATTAGAGTGGAAATGGAATATATTTGTAATACGCTTAATTGATTGTAGAAAACCGTTTCTGACTATTTGTTAACGTTTTGACTCTATAAGGATCGACGTTAATACCAAAAATGTTTCATTTCTGTCACTTATGGTTTTAGTAGAGAGATTAGAGTGGAAATGGAATATATTCTTAAGACGCTTAATTGCTTGTGGAAAACCATTCCTCGCTATCTGTTATCGTTTGCACTCTATGACGATCAACATTAAAACGGGAAGAGTTTCGATTTAACATAGAGCATTGTAGTCTATATCTTTTGTCACTGAAAACGCTTTACGTTCCACAGTTATGCCGGCTAGGGTAAAGGAGACAGTGTTCATGACAAATGAATGAAGAAAGTGAGGGTAAAAGGGAGAACCTACACACACAGTGTTTGTCCATCACAAATCTCACTTGGCACGAACTGGGATCGAACTAACAACCCTATGCACCAACGATGAACGCTCTATCACGGAGCTGTATATCTTAATTATCTTCCGACAATGTATATGTCTTGTCATCGTATATTTCTTGCTTATGAAGTTTCTTGGAAACAATGACACAATTCAATATAAACAACTGCTTATCACATCGGTGCAGCTGTGATAAAGTACCTGTCGCTTATATTGTGCTATTTTTACATGCTTTTCTTTAATTTACAATATTTCAGCTATTTTCTCAAATTCTCTTCCGAGTAGCGTAGTCGCCAATGCTCTCGTCTTCGTTACGAGCGGTCTGGTGTCCGATTCCCGTTGGGAACATTCGGTCGAAAAGTGTAAAAGATTTTCCAGGTCAGTCATCCTGAATGAGATTTGTTTGGGTTTTCTTCATTAACACCAGGCAAATGGCGGGATGGTACCTAATATACAGACCCAGGCTGCTTCCTTCCTTCCACAACCTTTTCTTCCTGTCCTTTCCTCGCATAGTGTGATCGCCGAGTGACGTCATCCTTCATATGTGACGGGCTAACATAACCATTGATGCCGAAAGCCCAGAAATTAAATTCTTAATCCTATTTTTTTTCCTCAAATCTTGGAACCTTAATTTAAATCTTTTCTATACGTCATACAATGATGAAATTTTGCACAGTAAATAAATCGGGCAATAATGCAATACAGGGTGGCCCAAAAGTAGGTATACAGTCCCGTACTGTATTTTATATCATTGGGGGCGCTGTGGCTCAGTGGTAGAGCGTTCAACTCCGGTGCTTGGGGTCCCTGGTTCGAACCAAGCTCGCGCCGTGTGGACTTTGAGGTGGACAAACACTGTGCTCGTGGGTTTTCTCTTGTTCTCCTGTTTCCTCCCACTTTCTTCATTCCACCATTTTCATTCATTTCTCATAATCACAGTCTCCTTTAGTCTGACCGGCATAAACGTGGGACGTAAAACTCAAAGATTTCATTTTCATTTTTTTAAATATCATTTCTTATTGTTATCAAACAGATAAACCTGGATTCTTTGTTATTTGTTCCTAACATCTTTTTACTTATAACTTAGGCCCAGAACCGTCGAAGCAAATAAATCCATAAACTAGAATGTTATACTTCATCAATGCAGGGGTGTATACCTACTTTTGGGCCACTCTGTACAGTATTTCACTGTTATTTTTACATATTTCTATATATCTATAAATATTTTAAATTTATATTTCTAGTTAGATATTAAATATCGATATCAGACTCTTCGTATGCAACCAGCTTTACTGCTGAGTAAAGCTGGATTATCATTCCAGGGTTAGCTAACATTCAAACTTTTTTTTTTAATTCAGATATTTTATAACGCATTTTAAAAAATAAAATATTTTTTAAAAAGCAATTTGCTTCTTTTTAAAATAATTAACAAATAAAATTCAAGAAATCGTACGAAAAAAGTAAAAAATAAAATACATTTAACAATATACTTTCTTCTTTTTTTAAAAACTAACAAAATAAAATGCATGAACCTGAAAGTAAAAATACAATTCTGCTTTCAAGAAAATTATTTTTTAAAAAAGAAAGAAAAAACTTCTATTTATGCATGATTGAAATGAAAAGGATGGGGATCGCTCTCAAGCACAATAACTTGATATGCATGGGAAGTGGAGAGCGTGTATGTACATTACAAGTCATCTTTGTGGTAGCAAATCACTGTGTGCGTAGGTTTTCTCAGGGACCTCCCTTTTCCTTTCACTTTCTTCATTTTGTTATTTTTCATTCATTCTCATTATCACCGTCTTTTTTAGCTTACGCAGCATAACAATGGGATGTAAAAAAAAAAAAACAGAGTTCATTTCATGTTTGAGGAATCTATAAATTGATTGAATATGAGAGAATACCTCATGCATTTCTTTTTAGACATATAAGGGATCAAATAGTTTTCTTGAAAACAGAATTATGTGTTTACTTTTTAATACGATTTTTTAAAAGAAAGCGTGCTTTTTTATTTGATTACATTTTATTTCAATAAAAACCTCCTAGACTCACAACATATCAAGGAAAGTACTTATATCTCATATTAAATCGAAGTTCTTAATTCATAATACCTGTATCCACTTCTGCCCCCACTTAATCTCCCACTTTGTTCTTGATCTACCCAATGGTTCTCTTACGATTGACCACTAGACTGAGAAAATTGTTAGAAAGTATCTCTATATTCTTCATTCAGTTATACAAGTGTTAATGAACTTCATGGCACAACTTTGGAAATCGATTCTGCATAAAGAAATAAAAAACTTTAAAAAAATCATATAAACACGTACCTCAAATTGCACAGTTGCCGAGCAGGAAGCCATCAAAAAAGGTGAAAAAAAAAAGAAAACAAATATTCTCAATGATTACGCAAGGAAATGAAATGATTTTTTTTTTTTTTTTTTTTAGTTTAAGATCCCACTATTTTGCCCGATAGGGCTGGCCATGGATCGAATCAGGGATCGCACGAAATAGAGCTAGACACTCTGGGCCTTATGCAGAGTCGTTCTGACGCGTGAATTAGTGTCATACTAAAGAATTCGACTTACATATGTTTCCTGCACTAGTCAAGCCTTTAGTATGGCGCTAATCATACCTCAAAACGACTCTGTATAAGCGGTGGTCTACCACTAAGTCTTTGGAGTGAAGGTGGGTCAAAATAAAAATTAAATTAAATTAAATATTTTAGTTTATTATTCCCTTTAGCCTAAGGAAGACGACGATTAAAGGCAACTGAGTGATGATGGAAGAATTAGTGGAATGGCAATGTGGGACGAAACAAAAATACCCAGCGACAACCCACCGACACTATGTTGTCAACCACAAACTTACTTAGCTGGATATCGAACCATGATCCCCACGCATCAGAGGTAAGCGCTCTACCACTGAGCCACCATACCCCGTGGATCAAAATATGTATAGAGTGTATGAAACATCATTAGGAAACGAATTCGTTGTCGGTAAGTGGATACTGCGCTCGGATTCAACAATTCAGAATGTTTAAATATTGTGCATGGTTGCATAGCCACAAGAAAGAAGTGACTTGTAGATAATGCAGCGAATACTGCAGATAGGGATCATTTACGGGCTACGGTATAATTGCAAGGATTTGCAAGTATTGTTAGTATTGTAAGTATTGTAAGTATTTCTGTTAAATGTACGTGATAAGGTGAAGGTATGACATCTGAGTTGAGTTGATTTTGAGTTTAGCGTCCCTTTCAGCAGCGAAGCTATGTGCGAGGTGGATCTACTGATTAACGTGGGATCCGAACCACATGAACCCCCCATAGGGAATCAAACCCGGATCGCCAACGCCAAAGACGCGTACGCTAACCGCTTAGCCACAAATGAGCTCAGGTATGACATCTCTAAGAAATAAAACTCTAAAGTTGATTTTCTTCAATTTTAGGTAGCATCTTGCTCAGAAACTATGCGATTTAGATCTTATGTTTATATGAAAACTTGAGTTCATTAACATTATACCGTTACATACCGTTATAAATTCCTTACAAAAATCCATTGATGAAACTATTAAAAAAATTAATCCACATATAAATAAATACCTTCTTCAGAAAAGTAAGAACAAAAAAGAATCCTGAATTTAGAGGGAGTAAAAACAACAGAAAGCACGAAAAATGATTACTTTACCTTCATTTGTAGCGAAACAAAATGTTGTAAAACCACAGAAATGAGATGAATAGTAAATTTCAGTGTTTGAACGAAAATAAGCAACCTATAATTCAAAGTCATTTGTACTGGTGTAATACAAGAAAAACTGAAATAGAGGTCGCTTGCGTTGTTTTCTTTCGTTTATTGTTAATTTTTTTTATCTGTTTTTAAAATTGCACAAACATTTGCTAGGAGATGCAAATGGAAATGTAGATAAGCTGTTAGTATACGTATATATATTAGAAGAAAAAATGTTATCGTTTTGTTCAGAGATGGGTTATTGAGAACCACCCGCCATGACTTAGAATTAAAAATACGTTTACAATTCTTCTTCTTCTTCTTCTTCTTCTTCTTCCCTTTTCTATCTTTTAGTCTTCTGCGTTTAACATGAAAAAAAAAAAACTAACTCAGTTAACAATCTATCTCGTATGTATATCACAGGAGGAAAGGAAATACTACAAAAAATGAAAAGGATTGAACACAGAAGAATTGTAGTTGAATCAGAACCACTTATACAAATATATGTCCTACATTTATATAAAAACAAGTAACAGTGTCATTGTACACCACGACAAAAGTTTGGGTTGTATGCCACCCTATGTTGAGCTTCCTCGTGGCTAAGCGCTTAGCGTATGTATGTGCATTTGGTGTGGGAGACTCGGGTTCAGTTCCCGTCGGGAGTTCATGTGGCTCGAATTTCACGTTAATCAGTACGTCCACGTCTTATATAGCCTTGCAGCTGAACAGGACGTTAAACTCAAAACCGACTCAGCCTTCCTATCTTCTAAATTATTATTAAACCGGAAGTGGTAGGAGATTTCTTCACTTCCTGTTTTAGTAAAGACTTGATTAAGAATGGGTGTGATATGTATTCTTGGGACGCTTAATCGATTGCACGGAATCGCTTATCGCTATCTATTACTGTTTCTTAATTAATAATGATCAACATTATAGCCATAAGTACAGTATTGATTTCAGCGCTTTCGGTTTCAATAGGGGGCTACGATAGGATATGGTAGCTATTCTTAGAAAAGGCTAAATCGACAGACAAAAATCGCTTCTCGCTATCTATTACCGTTTTTGGTTCATTGTTATCAACGTCAGAACCGGAAATGGCAGCTTAGAACCGGAACCGGAAATAAGAATCCCAACCACCTCGAATCAACGAACTCATTTCTAAACTTTTGACTGTTTATATCCAGGCGAGAATTGATGGTGGTTTATCAAGATCTTGAGATTTGTTTTCCTCCCGGACGGACGGACGGACAGACATTCAAAGTGAAAAATAAAAATAAAAAAGTTTTGGTAAACCAAACTTCTTAATAAAAAGAGGACGCAGACATTCTTTTAACCTCTGTTTGCAGTGAATGGTTTAACGGTTTTCACAGAGAGGCAGAGAAAGTGGTGCTTATAACAAATCATATTAGTACAAAGAGTTTATACGAGGGAATACGTAGTTTACCGTAAAGCAGACGTGCATCCATAAATTTTCGTTGGGATTAGTCTAAGCATTGTAAGGTCCAATACTAAGCACCCGAAAAGACAATAGGGAATTGTAAAATATTTTTTTCACTTATGTTTTCATTGGACTGTTTTTATAAAAGAAAGAGTACAGATGAAGTGTAAGATAAAATTTTGATGCTACATTAATAATTTTCCTGTTAAACAATATAGTTTTATTGAATAAGTGTGCAAATGTATGTTATTTGCGTATATTGAGTAAGTGTACAAAAGTATTTATCTTTGCGGCTAAGCATGAAATTCCTCCAATAAGGTCAATACAATGATTAACCGACTTCATTGTGTTTGTGTGTGTGTGGGGGGGGATGGGTGTGTGTGTGTGTGTCTGTGTCTGTGTTCACGCATAACTTCCACATAGTGGCACTGATTTTGATTATTTTCTCTTATATGTAAGAATACGCTTCTCTGGTAGTCCCATATAACATTTGTAAGAATCTCATGATAATTTTTGCAGTTACACCATGACATGCTTCAACGGTTGAAAGCCAATACCTTAATTTTTGCACGTATGTTCATGCATAACGTCAACATATGCGCGATTTTAATTTTTAAGTTTGAAATTATAAATTGACGCTAAATATATACATATAAAACTAATTCAATGAGAACTGTTTGTCCATCGTTGCTACTGAGTGTACAACAATTTTAGGAATGTTATGAAAAAAATTACATTTACAGTTTTAAAAAAGGAAAATATATGAATGTAGTGCCATCTCTGTGGCTTATAGAGAATCGCCAGTGGTTTCCGAGGAAGAGATTCTCGGATGCTGGAGTTGCAGAAGAGGAAGCAAAAATATATGGGTGTACGACGGGGAGGAGGGGGTAAAGGAGTGAAGCAGTAGAGAGGATGGAGTGAGTGTAGAAAGAGGGGTGAGACGCTAGGAAATGAAAAGAGGATGAGAACAAGGTCGTTTATTATTGGCCAATCTGGTTTTGGCCGAGCTGCCGTCCTAGAATCGTAAATCTTTCTGTGAGGGAATTCCTCTCTCTCCTCTTTTCTCAACCCCATAGTCTTGTCCAGCGATGGAGAATTTACGTTATAAATATAGAAAAAAAATAGGGAGACAAAAAGAAAGGAAAACGAAGCAGGTGGTATCGTGATATAACCTCTGAGCCTAATCTTCGCATCCCGCTCTCCTTGCCTCGACGTAGAAGTGTTAGTGCGTAGAAATGTGCAAAAACACAGGAAACTACATGCTAGATATATATTTTCATCTCTCTTCCCTTTTTTTCCACAACCATGAGAAGGACATAATAATTTACAGCTAACGAAATAGAAGATGTGTTTTGTTTGATTATGCAGTAACACAAAACTCATATACTTAACTGCATTACTGCTAGCCCTGCTTTTATATGATTTGATTAATTGCAAAAGAGGGATTTTTATGCGTAATTCAAAACCACCTGTGCCTCTAGTGGTAATCGAACCAGACGTCCATTACATCAACAACTAAAGAAAATAGATGTTGCCATGGTATATTATGTTAGGATTGTGCGTTTATCTATTGCGCGGACATATTTTAGCCAGCTGGGATTTCATCTGGCATATTGACACTTATAAGTGTTTCACTTCTGGAGGCGACATTTATAAGAAGAGTATTGTTTTCACTGCTGATTTACAGTCTATTGGAAAAGGATTCTTCACTAAATTTGTAAATTGGAAGAAAGTGTCTACTAAAGCCACTGGACAAATTGGATTTTGGGTTCTAATACGTTAATTTTTCCTATACCCGTCATAACGTTCCAGATATCGAATCTCGATTAAACCATATGAGTTATCTCGTATGCAAAACATGTAGTTATTACATGTCAAAGTGAAATATCTAAATCCACTAAAGCCTGATCTCTCTATTAATTTATAACTTTAATGCCTCATAGTTTATATCCCGCACATGGTGATATGCATACTCCCGAGTTTGAAGCGCGTCGTTCGTGATTATCTGTTCCAGCCATTTCTACCTTAATGTTTCTAACATTACAATTATTGTTGCTCACTAGGCGACAAATCAGTTTCTCTCATTTCGTCTTGTAAATCTTTTTTAATAGTCTAGTCTCGTCTTGTATTTTTTTAAAAAGTCTAGTCTCGTTTCGTAAACATTTTCGATGTCTTATCGCGTCTCGTAAATTTTTAGAAGTATAGTATCGTCTAGTAAAGTTTTAAAGATCTACTCTCGTGTCGTAAATTTTTAGAAGTCTAGTCTCGTCTCGTAATTTTTTTAGAAGTTTAGTCTCGTGTCGTAAATTTTTAGAAGTCTAGTCCCGTCTCGTAATTTTTTAGAAGTTTAGTCTTGTTTCGTAATTTTTTAGAAGTCTAGTCTCATCTCGTAAATTTTAGAAGTCTAGTCTCGACTAATAAATTTTTAGAAGTCTAGTCTCGTCTCGTAAATTTTTAGAAGTCTAGTCTCGTCTCGTAAATTTTTAGAAATCTCATCTCGTCTCGTAAAATTTTAGAAGTCTAGTCTCGTAAATTTTTAGAAGTCTAGTCTCGTCTCAATTATTGAAAAAGTTTTTCTCGTCTCGTTTCTTATTTTTCTTGTCTTAGTTTGCTAATTTATATATATCCGATTTTTTTTCATCATTTCATCCATAAGTTATCATTATCAGAAATCTTCTGCGACACGAGAAGTACACGGAGAGTGTAATATAACAACATTTAAATCATATATATTGAAATATATCGTGTAATGAGTTTAAACGTTGACAAATGCTCTTCATCGTGATCATACAATCTCTTAATTAAATTTATAGCTTCTATTATATGAATCATGTACCTCTCTAAACAACGTATGGGATCTAAGACTTGGATGAAATAGTGCTGCCCACGAGATTTTGCAAAACTTTTAATCTCGACTCGATTCTTGTCACGGTAACGAGACGAAAATTGTCCTATTTCTCATATCATCTCCAATTCTAAAAGATAGTTCTGGTCTCCTTTTTGGAACGAAAATGGAGATAAAACGAGAAATCTCTCGTCTCGTGAGAAACACCATTGATCCCATAGACTTTCCTTTCATTCTTTGCTAACCCAAGGAAGCAGAAAACCAAGAGCAAACGAAGTACGTATACCATTGTTCAAGCAGTGTATGCAAGCAAACAAGAATTTACATAGACTGCCTTGCTGTTACACTTGTCATCGATTCATGATTACTTGTACACTACGAAGTCTTGGTTAATATTTTCTGACCATCTTGCTACCTTGTCTCTTCCTACAGTCTACCTTGTCTCTTGTTCTTGTCTCTTCCTACAGTTAGTAATTGACTTAGGACTGACTCTGATTACGACAGCCCGGTCGTAAGTCGATGTATGTAAGTCTCTGTCTGTCTGTCATCAGCTTTTCGCATAGAACGGAATGACGTAACTTCACAAAATTTTGTTCACAGCTAGAGTTAGTTGCGTACGAAGTCTTTTCCCCGATTTTCGGTTTGGATAAGGGTTGGATTTGGGTGATGAAAAAATATTCTAAAATCCCATGCACGTTTTTGCTGTTTCTAAGAATGCCTCGTCTGTATGCAACCAACACTACATCGTGAATATGCATGTTTATATAACAGGAAAGGATAAATGTCCGGGAAATTAAATTGTAGTGAAGAAAATGCTTAAGGACGTTTTTCTTTTTTTATCCAGTATCGAAATTAAACCCCGGCAATGACGGGTGTTTACAAGTACAGACAAAATACAATTTTTTTATATCATTGGCTGATGATTTAAACTATTTAGGTTGTAATTACACTGGATCAGAATTGATACAAACTTTGGTCGCAGAATCTTCACGAACTACCCTCTAAACTGCCCATTGAAACTCCTAGAAAAATTCAGATCCAATCGGCAATTTTAGCAAAATTTACAAGATTCGATAAAGGTTTTTGTATTGCGGGTTCCAATTAACCATTATACGAAACAAAAGCTATTCTACTCTATAATTATTGTTTATGGATCACCCGTATGATTCATGGACAGTGTAGAGTCTTTTACGTCATGGTTCATACGAATGATCCATGGATAGGTTAAAGGCATAAAAATTAATTGATGTTCATAAAAGTCTATGAATATCAATTATTGTTTTTATATTTCGTACACCTAACTTTCACAACCGGTTGTAAGTGGGAGTGGATGTAAGTAGCGTCAGTCCTAAATCGACGGTGAACTATACTTCTTATCCGTACTCGTAAGTTGAAGGGCTTGCTATGTCGTCATACTTGGACTATATGTCAATTTAAAATGCTTGACCAACGCGAATTTTTTGTGAGTAATCAGAAAATAATTTATTTCCGGTTTTTTTTTCTTTATTTTAAAGGTATAACTATGGTAAAACATTTCATTTTGTACAGGAAAGTAGAATGAATCATAAATTTAAACAAATATCTTAGCTTTTGAAACAGATGATACATAAAGAATTTCCGTATTCTCGCGTGCGTAGGTCTTTCCCTTAATTTTTGTAGCATTGGAATATAAAACCAGCAACAACCTCGAAAGGTATTTTTTAAGTCTTAACTGCTGCTAAAAACAGCTTAAAATGGAAAAAGTACGAATCAACACTTACACAAAACTTTATTTTAGCACAACCAGATTAAAATATTAACAACCATATTGGATAATCACTCACATTTAATTGAATAGCAGGCAATGTTAACTAACAACAATCATGAATTATGCTTCAAATGTACATGTACGAAGTAGCTGTTGCTGTATTCATGCATCGTGTAACCCGCACACTTAACTTCTGATGTTTTAGAAAACGGTGCGGCTTATACACGACGCGATATCAACGCTTATTCGATAATCGACCGAACGTGGACAATATATGAACGGAAGTGAATCTGTGAAACAGAAAGGAATGAAAAGCCCATCCATCGGGCGCTGAGTCCCACATGCGGTAGCTCATTTATCTCACCCTATTAAGAAACTGCAGAAATCGGATCACAACACGCTCCAGTCTTAGCGATGTAACGGTGGATGCTTAACGATCAGTTTATGTGTATTAGAAACTAGAAGTAGAAACTAATGGAATTCATATCATAATACCCAATCTAGCACCAGCTTGAACGTGTAGAATTCATACCTTGCTCACTCTGGCACAGTGATATCATCAGACAGGAATGCGACCATCTATGGTTATGGAATTGTGGTTCATGATTCTATGGTTATTGGATTCGAGATTGATGCCGAACTGTTGAAAATCGTGGGTAACCACTTTTGCAGTCCACCCCCCCCCCCACAGAAAGACAATTGAATTTTATTTTAGTAATGTATTAAATATGGTTATTGTATAAAACAAATGAACACTACACTCCGTGTCACCCGAATTGGCGTGTGGCATCAGCCAATAATCTCACAGTGCACTGTTACTAAACCTTTAGGGAAGAATCTAATCATTCATAATTGATTTTGTTCGTATTAGTGGACAATTATGAATGATTAGATTCCTCCCTAAAGGTTTAGTAACAGTGCACTGCGAGATTATTGGCTGATGCCATACGCAATTCGGGTGACGCGGAGTATAGTAACTAGCATGCGCCTTTTTGTGTTTTAATTGCCTTAGAAATAGATGCAAAGTAAATATTTCCACTCGATTTCAATCATTCTCTTCAACAGAGATGCAAATATTGCGCTCTGGCCGTAAACGGTACCTATTTTGAGATATCTCCATCATCCTTCTGAACAAAGAAAAATTCAGAAACCCTATCAAAAATGAAGTACTTTCATTTAATTATAAAAATTGTATCTTTGATACTATATTTGCAATGACAATATAAACTGTAATATATATATATATCTTCAGGCACAACCGTATTTGGGATTTGCATATCCGATTTAGTTCTGGTTTACAAATTTACGGAATTCACTTTCAACAGAGAAACCATCTAGCCACTTTAGCCATGAGCAAACAAGAACTTTCTCTCTGTGTACACAATCCAAAAGCACACGAAGCATCCGCGATGTCAAACTCAGAAATTACAATTGCACTGGAAACATTTTGTGTCTAATTCGCAATTTAAAACAGTTTTGTGTTATTTGCTCGGAAACCGAAAATCAACAGGTTCGTTTCATGTTTTAGCCAAAAATATTGATTATAACTTGTGTTAACCCAAGTTAGTACACTGACCAGCTGATTCAAAAAAAACTGGTTCAAAGAAATGTTTGCTTACGTGATATTTCTTATTTTATTTATATATTGTATTGAAAATCCAAATTTATAATAACTAAATAGTTACGGTATGGCGTAAGAGGGTAGAGTAACAAATACCAGGTGTGTCCTCCCGATTATGATCCCTCCCACCCCAAAAATAATATAAGTAAATTGAAAATAAAATAAGTAAATTTCTCTGAAATATTTACATTATTTCTCTTAAACATTACACATAATAATACTTCACGTTCAGTACCTTGAGAATCTTGTTCGTATCTACTTTTTAAGTAGATGTAAGATTGGCTAATGTAAGTTGCAGCTAATTGTCGGGTCACCACGGTCGTTTCCTATAATTAAAACTCAAACTAAAACAACGCTTTTGTTTGAAGCTTATTTATTTAATTTCGAAATGATGTTTTGTATCATATTGTATGTAGTTATAAATATACTATACGTCTATAGCAAAAGATATTTATACATGGGAAAATAGTTCTGTCTTCGATAATTGATGTGGCTCTCTCTAGATAGCTATATCACCGTCCTTTTTTTGGAACCAGTCCACCCCTATATAGAGGGTTATAGTGAACAAGACCGAAAAGTGAAAAAAAAAATCTGAAATAGCAAAATCTTTCAACCTTTGAATAATAGGCAGGATTCATATTTACTCATACGAACTAAGGACATGGGATCATGCATCATCTAGAGTTTCAAGATCATTGTCCTTGAAATGTAGAGGTGCCTTAAGTTCATTTTGGATTTCTTGTCTTGGTATTTTTTTAGTCTTCCAAACTATTCTATGCATAAATATGGAGAATTTTAGATAGCAGTTTCTTTCCTCTATATGTTGACAAATATCTCAGCAAAAATGGTAAACGATTCTTTGACATTAATCAGTGTTACAAAAATAAATTCTATCTTCACGCACATATATCTTATCTAAAACTGAAAGCGGTAGAAATCTACTATCACACCCAGCTTTGAAATTGATCCCCTTAAAACAAACATCGAATCAGAATGTAATGCAAAATAAGGAGAATTGTCGTTCACATATGGCAAGTAATCATGAGAAAGTATGCACTGCATCATAATTAGCTAGGAAAAATTCAGTTACAGCGATGCAAATGTTATTCGGCACATATTTTGGTAAAGTCATCGAAATAACATCTATTATTGCTGGGATACTGTCAGTTTCAGAAGACTACCTCTTGGCAATGGCTAACCAAGAGTATCGGATGTGAACGTTCACAGAGTTAAAAGATCTTCACACGAAGTCCGCATAAGTGACATTTCATCAAGCCACCTGACCATACGCATTGTGAACATTTCTTATACAGGTATGTTATATTCGTGTCAAAATGTGTCTGAGTTACGTACAACGTCGTACAATATAGGTATTACCATTGAATCCACAAAGGCTAACATGCTAGACATATAGGGCAGTAATATTGTCTATTGCTGACTATTGTGTCGACACATGTCACGTAGTACAAAACTATAACATTTGAAGTTTGTTAATTTTATGTAGTTTGCTGTACATAAAATTTGAATATATTTCTATTTCTTGTTCTCAGCCCCCCTTTTTTTAAAAAAGCAAAGAGTTCCTTTGATGATGCGTAAATATACTCCATTCTTTGTTGGTTGGATTAGACTTTAGCGTCCCTTTCAGCACCGAGGCTACGTGAGACTTGAATCTACAGCTTAATGCCAAACCTAAACTGAAAATATGATAGCCACACAATGAGGAGAAAACTCAGTTGTTCCCCATGCATTTGTAATTATTTCATATATCAACAACGGATCCAAGAAACCTCTTCAAACAAATCGATGAATGAAATCAAAAAAGTACTAAGGAGTAACGTGGGAGAGACCTGGAGAAACCTTCATCCAGGAGTGGACTGACAATGGTTGACTGTATGTGAAAGAGTGAAAGGAAGAGTATTTTCCATAAGACGATGCTCAACATTCCTGCAGAAAATCAAATATGCATGCAGATTTCATATCCATGGAAACTGGCAAACCACATTTTCTATATTATCACATTTGTTTCACATCCACGTGTCGCTTATTCTTGGTACACACACACGTCACTTCAATGTAAACTAGCACTAGTTTAAAAAAAACTGCACCGCATGCAATGTCAAATATATAATGAATTTATACGGTTGAGAAAGTGCAGTAGAAGTTTCTTGTTTATATATATACTCGTGTACGTTCTATATACTGCAACGGAGAGTTTATATCAGGAACTTGTGTACCAAACTTTCCACGAAGAAGTCTCATATGTGCAAGAGCAAAAAACATGGTAACAAAATGAAGAAATAATGCACTCATGTTGTTGGTATTGTTGTTGTTGTTGTTTTCATCTCTTCCTCTTCTTGTTTTGCTTTTAGATTATCCTTGCAATATAGATTTAGCATATTTTGACGTCAAAGAAGATTATTTATGAAAACATCTGCAATGCTTTATAACACAAGGAACATTCAACTATGTATTTTTTTTTAAAAAAATCCAGATTCATTTCTTGAATGTAAATTACATTAGTTTTAATCTAACTTCATGGTGTTTCAATATTAAATCATGTTATTTTGTAAGTTTAAAACTGATGTAAATTGTTTAGACTTTGTTCCACCTGTTCAGATTTGTGTACAAAAATTGTGCTGGATTTTAAGAGCCTCTATCACTGCGAAATTAAAATACCGCTAATTTTACAGTAACTATGTGATATCTTCAAATAGATAACAGATAATCGAAAAGTGGATCAGTACCTTCCTAGACGATGTTATTTTGCATGATGTACCGTTATCACGAGTCACCTAGTACCTTTTCGTTTACTGTTATTTAGAAACGCGAAAATAAATGCCGATTTTCTAAATGGCTGCAAATCGAAAGCAGATAAATCAGTCTTGATAACGGTATCTCACGCAAAATAATACTGTTTAGGAAGATCTTGTTCCTCTTTTCGATTATCTTTTATCTATTTGCAGATATCACATAATTACTGTCAAATTTGCGGTATTTTAATTTCGCAGTGATGAGGCCTCTTAAGACTGACCGACATATTCAACAACGTTTATAAGGGTGACTATTGTTGTAATGTTAGGAAGTACATTCTTCCGTTACTTCACAAGGTAACTCTTGAGTAAAAGCGAATTTTTGATTATTTCTTTTTACAATATACGTGTGGACAAGAAGAGCAATTACCTCGGCCGAATTCGTTAATGGAGTCAATCTGCTATACAGATAACGGAATAACGGATATATTTACGGATAACGGTGGCTTTAATAGTGTATACCCATGTTTTATTTAAAGTCTCTAACGCTTCCTAGCTTCTATGCAACCCGCAAAGTAGCATTGAAAAGAGTACGTAAGTTTCCTTACTCTAACACGTCCCTCTGGATAACCCATCACATGATCTTCCTTACTGTCTTTAGCAAAGTATATTAGATGCATAACATAGCTAATAAGTTTAATATCAGAGTGAACCTGAAAGATGTGCACAAACAGCGGGAGGTGATTCGTGACGTCAAAAGAAGACAAAAAGTCCTGTTGCATGTTGTCAAATTACGCGTCGTGTACGAGTGACAGGGTGTCAACTTGTAATCGGCAGTCTAATCCTGACAATTGGGACGGAACAGAAAAATGTGCACAAACTATCTGTCTGCTCAACTGCCTAATGTACCATTTTGTTGATGTTCATAGCCCCATTTAACTAATTTTGATGTCACGAATCACTTCCCGCAGTTTCTGCATATCTTTCTGTTCCGTTCCAACTGTAGGGTTCGATTGTCGCTTCCTAGTTGGCACCCCTGTCACTCGTACACGACGCGTAATTTGACAACATGCAAAAGGACTTTTTGTCTTCTTTTGATATCACGAATCACCTCCCGCAGTTTGGGCACATATTTCAGGTTCACCCTGTATATGAAATATGTGATTCGTTACTTCTTTCGCACATGAGAAGTTTCAAAAAATTTATGTAGTTTTGGGAGAAGAGTAAGAAACCAGACGAGTTTCTTTCCATAATATGAAAATATTGTAGTCTCCTAAGCATTGGGTTCCAATACTAAATTAGAAGTAATAAAGCTATTATTTCCGCTGCAATGAAGGGACAGAAACGAACACGGAATCTATCCTTGGAACGCTGAATATATAGGGTGTATACTAAAAACTCGCACCAAGACCGTCATTTAAAACCATACACTTGTACTCAGTAAGCATTTGAATCATGTTCAATATAGTCTCCATGCAAAGCAATACGGTTGGACCAGTGCCGTTGCTACTCACTAAAATATCTTTCCAAACTCAGTTTTGAACATATGCTTCAAAATCGTCTCTAAAGTGTTCACAGCTGTCACAGGGTTTGGAAAACGACGGCGTTCGAGATTAGTTTTAACCTATAAGTATAAAAAAAGCCACTAGGAGCCAAATCTGCATTATAAGGAGAATGCGGGGAAATCTCGTCGTTACTCTTAGAAAGAAAAGCCACTACTTTGTTCGCAACATAAAGACGCGCTTTGCAGTTTCCACTGCTCCGCAAGGTCTCTTTTCTTCTTGTGGGTGTAATATTTCATCATTAGCTCCTTCAAAGCAGCTGATCTAGTAGTCTGCATTTACAATGTTTGAACTGCTGGGACCGTGTGGCAGTGCACTATATTAGGATAATCGAAGAAAGTAATCACTACCACTTTTGCTGCAGATTTCTGCGCTCGAGCCTTTTCTGGTGGCTGCCCACTTTTTTTCGACCCAATCTATATATATATACACACACACACACACTATATATATATATATATATATATATATATATATATATATAAATCATAATGAAAGTTCTCTAAACGACTACCTAGTTCAATAAGTTAACTATCTTTCATCACAATCGATTTTTACTGTAACAGAATCAAATCTCCGAAAGAGCAATTTATTTGAAGCTTTCAGCTTTCTTGCCAGCCGGCAATCACAGACTATTCTCTCTCTTCCCCCCCCCCCCCGTCTCTCTCTATCTACCTATCTTTTTTACCCTCATAACGACATTTACTTTACTCTGCAAACATGTGTTTCGTCGGGCGAGATATGTGTAGTGCTAACAAGCAGAGACCAAATAATTTTCATCACCCGAGCTGATAGGATAGTTGGTTGAATTCTAGGAAATAAAAAAATGCTTCTATGTGGTATCTTGATACAATCCTGCTTTTAGCAGAAAATTCCGCTGTACTGAAATGACGTGCAATCAACAAAAAATAAAGAAGGAATTTAAGTATTCTCAGAAATTGTTTGACGCAATCTTGTAAGTGAAACTGCTTTGGTGATTTCTTTTTCTAATAAATTTCTTTTTTTTTTTTTCAATTCTTCAATGTGTTGTTCTAGTTTTGTAACAGTGTTTGTGTGGTATTCTTTTGAGCATTTAGGTTTGACAATGATTTAGAAAACTTGTGTATACGTTTTCGAATGACTTGCTCAAACTTAATTGAAGCGAACATAACGAAGCTGCTATCATTCGACTCCTGTATTTTCAAAGATGCTGTATGTATGTCCATCTCCCGTCAGTCTGTCCGTCTATTGCATGATACTTCTCGTAAAACGTATCCAATTTTTTTGAATTATTCGCCCCTCCTTTGGTGGACAGAAACAACAAACATAAGGGGTAAAATGGAGTAAAATTTATCTTATGCTGCAAGTTTATAAATATACATGAGTAATCATTTTTCAATATAAATCACGTAAGAAGGGACGCATTTTTCTGTGTCGATTATGACAAAAAAGAACACTATAGTGTCTTTAGGGAGTTCCGATCATTCTCTCAGATTGGGTTAAAATCTGTTAAAAATCAAGGAGTAATTTAGCTCCTTCTTTGTAATTTAAATAATACTAGCTGAACCTCTCTACACAGCGCATTATTCACATATGAGCATGAATCTCCTTGTCATTCCTCACAACATATATACATGTTTCTTTACAGGCACAAGTGAAGGACGTTTTGTTAAAAATCGGCAAGGGATATAAAGGGAAGATTTTTTCGATTATTTGTTTTCAATATCTCGCACCGTCTGCAAGATTTGAGCCTATTTCCGGTTGGAGTTTCTAATTCATGTATGATCAGTGTTTTCTTTCTTCTTGCATGCAGTATGTAATAAGCAAATACATTTACACACACACACACGATTGGTTATAATGTCAGTGATATATGGTATTTATTGAACAAACCACTCTAAACAATACAGATTCATCTTAGATTGGAGAAATGGTTATCCTTCGTTTTTCATTATCATTTAGCTATGAAGCAAACGCTGGAGAGACAATACTATTTCCGTATACAAATGTTTGGTCTTGGAATGTATAATTTGTAGGATATGATGTTTTGCCTTTTTTTAAAATTTCAACACCTCCAGTGTACCCCTAAAAATGTAATAAAGAAATAACGACCATTTTTTTAAAATTATTCAATTAGAACTGAACAATCTACACAAAATTTAAATTTAGATCAGTGAAAACAGTATCTTTCCAGAACTTGTGGTGTCCGAGGTATGATTGTCAAAAAAATTGCCCAAAAACATTTAAAATTTTCTTGATTATAAACATATAAACCTAACATTTTAATATATAGATGTTTCAAAAAATTTTTGTTAACAAAGATATACTCCATGATTTTAAAAAAATGTCTGATTTTGACGTAATATGTCTAATATTTTCTTTGAATTTTCCCAATCATCCTCTCTGTATGGAGTTAAAAGGGAAAAATGAAAATTAAATATTTGAGTTTTACGTCCCATGGTTATGCCGGTTAGGCTAAAGGAGACGGTGATTATGAGAAATGAATGAAATGGTGGAATGAAGAAAGTGGGAGGAAACGGGAAAACCACGAGAAAACCCACCAGCACGGTGTTTGTCCACCACAAAGTCCACACGACACGAGCTGGGATCGAACCAGAGACCCCAAGTACCGGAGGTGAACGCTCTACCACTGAGCCATCGCCCCCCCAGGAGTTAAAAGGAGTTAGAAAGAAAGTGATGGATAAGGAATTTTCGCGGACGGGTGAGTTGTAGTTGGAATGGGTTGCAGAAGGAAATTTATGCGTAGAGCACATGAAAAAGGAACACAATATCAGTTTATTTATTTATTTATTTATTAAATTTAACTTTTACATAACGTAAGGCTAATTTCATACTGGAACCTTTCACAAAGCAAGAACAACAAGGAGAAAGAAAATGAAAAAATGGCTGCTAGAGCAAAGGTACCATTCCGACATTTGTCTGGCGAAACTTAGGGAAAACTTCAAGGATTTCCAAACACAATGTTTTAAAACGAAAACTTCTGATTGAGAAGCGAAGGTCTTAATCACTAGCCTACGACTTAATGGTAAACTAGGATCTTTGTGACGGAAGTATTAATGATCCTGACTAAATTTTAATGTAAGTTAATGACACTTTCTGTAATAGTTTGGCCCTAATTTAGTCGGAGATTTTTCTGATACTTGTATTATTTGAAATGTATAAAATTATTATCTTTGTTGCACAACAACAGGCAACATGTGTACAACAGGTCTGTTCCTAGTAATACCAGGACCTAAAATTGGTAACATTGCACTATGTCCTAGTGCAGTAATAGAACAATGCAGAGGTTGACAGGCCAAGCATCATCATGTAAATTTTCCACATGTCTAGTTAGATCGCGTTCGGCGATTGGAAAGGTGAAGAGAAGAGAATAGAGAGACAGAGAGACAGAGAGACAGAGAGAGAGGGGGAAGGAGAAAGAGAGAAGAAACAACTGTCACATACGAAATTCCTCCTATTTAGTGATCCACCCACAAAGGCATTGTATCGTGTACATCAGCAAGCAGACAAGCTATCGACGCCCTGACACACACGATGCGTCAAACATTCTCCAGCAGCATTCTCAGTCGATATATGTGTAGCACTAAACCTACTAACACAGTTTCTATTCCACATATTTCAGAGTTACTCGTTTTCCTTTAAAAATGCTTAAAGACAAAGTCTACAATATACACAAACCACTGTTAACCAGTACACTAATTTATTTTTTAAAAAAGTGAGTTTTTATTTTACATCTCGAAACTATGGTATCTTCCAAATTATGAAACTGGTAGTAGTAGATTTTTAACTTCCAGTTGCAACAAAAAGAGAGAGGAATCAGACGCTTAATTCATATCCAAAGATTTTTTTTTCTATCTCGTACCAGTTTATTACTTTATAGAAATCAATATTTAAAAAAAAAAGGTTGTACTGAATTGGTTCCGATTTCGGTAGAAGAATAAGAGCTGATATATGACTACAAGTTATTAATACTTTCCGATTTTTGAAGAATAAGAACTGATATGTAGCTACTAATTAATATTGTTTCCCGTTTCAGTAGAAGAATAAATGCTAATATGTAGCTATTAGTCATTACTATTTCCAGTTTCAGTGGAAGTATAAGAGCTAATATGCAGCTACTGATTATTAGTATTTCCGATTTTAGAAGAGGAATAGGAGCTTTTATGCAGCAACTAGTTATTACTATTTCCGGTTTCAGTTGAAGAATAAGAGCTGATATATAATCTATCCTTGGAATTCAGAATGCACATCAAAATGGTTTGTCGCATTCTAATGCTATTACTGATCTATGGAAATCAATACCGTAATCGGAAATGGTAATAGTTTTCTACTACGTGTGGTTGCAATAGAGAAATAAAGTAGCAAATAGGAGCTACTCTTGCAAATTATAGGGAGAAATATTGTTTACTAATCAGCACTGTATTCTTTCTTTCCTATTTTTTCTTATTTCTTGTTAAATTGTGATTTAAACAAGCAAATTTGCCTCACTTTTTTGGTATCTCACATTTTAGGAAAAGATAATATTCCGAGTTTTTATATATTACTCCCTAACACGGTAGTGGGTCTTCTGCCAACACAAATATTTTAACTTTCGTATAAAGTTAGAAAAAAAGACACTCGGAATCACTCATGATAGAAACCCACAAAACAAATAGTATAGACACATGTTTTTGGGAGATACACTGAGGAAAATCCGTTATACGGACATGCGGTATATTGTATAAATATACGGAATGCGTAAGTTTACTACGGAAATCTGTACGAAACATATGTTATCCATATGGTACATACGTACTTCCCTTTTCCCGCTTAGATGTTACATCATACAGCTGCAGGATGTCTGACATCTAACAGTCTTCTGTATATTACATACGTATACGTATGTTACATATGTCAGCTATATGTTATAGACATCCAACTACATGTGAAATCCTAACCACCTGTATACAGTTCTTTCTTTCATACGGAAAGTCCTTATCGTCTGTACACAGTTCTTTCTTTCATACGGAAAGTCCTTACTATCTGTACACAGTTCTTTCTTTCATACGGAAAGTCCTTACCATATGTAAACAGTTCTCTCTTTCATACGGAAAGTCCTTACCGTCTGTACACAGTTCTTTCTTTCACACGGAAAGTCCTTACCATATTTACACAGTTCTTTCTTTCATACGGAAAGTTCTTACCGTCTGTACACAGTTCTTTCTTTCATACGGAAAGTCCTTACCATATGTACACAGTTCTTTCTTTTGTACGGAAAGTCCTTACCATCTGTACACAGTTCTTTCTTTCATACGGAAAGTCCTTACCATATGTACACAGTTCTTTCTTTCTTACGGAAAGTTCTTACCATATGTACACAGTTCTTTCTTTCATACGGAAAGTACGTATAGATGGAACACTTATACGGAAAGTAATATAAAACATCCATTTTCAGTAATACAATTATTGCAGGATGTTACCTATATTAAGCCCCCAAACTACAGGATTTATGTATGTAACCTACGTTTTTACGTGCGTCACATAAGTTTATTTCCTCTGTCTATTCTATTCAAATTTTGTCACAACTAATTATAATATTAATAGAGCTCAACATAGCAACTATTACAATTGGGATCTTTCCCTAAGCTTTTACCTTATCTTCCATTAATAAAGAACTTAAAAATGAGATAACATGATGTGGGTGCGAACCATTGGCCTCTCGTGCTAGAGGATATACTATTGAGCCATAAGGTCCCATAATTATTAACAGTATCCAATAGTATCCAATCGTATCCAATAGTATGAAAATACGGTATGAACTTCAAGATATAACATAAACAATCAAATACGAGTAAATAAGCTATAAACCTACGTTATATGAAATTATGGCAAATTTTAGAAAATTCGTGTGTATTTTTTTTTAAATATGTCTTTATACTTTGGAGATAAAACATTTTCATTCGTATGATGGAAAGCTCTATACAGTGGATACTCTGCTAGACTAAGTCAATATTACTTCTCCCGAAAAAAGAAAGAAAGGAAAAGTAAAAAGATTAAAAGAAAAATAAATGAAAAAAAATTCCTCTCGTTCTACATTTTCTTCTCCACCATTTTTAAAAGCGAGAAAAATGTTCCACTTCCGTTGTACAAATACTCTGTGAGTATCGGGCTGTTCCAGGAGGTAAAATTCGATATTTGTCTCCAACTGCAGACAGACGACGCCGAGTCTCATAGGAGATGGCGGCTTGTCCTTTGAGGAGTGTGCCAACGGATTACGTACGTATATGTAAATGTAAGGCTCTAAAAAAAATAAAAATAAAAAAATAAAAAACCAGGTAATATTGGAATTCCCTGTTCCGCACATATTGTCGAGGGAAAACCTTTAGCAGGACACAAACCAATTGAAAGTAACGTATTTCTGTTACTTTTCTTTATATATGTATGTTTTTGAAACTTGCTTAACGATTATCTCTCTTTCTCTCTCTCTCTCTCTCTCTCTGTCTATATATATATATATATATATATATATATATATATATATATATATATATATAGAGAGAGAGAGAGAGAGAGAGAGAGAGAGAGAGAGAGAGAAACGTCGAATTGTATATAGGATGTTTCAAAACAACACCGACAACGTTTGGGATGTGATTCCTGACACCAAGATAAGACAAAATGTATAGACCAACCTGGGTGCACCGATGCTTCCTTTCGGAGTTATAGGCTGCCGAAAACATGAGAAAAAATGGACTCCAAAGGTCCATAGCTCCAAAACTTTGGGATCTACCGTAATCGGGTCAAGACTTCACTTAGGAACTAGTATGCGCTATCCAAATATCCAAGTTTCAGAATCCTGTGATACTTCCGCAACAAAATTTTTATACAGATAGTTGGAGAGTACTTCAAATTATGTGAGTGACCGTAGCCAAGCTCCCTCTACAAAAATCATTGTGTGAGTATCTTAGGATTCTGAAACATACATTTTTGGTTAGCATACGTATTAGTTTCTAAGTGAAGTTTTGACCTGACTACGGTAGGTCAGAGTTTTGGAACGATATACCTCCAAAGTTCTTTTTTTTTTTTTTTTTCATGTTTTTGGCAACCTGTAACTCCGAAAGAAAGCATTTGTACACCCACGTTGGTCTATACTTTTTGTCTTATCTTGGTGTCAGGAATAGTTTCCCAAACGTTGTCGGTGTTGTTTTAAAACATCCTATGTATATACGAGGTCTGTTCAAAAATATCGAACCTTATTTTTTCCCGCTTAAACCAATGAAGTGCAGCAGACTTTCTTTAGTGTAGACATAAAGGAACACTCGTGAGCAATCGTGATTTTTTTTCCATGCGTAGAGGACGTTAGTCGCCGACAGTTGGCCAATGAGAGAAGCCGTGTAGTGAGCGGTCGTCGGATTTCCTTTTTTTTTTTTTTTTTTTTTTTGTAAAATGCCAGAAAAACCTGAGCAGCAATATTATATCAAATTTTGCCAAAAGCTTAGCAACAACCAAACGGAAACCATTAATTTTGAACAAAAAATTTGGGCATGAGAAGAGTATCCGCAAAAATTTGATTCAGACTTTCCTCGCCAAACATAACATCGCCAGGCTTTCTACTCACCCGACATGGCTCCATGTGACTTTTGGTTATTTCCCAAGCTGAAAATGCTACTAAAAGGGACCTGATTTGAGTCAAGAGGATGCGGAATGCGACGATACGGTTGCTCATTATTCCAAAACTGCATTTCAGAAGTATTTCCAACAATGTATGAGCGCTGGGAGAAGTGTGTGCATTATCAAGGAGTCTACTATGAAGGGGATTAGAGTTTCGGACTTTCAAATCAATTAATGTATTTTTGCTAACCAAAGTTTGAATTCTTTTTGAGCACACACACACACACACACACACACACATATATATATATATATATATATATATATATATATATATATATATATCGGTAAGAGGTAGAATGATTAGATGCATAAGATTTGCAGACGATATGGCGCTTGTTGCAGAATCTGAAAAGAAAATCAATAAAGTGTTAGAAAAAATGAGAAAGGGCTTTGAAGAATATGGAATGAAAATAAATGTTAGAAAGACAAAAGCCATGGTGATTGGAACGAAGGGGTCTGTGTCAAATATAAAAGTAGGAGGGGAGAAAATAGAACAAGTGAATAGTTTTCGATATCTGGGTAGTATTCTTAGTAATAACATGAAGTGCGAACGTGAAATAAAAGCAAGGATAGGAATGGCGAAAGAAGCCTTTAGGAGGAAGAAAAATCTATTTTGTGGGACCTTGAATACAGAGTTGAGAAAAAGACTCATAAAATGTTTCGTGTGGAGTGTTGTACTGTATGAGGCGGAAACGTGGACATTACGTACAGGTGACGAAAATCGACTGGAAGCCTTCGAAATGTGGGTGTGGAGAAGAATGGAAAGAATTAGTTGGGTCGAGCGGAAAACGAATGAAAGAGTGTTAGAAATGGTGGGTGAGAAAAGAACACTTTTAGATATTATTAGGAAGAGGAAGAGAAACTGGTTGGGACATTGCCTAAGAAGAGATTATATCATGAGGGACGTCCTAGAGGGTATGGTGGCGGGAAAGAGAGGGAAGGGGCGAAGGAGACTAGAATTAATGGATGATATAAAAACAGAAAGATCATACGCGAAGACGAAAAGGTTAGCGGAGGACCGTGGAGCATGGAAGCTTTTCAGCTGCGGCAAGTGACCTGCCAATAAAGGGAGAATACCTATGATGATGATGATAATATATATAGAGAGTGAGAGAGAGAGAGAGAGAGAGAGAGGATTTAAACATTGAACACAAAATATCGTAAGTATTCTTGTTTCACCTTTTTTGATGCACAGTGATAAAACTTTTAAAAAAATCTTGAAGCAAACTAGAAATCAAGTTTAAACATAGATAATAACTTTATGCATTAACGCAGATGGCTTTCATTTGCTAACAATCAAGTCTTCTCTTCGCAAGGTGGAATTACCTTAATGAGCACAGAAGGCTCGAGGACATTTTGTGAGTTAAAAAGTACGTGTAATTGAACATGTGAGTGTCTACTGACAACCCCAAAGAGAAATATTAGTAATGAAAAATCATTGTACCAAATTAATGATGACAAACGATTTATTAAAATGCTAAGGTGTCAAGTTGCATTTACTACTAAATAGATAGATTTCAGATCCTGATTACAATTTCTCTCGTGTTCATCACGTTGAATTGATTATGCGATGATTTTGTAATGTGACTATATTATACGGATTTTAGTATCCATCGTTTTGTAATAATTATTATACGAGATAATGCTTTCACCTTAAGTGGATGTATTTTTTCACCCTTCAATATTTAGGAATTCATAACCTTGGTTGATACACAGTCTACATATACACACTAACAGTTCTCACAGAACCAGTGTCATTCAGTCTCTTACAACCATCAGCAATCAACATCCTTCAAAAAGCGATCTTCCAAAAACAACACGGAGACGCCAAGTTACCTCTGAAAATAATGCAGAGGTTGATTCAGTTATACTGGGCTCAATTCAATGTATAGCTGTACTGTGCATGAGCAACCCATCGCCGTAAGAGTAAGTAACATGTAAGAAAGCTAAAATTAAAAGAATAAGCATTATTTACAGCTGAACTCTTTTCTGGGGCTGCGGTGGCTCAGTGGTAGGGCGTTCATCTCTGTTCATTGGGTTCTTGGCTTGACCCCAGCTCGCACCAAGTGAACTTTGTGGTGAACAAACACCGTGTGCATGAGTTTTCTCAGGATTCTCCTGTTTCCCCTTACTTTCTTAATTCCACCATTTTATTCGTTTCTCATCATCACCGTCTCCTTTAGCTTATCCAGCATAATCGTAGGATGTAAAATTAAAGATTTCCTTTCATTTCTGAACTTTTTCCCCGAATCATTTTTATATCAGTATCTATCTATGCTCAATAAGTCTAATTATTGTTCTGGACAACTAAAATTGGCACAATAAGCATTGATTGCGGCTAAAATTTCCATTATTTTTGATTTTGTACAAATATAAATAAAGCATTTCGTGAATGTTCCTTGTAGGATTTAGAACTAAACAAAATAATAGAACAAAATGTTTACAGGAAACAAATTTCTTAACTTTTCTCGTCCTTTCGTCGTTAAATAGCTATTAAGAAACAAAATTCTCCGTTTTTGTCTTCCCACTTATCCCACATTTACTCACGCCAATTCGTCTATCCTGTTTTCCAGTAACACGAACAACATCATCCAAGCCTCAATAAATACAAATAGCGCTAAAACCTAAAGCCATGACACTTTAATAGCACTCAAAACCTCCCTCACACTATTCGCTGTTTCTGAGTGACCAATACGAACGCACACACACACACATATATATACATATATACAAAACACACACAGATACTGTATGTTGAGAGAACTTAAAAGCTTCATTCGCAAAGTACAGGCGGGAATCAGAGGGATGGATTGAAGCAGTAAAAAATGGAAGGAAAACATTGGAGAGAGAGAGAGACAGACAAGAAACAAGAGATAATACAAGAGGATGCAACACGTGAGAAAAATCTGATAGATGCGAAAGAGGAATTAAAACAGATTTTGAACAATTCGATACACAACGTTTGTGGAAAGTTTTTTTTTTTCTTTTTTTGTATTCTCGAGCGTTAATCGTATTAAAGAGGCTTTTAAATTTACCTCATGTGTAATTGCTCCTCTTGAGAACAGAATTACTTCAGAACATACGTGAAATGTAGAAATAATTAACGGTCCACTTAACAAGTACTTAAGTCATCTTTTAGTAATATCCCAGAATAGGTAAAAAAAAAAGATAAAAACAGAGAATTAGTGTTAGTGCAATAAACACTTAAAAAACTGACAATTCAAATGAAGTAACCGAAATGTAAATAAATTTCATGTTTGATTATTATTTTATTCACAATATATTTCAAAAAAATTTTATCTGTGTGGGTGAAATCAAAATATGATTCGTTTAATTCACAAAGGAATCAAATTCACTTCTTTTAATGTGGTAGGAGCCGCGATGGCTCAGTGGTAGAGCGTCCACTTTTGGTCCGTGGGGTCCTTGGCACGAGCCGAGCTCACACCATGGACATAATTCATCTTTGAGATTTCTATCTAAAGCTCCTTTCGAAGCTTAAAGGGTTATTCTCCAGGTACTATAAATAACTCTTACAAGGTGAAAATAAATTGTGTAAATTTTTCTCTAGGATTAAGCGTTCCGTACAAATTTTAGGTCTCCCTGTTTCTCTTACAACTTCCGTAATGCGATTTTATTCCAGTGTGGTCTTAATATCTTACATGGACCTTGGAACAGAGACGCTGTTATTGGTATGTATTAATACCAAAGGATATCGAATAATTATCTCATTGTGTGATTACGTGACAAACAATTCACAAATTAAAACTTGAAAATTACCCCATTATAGAGAAAGATACGTTTCTCGTTGATTTTTTTAAAGCAAAATTTTATTCATAAGGAAACTCTCCATTTACATAATAGTTAATCTACCTCCTTTTCATTTACGGTCTCGTGATTCAAATTAACGTTTAAAAACAGAGTTGATATTTAGGTACATATTTTTGTTCTAAACAGTAATTGCTGATTTGTTGGAGCGAAAATTTGACTTTTTAGAGGAGAGAAAAAATTTGATTTTCTGAGGGGCGAAAATTTGATTTTCTTGTAGTGGGATGAAAATTTAAATTTTTGAAGTGGGTCAAAAATTTGATATTTTGAGAGAGTGAAAATTTGATATTTTGGAGGAAGCAAAAATTGATTTTTCAGGGGCCGAAAATTTGATTTTTTGAGGGGCGGATTTTGATTTTTTGAAGGGGTGAAAATTTTATTTTTTGGTGGGGACGAAAATTTGATTTTTTGGAAGAGGTGAAAATTTTATTTTTGAAGAGTGAAAATTTGAGTTTTTTTGAGGGGGCGAAAATTGATTTTTCAGAGAGCAAAAATTTGACTAAGTCCAAATCCTACTGTGACAGGCCATATATTCGGAATCTAAATATTTGGATACCGCAATAGTCTACTTCATATGCTTACTAAGTTCCTCAAGGTCTCTCACCATAACAAGTTTCATCGAAAATGAAAGGGCTTCGTCGATCGCGTATGATATAAAATATTTTGAAATTAGAAATTATAAGAAATATATTTTTTGGGCATTACTGCCATCTATAGCCTCAGCTAATCACGTATGAGATGACGTCCCTCGACGATCACAGTACTAGGGGAAATAGGGACGGAAGGAAGCGACCTGGGATCCTGGCATTTACCTGATATGAATGTGAAAACTCAGGGAAAATCTCAAGCAGGATGGCTAGCCTGAAAAGACTTTTACACATTTTCGTGTGAGTGTGCCCACTAGAAATCGAACCCGGTTCTGCTCGCACCAAAGCTGAGAGTCTCTATGGCTACGCTAAGCGGGAACAATAAACTATATTCAGTGCCGTGCCGTGGAAAATCAGCAGCCTGGGCAAGAGTATACTGTGGCAACCACGTACATAATTTTCCCTCCCTTTTCTTTCCTTCTCTTCTATTTTTCTTCCGAATTTTGCGCCCCTCTTACTTCGGCGCCCGGGACCGTCGCCCCTCTCGCCCCCTTTGGGGGCACGGTACTGACTATATTGGCAATTGACGTTTTCAGAAAAATCAAGTGGACAACGAAGAACAACACAATTTTATGAAGCGCGAAGTACAGAAATACAATTATATTAACAAAAATTTTAAATAATGTTCGTGACACCTTTCAAACGCCCTTTTCTCGCTTCTTTGACGAAATAATCATTCGATGTTTCTCTCTCGCTATTTTATGACTATTTTCTATGCCATTTGAAGCGGCTAAGACCGTATTTGATTGTCTTAGGTTCCGGATAGATTTTGAAGAACTCGCTTGGTTTTAAGGGCAAACGAAAAACACCGAAAATATGCCTAGTAACACTAACTAACTCTATGGTCAAAAGAAACAGAAAATTCAATGCCGTTTTCACAAAAGCTTTCCATTGATTTCTCTCCTCAGCCAACTTGACGCAGATTCTTTTCCAGTTTTATTCCTATTTCTGCGGGATCCTTCTTAATGTTGTCTAGGGGAGCAGGGTGGCTCATTGGTTGAGGCTTACTTCTGGTGCGTAGGGTTCTTGGTTTGAACTCCGGCCAAGTAAATTTGTAGTGAACAACATCGTGCTCATGGGTTTCATCGACCTATTCCCGTTTCCTCCTACATTACCATTCCATCAATTCTTTCATCATCATTCACTTTCCTTAATCAACATTCATTTGCCTTAATCATCATTCACTTGCCTTAATCATCATTCTCCCTTAGCATAACAGGCATATTCGTGGGACGTTAAATTGAAAGATTTCATTTCATTTCTATCTGCGCCTAGGTCTTCCTAAGCATCTTTTTTTCGATTAAGTTTCCAGTTAAAATCTTAAAAACATTTCTACTTTCTTCCCTTCTGGCAACATACCCTGCATACCTAAATCTCCTAGACTTAACGACCCTAACAATATTCGGTAACACCTTTCTATTATCCATAATGGATAATTAAAAATAAACGAGTACCTATAGTGAAGTGCTGAATAAAGTTTATTACCATGCAAAATGTTAAAAGCATCAGTCATCAAACAAATGCCAAGAAGTAGAAAAGTTATCAATATTATTTTCAGAGCTGATTCCTGATAACACGCTTAGATCTTGTTGTTCGAAATGGATCATCAGTTCTCTCGTGGCTATATGATTGGCATACGCACCTTCAACGGGAAACTCGCATTTGATTCCCGATGAGGTCTCATGTGGTTTCGATCTCACGTTAAGCTGTAGCCGTTGGAAATTTGCATATGCCAACGCATACACAACGGAACAGGTGGAAGAAATCAAACACAGTAATCAAAAGGAGAGTAAATTAGATATGGGATCGCTAGTAAACATAAAAACAAGCATTTCAGCTCAGACGAAACAAAAGTAAGGACTTGCAACACTGACAAAATTTCCATTTTTGTATACGACAGCCTGCATAAAAAGGGGAAGAATATCCTAAACAGCACGATTTAAGCTTCCACGTAATACAGGATTAGTTTTGAGCTTCTTCGTATCTATGTGATTAGTTTACGCATCTTTGATACGAGAGGTCCGGCTTCGATTTCCGACAGGAGCGCATAAGGTTCGGATCCCACATGCAGTAGATCTATATCACATAGCCTCGTTGCTGAAAGGGAGAGTATACCCAAATCAAATGCAGGAAGCACGGTGGCTTAGTGGTAGAGTGATTACCTCTGTTGCGTGAGGTCCTTGGTTCGATCTCCGACCAAGTTAGTTTCTAGTGGACAGCATCGTGTCTGTGGGTATTCCCGTTTCCTTCCACGTTCTCATTCCACCAATTCTTCTATCATTATTTACTTGTCTTAATCATCCGTCTCCCTTAACCTAAAGGACATAACCGTGGAATGTTAAACTAAAAATTTTCATCTTCGTTTTCATTTACAAATATTAAAAATAAAAGAAAGTGTTGAATAAAATGAGAGTAAGAAAATTGTATGAAAACAATGTTGCAAGGATGGAAGGGATAAAGATGTACAAGCTAAAACAAAAATTGAAAGGGAGAAGACGTATATAATAGTGTAAATGAGTTATAAAGAATATATAACTAAGAATAAATTTACGTAGAAGTGATATAAATAGCAATAAGGAAGAAGAGCAATAGAAGATAATTGTAATACAGAAGCAATAAGTGAGCTACTTAAAGTTTATCAAACTGATGGAAGGAGTTACTTTTGTGCGTGAATTTAAAAAAAAAAAGTTTACGAAAAGACTTATCAAATACATTTTGCAAATTTTGTATTGTACGAAGCAGAAATATGAACACTTAACGACTGTGGAATTTCAAAATGTGGTTATAGGGAAAAATTGATAAAGTTAACTTCGTGAAATGTGAGGCAAATCAGAAAGTGTAAAGAAAGGTAAGAGATAACTCGAATAGTGGAGGCAAAATGAGGGAAAGAAATAGGTCAAACATTGTTAGAGAAGATATGTTCTGAAGAATGTGATAAAAATATGGAGAAAAATACAGAGTAAGAGTAGAAAAGCTGTAATTGATTAATGTAACATGTCAGATACCTGTTGTGTCAAGAACAAACACTTGCTTTGGAATAAAGTATCTCTTGAATGTATTACGATGATTGTATGTAAAGAACCCAGGGTGAAAGCTGAGTAATCCCTTGGATGTTATGCAACCTGAACGTTAATAAAGCAAATTGGGTTGCATAACATGTGAGCAACCTACCGTAAGGAAAGAATGAAAGAATTAACAATCATGCTACTTGAAAGAAAGTGGCCCTGCTTTGGTAAACTTCTAATTAATTTTCATACAAATTTGAGGGTGCTGAACTCAATGAAACTAAATTTAAACATATCTATCCATAAGGTCAAAGGAAGAATGACTTCAAATGACTTCAGTGGAATCTTTGAAGTGCCGCTTATGCGAATGGTAAAAGTTTCCATGCTTGGATACATTTCTAGTTGTACTTTTATACTAATTTCAGGATGATGAATCTAATAATGAAACTGTTTACAAATGTTCATTAGCACAGGGTGCCTCGTAAAGTAATCTCAAACTTGAGATGTGATTAACTATAAATATTCCACCTTTGAGGTAATTTTTCTCCTGACTGTATGTTAGAAAAAATTACCTTGAATTCATCGTCTCAAATTAGTTTAAAAGCGAAATTAGAAATGAATCGAAGCGTGAACACTTTACCATTGACATAAACAGTATCAGAAGATTCTAACTTTGGAGACATTTTTCTTTTGACCTATGGGCGCGTATGTTTAAAAATATTTAATTTGATTTGATTTTGAGTTTAGCGTCCCTTTTAGCAGCCTGACTGTATGAGACGTGGACCTACAGTTTAACGTGGGATCCGAAATGCATACATTGAATAAATGATTGGGATGAAACATGACTACATGGTGTGGTTTAAAAAGTTTGAAACCAAATTGGGTTATTTGGGAACGATGGGTGGTCACTTGTAACCCAACTGCATTAACTGTTTGGTCAACAAGATTAGTATATGTCACTGTAGAATATTTTAGACCAATACTTGGGCCATACCTAGTTAACGGAAATGTCATGATGCGTGAAATATGTAGTCTAGAGGAATCTGGTTTATGTGGTCAATTTAGTATGCAAAAATTACAACACATGTTTAATATTTCCTGTCTATTTAGTCGAAATTATACAGAGTTATATCTTGACAGAGCACGACTACTATATCAACGTTAGCTCCGGCCCACGCGGAAGGATACAGACGAAGAAAATAGCGCCGAAAAGAAAAAATATTGCATCCAAGCCACAATGCATGAATAGCAGTGCTCTTATCATTATTCTTATGTCCTAGCACATAAGGACAACAGATGACACAACTGTTACTTGTGTAATTGTTGTCAGACTATTCAAAAATTAAAAAAAACTATTATTGTGACCAATTACAGAAACTATTATTGTGAACGTTACTTGTTACAAATACCAAATATATTGTTTAAAGCTCATACCAAACAATGAAAATCAATGCAAATACTCACAGATAACCAAGTAACAAGCTAAAGTGGTATTCATTTTGAATAGTTTCAACACCTCTTGTTTTTTATGTATAGTACTGGGTCACCTTTGTAACTAACTAATGGTTTAACATTAACCATATGTCGGGTTGAATTCCGTAACGATTAATGTGACCTTGACTTTTTTAACCCATTATTCGTCATGTTTTAACTCTATTGTGGTCAATTTTATCTCATTGGTAGGTTATTTGTACTTCCTCCCTTCTTCAAGCCACTTCACAATGTGCTCATTTCTTACTTTACGTTTGTTAACTTTTAACTACACGTTTGGTGAAACGCATAACCGGGTAAATGCAATTTACACTTTGTTGGGTCATACACCAATTTGGGTTAAACGTATTAACTGGTTGTGCGATTTAACACCAATTGGGTTGGACTCCTATATTTAACTTCACGTTCGTATATTTAACTTTCATCTCAATTTAACTAAACGTTTAGTCCCTATTTGGGTCGGAGCAATTTTAGCCACCTGGTTGGATTAAAATATGCACCAATAGAGTCAATTTCAACCAATCATTTTTCTCAGTATAAACTCCTGCCGGAAATCAAGCCTGGATCTTCCACATCAAAGGCACAATGACTCAGTAGTAGAGCGCTTACTTCAAGTGCTTGGGGTTCGTGGTTCGAACCCCGGTCAAGTAAGTTTGTGGTGGACAACATCGTGTCTCTGGGTTTTCTCGGGGTACTCCCGTTTCCTTCCACATTCTCATTCGACCAATTCTCCCATCATTATTCACTTGTATTAACCATTTCTCTCCCTTATCCTAAAAGGCATTCGAGGGACATTAACCTGGAAGATTTCATTTAATTTTCATTTCATTCCGGTTTCTTTTGGGTATCCCTCTAGCATCCAATTCATAATCGATTTCAGAAAGGAAGAAAATACTTAAATATTTTGTATAATATCGTCTAGGCCTACATTGAGCCACTAAGACGGTTATAGCACCTTGAAACTGTAAGGCTTAGGAATTTAGTTCTGTATTAACCATGATTTGTCAGAAAAGAAAGGAAAAGATAAACATATAAGTAACATCCTTTTAACTTTCATGTAATATTCACACAAGTCATCATAACATCCGTAAGACCTAAAATATACAAACGTATTTATACAGATTCCAAATTTGAATACCACGATGAATTTTCTCTGTGGGATATAAGGTTGTTTCCGGGTTAATAAACTGATGCGACAAGACCCATTAGGTGCTATATGAATAATGAAACTAAGAGAATATACCAAAAGCCTTTTGCTAATGATAGCACCTCTTCAATGGAAGCTGGAAAGCATTAGTAACTGTCTATTATGCGGTAATGACTTGTATATGAGCACAACATCAACAGCCAATTAGTGGGTTCATGAATGCGGTATAGTTTCTGTTGCTTCAGCATTGATTTTATACACTGTTGACATATATGCAACAATTATGTTATAAAAGTCCTCGAATATTTGACAGAACTTTAAGATGTATATTTTTGCACGGGGTAATACGAGATAGGTTGTTACGTGTTCTTGACCCAACAAGAAAATTGTAATTACAGCAGACTTCACACAGCCTACAAAGCATTTTTTTAAGTTTTAGCTGCGTGAAAACACCTGATGATGAAAATATTACTTTCACACTTACCTAGAATTGTATAAAGAATATTGTGCCTCTGACAAAAATATGGTGTCACCGTTAGGAGCATTTGAGTTGTTGTTAGAATTACGTTTGTCACTATTAGGAGTAGCATTGCTAAATTAAACACGTAGTCAACATGGACAGGGTGTTCGGAAACAACTCTAACAAACTTGAAAAATTGTTAATCAAACGAAAACATGAAACATTTCTAGGTTAACATTTGAATGTACACAAATCTGTCATTTCGGAGCTCTAGCCAATCCAACTATTGAATGGAAAACACAAAAAGGACACATTTGAGGACGAAATGTTGAAATTAAAGTTTGATAATTAAAAAAGCATTTTGAGCCGTCGAAATAATTAATGTATCAGATAATGTACTATATGTACCGGATTACAGTTTCTGATTTATCATATTGTCCTTTTGAAGATGATCTCATGAATTTTATGTTTTCCTTTCTTTCTTTCTTTTGTGGCTAACCTTTGAGCTGCCCATATCCGCTTGATGTATTAATGAAATACAATAGCAGTCAAAAGTTTAAGACCATTACGGATTTGAGTGCGTGTCTATTGCAGACATACAGTATTATTTCGACAAGAAAACTTTGATGTCGCATATCAGAAGTTCTCCTCTCTAAAGCGTAAAATTTTAAAGATAGTTGGATCGGGGTACGAAAGGAGCTGCAAATGATGTTTGTAATTACAGTTCTTAAAATGGATACTAGAAGAAGACAATTTATATTAGATATTGCATAATATAATCCTTAAACAATTGATGCATTTAAAAAGCGTTTTCACGTTCGTAAAGACAAAATGTTCATTCATTGAAACGTGTTTACTACGGCCTCTGTGTTCAATTGTAGCGATTCGGAGCACAATTCCATGTATTGTTTCTCGTTACTGTTATAACCAGGCAATAACTGCGTCCAACAAGCTATCGTGCATATTTTTCAAAGTATGGTATTTTTAACTTCATAAACCTCACATATTAAGAAGTTATATTAAACTAACAAAAATATAAACTTATTTTTTCTTTTTAATTTATTTTAATGAATGGCTACCTCTATGTGTATAATCTACAAATAAAACCAAAATATTGCTCATCTAGTTTATACTATACAATAACTATTACAAATGTCCTTTTTCTATGGTGTTCATTAAAAAGTTAATGGAGAGCTTTTGTGAATGCAGCGTTAAACCTCCGGGTTCCATAGGGCATAGAATTAGATATATCATGTGTAGTATCTCTGAGATCCAGGTCTACCTTTCGTTAGATATATTCTATACACAGAGAACCTTTGACACAACCTGAAATGCATAGAAAAAGTACCAAAGAAATAGATATGCACAATAGATGATTAGTCAAATCAGGATTGGTCTTCAATTTCTATGCACATAACCTCCACTAAGCCTATCTATCCTACTTTTATCCGACATTTCAATCACGAATTGGGGCCCTTGTTCTATCAGCCAGGCAAGATTTCGTTGAGTTATAATACCGACATGACCCATTTAGGTAGCTATGTTGATTTGTAACATTTCTGTGCTTTCGTCTGATAAATCATTTTTCGACGTTTTTGTGTATTGTTTTAGAACATCCTGTACATCACAAGATACCATAACTAATCGATTCATTTAAACTAGTTCCTATTAATTCTGCTAGAAATTTTATTAAATTGGCATGAGATAATGCTGGAAACATTTAGAAATTTTGAAGAAATGAATTTCATCGATGGATTAAATAAGTTAATATTTTACAGACGTGATGAATATGTATACTTCCCACCTAGAACCCTGCTGAAAATGTCCATCTATGTTATTACTAATAATACAAGAAATGTTGTACCTTCTATTTAAATATGGATTTTTTTTCTCTGTCTTAATTTATCGTATTACTTCCGAGAGTATTGCAGATATTTAGAATGAAAAATAAAGTTTTTTGTAGCAAGTGTGGATGTGCTGTTCAACCACTCTCGTTAATTCAGTAAGCGTAATTCAAGTAGTTCTCCAGTTGCCTCACCTTAGTGGCTCAATACCAACCATTTTAGACTACATCAGTAATCAAATTTGGAACCACAAACACCAAAGCTCTTGGAGATCGTCTGCCTGCAGAGGGAATATCTATTTCTGTACTACACAATTTGCGAACTTATAATTCAGACAAATTACTACAAATTGTGTGTGTCCTGAAGTATGCTCTTACCCCGCAAATATTTTAAGATCCTCAAATTTCACATCCACATTGATTATTGATTAGAGTTAGTTAATTGATTAAAGTTTAGTGCCTGCTTCAGCACCGAGGCCATATGAGAAACGGTCCTACAGCTTAACTAGGATTAATTGGGATAAACCATATGGGCTATCACCGGTAATCAAATACGAGTCTTCCGTCAAAGTCGTTTACATTAACCATATAGTCACAAAGAAATTTTAATTGATTGGAGTATAATATTATTTATGTAGCGCCGAAATTACATGAGAGGAACTTGCTGACTAAAAAACAGCAATGGTTTGGTGATAATAGCTTAAAAAACGATTAGTTTCTACTTAAGAGCTAAACTATTAGGAGTTTAGAACTATGCATCACGATGGACAGTCTTGTAACATTATGCCTGTTCGTCTGTTGACAGGTACGATTTCGGTAAGATATAACGACAAACGATTTTTTGATACGGATTCAGCGCGAAAGCGGTTAAAATGAGCTGTAACTTTATGTTTCTGTGTTGAACCTGATTAAGTAAAACGGATATACAAATAATGTGGAAAGGTTTTCTAATATGAACCCATGTCTAAAGATTAGATTCACTGCTTGTTATATAGGTGGAACTATATACGGTGGATGACTTATTAATGGAGCGATATTTCAGTACCAGACCCACAATTTTTGCAAATACCCTCAGACTGGGATATGTTTAGTGTGGAACAGTTTCATCTTGAGTGTTAATGAGAATTGTGCCTCTGTACATGCTGTAAGCGCCTTGAATGGAAATGAAATGAAAATGAAATTAATGAAATCACGATTATGCTGATTATCCTAAAGGAGACGGCGATGATGAAAAATGAATGAAATTGTGGAATGAAGAAACTTGGAGGAAACGGGAGAACCACACGGTGTTTGTCCACCACAAAGCTCACTCGGCGCGAGCTGGGGACGAATCAGGGATCGCATGCACCAGAGGTGAGCTCTCTATCACTGAGTCACCGTGGCACACCGCCTTGCATGAGTTACACCTCTTAGTAACTCGACAAAAGTATCTGTACTGTGCCAATTGTAAAATATTAAGAAATGATAAAAGCAAACTAATTTTTGTCCTTTGGAAAACGCAATGCTAAAGAAAAAGGAATCGTACTTAAATAAATTAGCGTGAACTAATTCACTCAACATCATTACTAACGAGAAATATTGTGTCGGATCTCCCTTTGTTCTACATTTCGATATTATTGAAGTTATGAACCCAAATAAATGATGACTAATTTCATTTTGTGTTGAAATGCGGTAGCAATATTGGATGGGAGGAAACCCCAAGAATGAGAAAGACCATATATTGAAAAAAAGAAAGAAAAAAGAACATACTCCCTCATACTAGATACAGGGGAGCAAAGGGATGAATAAATACGTTGTACCCCTTGACGCTTGGGCTAACCAAACCTGTTTAAACATCAAGTGAATGTGGTGTGACTAATGGTTTAGTACACGCCAATGGTTCTCACTAGACGCCGCATCAACACCACAAGCTTTCTGACAAACATCGCACGCAAACACATACGTACATTTCTATATGCGTATGGACGCGTATAAATATACACATATATAGATACCCTCACAGGAATACACACAAATATACGCATGCATAAATGCGTACAACCCCAAGTATTTCACACATACACATACACACATACCTATATATATATTCGCAAGAATGTCACATATGTACATACATTTGATTTCAATTGGTGCTTGTCCACCGTCACTTTTGTTTGACATTCTCATGAACTTAACAAGGCGTTATATGTGACACTATTAGCTTACTTGCTAATCTTTTTCCCGTATTATTTTCCACCTAACGTTTTTATACACACACACACATATATATATATATCTATATATATATATATATATATATATATATATATATATATATATATATATATGAGCAAGTCAACGTAAGCCACATCTAACTAATTAGTATTATTTTTGTTTAATTTCATTTAGACCTATATCTAATTTTTAATTGGCGTATGTTTAGCACAAGGGGTCCAGTCATTTTTTCTAAAATATGTTACAATATCCGTGATTTCTGTTGATATTAGGTTAGTTTACGTTAGTTTAGTTTAATTTAGGTTAGGTTAGGTTATATTAGTTTAGTTTAGATTACGTTAGTTTAAAAAAATGTTACAATTTCGCTGATTTCTGTTTATATTAGGCTAGTTTCGGTTAGGTTGGGTTAAGTTGGGCTAGGTTAGGTTAATGTTAACTACTTACATCATTGTATTTATAATGCCTTATGTGCGTTTCTGTAAGTAGAGATGGTCTCACGTTCAGATAGGTATTTTTAATTAGCACTCACTTTGATGGTTTGTGTAAGAAGGTTTTCCGAAGGACGTACCCTTTATAGTAGATTTCTTCCAGTGACACTTTATTAAGTTTGCATGATGTTCACAGCAAAACATGTATTTCCTCTTTTCTTTATTGTCAAATCTCTATTGCATTTTCCAACTCAGTCCTCAACTTCAATAAATGCGTGTCTATGTACATACAAACCTTAATATTTCATGGGCCACCGTGGCTCAGTGGTCGAAAGTTTACCTCTGGTACATGGGATCCTTGGTTCGATCGAAGCTCGCGCCAAGTGAACTTTGTGGCGGACAAACACCGTGTGAGTGCGTTTTCTCGGGGTTCTCCCGTTTCCTCTCACTTTCTTCATTGTACTGTTGTGTTCATTTCTTATCATCATCGTCTCGTTTATCCTAGCCGGAATAATTGTGGGGCGTAAAACTCAAAGATTTCATTTCATTTTTTAATATTTCATCTTCATTACCAACATAAGTACGTACAAAATTGGTAATGGAAATGTCACATCCGATACACGATCCCGCCATACCTCAGAACGACTAACTACTTGAATCGTTGTATTTATATTTAGTTGTCTTCTTCTGGTAAGTAAATACAAAATGTTACTTTTATTACATCCCTAACGAGACTATGCTTACAGTTATGTTTGCTTTACTTCAACTCAATTCTTCTCTAAATCTTGTAATACTTTTACCTGATTCTGGACCCCTTCTGCTAAGCATAGCCCTTTTCAATTAAAATAATAAATAGTGCTTTTTCTTCTAAGGAAAAAAAGGAACTTTAATTTTAAATTCACTCTTGTTCTGTCCTGTAGGCTAAACGTGGCGGGTAATTTGAGTATATTGATTTCAATATTCTATTTTAATTTCCTTTAGCCCTTAAATTGATACGACGAATTGTTTTTCTGTTCTCGAGTAAAAGAACGGAAATTTTAATGCTTTGATTTCTTCTTCAGGTTTAGTTTATTTGTCTTTTATTTTTCCAAAATGTATTCGAATTATATATAAATACTTGTAATTCATCATCATCATAGGTATTCTGCCTTTATTGGCAGGTCACTTGCCGCAGCTGAGAAGCTTCCATGCTCCACGGTCCTCCGCTAACTTCTTCGTCTTCGCGTATGATCTTTCTGTTTTTATATCATCCATTAATTGTAGTCTCCTTCGCCCCCTCCCTCTCTTTCCCGCCACCATACCCTCTAGGACGTCCCTCATGATACAATCTCTTCTTAGGCAATGTCCCAACCAGTTTCTCTTTCTCTTCCTAATAATATCTACAAGTGTTCTTTTCTCACCCACCATTTCTAACACTCTCTCATTCGTTTTCCGCTTGTCCCAACTAATTCTTTCCATTCTTCTCCATTTTACTTGTAATTAATATTACTTAAATGAGATTTGATAATAAAATAATTATAATAGTTAAATATATCAAAATTTAACTTTCATGCAGTAAGAGGTATTTTAAGTGCATACGAGGAATGATCAGAAGGTAAGGTTACAAAGCCTGAAGTGAAACGTTTATATATTATTTCATACAATCAATACATCCAACAGGTAGTACATACATTAGATTATTTACAACATAGTGTCCATATCGGTTAAGGCATTTGTAGCATCGTGGGATGATTTTGAAGATTCCCTCTTGGTAAAAATTTTTTCCTTGAGTCTTAAGCCACGTTGTCACGAATTGTTTCACATCCTCTTCTGAAGCAAAGCGTCGGCCTCCTAGGTGCTTCTTTAAGTGCGAGAACAAGGTCTGGGCTAGATCTGGGCTGTAGAGATGATGTTCCAGCTGTATTCAAATCTGTTGATGTCGTGCTGGGTTGGCCACTGCACTCTTTGCCAGTGACGTATTCTCTACCAGCCGCAAACTTTCGATACCATTCTGCGACATGCTAATGAGACATTACAGTCTCTCCGTACATCTCTACCAGCTGCCGGTGAATTTCAGCCGCGGTTACAAGAGTCTCCCACAGAAATGGAATAACTGAGTGGACTTCTTCGTGAGATCAGTTTCCGAAATCGAGTCGCCATTTGTGTTTACATACAATTAGAGGCCGTAGGTGATGAGTGGCTGAAACTGCAAAGCTGCCAAGGATTTAAGATTTAGATTTTTGGGCTCCCGGCGTTGATGGACATTTAGCTCGTCACGCATGAAGGTCCCTCGGCGAGCACAGTCCCGAAGAAAGAAAGGATTAGGGAAGGAAGGAAGCAGCCAGAGACCTATAAGTTAAGTACCATCCCGGCATTTGCCTGGTGTGAATGAGGTTAAGGAAAACCTCATTCAGGATGACTGACCTGAAAAAGCTTCTTACACTTTTCCGACCGAGTGCCCCCACCGGAAATCAAACCCGGGACCGCTCGCACCGAAGGCGAGAGCGTTAGCGACTACGTTACGCGGGGCCACTGCACAGTTGCCAGATCCATGTATTAAAATTACTTATACTCCTCATTCCTCTATAACAGAAGAAACTCCAGAAATATTGTCCTTGTATCCTTAGATTCTAAACTTCCCTCGTACTTAAGAAGTTTCAAAAGGAGGCAAACTACCTCAGGCCCTCGGGCAATCCGTTGAAGATTCCTACTACAAGGAATCGACGTTCTCTATCTGAGGTAAGTGACGTGCCAATATTAGTGCAATACTTAGGGATATCACCTGAAAATTTACCTGTAAATATAGTTGAGTTAGAAGTAGAACACCCTGTGTGTATATATAATCAACACTTTAAAGAAAGGTAAGAGGATGCATTCTATTTTAAGGGCCGAATAAAATGAACGAAGAGAAACCAGCTAATTTCAGAAGGTTTCTTTCTCTTCGTTTGTGCAAAGACTCTTCTCTGTTTGCCTGATTTAATTCAAGAACCCGTGTTTTCCTTCTTTGGTTTCAAAAGGGCAATTTTATACTATGTAATTAGGCTTACCTAATGAATAAGATTTTATCTGTTAGAAGTTTAAACGAAGAACTTTAAGACTACCTTTTTCTTTCTTTTTTCCCCCTCCTTACAACTCACATTAATATTTATTAAGCCTCCTCCTTCTTCTGTAACTTAAACAGTAAGTAGTTCGAACCTCCTTCTGATCGTGACTTCAACTTCTGCTCCGTTGGCAGTGATTTTAAAACAAGATTAGTTCAATATCTACCAGAATATCATTTTACTTGTATATTACTGTACGATGGTTCTTTATGGATAATTAGTTGTAGAAACCCCGTAGAGAAGAGGAAACATGATCAGTGGACTCTTTGCATGGTAGAACTTTCTAACTTTTTTAGAAAACATTTTGACTGAAAAGAATATATATTTTGCACCTTGAAGCGGAAACCAAAATACTTCGCCGACTGCATTGTGAGATCAATTAAGTGCATGCCTAATTCAAATAGCTTGGTACTACTGTCACTGTTAGTTACTAGAAGTTTCGTGTCTTTTCCATTGGTATAGAGACAGTTGGTGCACGTGATCCCGCGTTCAATTCTCGGTAGGAGAACATTAAAATTTCCACACATTACGCTTAATCCGATTCCACGTTAAAATGTAGGTGCACGTGTCATATAACCTCTGTGTTATAAAGGAGCACTAAACTTTAATAAACAAATAACAATCTACCTCCATTCATCAAAGTGTTATATAAAGGTAACCAAGAAAGTTTTGTCGCTTTTTGTGGAGGTCTGTGTTCCATTGTCCCTCACACCGTCAGTTGAATGCGATTGAAGATAAGACGAAGGTCAGTTGTTGGTATGGGTATATCCAACATACTACCTGGTTGTTGCATTACAGTTACGCTGTGAACTTGCGTAATGACAGAGTGAACATGGGACCTCCACAGAGCGTCATAAGGATGTGTATTCTGTACGAGTCCAAGAGGGGTCAAACGACGTTGCAGCGGAGCGGAGGATATGGTGAGGGTGTAGTAACTACGCGGGCCGTGCAGCGATAGTTTAACAAGTTGAAGGACGGTGACGAAACACTCAAAGACGCACCACGTGCCGGAAGACCAACACATGAACAAAATGAAGGTTTCAGGCAGCAATTGAGGCGAACAGTTGTCAGACATTTGAGGAACTGAGACTACTATGACTGTGACTACTCAGTGTGCGTGGAGAAACCATTCGGCATCAACTTGGAAAGCACTACAAGTTGAGTCGATGGGTCCCATATGATTTGACTCCGGGCCAGAAGGCAACGCGAGCAGACACTTGTGTGTCTTTGCTGTCTCGTCTGAGGAAGGAGCCATTTCTGGACAGGATGTTGACATGTGATGAGAATTGGAAGCTCCTGTACGAAGCTCCACGGCGAAATTATCATTGGTTAACATCCCATGAACCGGTTCCAAAACAGACTAAACTATCAATGCACCAGACGAAGTTCCTCCTGTGTATGTGGTAGCCTGCTCGCGGCATCGTACATTGGGAACTGCTACCATCTGGTCAGAGCATGAATGCAACTGTGTACTGTCAGCAGTTGAGCCGTGTTCATGGAAAATTCACAGCTCTGGAGCCAACATTTCTGAATCGCTAAAAGATCCTCCTGTTACATTACAACGCTAAGCCCCACGTTTCTAGGGGGACCTCAAACACGATTCTAGACCTTGAATGGGAAACACTATTGCATCCCCCATTTTCTCGGACATTGCACCGTCCGATTATCATCTGTTCCATTTCTTGGACAAGCACTTACGAGTACGCCAGTTCAAATCGCCAGTAGAACTGCAAAATGCACTTGATACTTCTTCGCTTCACGGCCCACTAAGTTCTACCGCGATTGAATCCATTACCTTGCAGAACGTTGACAGAAGGTCGTCGATGTTGATTAGGACTCTTTTTGACCTTTCAGGTACGTCTTAGGTGACATATCGATGTTCGAATGTGGTTGGTGAAAAAGCGACAGATCTTTCTTGGTTACGTTGATGGAAAGACTATATCCGTCCATCCGACGAAGTCTTTTAGAGCGGCTATATCCGTCCATCCGTCGAAGTCTTTTAGAGCGAATATGTCCGTCCATCCGTCAAAATCTTTTAGAACGTCTATGTCCTTCCATCCGTCGAAGTCTTTTAAAGCGGCTATGTCCGTCCATTCGCCGACAACCATCAAAGTCAAAATAGAAACTGACATATACTTTATATAGATTCAATATTTTCCTTCAATCCCGTATTATCTCTGACTTTTATCTCTTAAAACTCTAAGTGATAGGCCTACCACATTTGCTTCAATATTGAATTTCCAAAGTTTGGAAATCTACTACACTTTTACAATGAAAATAAAGGGCATTTGTTCGAATCAACATTTTCTTTGGGTCACACAATGGAGTAATAATACATAAAATCACTTGAATCACTCAATATTTGGTGGTAACTGTGTGTCTACTAAGTCTACTAAAATAATGTTATAGCATGCTTCAGTGAAGAGAAGGGAACTTTGATTTAGAATCCCTCTGGTGGTTGTAGGTCTTTGGGAATCATAGTACACAAAGATTTTATTTATTTTAGATTAGCTTTTACATGTTTTATAATATACCAATATATTTAGTACCTTAGATCACTGCGTGATGCTACGGGCCTGAGGAGCTAATTAATGACTTTTCCTTTATTTGTCTCAATTCAGTTAAGTTTCTCCTTTTCTCCATCCTGTCAGTGTTTCCAAAATCACTTATTAACACCGTTCTAGCATATGATTTTTGATCTGTCCTTCCTTCTGTCGGGGTAAAAGTCTTTCTTCATTGTTTTCAGAGACAATTGGACGTTTTCCGTTCTCTAATCATCTCATTCGATGTTAATTTATAAATATAACAATGTTCCATTTCTATATTGCGTTATAATTGACTTCGTTATTTCTCGTTCTTCAACAAGTTTACCACCATCAGACTCACAAATGGATCTCTGCTACTAGTAGTAGTGAAGCTGTGGTACTCGCTTTCAGGTTTCACCACAGCAACTGATTGAAACGGTGATAGCCTTATTAGTGAAACCGTGGATTCCACTTGATACTTCTTAACATGTACAAGTTCTCTTGTTAACGTAGTCTGACCTCAGTGTTGCAATTTAAAATTTTTATGACTACATCTAGCCAGTTTCACATTTTGTTTATCCAGTAAAAATGTAGTTTAACAATAATAATGTAGTTTAAGGGTCTTCATCCCGGCGAAATTAAAATACCACTAATTTTACAGAAATTATGTGATATCTTCATATAGATAAAAGATAATCGAAATGTGGAACAAGAGCGCCCTAGACAATATTATTTTACATGAGAAACCGTTATCACAACTCACTTATCTGCTTTCGATTTCGAGCCATTTTGAAAATCGGCATTTATTTTCGCGTTTGTAAACAGCTGAAAACGGAAAGCCACTAGGTGACTTGTGATAACGGTACCTCACGCAAACTAATATTGTCTAGGGCGCTCTTGTTCCGTATTTCAATTATCTTTTATCTATTTGAAGATATCACATAATTACTGTAAAATTTGCGGTATTTTAATTTCGCCGCGATGAAGCCTCTTAAATGTAGTTAGATATAATTTTGGCCAATTCTACATTCATAATTGCCAGTTTCTAGCCATTTGTCATTCATGCTAATTAAATATTATTCTTAGTCAAAATGTCTTTAAAAATTAAATAAAATGTGATTTACTTCCGATTGTATTAGTGCTTATTAATATTCGTTGTAACTTGCTTCTAAATAAATGTACATGTATTGATAATAATAATAATAAATATGCATTAAATTATGTAAATCGGATATTTAATACAGGGCAGCTGCAATTTATCGGATATTTAGCAGCTGTTAGAAAATATGTGCAATTATAAGTATAAGTATTATTATTATTATTATTATTATTATTATTATTATTATTATTATTATTATTATTATTATTATTATTATTATTACGGAACAAAACTGGTTTTAAAAAAATTGTCATTACAATAAATTTGAGGTCATTGAATTAGAAACAAAGGAAACAATATAGTTTCCGTTTACTGGGAATTGGGTATTTCCAGTGATTGTTCACATTCAACATATATATCAATCAACTCGGCTTAATAAAAGAAACTAATCGGTACCGGAATTTGTCACTTCCTGTCAACAACTTCCGGTACAAGCTATCTAGTATAGTTTCCGGGGCCAGGATGTTTCCAACGATTGCACACATACAACATACATATGCATCAACTCGGCTTGATGAAAGAAACTGATCAGTACCGAAATTTGTTACTTACGGTACGACACGGTACGTCTTACAGTTTACGGGGTGAGGTGTTTCTAATGATTGATTTCACACATGCAACATACACATTAATCAACTCGCCTTGATGAAGGAAACTAATCGGTACGAGAATTGGTCATATCCGGTACGCGATATCCAATTCAATTTCTGGTGATAAGCTGTTTTTAGATCAATAAACTCGTCTTGACGGGAAAAAGTACCGGAATTGGTTACTTCCGGTTAACCACTTCTGGCACATTGTAACTACCTAATACGGTTTTCGGGGGTGAGGTACTGATCCCAGTTTCCTTCTTCAAGTCAAGATGGTTGATAAATATATCTTGTGTGTGTGCAATTGCTGGAAACACCCCACTCCTGTAAACTGTATTAATTTTTTAAGACTGTTCGACGGGCCAGTCCACTTCCAGTTGCCACGGATCATGTTAGTGTTCTGCAAAGTTTCATCCTAGTTTATATTTTTTTAAAGTTATATATCTGTATATTATACGAGTTTAAAAATTCTATTGGAAATTTCACGGGCAGTCATGTTGGTGACGTCATAACTCTCGATTTATTGGAACGCCAGTTTGGCCCCCTTCTATTGTTTGTGTATATGACCCAAGGAATGAATCTGTAGGGGTGGCCAAACTTTCACACTCATGGTTATTCCCACATAATGATTCATACCTACTATAATACGCTTTTCAATGCTTTGTTGCATTATTTCTTCAATAATATCCGTTACAAAATTTCTGTTTGTAATTATTAGATCTGAATATTTAAAATTGTCAATTATTATCTTCTATAGTATGATTGATTTCTTTATACTTATCTGATACAATTTTGCGTTCTTATCATGATTTTCTTTTTTATGTTGGTTTCAGTTCTATTTTGATTACTTCTTCTAGGTGTTGTATACCTGAGGTCTCTAGGGAAGAAAATTACATGAAATCTTTCAGTTTAACGTTCCACAATTATGCCCTGTAGGCAGTGGCACAGATCTGATTTCAATATTCGGGGGAAGGGGGCAACGGGTAACACCGTTCCCATAATCTTCTTTTTAAGCGATGCTCAAAACATTTATAAAGTTGAAGAACAATGCTGTGGAGGATCAGAAGAGCGGAGTTGACTTCAACATTGGGAGGCGGGCATATTTAAGGCTTATTCTGGGGGGAACTTCAATTTCATCTCACTTTCCTTTGTGGCAATCGGACACAAATCATCACATTTCTCTCCAATAAAACACGTTTCAAATCGGATTATTGGGGGGTAGTAGTCTCACCAGTTCCAAGATTGGAGGGGACATGTCCTCCTCATTTCCCCGGGATTTGTGCCAGTGCCTGTAGGCTAAGAAAGACGGATGATTAAGGCAAGTACATGATAATGGAAAATTTGGTGAAATCATAATGTGGAAGGAAACGGTAGTACCTCGAGAAAACCCACGAGCACGATGTTGTCTACTACAAAGGTACTTGGGCGCGGATCGAACCAGGAATTCCACACACCAGAAGTAAGCGCTCTACCACTGAACCACCGCACCCCAAGAGATTTCTAGAGTAGCAATGACATATGCACCAACATGTTCATTATATATATATATATATATATATATATATATATATATATATATATATATATATACAAGGGCGGATCCTCCTTGACCCTCAGGTATACACTGAATAAAATGGACTTCAATCATGTTTTACACTGGATAAAGCGGCAAACTATGGTTTAGCCCCTCCCTTGATCATATCCTGGATCCGCCACTATATATATATATATATATATATATATATATATATATATATATATATATATATATATATATATATATATATATATATATATATATATACCTTTTTCATGTCAACATATTCTATAGACCTTCCTCTATAATCATTAAAAGTGTTATTGGTTTACACATCGTGGATACAAGTTAATTTTTAATTCCAATACAGGCAGTACTGAACGCTATTTGTATATATCACTCAAGTCTTCGTACTTGAATCTAATAGCTGGTGCAACTACTGTTGCTATTCTAAAGACATTGTATGTTTTCTTATAAAATATAAATAAAATATTATGGCAATTCTTTTTTTTATATTCTCAAGCAGAAAGTGATCTAGAGGCAACTCAACATATACGTATCTATCAGAGGAAACAATATTAATAAGAATAGAATTAAAACCCTTTGGAATTCATCCAAGCAATTCGCATATATTAAGTTTACTAAAGAAACCCATTTTAGCAAGCATTCTTTGAGAAAATAGGATACTGCTACAGAAATGGAAGATTTGGTAGCTTTTCTATGCATACTATTAACACTAGAAAAAGGATTTACGATGTGCGGTAACATTCAAGGTGTTCCCCATTTTATCACTTAACCCGAGATACTGATGGATTGTCATGCTAGAAGATAAGGAGAAAAAAAGTATCTAATGTTCTTCGGCTGCGAGGAATGGATATGAAGAAGAAAAGTTTTTGGAAAGTGGAGGAGGGGAGGGGGGTATCTTTGCTTACTTTTCCCTTCAGGTCCCGTGTGGATCATATAATTCAACCGAGTCGTTTCGATCGACAATTCGCTTTTTTTTTCCTTCTGCTTGTTCATCTTTCAAAATATGATTCGAGAGTTGATTTTATGTTACATCATCTTCTTTTCTTTTCTCTTTTTTTGCCTGGTTGCATAGACACACATCTCTATCAAACTTTTCGTCCCGCTCTCTTCGCGTCTTTTCTTACTCATCTTGTAGCACAAACTTCCATACCTTCATATCTCGGTACTGCGGTGTAGCATCTATACCTCATTCGTCTTCCACTGTTTACTATTGCTTCTTTCTTGCTTTTCTACCTGTAAGAGCTCCTTTTTTCATATATATTTTTTCATTATTTTTTTTTTATTTTCTTTTTGCTTTTATACAACCTCATCATTTCGTATCAACTTCCCACTGCTTTCTCCATTTCATGTGTTACGTTTTCCAGTAAAAAAAGGGGGAATCTTTCAGAGGTGGAACACGTTGCTCTATGCCTGCTGCTGTGCACCGCGTATGGACTTGATATAGCTCCCTGTTATATGCGGCAAAAACGTCAATATGAAATCATCTCATATTTCCGCTTACTTTCTTTCTTTCGTTCTGCCTTTTTTCGTTCGTCTTCCTTTATTCGTTGTCTGCTTTATCTAGGTCAGAAAACTCTTATATATACAGGTCTACAGGGAAAAAAAGGGTTTGGGTCGTTTTATTTCGGAACATCTCGTACACATACTTTAAGGCTAACGGTATCTTCTTTTTTCTCAGATCCTATGTATATATCTCTTTGCAGAGAAACTGAAAGAAAATTGTTTTAAATTAATATTTTTAGGTACCATTATATGTCAAATGATATAGGTACATAGTTTTATAAAACAACCCAATTAATTTTGACTCTACTGGCAATGTTAATCTGGATAAAAAAACGAATCACAACACAAGAAATGAAATCAAGTGAAATCTTTAAGTTTTACATCCCACGCTTATGCCGGCTAGGCCAAAGGCGACGGTAATGATGAGAAATGAGGAAAATGGTGAATTGAAGAAAGTGGGAGGAAATGGGAGAAACACAACACACAAAAATTTTGTTTCACTTATTTATTTATTTATTTGAAATAAACTCCAGCGAACACAAAGTATTTGAACCTCTTCAAGTACTATAAAGTACATCATATAATACGAGCACAATTTAGTGAAGTTATGTCATACATAAGAATGAGCCGGGTTTCCCAGATTCACAAATATCTACGTTTTTTTTTTCTGAAAATGTTATGTGTTTTTCGTTGCAAAAATGAAATCTTCCAATTTTATGTCTCACGGTTATACCATGTAGGCTAAAGAAGACTGTGATGATAAGAATGAATGAAATGGTGGAATATAAAAAGTGGAAAGGAACGGGAGAAAACCGACAAGACCCACAAACACGGTGCTTGTCTACTACAAAGCTCAGTCTGCGCTAGCTGGGATCCATCCAGGAATCTGACTCTTATGCTCTCTTTCTACTACAGTTCAGGAGTGCTGAACTCGATAGGGATACGAACACAGAAGCATCGAGGACACTTAAAATTCCAACCTTATTACTAGGGAGGGACTCGAACCCCCAATGGGTTTCATCTCACCTCCCAATCATCAGTACAGTGCCTCACACGGAGCGGCTACCATTAAGCCATGCGGTCCCAGGTTTGTTGGTTGAAGTTTAGCGTCCCTTTGTAGCAACCAGGCTATATTATACCCTAAACGTGAAACTATTGGCATTTAACGTTACTTTCCAGCTGCAAGTCGATATTAAACGTGAAATGATTGGTTTAGGAACGCTTTTCGGCATCAACGCTATATTAAACGTGAAACTTTTGGAGTTCAAGGTTCCTTTGCAGCAGCAAGGCTATGTTAAATCTCAATCTATAGTTTAAGACGGAATCCAAACCATCATAATGAGTTCAAAAGCTCTCCCACTGGGAGTCGAGCCCCCGACAAGATGTTCTAAGGACGCTAGTGATAACAACTACACCAGTTTTAATGTTGAAAGTCCACACCAGTGGTTGTCCAACTTTGGTTTGGAAGTCTACTATAATTTTACAATATAAAACAAAAGTAATTGATTGGTACTCTGTACAAATTATTCACTGTTTTTCTTTTCAAAACGCGTAGGCATGACTATAAGCAGCTATTTACTATTCTTGTTTTAAATACAAAAATATTTACGAACCTTGTTTCTTATTGAAGTAATTAACTAGTTCGGAGCTAAACTATCTATCTACCTGGACTTAAAAGGGAAACTCAGAAATTCAACGCAACAGAAATAACAGTGTGGCGTTGGATAATTCCCTGGAGCAATTAAATCAAACCAGGAATTGTTAAAACCTACCTACAAAGTTTTAGTGTGTATTCTACCTGATCTTCAGCCAATATTCCCCTCTTCCTCCAGAAGCTTTTCCAAATAAATATTATACAAATTTCGCTCTCTTGTGTATTCGTATGTACGAGTGTTCTTCCCGAAAGCAGGTCCTAGCCCATTTAGCCTAACGTAGCTACTCGAAACCACTAAACCAGTAGAGCAAGGGTAGGATTGCTAGCTCCACTCCCGTGTGTGGTTTAAAAATGATCAGGCAAACTGGAAATGTAAGACCTGGCCTAGACGGATAAGCTGAGAATTGGGATTAGAGGTTCAATACATACAAAAGCTATTGAGAATTAGGATTAGCGGTTCAACATATACAAAAACTATTAAGAATTAGGATTAGAGGTTCAACACAAACACAAAAATTATTGAGAATTAAGATTAGGGGTGCAAAATATACAAAAACCATTAAGTATTGGGATTAGAGGGGAAATAAATACAAAAAAACTATTGATAATTAGGATTAGAGGTACAACAAATACAAAAACTATTAAGAATTAGGATTAGAGGTTCAACACATACAAAAACTATTGAGAATTAGGATTAGGGGTGCAAAATATACAAAAGCTATTGAGAATTAGGATTAGAGGTACAACACATACAAAAACTATTGAGAATTAGGATTAGAGGTACAACACATACAAAAACTATTGAGAATTAGGATTAGAGGTTCAACACATACAAAAACTATTCAGAATTAGGATTAGAGGTTTAACAAATACAAAAACTATTAAGAATTAGGATTAGAGGTTCAACACATGCAAAAACTATTGAGAATTAGGATTAGAGGTTCAACACATACAAAAACTATTGAGAATTAGGATTAGAGGTACAACAAATACAAAAACTATTAAGAATTAGAATTAGAGGTACAACAACTACAAAAACTATTGAGAATTAGGATTAGAGGTACAACAAATACAAAAACTTTGGGAATTGGGATTAGAGGTTCAACACATACAAAAACTATTAAGAATTAGGATTAGAGGTTCAACACATGCAAAAACTATTGAGAATTAGGATTAGAGGTTCAACACATACAAAAACTATTGAGAATTAGGATTAGAGGTACAACAAATACAAAAACTATTAGACCTAAGAATTAGGATTAGAGGTTCAATACATACAAAAACTATTGAGAATTAGGATTAGAGGTTCAACACATACAAAAACTATTGAGAATTAGGATTAGAGGTACAACAAATACAAAAACTATTGAGAATTAGGATTAGAGGTACAACAAATACAAAAACTTTGGGAATTGGGATTAGAGGTTCAACACATACAAAAACTATTGAGAATTAGGATTAGAGGTTCAACACATACAAAAACTATTGAGAATTAGGATTAGAGGTACAACAAATACAAAAACTATTGAGAATTAGGATTAGAAGTATAACAAATACAAAAACTATTGAAAATTAGGATTAGAGGTGCAACATAAACAAAAACTATGTACGGTAGGTATTGAGGCTTCTTGATACAGATAGTCAGTCGCTTATACACTTCTATTTAAAAATTCCTCTATTAGATCTCCTACAGTGTCTGACTTCCCACAGTGGAGCCAGAATTTTCACAGAGAGATTTTGAGATATATATTGAGTAAAACATTACAATGAGCTTAAACATCAATACACTTTACCACTGGGTTATGAAGATATTAGCTACTCTCTGGTGCAGTTCAACGAATTGTATATGTATACTGTACGTTTAGATTATCATTGAGAAATAATATATATATATATATATATATATATATATATATATATATATATATATATATATATATATATATATATATATATAAGGTATGTTGCAAAATGATACGAACGATACCAGATATCGTCATATTATGTGATCGGAGAGAAAACGGAAAATAGAAGTGAGGGTGAATGAAACAGTGTTGTATTTATGTTACACGAACACAGGTACTGTAGAAATATACACGTATAGAGGACAGAGAGAAACAAAAATGAAAAAGCAGCCCAAGAAAAGTGTTGCAAAATGATACGAACGATGACATGTTTAGTGTAATAACATGTAGCTAGATCTCTGCTAGGAACATAGAGGGCGCTAGACGAGAAGGCAAAATGTATAGCAGACGAGTGATAGAAGTGTAAGCTAGTTTACTACGGCGAGGACATCTGTGTGAGGAGACGAGTAAGAGAAGCATAATGGGCCCTGGCAAAGTATTATCTGAGTGCGGAAATTGCCAAATAATGGCATATAAAGAAGAAGGTGCATCTGTTAATGAAATTGCACGTCGAATTGGGCAATGTGCTTGTGTCCTGAACAATTTTCTTAAACTTGGGATGCGGTATGAAGTAAGGAAATCATCAGAAAGGCCGCGTTAATTCACGCCCAACAGCAAAGACAGGTTGTTCGAAAGCTAAGTTGTGCTGGAATATCCTTTACACAGTTGGCACAAGACCCTAACATTCGTGTACATAAGTCTACTCTATCAAGACCTGTGAAACGCTGTAATCATATCTCTGATATAAGAAGCGTAAGCGTCAGCCACAACTCACCGCGCAGCACAAGGAGCGAGGGTGATCTGGACCAAAATACATGTAACCTGGAAGCAGAACGCGTCGTGTCATCTTCAGTGACGAAAAGAAATTTAATTTGAATGGTCCCGATGGCTGATGATACTATTGACACGATCTGCGGAAGTAGGAGCAGATGTACTCCAAGCGATAGCAAGGACAGTCGGTAATTATGTGTGGGGGGAGGGCTTCGGTTGTAATGGTACAACAAATCACGAATTTCTTACATCTCATATGACATCAACCACGTAGTAAACAGTACTTGCAGACAATTTATTGTCATTTACCTTGCGAATTGCTGGTCCCGAGTGGATCTTCCAACAGGATAATGCTACTGTCCACGTTGTTGGAACTACCAAGGATTAATTTCGGGAGAAAGACGTGATTGTACTTGATTGTCCTTTCAATTTCCCAGACAAAAACCCGATGGGAAATCTTTGTCTGAGGAAATGTTGTGTCGCTCAGTGATCGCCATCGGTATCCAGTACAACAATGTTTGTGAGTTGCAGGATGCCATCATCGCTGCATGGAATAAAATTGATGTGACTCTGTTGCAAACGCTGGTAAACATCATGTTTAATCGAGTGTTCAAGCTGGTCTTATGCAGTGGCTCATTTATTGTCTGTTAGAACTAGCTTTTGTATTGAGTTCGTATCATTTTGCAACATACCTTATATATATATATATATATATATATATATATATATATATATATATATATATATATATATATATATATATATATATTCAATTTCGGAATTCTACATGATTGGGTAAGAAAAAGTGAATTTAAAAAAGCCAAGCGTGAGACATTTACTTATAGGGATAGCCAACGTTCGTTGTTTTCTTCCCCTCTCTCACACAGTGGATAACAACACCACGGAAAACATTTTCCTTATTTCTTTCATAGCATAATAGGGAGAATGCATAGGATTTACAGCCAAAAAGAGAAATGAGCAAAAATTACCATTTTGCTCTGCTATTTCCAATTCAACGGTAATCGTTTTGGTAAACTAAGCTCGTACTGCGATTAATTCATGAACGAATGAACTTCTAGTCTACACAGTCATAGCAAAAAAATCCCTATTCACACATATATATATATATATATATATAAGTACGCACACCCAGCTGTTTGCAAACACAATTTTGTCCTTCTGTTCTGATTATGAGCATATTCTTAACCACAGATAGGCAGATTGCCAGAACACATCTCCACAATTTCCGGCTTAAAAGTGGAGAAGTGCTTGTTTTGGCAAATGCTGTGTTAGTTAGACTTTATGTGGGAATTGCAATGTTGCTATCTTTTGTACAGAGCTAGTCACCATACTTACAAGTTTGAGGCAATGAGGAAACTCAGAGCACCTTGCTTGTGTTCTTCCCTGGCTTTACTATGATTGGTACCTGTAAAGTTTAGTACCAACCGTCACCTACCTGTCGATAATATCAGAATACATTTGAAACGCAAAAGACTATATTCTAATACCATTTAGTGTTGTCCACGAGACGAGATGAGATGTGAAAAAAAAGGTTTTCGTCTCGTCTCGTCTTGGTCTTGTAAAGTTTGTAGAAGTTTCCTATCGTCTCAATTCCTGAACACTTGTTTGTAGTTTTATCTTGATTCTCGAAAAGACCTTAACTTGTCTGGTTTTGTTCATTCATATATGTACAATCCGCGGCAAAAAAAACTGCAACATGAGGATGTAAGTTTATTGTAAAACTACGCCTAACAGCACAGGGAATGAACATAACGTTTAAGTGGAACGAATCCCGCCAGGATAAACCTCGGCCTCCTCCCGTGCACACTTATTTTGGAGCAAAAGACTTCGTCATTTTACAATAAACTTATATGCTCATGTTGCAGGATTTTTGCCGCGCATTGTACAAAATTTACATCCGGATTTTTTTCTTAATTTCATTTAGATGTTATCAATAATCCATCTGCATCACGAGAAGTCCACTAAGAATGTGATATAACAACGTTTAAAAACATGTTTATCATCGGAGTATAGTGTGTAATGACTTCTGTATCTTTAAATGTTGATAAATCCCATCCAGTACGTTCGTAAATCACTTTATTAATTTGCAGTTTTAATACTATGATTCATGTAACACTAAGACAGTATTTGAGATATAGACTTGCCGTGGACTAGTTAGGATTAGGAATTAGATTTCTGGGCTTTCGCCATCTATGACCATGTTAGCCCATCACTAGGATTAGGATTAGGAATTAGATTTCTGGGCTTTCGGCATCTATGACGATGTTAGCCCGTCACTAGGATTAGGATTAGGAATTAGATTTCTGGGCTTTCGGCATCTATGGTCATGTTAGCCCGTCTTTAGGAGTAGGATTAGGAATTAGATTTCTGAGATTTCGGCATCTATGACCATGTTAGCCCGTCACTAGGATTACGATTAGGAATTAGATTTCTGGGCTTTCGACATCTATGACCATGTTAGCCCGTCACTAGGATTAGGATTAGGTATTAGATTTCTGGGATTTCGGCATCTATGACCATGTTAGCCCGTCACTAGGATTAGGATTAGGTACTAGATTTTTGGGCTTTCGGCATCTATGACCATGTTAGCCCGTCGCTTGGATTAGGATTAAGAATTAGATTTCTGGGCTTTCGGCATCTATGACCATGTTAGCTCGTCACTAGGATTAGGATTAGGAATTAGATGTCTGGGCTTTCGGCATCTATGACCATGTTAGCCCGTCACTAGGATTAGGATTAGGAATTAGATTTCTGGGCTTTCGGCATCTATGACCATGTTAGCCCGTCATAAGAGATAATGAGCAATTGTAATCACATTATTCGAGGAAAACGAAGGAAGAAAGAATTGGGCAAGGAAGGAAGCAGCCTAGGACCTCTATGTTAAGTAGCATCCCGGCATTCGCCTGATATGAATGAAGAAAACCTCATTCAGGATGGCTGGCCTGAAAGAGCTTTTACACTTTTTCGACCGAGTGTCACTACGGGAATCGAACCTGGGGCTGCTCGTACCAAAGACGAGAGTTTTAGTGACTACGCTACGTGAGGCCGCTTGGCTAAACTAGTGTTTCCCAGAAGACTAGTGAAATGTCTCGTCTTGTTTCAAATCAAGACGAGACGAGAAACGGTATGTTTCTTATCTCGAATTTGAAAAGGCACTTCACATTTCGTTTTCTGATGGGAATCTATGCCAGATTACTGGTTTGGAACAATTTATTTGAGCTCACTACTACTGCTTAGAAATTTCTAACTAATGTAGAGAATTTCTAAGTAACATCCGTTCGATACGACATCTCCATTGCGCGATGAACCGAAAGTTCCTATCTGCTATATATACACGTAAACACTGGCTTTCTTGTGTTTGGTTGCTTGGTTAAATTTGGTGTTGCTCACAAGACTAGATTTGGGGCTATCTTGTCTTGAAAAGGTGTAGTGAAAGTGTTTCCTCGTCTCGAAAAGTATATTTGTTTTCTACCGAAAAATCTCTGTTCCATCTCGTCTCCTGGGAAACTAGTTGAATTGGACTTTAGCATTTCTATCACCCTCAAACTATACGAGACGTGGTTCTACAATTTACTGGTAGAAGTAAATTCACTGCCTGTTTGGTTGGTTTGATTGGAGCTTCATATCTTTTTAAACACCAAGCCTATATCAAACTTGACCCTACAATTAAAAATGGAATCCAAATCACCATTAGGTATTTAGATTGCAAAGTTCTTCCAGTAGGGATCGAAGCCGGTACCACATTCATCACAGGCACTCTACCAACTGAAGCAGTGGGACAATTGAACTAACGAGCAAAAATATACCGGATGTCCAGTGTCCGCACTGGAGAGTTTAAGACAAGCTCTTTTTTCTAACAGTGTCCGGAGGCGTCCCAACACCATCCGGTACCAAATCACATGTTGACCACAATCTCTCAAAGTCCAACCCAATTACAGAGCTTCCTGAATCTGATTCTGCCAACCCAGGTTTTTATCTAACCCGATTTCTTAGAGCGGGCAGAAATGAATACTTAAGAGGCAATGATAAAGATATCAAAAAACAACATACCTCTATGTATATTATTTATTAATCTATTTATGGAATCTGTAATACAGGTTTCGTATACATTTCATTAAGATCTTATGATATCAGAACTAAATCATAAACTGCTCAACGGTTGATAGTGTTCCTACCGTAATTAACAGACTTCTTCGTGTGGACTGTCACGCATAACTTCAACTACGATGTACCGATTTTGATTATTCTTTTCTCGTTTCAAAGAGTGTTTTCGTGGTAATTTCATATAAAATTCATTAGGATCTAACGATAGTATTCGAAGCTACACTATGAAATTCTTGAATGACTGACAGTATTAATAGCGTAATTTACTGACTTTATTGTGTGAACGTTCACACATAACGTCAACTACGATATACTGATTTTTATTATTTTTTTCTAGTTTCAAAGAGTATATTTCTGTGGTAATTTCATACAAATTTCATTAGGATCTAACGATAGTCTTCGAAGCTACACTATGAAATTCTTGAATGACTGACAGTGTTAATATCGTAATTAACTGACTACATTGTGTGAAGATTTATGCAAAAACTTCAACGTAGAACTACGGATTTTGCTTATTCTCTTTTAGTTTCAAAGAGTGTATTTTCTGACAGCTTCCATATAAATATCATCAGGTTCTAATGATCGTCTTTGGAGTTAGGTGATGAAACTCCTTAACAGTTAATGGTCTTAATACAATGTGTTTGTTCACGTATAATTTCCTATATATTTGTTCACACATGTTTCGTAGGCCTACCAATTTTATAGGAAGTTCGACCTTTAGTTTAGGTATCTTAACTAAACCACTGACGGTAACGAAAACGTGGAAATATTAAACAAACTTTTAACAGGGAAAATAGGTAAATCTTTGTCAGGAAAGATCTGTAGAAACTCTGTACAGGTTGTGTTTGACTACACTGTACAACAAGGTTTTTGTCACAAGGAATCTGAATAGTGTTCTAAGCTAAGTTGAAGGTGAAAAATTCGAAAATGAAATAAGTTTTTTATTTATCGGGCTCAGTTTTCTTGTCTCATGCTACCTCCTTGTTATTGAAATCCTCGAAAATCGGCAAAAATGCATATGGTTCATGATTATCGGGTATGAAAATCGGCATATGGTTTATTCTGCCAGGGCTGAATTTAAGTAACTTACAAATGTATTGATTGAAATAAAGTTGAGAGAAAAATTAGATAATATCTAGAAAAGTGCAAGGAATTCCCTGAGGTCAAGGAACACACTCTAGGAAATGAGTGACGTTTGACAACATTACCGATGAGTCATATTTAATCACATAGAAATGATTCTTTCCACCTGGGTCGCAGCATTGTGAGTTCTGAAAGCGTGGGAAGTGGTTCAATGTTGTTCTAGGTTAGTGAAATTTGAGTGTTGTGGTCATTCAGAAGAAGAAAATGCCTCGTACCTGTATCAATAGTGCAAATTCGTTTTGTTATATCTGTGGAGAGGTGAAACTCAAGTCGCAAAAACAATTGACGCCGCTCGTAAAGAAGTGCTACAAACTTTATTTTGGGTGTAAGGTTGGTTTTCATACCCCACATATGCTGCTTAACATGTGTTAAGACTTCTGACAGGCTAGACAAAAGGTTCAGGACATGTGCCGTTCGCTGTTCCCATGATTTGGCGAGAACCAACGGATCACCCAACAGACTGTTATTTTTGTCTAACAAAAATAGCTGGAATCACGTCGAAAACAAAGAAGAGTGTGTAATACCCGAATTTACCATCTGCTATGAGACCTGTATGCCACAGTGAGGAATTACCGACACCATTGCCTCCAGAAAATGTGATAGTGAATGACGATCAATCTGGTAAGGAGCATGGAGAAGGTTCAGAAGATGGAGGATCCACTTATGCCGAGCCAACATTTGAATTGCAATGTGAAAAAAGTACCCCACACATTTTGACACAAGGTGATCTCAATGATCTTGTTCGCGATTTAAATTTGCCTAAGCAGCAATCTGAGCTTTTAGCTTTGCAAGTGAAAGGATGGAATCTTCTTTCTCCCGATGCAAAAGTGAGTGTTTTTTGTGACCGCAATGCTGTTGTTTCTGAAAATTTCTCGAAGGAATGTGACGTGTTTTTTTCGTAACAATATCGAATCCGTTACGGATGGCGGATTCTTACAGTGTAAATGAGTATCGTCTGTTCATATATTCAAGTAAATTGAGTATCAAAGCAGTTCTTCTCCACAACAGGAACAAATTTCCTTCTGTTCCGATTGCTCACGCGATTAACCTCAAGGATACTTTTGAAACTTTTATACTGTTTCTCACTCTTATCCAATACGACAAATACAAATGGATTATCAGTGAAGGTCTAAAAGTAACTGAAATTCTGCTTGGCATGCAGCCGGGATACACAAAAGTACTGCTGCTTTCTATGCGAGTGGAACAGCAGAGACAAAAAAAGACCACTATTATGAAAAAAAAAAAAATGGCCTGCTCGCAATAAACAGCTGTCTGGACATAAAAATGTGGCGAACACTCCTCTTGTTGACCCTAAAAATGTGTATTTACTTCCACTGCACATTAAACTTGGACTTATCAGAAACTTGTGAACGGTATGGACCAAACATCACATACATTCATGTACTTGCGAAAGAAGTTCCCAAACATCAGTGATGCTAAAATAAAGAAAATAACACTTGTAGGACCGCAAATTAGGAAATTAATGAATGAAAAGAATTTTGTTGACTTGTTGAATGATATTGAGAAAATGGCATGGTTGTCCTTTGTAAGTGTGTGCAAGAACTTTTTAGGCTACCATAAGGCAGAGAATTATGGCGATATTGTACGTGAATTATGGGATCAAATCATTGTATGGGATGTAACATGTCACTTAAACTGCATTTCCTGAACGACCATTTGCGCTTCTTCCCAGATAACCCTGGTGCCATTAGTGACGAGCGTGGTGAACGCTTTCACCAGGATATTTCTTTTTAAAAAAGCGTTATCAAGGGAAGTGCAGTGCAGCAATGCTGTCTGACTATTGCTGGACCTTACGACAGGACTTTCCTGAGGCAATGGGTGATATCAATAAAACGGAGAAGTTACTCATTACGCCCAATTTTGAAGTAGTTATTCGCATTGGTATCAATAAAAAGAGAACTGAGCACTAGTCGTCTCGGCTGACCTCGAAGAAGCCCCGCCCTTTTGAAGTAACCACACCTCTATTCTCGAGCCGAGTAACTACTCCGCGTTTGATATCAATAAAAATCAAAGACTCTTCTGTGATGCTAGTAACTTCTCCAAATTTGTGGAGCAAGCTAAATAGGTGACTCCGTGCGAAATATGGCAGAGTATATTATTGTTTTGCTACGTAGAAAAACTTATAAACTACATAGAAATGTTGCAAATGGAGATTACAAAAAAAAATAGGTTCATGAAAGAAAATGTAGAGTAGTTAGCACAACGTTTTTTAGGAGAATCAACGGAAATTTGGGGTGATGCACTACGTAATGATGAAAAGATGCGGGTTTTCTTGCTTTACGTGAGTGATCCGGGATTCCAGGTCTGAATGTCAGGAAATTCTGTTGTGGCTCAAAGTACTGTGTCTATGACTACTACAAGTGTAATGGATGCGATTTTTTGCGAAATCTGAAAATTGATTGTTTCTAGAGGTGTGTGTAATATTCAAACAGCAAAGGCAGAGTGGCAAGAACAATATACATTTTCGGGTGCTATCGGAGCACTTGACTATAAACACGTGGCAATAAAGAAACCTAGTATTTAGAGACGAATACGCTAATAGGAAGAGCTCCTTCGTGGCTAAGCGGATAGCGTACAGCCTTTGGCATGAGAGACCCGCGTTCGATTCCCGGCAGGAGTTCATATGGTTCGGATTCCAAGTTAATCAGTGGGTCCCGTCTCATATAGCCTCGCTACTGAAAAGGATATTAAACTCAAAATCAACTCAACTCAACGCTGATAGGAAGAATGTATACATGAGAATGTATATTTTTTTATGCCAAGGTGAAAGGGGACACGTATGGTGTGGAAAACGCAGATGGACGTGCTTTACGACATGACTGGCTGGACTATTTAAAAAAGGAAAGAAAGGGACCAAGTGTCTGATTTCGTTCTTAAAACCAAACAATCTTGGACAAGACCTTGGACAACACGTGATATGCATTTGTCGTGCTAATCTTGATATTGCTGGATTCCAACCAACATCCATCAGTTCCAAGAGGTTCGTTCCCGTGGTTTCAGTATTACTTTCTTGTTTCCCGTGTTCTTTTTCAAATTCGTATTTTTTTTAAATGCTCGCTCGGATATTAAAGATTCTCTTTTGGATTTGTGTGTCATTTGTAGATGTATTTGATATTTCGTTGCATTTCACTGTAATTGCCTTCAAAGCTTCGGCTTTCCTTCGTTTACTTTCTGGTAACTGTGACTTTGAAAGTACCACTGGAACTTTTATAATATCCACAAATGCACTTTAATTGAAACTGTCGTTGCTACTTGTCCCTTCCATGGCGTTTAGGATACTGCGCCAAAAGTTACCCACAACGAAATGACTGCCCAACAGATGGGAGAAATGAGTAACTACTTCTTTTACTGATACGACTCAGTGCTATGTGCAGAGGAAGCGCGAGTAAACGTTCATAAATCTGGAGCAGACTAGACCTGAGTAGTGGCTTGTTATATTGATACGAAATTGAGGGAGGAGATTGCTCCAGGTATAGTTACTCTGATTCTCGAGTAGGACTTCTCAGGAGTAGTTACTTATTTTTATTGATATCACCCAATGTTTCTCAGGAAATCGACTAAAAACATTTTTAGTAAGTTTCGTAATTTTTACTTACTTCTATGCTGCTCATTCCTTTGATTGCTTTGTGTACTAATAATAATTTTTAAAATCTTTATGTAAGAAACTATTCTTACGAGACCATGTCTTTATGGCAAATACATATAAGACATAAGCTGCCATAGGCATGCACAGAAAACACTTTCACATGAAAACTGAGGCCGATCGAGAAATTCTGCAATTTTATCTGGATTCAGGGCTATTATCTTCCAGAAACAGTTTACTTTGTTCTTGTGACAGAAACTTTATTTTTATTTATTTATTTATTTATTTATTTTTGTATACCAGTGCTATTGCCTGCTGTGCTCAAAGAAGTCTTCTACCAACCAGAGATGGTCATTTTTCCTAACCCTTCCTCACCCTCACCCTCAATTGACGCCCCGCAACCTCCCTCACACTCACCCTCCATTGACGCCCTCACACTCACCCTCCATTGACGCCCTCACACTCACCCTCCCTCACATTCACCTTCCATTGACGCCCTCACACTCACCTTCCCTCACACTCACCCTCCATTGACGCCCTCACACTCACTCTCCCTTACACTCACCCTCAATTACTTTATCGCCCTCACCCTCAACTACTAAAATGATGGTAAGGTGAGGGTGAGGGCGGCCCTCATTTGGGCAAAATGAGGGAGGATGACCATCTCTGCTACCAACAGCCAAGTAAATTAGTAACTTTGAACTGTGTCCAAGGGAATATATGCATTTCGATGTATATTTTAGCCGCAAGGTTATATCTTCATTCATGTAAAATGTATAGCCTTATGAAACCGAGTCATTGTTTTTGAAACATCCCATATTAAGGGTATTTACTACAGCGAAATTAAACTACCGCTAATTTTAGAGTTTTCCTGTAATATCTTTAAAGATATTACAGAAAAACTGTAAAATTAGTGGTAGTTTAATTTCACTGTAATGAAGACTCTTAAGATAAAGTGATGTTACATTTAACCTATAGTACAGAGCGATGCTATTGTTGTTCCCTAATTTTTATGAGAATCAAAGGTTTTGATCCCAGACCACGCGAGTTTATAGGGCGTACACATCGTGTCAGTGAGTTGTCTCGAAACTTTTCCCGATTCCTCCTACGTTCGCATTCCACAAATTCTTTTCATTATCATTCACGTCGCTAATCATCCGTCTTCTTTCGCTTCCGTTTGTTTCATTCTGTTCTTTAAAATTTATGTCAGTAAGACTTCGTATAGATGAAGATTGAAGTGCAGTGTATTACTGTTCTAAATGAATGGCTCGTTTTTTTTAACAAGTCTAGAATTCTTGCTACATTTTCTTTGTTTATTTTATACAGTGTTTTGCACAATGAAATAAATTGTTCGGTATCATTATTTTAATGTGTAATGTACAAAAAAGAGAGGGACGGCTGGAGAGAGGAAGGGGCAGAAATTAATTGAAACAACAAAAAAATCTCTGCAAGAGAGTGTTTTTTTTAAAAATATTCTTTCAGTGTGTTTCCATTAAACGGAAATTTTTAATTCTTCCGCAAATAAATATTCGCGCTTATTAAGTTTGATGAAACAGTATAACAAAAACATAAATTCAATCTGCAGAATGAATGGATGAATTTAAAACGTAAACTACATAAAAGGATTTATTTATTTAAAAAATAAAATAAAACCGATTTGTAATTATATAAAACGAAGGAGAAAATTACGTTCTTGATTGTTATTTAATTCAATTCGTACAGCATTTTGTTTTCGCGGTTGGATGCTTTGATGAATTAGCTATTGTAATGCGTGTGAGAGTTTTCTGTGTTAAAAGAATATGTGGTTGATTGTAAATTTAAATTGTGTATTCACGTTTCTAAACATAAAAGCATTGATTTGTGAGTCAGGAAAGTGTAAAAACATTTGCATGGCAGTTGTTTCTACATTCCGTGTAGGAAACGCCTTCATTAGAGGTGCTATGACACCTTGAGACATGCTTTTGTGACAATTGCTCTTACTATGGAAGAATGTTTTCGTAACTGTTTTTGTTACCATAGGGGAATATTTGTGACATTTACTGTTACCATGGAGAAACGTTTTCGTAGCCGTTTTTATTACCATGAGGGAACACTTACGTGGCATTCACTGTTACCATGAAGAAACATTTTCGTAACCGTTTTTGTTACCATGGGGAAAACACGTTCGTGACATTTACTGCCCACAGAGCACATCACAGCCAGTGGACGTACATATTAGATCCAGAACGTCCAGTTTTAGTACATTAACTTATGCGTAACGTCCATTGGTTGTCCATATTACGTTCGGCAATGGATATTCATATTCTGAACTTGAGTGGACGGTCCATTGGATGTCCATATTACGTTCAGAAGTGAATATCCATTTTCTGGACTTCAGTGGATGGTCCATTGGATGTCAATATTTTATCCACAAATGAAACGTCCACGGACCTACATTATTTGGATAAAAAAGGGACGAACGGAAAACAACATTCAATTGCTAGTGACGGCGCATGCGCAGATCCTTGCACAGTGCACTCTCAGCCGGTTTGAATTAAATGGTTGATTAAGGTTGTTGAATTTAAGTAATTTATTTACGAAGACCTTTTTGTGTTGGAGTGAAACAGAAAGATAGAATAGGAACTGCGAAAAAGGTAAGATATGATGAGTGATTTGTTTATATAGATTTATTCCGGTGCACCATTTATTATACAACTGAAAGCTTTGTGTATGTGTACAAAAGTAAGTCATTATCAATTATAAAGCAATTTTTAATTAAGAAGGAACAATTCAGGACGTGGATAACTTCGCTATTACGTCGACATGCCATTTCAAATCTTATATTCGGGTGTATTATAATAGGCTGGGGTAACGTAGATGGGCACATGGGGATTGGTAATATATATATATATATATATATATATATATCAGTGGCGTATTTAGGGGGGTGGCTTCCGGGCTTAAGTCCCCCCCGAAATCTTACTTAGTATAGTAAAGTAAGTGAAATATCTTGCAGAATTTTCATATTTCCAGGCAAAGCCCCCCCCAAAAGTTAGCAAAGCCCCTCCCGAAACCAAATCGTAAATACGCCACTGATATATATATATATATATATATATATATATATCAGTGAATTCGGATGGTGAAGGGTGTAATAACACCCTCATATTAGATACTAGTGAGGTTCGTTCCTTGTGTACCAAAGCTCAGGACTCAATTCGACATTACTCGAGAAGACGGTTCAACCAAATTTTGACAGATTTCTTACATTCCCAGGTTACATTAGAGTTTTGTATTTCTTTTAGCCCAGCATGCACGAAATGAGGAGCTCCATTACTACTTGCAGATTGACTTCAGGAGAGCTCAGTATGGGTTACTACTGTATCGCGGGACCAATTTTAGAAAATTTACCAGATAAATTGGAGGGTTTCTTTTGGTTCGTGAGTAAAAGTAAGTTGAGGGTGATAGTTACCAAAATACTTGTCGTTAGTTATTTTTGATATTGTAAGCTACACTATATATATGGGGGGCGGAAGGGAAAGGTTCTAGATTACTGGTCCCCCATGCAGATTAGTAGCTGGGTATGTTTCTTTCTGTACTAAAGAGTATACATTTAACTTATACAGTATTGCCGAGCGAGCGTTAGCGAGTGAAGGCGGGTCAGAGCCCCGCAGGGCACGTTGTTTTCTGTCTTTATTACTGCTCAATGGGAAGAGGGGCCAGTAATCTAGAACCTTGCCGGGCGGAAGGGAATATTTGGCGGTATATTTGTTATGAATTTTGGGAAAGGCAGTGTGTAAATGACAAGGTGTGTCATACCGTGATTGAGTTTTATGAAATTATACAAAAATGAGTGTCAGTTGTCGAAATTGTGTGAAAGGCATGGTCTACTAAACAGGCAAAAAGTTTATTGTGACTAGTGTAAACAAATTTAAGCTACAGAAAAGAAGAGGAACATTTAACCAAACCTAATCGAGTATAATCTAATTTAGTACATTTTGGTACTTTTTTGGATTGCATGTAGTACCTCCCCCAAAGCTGTGCAACACATAAGGCGTGCATTTTATGAAATGAACTGTTAGATGAAATTGTTTTCCCACCATCCTCGTTTATTCGTATACTCATCGCCGCTGACGCGCCTGCTCCCTACGGACGCTGTTTCTGCTCTCCTGTTTTGACTCGGTTAGATGGCATTCGTGCTTTTTACTGGCCACGTAGCACAAATTAGTCAGTGTTTTATGGACTAGCTTTTATGCCATACGTTCACATCGTATTTCGAACATTAATCATTATCAAGTGAGCCAGGGCCAATATCTAGTATTTTGGGTGAGAAACTAAATAATATTCCTTTCTTATTTTCGTATTCTGGCAATACAGCAGTAATACCATAAGTATAAATACATTGCGGATGTGAGCTCTTCCGTGGCTAAGCAGTTGGCGTGCGAGACCCGAGTTCCATTACCGGCGAGAGCTCAGGTGGTTCGGATTCCACGTTAATCAGTAAGTTTACGTCTTATATAGCCTTACTGATGAACGGGACGTTAAACTCAACAGCAACGACATTGCGGATACCGGTTCTGAAAGACTGGCCTGAGCCTAATAAAAAAAAAAATTACGTGTGTGTGGTATAAAGCCTACAATGCATGATGATGTACCAACTTGTGCTAGGTGACCAATAAAAAGCACGAATGCTATATTCCCTAGGTTAGGCCTAGTTTGTTTCAGAGTATAATGAGAGTTCTTGGACATTTTACACTTCTAGTTATCGCTTAAAAGCTCTTCTCGCATCATTTCTCGTCTGCTCAGAGGAATGGGGTGAACATGTATTCGCCAAGCGGTGCTTAGTCTGTACCGAAGTTGCATACAGCACAAGCCAGTAATGTGTATCGTTAGATTTAAATAAGGATAAGAAAAGTAAAAAAGAAATATTTAAAGATGAACCCTCCCTCTGGCCCCAATCGACAATAGCACAAGTTCCTTGAGTCCACCTCTTTTCCTTCTTTTACCTTTCTTCTCTTCACCTGCTTCCCCTTCCCCCTTCTAATCACTTATACTCCGTCGTTTCGTAAATGAATGAAAATAATATTTTTGAGTTTTACGTCCCACGGTTATACCTTTTACGCTAAATGAGACGGTGATGATTATGAGAAATGAATTAAATGGTGGAATGAAGAAAGTGGGAGGAAATGGGAGAACCCCGAGGAAACCCACGCACATGGTGTTTGTCCACCACAAAGTTCACTTGGCGGGAACAGTGTTTGAACCCGAGGCCATATGCACCAGAGGTGAACGCTCTACCACTGAGCCATCGTTTCGTAAAGTGAGAATTCTTCAAGTCAACTGAAGGCATTATTTTATAGTGAAGATACGCTTTCACAATACAATATACTAAAAACTTTTAGATGCAGTGTTTATCTACTTAAACATATCTGCAGATATTGTAATATAAGTACTGAAAATACTGCACAATAAAAACTGAAGATGCTGGATCATAGACACTCAGATGAAAGTAGTCGCCAAATTGTGTATTTCTATGTACTTGTTTTTTATTTTATTTTATTTTTTTTTATTTTTATTTATTTATTTTTCCCCGGGAGTTATTTATTCTCTGTTCTGCCTGAAACGCTCCCGCATTTCAATACTTCAGTGTGTAACTTATCGTTACAATGATTAGAGAGAGAGAGAGAGAGAGAGAGAGAGAAACTCTTTTCGTACCCTCTCCCTTTTCCGTATAGATTTTTTTTATCGTGTATTTAAGTATCAGCGCTTTGCCAAGAAACAGAAATGTCAGTTAATAAATAAACGTAAAAGGTCTATAGCATCATTTTTTTGGGGGGGGATCATAATAGTAAAGTTTATTATTTACAGTATCATTTATATTTATTAATTTGAAATAATTACTAGCAAATGCTAGCAGTGATATTTTTTTCTTCGTCACATCTGCCACAGGTAGATAGAAGAAATGTCATTGGTTAAAGATTTTAGCTCTCAGATTTCTAGAAGCTGGGAGTAGGAGATGTAGAAGCGTCTTTTCTTCGAATATCGGGGTTGGATTAACACGTACAATGTAACTATAGATTTTCAGTTTTAAAGATTCGGCGTAAAAAGTATATCAACCAGATGAGGTTGAGTGGAAATTAGTCGCAATTCGGCGTGTAAGTGAAGACGAATAGCGTAATGACATCTATGCGTATTGATATCTTGCGAAACTTCATAAATACGTCCATATATTATTTAGTAACGTTATTATATTATATATTTACAATATTTCCAATAACAAGGAAGATTTAGTAAGGAAAAAGTAATACAGGTTAACACATCCTATGGTTTTTTTCATTATTTCGGTATTTTCCAGTTTTTTTTTTTTTTTTCATTTGAATTAAGTACTTTCTTCCTACTTTGTTTTCGTGTGAGAGGAAATGTTTATCTCCTTGTATACTTCATGGCGTTTGTCATGGTTCCTTCGGGTCAGAGCGGTGTGATGTGGAGGGACATGTGTGTGAGCTCACAGTAAGAAAGTTTAACGTTATTTTCCATCACCGATGGACTTGTACTAATAACTATCCGATTTAATTTTAAGCTTTCCTCCGGACATGTAATTTATTCCTATTTACTTAGTTCACCTTTTGATTAGAGTAATTTCTATTATTTAAATTTTCTTAAACTGGATTTTTTTTTAATTTTCCTTTTTATTATCTTTGCTTTTTAACCAACTTTTGGTGGTAACGAAGTTTGTTTGTTATATAGAATTTAACGGTGGTCCTCCTTCGTATCTCTGCTTGGTCACAGACTTATAGCTGGTTTGAGGATATTATAATCGGTCTGTATTGAGAGGACCATACGTTTTTGGGGTCTATGGCTAATTGTTTCGGTTTAAGTCAACAAATGGTTGTAAGTTTTGTAAGTCCATAGCACCCATCTCCAGAATTAAATGGCATTTACAGTACTGTCCTAGTAGAAATGCAGTGTTAGGTTAATACGTGTAGCATGTTTCCAGAGACACGAGTCTGAAATATAAAACAATGTCAAAAATATTGCATAATCAATTTGGTTTTAGTCTTAATATTTAAAGATTTGGTTTTAGTCTTAATATTTAAAGGCTAAATTGTAGGCTATAATGAACGTAGATAAAATTGTAATTGATTTCATAATTTCTTCTAATACAGTTAATGAATTTTTTATCCAGGATAACACGGAAATAAAATTTACTTGAAAGAAAAGGGTCGGGTTGAAAATGGGCTGTAGTGTAATAATTTGACGTGCAATGGCTCAAATATGTTTATCTCCTTTTTTTAAAAAAAATAGTACAATTTTTATGTTGCACATTTAATGTGCGATAAATATATTTTCGTAGTAAATGGGCTCAATGTTAGATAGATAACATTTTTGAAGTCGATTACAAATATCTACCTTGTAACATTTTTCCTTTCAATTACACATAATATATCATGTCTTGCTCTAAATTAAAGTTAGAGGCAGCGCAGTAACTTAGATTTTTTTTTTGGGGGGGGAAGCATTAATATTTGAGCCCCCTCCAAAAGATTGTTTTGGATTCCCCACAAAATTCGAAAATAGATCTCGTCTTTTTATCTTTCTCTTACTCTTTGTGGGCCCTCCAGCTCTCTGCAGGGCCCATTCCGTACATGACAAATTAACTAAAGAGACAATATTTACAAATGTCAAAGCCATAAGAATAAAGATTTCTGGGGCACTTAATAATATAGACATTTTTTTACTGAAGTGGGTTCATGACACATTTTTGTTTTATCTACCTGTTGTGTGCTGTTTTGTGTATGTAATGTAGTGAACCTGTTTGATGCTTCATTTATAATTACATGTATTACAGTATATGGAATAAAAAATTGTCTTAAAGTAGGCCCCCTCGAACGGCGGGAAGCTTCCCTGGAGGGGCAGTTGCCCTCCCTGCCCCCACAAGTTACCTCCCTGGTTAGAGGCAAACAGGCATGATTACGTTAATTGCTAAAAAATTCTTTAGTTGCTGTTTTTACATTTTCTGGTTATAACTAGTTTAGATCTCATAGATTAGCAGATGTTAGAATGTCAAAATAATACACACAGACTCAAGTATAACACATTCTTCTTTCCACAGAATCCGTAGAAAAAGCTTGCGGGACAGTTACAGAGAAATCATTCGCTTGTCCGTATTATACACTAGAAACGAAAAAAAAAAAAAACGGAGATTTTTTTGGAAAAAAGAAATCGAAATTTTTGCGCCCTTCTGGCCCGGGCCTGGGTACAGTCATGGTTCGAACGTCATTTTCTTCAGTATAACGAGCTCTTTCTAACAGTACCACTACATGTCCGTATCGTACACATCAACCGGAACAATCGAGACAATCGGAAATTTTTCAGAAAAACTCACCGCTTCGGACCCCTACGAAAAACACTTGAGCCCCTCGTACCCAACCCTGGTTTCACATAGGGATCTCAAAAAGAATGAGAAATACCGGTACCTAATGGTGCACGCAATCAGTATGCAAAGTTTCAATCTGATATCTTAAAAATTAAAGGCGTGAAAAATTTCTGAAATTTGTTTTATGAAAAATTTCACGCCCCTCCGCCCCCACTTGGCGTCGCCAAGTTCACCATCCGGTTTCAAAACGCATCTGGAGTGTTCTTTGGTCCATCCTAGACTTGACCAATAAAAAAAAAACGACTTAAATATTTGTTATAGAACCTAAATAAGCGATCAAATACGATACTACGCCGTGGTAACATAAGTTACTATAAAGCCTAAAAGGGTTAAGCTTTGGAAACAGAACGCCACTGTTGAGCTTCGCACTGCCGCCACCTGTATATATATTATTTCGGAAAGGTGGGGATATATTCGTACTTACAGTATATATTTTTTTTCCGATATTTTAGAAAATCGGAAAACCTTTAACATTCTTCGATCTTACAATGGAATAAGAAAGCCTGTTTCTTAGATGGAACGACTTTTGGGAGTTAAACTTGAAATTTGAGATTCATTGTATTGTGCTTGAACAGAATAAAGTATGAAAAGGAAATACATTTTGTGGCCCAAGGCTGCAAGAAAAAAAGTAGATTTTCAGAAACTTAAAACTGCCGCTAATAATACGTTTTGTAATTTGTATTGATTAATTTATTTATTAGTTTAACGTCCGTTTCAGCAGCGAGGCTATATGAGACGTGGACCTACTGATTAACGTGGAATCCGAACCACGTGGGCTCCCGCCGGGAATCGAACCCGGGTTTCCCACGCCAAAGGCGCGTATGCTAACCGCTTAGCCACGGAGGAGCTCATTTTTGTAATTTGTAGTTCAATTTGGAATTTGTAATTGTAACTTTGTATACCTTTGAGTCCCGTTTGTATAGTTTAAAGCCAAAAGGTCCCAAGTTGAATCCGTCATGTAATTTTTACTCTTTAAAGTTAAACATAAAGAACCTTACTTAACATCAACCTCATAATCTGATTTTAATTTTGATCGTTGTGATGTTGATTATACCTAGAATTAATTTTCCCATTTTCTTAATTTCAGAAAATAGAAAAATGGAGCGCACGAAGAAAGAATCTCATGATATATCAGTGAGAAGGTTAAAATTCCCTTGCTTAACAATATTATGCGCTTATAATACATTTCATAATCAAGAATAAAACATGTATACGAAACTTTTAATATCATTGAGATGGGAAAGAAAATCGTATTACAATCTTATTCAATATATTAAAAAGACAAATATTGTGGAGCAGTATATGTAATTAGAGGTAATCCAATAAAGTATATTGTTATGTTATTCGTTTCTTTCTATGTTACGCCTTTCTTATTCTTTAATGTATATAAGTTCAATAATTCGTAACGTTCTCGGCCATTAATGGATGGCATGTTTTGATTGAAGTTAATGTTTCTCCTATGAGTATGATAATATGAAAAAAAAGGGGGGATAGTGTTAAAAAGTTTTGGTCATCATTTGTTTCAATATGAGAAGTGAAGCGTAGCTGTCTTGTCTGTTCTCAATACTAAGGAAAAGGGAGAACTGATATTTCCAAATGAATTTGAAACTTTAGAGGGGGGTTTCGGTTTGTGATATCTTTCTATGCATCTACAAAGAGTGGAAGAGGATGCAGGTTTGAAGCTTTTTTAATCAACAAATTGTATTAACTAAAGCGTATGGGCAGAATACTTTACATTGTTAATTATATTTTGAGTTCTCATTTTCGGGAGATAAGGATGCATTATTGTAAGGAAGGATTAATTCATGTAAAATTGGAACTAGATTTGCTATTGATACCGAATCTTCAAATAGTTTGACCTTTCAGTAGATACAAATCGAAAACAAATTATTTTCGTGGAACACAGAACAAGAATTTTGACTGGAAAGGTACGAAATATTAAACGTATTAAAAATATTTCTCATTGTTTTTTTGTTTGCTCATAGTATAAATGTTGACGTGTGTATTTGTTGACTGATAGTAAAAATTGATGGAAGATGGCTTATTTAAATGTCACTTTGATATGGTAAAATTTAACCTATGTTAAAAATAAATTGATTCCAGATAGTATGGCTTCTGTATCGGGCTTTAAGTGAATAATCCTTCTGTGGCAGTCCTTTAGAACATTCAGTGAAAGGCCATAATTGGTCCGTGTAGGAACCAAAAATAGTCACAATTTGTACGTTCAGGTTCCCATGATATCCACATATGGACATCCTCTACATCAGTTTGAAGTCCATAATAGGTCCATTTTAGCTCCGAATGGACGTCCAGGAGATGCATGGCAACTGTCCCAAAGTAACATCTTGTGTATATCGAGTAGACGTCGTATGGACCAAAAGAACACGTCCTCTGAACGTCCATTGGGCGTCTGTACGTCCATAATTAGTTCGTTTCGGTACCAGAAATGGACATAATATGTACGTTCTGGACGTCCAGTAGATGCACGGCAACTGTGCCACCTGTACTCTCCCGTGTACATCCACTAGACGTTGTATGGACCAAAACCACACGTCCACTGGACATCCCGTAAATCCATTTTAGCTCCGAATGGACGTCCACGAGATGCATGGCAACTGTCCCAAAGTAACAGCTTGTGTATATCCAGTGGACGTCGTATGGACCAAAAGAACACGTCCTCTGAACGTCCATTGGGCGTCTGTACGTCCATAATTAGTTCGTTTTGGTACCAGAAATGGATATAATATGTACGTTCTGGATGTCCAGTAGATGCACGGCAACTGTGCCACCTGTACTCTCCCGTGTACATCCACTAGACGTTGTATGGACCAAGACCACACGTCCACTGGACATCCCGTAAATCCATGCCCGGACGTTAAATGGATGTACATTGGACGTCGGTGTGCTGTGTGGGATGTTACCATAGAGAAAGGTTTTCGTAACCGCATTTTTTAAGATGGGAGAATGCTTTTGTGAATTTAATGTTACTGTGGAGAAACGTTTCCGTAACCCTTTTTGTTACCATGAAGGAACACTTTCGTGACATTTACTGTTATCATGGAGAAACGTTTTCGTAACCGTTTTTGTTACCATGGGGAACACTTTCATGACAGTCACTGTTACCATGAAGAAACGTTTTCGTAACCGTTTTTGTCACCAGAGGGAACACTTTCCTGACATTTACTGTCACCATGGAGAAACGTTTTCGTAGCCGTTTTTGTTACATGGAGGAAAGCTTTCGTGAGATTTACTGTCACCATGGAGAAACATTTTTGTTACCGTTTTCGTTACCATGAGGGAACACTTTCGTGGCATTTACTTTAACATGAAAAAACGTTTTCGTAACAGTTGCTACTATTATTGGGGAATATTTTTTTCTGAAAGTTGCTGTTCCCATTGCGTAATGCTTTTTTTTTATAGCTAAATTTTAGTTCCAGCTTTTTGTGTTTTCACTTAACTTACATCGATTTAACATATTTGCAAAATGTTCGAGTATAAAACTCGAGACAAATGCCTGACTGTTTGTCATAATTAGCCTAAATATTCTATTCTAAAGCAACATTCTACACATATGTACATCCCGATATAATTCCAAAAACATTGTGATTTGCAGTTATTATGATAATATTGTATACTAAGAATATTCTATGTCAAGCACGCTACTCTCAGATTATTTGGCCATGAAATATCCTACTAATTAGTTTGATATTTTAGCTTGTACTAAAAATTAAATTATGTACTGCAATTTTGAAATCAAGCACTACTACTTGAAGAAAAAATGAAATAGGAGATTTACTGTGTGATACCAATATTAGCTGTAGTTGGAGAGTGTTTTGGTTTGGTTGGTCAGGGAAGAGGGGGCGCTAAGGCGAGTTTTTGCCCCGTGCGACAAGTAGCCTAGAGTAGGGATTTCAACTGTACCCCTCCTGGCGCTGCTGTCGATATGTGATTTCCCATACCTCCTTCGAAAGAGGAGAGACAAGTTGCTGCGGACGAGATTTTTCAATAGTTGGATGCGGAAGCTTTGCCGCAATGAATTATTTTATGGACATCGCTGTGCTCTGTCTTGTTAACCACTAAGTAGTCTAAGACCAAACGACTGAAAGACGAATAGGCAACAGAGCTGAAGTAATTCACTTCTTTTCCTTAAGCAAAGGGAGGGTTTTGTCCGTCAGAGGTTTGTGAGGGTGGGGCCCAAATATGTTTCACATATTTTCCGAGGACATAGGTGAAATAGACATTCTCTAGTTGCGTCGCTGGAGAGAGCCGATATTGAACAGTTTTAGAGACAATGAGCATTCTTAAAACTGCATCGATGTGAGCAAAAATTAAAATACAAAATTATTTTATATGTTGTTAATTCCTCTATTTTACCCATAATGAATAGCTATATAGGGTTAAAAACTCTCGCAGTATATTTTCCCATCCACAGGGGGCGAGGAAGACCGATACATATGTCAAGTTGTGAATATACACACCGTGATCCATATAAAGCATTTAAAACAATTATTATTATTATTATTATCAATGGAGATTGCTTAACTTTAAACTACAGTAAATATGTTAAATTCTTTAGTGGGTGAGTAATCAAATCTAATATGTTTCGAACTAAGCCCCTTTCGGAAGTCTAGGATAGGAAATTGTCCCTTTCCCCCCTCCCCACGCTGAAGGCACCCATACTTAGGACAATTCTACAAAACCGTCGTCATACGAAATCTGGCGTCTCTCAATCAGACACGGACAGAGCATGCGAGATATCAAGTCATGACAAGCCTGCCTGCACTTCAGGCTCTAAGTTACCCTTGCTTAAGTTAAGCTGCTTTAATCATTTTTTTCACTACCACTTAAGTTTTCTTCCAGAAAATTTTGCCCAAGTGGGGGGGGGGCAACAGGTCAAAATTAAAATGTGAGGGTGTAACGTCGTCAATCCTGCGGCGAGGACCACCAAAATTTAGGTATAACGACAATCGCGATATTTTATATGACGACACATATACAAAGGCCCTCAGTCATATTTGTATTTAGAACAAGCTAAGAAAATAACATAAAACAGTCTATATGGCATTTAATTTTCCTTCTTTTTTTTATTGTGGCACACAATTACTCAAATAAATACACACCTTTGAAGATTATGTGTATATCCTCCTTTTAAGATGGATCCGGAATTATATAATTTATTTACAATTCGTTGTTATGACAACCTAAAGACAAAAACTCATCAAATCACCATCTCTACATAATAATCTTAGAATCAATTTGAAAATTCTTCTTCTTCGAACTGGTTAGTGCCTATTTTAAAATCACACATTGCCCACAAATATAAGAAAATATATTTAAAAATTGTACAGAAAATGCAAGATATCGTTACAAGGGCTGGACTAGGACATTGGCAGTATGTTGGATATTTGTATGTTGGCAATAGCAATTAAGAAAAAAAAAGTTTCCTCCCGAAATTAAGCTTGGAAAACACTGTTCTCACTATACGTATATTTATTTGTTCTTTGCGAGTTTATTTCGCGAATCAGTCTTCTCTTCCTCCAAGCATTTGAAACTCATTCGCCCTACCAGTTGGACCAAGCGCTGCCAAGTGGAGAAATTGACCCTAAGCGGGATTCGAACTCGTGATAAACATATTTTACTTCTAACCTTTTGCCCTATACCTTTTAGACTATACTACCTTGCAGGTAAATTTTAAGAAATTTATGAATGTTATCAATACAGGCATGTAGACAGGAAAGCTCAAACTTCTGAAGAAATTTTCAGTTACTTTTATTATTATTATTATTATTATTATTATTATTATTATTATTATTATTATTATTATTATTATTATTATTATTATTATTATTATTACTATTTTACTTGACTCCTCTGTTATCGTGGATTTTTATACACTCATTGACTTGACAACGATTCCTTGCACAGCTAAAAAAGGATGATTTTAGTCGTTTCTTGTTTCATAATTTAAATATATTTCGTTGGAAAAAACATTTCAAATATTGTGCTAATCTGGTTGCTTTGGAATTTTCCATTTTCTTCCTTTTATTCTTCTCATGATATGTCCTGCAGGAAGGCTTATTTCATATTCAACTTGAAAAGGATACGCAAAGTATTCATTTTGTAACAAATTGTCAATTTTTCATAAACTAATAAAAATATTATTAACCTGTGCTAGTTGATCAATGCATTTCAATTCTTTTCGTAATATATCCTAATAATACTATTTATGTATGAATAAATTATGAATCTAAGGTAAAAGTCAAGTAACCCCCCCCCACCCCGTCTCCAAAAGAAAATAAATCTTGCTTTCCATTTGTGTTAGTGTTCTGACTGCATCAACACATACTAATCTGCAACAATTACTTTTGTAAACAATCGACAAGAAACTGCTATTGTGGATACTGAAATTGAAATGAAATGAAATCTTTCAGTTTTACGTCCCACGGATATGCCGGCTAGGGTAAAGGAAACGGTGATGATGAGAAATGAATGAAATGGTGGAATGAAGAAAGTGGGAGGAAACGGGAGAACCCCGAGGAAACCCACGCAAACTATGTTTGTCCACCACAATGTTCACTTGGCGGGAGCTGGGATCGAACCCAGGACCCCAAGCACCAGAGATGAACATTGTGTAGTACTGAGCCACCGCGGCTCCATACTGAAATTGAGGAAACCAGCAATATTCAGTAGCTACATAATTATTAGTAGCTTAGATAAGTACAGAAATTAGGGTGGTTGGAAACACTGACGTAGTGTGGCATTTGTCCAGATTTCCCAACGATAATCAACACTCCTTGTCGACATTACCACCGCAGTACCATCAACATTCACCAAACAAGCAAACACCAAAACGAATTTTCCGGAGGAGAACAATAGCCTAACAAGAATGGGGTGGAGGTTGAAGAGGAGTGGATAACTTCAGATCCTGCTTTACTTTAAGTGGAAGCAACCTTTTGAACGTAATTTTTCCCTCTCTTCCCCCCTTTCCATTTCATCCTTGTCTGTCCCTGCAAACCACTTTACTGTTGGTAAAGGCCTTTCTTCGATTTTTTTTTTTTAATATTTTATTTTTTTTCTTCTAATCTCGTAAAATGAGCAAAAGTTCTGGAGATGCGTCTTCAAATATACAAACGCATGCCACTCGCACACCAATACATTCTCCCGTGTTCAACGGCCTTTCCCTGAGTGGATTGAATAGAACACGCAGATGGTGTGTTCTGTCTTAAGGATGCAAGCAGCATTGAGATTTTATTAAATGGATCTCATTCGCGAGAAAAGCTCAAGAATCAATCAGAGCTAGAAATTGTAATCTCTCTTTTTAAAAGAAATACAAAGTTAAACTTAAGTTTTAACTTAAAACACTAATACAAAGTGCTATTTTTTAATTTTTTACAAAGAGTTCTAATTAACATAAAACTAAAACTAAACTAACTCTATGGCTCATTGGAACCCAGAGGTTCAATGCCGCGTTCACAAAACCTCTCTACTGACTTCCATCCTTAGCCAACTGGATCCAGTTTCTACTTTGTATACTACACTTAAAAATATATATATATAATCTAGTGAACTACCCTTATTTTAGGCAGTAGGAAGAATATTTGTAAACCTGCCTTGGAAAGTGTTACAAAGACCTTAAATTTAAATTTTGGTTTAGGTACGTTGAACGGTATGGCCTCTACGTGAGTGCAAATACGTACATCAGAACGAACCGATATATAGACAAGTCATTCAAACATCATTTTTTTTCGACATGTAGTGACTATGAAACGTGTAAAACTTGTTGAAATATAGAATTTGATTTCTTTTAATGATTATGGTACTTTCTCATCACACAAAGAAAAAACAAATAGGAGGAAGGGTATGTGGCGTACGTAAGAACGTAGGTCACATACGTAAATCCCGTACTTAACGTACGTCTATATGTAAACATTCAGCAGGAAACGTGTAACTGAAAACGTGTGTTTTATAATACTTTCCGTATAAGTGTTCCATCTATCTATACTTTCCGAATAAGTGTTCCATCTATACGCACTTTCCGTATGAAAGAAAGAACTGTATACAGGTGGTGGCGATCTCACATATAGATGGACGTAGCGTATATATAGCTCAGGCATGTAATATACGTACATATGTATGTAATATACGAAAGATTGCTAGATGTCAGACATCTTGCAGCGGAATGTAACATGTAAGCGGGAAAAGGTAATATGTACCTAGGTATAATGTAGCATATAGATAACATTTGCTTCCGTATTAAACATGTGGATTCCATACATTTGTTCAATATATCGCTGTCCGGATAACGGATTTTTCTCAGTGCAGCTATCACCGCTCGAAACTAATGAAGATTAAAATGTTAAAACACTTCACTCAGAAATTATCAGAACTTTCCGTTTTTTTTTCTGCATCAATAATATGATAAGATCGCTGCAAATCGTACATTCAACAATTGTTCACAGAGAAATCATTGTCGCAGCAAACCCAACCCATTTAGATTTAACTCGTAAACGCTTCCCTGTTTCCCATAATATTGTCCTGAAATTTCATCCACATGCATTATCTGGTTGGCACACGATTTTGTCATTAATCACACAAAAAACTACCACATGCTCTTTCCTATATTAAATACAATGTGTGTGTGTGTGTGTGTGTGTGTGTGTTCCATAACTATTGATTGTAAAAATCTCTAAACCGAAAAAGGAGAAAGCAAAACATACGCGAGAAGGGAAAAAACCCGCTTTGCATTATGGTCCATATTATGATTTCACTTGTTATACTAACACGCAACGACACAGTTTTCCCATATTTAAATTTCTCTCTTGATGCATTAGCTCCCAGTATATATACAGTATGTATGCCAGTTGCATGCAGCATTCACATCTAAGTTTCATGCAACGTGGAATACAAAAAAATCTTACTAGTATGCTTCGTTTAAAATGAATGAGATGGTTCGAAAAAAAAAGTAACTTGACCTTTTCAAATAATTACCAAATCTGAATGGATTGGTACCCTATGGCTCTCCTGTGGGCCGCGGTTGCTCAGTGGTAGAGCGTTCACCTCTAGTGCATAGGGTCCTTGGTTCGATCCCAGCTCGCGCCAAAGTGGTGGACAAACGTCGTGTGCGTGTGTTTTCTCGGGATTCTCCCGTTTCCTCCAACTTTCTTCATTCAACGTCTCCTTTAGTCTAGACGACACAATCGTGGGACGTAAAACTTAAAGATTGAATTTCATTTTTCTATGGCTCTCCTTAAGGGGTCCCACCACCGCCAAATTAAAATACCACTAATTTTAGAATAATTATGTGATATCTTGAAATAGATAAAAGATCATCGAAAAGTGGAACATGAGCTCGCTAGACAGTATTATTTTACGTGTGATACCGTTATCACGACTCACTTATCTTTAATTTGATTTTCAGCCATTTAGAAAATCGGCACTTATTTTCGCGTTTTTAAATGGCTACAAACGGAAATACTAGATGACTCGTGATAACGGTACCTCATGCAAAACAACATGATCTAGCGCGCTCTTGCCCCACATTTCGATTATCTTTTATGTATTTGAAGATATCACATAATTACTGTAAAATTAGCTGTATTTTAATTTCGCAGTAATTAGGTCTCTTAACCCTGTGACTAGTAAGTTCTAAATGGTCATTTTGCAGATTCAGTTTCTGGTAAGAGTAGGGTGCTACGAAGAAATTATATCGAGATTCGACTCTCATTTAATGACAAATTCCAGCTTTTATAACATCCTAGCTGTATAGGAGACAAAAGTGTGACGTAGTTCTGTAATCCAGCTCTCTAGGGAGTGAAATACTTTAGTGGGGAAGGGCGTATAACATGACAGTTGATCCTGCGTGACGATGTGCATCTATCCGAGAACTGCATTGGACTCTAGTCCCGGATGTAATTAAGAGCCTGCGATTAACAAAAAGGATCGATGCATCCTTCATAACTTCGGAATTTTAGTGTCTCTTTTCAACAGTGAGGCTATAAGCGACGTAGAGCTACCAGGTTATAACTAAAAATTGAATCTAAATTACGGTAATACGTTCAAATTGTTAAAATCTTTCCCACTGAGAATTGAACCCGGAACCCCGTACTCTAAAAGGCACGCGCATTAGCTACTAAACTAGTAGGGACGGCTAATCGCATTGTTTCATGTGAAATCAAAATATTCAATAATAATAATAATAATAATAATAATAATAATAATAATAATAATAATAATAATAATAATAATAATAATAATAAATATAAAACTAAAGAGGGTAGGAATAAATTGTTTGTATGTATGTATTATTGAACATTCTTAGTTAATCCGTTTAAACTGTAAATTTGTAATGTAAGTAATTTACGTGTTCGTAAATAAAATGTAGTATGTCACTCTCAAAAGTAAAAAAAAAAGAAAGAAAGAAAAGAAAAGAAAAGAAAAGAAAAGAAAAGGAAAGAAAAGAAAAGAAAAGAAAAGAAAAATATTTCAGTTTAACGTCCCATAATTATGTCCTTTTTGCTAAGGGAGATAGTTGAGGCAAGTGAATGATGATGTAAAAATTGGTGGAATGATAAGGTAGGAGAAAATGGAAGCACCTCCAGAAAACCCACGAACATGATATTGTCCACCACTAACTTACTTAGGCGGAGATCGAACCAGGATCCTCACGCACCGGAAGTAAGCGTTCTATCACTAACCCACTACTATGAAAAGTAGTGAAATTATACACCCCCTTTCCAGTAAAAAAAAAATCGACTTGAATCCAAAATGGCGGATTTCAAGATGGCAGCCATGAATGACATACACTTCAAAAGTTGCGGCCCCTCATCAAACCTCTGTTCCCATCATCACTTTTTAGTTTTCTCTTAAGAAGTATAAAGGACCAAAGAACGTTATTTAAGTTAATAAAAAATATAATTGAAAATAACTGGTATGATATATCTACATTTACAGATAACATTATAGATGTATAATTGTAGAATCTAAGTAACTGGTAAAAATAACTTAGGTGGTAACTGAATAAAACATATATTAAACAAGTTGGCTTACAAAAAAAGGACTTAGGAAGAAATTTTTATGTAAAGCCAATTTATTAACGTATATGCACACACACACACACACACACACACACATATATATATATATATATATATATATATATATATATATATATAACCAGTGTTTTGTACTTATAAATTGGACTCTAGTCAAAATTATACATTATGTTTCGAGTAGTCACTTCTAGTTATTTTTTTTTCTTTATATAAAAATATAAAAGTATTTTCCCCCGACCCCAGGTGGCTCTGCTGATGAAATATAGTCTCTCTCTCTCTCTCTTTCTCTCTCTCTCTTTCAGTCTCTGTTTTGAATACGCCCTTTGTGGCTGAGGACCAGTGGCCAAGCCTTTATAAATTACTCATTTCTGACAGCTGAAGGTATCAAGCGGATTATCGATTCATACTGCCTGGAAGGTTTCCATTCTCCTATTGCAGACTTGCTTCACACTGCATTACATGTATATATATATGTATATCGTGTGTATAGGCTAAGAGATGATATAGTTCGTAGTGGTAATTCAAAGAGAAACTGGTGTTTCCAATTTAATCTTGTATGTGTTTATGTGCTCAGAAACTCTCGTTTTGTGTAAAATGGACATTGAATGATGGAATCGTTTCAGAGCTAAAATACTCTAAATACCTGACGTTGTCCTAAATCCTTTCAGATCTCGAGACAATATTGACTTGCAAGATATTACAGGGAGGTAATTGTGTTCGATATAATAAGCAATAAAGACTTAAGCGGGAAATTAGCCCTTTTCATACAAGAAAAATATAAAGACATGCAGAGAGCGTTTCCCACAGCTTGTAATAATACTGTATGTAAACCAAAAGGCTTGGTTTATATTAGTAATATCATTTACAGTAAACAGAAAAATATGGTTTCTTACGGTATTATTACGAACGTTGTACAACAACAGAAAAAAAAAACTAAATCTCCCTACTCCAATGTACGTATATATACGAGGGTGATTTCATAAGTCTGGGAATTGTGCTGCAGCTGTTGCAGCAGTGGAAATCCACTGTATGTGATGGATTCATCCATCAGGTTTTAGTATGCGTAGAAGTACAAAAGTGCAACGAAAAATATAGTCTCCAGTGATGTCCACGAACACTTGCCAAATATGAGGAAGGTGTTAATCAGCCGTGTAATCCAAACAATTACCAAGACTCCGTTAGTGTGCCTTAACGTGTAGCACAGCACTTTCCAACGCACAGGCTGGTTCACTTTCGGGTTAAGGGCGTAGTCCCAAGGCCTGAGATCGGGCGAAAACGAAGGGTACGGGGCGAATTCTCAGAGAGATGAAGAGAATTTTCCTCCTCAATTATATGTTCATTCCATCCTAAGAAACTAACTGAAGCGTTTCTTCCAGGAATACTTGTTTATCCCCTCCTAAACATGTTTAGTGTTTAAAATTTTGAGTAGGTTGTCGATCAATTTGCACTGGTTTTAGTTCCTTTATATAATTTTAATCTGTCAGTTGTATTTCGAAATGAAAGATGTAACGATTAACTTTTGGTTTTAATTTTACACTCGTAGCCACCAATATACACACTTCTTTTTCTGATGTCTTAGCTGTCATCTATTTAACTATTTCATTGTGTTTATATTTCCTTTTGTTTGTCATCGTAAATGAATTCAGGTGACGATGTTACAATAGTTAAGTATAATAAAGGTACGTATGAATTTCCGAAGGTCTTACATCGTACATATCTGTATCATGTAAGATATTTTCAAATCCTATATCCAAACACATTCGGACAAATTAGATATTGACATCTTGAGCAGTATATACATAGTTGATTCAGTTATGGTTGCTGCTATGTTTAGTGATTTAATTTGTATTCTTTTACTGTTGTCAGATAATCATATTCGTGTGTGATTTTACCTATGTCCTGTTGGGCCTAACTTTATCCTCTTCGATATTAATATCCAATTCACACTGTATTAAGAGCATTTTATTTTATGAACGGGCGAAAGCACACTTTATGAAATTGATCCACGTATATAATGTATGTATGCGCTAAAAATAATTCCTTGTAGAGGGTATTGCTATAGAGCATTTTTTTCACGCGCTACCGTAACCAACTGTAAGTTGGTCACAAGGAAACGGATGAGGTTAGATTTACATCGAAGCTGCACCATCCGAGTGTGACGTAATGTCACATAGTATTATTAAGGGGGCAAAGGTGGAATAAAACGAGCCATGCGGAGCTGCTAACCACTTCACTTGTTGACGCTCGATCAGCTATGTTTCGTAACGTAAGTAAATCACATTTTTTATCAGTAGAGTCAAGGAAGGCAAGGAAGCGTATACCTACCTTTCCCCCTACTGGTGCCTCCGGCATCTCCCACCTATCTAACTTCCCACTATCCCCAACAACTCCCCCCCCTACTTCGCGAGGGCCACACTTCTTACTCTCCTTTGGTTTATAACGTCCTTTGGTTTTAAGGGCTCTCAGATTTCTCTAGGTAAATGGTGAAAAAAAAAAACACAATTTTGCATTATATATTATATGCAAGGGCAACTGGGTATTATTTTATTTTAACGACAAAAGTGTTATGAAAAATTAATAAAAAATTTTAAAAAACTTTCTTTGGGCCGGGTGTGAACCCACGCTCAAAACGATTTTTCTCACTAGCCCATTCGCTAACATGCTCAGGTGCAAGAACCGACAGCAACTGGCATTTGATTTGTGCTATATGTATGCTACGTGGTAAGAAACGGCTAACTCCAACCAATCAGGACCATGTATTTAGCTCCTATGGCTAGGGTCAAGACTGATTAATATATATGCTGCTACGGACGCAAACGTTGGTGAATGTAAGGATGCTAGAAGCATACAGTATTATGGCCCCGTACGTGCAAAAGGCGACGCTATTCGATATCACTATTGTTTAATGAAAGTAAATGCAATAATGCATCAATCATCTATAGTGTGGTATGGTTTTAAGATTCAGTTAAAAATGGTTTTGCTTTTCATAAACAAGTCTGATAATATAACTGAATTTGTGTAGATTCTGGATCTAAATCCCATTTGTGCTACTACTGTCTGAAATAAATCACAGTTCACGAGGGTTTCGTACCTATCATTTTCAATATGGCTACAAGTTCCGCAGATGTTCTGCCTTTACTTTTCTTTTATGTCTCAAGTGGCATCGGATAGGAAATTGACTCCTGACACAGATACCATTACTTTAGATCATTACATGTGGAGAACCAATAAAATTGTTAACATTATGATTCTATACAATTGCACCTGTTGTTGATTATGCAAACAAGATAGAGTTCATGGTTGTGGTCAGTGGCAAGGAAGTTTGTAAGAAAGCTTGTACGTAAAAAAAGTATAAAGCAAGTTATTCTGTGTTAATTCTACTCTATCCCTATTTAGAACTACCTACTTGGTAGATTACAAAGGTGTTAAAAGCAAAATAATGTTGTGGTACTGGTAACAACGTTATGGTACTAGGTTATAAAAAAGAATGAATATCAACTTACATTACGCAATTGAATTAAAAAGAAAAAAGAAGTAACGTAGACTACTTAACATAAAATAATTCCACTACAGGCTCGATCCGTCAAGCTTTACAGTCAAAATATAATATATTCTTTAAGAATGCCGTAAATATTTTGTTATTGCTAGCTGTAACTAGCTTGTGGGTTTTGTTATATTTTGAAACACTTTTTTATTGCAGTTTCTTTGTACTAATCACAGTGTAGTGTTCTCGTTTGCATTACACAACTATGAATGTAATAAAAGCCTAATAGTGGAAAGTGTCAGAGTTTTCATCTCCAATGGTTCTGAAGAAACCAAAGAACCTGTGTATACGTGCTTTGTCAGCAGGGAGGTTACATAAAATGAAACTTAAAGTGAGATCTGAGTCACTGTGGCGTGGTCTATGTTCCAGCACTAAGAATCGAACTCGGAACTTCTCGGAACTTCTTGTGGCCAAAGGCCACTAGAATGAAATCGAATTAAATATCTAGTTTTAAGTCCCGTTTGTGTTCTATAGGTTAAAGAAAATCAGTAGCGTAGCCAGGATGTGTGTTTGGAGGCGGTAAGTGCTGTTATAGGTACATATAGAAAAATTACAAACAAAAAATATACAAACATAAAAATAGGCCTATATAAAAAAAAATTACAAACATTAAGGTACCAAAGTACATTGTCGGACCTCTTTGGGGGGACAGGCTCCTCTGGGCTCCCCTTCCCTACGCCACTGAAGGAAATAGTTGATAATTATAAATGAATTGCTATGAAAGAATTGGTAGATTAGAGGAAACGGAACTTCGTGAAAACTCACGGATATGATATCCACCATAAACCTAGAACCAATCGAACTAGTCCTTAGCTTTCTGTTACTGAGCCATCGTACTCTCTCTAGGTACTAGAGTAGGGAGAAGAAAGACTGCTGAATTTGTTTTCTAGGACCTATTATATTGGTAAACACTTTCTTTAACAAACGAAGTAAATTCTAAGCCTGATGCAGTTAGTCCTCTGAATTCAAAGATGTAATCTGAAACTTACCATCAGGCAAGGTTTTGTTGTGACAGTCTTTTATTTCACCTTTATATACGAAGTAGACACATTTATATATGTATTTTCGTGAAACATGCATGTGTTTGGAACGACAAGGATGATTTAGAAGTCATATTATTGTCAAGAGATAAAACTTTCACTTGGTATGGAATGTGTCTTCATTGATCCCTTAGAAAGTGTGGGGGTCATCGAAGTTTGGTAAAATATTGAGAAGATTGTATATTTTTAATTGCAAAAACCTCTCTTTCCGCATCATATCAACAGGCGACACAATTTTAGTTAGACAGCTTATGATACACACCATGTTTTTGATTTGCCAAAGGTATTTTTGTACAGTAAGAATGTGGAAATTAATGGCGAATTTTTTGGCTAGGTTTGGCAAAACTGTAAATACAGATCAAGGTCAGACGTGTTTAGCAAGCAGCCAGTGTTTATAGTGAAGTGTGCACGTCAGGTTTGTTTATATGTGAGTGAAGTGTTTTTTTTTTCTACTGAAATGAAAAAAACTTGCGCCAAGAGAGTGTTTGAATCATCCGGACAATTTCTGCTACATTTGTGATGACCTAACCTTTAAATCTCAGAGGTGAAATTTTAATCCACTCGTGAAAAAGTGTTGCGAGCTTTACTTTGGCTGTAAAGCTGGTGATTATGACAAAGTATGGGCTTCGAATATATGTTGTGTGCTATGTGTGCTGCTTCTCACAGAATGAAAAATGACACGCATCAAAAGTCTTCTGCAATTCTTGTAATCTGGAGGGAACAAAAAGACCATTCCAGTAATTGGTATTTTTGTTTAACAAACATAAAAGTAATCACATCTGAATGTAAACATATATTGCTAAATACTGCTACATATCCACTTTTACCACCTGTATTACATAGTGACAAATATTTACTGTCAAAATGTGCAGAGGTTTAGTGACCTTGATTGATGACTGACTCAGAAACAGTGCATACTGTGGAAGAAAAGCAAGAAAGAAGTGATTCTACTTTCTATGCTTCTTTGTCAGAACTCTGCCTACTAACTCAAGCAGGTCTCAATGATTTCGATCGGGATTTACAGTTTTCCAAACAAAAAGCAGAACTTTTAGGTGCGAGGATCAAGGGTTGGAATCGATTTCACAAAGATACAAGGATATTCATATATCATAGTCACGATAGTGATTTCAAAGACTATTTCTAGAAAGAGGATGCTGTAGTGTTTTAAGCATGTTCGTAGAATTCTAGAGGCTCTTGGACATGAACACCAGCCACATGAATGACAATTGTTCATAAACTCCTCAAAAATTAGTTTAAAGCAGTGCTTTTGCACAATGGCAATGAACTACGTCCAATGCCTGTAGCCCATGCAGTTGACATGATTGAGTTATAGAATATGAAATTGCTGTTAGATAATCACAGTACACAAAAATAACTGAAATGTTTGTGGTGATTTAAAGGTCGTAGCTTTACTGCTTGGCTTGCAATATAGATAGACCAAATTCTGCTGTTTCCTATATAAACAGCACATCAGAGATGAGATAGGAATTCTCATTCCTTCAAGGAGCACTGTTCTGAAAATGAAACTCTTACTCCTGGGAGCAAAAATGTGTTTTACACTCCAGTGTTGAATCCCGAACGAATGTACTTACTAGCACTGCATACCAAATTGGGCCTTATGAATAATTTTGTAAAAGCTCTTGATAAAAACTTTCCTGTATTTATGTATTTGAAATCTATCAATTTCCCAAAGTTAGTGATACAAAACTGAAATATTTATTGGACCACAAATCACATCACTATTGGATAATGACATTTTTTTAAAACTGTTGAATCTGCTGGAAGGCAAAGCGTGAAAAGCCTCCGTAGGTGTCTGTCGTCGTTTTCTTGGAAAACATAAAGAAGACAACTATCGTGACACAGTGAGTGATCTTGTGAATTCGTACCAAGCCGTAGGATGCAATATGTCTTTAAAAACTAATTTCTTACACTCTCATTTAGATTCTCTTCCAGAAAATCTAGGCTCAGTAAGCAATTAACGTGACGAGCAATTCCGTTGGCAAATTTCTACAATGGAAAAGAGGCACCAATGCAAATGAATTCCCAGGATGCTCGCTGACTACTGCTGTACATTAAAGAGAAACATTTCAGAGGCACAATATAGCCAAAATAATCATTTACAACTTCTTAGGTAAGTGACAATGATGTTTACTTTTTCATTTCTTTTTTTTTTCTTTAATGTATAACAAAGGCACCTTCAGCAAATCGAATACCTGTATGGCATAACTAACTGATTCATACTAGCTTTGCCATATTCAATAACTTACACTAAAATACAAATGCTGATCAAAGCAACGTTTATTACAAAATAAAATAATAAATGTAACAGTTTCGGATATCTATTCTATCCTTCTTCAGGCATATATTGTCTGAAGAAGGATATGTTAGATATCCGAAATTGTCACATTTACGGTATTATTTTATTTTATAATAAACGTTTCTTTGATCAGAATTTGTATTTTAGTGTAAGTTACTGTATGACATGTGTGTCCCATAAGCTGTCTAAGTTTATAATGTTGTTGCCCGTAGTTAATACCCGGTAAGGAGGAGGGGATTGCACAATTAAAACTATACACTTCCCAAAATATGTTACCAAAATTCAATAAATCCCTACCTTTTTATGAAATCAATGACAAAAGACTTTATATCAGGTGTAATCTTTGTTCTTCCACGAAAGTCTGACATATAAACCATTCTTCTACGTTAATAAACAGCTAAGCTGTGCCTCTCCGAACACATGCATGTTTTAAGAAAATATGGCCCTTTTCGCGAATAAAGGTAAAAAAATGAGTGTCACAATAAAACTTTGCCTGATGTAAAATCTTTGGTTGCATTTCTGAATTCGTAATTAAGACGATTTAAGCTTGGTAGTTTTTTTTTTTTTTTTTTTTGTAAACCAGTGATATTTACCAATACACAGCATGTTGTTAATGATAAAGAAGATACTTATGCAGTGTAAAAATCATAGAATCTACATTCCTTATAATTACTTTTCCCGAGAAATTAATTGATGTTACTGAGAGAATATGTTAGTTTAGTAGTTCTCAACAAGTGTACCGCGAGATTTCAGCGTGTGTGCCGCGAAACTTTCAACACAATGTTATAATAAAGTTAAAAAAAATTAATAAATATAATATGATTCAATATAAATTTGCGAAACATTTCAAAAGTCTAATAATGTATTTATTTTATATAGATGTTCAAAAATGGACACTCCTAATTATTGAGAAATTTTAAGCTTCTCGTTCTTCATACGAATTCAATACATATGTATAATTTATGATGAAATGCGCGGAAGGCATACTTCCGCAGTGATGCCAATTCGAATGCTCGTATGCCACCGGCATACTGAACGAAGGAAGCTGTGCCGTGATCGAAAGAAGAAGGGAATACAAATCAAGATCTACTGTGTTGCAAGACAATCGCAGCATTTACAATCAAGATTTACTGTTTTAAATATCGTCTTACATTTATTGTTACATTTGTTGTTATTTCACTAGGATTAAACATAGACTAACAGATTAATAATTGTGTAACAATTTTAATATTAGTCTGATAAGTGCTATGTTATCTCGCACTTTGGATACGCTATCCACCGATGAACTTCTTTTGACGAAAAGGAATTAAGATTTTCTGTTCCATTAAACCCTCTAAGCGCCCAATTTTAACGGTTCTACATATTTTTATAACTGTAAAAATATACGTTTTACTTCTCTCACACAAATTATCCTGGGGCCGCTCAATGATAGAGCATTCGTTCATCTCTGATGTTTGGGGACCCTGGTTCGATCCAGCTCGCGCCAAGTGAACTTTGATGTGGACAAACACCGTGTATGTGGGTTTTCTCGGGCTCTCCCGTTTCCTCCCATTTTCTTCATTCCACCATTTTATTCATTATTTCATCATCACCGTCTTCTTTAGCCAAGCCAGCATAATCGTGGGAAGTAAAACTCGAAGATACATACATACAAATTATCTTCATGGACATACGTATTAGCTCTCTCGATATATAAATACCTCCAGATTCTAAACTAATCGTTCAGTATTTATATGTCATTATCAAAAATATCCATTGTTCGTGCGAAAAGAATAAGTTTACGGAAAATATTTGAAAAGTATATTCGAATCCCTTCTCATCGGAATGTGTATTTCAGTTGAAATGAAATTATAAAATCTCAGTTCGACACTATGTTCAGAAGTTCATTTCAAAGGATTCAGTCCTTTTTCTTTTGCAATAAAATTGCCCCCTTTCTTTAGGATAATCATTTTGATCATAGTGTTACGGTAAAAACTTAGATCAATCCAACTGTTATGTTCAAGAATACTTTTTGAGCAGATCAACGGTGTATTTGTGTAGGAAACAACCAGAGACCTATAGAAATTGGCCCCTCTATCCCTTTTCAGAAGCGGAATTTTCGGGGAACACTAGTCTACGTGTCAAATTATTCTCAATAAGGAGTTTAAATACCGAGTCTCAGCTCCCTAACTTGATGGGCACCTGAGATACTCTTCTCGGCATAAATATTGAACTTTTTCTCGCTTTAGGAAAGACATTTTAATCAAAGTTACATATCAAATGCTACAACATTAAGTTTTAAAATTCATTTCAAAGGGTTCGGTGCTATGGACATTTATAGAGTACTAACTGAAACAAGTATTTACACAGCGCACAGTTCTAATATCAACACCAATCTCCTTTCCACTTCTCACTATATCTGTGCAAGTCCCTTTACGGACACAAGTAAAGGACAAGAAGACTCACAAAGGTAGTGAACTGCTTTAGACGAACATGTAATAATGTAGGCTTTTAATACAAAAATGTTGGAGTGAGTTTGTAGCAAACTTGGGTAAGTGATTGATGATACCAAATGCAAATATTTTTTCTTATGATTCCATATCCCAGTACGCGTCATTGTGATTCCACAAACCTTCGAAGTTGCCAGCTTGTAATAGATTTTGTCATTCAGATTAAAACAAAGCGCCTGAAATGTCCATCAACCCGCTATACGCAGTTGCTCTACTGGTTGCCTTTCACAACAGTATCAACCTTAACGTCCTAATGCAATATTACACTAATAGGGTCAAGACGACGACTAAAATGTGGAATAGAAAAATAAAGACAAGTTTTTTTGTTTCAAAACTTGAATGAGAACTGGCAAGTCCACAATAAATTTGGAATTGACCAGAAAAAAACGACATGTTTCTAACACTTGTGGTTTTCGAGATCTTATTATCGAAAGGATTGGTCACAAACATAGAAACTTCTCTTGACTACAAACATTTTAATATATAGACTAACTGAACCTGTCCTCTCTACACAGCGCAGCAATCACATATCAGCATGAAACTCCTTGTCATTCCTCACATCTGTACATGTCCCTCTACAGACACAGGTGAAAGACGTCTTGATTAAAAAAAAAATCGGCAAGAGGTACCATAAAGGGAAGACTTTTTCAACATCTCGCACCGTTTGCAAGATTGAGCCTACTTCCGGTTGGAGTTTTCAATTCATGTATGATCAGTATTTTCTTTTTCTTGCCTGCAATATGTACATGCAAATGCATTACATACACAATTAATTACAATGTCAGTGATATATGGCATCCATTGGGCAAAACATTCCAAACAATAAAGATTCATCTTAGCCTGGAGAAATGGTAATCCTTCGTTTTTCATTATGATTTGGCCATGAAACAAACGCCTGAGAGATATACAACCCCTGTATGCAACTGTGGAATGATGTAATGTGTAACTCATAGAATATGATGATTTTTTTTTTTTAATATTTTAACACTTCCAGTGTACCCCTAAAAAATGTAATAAAGAAATAACAGCCACGTTTTTTAAATATCAAGTTAGAACTGGACAATCTACATAAAATTTGGAACCGACCAACGAAAACGGTACATTTCTAGCACTTGTGCTGTTCGAGATCCCATTGTTGAAACGATAGGAGACAAATATATAAACCTAGCATTGAATATATATATATATATATATATATATATATATATATATATATGTATATGGACAGCCCTATAGAACATTCTATTGATTTATAATCTGACAAAACGTACTTGATACAAAAGATTGTGAAATACGGAAAATTAAAGCTCTTGTATCTAAATTTTGTTTTGAAATCGTATACTTCTTTATTATTATTATCAGTAAGAGCAGGAGTTGAAATTCTCAGAAGAAAGAAGAAAAAAAGGAAAAACTTCACACGACACTAGCTTTTTCGGAAATACAACCGGAAATTGAATAGGAAGTAGTTACACGCAACTTAAAAATCAGACAAAACGTATTCCCAAGCAGCTTTCAACGTAGACCTACATTTAATGGTTTTAATGCATTTTACATTAACAAAACGTAAGTTCCTTCCGCTAAAAGATTAAAAATGAAGTACATCTTTTTTCAACATTGGTTGTGTTGTTATAAATATGTAATAAGCTTTCAGGTTTTGAACTTAAATAATTTATTTATATATATATAGTGAGCCAAAAGTAGATGAAATAGAATTTGTGCTAGAGTTACACTATAGCAACTGTATTCATTATAATATGTTATACATTCTCAGGATTCGTATAACAGATCGTTTGAGAACTGCTTAATTCTGCTGAGGTACCTTTTGTGAACTTTTTAAGGAACTGTAAACAAATGTTTTGGCAGCAAGTACCTTGCGAACGTCTGTGCAAACTGTTTTGCATCGCCAGCTTTGGGGGGGGGGCATTAAGAATTGAGCCAGTGGTATCAAATTTGGCACAAATGCAGTAACTGGTTTGTCTCTATGGGGCCTGAGTACCAATTGCTTCCAGAGTGTACACAATTAAAGAGACGAGAAAACCTGCTTTCTCGTTGATCTCGTCTCGCGAGCAAGACTATACAGAATATGCGACTTAATGTTTTAAAATTATATGCGAACAACTACACGGGATTTGACTTTAAGACAGTCACCCTTACCGGGAATTGAACACGAAATCACACGCACAGAAGTATGCTAGTTAGTCACTGGAATATCTTATAGATTTTAATTGAATCTTTTATTATTGTTATTATTATTTACTCAAGCATTTATATACAGCGTGTTAATAATCAAAAGTCTTTTTTGAGTGTGAAACTGTGTTTTAAAAGAAACAAATATACCTATAATTAATAAGGGGCCGCGGTTGCTCAGTGGTAGAACGCTCACCTCTCGTGCTTGGGGTCCCGGGTTCGATCGCAGCCCCCGCCAAGTGAACTTTGTGGCGAACAAACACCGTGTTCCTCGGGGTTCTCCCGTTTCCTCCCACTTTCTTCATTCCACCATTTCATTCATCACTCATTATCACCGTCTCCTTTAGCCTAACCGGCATAATAATGGAACGTAAAACTCAAAGATTTCATTTTATTTTTCTATAATTAATAATAATATTCATAATACCCATAGAGCTTTTTTGCATTATTTTGCTTTCCACTTGAAAACTATTTTTTTAAACAAATAAAATAAAACTGGCTGTTGTTTTCAGTGATTATAAAGCATCACAGGTCTTAAAGCATTCTCTCTTCTGAGTGTATCCGTGACAATATAGTTCTACGAAACTTAGGAATTATTTTGTAATTGAATAGGTAACATTATCTGCTGTATTTATGAAAAGCTGAAGCTTGAAAATAAAATTTAAAGAAAAAAACAATATTTGTTTTATCCAAGTTGCAAAGCTAAAAAGAAAAAAAGAAAAGTAAATAAAAAAAATATTTTAAAAAATGAAAAGCTTTGAAAAAGAGGATTTATAGTATGTTAAAAGTTTTAATCCGATTAATTCTCCATAATCGATATAAAATGTTTGCAAAAGCCACGTACACTATGATCTTACTCGAACTAAAGTTTCAAATATTATGCTATTTCAATAGAGGGGTAAAAAAAATGTAAAAAAGAAATACAGAATTTTGAGTTTGGAATGGTTTCAATAATTATATATATTTTCCTAATTGCTGAAATATCTGAGAATGAATGTTCTCAAGTACAACTGTTTCTTGAAATTTTATTCAAATTGATTTATCGAATCTTTATTATACGATGTGTTTGACGAGTCCCTGCATTTTCTTTTGTGTATGGAGTCACTGCTGTTGTGATGTAACAGTAAAAGTCAGTAATCATAAACCATTCCAAATTATGGGCAGATTTTCATGCAAGCATCCTTTGCATTCGTTTATTTACGATTTCTATATGTAGGCAACAGAAAGTTGTGTTACGCGTAGAACAGTACTTTAAACAACTTTCTCAATTGGCTATTCAGCCACATCGCAAGCAAAGAACGCAGCGGATGCTTGCGTGAAAATCCCCTTATGTTTTTGTTGTATATGATTGTTGAAGTGATTGTTAACATTTGAAGTGGAAAATGGAAACGTCGGAAAAGCTGCCATACAATAAAATTCCGATGATGAAAAAACCTATATATCTATATAAAATATTGAAATTCTTTTAACAATTAATATTTTTCTGACTAGAGTATGCACTTCTTTATTAAAAACTAGTTGAATATACCCATGCTTCGCACGGGGGCTGTATTTGGAAGTCAACGCCTGTGGGAGTATCACATGGATTTGATATTAATATCGGTCATTTTGGGCTATTTTTTTTTTACGTGTCTCGCATCCCACCCCCGCTGACTCTCGGCCCGCATCCAATTGTAACTAAATTTTCAAGTCATCGCTAATGGAAGTGTCACCACTGATTTCAGGGACCGCGTAAACTATGAATTCGACACTAATATCGGTTATTTTCTACTACTTTTACATGTCCAGGTAAACGCCCCCCTGAGACCTCCCTTGTTCGAATTTTGACAAAAACATTTAACTCTGGTATGGAGCCTGGACCAAGGCATTCGTGACTAAAATTTATTAACTCTCAGTCAATTTGTCTGGTTCCCAAGCCGGTTCCGGTAAACACCCTCTGAGACCCCCCTGGTTCGAAATTTAAAAAAAGGTTTTCGTCTTGATCTGGGGCCTGGGTCAAGGTACCCCAGACCAAAATTTGGTAACTCTCGGTCCACTCGTCTGGTGCCCAGGCCGCACAAAGACAGAAAAACACACAAACAAACTCTTTATTTTATTTATATTAGATAGAGTATTTCGTAACAGTATGGAAACTGTTACGAAATACTTTAGTTTTGATTTTAAAAAAGTGCATATTCTGGTCAGAAAAATGTTAATTATTTAAATAATAATTCCAGAGTCAGCATGAAGGAAATTGAAATTCTTTGGAGAAGAAAAAGTACACTGTAGACGTGTTTAGACACTGCAAATAATAATAATAATAATAATAATAATAATAATAATAATAATAATAATAATAATAATAATAATAATAATAATAATATTTAATTTCAAAAATCAGTGTTTGGACACTTCCATAGAAACAAATTTTTCTCATTATGTAACATGTCAAAAAAAATGCCCTGAAGTATTCTATCAGGAAAATAATATTATCCAGAGTATATCCTAACAGTATTTGTTAGGCAATTACCCTAAGAGAGTTCAAAATGTACTTCATTACCGCATATTCGACAGATGCATCCAATGAGTACAGGCAGAAACGATTTTTATATGGTAAAGTGTAGTAGCACTATTAAAAAATCTTTTCTGTGCATATATAGTCATTGAGACACATCAGAAGCTCTGATAATTTTTGAACACTCTTAAATCAGTTCCTTAGAAGATATTCAGAGTGTTTTTTGTAATACAAAATTTACCATTTTTCTTTTGTTTGTTTTTCATAAGTGAAAGGAGATAATGAAATGCAACTTACCACAATCATAGATAATGTTATTCTACTAAGAAAATATGAACCTGAAGAATGTTCAGTGTTACCATCCATAGAAATTACAGAGTTGCCAGAATAACAACGCCCCTAAAATCTAAATTATGGCAGCGACTAGAGGAACGATCTCAACTGCATTTCATTACCTATCATGTTGCCTTGGAATCTTGTGAACTACTTTTTAAATAACATTATTATTTAACTTTAATAACTGCATGTTAAAACTTTATTCCAAACTAAACACAACTATTATTTAAACAGTAATTCAAAGGAAACCAAAACAACATTATACGTAATCAAATGCAGTTGAGATCGTTCCTCTAGTCGCTGCCATAACTTAGATTTTAGGGACGTTGTTACTCTGGCAACACTGTAATTTCTATGGATGGCAACACTGAACATTTTTCAGGTTCATATTTTATGTTGTAGAACAACATTATCTATGATTGTAGTAAGTTACATTTCATTATCCCCTTTCACTTATGAATAAACAAGCAAAATAAAAATGGTAAATTTTGTATTATTTTTAGTAAGGCAGGCTCTTAAACCATTGCCACATAAAGTCTAAATCATGTTCAAACACTGGCTTGCAGTGTATTAACATTCTTCTTTTGCATATAGAACAAACACGTTTGCAACTATAGAGCTGGTTCAGTGTTATATTTCATGTTAAGAAGCTGCACATAGTCTGCGTAAAACAACTTAAAGAATGAACAAGACTGCTTTCACACAAATTTTATTAGGCTCAACTCATTCTTTGTATTCAAAGAAAAGAAAAAGAAAAAAGAAATTACATATATTAAGAGCATGTCTGACAACACTTGTAAACAACGAAATTAGCTCGCAATTTTGCCGTCTCTGCAAATACTGTATATCACATGTATATTACCTCGTATTAATGGTTGATCCGAAATTGGGTTTGGGCACCAAACCTCGCGTCCCAAAATCTCGCCTGTCCTAAATTACGTGGGACGTAATCTCGCCTGGGAAAAAATTTCGTCAGTATAAAATCTCGTCACGGTGATTTCTTCGATGTAGAATGTTTTAATTGTTATATGTATATATTTAGTAATAACACATAATTGCATTAAAATAATGACAAGAAAAATTCTAACGCATGCTTAGGAAATATTATATATATACATATATGTATGTATGTATGTATGTATGTATGTATGTATGTATGTATGTATGTATGTATGTATATATATATATATATATATATATATATATATATATATATATATATATATATATATATATATATATATATATATATATATATATATATATATATATACACTAGAAATAAAAATTACTATGTTTGTGACATCATATCTCTTGAGCCACCCAACCGATCTCAATCAATTTTCAACATAGATGAGCCTAAGGCCTGGGATGTTTTATTATTTCACTTTAACGGTGCAACTTAGGGGAGGGGGAGGGGGTTTCATCCCGCAAAGTTTTTGCCAAGCGAGATTTTGGTCCGCGAGGATTTAACAGGCGAGTTTTTGACCCACGCGATGCTTTGGGCGGTGAGGTTTGGGCCACGCGAGGTTTTAGGCGGCTGGTTCAGGCCACGCGAGGTTTTGGGCGGCGATATTTCGGCCGTGAGATTTTATCCGTATCCTGTGAAATTGAAAGTAAAGTGTAAGAAATAATAAACTGTAGATTTCTTTTGTAACTGTGATCTAATCTCTTTCCTCAGTTCGTAGGATCTTTTCCACATTCCAGCTTCTTTATGCATTGACATCAACACTTGAGCAATTTCTCCTTTTCGTCGTTCTTTTCTTTTTTGTTCTCAATATTCCCTCTCTGTACCGTACTAAATATTTCATTCACATTAAAATCCTTCCCTTTACTTAACTATGTTCTTATATATAAAGTAAATGATTTTAACACGGATAATTACTTTGATTGGAAAGAAATTGTAGCAACGTTCTCCACAACAGAGGTTTTCAACCTTGTTTTTCTTGTTACTTCTCGTAAACAGTTCATACTTGATGCTCTTTCTTCGTGCTCATTGGTCAAACGTGCATTTCGTCTGACCTCATCTACGATTTCAGATGTAATACTGAATTCTCAAATTTTCAATAATAATAATAATAATAATAATAATGTCACCAGTTTATACGTATTAAGCCTTGGATATAGCGTCTTTGAAATTTTACTAAAGCTAAATTTAAATGGTAATTAAATGTGGGGCATTATTCATAATTTCACAGTTTATTTCTGTTAGTAGCTTGCTTCCCCTTGCTTGCTTCCCACTTCTCCAGAGAGGGAGTTCGGATCCCACGTTCAGAACCGCTGCTCTATAAGTTAGAACAATTTTGTTGAATCATTCAAGGATATTTCTATTTATCTTTTAATAACATAAAATAGGCAAGAAATGTCCCACATTAAGTTATGCAAAGCATTGAGAAAACGCAAGGGAGTTTAACAAAATGATAGAAAAAGCCAAAAGAAGTTACAGTTGATCAACCGTTTTAGAACAGAAAATTGCTACGTGAAGACGAAGATGTTAGCTGAGAACTGTAGTGTGTCAAAAAAACTTACAAATAGCAAATCCCTACTATTAAGATTCATTTATTTATTTACAGAGAATATTATACGTAAAGATATCCATTTACAGTATCCATAACGACAGATAAAAATGTAACAGTAGGATAAACATACAATTGATAATTTTAATGACTGGTTAATCATCTATTCTGTCACTTAAAGAATTTACTGCTTTTCTAAATTTAGTGAATATATCAATACTTGGATCAACCACACAAATTTGTTGTAGAGCTGACACATGTTTCAAACAGGTGAGTTTTTCATTGTATTGGTCTTGAATGTTCTACTATGAAATAAGTCAGTTTTTGGACGTCTTTTGACGTTGGAAACTAAATTTCAGAAGTTCAAGTAATGGCAACACTTGGGTGTTAAAGTTTATAATTTTGTATAGAAGGTAGAGTAACCGAACTTTTCTTCTGCTGTAAACGGTTACAATGTTAATTCAAGATTAGCATGTTTCAAATTTAAGATGTATGACTGTTTCGTTAAATCTAAGTACCCTGCGAATTTTGATTGTATCATTTCTACTTTACGGCTAAATTTTTTGCTTACAGGTTTCCAGATTTCGGCAGCATATTCAAGTTTCGATTTAACAATTGCATTATAAATCGTTTTTAATGTGTCTTGTTTCTACAAATTTCTTCGAGTTCTTATTGTATATCCCAAATTTTATAAGCTTTGCTCACATTTTTTGTAACGTGGTAGAAAAATGTTAGTTTGGTCTTAAAAGTGAACCCGAGGTCCTTAAACTCTCCGGTTCCTTTTAACATTGTCGTTGTCAATGTAATAGTTATATTTTAGAGATGTGTTCTAACGCGAGTATGGCATTATAAAATATTTATTTACATTGAGGTTTAGATCATTGAGTTGACATCATTTTAAAACCGCATTCATATCGTTTTGAAAAGATAACGAGTCGTTGTCATTACAAATATTAATACATCTTCCGAATTTTAGGTCATCTGCATATAGATTGCTGAATGAATTTGCAGGCAATTGGGAATATCAAGCTGTTGCTGGTGATGATAACGATAAACTAATGTACAGATTATTTTTATTTTCTTTTAACTTTGTTGCAGTAAGAACACGAATATTTTACTGAAAACGGGGGAAAACGGAGAAACTCGAAAAGCATATCTGTCAGCTTTTTTGCACAGACTATTCCTGGTAAGCTGAAGATTATTAAGTATAATGTAAGCCCAAATAACAAAATAGGACCAAGATAGAAAATAACATCTTACTAAGAAATATGTCTAAATTATGTATGTTATGAAATAAGAGTGCATACAGAATGAGGAAAGATGTCCTATCAAAGATAGGCTGAATTTTAAAAGTTGAAGTTGGAAAAACAATGCAGTATATTAAATAATGAATGTGGCAATAAAAATTAGATTATTTGTACCAAGTAGTGAACATGTATTAAGAATATATACAAATATATATATATATATATATATATATATATATATATATATATATATATATATATATATATATATATATATATATATATATATGAAAGGAAGACAAATGGAGAAATTAAGATCAAACTTTCATAGCATGACCACAAGAGCATAACAATAAAACAAACGAGGACAGAAATCACTATGAACAATATAAGAAAAAATATACTCACATTGCGAATGTTTTGACTTACCCTCATATATATATATATATATATATATATATATATATACCTTTTCAACTACTTCTGTTAAAAGATAGCTACATATATAGAACACTCGAGAAAAATATCGAATTATAGCAAACAAACAAAAAAAGGTAACTACTACTTACCAATAATGGTTAGGTTGATTTTGAGATTTCGAGTTGGTGAATTGCGGAAATCCACCCGACACCTATATACACCTTCATCCTCCAAGCGTAACTGTGAAATCAACAGTTCAGCTGGAACAGTCACTGTACGGAACATTGCTCGATTCCCGAAAGCGGTGGACGACGACCACGTTTTCCGTTCCTCGAATTTACGACCACGCACATCCACACTGGAAAACAGAGAAAAACAGTAGAAATTAAAAATTAGCTCTACACCAGAAATTCACTTCCAAATATTAAAATACGAATTTCAGACAGAATTACATTTTAATTTTGGGAACAATTAATGACTAAGGTGTTTTCCCCGCTTCTTGTTTATCGTAAATTATTCAAAAATATTAATTTTATGTAAAAAAGAAATATCCAAATCGTTCCAAATTGACTTGCAAAAGACAGGGACTAGTTTAGAACGAGAAACACGAGAAGGAACTTCGAGAGAGAATGAGCCAGGGTATCTAACGTTAGTCAAAGTGCCCATATATGGGATTCGATCTCAGAACTATTCGGTTTCTAAACGGGAGCGAGTAAAGTTTGCTTAAACCAAGCCAATAAATGAATATAAGCAACGACGAAATACGAGTAACTATGCATTTCAGTTCAGCTTATTTTAGACCATTTCTGTTTCAAGTGTCCCCTCGAAAAATACGTGAAACATACTTCGATCCCTCCCTCGCCGCTCTTTTACGGAGAAAACCTTCCCTTTACTTTGGAGAAATAAGTGAATAACCTCAGTTGCGTTGTCAATTTGTCATTCAGTCATTTGATCTTGGCGAGTGAAAATCGTAGGGTACAATGGCTAACAAGATAGTGCACAGCGAAGACCGTGAGAAAATTCAATGTGGCAACCCTGTCCATATCAAACAATTGCATAATCTCAGCCGCAGCAACTTGTCTCTCCTCTTTTGAGGGAGGTATGGGAAAACAAATTGACAGCAGCGCCAACGGGGCAACACTTGAACTAGAAAGGCTGTAACTAACTGGAACAATTACAGTTAACTGAAATCGAAGAACTAATTTGACTCAGTCAGCATTTTTATCTTATCCAAATACTTGATTATTACCTACGCATTTGTATACAATATTACATAGTAATTAGTTAATTCTTGATATGAATAAAATTGTAACCAAAGTACTCATTGATTCACCAAGTACTCGAATAAATACTAGTAAATTAACTCTTGATTTGAGTAAAAAATATTCACTATTCTATCCAAAGTACTCAGACATTTTTCAAGTCCTTGTAATGCCAAATCTAACTCTTGATTTGAGTAAATAAATTAAGGATTGCATTCAAAATATTGTGTGGTTTTCACAGTGTTAAAATAAATCTAGATGCTAAGGAATTAACTCTTTAATTTAAGTTTAAATAGTTCAGAATTGTATCCAAGATATTCGGCAATTTCCGAAGTACTTAAAAACATTCTAGAAACTAATTAGTTAACTCTTGATTTGAGTAAATGATTTCAGCATTGTATCAAAAATATTAGATAGGTTTTGAAATGTTAGATACCACACAGAAACTAATGATTTTACCTTGTGCTGTTCTTATCAACACGCTAATTATTGTATTTAAATACACATTAAAATACAAATTACCTCACATACTTTCAATTTCGTATTTAATGGGTTTTACTTCGTGGCACTACGACTGATCGTAAGGAAGAAATTGCATATTTAAGAACTACGGAAGGTGCCATGTTTGAATGCACTTGCATTCGTGGGAAGTAATTACGCGCATAAAGTAGTATGCAAGAATCAGATTGCTCTAACTTGTTCTACTCTAAGAAACTATGTAAATTGTGATTTCAGTAAAAAAAAAAAATTCAGAATTATATCCAAAATATTCAGCGATTTTTTTAAAAAAAATATTTGGATACAAGCCAGAAACTAATGAGTTAACTCTTGATTTCATTTAATGAATTCGATATTGTTTCCAAGTATTTAGCAATTATTTGAGCAATTGAACACATGCAAAGCTAATGAGTTAGCTAATTCTTGATTTGGGTAAATGAATTCGATATTGTTTCCAAGTATTCAGCACTTATTCAAGCAATTGAATACATGCAAAGCAAATGAGTTAGTTAACTCTTGATTTGGGTTAAAAAAAATCAAAGTCATATCTAAACTGTTCAGTGATTGCACAAGTAAGTTGGAAACAATCCAGAAGTTAAAATATTAGTCATTGGTTTCAATAAAAAAAAATAAATAATTCAAAATTGTATCAAAAATATTCAACGATTTTCCTTTATGCAACGACGCTGAATTAATAAACTGAAAGTGTTAATTTGAATCAACTCAAACAATAACTAACTCATTTCGATACTGGGTTATATCCAAATGATTGAGAAAGTACCATTTGAACATGAAATCAAGTTTATTACTGATATCATATTACAGATTATAGTGCATTATTTATTGTAGTTAAATAACGTATCGAACAGATGATAAATAATGAAGTTTTCAAATTATTAATTGCTCTTATCTTCTTTCTTTTACTAGAAAGATCAACCTTAAAATGAAACATTAAACGATTATTGGAAACTAAAATTGGAATTCCTTCATATTTCTTTTTACATGCGTGCTGAATATGATAGGTTAAGGATAAAATTGATGAAGATGCTTAAATTAAAATTTCAGTTGGGTGTTGAGTAAGACTTATCTTGATCAATTTAGAGACGATAAGGAAAAAGAAAGAGAAAGACGGAGAAGAAAAAAATGAAAGATTGATTGTAGTAGATGAAGATTATGTTCTTTTTATCCTCCTTCTTATTTACATTTCATCTTCTGCCTTTAATAGCACAGAAAAAAGATTGATGAATCGTGTTTCATAAGAGGTGTGTGAGCAACACTGGTGGACTACTCTTAAGGAAAGAGTTTCTTTGAACCTTTCTTTGCATTTTTTTTCCTTTCGTAAGTTTACAATTCATTATTCATACAGTGAAAATATATTTCATAAAATTTATTATCATGCTCTCGAAGAAGTACATCAGTCTTCCGTGTGTCCGTCATATATATATATATATATATATATATATTTTATAATATTTTCATGTCTTGTAAAGAAATTCGATATCAATATTTATAATATTTTTTAAAAGATTCAATTCGTGTCTCTTGTGAATGTACTGTATTTCGAAAGCTTGTGCAAAGTATTGTATTATTCATCCATGGGTAGTTATGAAACAGTTCTTTCTTGGTATAGTCTTGTACAGAGAAAAAGATCTCTCATCTTTGATTGAAATTATCCAACTTGTAAGATACATTAAATATCTGTCACTTAGCTTGCATTACCTGTACAGAAAATGTTGCACACATATATGTATAGGCAATTTAGAAAACAATAACACAGCATTGACACTTTGGTATGGTTTTAAATATGAGTAGCTAAATAAACGTATTCGAATTAACGAACTTTCTGTGCTGCGTGTCTCATAAATTCCGAACCATAGCGAATTTTCTGTCTTAATATTCGTTCTTTTTTCTCTTACAGATCAGGGGTCTAGAAGCAAAACCTGCTAATTCATTTTTCAGTTTTGTGAGGAGACGAAACAAAAGTGACTTCCTTATGTTTCATAATTGTCAAACATTTTTTTAATGTTTAGTGGTTACTACTTAATCCAGAGGAGTAAAATCTACCACTAATGAAAAACAATTATTCAACAGTTCTGAAACAGAAAAGAGTAATTTGTTTTTTTTTTTTTTTTTCGTTTTCTGGCAAATTTGAAAAATGGACTTAGCAGGTTTTGCTTCTATATCCCTGAGATGTTCTTGCATCTGGATTGATTAAGTGTTGAGAAACCCATTCATGTGGTACTGATTGTAGCAGACACCAATTAAAGAGATGTCAATTAGGAATTTCCAGATAGATTGTACCCAGATTGACACCTTAGTTAGGTGAACAAACTCATTCAACAATTTGGAAAAGACGAAATCTTTAAGAGACAAATTTCGTAGTAGGTCATAGATGACCTTAACAGATGAGTAGACATCGTTTCAGTGTCCTGCTTAAATGTCTTTTGTGAAACTTAAGAATATTTATCCAGAGGTAATTCACAGAGACGGTAGAAAACTCTATCCATAAAATTCTAAAAAGCAATGCAATTGTATCCATTCGATATACAATTGTTACGAACATTAGGTGAGAATGTTCCAGGTAGGAGAGTCGAACATTGCAAATGGACTCTGCACGAATGTGAGATTTAACCCAATTTTCCGTTTACTGTCCTTTCCACTAACTACTAAATTTTCACGTTTCTGGGGAGATGAATAAGAAAACTCAAGTTACTCGTCACTACAACACTCCTATTGGATGTTAGCTTCCTATACAAAAGTGATGATTGCCTCATGCTCTATGTGGCTTAGAGAATGATCAAATATCTTATTTTCTGTCTAAAATATTATAACCGAACAGACATATTTTGGCAATGCTCTAATAGAAAGGATTTTCAATGTTCTTGAACCCGTAAGAAAACTTCCTATTTCTTTTTCAGCAGGCCAATGCATCGCTGCATGAAAGATGGGAGTTCAGCACATGGCTGGACTTGCAATTTATTGGACATTGATTCGTTGGAAAGAAATGACTGGGAATTTTCCAGAAATCCAGACTTCACATCCTATGACTTGCCTCTGTTATGCCACTTAAAAGAAATGGTGAACCATGGGAAAAAACAAAGTGAACATATTGTATCATGATCGTTTACAGTTACTCCATACATTATTGGTCCTGTCACATTGGAAAAAAGCGGAAGAGAAAATATTCACCTTTACATAGGGGCTAACGGTGACCTTATTGAATATTAATTGTAAATTGGACATTTTTGTACTACTCCCGAGTTTTGACATGTCCTGTATCTAGAGTATGTATCTAGATTACATGAAGAATTGTGTGTTTTGAAAAGACAGTATATCACTGTCCAATTAGTATTATGTATCTAGATTGTGTATATGACACAGTGTGTTTTGATGTTTATTTTTCATTTTTTAAGTTAGTTACACCTCAAAGTAACACAACATCTTTCTCCTCACTCTACAAATCCCAGTGGAATTATGTGTTTATTTTAGTGTGTTTGTGTATATCAACGATATTTTGTTATTTCAACAACAGAAAACTAATACACGAACTTCAACAAAACTTACTTTTGGCAATTGAAAACATATTATGTTATTACAGGAACTGCATAGAAAACACTCCAGGATATGCAAATGGTAAATCACTATACATGTTACACACAAAACCTTTGACAAATTTAGTATACTTCTTTTTTTTACCTGTATCACTACAGGCTTCATTATTATATTTCAATTTTCGTTTATAATTAAGCAATTAAAGTATATTAATTGAAATTTCCCAACAATGCATATTCATTTGGACAACAAAATACTGACATGTAATTAGCAGACGCTCGTTTTAAATATTCCTTCAAGGCATGTGAACAAACATTATGGTAGCTTCTGCCTCAACTAGCATAATACATACATATTTTCTTTTGAAAAGGTGAATTCATTTTGTGTATGATATATATATGTTGAATACGATTTCATTAGCAAATGTACAACACTGTGAAAATCAGCTTTATGACAGATAATGGCTGTGCAGTTGTAGAGTATTGATTTTGCGTTGATAACTTTTTTGTGAATAAAGGAAAACTGGGATGTGTTTGCAATGTATTAAACGGGGAACTAATTAATAAAGCTTTATTGTAATCAAAGTTGTTTTTGATGCCACTACTTTGAGTTTGTTAAACATCCCCCCACCCCCCGTCGTTACAAAGGAAGTGCCAAAAGGGCACATAAGATACGACAATATCCTCATTAGAATCTTAAATTATTCAAATTGTTTATTCTAATAAATAAAACTAAAATGTCAACGAAATTATTGTGGCCCCGGGTAGAATAGTCGCTCACGTTCTCGTCTTTGGTGTGTGCGGTCCCGGGTTTGATTCCCGGTTGGGAACACTCAGTCGAAAAAGTGTAAAAGCTTTTCTTCAGGCCAGCCGTAATGGATGAGGTTTTTTTCTCATTCACACAGGCAAATGCCGGGATGGTATCTAACATATAAGTTCCAGGACGATTCCTGCCTCCTTTTTTCCCGGTAGTGTGATCGCCGATGGACGTCATCCCTCATATACGTGACGGGCTAACATGGTCATAGATGTCATACGCCCAGAAATCTAATTCTTAATCGTATGCTAATCAAAATGATTATTTAAATAAACCAAATTGTTAGAGCGGCTTTTACTAAAATATCTTCATATTTGGAGATCGAAACAAAATCAAGTTCCAGCTTCTGAAAAATCCTATGAAAACCTTACATTTCAAATTTGGTCAGATACATTTTAAAAATTATAGTATTCCACGGCTATGTTATTAGGCTAAAGGAAGGGTGATTAATTATAGTAAAACATTATCAAAGAATCGGTAAAATGAAGATGTAAGAGGAAATGGAAACCACAGGGACACAATGTTGTCCACCATGAATTTACATGACCTGTGGTTAAACCAGGAACCCCTTTCTTACCGCCAAAATTGGACCAATCCTAAACCTCAACTGTAGTCGATAACTCGGGGATCAAAGATGTGCAAAGAAAAATATTTCTCATGCGTAATAAGAATACTTTCATGCCCAAGATTGGTCGAGGTCTGATAGGTTTTGTAGACCGCGTACATCGTCCTTGTTGTGGTGATTTTCTTTAGAGACACAACAGAAAAAGTAAACAAACAGATGAATTGATTTATCAGGAAATGTCCCATGAATGATGATTTGCCTATTACTGAAGACGGTATTTCGGTAGGGTGTTGAATAATTAGGTGTGTACGGTTTGCAGATTATATGGTACTTGCTGCGCAATGTGAAAAGAAAATCGATTAGATGTTAAAAGACCTTAAGGGACGGCTGTGAAGAATATGGAATGAAAATAAACGAATGAGAAGGTGTTAGAAAGAGTGGAAGAGAAAACACTTAAAATGGAAAGGGCCAAAGACGCTACAGTTAGTGCATGATACTAAAACAGAAAAATCGTACGTGAAGACGACCAAGTAACCAGCCAATAATGGCAGAATACCTATGACGCTGATGATGATTACTAGGATGCTGATTTTCTAAATGGCTGGAAATCTAAAACAGATAAGTGAGTCGTGATAAGGGTATCTCATGTAAAATAATATTGTCTAGCTAGCTCTTGTTTCACTTTTCGATTTTATTTTACCTATTTGAAGATATCACATAATTACTGTAAAATTAAGAGTATTTTAATTTCGCCTTGATAGGTCCCTCTTAAAACAGAAATCTTTATTTATTTATTTCTTATGCATGCAAAAAAATTTCACTTTCACTTTCACTCTCTCTTCTTTCATATGAGTACAGGGGGAGTTTACACTTCTCTCACGTATCTCTGGAGGCCCCTCCATCTTCATCTCACAGTGACAGATACTCCCCAGAGATGAAACTTTTAAATACTATATAACCACTGTATATTCTCTACCCCTTATTTCATTTCAACGTTGGCCTATCGTTCATTAGCTATATGTTTCTATTCGTATAGAACTGTTTAAAAATAAACACTATAGTGTGTTCTTCCTACATACTTCTATTTCAATTCTTCCTTAAAGGAAAATGTGAACTAGCCAATCTAAAAATCTCTTAATTTTGTGAGAGTTTCTTAGCCAAACTGTGATTCGGTTTCTTGCTATGCGAGGTTAATTACTAACAAATCTCCGAAAAGTTTTGTTATGCAAAAACATCTGTTCACCAACCTGCAAATATTTCTTTATGCGGCAATATTTTTTTAAAACCTAACTGTGAATTGTTAGATATTTTCTTAACTAATCTATACTGCATTAGTATGCCAGAATAGTATTAAAACTATCTGTAAAATTTTGCTAAGCCGAACAAATTTTTCCTACTATGTGAGAATATTTCCTCCTAATAAAACTTACGCATAGTTATACAAATTAATTCCCTCTTTGGTTTTCATTTTTTAAGTATTACGTAGGAACCAAAGATTTGCACATTATAATATTCCAGTGGGTTGTATTAGGCGTCAGGGTCTATCAAGATGCAAAGTTTGATCCAGGTCGAATGTGTTAGGTTGTTCTCGTATAATATATAGTGGTTTTGTCATTGATTTCTCTAGCGAAAAAGAAAGAAAAAAAAAAACATTTGCATAACAAAAACTTTGAACATTAGTTACAGAATTGGTCGTACAATGTAAGAGTGTAAGATTTGTTTACAAAAGGAAAACAAAATCTTTGCCACATACCGAAAAGATAACTAATTGCTCAATAAATAGTTCAGTATAACTTATGTTTCCAGGTTATTAAAAATCATTCACCGGCAAGGAAATCATTATAGATTGACTTAGAAATTTACAAGAAAGAATCATGCAACGAATAGTTTATACCTTGATAGGGAAAACTTCTGTTGGACCACAAGTTACTGTGTGAAACCATGTATGTGTTTTGTTACATGTAAATTTTGAATATCATATAGCCAACATATCTTTCTTTTCCCCCACACAAACAGCAATTTTTTCTTTCTTTAATGTCTAAAGAATCTGGCACTGAGCGAGGATCTATAGCTTAATGTGAGATCTACCGAAAACAGAATCCAGGTCTTCAATGCCAAAGGCGCGGACTCTAACCGTACAACCAGGAGACTTTATTTGCACTATGATCTTGTGTGCAAATACAGCTTATAGTGGTATTTTAAAACTGTATATCTTTCCTGTTAATTATGCATATTTTTGTACTTTGCCTTAAAGTTATTCTGCTATTAAGAAAACCGCCTTGGCAACTGAATTAAATAGTATCTGTCTTCTCGCAGGCGTTACGTACTGAAGGGGTAGGTAAGAGGTAAATGCCCAGAAGTTGCCAAGAAGGCAGAGGAAGATATTGTGTACAACTAAACTACCAAAAGAGAGAGAGAAAAAAGTACAATTTAAATAGGTGGCTTGAAACGCGAAACTGGAATCATTAGTTCGCTAGATTGCGCTGTTAGGGGTTCACGCTACACTAAGAAATGGAGTCATTATCCAAGGTAATGGTGCCATTATTTCTTCTTTGTGACACAGTAGAAAAGACCTAATGATAGAGGAATCGTCTAATAGAAATAATAAGATAGTCCTGTATTGGTTCGTAAGTTTTACGCCAGCTATTATCTCTCTTTTTTCCAGCTCGTATTATAATCAGATTTAGGTTAATTATTTCTAATAATGAAGGATGGTTTATATTTTACGTCAGAGCTGCAGAGGACATTTCTTCGTGTTTTTAATTAAAATGCAAATGAAAGTTCAGTCGTAAATATTCTCTCTGGGTGTACAACAGAAAACTGCGAGTTTTACCCAATGCAATGCAGTAGTTTACAAGATTGATTTTTGTTTTAAAACTAACCCAAACGGTTACGGCTCTTAATTCACACACATTACTACCGTGAGAGAGATATATACATGTATGCAGATTAATAGAACACAGTCTGAAACAATGATATTTCATTAGTTTTGGTAAAGGCTGCCATTTTTGTAAATGAGAAACTGAGTTATTATAGACAGATAGGTGTTGAGTATTAAAGGCAAATATTTCAAGATTGAATCAAAATATCCTTTTAGCCTGAGTAGTCTATATGGAAATTATGCGTACATAGCTTTAACATGTACAGATTTGAGCAGTAATTTTGATAGTAAAAGTAATAAAATTCTTATGTGTATATATAGAAGCGGCATCCATCTGTGTATAATTTAGGCGGGAGGAGGAAAGCGAGAGTGTTCAGTTATGTTTTGCTGTCATATATTGTCTTACAAGATATCAATTACGATCTTAATACAAATATGGCGGCCCAAACTAATTTCGAGGGGGAGGATTGAGGGTCTTGTAATAATCTAGCTTCGACGCCCGTGATATACAGCACGATCACTAGTATTTCTCTAAATTGTGTTGGTTATTCAGTTCTAGGATTGGGTTTGAGTGGTTGAACTAGATTGGATTTGAATTAACGTCTCATTCAGCAGCGAGGCTATATGGGACGTGGACCTACAACTTAACGTGAGATTCGAGGCACATGAGTTTCCGTCAGGATAGGTTTGAATTGTGTTTTAAGTCCTTATGCAACAGCAAATTGTATTGGTTACTCAGTTTTAAGTTTGGATTTGAATGCTTGTACTGGATTGGATTTGAATTTAGCGTCTCGTTCACAGCAAGGTTGCATGAAACGTGGACCTAGAGTTTACGTGGGAATCGAACCACATGAACTTCCGTCGGGATAGCTTTGAGTTATGTTTTAAATCCTTATACAACAGCTAATTGTATTGGTTACTCACTTTTCGATTTTGGTTTGAATGGTTGAGCTAGATTAGATTTGAATTTATCATCTCGTTCACAGTAAGGCTATATGAGACGTGGACCTAGAATTTAAGGTGAGATTTGAATCACATGAGCTACCGCCAGGACAGGTTTGAGTTGTGTTTTAATGCCTTAAGCAACAGCAACAGCAACAGCAATTGGTACAGTTGGCCAGGGCACAAAATCAACATTAAAAATCAACCCTCAGCAATATAGGCCTCTACTCATTACACTATCTAGCCTACAACAGAGTTGGACTACATGACAATGACAGATGTATTAAATTTTGCCATTGCTCGTTGAAGCAATGGTATTTTTTTAAATGGTTACCGTCGAAGTATGTGCTTTTCGTTTGAACATATAACTGATAGTGTATCTGCCACAACATACGCTACACCTCTTGAATAAGCGGAAACTTTAAGGAAGAAAAATAAAAGACAATATCCGAATGTAAATCGATTCCTTAAAATTCGTTTGGGTAAGTGTGTGTCTGCCTTGTACATATTCTGTATCAATTTTCGATTTTTTCTGATATAGATTACGGTAATTTAGATAGATTACGGTATAGGTTCTGCAGTTCAAATTTTAAATATGTTATGTTTACTAACTAACTAACTCTATGGCCTATGAAACCAAAGGTTCAATGCCACGTTCACAGAATCTCTCCTTTGACTTCTATCTGTAGCCAACTGGATCCAGTTTCTACTTTGTTTTCTTAGTCCTCCCCTCTGCGCCTAGGTTTTCCTAATAGTCATTTTCATAGTAATTGAACTTACAGTTAAGACTTCGAGAAAGCATTCCTACTGTCTTACATTCTGGTTTCATGATCTCCCCACCTGAGCATCCTAGACATGATGACCCAAACAATGTTTGGTAAACGGTAGAAATTATGCAGTTCCTCGTTATGAAGTTTCCACCATTCCTCATTCCCGTTTCTCTTGAGTCCGAATATTCCTCTCAGGATTTTTAGTTACATGTGATTAAATGATGCAAGCATGGTGCATTGCAGCTTTTGAATCCACACTACTTTTCTCACTAATAAAATATTTATTTTTGCTAATTTTAAAGACTTCCCAGTTGTTCATGAACTACTAGGAGTGTGGCATCCATGAAAGCTATGGGAGTTGTCGTTTCTTCTGATTAATCAGGTTAATGTATTAACATAAATAATGTAATAATTATATCAGAATAATGAATGCATTGAATATTCATAACAATGCATTAAGAAAAATAATAACCTCGAAAATCACGCTACTACGCTGAAAATTACATAGTTTTTATATTAAAAAAAAAAAAATAGAAGTAACTACCAGTTAATTAATTGCGATCTGCAAGACCTTAGTGTGCTGTAGAAAGTTTGTAATATAAAAGTGTGAGATGCAAGCGTTCAAAATGAGATATCAATACCGTTATACAGAACACAAAATTTGAAGAATTATCGTAAAGGGTAATTTTTGTAATTACATCAAATTTAAGTCATATTGTCATAGCTTTTAAGTTTGAGCCTTGAATAAAACAGAAATCCAACATATTTTCGAGCTGTTACGAAAATATATTTAGTCCTTTCTGGTTCATGAAAGATAGAACTAGCTTTCCGTTTCTTGCGGGGGCTTTCTCTTCAGACCCTGAATTTGCTCAGACAACCGCCTTTTATCTTTGAAAAGTCTAAGTACCAAATTTCATGTCTCTAATCTTAAAGGAACTTTGAGATATGGTCATTCTATTGTAACTCACTCTTTTTTCTCCTTTCTCGGGGAAATATTTTTAAAAAATGTTGAAACATATGTCTAATTATTTTAAATGGGTAGAACATATTGTAAAATTCGTGTCTATATCCTTCTGAGGAGAAAAGATATAGGAATTTTGCTATAATAATTGCAAGTTTGAGCCTTGAATAAAACAGAAATCCAACATATTTTCGAGCTGTTACGAAAATATATTTAGTCCTTTCTGGTTCATGAAAGATAGAACTAGCTTTCCGTTTCTTGCGGGGGCTTTCTCTTCAGACCCTGAATTTGCTCAGACAACCGCCTTTTATCTTTGAAAAGTCTAAGTACCAAATTTCATGTCTCTAATCTTAAAGGAACTTTGAGATATGGTCATTCTATTGTAACTCACTCTTTTTTCTCCTTTCTCGGGGAAATATTTTTTAAAAATGTTGAAACATATGTCTAATTATTTTAAATGGGTAGAACATATTGTAAAATTCGTGTCTATATCCTTCTGAGGAGAAAAGATATAGGAATTTTGCTATAATAATTGCCAAATCCATCTTCCCAACAAATTTCGAAAAAATCATTCCTTAGTGGTACCTTTCGTCACAAATCATATGCATTGTGAAAACTTCAAGTATCTAGCTTAAGTGGTTTGGCCTGGGCGTTGGTCATTCACACACTCACTCAGGGTTTCTTTTATATAGAGAAGTTGTCCATATCTCCGAATCTCGGTAGGATCAGAAATGAAATTTGGTAATTATATGAACTTTTCATTTAAAATAACTAGATATGTGTTTCACCGTTCTTTTTTACATTTCTCCTACAAAAAAAAAAGTGTGAAGAAAACCATTTCATTTCCCCCCTTCCTTGTCGACTTTCCGAACGTCCTTTCTTATAATACCTTATGTCACAAAACCTATGCACTATCAAAATTTCAAAGTTTCTAGCTTAAATGCTTTTTTCCTAGTCCTTGATCAATCCGTCATGACTAGTACTTTTACACATACATACAGAGATTCGAATTCTCCAAATAAATTTACAAATCAGAAGTAGGTAACTTCCATTCAATGTTTTGAGTTAAAATACTAGTGGCTGTATTATTGAAAATACCCTGTAGGTACCACCTGAATGGTTGCACTCGAGATACGTCCTTTCATACAGTCCCAAATTTGAACTTACCGAAGAACTACATGGACGAATAATGTTTGAAATTTGATTTTCATGTTTTAGTTTGAAGTGGCGCTAATTAAAATACACAAGATGGTTCGGAGAGCCAAGTGTAAAGATTTTTGCCTTTCAGGTTAGAACTAAAGGATAGTGCACGGAAGTTTTGAACTTTCCCATCACCTTTCATTATAAAAGTGTCCTCTTGTATACAGTAATAAATATTACAAGTAAAATATAAGTTCCTTCAAATAACTTGGTAATTTGCTGGTTTTTAGTAGTCATCCAATGACCATGCGTCTTAGGGCGTGTTGGATAGGTGCATCTCAATGACCAGGCGTCTTAGAGAAGGTAGTGAGAGCTCTCAATGACCAGGTGTCTTAGAGAAGGTAGTGAGAGCTCTCAATGACCAGGCGTCTTAGAGAAGGTAGTGAGAGCTCTCAATGACCAGGCGTCTTGAAGAGTAGATGGTTGTTCAATCGGTGATAATGGATGCCTTCTACGGTGTCCTTTCTTCTTTTATGCAGAAATGTTGCTGACTACTTGAATCTTCGTCACTTGCCAATCGTTGGCGATAGTTGACCACTTCTTCTTTATGGCTGTAGCCTGAAGTGTGTTCACAGCTAGCACGTGGAACCTTGTATACATGTGGCGTAAATATATATATAAAAAAAATAAGTCACAGAATTATTTTTCTTCTGTCGGTGGAAATCTGCACGTTAATTGCAGTACACACCCACAAGTCTCCTTAAAATCAAATTTTCAATGCTTATAGTGACTTTTAAAATAAAATTAAAACCTTATTTTGAAGAGAGGTGACTACGATCGATTATATTCTTGAATTGGTTAAGTAAAGGTCAGCGACTCTTTAAGCAGGACACATGGATTTACGGTTTAAAGTAGGATACGAACTCCTATCGTTCATCGAACGGGTGCCCCAATGCTGAAGGCGCGTACGCGATAATATTGTTGAGGAATCGTGCCCACGAAATGGTTCCCACTACATTTAACATAGGTGGATTGAATACCATATTATTTCCACTTTTCCTTGATTGAACTCAACCAATACGGCTTCCAAACCATCAAATAGCTCGAATCGGCAAATAACGTTACATTAGCGTATTTAACAGACTTCATGTAATTAGTTAAACTATTGAATTGCAGAAAGCAACATTTAGTTCCAATTAAATTAGATAAGAAAGATAACAAAGCTTTATCAGGAAGAAAATGATCTGAGTTGTTTCCATATGCAGCTATAAAATACAGATTTAAAACAAAGGAGAAAAAAGAAAATGATGGGAAAAATGGCTATGCAATGCTTGACCAGATATCACTTTGCGGTAGAGATTGAAGTTTTCAAATTAGGTAGAGAAACGGAAAAGAACAAGAAAGACAGAAAGAAAACAAATCAAAAAAAGAAAAAATAAACTCAGAAAAGATAAAGAATGTTAGTTTCTTTTGGGGGGAAAAAGGAGAGAGGGGAAAAAAGATTAGGTAAGAGAAATGAATTAAAAAGACAACAAACACACTCACAGAGAACAGAACACTGAGAACGTTGACAGAGGGTCAAGGAAAAAGTGGAAGATATAGAAAAAGAGAGGGAAGAGATAAAAAAAGCATACGAATATAAAGAAATGAGATTGCAGGCGAAAGGATGGGTAACAAACGGATAGGAAAAGACAGAGAGAGAAGAAAAGAGCATAGAGATAGGAAAGTACTATCTTTTTCTCTCTGTCTATCTTCCTTCCTTTCTTTTTCTCTCTCTTTCTCTCTCTCTCTGTCTCTCTCACACACACATACATACACACATAGAATCTACTACCTACGCCGCATTGGCCTCCTACCCCTACTCCCTAAAGCCCCTCCGCCCTCTCTTCTGCGGAAGTTCTCTTCACTCAGGTCGGTCTCTTGAATTCATCCGTTCAATAGTAGTTGGAAGATCGCCAGTCATAGGTAGCAGTGTCATCTAGCGAAGGGACATCCCTCCACAATTTTTGCCTACGTACGGTACAAATAAAGAAGAACAGAAAAGAAGAATCCGTAACAATTCCTGCCCCATTTTTTTGAATTACTCCTATCTCACCTGAATGTCACTTTTTTTCTTTTTTCACCACCGGATAAAATATGTACTAACTAACTGGTCCCTATTATTTTCTTACACTCTCACGTACTGTTAGCACCGTAGTCGAAAATTACTTTTTAATGGTAGTTTTTTTTTTAAACCGTATCACGTGATAATAATTTCCAGTTCAGAAACGTTGACCTTTTCACAGTGAAAATTGGCTAATTTTCTTTCAATGTTCGTGTGTTTAAAAACAATTCTTTTTTTATCCTCAGCTATTAGCCTCTAATAGGCAAAAATCATTATTTTTAAATCGTATAACATTATCTACAAATGAAAGCCACAAACGCCGTGGTAGGGCGGAAACAATAGGAGTGCTTCTAGTAACACCAACTATACTGTAAACAATACCTTAGTGCTACAAGATGTCCCAAATAAATATGAAAGGGTTTCTGATAATTGTTAAAGAAAATAAATACAAACAATATTAGGATAAAGGCTACTTTCTTTTTTTGGTGGGATGGAGGCAAATTTTAGTAATGAATCAATGTTATTCAACCTAGCTTAATACTAACGCTGAATTATTAGCTAGATTAGCGGTTTACAACCTAGGAGACGTGAGGAGTGAGCAAAGCAGGCACAAGCTATTGACAAAAATAAACTATATTCTTGATTACAAATATTACGAATGTTGTAACAAAGATGTGGTAAATTAAATACCATGCATATACAAACTAACCAACGAACAAGCACTGTGGATTCGTTAAGATTAAAGCTGGTTAAAAAACAATATTGCACTACAGTGGTAACAGAAATCATAGAGAAAATAAATCCCGTATAAATTGATAAGAATATGGTTAATAATAATAATAATAATAATAATAATAATAATAATAATAATAATAATAATAATAATAATAATAATAATAATAATAATAATAATAATAACAATAATAAATATTTCAAAATTCACTGCTTCATCTGAAATCGCAGAAGGTTAAAAGCCTTAAAAACACATATACTCGGTTCAAGAAAAACGCGACTGGGACGTGTTCCGCCCGCTGAGATTCGACTGCATTTTAATGACACAGATTTTTGCCAGTGTGCTAATAACGTGCTAATTTAATTTTTTTGTGAACATAATGACAGAGAAGCGGGACACAAACTTGGGGGAGTTTGGGGAGAATTCGGCAAAGAAATTAAAATTTATATAGATATATGAAAAGTTATTTCTCAATGAAGAGCATCTCTGTGGTAAAAAAAAAAAAAAAATAACAACTTATTCACTGCGAATTAACTCCTCAAGTTGAAACACTAGGAAATTGTTTACAGCTATTATTTCTTATAATATTATTTTGTGGGACGTTGAGTAAAGAGTTGAGGAAAAGACTCATAAAATGCTTCGTGTGGATTATCGTACTGTATAGGTCAGAAACATGGGCATTACGCAAAAATGATGAAAAATGAATGTAAGCTTTCGAAATGTCGGTGTGGAGAAGAATGGGGGAAATTAGCTGGATCAAGCGGCAAATGAATAAGATGATGTTAGAAATGGTGAGCGAGGTAAGAACAATTTTAGACATTATTTAGAACAAGAGAAACTGGTTGGTACATTGGCTAAGGAGGAGCTCTATCATAAGGAACGTGCTAGAGGGTATGGTGGCAGCCAAAAGAGGGAGAGGACGAAGGGGACTAAAGTTGTGGGCAATATCAAAACAGAAAAATAGTACGTGAAAACAAAGTGGTTAGGGAAGACAGTGGAGCATGGAAGCTTCTCAGTTGCAGCAAGTGACCTGCCAATACTGGCAGAATATTGATTATGATATTGATTTCGTAGCCTAATGAAGCACGGAGTTTAGAAATGTCTCAACCCTGACCACATTTCTGTAAAGAGGCAAGATCTGATATATTATTTTACAGAACGACAGAACAAAAATATCACAGACAGTTTAACTGTGTGGCTTACAAATCAGTTCACGTGAAACTGTTATCGTGTTTGGGGTGTTATTACGCTCAGAATCAGAAGATTCACTTTCTGATACCTTGAGTCTGGACCTTTCAAGTTACCAACAGTATTTGTGATGTGTCATAAGCGTATCGCGACGTCTCAATATTTTTCAGTGGATGAATGAGATTCTTTGGTAAAAGAACTTTAGTTGAAATAAGATGTCTTCAAAAATTCGGACTCGAAACAAAGCAACATACGATATTCGTACAGGTATTTCTTTGTCAGTGCTGGCGGCTCCAGAGGATACGGCAGCACCTTCAGTGGTTTCATAGACACCGTTACGACATGAAATCATAACATAGTTTGTTTTTTATTATTTATATTTTATTTATTATCAATAAATAATATACTATTTACTATTGTTATTTGTTATTATTTAAAAAAATAATTTAATGCAATATCTGCCAGAAGAGACGTCCCGCAGCAAATGTAATTAAACGAACTTATGAATCGCTCAACTGAAGAGAGGAAAATTTCAAAATCATTGAAATTTAACGTGAACAAAAATAGGCTAAGCATTCTCCTCGGCCCCCGTGTCGCCAATAGGCGACATGTGTATTATACACGATGTATACACTGAGACCTCATGTTGCCTATAGGTGACATGAACTCAGCGGACAACTGACAAACATACGAAAAAAAAGAAAAATAACTGAAAATTGGCTAACAGGGTATACAACCGAAGGTACTTGTAGTATTGGAACATAAAATTTCTACCCCCAAAAAATTGCTGGATCCGAGAAGGGTAAATTTGTGCTTTTGCACTTGTTTTGCGTTTGCAGAAAATTGTGCGCTAGTTACCTCATTTGGTAAAGGTATTGTAGTATACGTATAAAAAAAGATACGCGTATACGAGTAACAAACTCCGTCGCATCCATTTTGCTTAGTTTCGAGTAATCTCGCAAAACGTGCAGTGCAGCTCCATATACACACATTTGAACTAGTTTTTTTTTTTTTTTTTTTTTTTTTTTTTTAGTATGAAATATTAAAGTTTTAAACATTTCGTAACAAACAGTGATCGTCCAGAGATAACAATCTGTCGTCCAGAGAAAGTTTATTGTATTTTAATTTTATAATAAGGAATATGTTTGCTAATTGTTATTTTATTCCTAATGTATATCTAGAATATATTTTAACCAATACGTATATACAGTATTTATGTTACAAATGTGACAATAAGTGATTTCGAAGATTTGCCTGCTGGATGTGTAATTTAATTTTAAGAAAAAAGAATTATTAATTCTTTGAAATGAAATGAAATCTTTAAGTTTTACGACCCACGGTTATGCCGGTGAGGCTAAAGGAGACGGTGATAATGAGAGATGAATGTAAATGGTGGAATGAAGAAAGTGGGAGGAAACGGGAGAACCCCGAGAAAACCCACGAGCACGGTGTTTGTCTATTAATTCTTTGAAATGAATATTAAATGCAAATGGTATATCAAGAAATTGACTGTTTTCATTTTAGTCTTATTTTAAAATTCAGCATGAACATTGAAAATTTGAGTATTTTAACGTTCTGACAAGAGTTCAAAGTGCTTAATCTAACATTTCATTGTACTGTAAGTAATTGTATATTGATATTTGACCAAGTACTGTATTTTTACCAGAAAGCTGTTTGTAGCACTAAAAATATTATTATTATTATTATTATTATTATTATTATTATTATTATTATTATTATTATTATTATTATTATTATTATTATTATTATTATTATTTTCTGCTTCAGTAGCTTAACAGAATACATGACAAGCATGGCGTTAAATCATTCCCCCATTCCTCTGCAATTTAATGGAAAACAGAAAATGATAATTTCTCAGAGACAAACACAAACAGAATTTCGTGTAGAATACATAAATGTTCAATGTTTACAAGAGCCTAAAGGATGGTCTTGTTTGCATAAAATCAACTATATGCATTGCGTTATTGCGTTGAGTATATTTATAGAAGCGAGTGTGGGTATACCCCCCATATATATATATATATAATGCAACATATGTGTGAGCATTGACTGGAATGAAAGATAAACAATTCTGTATTTGTAATATTAAATTTTGTAGTTTTTAGTGTTTGTACTTTTTTTTTTCCTTTTTCATACTGGTATATAGCTGGCGATATCTTGGAAACGACTTCTGCCCAATGATTGCATTTAATTTTGTTTTTATCTTTTTATTTTGGGGGGAAGGGGCAGGGAGGAGAAATATAATATAATATGCGTGAATAGAATAGATAATATTTTCAGAATCGAAGAAGTTTGTTTACAAATCTCACAACTGGTGGCAATATAGGCGTCCATAGCCTGTTTGTCCTCATTGTTGTGTACAGTTCTTATTTTTTTAAATGGTAAAATGCGTTGTTAAAAAATTCTGAACAAATACTTATTCAGTATTCTGAACAAATACTTCAAAATATTTCTTTTGCAATAAAAAATACACTGTATTTAATATTTAAAAAAAAAATACAGCAAAAGAAATATATATACAGTAGAGCGTCGATTATCCGAACGTCGGTCAACCGAACGACCGCTTAACCGAACTGTGTCCTCGCTCGCACCTGTTACTCTCCCACCCTACCGTCCATCATCCCCCCAGGCACGTAGCCAGGATTTCGTAATAGGGGGGGTCCGTGACGAAACACTGTGGTTATCACACTAGGGGCTGGATCGTTCTAAACTGTTTTACTGGCAACATATATTAGTTCGTTTAGCCAGGATTTCATAATGAGGGGGGGGGGTCATGACATGAAATATTGTGGTTACACATTAGGGGCTCGATCAATCTAAACTATTTTACTAGCAACATACCCATATTGGTTTATTAGGACAATAAAATTAGGATATGTTAATAAATATTTTAATAACAAACTATAAAGAAATCTCCAGTAAAAGAATATTTTTAAAATATTGAAAAAGGTATAGTCTTTCGAAGTCATTCGAACTCGGTTCCTCTTGTCTTCTTTCTTCTTTTCTTATCTTCGTTTAATGCCATCAAGGATAGCAATGAGATCTCTTTGGCAGTAAAGACATTCTAAAAAATGGATTAGTGTTGCTGCGAAATTGAAAATTTCTTTAACACGTGTAACTGGAATCTATGTTGACAGGCTCATATTATTGGTTATTGTGGGCATTTCTTAAGTTCTATCTGAGAGTCTATCTGATCGAACAGGTTTATCGATTGTCATTTGTAGTCCATAGGATTAGCATGGAGCTAGATGGAATTCGGAATGCTCCGTTACAATAATGTCCATTTTGAACTTGAACGCCTTCCGTTTCCTCCACACAAAGCTCCTCATAAAAAAGAGTAACCAAACATTTGCTGTAGTTTTATATTTTTAACACTGATTCTTCTTTTTCTTGTTTCTTTTTGTTTCATCGTTCCTTTATTTTTCATTTATGGTTACGAAGGGGGGGGGGTCCGGACCCCCCGGACCCACCCCTTGGCTACGTGCCTGATCCCACTCACTCCCAAACCAAGTTTCCCACAGTAGTCGCCGCACTGAGCCACCGCTGGCGGAACATTGCTTTTAATGGGGCCTTCATAAGGCGCTGCTGACCGGCCAAGCCGCCAGTCGCTGTGTTTCAACAATCAGCACTTCTTTTTATGAATAAATTTACTGTACAGTACTTCTTTTTGGCAAATAAACATGTACAGTTCGATTATCCGAACAAACCAATTTTCCGAACACCTATGTCCCCCAATTACTTCGGATAATCGACGCTCTACTGTACCTATTAAAAGTCTGTATAGAAATAAGTGATTTGGGCAGTCGGTGAGCCGAATTTCGAAATTCTCAGAGTGCAAAGCTGTGGCCAAGCAGAACCTGGCCCTGAGCGCGCCCTACTTACTAATGATGTTTTTTTTAGAGATCCGCCAGTAGTTGCCCAGAAATAAAGTACTACATATACTGAGAAAAATCCGTTATCCAGACAGCGGTATATTGTACAATTATACGGAAACGTATGTTACCCATTTGTTACATATGTACTACCCTTTTTCCTGCTTAGATGTTACATCATGTCGCTGCAGGATGTATGGTATGTAATAGTCTTCCGTATATTACATACGTACAACTATGTTACGTCAGCTATATGTTACATACGTCAATCTGTACGTGAGATTTTTACAGCATATATAAGCTCTTTCTTACATACGTTAAGTAAGTATAAGTGGAACACTTACACGGAAAGTATTGTAAAACCTACGTTTTCAGTTATCAATTTGCTGCAGGATGTTACATATAAAGTATTGTAAAACCTACGTTTTCAGTTATCCATTTGCTGCAGGATGTTACATATAAAGTATTGTAAAACCTACGTTTTCAGTTATCCATTTGCTGCAGGATGTTACATATAAAGTATTGTAAAACCTACATTTTCAGTTATCCATTTGCTGCAGGATGTTACATATAAAGTATTGTAAAACCTACGTTTTCAGTTATCCATTTGCTGCAGGATGTTACATATAAAGTATTGTAAAACCTACGTTTTCAGTTATCCATTTGCTGCAGGATGTTACATATAAAGTATTGTAAAACCTACGTTTTCAGTTATCCATTTGCTGCAGGATGTTACATATAAAGTATTGTAAAACCTACGTTTTCAGTTATCCATTTGCTGCAGGATGTTACATATAAAGTATTGTAAAACCTACGTTTTCAGTTATCCATTTGCTGCAGTATGTTACATATAAAGTATTGTATAACCTACGTTTTCAGTTATCCATTTGCTGCAGGATGTTACATATAAAGTATTGTAAAACCTACGTTTTCAGTTATCAATTTGCTGCAGGATGTTACATATAAAGTATTGTAAAACCTACGTTTTCAGTTATCCATTTGCTGCAGGATGTTACATATAAAGTATTGTGAAACCTAGGTTTTCAGTTTTCAATTTGCTGCAGGATGTTACATATAAAGTATAGTAAAACCTACGTTTTCAGTTATCCATTTTCTGCAGGATGTTACACATAAAGTATTGTAAAACCTACGTTTTCAGTTGTCCATTTGCTGCAGGATGTTACATATAAAGTATTGTAAAACCTACATTTTCAGTTATCAATTTGCTGCAGGATGTTACATATAAAGTATTGTGAAACCTACGTTTTCAATTATCCATTTGCTGCAGGATGTTACATATAAAGTATTGTGAAACCTACGTTTTCAATTATCCATTTGCTGCAGGATGTTACATATAAAGTATTGTAAAACCTACGTTTTCAATTATCCATTTGCTGCAGGATGTTACATATAAAGTATTGTAAAACCTACGTTTTCAGTTATCAATTTGCTGCAGGATGTTACATATAAAGTATTGTAAAACCTACGTTTTCAGTTATCCATTTTCTGCAGGATGTTACACATAAAGTATTGTAAAACCTACGTTTTCAGTTGTCCATTTGCTGCAGGATGTTACATATAAAGTATTGTAAAACCTACATTTTCAGTTATCAATTTGCTGCAGGATGTTACATATAAAGTATTGTGAAACCTACGTTTTCAATTATCCATTTGCTGCAGGATGTTACATATAAAGTATTGTGAAACCTACGTTTTCAATTATCCATTTGCTGCAGGATGTTACATATAAAGTATTGTAAAACCTACGTTTTCAATTATCCATTTGCTGCAGGATGTTACATATAAAGTATTGTAAAACCTACGTTTTCAGTTATCAATTTGCTGCAGGATGTTACATATAAAGTATTGTAAAACCTACGTTTTCAGTTATCCATTTGCTGCAGGATGTTACATATAAAGTATTGTGAAACCTAGGTTTTCAGTTTTCAATTTGCTGCAGGATGTTACATATAAAGTATAGTAAAACCTACGTTTTCAGTTATCCATTTTCTGCAGGATGTTACACATAAAGTATTGTGAAACCTACGTTTTCAGTTATCCATTTGCTGCAGGATGTTACATATAAAGTATTGTAAAACCTACGTTTTCAATTATCCATTTGCTGCAGGATGTTACATATAAAGTATTGTAAAACCTACGTTTTCAGTTATCCATTTGCTGCAGGATGTTACATATAAAGTATTGTGAAACCTACATTTTCAGTTATCAATTTGCTGCAGGATGTTACATATAAAGTATTGTGAAACCTACGTTTTCAGTTATCAATTTGCTGCAGGATGTTACATATAAAGTATTGTAAAACCTACGTTTTCAATTATCCATTTGCTGCAGGATGTTACATATAAAGTATTGTAAAACCTACGTTTTCAGTTATCCATTTGCTGCAGTATGTTACATATAAAGTATTGTAAAACCTACGTTTTCAGTTATCCATTTGCTGCAGGATGTTACATATAGTCGTGCGTTAAGCCAACGCATTAACGTACGTTATCTCGCACACGTTTTTTTCTTTTCTCTATGTACGAGTCAAGACGAGCTGAGCTGAGGATGTCCCTGGCCAAGTAACGCCACTAAATATAGCTATCTTCATTTCTTAGTTGATGTACCACATTTCCACCAAATTTCATAGAGATCCGGCCAGTAATTACCAATAAATAAAATACCAGATGTACTGTATATACACACCAACGTACATCTAGATTAAAACCATATCCTTTCGAAGCCAAAAAATAAATAAAAATAAAAAAATAAAAAAATAAAAAATTGACACTTCTCAAAAAGGAGAATGTCGTTCTGTTTACGAGAATACTTTTCACGTTACGAAAAGACAAGCAACAATAGATTGTACCTATTGTAAACTAATTGTTCATAGTAGCTTTATTACAGCAACGTTTATTTAAAAATAACAAATGTGTAACAGTTTCGTCAATTAACTGAACGTATTGCCATGATCGAACACTGCATGACTGAATTAACGCCAATTAACTGAATGTATTTTGCTTCATCTGACAGTGTATGACTGAACTAATACCAACTAACTGAACATCCTGCTTTATCTGACACTGTATGACTGAACTAATGCCAATTAGCTGAATATATTGGTTGCACAAACACTGTATGACTGAACTAACACCAATTAACAGAACATATTTGGCATCATCTGACACTGTATGACTGAGCTAGCACCAACTAACTGAAAATATTGGCTTCATCAGCCACTGTATGACTGAACTAATGCCAATTAGCTGAACATATTGGTTGCACAAACACTGTATGACTGAACTAACACCAATTAACAGAACATTGGTTTCATCTGACACTGTATGACTGAGCTAGCACCAACTAACTGAACATATTGGCTTCATCGGACACTGTATGACTGAACTAACACCAATTAACAGAACATATTTGGCTTCATCTGACACTGTATGACTGAACTAATGCCAATTAGCTGAACATATTGGCTGCACAGACACTATATGACTGAACCAACGTCAACTAACTGACCATATTTGGCTTCATCTGATACTGTATGACAACGAGTGCCAACTAATTGAACACATTTGGTTTCATCTGACACTGAATGACATAACCAACGCCAACTAACTGACCATATTTGGCTTTATCTGACACTTTATGTCTGAACTAACACCAACTAATTTTACACATTTATTATTTTTAGAGAATCGTTGCTTCGTTCAATGATTTGTATTTTCAGTTTAAGTAATCTATTGTTAAATAAAAATGTCAATTATTATTCACAACACATGACATAATTTCTTTTCGATTTTCTCAAAAATTACGCGTGAGGATTTATTTTCAGGCTCGTCATTTTGTTCAGCTTGACATCACGTATTGATTTATGTATGTCTTATCCATACACAGTATTACCGTAAAACAAGAATTCAACTTTTAAAGTATAACCATAATTGTGCGGTATATCGCATTAACCATCCTGTGTGCTGTCATTTTAATAGTGTCGTTATGTATACTTTAATACCAGTTTTATCTTAATAGCTGGCGTGGCCAAAACGGAAAGCATGATAAGGGTATGCTTCAGTATCAATTTCATCTTCATAGCTGGCGTGGTCAGAATGAAAAGCTTGACAAGCCTATACTTCAGTATCAGTTTCATCTTAATAGCTGGCGTGGTCAGAATGAAAAGCTTGACAAGCCTATACTTCAGTATCAGTTTCATCTTAATAGCTGGCGCGATCAGAATGAAAACCTTGACAAGGCTATGCTTCGTATCAGTTTCATCTTAATAGCTGGCGTGATCAGAATGAAAAACTTGACAAGGCTATACTTCAGTATCAGTTTCATCTTAATAGCTGGCGTGATCAGAATGAAAACCTTGACAAGTCTATACTTCAGTATCAGTTTCATCTTAATAGCTGGCGTGATCAGAATGAAAAACTTGACAAGCCTATACTTCAGTATCAGTTTCATCTTAATAGCTGGCGTGGTCAGAATAAAAAGCTTGACAAGCCTATACTTTAGTATCAGTTTCATCTTAATAGATGGCGTGGTCAGAATAAAAAACTTGACAAGCCTATACTTTAGTATCAGTTTCATCTTAATAGCTGGTGTGATCAGAATGAAAAGCTTGACAAGGCTATACTTCAGTATCAGTTTCATTTTAATAGCTGGCGTGGTCAGACTGAAAAGTTTGACAAGCCTATACTTCAGTATCAGTTTCATCTTAATAGCTGGAGTGGTCAGAATGAAAAGCTTGACAAGCCTATACTTCAGTATCAGTTTCATCTTAATAGCTGGCGTGATCAGAATGATAAGCTTGACAAGCCTATACTTCAGTATCAGTTTCATCTTAATAGCTGGCGTGGTCAGAATGAAAAGCTTGACAAGGCTATACTTCAGTATCAATTTCATCTTAATAGCTGGCGTGATCAGAATGAAAAGCTTGACAAGGCTATACTTCAGTATCAATTTCATCTTAATAGCTGACGGGATCAGAATGAAAAGCTTGACAAGGCTACACTTCAGTATCAATTTCATCTTAATAGCTGGCGTGATCAGAATGAAAACCTTGACAAGGCTATACTTCAGTATCAATTTCATCTTAATAGGTGGCGTGGTATACTCATTTACATCACCTGGTCAGCTTCAATGACATCTACCAAGCCTTGCTGAAAGTATATCTATATGGATTCAAGTGCCTCAAGCATAGGAATAAAATCAGTTACAAAGAAGATCGTGGACTGAAATCGAAGAGTTTTATATCAATTCTTGAGGTTAGACAAACAAAGCTATTACATTATGCCATTGCGAATAAATGCACGAACCTTCCGCTTGATTGATTCCATCATAGTGTGCGCAGTTAATAGTGACACTGTAGTAGTGTACTTATACCACTTTCATCGCATCTATTGAGAATTGTTTGTTTTTTATGCCGCGTTCTCCAAGTTTATGCGCCACTACGACTTAAGTACCGTTCAATTAGTTAAAATTCAGAGCAATGAAGAGTATGATTTCTTTGGGTACAAACTCAACCTGATTAGGGGCATGACACTCTAGTATTGGTTTACAATTGTGATAGATGTTATATCGGGTCAAAATCATGCTTTAACACCTCCCTCCGCAGCCGTCTGGTCCTGATTTAAGATTCGCAGTGCTCTCTCTGCTCTTAGAGTCACCTTTTAACGCTTGATTACACTGCTGACTGCACACTGTGAGTTTTTGTAATTTTAGCACTTTGGGTAACGTGAAACTGCTCATGTAGGATTTTCCTGGTGCTTATGCAAGGTCACTTTTGGTTTCTCGAGTTCCATGACCTATCACTTCACAACGCAGTGATCTATCCTGACGAACATTTGACCAATACTCCTTCTTCTTCACCAATTTAATGCCCGAGATAAGAAACACAATTGGCCAGATGTTAAGTGTTTTCAAGGGCGTCATTTCAGACTTCGCTTGGGGGGGGGGCAAGGGCACCACCGACATAAGACTTTCACGTTTTGTACTAGTATATTAGTAGACAATCTATTAAAGTATATGTATTCCTCGAACTCTTGGGGGGGCAATTGCCCCCTCCTGCCCCCCCTAAATGACGCCCCTGGTTTAAGTGTATAATAAATTAATAAAAGCGTATTACATAGTACAGTATTATTACCACCTTTAACCTCGTGACACGAATGATGACCAGTATTCTACAAAAGCATTATTTATAAATTGCTCACAACAGTTTTCGGATCTGACCACTAGAGGTAAGCCGCATACAAATTTGTTTTACACCATGCTTTAAGCCTGATCTTTGGACTTTTTCTCTCTCCAATTGTATTGTAGAATACTAGAAGCACATAAAGTTTTTATAAAATAAAGCAGTCATATGGAATATAATATACATATTTATTTGAATATGTACAATTCAAAACATCTTCCGGAAGGATGATGTTCAAAAGAGAAATAATAACAAAGTGCATAATACATATTTGAAAGAAAGTTTAGATTCTTTCAAGCGATTTCGCAGAAACATTCCAGAAGAAATATCGATATAGTGTTTATTAACTGAACATGCCAAATAAGTAACTTCCACATTATATAGGTAAGAATTAAGAGTATTTATCTGACATAGTGAACCCTATCTACCTACATTCTGGCAGAATATAAAAGTATGGTTTCCGGAATTGAAAGTTTGCAAACTCCATATTGACTTAACGGGTTATATATACATAGGGGTGAAAATAGGGGTAGTATCTATGGCGTCCCCCCATTTTCTAAAAAAAATACAATAGGCAAAGATAGGCACGGGAGACGATGTCACGTGATGCGTCCCCCTACAGTTCAGATTAACTTTTACCCCTGTATATATATATATATATATATATATATATATATATATATATATATATATAGAGAGAGAGAGAGAGAGAGAGAGAGAGAGAGAGAGAGAGAGGAGGGAGAAAAAGAGAAATAGAGAGTTACAATTTAGAACTTTAGCAGAATATCTTTCTCTTCCTAAAAACACGCCAAGATAAAAGAAAAAGGTATTCAGACGAAAAAAACTTTCAAACATTACTAAAGAAAAAGAGAAAAGAAAAGGTAACTTTAGCGATTGAAAATTTCAGACAAAACATCTCACTATGACGTCAATATTATGCTTTCTCTCTCTCTCACTCTGTCTGTCTGTCTGTCCTCCAAACTTTCAGGTCATTCTTTTTCCTTTCTTTTTGTCTTAATGCCAACCATTCAGGATGAAACTTTATATGATCGTTTATCTCCTTTCTTTTCTTTATTCACACACACATACATACACACTTACATATAGATAAAAAAGCAAAAAAAAAAAAAAAAAAAGGATCAAATAAGAACATTCGAACACTTTATCTAAAAGTTCAACTTGAATATGACCTTCACCCCCATTTGCTCATTCATTCACATATATATATATACATATATAACTTACAAAAGTCTCTATCCCGTCATTAGTTTAGAAAAAAAGAAAAGAAAAACCTCTTTAAATGTGAGAGGGTTAAAAAAAAAAGCAAGTATCCTCTCTCTCTGGTCGTTTACCCAAGCATGTCTTGAAAACAACGTGATACATGAACTGTGAAAGAAAACTTCGGTACAAAAGTATCTCTAACATTATTTTTTCTCTTACTTTTTTAATGCATTACTTCCTAAAAGAAGGGACACACACACACACACGCACACACACAGACACACATATAGATATATATAAAGAATGAAGGGTTTTTAGTAGAAAAACATAAGTGTTTTATGACTTTATTTTCGGAACAAATTTCTTCCTTGACCTTACAAAAGTGAATAGCTGTGACACTGAATTCGTGGAGGTCCACTTTAAAAAGTATAAATATCAAATCCTAAGAAAATATAAATCCTAAAAGCAATTTGGATCTAGTATGTGTTATAATCAGGCGCATACCCAGAAATTTTTGCTGAGAGGGGAACAAGCTCTGGGGTCTCCAATACTAAAGACCATTACGTCTCTATAGTATTGAATGGTTATTATTTTGCACCCGAAAGCCTAACTTACATGTAAATTGAAAGTGTTGCATTCGTTTTACTATTCAGTTCAACCTGTTTTTGTTTCTGTGAATTCTGTCAAAGAATTTGAAGTTTAAAATATACAAAACGATAATTATGTATGTGTTATGTATGGTTGTGGTCGCTTACTTTGAGGGAAAAATCCAAATTAAAAGCATTTGAAAATAAAATCATGAGGCGAATATTTGGATCAAACAGGAACTGGAACGGAAAATAGGAGAAAACTAACGATGGCTTGCGTAATTTATACCGTTTATTAACTTGTATATTTTAGGGCTTTAAGTGTAGGAAACTCAGATGAGCAGGTGATTTTACCAGGATGGAAGAAAGTAGAAGCGTATTCAAAATTTTAACTGGAAACCCAACTGAAGGGAAACCATTAGGAAGATCTAAGTGCAGATGGGATGACAATATTAAGAATATATTCTCAGAAATAGGAATACAAAGTAGAAAGTGGATCTAGTTGGCTAAGGACAGAAGTCATGGAAAACTTTTATGAATGCGGAATTCAACCTTCGGATTAAATAGACTACAGAGTTGGTTAGTTAGATTAATCTCTAAAGGCTAATGGATAGATAAAAATTACAAGGCGGAGTTAGAAGAATAAGAAACTTAAAGGTTACCGAAGAAAAAGCCTAAAGAAACAATATTATGCAGTACAGACATATTTGGCTCGGGTTCGTAGCAGACTCGTTGCTTCTAGAAGTGAAGAGTAGCATTAAGGTATTGTATCCCTATGATGTTTCTTGAAAATAGAGTTATACAAAAACAGAAAAAAACCAAGTCCCAAATTCTGGCGTAAACCCTATTGAGTCTTTTCACGTATTCAAATCTTCGGGCATATCTATATATATATGGGGGGTGAACATCTAAAACTCTTCCTAAGATTCTGGTTCGATTTTTAAATTTGGTATTATGAGATATTTTCTTCATTCCTATGGTAGTCGATATGTTAAAACTACTACTGGAACCTTTTCTATTCAACACTTGAAGTTTCATACGAAATTAACAATTTAGAAAACTTTTTTTCTCGGCTACCCTGCATAACATTCCAGTGAAGAAAGTTGAGAGAATGTGAAAACAGTATGTGTAATGTGGGTTAAGGTGGGAAGGGGGGAGGCTGGAGAAAGAGAAGAGCAGAAGATTCTCCAGGGTGCCTGCTTTGCAAAATCGACCTATTTGAATTGATTAACAACACAGACCTTGCAGTACAACGAACCCCGTATCGTCTCTTACACGGTTTTCCCCTCTTTCCTTCTCATGTTCTCTCTCTTTTGTATATTCTCGCACCATCTGTGTGATCCCTTTTGGTATCTTCCACTACGACTACTACATAGACGGAACACAGCTTGCTTGCTGTTCCTGGAAAAGGGATGGGGGAATTTCCAAAATGCAGATAGCGTGGTTACCTAGCACACGAGCTAGCTTCCAAATTATTCCTCTCTCTTTCTCTCCAAAATATACATCTTCTCTATATATTCCTCTCGTACACAGCACTGAAACCTCTCACTTTTCCCAAGCACATTCCAATACAAACTGTACGAAAACTTCTTACTTGACAGATTATGTACTTCTCTACGTTGGAAATGTAATTATAATAAAATAATAATAATAGTAATAATAGCTGGCCGAAGTGAACCGAATTCAGGATTACATGGCGTGTTCACAGCCTCTGCTGTCGAGCCTGTCCTTGGCCAAGTATGGAGCATCGAATATAGGGATCTTTATTTCCTAGGCGATAGGCTACAGGACTACCGTATTTCGCGCAAATCTGACCAATAGTTACCGATAAAAGAAGTACTACATACGAGAAGAGCTCAGACTATACCTGGCCAAGACTGGCCACCAAATATAGCAATATTTATTCCCTAGACCACGGGCTATTTGTTCATCAAATTTGGTTCAAATCTGACCAATAGTTACCAAGATATAAAGTACCATATACAAGGCGAGCCGAGCTTGTCCCTGCCCGAGCCGGTTACTAAATATAGCGATCTTCATTCCTTAGATCAGCGTTTCCCAATCTTTTTCAACTTGCGGCACACTACGGGTGTAACTTGAATTCTCGCGGCACACTCATAGATATTATTATTATTTATTTTCAAATATAAAATACCATGGTAATTTTTTCTGTGATTACTGATCTTCTCACAGAGATGAAAGCTTGATCATAATCCATTATGCTAATTCATTATGCTTATTTTTTTATTCTAATTTTAAAATAGAAAACAATTGCAATGAAATATAGGACTCAGATTCATAAAAATACGCTTTCTTTTTCGAAAACTGTATCCAACCTTTCACTAAGAACGAAGATCACTAAATAACGAACGAACAAACAAATGTCTTGTACTTTTAACTTTGCTGTTTTAACCAAAACCGGTGCATATTATTGCAATCACACAGTTTGCGATGCGTCGAAGTCAAAACACAGCTGTTGAACAAAGTGTTGTTCTGTCATTCACGTGCGAACGGGTGTTCTACGAACGTTCACTTGACGCGTACCGTACAAGTGCTTCCATTTCTCGCTGTTAGTATGACTCAATTGAAACGTAACATAGCAGCTAACCGTGGAAATGTATACGAGCCGAACTACTGTTTGCTACACAGTAATAGATGTAGAATAATATATTACAATTACAGTAATTTTTTCGACGGTAGAAATTCATAGTAATGTGAAATACAAAAATAAACATTTTTTTCCTATGTCTTGAAATTTGGTTGCTATAGAATTAATAATTTTGTTTCGATTTCCTCGCGGCACATCAGTGTGCCGCGGCATACCGGTTGGGAAATGCTGCCTTAGATAATGGACTTCTTGCCCACCGAATTTCGTTGAAATCCTGCCAGTAGTTACCGAAGAATAAAGTACCACATATATTTACATAAATGCACCTAGAGTGAAACTATAAGTTCCCACATTCTTACACTGGAATAATAATAATAATAATAATAATAATAATAATAATAATAATAATAATAATAATAATAATAATAATAATAATAATAATAATAATAATAATAAAAGTAACTAATTATTCAATTCATTTACATCTGTAGAAAGTGCATTTTTAACAATTTGACAAACTATTCTCAGAAAATTAGTAAGAAAGAACTAATTTATTTTTTTTAAATGACTTTTCCAAGATCGTATCTACACTTTGTATGTTTTTCTAATATAATCAAAGCTTATCCATAGGTTATGAGTTTGCTCCATGTTAATAATTTTTATATTTCCTCCTGTACTTTATCTTCTTTTTTTGGATCAAAAGACCTAATATATTTCAGGCGAAAATTTTCTTGTAGGCCAGTTATCTGGAGGCCTACATATAGTGTAGCCAAACCCAAACTATCACTTATTTTAGCACGATATGTTTACTATGTTAAAAATACGAAAACTCGATTTAGAAGCCGTTTATAAATTTTGATTTCCTTAATCCAAAATCTTCAATATATTTCAATCAAAAATGTTCTTATACGCCTTCACTAGTTTCCCATATGTTAACAATCTTGAAGTTTATCTATGTTTCGCCTTACTTTATTCTATAATACATGTCAATTTTAAAGAATGATATGTATTATTCATCTGTTTACCATACGTACAGTAGATAATTTTAAAGTCTATCGTATATTTGTATCGTACCTTAGTTTTTTTGTTTCGTCATACGCCTGATAGTTGGACAACCAACATGACGTACAGACATGCACCGAAACATGACATGCCAGGATATTCCTCCATTTGGAGCAAGAAAGCACGAAATTTCTGCCCGTCCATGTCGTGGTTCTCTAAGTGATGCTCATTCTTTCTTATTCTAAAGAAATGTAGTCAGAAAGATTCTGGTATGTCATGTTTTTGGGCGTGTCTATACTGACATGTTGGTTGTCCAATTGTCAGGAATACACTGAAATAATTCTGCTGGACGAAAGAGCTACTATTTCTTATAACTCCAACCTCTACAAACTTTAGTCGTTAACTGTACACTTAACAACACTGCATACAGGTCCAAATATTGTATACATTGTGTACTGTTTCAACCCTTCGTTCGCTGGATATTCTTTCTTGCATTAAACGAATATTTAGAAACACCGTTGCGTTTGATCTGGATCAGTGGCATGGTCCCGTAATCCAGTACTTTCGAAGTGAGATAGTGTTGTGGGAATACGACGTATAATGTGAGTAATGATCTTGCATGATAGTCAGTGTACATGTCAATAGCACCGGATCTAAAATCCAGCCGCAGTCAGGAGTTAGTCATCCATATGCTACGTTCAGTGCACAAAGGAATCAATATGACTTTTGGTCGTTTTGGACATATTTCATCTTTAAGATCTCTATCTAAAGCTTCTTTCAGAGCTTAAAAGATTCATGTTCAGACATTGTAAATAACTTTTACAATGTAAGAAACAAAGGAATCAATTGCACTTTTGGTCTTTTTGGACATATTTCATCTTTAAGATCTCTATCTAAAGCTTCTTTCAGAGCTTAAAAGATTCATGTTCAGGCATTGTAAATAACTTTTATAATGTAAGAAACAAAGGAATCAATTGCACTTTTGGTCATTTTGGACATATTTCATCTTTAAGATCTCTATCTAAAGCTTCTTTCAGATCTTAAAAGATTCGTATTCAGGCATTGTAAATAACTTTTATAATGTAAGAAACAAAGGAATCAATTGCACTTTTGGTCATTTTGGACATATTTCATCTTTAAGATCTCTATCTAAAGCTTCTTTCAGAGCTTAAAAGATTCGTATTCAGGCATTGTAAATAACTTTTATAATGTAAGAAACAAAGGAATCAATTGCACTTTTGGTCATTTTGGACATATTTCATCTTTAAGATCTCTATCTAAAGCTTCTTTCAGAGCTTAAAAGATTCGTATTCAGGCATTGTAAATAACTTTTATAATGTAAGAAACAAAGGAATCAATTGCACTTTTGGTCATTTTGGACATATTTCATCTTTAAGATCTCTATCTAAAGCTTCTTTCAGAGCTTAAAAGATTCATGTTCAGGTATTGTAAATAACTTTTATAATGTAAGAAACAAAAGAATCAATTGCACTTTTGGTCATTTTGGACATATTTCATCTTTAAGATCTCTATCTAAAGCTTCTTTCAGAGCTTAAAAGATTCATGTTCAGGCATTGTAAATAACTTTTATAATGTAAGAAACAAAGGAATCAATTGCACTTTTGGTCATTTTGGACATATTTCATCTTTAAGATCTCTATCTAAAGCTTCTTTCAGATCTTAAAAGATTCGTATTCAGGCATTGTAAATAACTTTTATAATGTAAGAAACAAAGGAATCAATTGCACTTTTGGTCATTTTGGACATATTTCATCTTTAAGATCTCTATCTAAAGCTTCTTTCAGAGCTTAAAAGATTCGTATTCAGGCATTGTAAATAACTTTTATAATGTAAGAAACAAAGGAATCAATTGCACTTTTGGTCATTTTGGACATATTTCATCTTTAAGATCTCTATCTAAAGCTTCTTTCAGAGCTTAAAAGATTCATGTTCAGGCATTGTAAATAACTTTTACAATGTAAGAAACAAAAGAATCAATTGCACTTTTGGTCATTTTGGACATATTTCATCTTTAAGATCTCTATCTAAAGCTTCTTTCAGAGCTTAAAAGATTCATGTTCAGGCATTGTAAATAACTTTTACAATGTAAGAAACAAAGGAATCAATTGCACTTTTGGTCATTTTGGACATATTTCATCTTTAAGATCTCTATCTAAAGCTTCTTTCAGAGCTTAAAAGATTCATGTTCAGGCATTGTAAATAACTTTTATAATGTAAGAAACAAAAGAATCATGTGCACTTTTGGTCATTTTGGACATATTTCATCTTTAAGATCTCTATCTAAAGCTTCTTTCAGAGCTTAAAAGATTCATGTTCAGGCATTGTAAATAACTTTTATAATGTAAGAAACAAAGAAATCAATTGCACTTTTGGTCATTTTGGACATATTTCATCTTTAAGATCTCTATCTAAAGCTTCTTTCAGATCTTAAAAGATTCGTATTCAGGCATTGTAAATAACTTTTATAATGTAAGAAACAAAGGAATCAATTGCACTTTTGGTCATTTTGGACATATTTCATCTTTAAGATCTCTATCTAAAGCTTCTTTCAGAGCTTAAAAGATTCGTATTCAGGCATTGTAAATAACTTTTATAATGTAAGAAACAAAGGAATCAATTGCACTTTTGGTCATTTTGGACATATTTCATCTTTAAGATCTCTATCTAAAGCTTCTTTCAGAGCTTAAAAGATTCGTATTCAGGCATTGTAAATAACTTTTATAATGTAAGAAACAAAGGAATCAATTGCACTTTTGGTCATTTTGGACATATTTCATCTTTAAGATCTCTATCTAAAGCTTCTTTCAGAGCTTAAAAGATTCATGTTCAGGTATTGTAAATAACTTTTATAATGTAAGAAACAAAAGAATCATGTGCACTTTTGGTCATTTTGGACATATTTCATCTTTAAGATCTCTATCTAAAGCTTCTTTCAGAGCTTAAAAGATTCGTATTCAGGCATTGTAAATAACTTTTATAATGTAAGAAACAAAGGAATCAATTGCACTTTTGGTCATTTTGGACATATTTCATCTTTAAGATCTCTATCTAAAGCTTCTTTCAGAGCTTAAAAGATTCATGTTCAGGCATTGTAAATAACTTTTACAATGTAAGAAACAAAGGAATCAATTGCACTTTTGGTCATTTTGGACATATTTCATCTTTAAGATCTCTATCTAAAGCTTCTTTCAGAGCTTAAAAGATTCATGTTCAGGCATTGTAAATAACTTTTATAATGTAAGAAACAAAGGAATCAATTGCACTTTTGGTCATTTTGGACATATTTCATCTTTAAGATCTCTATCTAAAGCTTCTTTCAGAGCTTAAAAGATTCATGTTCAGGCATTGTAAATAACTTTTATAATGTAAGAAACAAAGAAATCAATTGCACTTTTGGTCTTTTTGGACATATTTCATCTTTAAGATCTCTATCTAAAGCTTCTTTCAGAGCTTAAAAGATTCATGTTCAGGCATTGTAAATAACTTTTATAATGTAAGAAACAAAGGAATCAAGTGCACTTTTGGTCATTTTGGACATATTTCATCTTTAAGATCTCTATCTAAAGCTTCTTTCAGAGCTTAAAAGATTCGTATTCAGGCATTGTAAATAACTTTTATAATGTAAGAAACAAAGGAATCAATTGCACTTTTGGTCATTTTGGACATATTTCATCTTTAAGATCTCTATCTAAAGCTTCTTTCAGATCTTAAAAGATTCATGTTCAGGCATTGTAAATAACTTTTATAATGTAAGAAACAAAGAAATCAATTGCACTTTTGGTCATTTTGGACATATTTCATCTTTAAGATCTCTATCTAAAGCTTCTTTCAGATCTTAAAAGATTCGTATTCAGGCATTGTAAATAACTTTTATAATGTAAGAAACAAAGGAATCAATTGCACTTTTGGTCATTTTGGACATATTTCATCTTTAAGATCTCTATCTAAAGCTTCTTTCAGAGCTTAAAAGATTCGTATTCAGGCATTGTAAATAACTTTTATAATGTAAGAAACAAAGGAATCAATTGCACTTTTGGTCATTTTGGACATATTTCATCTTTAAGATCTCTATCTAAAGCTTCTTTCAGAGCTTAAAAGATTCGTATTCAGGCATTGTAAATAACTTTTATAATGTAAGAAACAAAGGAATCAATTGCACTTTTGGTCATTTTGGACATATTTCATCTTTAAAATCTCTATCTAAAGCTTCTTTCAGAGCTTAAAAGATTCATGTTCAGGTATTGTAAATAACTTTTATAATGTAAGAAACAAAAGAATCATGTGCACTTTTGGTCATTTTGGACATATTTCATCTTTAAGATCTCTATCTAAAGCTTCTTTCAGAGCTTAAAAGATTCGTATTCAGGCATTGTAAATAACTTTTATAATGTAAGAAACAAAGGAATCAATTGCACTTTTGGTCATTTTGGACATATTTCATCTTTAAGATCTCTATCTAAAGCTTCTTTCAGAGCTTAAAAGATTCATGTTCAGGCATTGTAAATAACTTTTACAATGTAAGAAACAAAGGAATCAATTGCACTTTTGGTCATTTTGGACATATTTCATCTTTAAGATCTCTATCTAAAGCTTCTTTCAGAGCTTAAAAGATTCATGTTCAGGCATTGTAAATAACTTTTATAATGTAAGAAACAAAGGAATCAATTGCACTTTTGGTCATTTTGGACATATTTCATCTTTAAGATCTCTATCTAAAGCTTCTTTCAGAGCTTAAAAGATTCATGTTCAGGCATTGTAAATAACTTTTATAATGTAAGAAACAAAGAAATCAATTGCACTTTTGGTCTTTTTGGACATATTTCATCTTTAAGATCTCTATCTAAAGCTTCTTTCAGAGCTTAAAAGATTCATGTTCAGGCATTGTAAATAACTTTTATAATGTAAGAAACAAAGGAATCAATTGCACTTTTGGTCATTTTGGACATATTTCATCTTTAAGATCTCTATCTAAAGCTTCTTTCAGAGCTTAAAAGATTCGTATTCAGGCATTGTAAATAACTTTTATAATGTAAGAAACAAAGGAATCAATTGCACTTTTGGTCATTTTGGACATATTTCATCTTTAAGATCTCTATCTAAAGCTTCTTTCAGAGCTTAAAAGATTCATGTTCAGGCATTGTAAATAACTTTTATAATGTAGAAAACAGTTTTTCCATGTATAGTTCGTTTCTTCAACCGGAGTGCAGTTAGTATTTAAAGAATGCCAGTTTCTATATGTGGTGACTCGTGCCAAAAGTAAGTCATCGTCCGAGAGATCTTGTGGAAAGCACTCCTATAACTAAATGGCCATCAAGAACTCTCATTTCAAACAATTGACAGTCGAGAGTCTTAATTGCACAGTTCCAAATGCCGTCCTTTAAGTTAGTACTCGATTCTCAAGACCAGCTTTCTTGTTCTTACATCGCCTGACATCTGTTTAATATTAGTCATACTATTGGGAAGAAAGAACAGATGTAGTGCGTGTTTAGGCGTTGCAACCCCACAAATGCACTCAAAAGACGGATGGAGAGAGGAGGGGATACTATTGTAAGATTCAGCATGCGAACTTCAAAGACATTTGCCGAACTGCACTCTTATTGAATGAACACACTATACTTTAGCTCACTGTATAAACGTTATATTTTTTCTGTAACAATATTGGAAATTGGACTTGGATTCCCTTGTGCTATGAACGCCTCAAACTTCCTGCATTTTAGTGTCACACGTTTAAATTTTTATAAGTAAATATAATTTTCCATTATATGTATTTTGGATCTATTTGCGCAAAAGAAATTCTATACGTTAAGCAACACTGCGTTCTTGTGATTCGCTGTTTGTTGAACATCTCATCCACAAACGTTGAATCTTCTTTCGAAACAAAAAGTTCGATGTTACCAGACAAGAAGTACAGCATATTCGGTAAAATGTTTACTTTAAAAAAGCGTTGTGAAAATGTTAGGCACTTTTGTGCTGTAACGTAATTTTAACAGTGCATTACTCAGAATTAAACTCGATGTCAACACTGAATTAATTCGTTAACATTTCCATTAGGAACACTAATTGTGCTCTTTTAATTTTACGTATTCCATTACATGTGTTTGTTTGTGTGCATACATTTATATGGACTATATCCTGCCTGATTCATTGTTAGTGTCGCAACATGTTGACCACACAATTTCAATTCTCTAAATCAGTACGTAAATAACTCATACAGGTAGAGCATGTAAAAGCAAATGCATAGCCAAACAACAGCACTAGAATAGGATAAACATAAACAATTAATTGAAGAATTAGCTAATATTTGAAAAGGTACATGTCAGCACTTAAGCAGTATTGTGAACGAAGAGCTAATGCGTTTTAGCAGTCTAATTCTTTCTTGATTAGGAATTTAATTGAAACTTTGTTTGTATTGTTAATTCCCGGTCTGGAATAGCAGAGGCAAGGCCGAAAGGAGCTGTTGTACTAAGCATGTGGTATGCTAGTAAAAAGCGGTTTGGCTAAGCTAGGCTATATCGGAGGCTATATCACCGGATTAATCTATCTGGTATTCAAAGATATTTCTTTATCTGACCTTTGACTGGTACCCTGACTATCCTTCTCGCACATGTAAGACTAACCCGATACTAATTATCTAATATTCCGTCTTGTTCTAACAATTGATAACCGTTTTACTTCTTCATTGCGATGCACGAGGACATGCAAGCCGATACTTAGCTAAACTAAACTTAGTGGTTCAACAATCCTGAAGATACAAAGCTCTTCAGTCTTTAACAGTTATGCCTTAGGAGTAGTGCCCATTAGACGAGACGACTCAATAAACCTGGCTTTTCAGGCTTTAACACTCGTGCCTTAGGAGTAGTGTGCTCATGAGACAAAACGACTCAACAACCCTGGCTCTTCAGTCTTTAACACTTGTGCCTTAGGAGTAGTGTGCCCATTAGACGAGACGACTCAATAAGCCTGGCTTTTCAGGCTTTAACACTCGTGCCTTAGAAGTAGTGTGCTCATGAGACAAAACGACTCAACAACCGTGGCTCTTCAGTCTTTAACACTTGTGCCTTAGGAGTAGTGTGTCCAAGAGACGAAATGACTCAACAATCCAGGTTCTTCAGGCTTTAACACTCGTGCCTTAGGAGTAGTGTGCCCACGAGACAAGACGACTTAACAACCCCGGTTATTCAGGCTTTAACACTTGTGCCTTAGGAGTAGTGTGCCCACGAGACAAGACGACTTAACAACCCTGGTTATTCAGACTTTAACGCTTTTGCCTTAGAGGTAGTATATCCACAAGCCAAGACGATATCTCAATAGCCCTGGCTCTTCAGGCTTTAATACTCGTGTCTTAGGAGTAGTGTGCCCATTAGACGAGACGACTCAATAAGCCTGGCTTTTCAGGCTTTAACACTCGTGCCTTAGGAGTAGTGTGCTCATGAGACAAAACGACTCAACAACCCTGGCTCTTCAGTCTTTACCACTTGTGCCTTAGGAGTAGTGTGCCCATTAGACGAGACGACTCAATAAGCCTGGCTTTTCAGGCTTTAACACTCGTGCCTTAGGATTAGTGTGCTCATGAGACAAAACGACTCAACAACCCTGGCTCTTCAGTCTTTAACACTTGTGCCTTAGGAGTAGTGTGTCCAAGAGACGAAATGAATCAACAATCCAGGTTCTTCAGGCTTTAACACTCGTTGCCTCAGGAGTAGTGTGCCCACTAGACAAGACGACTCAACAACCCTGGCTATTCAGGCTTTAACACTCGTGCCTTAGGAGTAGTGTGCCCAAGAGACGAAATGACTCAACAATCCAGGTTCTTCAGGCTTTAACACTCGTTGCCTCAGGAGTAGTGTGCCCACTAGACAAGACGACTCAACAACCCTGGCTATTCAGGCTTTAACACTCGTGCCTTAGGAGTAGTGTGCCCAAGAGACGAAATGACTCAACAATCCAGGTTCTTCAGGCTTTAACACTCGTTGCCTCAGGAGTAGTGTGCCCACTAGACAAGACGACTCAACAACCCTGGCTATTCAGGCTTTAACACTCGTGCCTTAGGAGTAGTGTGCCCACGAGACAAGACGACTTAACAACCCTGGTTATTCAGGCTTTAACACTCGTGCCTTAGGAGTAGTGTGCCCAAGAGACGAGAAGAGACAAGAAATTAGGTTTTCTTGTCTTGTACATTTTTGTAAAACTCGTCTCGTCTCAGTTCATGAAATTCCCTTTTTTCGTCTCGTCTCGATTATTTGAAAGTTTTTCCCATCTCGACTCTAAATTTTCTTCGTCTTGTTTCATACATTTGTGTACAAAATTTATGTCTTGATGCTTTTTAATTTCGTCTAAAAGTTAGCAAAAAAAAAAAAAAATCCTCCGCGTCACGAGTTACATACTGTGAATCATGTAACACTATGAATCATGTAAACTTCACACTATGAATCATGTGACACTAAACAGTGTTTGTGATATAAGACCTGAGTGAACTAATGTTACTCACGAGCTTTGAGAGATATCTCATTTCGTTTTGAATTTTAAAAGCATTTTCTAGTCTTTTTGGCAATACTACTTCTATATGCGAAACGCTTAGTCATACACTACCAAACTCTTCAATATATTCTTACAATGCGTAACATGCAAGAAGATGTCAGTCACCGCCATAATAATATCGCTTGAAACTGAACGTTATTTGTTAGAATACAAACAAGTAAGCAATCGTAACAGAATACAATACAACTCGTTTATATTGTTCGTAATTGGATTTTATAGCAGGTTATACATCAGACCACGTTTTTCAGTCCAACCTTCATTAATGTAAAATTTGTAGCTTATGCTTGCTTTAACTACGATCATACAAATGTAATTTACAGCATTTATTGCCACTGTAACGTTTTCCCATTGATATACTGTTTTCCGAAAGTACATTACTCTTTTTAAAGATAGCAGTAAAGGTATGTAAAATATATTATAACTAATATGGTTGAAGTTTCATTTCAAATCCTTTCATAAGTATCAGTGGCGTATTTACGATTTTGTTTCGGGGGAACTTTGCCTGAAAATGCGAACATTCTGCAATATATCATATAATTTACTATAGTAAGTAAGATTTCGGGGGGTGCTTAAGCTTGGAAGCCCCCCATAAATACGCCACTGATAAGTATTTATTCTCATATATTGAGTATATTATTATAAAAAGTAATATTTTGACTATTACTATGATGTTTAAAAGAACAGACTAAATTATATAACATTTATTTGCTTGAAACATATTACTCCAAGGCAACAAAAAGAATCACGACCCAACGTGGTATTCTAATCCAGTTTTCTTCTATCTGTCTTGGTATTATAACTGTGAAAAAACACATTTTTCATTGTATATATTTTATTAGACATTTTTGCTTCTTTTGGTGTCCCCTACATGACAACTATTTCTGTTATCTTTATTATTTTAGAAGACAGTACATATACGAGTACAAGGTGTGATCAAAAAGTGCGGTGAATGTAGTTGCACACTGCCATCTATCGACGTTGTATCTATTTTAACTAGTAAGTCCGGTACCTTAAATCTTTGGTACGGTCAGTGTTGTGTTTGAATGAGTTGTGATATCCTAGTTGCCTTTCAGAAGCAGAAGAGTGATGACGTATTAAGAGTGTCTGTCGTGCGCCAACATTAAGTTTTGTTCTAAACTCCACAAAAGTGTCAAAGAAACTCATGAAATGTCAAAATCAGTGTGTGGCGATGGGATTGAAGACTGTTTATAAGTGGTATGAGCGATTCAAAAGCGGCAAGGAGTCGATTGACAACGAGCAACGTTTGAGATGTTCTTCGACGTCAAAAAATAAATCAAAACGTGCAAGAAGTAGCATAAATGATTTGTTCACACACGAGAATGACTATTCGAGAGCTTTTCGAAGAACTAAATATCTCGTATGGGTCAGTGAGAAACATTTTAACCGCCGATCAAATGGCTTCCTTTTTCACTACGAAAACGCGCCGTGCCACATCTTGCTTTTGATTTGCGAGATTTTGACAGAAAAAATATTTTTCTCTCTCCACATCCTTTATGCTTTCCAGGTATAGCACCATACAACTTCTGGCTCTGTCTAAAAATCAAAACCTTGCGTAAAGGAAAACGTTTTGACACCATTCCTGACATTTAGAAGGCCACGACAGAGTAGTTGAGCGCGCTTCCAAAAGGATCCTTCCAGAAGTGCTTCTAGTCATGGATTCAACGATGGGATAGGTGTATTGTCAGCCAAGGACAGTACTTTGAAGGAAATTATAGTTATCAATATATATATATATATATATATATATATATATAGTTATCAAAATAGTGGGAATAGCAATATACCGCAGCATGTAATCATTCGTAGTTTCTTATAGTGTTGTTCACGGAATTGTCAGCTTCATTTTTAAATTCGAGACGAGATCAGAAACTTAGATTTAAAATACTTTTATATCTAAACAATATAAAAACTATTGGTAAAATGGTTGAAACCACAATTTTAGAATGTTTGAATATATTTAGTTCAAAAGGGGCTAAATGCCAAACGTAAAAAATCCGTATATTAACAAATAAAAATATATATTTACCATATAGTCATACATCAGACGCTACCTGTGAGCGTTTTATGAACTACAAGGAAACAGATTGGCACTTAAACAATTTAGGTACAGATTCTTATTGGCAAATACACTCATAACCCAACAAAAAGTATGTTTTCCAAAAAATTGCACTTTGCTGCATTAGAACCAAATATATTCATTTGTCATTATTTAAAGACGAATTTCAATACACAAACAATAAACACCAGTTATAAATATGATTTAAATAAAGGTATTGCAATTTAATACATTATTATCGTTTCTACAGATAACGTTATTTGAATATAGAATACATGCTGAAGATTTAATTACTTCTTTTGGAACTAGATCATAAATATTGATGGTCCGAAGTTAGAGTCCTATCATACATCATTACATAATTTAATGGTATGGACTTAGTTAACTTATATTCTATAGAAACGTTTTTGATTTACATAAAATACTATAGAAAATTACTGTACTGTATGCTGCTGTTTTTGTTTCACTTTCAGATTTACGTCCCACAGTTATGCCGACTAGGCTAAAGGAAACGGCGATGATGAGAAATGAATGAATGGTGGAATGAAGAAAGTGGTAAGAAATGGAAGAATCCCGAGAAAACCCATGCGCATGGTGTTTATCCACCACAAAGTTCACTTGACGCGAGCTGGGATCGAACCACGGACCCCGTGTGCCAGAAGTGAACGCTCTACCACTGAGCTACAGCGGCCTAGAAGTCGTCATGTATGTTGAAGGTGAAATGTAATAAGTTTGTAACTGTTGGCATTTTGATTGTGAAAATATGTTCAGTTACACCATTTTCAACACGAGAGAAAATTCTCTTGCAAATACCAAATGAATTCATACTTTTACTGATTTACCTATACTTGGTTGATTAAATTCGATTTTGCGATCGTTTTCAACATCGAGGCTATATGAGACAAGATTTTACAGCTTAAAGTGGGATCTAAGCTACATTAGCCCCCACTGTGTTATACCCTTTCTTGTGTTTTATGTGTTGCTATTACTTTTAGTGAAACTGCCTTAGTTTCCGGTTAAAATTATTCTACATTGCTATGTGAAACCATATATCTGGTTGTTATACGTAAATTCTTAATGTCGTATCTCATTATTTTTTACCCCCTAAAAATAGTTAAAATTTCCTTTTCTTCTCTTCGAAAAATCTCGCAACCCTAATGTAGTTTGATATAGCAAGGAGCTTTTTGTTGGGAGGACTACAAGCTTTCAGGGTTCCAGTACTACAAACCACTACGTCTATATAGTATTGAATATGTATTATTCTGTATTCGAAAACACAATGAGTAATTGTAAAATACTTCCACCTGTATTTTCAGATAAAAATGATTGTTTATATAAAAGAAACAGTACAGGTGAAGTGTAAGATCAAATTTTCATGCTGGATCAGTCATTTCCTTGCTAAACAAATAGAACTAGATTGTTTATATAAAAGAAACAGTACAGGTGAAGTGTAAAATCAAATTTTCATGCTGTATCAGTCATTTCCTTGCTGAACAAATAGAACTAGATTGTTTATATAAGAGAAACAGTACAGGTGAAGTGTAAGATCAAATTTTTATGCTGTATCAGTCATTTCCTTGCTAAACAAATAGAACTAGATTGTTTATATAAAAGAAATAGTACAGGTGAAGTGTAAAATCAAATTTTTATGCTGTATCAGTCATTTCCTTGCTAAACAAATAGAACTAGATTGTTTATATAAAAGAAACAGTACAGGTGAAGTGTAAAATCAAATTTTCATGCTGCATCAGTCATTTCCTTGCTGAACAAATAGAACTAGATTGTTTATATAAAAGAAACAGTACAGGTGAAGTGTGAGATCAAATTTTCATGCTGCATCAGTCATTTCCTTGTTAAACATATAGAACTAGATTGTTTATATAAAAGAAACAGTACAGGTGAAGTATGAGATCAAATTTTCATGCTGCATCAGTCATTTCCTTGCTAAAAAGTATAATTTTTCTGAGAAAGTGTATAAATTTATGTTGGGTTTGGGAGTTTTAGAGAGGTCTGGACCTGGTGCCCTTCCTCCGGGGATGAACCCTTGGTTACAACAAATGAATCAAACATTGCCAATGTGATAGGTTCATTAATGTCTTTCAAGTGGTGTAATGATTGATATAAATACATACATACACTTTTTTTCTAAAGTAGTCAGTATGTATAAGTGACTACCATACACAAGTCGAGATTTTGTACAACACAGATATTATATAAAGTCATAAAATTCTCAAAAACAAGGTTTATTGAAGCCAACTTTACAAAATGCTCAAAATGAGAAAAAATCAGGCACATTTAAATGAAGTATATTATTCGACGTTTCAAGATTTTTTGTCCTTTTTTTAAAATTTGTTTTCATGATAGAAGTTTGCAGTGTTTTTTTTTACCACATTTCTCTCATGAAGATTTTTTTTTGTTCTATAACATATCCTATCCAATTTCCTCAAGTTCTTTCAATTCGATTCTCTGCTTTTTTTCGTTTCTTTAAAAAAATTCCAATTCTTCATTTTTCATTCTTTTTTATATTTTTTTTCTAATTAGTGGCTATCTAGAACTCAGTTCAAAATAATTCCAATTTTGGTTAATTCAAAATCTGTGCTTCTCTAGGAATAAATTCATTTCGCTCGTTCATGTTCTTTTCTTCTTTTTTTTATCAACTTTATTTTAAATGTACTGCCCTTGAGGAGAGGGAAAAGGGTATACGTCTATGAAGGAAAAAAGGCAGTGATAGAGAGAGAGAAAGAAGTTGAAATGGACGTAATTAATGAGAAAGAGAGTCCGTTATTTTATGTTGTGGTTTTAGTTAGATGTGGATAAAGAAGTAATGAAGTGGCCAATATCCTCTGGGAAGTAAATTATATATATATATATATATATATATATATATATATATATATATATATATATATATATATATATATTACAAAAAAGAAAGACAACAATAGCATATATACGAGTATATATATATATATATATATATATATATATATATATATATATATATATATACTTAATCTTGATCAATAATGCGTTATTAACCAAGCCAATATGCACACACAATATGCAGGATGTTTCAAAACAACACCGACAATGTTTGGGAGGTGATTCCTGACACTAAGATAAGACAAAAAGTATAGATCAACCTGGGTGCACAAATGATTCCTTTCGGAGTTATAGGCTACCGAAAACACGTAAAAATAAACTTTAAAAATCCATAGCTCCAAAAACTTATATATATATATTTCTTTTCCTTTTTCCTTCGTTATATAATGTATTCATACAACTCAAATTATGCGATACAGCAATATATCTTCGCTGTTACTATTATAAAACAAAGTTTCTCTAACGAATTCTCATTTTACATTAATTTCGTTATCAGAAAATGACTCTTATGTACTCATAGAACTTTCTGGAACGTACATTTTTATATGTTATAAATGTGATTAAATTTGTTCAAACACAATTTTACAAGCGAAATGTTTCATCATTTTCAAAATCTCTACAATAACTATTATAAGCGTTTAACGAAAAAATATTGTCATCCAAACGATAGAACTTGCTAAGCTGAACAAAGTTATACGGGTAAATGTGAATTCTCATGCGTAGCTTTCGAAAAAACAGAAGAAACGGGTTTTTTAGAAACCTAAAAATTGATGATGAGGAGAGCCAGCAAGAGAAGGTCTCTGACAGCTCGTATTGACGTTGCCACTACTCACGTGTCAAGGCTTTTATCGGTGCGTCTATAGTAGCAATTTAATTAATGGTGTAAGACAGTGACCGTCGTTGGTAACACAAGTACTAAAGTAGGGGCTGCACTGTTCCTCCGCAAGTGGTAAGAAACATCAGAGACCATATCTTGTTGGCCCTGCTATAATATCACATATTAAGTTGACATTTATATGAAAATATGCTCCATTCAAACGTTTTGTTACGACATTAGTATGATAACATGGTTAATGAGAAAATGTCCAAAATTATTGTTAAGACTTTAACTTTGCAATTTTCTTTTAATATAAGATAGCCCAAACATAATAATAATAATAATAATAATAATAATAATAATAATAATAATAATAATAATAATAATAATAATAATAATAATAATAATAATAATAATAATAATAATAGGATTACTGTCATTATTAGCAGTTCATTTGCCGCAACTATGAGGTCCACAGTTCGAATACGTCTAAAAATCTAGTTTAATATTTTATCAAAATTTACTTAAACACAGCATCTTGATATTACCTTTTATTACAATACGTAATGAAGGAAACATTTACACCTTTTAAATAACATACATGTATATTATACAAGATAAATCCTTTGTTATCTCTTATATTACTCGTTGCTATGACGACCAATAACACATATCATCAAATTACTATGTCGACAGAACATCAATCATAATATCAGAAAAGAAAATTAATTCTAGTTCTTTATAAATTTTCTTCTTCTTGTTCTAGCCAGCTTGGGCATATTTTAACAGCACATATTGCCCGTTAATACAAGTAAAGATGAAATACAAGTAAAAATGTTAAAAATACACAATATCGTTATACAACTGTGAAGCGATTTTGTTGGTTTTGATATCATCCATCAATTCTAGTCTCCTTCGCCCCTCTCCCTCTCTTTCCAGTCATCATACCCTCTAGCACGTCCCTCATGATACAGTTCCTTGTTACCCAATGTATCAATCACCTCACTAATATCTCACTCTTTTCCTAATCTCACTAATATCTAAATTTTTTCCTTTCTCCCCACCCCGCGCCCATTCTTAACACTCCCTCATTCGTTTTCCTCTCGACACATTTAATTCTATCTTCTCCACACTCACATTTCGAAATCTTCCAGTTATTTTTTCATCATTTTTGGGTAATGTCCATATTTCTCCCCCATACAATACAGTACAATACTCCACACGAAGCATTTGATGAGGCTTTATCTCAACTCTTTATTCAAGGTCCCACAAAACAGACTTTTCTTCCTCTTGAAGGCTAATACGGCATTCCTATCCTTGCTTTTATTTGACTTCATATCATCACTAATAACACTATCCAGGTATCAGTTCTATTTCCTCCTCTCCTATTTCTATATTTGATACCGATTCCTTCGTTCCAATTTCCATGGCTTTTGTATTTCTAACATTTATTTTCATCCCATATTATTCACAGCCTTTTCCCAAGTTTTCTAACTTCTTATCCGCCACAAATACTATATAATCTGCAAACCGTATACATCTAATCCTTCTACCTCCTACCGAAATGTCGTCTTCATTATATAGGCTTTTCTCGGTATCTTTTATAACATGACTTAGATTAATATGTAGATCACATAGAGTCTAAAATGAGATCTTTGAAAGGTAAATTTTCCACGAGCAGTTTAGAATTTTAGAATTTACTAGTATGTATCTGATTACAAAAAAGGTACTAAATGATCTTTATAAACTATTTAAGGAGAAGCCAAGCTTCTGTTGTTCATGATTCTTATTATAAGATGGAAGATAAATGCTTAATATACATTCGGTATCCACATTACAAACATAAAATTACATGTGGTTATAAATAATAAAATCTTAATGATAATAATAATAATAATAATGACAAACTACCATACTTTGAACATGGTTTTGGTTTTTAAAGTTCTTTATTTATCTTTACATGTATAAAATGTATTTCAAAAAATAATATCCTCGTTACGTATATTCTTCTAAAGGAAGCTGTACTCCGCTGGGAATATAAGTATAAGCTGTTAGTACGTTTCCAACTAAGGGCCACTCTTTGAATTCTCATACTTTATGCAATGTTAATTAAATAATTGCAGGTGAGTTCTACGCATGTCTCCTGATGCTGAGAACATGTTTTGAAGTAAACTATACTAATTAAGTGTTTCATATAAACAAATTGGTGAAAATAATTGAAATTTTCTTCAGGATTCTTTACATTACACAATTTATCATATATATATTTATTTATGTATAAAGTTGATCCAATTTTAATATGTTCTAGTCTCAAAATGGCGATTCAAAATATGAAAGGAAATGTTCACTTTTTGGATCAAAAGATTCAATATATTTCAGTCAAAAATTTTCTTGTAGGCCTTATATCTGGAGAACTACCCAAACTATAGTGTAGCCAAACCCAAACTATTACTTCAACTCAGTATGATGTGCTTATTCCGTAAAAAATGCGAAAACTCGATTTAGGGCCTGTTCAAATATTTTGTGGCCCCTGATCCAAAAACTAATTATTGGCTAAGATCGCAATCTTTTGATGCATTTTCTTCGTCGTTCCGAAAATTATTAGCTAAGATCGCAATGTTTTAATTCATTTCTTTTATCATTCCTAAAATTCTTGTTATTACTCTTATCTCTTTTTTAAGAACGAAAAGACCAAACTTCGATTTCGTGTGAAAGGTATGGATGGATGGATTCATAGTAATATATTCCTGTGATTTATTCTGGCAAAATATTTGCCATTTTAAACCTTAACCCAGTATATCTGTATAATGACTCTAAAAATAATAATAATAATGTTTCTACCAAGTGGAATGTTTATGAAACCATACATCTAAATATTTTTTTCAATAACTCAATTTGTGAGAGCTTGTTGTAAATCAGGGGTAAAGGTGGATCTGGAAAGATAGGGGGATGCATGACGTCACGCCGTCGCCCGTGCCCATCTTTGCCCATTGTAATCTTTTTTAGGAAGTGGAGAGACGCCATAGATACCTTTTGGAAGTGGGGTAGCTACGTCGCCCGCATTCGCCTCACTTTTACCTTCTGAATACGATAGTTATTAACGTTTTGAGTTTTATATTTGTTTCTAAAGAGAACACGTTTCGTTTTATTAACCGTTTAAAATTAATTTACGAATTCAAAGCCACTCAATAATTAGCCACTCTTTTTTTTATATTATATTATATTATATTATATTATATTATATTATATTATATTATATTATATTATATTATATTATATTATAATTAGCCACTCTTTTTTTGTATGTGTTAACGTTATTTTGTCCTAAAGTTTTTCCATAGCTGGGACATTTTTACCGCCTAGTTTTCATTCTTATATATTTTAAGGAACTGCATTGAATTTAGTCGGACTAGAAAGATAGCGATAAAGGTGGACAACCTAGCGAACATTTTGGTATTCAAATTTATGTTAAAATATATTGCGCCAAACGACTATCTATTATATATTTTTTCCCATTTTATTTTAATCTAACTCGGATATAAGCTTTAGGCTTGAAATTAACGGTTGATTCCGATAAAGCCCACATACACATATACACAATCGTGTTTTTTGTCGACCATGAAGACGCCGTTTATCCGCCATGTGGCTATTTTCACAGATTCGTGACAAACAGCAATAATGTCGAAACGCGAAGAATTTTTATGTCGTCCGCGAAAGAGGAAGAGAGAAAGTTATTCCATAGTCTTCAGGATATTGTTTTTCTTTTTGTCTTTTCTTTATTTTTCTTCTTGCCTGTTTCAGTAGTTTCACCAAGCTTGATCTTCCTATTCTGTATGTAGTACATTCTTTTCTAACCTTTTATCTTCCTCTGTGATATCTGGTCAAATGTGTATTGCTTCTGTTTATGTCTTTTTCCCCTTCTTTCTTGTTTTTCAGTCGAGTTATTAGGTTTCTTCTTCTTTATTGAACGATAGAAGTAAGATTAAAAAAAAAAAAACATTATTGCAATGTCGAAGAGTTACAATTTAAAATTTGGACAAAATTGGCAGGTTTCATAATACCTGCATGAGAACGACTTTTAAAAAATATTTTACGTTCCATAGGTGTTCAAACTCGCGAGCTCAGCACTAGCATTCAACCGGATTTGGTTGGCGTGGGAGACACGGGTTCGATTCCCGGCGGGAGCTTATGTGGTTCGGATTCCACGTTAATCAATAGGTCCACGTCTCATATAGCCTCGCTACTGAACGGGACGTTAAACTCAAAATTAACTCAACTCAACACGGCTTGGGCTCAATAATTGAGCGCGAGCGCGAGTGAGCCCGAGCCTCAATGAAATAAGCGAGCGCAAGCCCAACTGAGGGAAGAGAGCCCAAGAGCGATTGAGCGCGAGCCCAGTTGATCACGTAAGTACGAACTCGAGTGAATGCAAGCCCAGTTGAGAGAAGTGAGCGAGAGCCCGAATGGGCGCGATCCCAGTTGAAAGTAGTAAGCGAGAGTGAGCCCAATGCAAAATTGCCGTCTATGGTACGTTCTATTGTCTGTTCGTATAAGGAGTACGTACTCAGTAGTATCTGTGTAATTTTCCATGCAGATATGGAGTATAACCCTATCTTAAAGACCGACTTCTTACCACCATAATTCGGCCTCTGGGAATGCAGATACCCAGGTTGTGCGTACAGCAATAGAACTCTCTCTCAAACAGCCAGGTCCAGTATCAATTATTGAGGAAAATATTGATCTGCTTGTATTTTTGGCCACATTAGTAAGTGAGGAAATATGTCAGGACCTTGAAAGAGAAAGAACGAACCCGAAAAATCGAATCCTTTTTAATTTTTTCCTCGCAGCGGACAGGTCTGGAAAACACATAGATACTACGTTTTACCCTGCCTCGCACTTAGTTTTCTCACAGTTTCAAAATTAACAAAAATTCGCCCTAGCTATCTTAATGTACTTGCAAAACTTTCAGCTTGATTTCAAAATACCCTGATTTCAGGATTCGTCTTTTCTCATCCAAGGTCCTGATATGTTACATTCATTAAACCTGGCAGGGAAAAAATCCCTTATAAAGTCGTAAGTTCAAGAAAATTACAGCAAAATCTTGGAGACATGAAGATACATTTATCATTTTTACATGCTGTCACACAGTCCGATACATCAGCAGCTCCTTACCGCCAAAGAAAGAAAAATGCATACCATTTCCTGAAGAAACGCAAAGACCTACAAGAACAAGTCGGCATCTTCAACGATAAGAATGCGACTCCTGAATCCATCACTGCTGCTGATGAATTGTTTCTTGTTTGGTGCTGAAAGGTCAGTGCTTACCTTAGTTCAGCAGGTTATCGAGCATTCATAAAAGCTATTACGAAATTTCCAGTCACAAACGAGATTCATTGGGAGCTTTGCCACCTACCAGTGCAGCAGCCCATCAGTATTTATTTCGGGTTTACCATCAGGTACAACTCTGGAAGGATAACAAGCTACTTCCTTGGAATGACAGAGAACCAATCATGACCGTGAAAGCTGCAGCCCCGGAATCTTTATTAAAACTAGGGATAGCCAGATCCGGATATTTTAGGATCCGGATATCCGGATCCACTTGGGTCCGGATATCCGGTATCCGGATATCCGGACACTGGATCCGGATCCGAGATTTCGGATCTTGGATCCGGATCCGAAAAACCGGATCTTGGATCCAGATCCGAAATTTCGGATCTTGGATCCGGATCCGAAATTTCGGATCTTGGATCCGGATCCGAAAATCCGGATCTTGGATCCGGATCCGAAAAAACGGATCTTGGATCCGGATCCGAAATTTCGGATCTTGGATCCGGATCCGAAAAACCGGATCTTGGATCCGGATCCGAAAAAACGGATCTTGGATCCGGATCCGAAAAAACCGGATCTTGGATCCGGATCCGAAATTTCGGATCTTAGATCCGGATCCGAAGTTTCGGATCCTGGATCCGGATCCGAAAAAACGGATCTTGGATCCGTATTCGAGAAACCGAATCTTGGATCCGGATCCGAAAAAACGGATCTTGGATCCGTATTCGAGAAACCGAATCTTGGATCCGGATCCGAAATTTCGAATTCGAAACTCCGTGTCAGAAAATTCGGGTGTTTCGAATCAGCAAAATTTTCGAAATTATTGACAAAGTGATTTTCATTCCTATGCTTAAAATAAGATTTTAAGACACTTTTGGTATCTGATCGTGTGACAGCCTTGCGTTCTCTTCATTCCAAATTTGAGTGAGTAAAACTGTCCACTTAGGTGAGAGCAATCTCATTGTCAGATTCGATTCTAGTGGAAATTCTTGACCGAAAAGGTAGTAAATCTTTTTTAAAGCGGTCGTCCTGATGGAAATTTGTCCTTTGTTTTCTGTAACACTAGTCAAATGCTGGGATGAAACCTTAGTCTCAAGCCCAAGCTTCTTCATTAGACTCAGGCTGCTTACTTTTCTAATTCTTTTCTGAGTTATTGTGGTCACTGAATGAGGCCATTTCCTAGTCGTGATGGGCTAGGCCATTGCTAATGGTACAGCCCATAAAATATAGATCAAATCAAATTAAGGAGCAGCTTCCTTTTCTTGCTCTTGATGAGCTTTTTTTCTTTCTTTAAAAATACGTTTCTCTGTGACCGTACCACCCCAGTTAGAATTAAGAATTGTAGTAGAGATGAAGTTCTAAATGGCAATTAATGTATCAAAATCAATGTATTAATGTACTGTATGTGTATACAAAATACCATATGGAGGCACGAGCAGTAACACGTATCTTTGTAATTAGTAATCTTTTACTATTAACTCTGCATAGGTTGTATAAGGAGCTATATCATTCATGTAAACACATAGGCGGATGCAGGGGGAGGGCGAAAAGTCGTTCGCCCCTACCCAGCGCCACCATTAACAGTGTACTTTAGTAGTAATTTGTGGCGATTTCAGATCATCTAAGTAATTTTTCACTGCTAGCATCCCCAACAGCCCCCTCCAGGAGTCCGTTCTGGATTCGCCCCTGCGCAAACATAATATACAACTCATTCAAGAGTACATTTTGGTAGCTTTTTAAAATTTTTATCTTAAAGGATTGTCATTTCTCGTGGCTACTTATGCAATTTTGTCCACAGGCATACATGCAATTTCCAGTCATTACGCAAATACATTTATATACTTAATAGACCTCGGCTAGTTGGGGGCTTCGCCACTAGACCCCGTTACTAGGGCCTCGCACCACAAAAGCCTCTAATCATAATCAATTTAAAAAGAAATGTCTGGGGATTTGCCCTTAGACCCTCTGATATCTCATTTGATCGGCCTATGACCTCGTACCTCGTAAACCTACAACCATACCGAATCTCAGTTCAAATATCAAATTGTATGTAATAACAATCTGGTATCCCGAGACATACCGAATTTCAGTGCGAGTACATGGGGGCTTTCCCCCCAGCCCACACATTTGCTCGGTCTACGGCCTCGCACATCATACGCCTGCAAACATAACGAATTTTTAAGGGGCCGCGGTGGCTCAGTGGTAGAGCGTTCACCTCCGGAGCTTGGGGTCCCTGGTTCGATCCCAGATCGCGCCGTATGGACTTTGTGGTTGACAAACACCGTGCTCGTGGGTTTTCTCGGGGTTTTCCCGTTTCCTCCCACTTTCTTCATTTCATTTATTTCTCATAATCACCGTCTCCTTTAGCCTAACCGGCATAAACGTGGGACGTAAAACTCAAGGATTTCATTTCAAAACGAATTTTTGTTCAAAGAACAAGTTTCATTTCTCTAACATTCCAGGATTCCAAGATATAAAAGTCTTTTCTCCCCGCCACTTTTCTTCTCCTCTAAGACATACATCAAAAAACGCTTAAGTACATACCTAATTATTTCAAATGTAAAGTCCAAATACCAAATTCTATGCTCCTAACCTTCAGAGGTTCCCAGAAATCGACATGTTATTATAATAATTACGATCCCCACTCTCTTTCCTTTCCATCTCTTTTCTTTTCCTTTTTACTAAAACGTCAAAAAACACTGAAACACATGTCAAATTATTTTCAATGAGAAATGCAAATACCAAATTTCAAGTCTCTAACTTTAAAGGATATAACATATTAATTCAGTAATTGTAATCCCCACTTAATTTTCTTCACGCCCTTTTTCTTCCCTTCTGGGCCATATATATATATATATATATATATATATATATATATATATATATATATATATATATATATATATATATATATATATATATATATATACATATATAAAACGTTGAAATACGTATCTAATTATTTTAAGTGAGAAGTCCAAATACTAAGTTCCATGTTTCTAACCCTTTAAGTTTCCGAGATATAGGCATATTATTATACTAGTTGCAATAATTGCAATTACCACCCGCCCTTTTACTTCCTATATCTTCCCTGCTCCTTCTAATTTAAATATCAAAAAGCACTTAAACAAGTAACAAATTATTTTCAATGAGAAACCCAAATATCAAATTTGAAGTATCTAACGTCAAGAATCATCAATATTTTCCACCCCCATTTCCCCCCTTCCTCGTCGAATTTCTTAAAGTCCTTCCTTAGTGGTATCCTACGTCACAAAGCCTATAAATTGTCCAAATTTCAAGTTTGTAGCTTAAGCGATTTGGCCTGTACGGTGATCTGTCACTCACTCACTCAGTCACTCTGGACTTTGACCTTTTTATATAGAGAGATTTAAGATTTTATGGGAAAACCATGGATTTTGTTCTAAGGCCGCCAGTGTCTTAGAAATGTAATAGCTTTGCTATAAACTTTAAGCAATCAACTGATTGATCTGCGTCTATATGTATTATGTAAAATACCGCTTATGATATTTATTTTGCTCGTAATAAAAAAAATAGAAATGATGAAAATTCAAAGACATCCATGATTTTAGCGTAATGCTGCAGGAGTTCAGATCATTGAATTAATCATAAGAGCCGACTGCATAAGGTAGACTACATTAAATTCCAATGTGGCACAAAGAAAATATGCAGCATTACTATGCAGTTTTTCAACGTTATAACTCATTCTGAAAATATTATCATAGGTCTCACAAACAATCGAATTTTAATCCTAACTCGATTAATATATAAGAAAAGGCAGATCTATACAACTACTGACTTGAGATGAAAGTAGCATACTTGTAGTACGTTTAAAGATATACTAAAGACTAAATGATGGGGTGTGCGCAACAATGGTCTACACCCCGAAAAATGTGAAAATGACATTTTGATGTAATCTTTTGTCATTTAAATTGAATTGTCTTCCCACTGAGTTAGATAAAATTCACCTAGTAAATTTTATACATATGGACATTTTAGTTCTGTGTCTCAATCTAAGGCCTAAAATATTCAAAACAGGAGTCCGAATCTGAACTTCGAAACTTCGGATCCGGATCCAAGATACAAAACTTCGGATCCGGATCCAAGATACAAAACTTCGGATCCGGATCCAAAATCCGAAACTTCGGATCCGGATCCAAGATCCGAAACTTCGGATCCGGATCCAAGATCCGAAATTCCGGATCCGGATCCAAGATCCGAAACTTCGGATCCGGATCCAAGATCCGGATATCCGGATCCGGATCCAAGATCCGAAATTTCGGATCCGGATCCAGGAACCGGATATCCGGATCCGGATCCAAGATCCGAAACTTCGGATCCGGATCCAAGATCCGAAATTCCGGATCCGGATCCAAGATCCGAAATTCCGGATCCGGATCCAAGATCCGAAATTTCGGATCCGGATCCAAGATCCGAAATTTCGGATCCGGATCCGAGATCCGGATCTTATAGGATCCGGATATCCGAGATCCGGATCCGTCTGGCCATCCCTAATTTAAAACTTACATATTGTATTTGCAAGATGGATGCGAACGCGATGTAAGTGCAGAGAAACAGGACTAACATGTACCTCATTCTATGGGTTGTAATGTTAATGATTGCACCAATGTCTATTGTGAGGAAATCAATCCCAATGAAAACACGAACGTGGACACAATTGAAACTTAATAATTGTTATTGAGAATCCAGACTGCATTTACAAGCACTGTGTACTGAAAAAGGCACTCTGTTCTTAAAGAATTCTACAGTTATTATTCCCTTTCATTTCGGATACATGAGGACATTGTAAAACCCTCTTTAATTGGATCTATTGTAGACTGCGGACGTTATCAGAATTTTTTATTTCTTATAAGTATTACTACTGATAAATTAGAGAGAATTTGGTGACTTGTAGATGATTTTCCTAAGATTAAGTGTAAACTGGCCCCCCATAGAAACATGCTACACCAGTTGCATAAATATTTGTTGTTTTCTTTTCTATCATTATGATCCCAATGAAACTTGGAAGCTATATTTTGCGTATTGTGGTGTATTTAATGTAAGATTAATTGTTACTCTAAGAGGACAAGATTATCAACTGATAAGAAAAACTAATAGGAAGAAGGGAAATTTGGGGGATTTTTTTTTTTAAAAAAAGGAAATCCATCCGTTATTTCCCGCATTTGCAGTATACTGGTAAGTGTGACGCATGTCCTCCTTTGTTGTTCGAGTGAAGTAAAAATAACATCAATTATGCAAATACAACATGAGTTATAGCTATTAAAGTGAGAACCAGTTGTTACCTTTAAAACCCACGGTTTGGCGGCCATTTTCCAATATTGCAGCCAAACCTATCACCGGATATTTCAAGACTTTTAATATGTTTGTTATATACACCTTCCCAAAGGCATACACAATACTTCAGCTTGTTATGATTTTTTTTCGGGTGTATATATTGACTGGACTATAACCCAATTTAAGTCACAACCATAATCTCCGGACACCTCCTGTTTTTTACTCTCTCTCTGTCTCTGTCTGTGTCTGTCTCTCTCTCTCTCTCGTTAATTCAGTTCATATTTTCTTTTCTAAGTTGTCTTCTCCCATCACTTGTGAAATTATGCAATTTTCATTGCAAAATAAGATCAATTTCCGATTTGGACCCATAAAAATGTCACACACGCACGAGAACGGGGGGGAGGGAAGGGGGGAAAGCACGAAAAAACAGAAATTTGATATGTTATCTCACGTGGCTGTTATCTATATCGCGAGAAAAGATATAGTGCATGAACTCAAGATAGGCATTTCCCTATGTCTTCCTTCAGGCTATTCCTTAGACAGGAAAATAAAGAATGGTGATCGTAGTATTGTTATGAGAAAAAAGTAAAAAAAAAAAAAAAAAAACGAAAAACAAGTAGGACAAAATTAGGTTATCTTCAAAAGAACAATTTTTCAGAACGGGTAACAGATTTCTCCCTATTCTCCTCCTATTTTCTTTTTCGATATTCTTTTTCCTAGTTTTCTCTCATACGTTCTCTGTTTTTTTCCACCTCTGGCATCGTTCTCATTCCGTTTCTTATCCTCTGTTCATTTCCCTGTGCTGTTCCTTCTCCCCGGGATAAGAAGAGAGTTCACGTTTGCTTTAAATTGCTTCACGTCCAAGCTTTTTTTTTTTTTTTTTTTTTTTTTACTCCTTGTTTTTCGTTTAGTGTGAAGGAGCACACACACACACACATACACATACACCAACACTCATTTTCAGACGCACTTGTATGAGTCCCTATTCTCTGTCTCTCTCTCTCTCTCATGTAACTAAAGAATGAGAGAAACCGACAAGGATGTGTAGGATAAGTACGGACTTGTCTTTTTGTAAGCAAGTACAGGGTATTTCGTAAGTCTCATACATTAGAAGAAAAACATTTCTTTCACAGATTACGTGACATCGTTAAAATGTTTAGCATCGAATTGGCCCTGCTTGTAGAACGAGAGGAAGCTGGAGCCAAGAATTGATTCGCCTTCATCCAGATTGACCACTCATTTATACTCACAAGAGAAGTTCGGGGGAAAGCACAGGCCTGCAGAAAAACTAAGCATATCGTTTGAAGGACCAATTCATAACGATTACAACAAGCTAATGAAATCCCTGTACGGTTGAGAACTATTCGAGAGATTCAACTTTGAAGTTTATATGAAGAAATGATAATATGCGCATTTAAATTCATTAAGTAGAACAATATTAGCAACGAATATTGACATACGAATTAAAATCTATCGGAGGTAACAGAAAAACTGTTTGGCAATAACTAATGGGTTTGTTAGTTAAAATTGGTCATTATACTGTTCACAATAATGATAGGTTAGAGATGAAAATTGATCACTCTTCTGTTCTATGAAGAAATGACGTAGGCAAAAGACTTCCTTGCACCATGAACATTTTATATGTGCAATTGCGTTTTATATATGGAGGCAACATTTTCGAGACGAGACGAGACAATCGAAATTGAAACAATACTTTCTGAGATGAAACATCATTTCCTCGACAACTTTTTGAGACAAAAGAGAGCGACAATTCTTGTCTTGCGGGCAGTCGTAGTGGGGAAATCTCACCCCAAAAATTAAAGGGGGCTGCATTTGTGATAGACAAACCTAGGAGCAGTCAACTGAGGACATCAATAGACTAGCACCCTTGTTTGTAGCCTAGTGGCTAATGTGCAAGCTTATTGTGTACCTAATCCTAGCTTCAATTCCTGGTGGGAGTATCTGCCTCGGATAGAAACCTGAGTAGTGATTTGAATCGAACTTTACGCAGTAAGTCCTCAATCATGAAGCTCGATGTTGAAAACGGCATAAAATTTCAATCAATCAACCAACTTGACTAGGAGACAACCTATAATATTGTGGAAACAGTTTGAAACAGCATAAAGAGGTGATTTCCAGAGACGGAAGTCCACGCAACCTCCATTCAACGTACTCTGAAAGCAATAAAATTCCAATGATTTGTTCATAGTAAATAGACTCGGAATTTTCTTGGTATTAGACTTGGTATTAAAAATTTAAATCAGTATTTCTCAAAACTCAGGTCGCGAATCCCAGTGAGCCTTGACACGAATTTGAAATTACAAAGCTCTGTAATTACAGAATGCATACTAAAGCAAATGGGTGATAAATAAATTTGAATGATAGTGAAAGATTCGATGGAAGGAAAACGGGAGAAAAGGCAGAATCAGGAGAAATATCACAGAGAATAAAACGAAACATGTTCTGAGATCAGATCAAGGACCCTTCATACCAGATGAGAGTCCTAATGAGATGCTATATGAGTTGGTATTGCATGTGAAAATAGCCTTTAATAGGTTGAATATAAGGTAATTGTAGACTATATTTTTGTATAAAAGACAATAACGCTTTAGGTCCAATAAAAGTTTTAAAAAGTTGTACCTATTTTATGAAATGAAATTAAATGAAATCTTTGAGTTTTACGTCCTACGGTTATGCCGGTTAGGCTAAAGGAGATGGTGATAATGATAAATGAATTAAATTGTGGAATGAAAAAATGGGAGAATCCTGAGAAAACCCACGCACACGATGTTTGTTCACCACAAAGTTCACTTGGCGCGAGCTGGGATCGAACAAGTTTACCCCATGCACCAGAGGTGAACGCTCTACCACTGAGCCACCGCGGCCCTTGTACCTAATTTATTTTAACTACAATAAAGAATACATTTCTGACCTCGAGAAATAAAAAAAAGGAACTCTAAACTCGAGTTTTGTATGTAATTGTTTTGTGAACGACATTCGTAACAAAATCAAAATTTTGGTTATGGTTGTTCTTACAAAAGAGCAGCTGCCTCGCAATTCAATACTGCTCGCACTTCAGGATCATTGATAAAAAAAAAAAAAAAAAAAAAACTAGATCTAATTTCAATAGCATCAGTTCTAATGGTTGTCTTGAAGTTGGTTAACTGATTTGTTTCGTATTTATTGTTTTTAGTGAGAAAGTTTAGATTGAAATTGAAAACAAGAACTTGAAAATGTAATTCTTTTAAAATATGTATGTAGGACAAAACAAATATAAAGAAAGAAAGAAGAAAAGGAAATAGCTTTCACCATCATCACAGAGAAATTAGTATCATATCATTGAAAGAGCAAGTTCCACCCGTTCTGATATATTTTCTTTATACACAGCAAAAAGAAAAAAACTGATGGTGTTAATACAGTTCAATTTTATGTTGGCTAGTAGTCGTAGCATGAGTGCCACTTCGGCGTGTACGAGGGTTAACTGGTGCTACGGTTAACACAGGCCCAATGTTACCGGTTTTATACAGAGCCGGTGTTAAATTAGAGCCAGGTAGTAAGAAAGCTTTCGGCCAGTTGGCGCGTGCTTGTTAGCTTTTGGCTTTCAACGCGTGTTTTTATACAATCTGTCTTTTTGTTGTACTTGCAAGCGATGCTTTAGATCCTCCGCAAGAGCGTTATAGCATCACTGGCCGTTCATTGGATATTGATTTGACTGGACTTGTAAAACGCTTGCATCAAGCTTGACTGGAACACTGAATTCAAGGTTGCCCTCATGTAACTTTATTGCTGGAATGCAGCTTGCGGCATGCCTTTCCAGTCAAGCTGGATGCAAGTTTGGCCGACTTGCAATGTAAGCTTACAGCAAGCGTTTTGCAAGTTGTCTCTGTTACTTGGGGACGATTATTGTTGATTTTGTAGTATAAAAGTAACATCGTTGAATTGCTAAAGAACTAGGTAGATGGAAAATAGAACATAACACATTGTGAATGACAGTCATTGAGGTACCAATACTAACTGCATTATTCGTAAGGGATCAATCAATTACTTCACTTACTAAGAATGTTGACTAAACAACGGTATCGCAGCCGTGGCAAATCTATGAATCAGACAAGTACCTAAAGGACATCTAGAGAGCAATTTTCAGGGTTGTCATAAATACGAAAGAAATTAGCATTGGAAATATTGATTAATTGTTGAGCTAGGGGGGAGCAAAGCTTTGCGTAGAATACTTGACGTTCTTTAAAAAAAAAATACTAAATAACGAATAATATTTTGTGTAATCTTTTACGAAAATATTTTTGTGAGCGTACACCTTTTCTGACATTTACATGAGCAGAAGTGGTGCCATCTGCTTTTATGCCCTAACATAACTATCACTTCTGATTAAAATATTGGACCCCTATAATTTGGAAGTCAGCTATAGTTTTAGAATGTAAAAACGAAACTCATTTGTTTTACATTTATATTTTTCTTTCTCATAAATATTTTACAATAAAGTAAGTATGTAATAAAATCTTATTATTTAAAAAAATAAGCAATGGATTGGTAAAAAATGGAGATAGAGAGAATTCACGATTTTGTTGAACTTCTAAGATTTGAACCAACTACCGGTAAAGATTAGTTCTTTTAAGCAAAAAAACAGGAAAAGACAAAGCTTCTGCTATAGCAAATGGTCTACGTAACAGCAGGTTTTCCTTTCTGAGGTTATTGGAAAAACGACATAAAAGACAAAGAGAAGAAAAAAGAAAGGAGATTGTCGTTAAAGAAAAAGACTTTATATTCTCCCTCTCCCCCCATCCCATCTTTGCTTTTACCCATACTCTTCCCTCACATCCTCACACAAACACACACACACACACACACACACAACGCTCAGCTCGATATTGACACCAAAGGGCGATGCAGTAGATTTTTGTCCCGTGAATTGTAAAGTTCAAAAACATATGAAAGAAAGAAACTACAGCAGCTAGCTAACTCAGCTTGTAAGAACAAAATATGAAGCGAAAAAGGAAGTGGACAAAGAGAGAGAGAAAACAGCAAGCTAAATAAAAAATAAGAAACACCAGAGTAAAACGAAGAAAACTAAAGCAGAAAAAGGGAAAAAGAACCGAACCGAACCAGAAAAGGCATAAAGGATTAAAAAACGCTTGAGGAATTTTTGCGGAAAGAAAAAGCACACACAGAGAGAAAGCAAATTCCTTTGCATCCAGAAGCACACAGCCTTAGTTAACGGTTAATATTGTGTGGAGTGTGCGCAGTGGAGAGACCGGTCTTCCCGATTTACCTTCTGTGACTTGACTATGATAAACCCACCACCACCAACAACAACCTTTTACGCAGCACAATATCTAAAAGCCGAAAAGTTCTGGTGCTCATTATCCTGAACTATACAGCCATACGGTTACGTATATACACTGTTCTTTACGTTCAGAGAGTAGAGGCCGTGATTATTTACCTAGAAATTACTATTATTGCTACTAGTACTAGTAGTAGTACTAAATTTTACGTCTCGCAGAATTCTTTTTTTCTTTACTATATGAACATCAGCAGAACATTTTTTTTCTCCTTCTTTTCTCATATGAAAGAAAGAAATAGCGTATAAGACACTCTCTTATTACCTCTAACAAAACTAGCACCAAAAAGGTACTCATTCATCACAGAAGAACGCATGGTGAGTAGCGTTCACGAGGTAAAATATATATGCGTCTTTTCACACATAGAGAAAACATACATGCCTGTCACCTGCCTTCTATTCAGCCTTTATTTTTAATATCTTTTATGACTGCTTTATAAACCACATAAAATATATATGAAAAGAATTTTCGACCTATCTTTCGTTTTAAGTGTATATACACCTACATTTAGCAACGTGTTACGTATATCTAGTTATCGTGTGTAACGAATACCAGTAGGGTACTACTATGGTTCAGTGGTAAAGCGCTTGCTTATTTTGTGTGGGATCACTGATTTGATCCCCGGAATAGTAAATTTGTGCCGGACAACACCGTGTTCGTGGTTTTCTCGGGGCACTACGGTTTTCTCCCACATTTTCATTTTATCGATATCGATGGGACATAAGGCTCATCATCATTCACTTGCCTTCTGTCTTCCTTAGCCTAAAGGGCATGATCGTGGGACCTAAAACTGAAAGATTTCATTTCAATACCAGTATCAGGGGAAAATTTATAAACAAAATTGACAATATCTTGGAATCCAAAATAAAATTTGATACCTAAAATCTTTGTACTACAATCAATAGCAGAAGTGGATGTTTATCGACTGATTGAAGTGTGTTTACGTTCCTTATCAGTAGCGAGGTTATTTGGGATGAGAATTAGCTCACTCTATGGCCTATGGAACCTGAAGGTTCAGTGCCGTGTTCACAAAAGCTCTCTATTGACCTCTGTCCTTAGCCAACTAGATCCAGTTGGTACTGTGTACACCTATTTCTGTGAGATCCATCTTTATACTCTGTAAGAAAACTATAGAACTAACAGAGCTTTAGTGAACAAAACCAGAAAAACCGGTTTTTAGTGAAGATATTACTTCACCTAACGATTTCGATACAAAGGTGATAGTTTACCTCTGACTAACAGAGAACAAGGTCTAAATATTTCCGAAAACAAAACTTTAGGTAATATATTTGTTCAAAAACATATCATATATCGTAGAAATCGAGAAAATATTGTATACGAAGGGAGACCCAAAATAAACCAGATTGAAAGAGTGCTGCCGTTCCTAGGCGAAGTAGAGAGTTCTCCTGCTAGGTGGGTCTAGTAGAGACCTTCCCAGATCAGTTGGCCAAGCGGCGTCTGCATACAACGTTTTATCGTATTATTGTTTTTCTCAACTGATGTCGTTTGCCGCCTGCGAAATAGTTATGGCAGATTCACAGGAACAAGGAGTGTGTTTGCTTCCTACTTAAAAAAATCGGAAACGAAAACTTACCAAATGCTTCAACAGGCTTTTAAGAAAGATACTATGAACCGCACACAATTTTTTGAGTGGTTTGGGCGCTTTAAGTGTGGTGAGATGAGTGCTGAAGATCATGCTCGTTCTGGGTGCTCTTCATCATTTCGAAACGACGAAAACATCGAACAAATCTGCCCAAAAATCAGCGAGGATCGCCTATTTCAAAACAGGCAGGAGTGAGTTGGAGCTTGTGCCAGCGTGAGATTTTGCAAATGAGACATGTTGCCGCTAAGTTTGTTTCTCGCCTGCTCACACAGGATCAAATCATTTGTCTGAATTTGAGCCAGGACTTGAAAAATCAGATTGAAAGTGATCCAAACTTTTTGACCAACATGATGACATTTTCCAAGAATTAAACCAAATCTAAAAGAAAAATGTTTTGATGTTGTAGAGGCTGTAAAAAGAACTTTCGCAGAACGCATTGGACGATATAAAAGTTCCAGAGTTCCAGAGGTGCTTCTAACGGTGGGAATGAAGAAGGGAGAAATGAAGTGCATTTAATAGAGAGTACTTTGAAGGAGACAGGAAGAATTTTGTTAAAAAAAAAAAAAAAAAGTAATAAATTATTGTTTTAGAACGAAAGTCCGGTTTCTTTTGGGTGCTCCCTCGTATACTATCCCGAACTTCAAAAGAGCTAGAGATCACTAAATAATATTTAGTGATCTGTAGCTCTTTTGTAGTTCGGAATAGTAGACAATAGTTCAGCAATACAAATAATCCTGTATTTTATCGGGAATCAAGCTGGGGAAGCACGCGTATCGAAGACACACGCATTAGGTATCAATTCACATGTAAACACTTAAAGAATATATTTAGAATTTACACTTTAAAAAAACTATTACATTACACTGTAACATACATTAATCGATTCAAACTCTCTCGTGATGTGAGGACGATTGAAATCAGAAATATATATATATATATATATATATATATATATATATATATATATATATATATATATATATATATATATATATATAACACAACAGAAACTTTTCCGGAGTCATATCACTTTCAACATGGGACAGAAAATTTGAAGACGAGATCAGTTTCATTAAATAATAATAATAATAATAATAATAATAATAATAATAATAATAATAATAATAATAATAATAATAATAATTATTATTATTATTATTATTATTATTATTATTATTATTATTATTATTATTATTATTATTATTATTATTATTATTATTATTATTATTTGTTTTGTTTTACCAGTTAGTTGTATTCTGATTAAATGTTAGTTGCATTATCAAACTGAACAAAGATATAAAGTTTTATCACATACGAAGTACTAGTTGTTTAATGTTAGCAGAATGAGGGCTTTCTTTTTATGTAAAGCGGTAACAATGTGCGAAGTTTGGCCACAAACAAAATAATTTTATTTGCAATGTATAATATGCAAATTGACTTTATTCAAGAGAAGATTAGGCCAATCTTTTGTGCACCTTTTGGTCACAATGGCAATAACAAAACCATATTTTTCTGGTATGTTTAGGTCTGCGAGTCACATTATTCGAGGGAAAATGTATTAGGTCAGTCTTTCTTGTAGTCTACCTTCTTTGTGACAATGACAAGAACAAAACCATCCTTTAACTGGAATGTTTAGGTCTGGGAGTGACATTATTCGAGGGAAGATGTATTACATCAGTCTTTCTTGTAGTCTACCTCCGTTCTGACAATGTCAAAAATAAAACCATCCTTTAACTGGAATGTTTAGGTCTGGGAGTGACATTATTCGAGGGAAAATGTATTAGGTCAGCCTGTCTTGTAAGCTACCTCCTTTGTGACAATGGCAAGATCAAACCCATCCTTTAACTGGAATGTTTAAGTTTGGGAGTGACATTATTCGAGGGAAGATGTATTACATCAGTCTTTCTTGTAGTCTACCTCCGTTCTGACAATGTCAAAAATAAAACCATCCTTTAACTGGAATGTTTAGATCTGGGAGTGACATTATTCGAGGGAAAATGTATTAGGTCAGCCTGTCTTGTAGGCTACCTCCTTTGTGACAATGGCAAGAACAAACCCATCCTTTAACTGGAATATTTAGGTCTGGGAGTGACATTATTCGAGGGAAGATGTATTACATCAGTCTTTCTTGTAGGCTGCCTCCTTTGTGACAATGGCAAGAACAAACCCATCCTTTAACTGGAATGTTTAAGTTTGGGAGTGACATTATTCGAGGGAAGATGTATTACATCAGTCTTTCTTGTAGTCTACCTCCGTTCTGACAATGTCAAAAATAAAACCATCCTTTAACTGGAATGTTTAGGTCTGGGAGTGACATTATTCGAGGGAAAATGTATTAGGTCAGCCTGTCTTGTAAGCTACCTCCTTTGTGACAATGGCAAGAAGAAAACCATCCTTTAACTGAAATGTTTAGGTCTGGGAGTGACATTATTCGAGGGAAGATGTATTACATCAGTCTTTCTTGTAGGCTGCCTCCTTTGTGACAATGGCAAGAACAAACCCATCCTTTAACTGGAATGTTTAGGTCTGGGAGTGACATTATTCGAGGGAAAATGTATTAAGTCAGCCTGTCTTGTAGGCTACCTCCTTTGTGACAATGGCAAGAACAAACCCATCCTTTAACTGGAATGTTTAGGTCTGGGAGTGACATTATTCGAGGGAAAATGTATTAGGTCAGCCTGTCTTGTAGGCTGCCTCCTTTGTGACAATGGCAAGAACAAACCCATCCTTTAACTGGAATGTTTAGGTCTGGGAGTGACATTATTCGAGGGAAAATGTATTAGGTCAGCCTGTCTTGTAGGCTACCTCCTTTGTGACAATGGCAAGAACAAACCCATCCTTTAACTGGAATGTTTAGGTCTGGGAGTGACATTATTCGAGGGAAAATGTATTAGGTCAGCCTGTCTTGTAGGCTACCTCCTTTGTGACAATGGCAAGAACAAACCCATCCTTTAACTGGAATGTTTAGGTCTGGGAGTGACATTATTCGAGGGAAAATGTATTAGGTCAGCCTGTCTTGTAGGCTACCTCCTTTGTGACAATGGCAAGAACAAACCCATCCTTTAACTGGAATGTTTAGGTCTGGGAGTGACATTATTCGAGGGAAAATGTATTAGGTCAGCCTGTCTTGTAGGCTACCTCCTTTGTGACAATGGCAAGAACAAACCCATCCTTTAACTGGAATGTTTAGGTCTGGGAGTGACATTATTCGAGGGAAAATGTATTAGGTCAGCCTGTCTTGTAGGCTACCTCCTTTGTGACAATGGCAAGAACAAACCCATCCTTTAACTGGAATGTTTAGGTCTGGGAGTGACATTATTCGAGGGAAGATGTATTACATCAGTCTTTCTTGTAGGCTGCCTCCTTTGTGACAATGGCAAGAACAAACCCATCCTTTAACTGGAATGTTTAAGTTTGGGAGTGACATTATTCGAGGGAAGATGTATTACATCAGTCTTTCTTGTAGTCTACCTCCGTTCTGACAATGTCAAAAATAAAACCATCCTTTAACTGGAATGTTTAGGTCTGGGAGTGACATTATTCGAGGGAAAATGTATTAGGTCAGCCTGTCTTGTAAGCTACCTCCTTTGTGACAATGGCAAGAAGAAAACCATCCTTTAACTGAAATGTTTAGGTCTGGGAGTGACATTATTCGAGGGAAGATGTATTACATCAGTCTTTCTTGTAGGCTGCCTCCTTTGTGACAATGTCAAGAACAAACCCATCCTTTAACTGGAATGTTTAGGTCTGGGAGTGACATTATTCGAGGGAAGATGTATTACATCAGTCTTTCTTGTAGTCTACCTCCGTTCTGACAATGTCAAAAATAAAACCATCCTTTAACTGGAATGTTTAGGTCTGGGAGTGACATTATTCGAGGGAAAATGTATTAGGTCAGCCTGTCTTGTAAGCTACCTCCTTTGTGACAATGGCAAGAAGAAAACCATCCTTTAACTGAAATGTTTAGGTCTGGGAGTGACATTATTCGAGGGAAGATGTATTACATCAGTCTTTCTTGTAGTCTACCTCCGTTCTGACAATGTCAAAAATAAAACCATCCTTTAACTGGAATGTTTAGGTCTGGGAGTGACATTATTCGAGGGAAAATGTATTAGGTCAGTCTGTCTTGTAAGCTACCTCCTTTGTGACAAATGCAAGAAGAAAACCATCCTTTAACTGAAATGTTTAGGTCTGGGAGTGACATTATTCGAGGGAAGTTGTATTACATCAGTCTTTCTTGTAGGCTGCCTCCTTTGTGACAATGGCAAGAACAAACCCATCCTTTAACTGGAATGTTTAGGTCTGGGAGTGACATTATTCGAGGGAAAATGTATTAGGTCAGTCTGTCTTGTAAGCTACCTCCTTTGTGACAATGGCAAGAAGAAAACCATCCTTTAACTGAAATGTTTAGGTCTGGGAGTGACATTATTCGAGGGAAGTTGTATTACATCAGTCTTTCTTGTAGGCTGCCTCCTTTGTGACAATGGCAAGAACAAACCCATCCTTTAACTGGAATGTTTAGGTCTGGGAGTGACATTATTCGAGGGAAGATGTATTACATCAGTCTTTCTTGTAGGCTGCCTCCTTTGTGACAATGGCAAGAACAAACCCATCCTTTAACTGGAATGTTTAAGTTTGGGAGTGACATTATTCGAGGGAAGATGTATTACATCAGTCTTTCTTGTAGTCTACCTCCGTTCTGACAATGTCAAAAATAAAACCATCCTTTAACTGGAATGTTTAGGTCTGGGAGTGACATTATTCGAGGGAAAATGTATTAGGTCAGCCTGTCTTATAAGCTACCTCCTTTGTGACAATGGCAAGAAGAAAACCATCCTTTAACTGAAATATTTAGGTCTGGGAGTGACATTATTCGAGGGAAGATGTATTACATCAGTCTTTCTTGTAGGCTGCCTCCTTTGTGACAATGGCAAGAACAAACCCATCCTTTAACTGGAATGTTTAGGTCTGGGAGTGACATTATTCGAGGGAAAATGTATTAGGTCAGCCTGTCTTGTAGGCTACCTCCTTTGTGACAATGGCAAGAACAAACCCATCCTTTAACTGGAATGTTTAGGTCTGGGAGTGACATTATTCGAGGGAAGATGTATTACATCAGTCTTTCTTGTAGGCTGCCTCCTTTGTGACAATGGCAAGAACAAACCCATCCTTTAACTGGAATGTTTAGGTCTGGGAGTGACATTATTCGAGGGAAGATGTATTACATCAGTCTTTCTTGTAGGCTGCCTCCTTTGTGACAATGGCAAGAACAAACCCATCCTTTAACTGGAATGTTTAAGTTTGGGAGTGACATTATTCGAGGGAAGATGTATTACATCAGTCTTTCTTGTAGTCTACCTCCGTTCTGACAATGTCAAAAATAAAACCATCCTTTAACTGGAATGTTTAGGTCTGGGAGTGACATTATTCGAGGGAAAATGTATTAGGTCAGCCTGTCTTGTAAGCTACCTCCTTTGTGACAATGGCAAGAAGAAAACCATCCTTTAACTGAAATGTTTAGGTCTGGGAGTGACATTATTCGAGGGAAGATGTATTACATCAGTCTTTCTTGTAGGCTGCCTCCTTTGTGACAATGTCAAGAACAAACCCATCCTTTAACTGGAATGTTTAGGTCTGGGAGTGACATTATTCGAGGGAAAATGTATTAGGTCAGCCTGTCTTGTAGGCTACCTCCTTTGTGACAATGGCAAGAACAAACCCATCCTTTAACTGGAATGTTTAGGTCTGGGAGTGACATTATTCGAGGGAAAATGTATTAGGTCAGCCTGTCTTGTAGGCTACCTCCTTTGTGACAATGGCAAGAACAAACCCATCCTTTAACTGGAATGTTTAGGTCTGGGAGTGACATTATTCGAGGGAAGATGTATTAGGTCAGTCTTTCTTGTAGTCTACCTCCGTTGTGACAATGTCAAGAATAAAACCGTCCTTTAACTGGAATGTTTAGGTCTGGGAGTGACATTATTCGAGTGAAAATGTATTAGGTCAGTCTTTCTTGTAGTCTACCTCCGTTGTGACAATGACTAGATTAATTTATTACGTAAATATTAGTAATCCTATATTGTATATCATACAAATATATGATACACATATACCTAGGTACTGTATATATATATATATATATATATATATATATATATATATATATATATATAAAGTGTTTCAAAACAACACCGACAGCGTTTGGGAGGTGATTCCTGACACCAGAAAAGTATAGACCAACCTTGGTGTACAAATGCTTCCTTTCGGAGTTATAGGCTGCCAAAAACATTTTTAAAAAATGAGCTTCAAAGGTCCATAGCTCCAAAACTATAGGATCTGCCATAGTCGGGTCAAGACTTCACTTAGAAACTAATATGTGAACTATCCAAAAGTGGATGTTTCAGAATTCTATGGTATATACTCATGCAACAGTTTTTATAGAGGGAGTTTTTCTACGGGCATATAATTTCAAGTACTCACCAACTACCTCTACAAAAATTGTTGTGTAAGTGAATTAGGGTTCTGAAACTTGGATATTTGGATAGGGACACATTAGTTCCTATGTAAAGTCTTGATCCGACTATGGCAGTTTTGGAGCTATGGACTTCTAAAGTTCATTTTTTTCATGTTTTTGACAGCCTATAACTCCGAAAGGAAGAGTTTGTGCACCCAGGTTGGTCTATACTTTATATCTTATCTTGGTGTCAGAAATCATCTCCCAAACGTTGTCGGTGTTGTTTTGAAACACCCTGTATATATATATATATATATATTATGTACAGGTATAAACTACATAAGCACGTATTCAAACCACACTTTTCATGTATTGTATTTGGTTATTTCAAAGTAATAATATTAAAGTTATTCGAACTGCTCTTTGTGTACAATACGAACTTAATTAAATTTTAAAAAAACTATATAACAAGCTGAAAACAATATTGTTTTTCTATTTCAATTCAATAATTGTCAGACCATATCGACGGAAATTTCCACCTGTACAAACCCTGAATATTTTTGCATGTACATATATACCCACAAGCATTATATATATATATATATATATATATATATATATATATATATATATATATATATATATGAAATTGTGTGGGTATATTATTTGAAAGCAATTGTCTTGTGGTCCAGTTACCAGTTTATTCACCTGTGTAAATAGCGACCGAGAAAATGGAAAATGCACAGTACAGAAAACTCAAATAAATGAAACCTTTTTGAATGAACACATCTTGTTTAACGTCATATAAAATTTATACTGAATGTGTTAGTTCATTTGTTGACCTACGTGTAGATATATATGTCAATTAATCCCCTTTACCTTGGTTAGGTACTTTGTACTATATACACTTTTCTAGACAAGAGCTTTATTCAATAAATTAACAAGCACTTGATCCTTGTACAGTGGTCTGTGTAGAGCTATGCTATGCTTTCTGTAGTGTTTTTATGTAAGGTAAACAATGTTTTGTTATGCACTTGTTTCTTTGAGCGAAGCGTGTTGTAGAAGAGAAGTGGTCTAGAACAAAGTTTTATTTTTTGTGTGTTTTTATAAATTGATTATATTTTTCTTCATAACCAAATACATATTACAACTGGTATATGTGTCAATGTTAAAAGTATTTGTGTCACAATTAGAACTGTATGTGACACTATTTTCAGTATACGTCACTGTTGAAAGTTCTTGTGTCACTGTTAGAACTGTACATGTCACGGTTTGCAGTCCATGTCACTGTCATTTTGTTTCACGGTTACAACTGTATGTGTCACTATTTGCAATATATGTCACTACTAGGAGTTTTTGTGTCCGGTTAGAACTGTATGTGTCACTGTTCGCAGTACATATCGCTGTTAGAACTTTTCTGTTTCACGGTTAGAACTGTATGTGTTACTATTTGCAATACATGTCACTATTAGAAGTTTTTGTGTCATGGTTAGAACTGTAGGTGTCACTGTTTGCAATACATGTCACTGTCAGAATTTTATTGTTTTACGGTTAGAACTGTGTATGTCACTATTCGCAATACATGTCACTATGAGAAGTTATTGTGTCACGGTTAGAACTGTACGTGTCACAATTTGCAGTACATGCCACTATTACGAGTTTCTGTGTCACGGTTAGAACTTTGTATGTGACACTAATCACAGTACATGTCATTGTTAGGAGTTTTTGTGTCACGATTAGAACTGTATGTGACACTATTTGCAGTACATGTCACTGTTAGGAGTTTTGTGTCACAGTTAGAACTGTATATGTCACTATTTGCATCACATGTCACTGTTAAGAGTTTTGTGTCATAAAAGTATATATGCCACTATTTGCAGTGCATGTCACTGTTAGGAGTTTTGTGTCATAGTTAGAAGAGTATGAATCACTATTTGCAGTATATGTCATTGTTAGGGGTAATTATGTCTTAGAAGAAGACAAGCAGTAACAGTACGATCTGGTAGTTAGCGGTTTATTTAGGATTCTGTGAGCTTTGCGATCAGTCCAGTTTTTGACAAAAATCATTTTATTCCTTGTAAGCGACTAATTTTGATCGACATAATGATAACATAAATATTGCGATGACGGCATGCCTTATGTTATATCGATAATGCCATAGTGTATGTTTTGTCTCAATATCATGCGTCATCAATTTCTAGGTTTAGAGAATAGTTTTCCTCGATTTTTTTTTCGAAAATTGCTCTGGATTGTAAACATCCAGATTGTACGACCAGGCCTGTAGCCAGCCCAAAAATGTAGGGTGGGGCCGGCTTAAGTTAGGGGGGCAGGATGCTACCATATTATAGTTCATCACCATATTATAGTTCATTTGCCAGTCTACCGTGAAAATTTTAAGGGGGCAGCCAAAATTTAGGGAGGGGAAGCCCCCCCTAGAACCCGTGGATACGGGCCTGTGTACGACTCTATTCAACTCAATGAGTTCTGCCAATTTGTGTATATGTTTCATCCTTGGATAGTAGGTTTTCTTTTTACATATGCTAATACGTAATGTTGTAGGACAAATAGCAAATCATCATTAATGTCATCACTATTATTGCAGGAGCACCGTGGCTTAGTGGTAGAGCGTTTACGTCTGTGGGGTACCTGTTCGATTCCCAGCCAAGTAAGTTTGTGGTGGACAATGTCGTGTCCGTGGGTTTTCTCAGGGTTCTCCCGTTTATTCCCACACTCTCATTTCATCAATTCTTCCATCATCATTCACTTGGCTTAATCGTCGTCTCCCTTAGCCTAAAAGGCATAATCGTGGGACGTTAAACTGAAATATTTTATTTTATTTTTAGTATTATTGCATCTGCTTAAATATGGAGAACATACTTGGACAAGAGTTTGATTTGTTTTTTAGCAGTTTCAAACATCTTACAATGTTTTAAAACCGAGTATATTGGACAAAGGGTATTTTCAAATATATCCAGCATGACGGCTAGTAATTAGCTGTTCATCTCATATGGTGCCATCTATGGAAGAAATACTGTTCCAGCTGTCTAACTGTTTTGGCTGGAGGCCGTCAGGACTGGAATCAGTCGCTATGCGTTGAGCTCACATACTGCGTGCCATTATTCCAATCCACACAGGGTGCAAAAATCTGGCGTGTAGGGTGGGTGCTGAGTCTTTCACTGCAGCCTTGGCAGCAACAATCGTGTGAGCTGGAGCATTATCATGAAGGATGCAAGCACAACGCTCAACTATAGATTTTAATGATCGGTTTAAAACAAACGTCACTTATCAAGTGGCTCTTGAGGCTTTTAATTTCCCGGTTACACACAGAGATATTGAGACAGACAGGACAAATATATAAAGGAAATTTGGTAAATGAAACTGCACCTGCTTGAGTATTAAATAAGTAAATATAAATAATGCCGTTTTGAAATATATAAATAATAAACCTCCTTATGAAGCATGGATTACATTGCGTAATATTCTAACTTCCTGCCGGCAGAATAGTGTTTCCATCGGAGACACATCTTTACAAAATGGCGGTTATACTTCATGTAGTGTTCATTGAAGATAGAAGTGGATTATGACGGCACACAGAACGTTGAATGTTCTGACGATATGCATCGTTTTAATTTCAACTCGCCCATCTTCATTCACACTTGAAACGTTGGAAACAAATATACCACATTTCATTTCCAGAGCTGTTGAGAGCGCTGGAATTAACACCAGCTAAAATGTTTATTTCTTGACACGGGAAGAATAGGTTTGTGGGAAATATTTTAGTCTCTCGTATCAGCCTTAGAATACGTACAATAAAGCCTCCATAAGTTAGTCTATTTTTTGTCATAAATTTTAAAATCCTCTATCGCCGTAGGATACATCTTTTTATCAAAGCTAACTGATAAAATCCCAGGCTTAAGTAAGTACTAACTATTTTCAAAAATTCATTCCAAACTATTGAACCATTACCCCTTGACGTGATCACAAACTTCAGGAAACATCGATTTCATTGTGAAGAAAGAAATTATAGAAAATTTTCCTTCCCCCTCTCAAAACGGAACTTTGTAAAGTGCTGAAACATTCTTCCACTTATATTTAATGAGGAATTAAACAGAGCTTCACTTTCCTACTGTAAGTTGACAGGCTCGAGAAATACTGTTATTAACTGAAAATGTTAACCCTCTCTTTCTCCCTTAGAATGACTCCTTAGTTAAAATGAGGTACGGCGGCTCTGTGGTAAATCGCTTACTCCTGATACATGAGGTCCCTAGTTCGACCCCTGGCCAAGTAATTTTGTGCTGGAAAACATCGCGTTTGTGGGTTTTCTAGGGGTACTCCCGTTTAATCGCGCATTCTCATTCCACCAATTATTCAGTTGCTTTAATATTGCCTAAAGTGAACAGTTGTGGGACTTAAACTGAAACATTTCATTTCATTGTCATAAAATAACGTAATAATAATCAAGCTCAAACTAGGTACTAACTAAATCATTTCAAACTGTTGGACGCAATCACGAACAACCGACAATTTCGCTTTCAATGTGAAGAAAGAAATTAACAGAAAATTCCTCCCTCGCCCTGTTAAAGTAAGAATATATATATAAACTGGGACATGTGCCCTCGTTTTCAATGAGGAACTTTTATATCGAATTTCATCTTCCTAACTTGATGAGTTCGTGGCATACTGTATTTCCTTTTTTACATAAATTTTCAACTTCTTTAACTCTTTAATCACAGTAGCCTAACAAAAGCCCAGTTGGAGGTAGGTATTAAACATGTTCAAAAATTCATTTTTAACTGTTTAACTGTTTCCCGTGATGTTATCACAAATAACAGGTAACATCACTTTTAATGTGAAGGAATATTTTTTTTCTAATGCTCAACTTCTTCCCTTTTAAAACAGGAATTCTCAAGGTCGCTAGAGCACGTGTCCGCTTACTTTTAAGGGTGAGTTTATATACTGAGTTTCATCTTCCTAACTTGAAAGGATGGTCAGAAACTCAATTTTATGCGTAAAATGAGGCTTACAAACCACAACCGTCCTCTTCCTCCAGATTTTGTGTTTATATACCACACTTGTCAAAACGGAACAATATGTTTATATTCCACGCAAGTTTTTAAAGGGTTAATCAAAGTCTCATAATAAAAACGCAGTTCCTGGTACTTAATAATTATTAATATATTTCAAATGACTTCAAACGGTTGAGCCGTTTCCCGTACTTCGATCACAGAAGATCCTTTTATATATATATATATAAGGTGGAGAGGGAGTTTGATTGTCTATCTAGTAATAATAAAAACAATACCACATCTATAACGTTGAAAAATAAAACTTAGAGTATTTTGAGTTCGGGAGGTGATGAGGAAAACGCTGATATAGAGCTATTAGTTTTTTTTTTTTTTTTTTTTTTTTTGCTTTATTTCAGTAGCAGCTAATTTAACCACCTAATGAACTCGTTATGAAGCTCTCATTCATATAAACGCACCAGGGAGATAAAAGTTTCAAATTCCAATCACAAGTTTTTTTTTTTTATATTTTGTAGGACGACTAAATAATAGAAAACAAAAAATGACTGGAAATGGCGAGTCCACTAGAAGAGAGGTAATACTAATAATACTAATACTATTACTACTACTACTACTACTACTACTACTACTACTACTACTACTACTAATAATAATAATAATAATAATAATAATAATAATAATAATAATAATAATAATAAATAAACTCTTTTCGATCCTCAATCTATTCATTTATTCTACGACAATTGTATGTGTAAGGGTACAAACTAAACAACGATATTTCAATAAAGACAAAAATAAATTGGCATTAAAAATTCATTAATTCTTGACTGGAAAAGCAAATACAGCGTGTAATAGGAATGTTTCAAACCTATTCCTGAATATGCAGTAAAATAATAGAACATTGCACATTTTAGCTCAAAACGTAACGACGGTGACGGTATTGCAACTGTAAGCGTTTCTTCTGTTATTTTATATAACGTAACCAAGAAAATTCTGTCGCTTTTTCACTCACCGCTTTCGAACATCGATATGCCGAGTAAGACGTACCTCGAAGATCAAAAATAGTCCCCATCATCATCGACAACCTTCTGTCAATGCTCAGGAAGACCACGGACTCCGTCGCGGTAGAACTTGGTGGACCGTGAAGCGAAACAGTATCAAGTGCATTTTGCACCGCTACTAGGGATTTGAACTTGCGTTCCCTAAGGTGATTGCCCAAGGAATGGAACAGGTGATAATCGGGCGGTGCAATGTCCGGGGTGTATGGTGGATGCAATAGTGATTCCCATCCAAGGCGTAGAATGGTGTTCCGGGCCATCCTATACATGTGGGGCTTAGCGTTCTTCTGTAACAAAAAGACCCTTTTTGCTATTCAGAAGTGCTGGCTCCAAAGTTTTGAGTTTTTCTTGAAGACGGCTCAACTGCTGACAGTACACAGTCGCATTGATGCTTTATCCAACTGGTAGCAGTTCTCGATGCACGATGCCATGAGCAGTTCACCAAATACATAGGAGGACCTTCAGGTGCAGTGCTGGTTTCGGCTATTTTGGAACTGGTTCATAGGATGCTAACCAATGATGACGATGCCATGGAGCTTCGTACAGGCCCACTTTTAATCACATCTCAACACCCTGTTCAGAAATGGTTCCTTCCTCAGATGAGACAGCAAAGAAACAGGGGTGTCTGCCCGCGTTGCCCTCTGGTCCGGAGTCAAATCCGGAGTTTGTAAGTGTGTTGGTCTTCCGGAACGTGGTGCGATTTCGAGTGTTTCGTCACCGTCCTTTAGCTTGTTAAACCACCGCTTCACTGTCCGCGTAGTAATGACACCCTCACCAAAGGCCTGGGATATCTTCTGTCCCGCTGCAGTGGCGTTTGACCTCGGTTTGAGCTCGTACAGCATACACGCCCTTATGACGCTCTGTGAATGTCCCATGTTCACTCTGTTCTTACACAAGTTCACGGTGTAACTGAACTTCCACAACCAGGTAGTAGTTGGATATACCCACACCTACAATTGACCTTAGCCTTATCTCCATTCGCTTTCAACTCCCGGTGTGAGGGGCAATGGAACACAGACCTCCACAAAAAGCGACAGAACTTCTCTTGGTTACTTATGGAAGCCAGCACGTTGACAGCTCAAAAATAGCTCAGTGCAAACCCTAGCCATTAAATGATACAGGATCAGGAGCGCACCTAGAAATGTATGTTGTAGGAGGCCCAGCAGTAGTAGTCACTATATTTAGGTAGTATTGAAAAGGTATTGTTCCATTGAATTGAATAGCGAACAAGCAGAATAGAAGCCTCCACAATGGTGTTCGTTTTTTATATGTTTGTTAAATTTGTTTAATATTTACAGCAAGTGGTGAATGTTTATAATACTCATAGAATGTGAAAGAGAAACATTTTAAACTATTTTATTATGTTAAAAATAGTTAAAACAACTCAAATCTATCACCCAACTTGTATTTTTTATTTCCCTTACTGGATAGAAACAGTTGTGAATATACGATTGTTGCGTAAGAGTGTCAGAGTTTGATCTTATTTTTTCTTAGTTTTTTTTTTTTCTAAAATCGTTGGTACCAATATCCACACAGTCAAACAAATGGACTGTGAAAGAGAAACATTTTAAACTATTTTATTATGTTAAAAATAGTTAAAACAACTCAAATCTATCACCCAACTTGTATTTTTTATTTCCCTTACTGGATAGAAACAGTTGTGAATATACGATTGTTGCGTAAGAGTGTCAGAGTTTGATCTTATTTTTTCTTAGTTTTTTTTTTCTAAAATCGTTGGTACCAATATCCACACAGTCAAACAAATGGACTTCTATAAAGATTTTTCCCTTATTGATAGCTTATGTGTATATTTCTTATAACCTATAGTTCTAGCTTTACATACCGTCAAAATATCGCATGCTGAAAATATACTTGTCATAATAATATTTCGTGTAATTTTTTTAATGAACAATTTATTTATTCCTAGAAAACAAATAAATTAGAAGTAGAATAAGTTTGCTTTTTTAAATAAAAAAAGTAATATGGACAATGCGGCTTATTTGAGAAAATAAACACGTCTTACTTGTTGGAAATCCTTTAAATGGACAGCTTTGAGCACAATAATGTTAACATTGACACATATGATCAATTTTAGTATCATTTCATATTGATTACCTTCCATTCCGGCTTATGTTTATGTTTTTTTCGTTTCATTCTGGGCTCTCTTCAGATGTGATTCATTATATTTAATACATTGTTCGTTTTTTTTTTTTTTTTTTTTTTTTTTTTTACAGGGTGAAAGACTTTTAGTACAATTAGATGCGAAATATAAAACCCCAATGCCACAATTATATTATGAAGATCCAGAGCAAGAAATTACAGATATGAAAAATATAAGCTATTTATTTCGTGTAATATGTATGGATGAATTATGAATGCTTTTATATTCAAAAAGAAACATTTTTTTTTTTCGTTTCATATTAGTATGTAAAACGCTCGCCCTCTTGAAGTAGTCTCAGGTCCTCTATAAATTGAAACAAAGTTAATTTTTTTAGTTTAAGGTTTCACCATTACGCCCTTTGGGTTAAAAGTATGGATGGGCAAAACGCGTTTTTATATTTAAAAAAAAAAAAACGGAAAGTGGTTTCTAGAAAAAAAAAACGAAATCCGAAAAACCGGCATTTCACCGAAACCGGTTTCGATTTTCTCCAAAAACTGGTTCGGTTTTTCACCGAAACCGGTTTCAGTTTTCTCCAAAAACTGGTTCGGTTTTCACCGAAACTGGTTTTGGTGAAAACTTTTGGAATACATATAGAACTATTTCTGTGGAAACGAAATCTGTTTCTGGTGAACAACGAAACACTATTCTGCTCAGAATATGAACCAATTTTGGAATAAACCGGAACTGGTTTTGAGGAAAACCAAAACCGGGTTCGGTGAAAAACCGAAACCGGTTTCGAAGGAAACCGAAAACAGATTTCAGTGAAAACCGGTTTCGGTGAAAAACCGGTTTCAGAAAATTGTCAAAAACCGGTTTTCCTAAAACCGAAAACCGATAAAGCTGTTTTTGTGCCCACCACTGGTTAAGAGAAACGGAGGTGAAAGGCTAGTGAATGATGATGGAAGAATCGGTGGAATGATGATGTTGAAGGAAACGAACGTACTCTGGGAAAATTCACGGACACGATGTTGTCCACCACAAGCTTACTTGGCTGGAGATAGAATCGGGGACCCCACACACCAGAGGTAAGCACCGTGCCATTTAACCACAGTACCCCCACAAGTTCTCTAGATTCTACTTAGGTAGAACAACATGCTGGCTACACTACTGTGCCTGGCGTGGGAGACCCGAGTTCGATTTCCGGTGGGAGCTCATGTGGTTCGGATTCCACGTTAATCAGTAGGTCCACGTCTCATGTAGCCTCGCTGCTGAACGGGACGTAAAACTTAAAATCAGCTCAACTCAACTACTGTGCCACAAATACAAACACATTGTTTATTTAACTTTACAGTATATAAGAAGAAAAAGACAAGAATATCACTTTATATGTCGGTTTCAATATCATTTTGTTAGATTATAGCTACAGTATTTGAACTCAATCTTAGAAGAAAAATAAGATTCTCTACATAAAAAAAAAGTTTGTTGAGGTCAAAGGTCAACTCTGTTCAAGAACACAACACCGGAATCAATAACTGATTATAGGTTTATTATTCTTTTGACGTGCTTTTGAAAATAAATGAAAAAAAAAAATACAAAAAAAAAATGAAACGCTTTTGTTTGCTCACCTGAACAAGGGCTCCCCGTCGGATTCTTTAAACCAGAGCACCATGTACACGCCATCATCCCGGTGAGGTGCGGTAATGTCACATGGAAGTGACACGCGTTGGTCCAATACTCCCTGCACGTCCACCACAGGAACTGTAAAATAAAAAAAGAAAAGACGGGAGTGTTAAATTCTATTACAACGAAACCTATACAAGCATGTTACTTTTATTATTTTTTTTAAAAAAAGATATTTATGAAATTCTTTAATTTAAATCTTTTTGTTTAAAAAAAATGGTCCAGACCAAAGCGTATAACATTTTGAAACAAAGGAGATTTTTTAATACAAGGTGCCCGAAAAGTCCCTAACATTTCAGGGAAGAAACACTTGAACTCAAATGAAGTGTTTATAATATCAAAGAAGACACCGTAATTCAAGGAAATCACATTACCTCTCCTTCATATCGAAACAGAGCTGCCATTTCTCGGAGGTACACCTGAATACACGTTGTAGTTTTGCTGGGGTAAATGTATGCGCAGATGCCGAAATGCGTTCATGCAAGTGCAGTTGCTTCATATGCAACCCACTGTGCAGTACTGTCTCGCTGGCTGCCTATACGACCGGCGTTTACATCATTCCTGCGTGTTCTCCCATCTTCGTGCATTGAGATGAATCTGCGTCTCATTTCCATGCCGGCGACGTATGCACTCGAAACAAAAACACGTACTTTCCGTTTTTGTTTCTTCTTTCAGCCTGCTCCTTGCCATCCTCTTCGCTCATTTCCGTAACACATTGTGACGACCACGTACACGTAATTGCTCCATTTCCGGGTGTTCTGCTGTCTTCGCATGGATGTGTTCTACCTCATTGCCTTGTGTCGACTATGAGTAGTATTTCGTCATTTAACCTTTTCCGATATCTCTTCTTGTTCTGGCTATATTTCACATAATCTCATGTTGACCTCACTTTTATTCTCCTATTTGGCCCTTTCAATGCGCTTGTTGTCCGATATAGAAACATACGAGTCGCTTCTTTTGCGATGTTCTCTATGTCTGTCAATCTTACAATCGGAGTGTTACATGGGGGTTCCCTGCCTTATTAGAATATTACATGGTTCATGGAGCTTAATTGTGATAATTAGACTATCGGTACTGCAGTTACCTGTACGAGGTTATGAACTTTAATGGCATACGAAAGTTTAAGCTATAGCATAGAATAATGAATACATGTATTATTCGTTACTCTATTGCTACAGCTACAAATGTTAGTTTGTAGAACATATAGTAAGTCATAATTTTCTAGTTTTGATTCTAAACAAACAAATTCCCTTCAGGGCTACCGTGTTTCCTTGCATTTGGTCTGTGTGAAGGACCGTAATATGCAAACTTCTGTACATTTTGCATTTTTGGCAGCTCACCGAAATTGAAATACAGGTCAAAAATGTATTTCTATACATTTATCAAAGTCTTCACAAATTTCTCTTAATTCGTATAATCACATTATTGCACCCACTACGAAAACGACTAAGAATAAGTAATCCCTTCCATATAGTTGAACAATATGAACCATCACATAACATACATTCTGTACTTTTTTTTTTTTTTCATAAAATCGTATTTTAGTTTTCATAAAATTATTTAGTAATTTTTATTTGTGGTTACATAGCTCAATGCAGAGGCGTATGCTAATAAGAATTTATTTTGCGCGTAACACAATATATGCATAGTCATTACCTTTACGCTCTAATTTTGTTAATGGCGCTTAAGAAATTCAGAATGATAATTATTTACAGATTTGGCGACCGAATATAACTTCTGAAGCTGTTAGCATATATGAAGAAATACTTTTATAAGTCGCTATTGTTATTTCATATCGACAATCTCCAGAAAGGCATTCATCTGAAGAAACAAAATTCTTATTTTTTTCGGCATGTGAAGTTCTCCTTTCTTTTATTATCAATATTTCAGGGTTCTAGCAGAACGAGGTCCTGGCAAAAAGTGCAGATCAAAAGTCAATTTAACAATGTGTACACTATTTCGTGTGCATTCAAATTGTATACTTTGAGCTTGCATGTTCAAAGTGTGCACTTTTCACTTTTGGGAACGGCCTTAGTATTCAAAATACAGTACTATTCTCGGGAAATATGAAACTAGTCGCTATTTAAATAAGAAAGCAAATTGTGTGCGATTTAGCATCGACACCAGACAACTAACGCGGTTTGTAGAATAAATCTTGAACAAAGGAGAGAAAAATGCCGTCAAAATGAAAAGCAATAAAAAGAGCCAATTTTAGCAAGTAAACTCTTTTTACCAATAAGCTGAGAGTGATAAGATCTTCAGGCAGACAAATGTCTTCTGATGATATCAATACTGTTCTGATATATCCCTAAGGGAATATGATTTTGAACACAATTTCGAATGACAGTTTCCATTGATACATTTAATATAATACTTTACATACTATTTGTTGATAATTTTTAGTAATTTATTGGAAAGAAATATATATTGTGCCTAAGTATAGAAAACATGATTTCTCTTACGAAATCTGAGTTTGATCGCTAATACAGATACTGAGTATTTAAGTCTCGGCATCAGACAAACTAACTGTTTCTGCAGAAAATATCGCAGCTGTTAAAATATACTTCGAAAGAGAAAAAAAAGTTTTCGTCAAAACTAAAAGCAATAAACAAAACCAATTTTTATCAGCTAAACTCCGTAATAATGAGTTGAGTGATAAAATAAACTTCAGGCAGACAAATGTCTTGCGATGATATCAGAAACTGTTCTGACATATCCCTAAGGACATATAGAATACTTTTGAACACAATTTCGCATGAGTCGTTCGATATACTACTTTATCAGAAACATTATCATCATCATAACAATGCACAACAAAACAAAACAACAACAAAGGAAAGACTGAAGAGAGACGAATCGAAATTCTATTGATTAACTGAAATGTTTCATGTTTATGGGGGAAAGAAACGAAGGGACGCTGGAATTATTTACAGTTCCCAAGGGACGCTGATAACAAAAATATTGCATTTTTCTAATGCGTAGCCCGTTAAAATGAAAAAAAAAAAATTAAAACAAAAGGACGAAGGGTTGTATAACAAAAAACTAGATAGATGGTGTATGCCGGTCTCAATTATCTTGCGGAACATGAGATGTCAAATAATGTATTTTTGCTGTGTCGTGCTAATTAATTGTTTGTTTTAAATACTGTGCGTTCAAGCTTTACCAAAGAAAAAATCCTAGCACTACTACAAAACAAAATAATGGACGAGTTATTGCCATTGCCATAACCGTACTGCTACATCAACAAACCGTACTGCTACATACGAGTTCTTGCTTCACTAGATTATATATAAATTTCGAAAGTGAAATGCGAAAGATTGATTCCTATTGTCTCCCCTACAATAAGTTTTTGCAGTAATTTTCGTACGTTATTTGACTTTTCTATTAAAAAAAAAAAAAAAAAAAAAAAAAAAACAATACAAGAACAGAATATGTAGACTAACCTTGCCTAATCTATCATATAATTCAAAGTTATAGGGTTATATCACATTTTATATATTTTTTCTGTAAATTTATATTTTTGTATTTCAAAAAATAAAAACAGCCAAGCTCGTTTCCTGTGAAGTCAGGAATACAGAAGGTATACAACTGGAGGAAGCCTCAAAATAAATATTTGAAAAAAAAGGAAGTAAACAGGTGAATACTAGGACCGATGTGTACATAAAATGACTCAAAAAAAAGACAAAGGGTCTTTCTCCTTCTAGAAGTAGTTCTGTGATACGTCTCTCTAGGACCTTCTGGCTTGGAACGAAATAGAATGGTGTTCAGAAACCATGACTTGTTAACCTCAACCCTGTAAGTTACATCTTTATTAAGCAAACGTTATGTCGTAAAAATCTAAACAAGAAGTTGTAAGAAATGCGGAGGTCTTCTTTCATTGTAAAAACCTAACTAACTAACCCTGTGGTCTATGGAACCCCGAGATTCAATGCCGTCTTCAAAAAAATTCTCCACTGACTTCTATCCTTAACCAACTGGATCCAGTTTTTACTTTGTATTCCTATTCCTGCGAGATACATCTTATTATTGTCCTCACATCTGCGTCTAGGTCGTCTTGATGGCCGTTTTCCGATTGGTTGACCCTAACAATGTTCGGTAAACGGTATAAATTATGTAGTTTTTCGTTATGAAGTTTCCGCCATTCCCCATTCCCGTTCCTCTTAGGTCCGAATATTCGTCTCAGGATCTTATTCTCAAATATTTTCAGCCTAAGTTTTTTCCCTCAGAGTAAGTGAAAATGTTTTGCAACCATACAGCACAACAGGCATGATTATCGTTTTATATATTTTAAGCTTCATATTCCTCAACAGAGTTCGCGATGACGAAAGATTTCTAACTGAATAATAACATGAATTCCCTGCTTTTAATCGACATTTAATTTCTTCCTGAATATGACTTTCATCTGTTAATATTAGTCCTAGATATTTGAAAGTATCCAATTTATCAAAAGTATTTAATATTTTAATGCACCCATAATTTGCCGTAATTCGATCCCGACAAACTTTCATGTATTCCGTTTTCTCTGCATTTACTTCTAAACTCATGTCCCTGCAAGCGTTTAATAAGACCTCTGCATTTATTTTTATTGTTATCCTATCATCACCTATTAAGTTTAAATCATCAGCATACGCCATAACCTGGTGAATACCATTCAACTCTAGGCTGTGGTTGCTATCTTTAAATTTCCTTATAGCGTATTCTAGAAGAAAGTTTCATAATAATGGCGACAACGCATCTCCTTGTTTCGGGCCATTCTCTAGGCTCGTAGACAAAAATGTTCCTACCCGACCTTTACTTTGGGATTCATTTAAACATATCTTAATTAATCTAATTAGCTTTCTCGGTATTCCAAATTCTGTAAGAATGTTGTACAATGTTTCTCTCTTAACCGAGTCGTAAGCCTTTCTAAAATCAATAAATAGTTGATGTACTAGGATTTGTATTCCCACTTTTTTTCGAGTATATGTCAAATGGTAAATATTTGGTCGATAGTTGATCGATTTCGTCTAAATCCGCACTGATAATCTCCAATAATTTCATCTGCGTATGAGGTCAATCTTGCTAATAGAATGTTTGAAAGAATTTTATAGGATATTAATACAAGAGAAATGCCTCGATAATTATGATTGTAAAACCTAAAATTCAAATACTCATGCCTTTTCATACTTAAATAACACTTGCAACTGTAAATGTTAATAAATCTATTAATTTAGGCGTATTATATTCTTCCTTGTTTTCTTCTCATAACTATGAACTAAGAATTAGGATTTTGTAGTTCCACTATGTTACCATAAATTCAAATTGACTATATTAGGTCATTTAATAACATCGAAACAATTCTATTAATTTTAATTTACCGAAACAAATCAGTGACGACTCCAACTTCAGTTTATTGGTGGAGGGAAAGCGGAGGGGCAAAGATATTTTTAGGATGGACAGCTATTTTTTCTTTTGTATTCTGGAAGTAGTCGTTTTGCCTGAATTATACTTGACCTGCATTATAATATTTCGTGCCTGGGGACAGTCGGGAGACGGAAGATGCCACCGAGAGATGCCAGCTCGCTCTAACGTCGTTACTGTGTCTAGCACAGGGCGCAAATTTTCCGGTCGCCATGTGCGACTAGAAATTTAGAGCTGGCGACCAGTGTTCAGTAGGAGTGGTTTCTGCCTAAACTCACAGGGCTGCGCAGTTTCTTTTGCACGAAAATAATTGTCACTAAGAGAGAGAAAACACCGAATATAAAATCTTCACAACGGACACGAAAAGAGAAGTCTTCAAACGTTGTAATTCGCCCCTGCTTTCCCATCCTCAGTCAAAATAGTTTGCTCTCTGGAGCGTCATAGCGAAAGCTGTAATCTCTTTCTTCGTTAAACCAAAGTCCATGAAGAGGGGGGGGGGTATTTATAATTTGTACGTGACAGACTCTGGCAACCATCATTTCTGAACTGGCGACTGCGTTTAAATTTGAAAATTTAGCGCCCTGGTCTAGTACGTTGAAATATTTCTTCTATAGATACACAATCTATAGGTAACCATCAGTGATGTATAGGGGAGGCTTCCGGGCTTAACACCCTCCCCGAAATCTTACTTACTACAGTATAATAAAGTATATGAAATATCTTGCAAAGTTTTCACCTTTTCAAGCAAAGCCCCCCGAAACAAGATCGTAAATACGCCACAGGTAACCATACTTGAAGAACACGCCTAGTCAAGTTTACGCTTTAAAAAGAAACCACGAATGAACAAAAACTTCTAAACTTTTTTTTTCTTTTTTTAATTTCTGTCTTGAGACGATCCCAATAATGGGTAAGCCTACTGTGTTGAAATAAATTTCTAGCTTCTCGTGAACAATGTCCACCAAAAGTGTAACTTAATGTCCCACTGTTACCATTATGGAAATTAGCTAAGTTGATTAGTTTCTAATACAGTGTGTACGTATAATAAGGATGGACCGCCTCTTGAAATAAAAATGTTAATAAACTCCAATCTAGACAACTAGACAAATAATAGTGAAAACAAAAATGAAATGAAACAAGTATCTTAATTATGCCCTTTAAGCTAAGTATGACTAAAGCAAGAGAATTATTATGCAAGAATTGGTGGAATGAGAAAGTGGGAGGAAACGGGAGTACTCCGAGAAAACCGAATGTAAAATCTTCACAACGGGCACGGAAAGAGAAGTCTTCACAACGTTGTAATTCGCCCCTGCTTTCCCATTCTCAGTGAAAATAGTTTGCCCTCTGGAGTGTCATTTCGAAAGCTGTAATCTCTTTCTTTGTTAAACCATATTTTATCCACCACAAATAACAAATAATAGTGTGCGAATTGAATTTGAAAGAGCATTGCTCAGTGGAAGATATGCCATCTGGCCGGTCTGAGCCGTTGAGCCCTTCATGAGTGGAAGGAACAGGGTTTTTAATTTGGTTACATAACAACAGCTTTACAAAGTGTTAGAAGTGTAAAAATTCAAAATTGATTTATACTAGCTGCGCAAAAAAAAAAAAAAAAAAAAAAGTGATTTGACGCTCTACTTAGTCCTTTTTAAGGTTGGTGTAAAGGGACAAGTTTTGCCGATAGATGTCACTACAGTCTTCGTATCTCTCCCATGTATTTTTTATCTTTCACAAAAATTCACGATTTCTCTTATAAATTTCAACTTACGGACTTCAAACTTTGAAAGAAAGAACTTCATAACCTATCGAAGGCAACAATCCGTGCCGACTTTTACTTGTAATTTTCTTCATTGTTGAAATAGCTTGATTGTTGGAATGGATATCCTAACCTTTAACAATGGAAGTGTTTCAACAATGAAGAAAATTATAAATAAAAAATCGGCACGGATTGTTGCCTTCGATAGGTTATGAAGTTTCTCCTCTAAAAATTTGAAGTCTCTAGGTTGAAATTTGTAAGAGAAATAGTAAATTTTCGTGAAAGGTAAAAGATACACGAGAGAGATACGAAGACCGTAGTGACACCTATCGGCAAAACTTATCCCTTTACACCAACCTTAATGTCTACCCAGACTATTCATTTTTTAGTTTCTTAACGCCTACCAACATTATTCGCTTTTAGTTTTGTAACATCTACCCACACTATTCTATTCTTTCTCTACTCTTTCAACGTCTACCCACACTATCCTTTTTTTTTCTTTTTAACGTCTGCCAACACTATTGTTTTTTAGTTCTTTAACGTCTACCTACATTATTGTTTTTTAGTTCTTTAACGTCTAGCCACATTATTATTTTTTTTACTTTTTAACGTCTACCCACACTATTCTTTTTTTAATTTTTTAACGTCTACCCAGACGATTGTTTTTAAAATTTTAACATCTACCCACACTATTGTTTTTTTAGTTTTTTAACGTCTACCTACACTACTCTTTTTTTTAGACCTTTAACATCTATCAAAACTATTCTTTCTTTTAGTTTTTAGCGTCTACCTACACTATTCCTTTTTAGTTTTTAAGATCTACCCACATTATTGTTTTTTTAGTTTCTTAGCGTCTACCCACAATATTCTTTTTTTAGTTTTTTAATGTCTACCTCATTATTCTTTTTTAGTTTTTTTAATGTTTACCTACACTCTTATTTATCCTCTAAATCTGGCATATTTCTTTTTAACATTTAAGAATACAATAAATTGTATCTTTTGTTGGTGAAACGTGAAGTAGTTAGTAACGAAGGGAGAACAAGTGGGGAGCAGATACATTTTGGGGGATAGCTTTTCTTTCGTATATCGAAAATAATATTTTTTTATTATTATTTAAACTACCTTGCAAAATGTTTGGGTGCATTCGGGGGTACATACGAAGAAACGGGGCACTTCTTCCCACTCTAGCTTCGTCCCTGCCAAGAGTGATATTACTCCTCACTACTACTACTACTACTCAGGGGCAAAAGTGAGGCGAATGCAGGGGATGTAGTTCCCCACTTCCAGAACTTACCTATAACGTACCTCCACTTCCTAAAAATTACAATGGGCAAAGATAGGTACAGGAGCGGTGTGACGTCATGCGTCTCTTAACTTTTAACATACACTTTTCTTTCTTTCTTTCTTTTTTTCTTTCTTTTTTTTTTTAGAAAATTTTATTTCGGAAAAAGGGGCGAGGTAATCAGAGTATGATGGGAGTTTCACTGGGATACTATTTGTTAAAAGATGTGCTGTACATAAATATGATATGTAATCGTAATTTAATTTACCTTAGCTTCGGAGGAAGAGGGGGTGAAATGAAAAGTAAAAATTTTTAATTTTATGTCCCATGATTAGATGTCCTTCAGGCTACAGGAGAAGGATGATTAATCCCGAGAAAATCCCGAGAAAACCCATGGATATGATATTGTCCACCACTTGGTCTGGAATTGAACCAGGGAGCCCCTCACATCAGAGATTAGCGCTCTGCCACTGCGACACCGTGCTTTTTTTTTTTTTAACCTCTGGAGGAGTTGATCTACCTCAGGAGAGTAAAAATTCCGACCGAAAATATGCGTGGAAAAAATACTGTCTATACTTTTAAACTTATGCGCGCGGCTACTGTACGAAATTTCTACTAGTGTCTGTGTGGTGACTGTTTGAGCAAGCCGATCCCACACAACAGCAGCAGACTTCTAAGCTTCTCACTTTACCAAAAGAATATCTGATGCGTAAACATGGTAAGAAGGGGGGGGGGGAATCTTCATCTTCGTAACCATTCCCTCTACTCGATCAGCAACCTGAAGCAGTTTATTGAAGCTGTTTTTTTTTCTTTTCTTTCTTTCTTGTAGGTAGGACGAAACGAAACACTGAATGGGGTGATAGAAAGTGCATGTACCAAAAAGAAAAAGAAAAGAAACCTTGCTTTAGTATCTTCTTCTTGTGTGGCCTTGTACTTAAAAAATCCGACTCTTTATCTTGGTCTCAAATGCCAACACCATACCACGATGCTTTGCAGGCAGTTTCACGCACTAGTGATGCTTTTTCCCTCCAAAAATAGAAAAGAGAGCTCTTCATTTTCAAGACACTGCTTCTGCACCATGGTTTTCTTATAACTGCTAAGTGAAGAGGGGGGAAAAAAGTTCTGAAAAGTGCTTTTTTTTTTCGCTGAAGGTGCTGTGTTGAGGCGAAAGAAAAAAAAATAGAAAAATGTAACAAATACACACACACACACAAACAAAAATAGCAGTAAGTTGTCGGCTCTTCCTTTGAAAGATATTTTGTCTTTTTCTTCTCAACATGGAATCATTCATTTATCATCTCTATCATCAACGTTATCATCTGTATCATCAAAACATTAGGTTACCACCTTGTTTCCTACAGTTCTTTGAGACTCTGTGTCCTTGAAGATATGACTAACAGATAGAAACTAGCCTCTTTTTCCGTTTTTTTTTTAAAAAAAAACAACATGGACGTTGATTTTTCTTTTCTCCCAAATAAGAGAATACTAAGGATTATGCAGGTCGTAGCTAGTTAATAACAAATTGGAAGCATTATGTTTTGTTGGTTTAATGAAGATTAGCATCTCGTTTTCAGCTTCAAGGCTGTGTGAGACATGAATCTAGTGTTTAAGGTTGAATCCGAATCTTCAATGTTCAATGGTCTCACACCGGAAATCGAATCAGAGAACCCGTGCAGCAAAGACGCTCTAGTCATTAGAAAGCAGCAGAGAGGACAAAAGAGTGGTACCCTTACCATCTAAGTAAAAATTCTACGATTTATTAATGTTTCATGAGGGGTCAGTAATGTGGTTCAGTGGTAGAGCGCTTACATCTGGTGCTAAGGATTCCTCTTTCGATCCCCGGCCAAGTAAGTTTGTAGTGGACAATATCGTGTCCGTATGTTTTCTCAGTGCACTCCCGTTTCCTCCCACATTTCATTCCACCAATTCTTCCATCATCATTCAATTGGCCAAATCATCCGTCTCCCTTAGCCTGAAGGGCATAAGCATGGGACGTTAAACTGAAAGATTTCATTTCATTTCGTAGTGTTTCAGGAAAAAAGAAGTCCAAACATGAGATCAACCCAGGGGCGTCATTTAGGGGGGCAGGGAGGGGTATTTGCCTCTCCCCCGCCCCAAGTTTGAGATTTGTATAGATTTTATCAATAAAAGAATAGTAAATCAGTTAAAAACGCGAAATTTTACTTATATCAACGGGTCTTGCCCCCCTCCCCCCAAGCAAAATCTCAAATGACGCTCCTGGGTCAATCTATTGATCACATTAAGCTCATCAAAATGATATGAGTAGAGCGTAGATCCTAATACATAGTCATTTCGAAATAAACATGTTCTTGTTAACCAAAAATTTATGCTGCACCCCATTTCAGGAGAAAAAAAATAGACTACTGGTGGGGACCTGAGGTCTTAAGGCCATGTGTGGTTTATACGTAGAGTCATAAGGTGCTGCTGCCTTCTGAGCGTGTTGTGAAAGATAATAAATTGTATAAAGAATATGCAATATAGGATAAATACCTTGAGAACTAAGTTTACAGACATGAACGTTGAAGGCCAACTGAAAATCAAAGCGTACATGTTCGAACCTGATATTCGGATGCTGTCTCAAGAAAGGCAATCTCAAGTAAGACCAGATTCTGACCAGTCAGGAAGGATAACCAGATTCTGACAAGCAAAAAGTAGGGCACAAATATAATATTATATGATAGTTTACTGCGTCGGTAGTACGCATGTAGTTATTTTATTTGACGTTAATCTTAAGTTAATCATTCATTTTCACTATAAAGAAAAACACTGAACAAAAGTATGCAAAGAATTCAATACAACTTCAAATGTTTCGATGAATGACAAACAGTGGTTTATTTTTATAACACACAGTGAAACTTCGTGCAGAGCTAAAGATTTCTTTTAAACGATTTTCGGAGTGTGGGATTATTTTAAGGAATGAGGGAAAATTTAGACGGGCACGAGGGAACTTCTACTTATTTTGCTAACATCACTGCTGTCGTAACTTGAAGTACAAATCTTTCCTACCTTATACCAGTAAAAAGACATACTGATATGTACCACTACTTCATCTACATCGCTAGATATAATATACAACAGGTTCACCTCAGAAATCAAATTTATCTACCGTAATATGAGCCTAATCTCCCCCCCCCCTTTCCCCAGAATAAGGCTCAAATCTGCCCGCCTCGCAATGTTGAAGATAACTCTGATGCTCTGATCCTCCACAATCATGTTTTTCAACTTCATATATATTTTGAACATTGCTTTAAAAAATTATGGGAACAGTCCCCTAATATTGAAGATAGATTTGCGCCGCTGATATATATATATAGGATGTTTCAAAACAACACCGACGACGTTTTGAAGGTGATTCCTGAAACCAAAATAAGACAAAAAGTATAGACCAACCTGGGTGCACAAATGCTTCCTTTCGGAGTTATAGGCTGCTGAAAACGTGAAAAAAATGAACTTTAAAGGTCAATAGCTCCAAAACTATGGAGCCTACCGTATTAGGGTCAAGACTTTGCTAAAGAACTAATATGTGCTCTATCCAAAAATACGTGCTTCAGGATCCTGCAGTATTTCCACAACAATTTTTATAGAGGTAGTTAGTGAGTACTTCAGATTATATGCCTGTAACCAAACGGGTCTAGGTCAAAACCCCCACAGCCAAAACCCCCGCACTCAAGAAATGTCAAAACGCCCACACGATCGTCAAAACTCCCACACAAATGGACAAAACTCCCACACATAGCAACAGTCACAATCTCCACATAAATGGACAAAACCCCCACACAATCGGACAAATCCCCCACACTCTGACAATATCGTGATTGCACGTCTTTGTTGCGGCTCTTTACGACGTCCACTTTAGTGTTTCTGTCATTACAAAACAGTGCAAGAAGAATAGTTGCAACATCGGTTTAAGTGGAATAAAAAATGTTATTAAAAAGTACAAGGGCAAGACATACAACCAGGATCATTTGAGAGTGTGGGAGATTTGACCGATTGTGTGGGAGTTTTGTCCATTTGTGTGGGGGTTTTGTCCATTTATGTGGGGATTGTGACCGTTGCTATGTGTGGCTGTTTTGTCCATTTGTGTGGGAGTTATGACCGTTGGAGGTTATGACCGATTACCAGTGTGGGGGTTTTGGCTGTGGGGGTTATGACCGTTCGTGTATTTGGGAGATTTGTCCATTTGTGTGGGGGTTATGACCGATCGTGTAGGCGTTTTGACATTTCTTGAGTGTGGGGGTTTTGGCTGTGGGGGTTATGACCGTTCGTGTGTTTGGGAGATTTGTCCATTTGTGTGGGGGTTATGACCGTTTGTGTGGACATTTTGACATTTCTTGAGTGTGGGTGTTTTGGCTGTGGGGGTTTTGACCGGTTCCCAACCAAACTGCCTGTATAAAAATTGTTGCGTGTGTACCTTAGGGTTCTGAAACATGTATTTTTTGATAGAGTACATGTTAGTTCCTAAGTAAAGTCTTGACCCGACTACGGTAGGTACAATAGTTTTGAAGCTATAGACCTTTAAAGTTCACTTTTTCATGTTTTTGCCAGCCTATAACTCCGAAAAGAAGCATTTGTGCACCCAGGTTGGTCTATACTTTTCGTCTTAATTTGGTGTCAGAAATTACACCCCAAACGTTGTCGGTGTTGTTTGGAAACACCCTATATATAGATATTATAGTGTGTTACACGTTTTCATTATAGTGTTACATTATAGTATTAATGTAGCTATGTAAATAATAAGTACAGAAATTAGCTGTATTGAAAATTATCATACGAGGTAAATGCGAGTAGTAAATACAATCTTTAAAAAAATGTTAAGCTTCTATGTTTGACAATCACAAGTGCTAAACAAAAGTTCGTTAAACTTTTGATGCAGCGCACTTCACGCTTTCCGCCATTAGACTGCGGCCTACACTCTAATCGTGATGATGTACTCTTCACAATCATTCTGTTGGTAAAGACAGATACCTACTTCTTTGACTTCTACAGAGCGAGGTTGTATCTCCTGAAACTATTTTCCCAATGTCCAAATAGTCCAAAAGCAGTTCTGGCGAGCTTGAGAAGACTGAGGTAGAACTCGTAGATAGCATGCAACAATATAAAAGCATCTATCAAGACTTGAAATGAACTTAGTACCATGAAAGTTTAGTTCCGTCAGTGCAAACGTTACTAGCATACCGCTTTAGAGATGCAGTGCTCAGGTAAATAGAGATCTCTCGGGAAAGGAGTAAAGTTTTTAAAACAACAACAACAACGATAGCTGAAAGCGTAATTGCTAAGGCACCTTCCTTCTCCATAATCAAAACATCTTAAGTTTATGATTCCAACGTACCCAGTTCATGGTACCTTGAAACGTTTCAGTGCTTTTTCCCACTACTAAAACATAACAGAGCTTAACAACCTCTTGGGCTCTCTCTCATGTCGGAAGAACTTGGAAAGCAATAAAAATGAGCACAAGACAGAAGATTCTTGTTGTTGGTGGTGGTGCTGAAGAAAACTAAAGGGTAGTCATAAATTCCTCCTTCTTCCAACGCTGCCATTTTTGCAAGAGGGAAAGGGAAATTTCTCACCGTGTCTTACTACGCATTATCAAGTAGTCGTAACGTGAAGAAAAGGCTCGCTTGTTCTAACGTTTCAGCAATTAGCACGTGTGTGTCCCATTTTCTCTTATCTTTCTTCAGCATCTTCTTTTGTTTGGCTTCTTCCACTAACGTTCTGTAGCTTGATTTATTCTTTATCCACACTACAGACTTTATCATCACCACGTATCCTTTACTATAGTTTCATATTCTCCTTGTTTTTCAGAGCATCATCACTAGGATGAATTGAATAACCTATCATCAACATCCATCTCTCCTTCCTCTTGCCCCGTATTTTATTCTATGTTCTGTACTAAGAACTGCCTGTAATGAAATTAGTCAACGAGTCTGTTTTTAAAAAAGGATACTCATAACTTAAGATATCTTGATCGCTACTAGCTCTAAGCTTACATGAAAGAAAATTAATGATCTGTTTTTGGTTTCAATCTTCAAGAGCTTTTCCTAAAAACTTCGCACCACATTTTGTTTCATTATTACACGCTGATTACAACAAAGACTTAACACGATTTATTTATAGAAGTAGAGACCCACATAACAAGGATAAAGTCGTTAATTTAACATCCCAAGGTTATAATCTGTACGCTGAAGAATATGGATAATAAACGCAAATGGGTTGTTGGTAATAGGAAGAAAAGACGGAACACTACGAAAATTTAAAAAAAGACGTCTACTATCTGGAATCGAATATGAGACCCTTCACAACAGGGATGCTTTTTATTATCCTTTCAACTAGATATCCACACAAATGGTTTCCACAAATGCTCCGTTTTGATACAAAAATTCTTAGCAAATAGAGAAATTTCAGTGTAAAGTGTTTGCGTTATCTAGCATACAACAAAGCAAGCAGTGTATAATAAGAGTTATACTCGCCTTGACCAACCTAAAGTTCCAATATTACGCGTTAATAAAAAGTTAGATTGCTTTATGAACAGGGCTTTATTCAAAAGTATGATTCAATCTCGCTGGTTTACTTACACGCCATCTTCGTCAAAAGTGTGATAGAACTGATCTTAATAATAACACATATTGCGTGTTTTAATTCTTTTTTGAATAATACTAGCTGAACCTGCGCGCTATTTACACAACGCACAGTTCTAGCATGAGAATGAATCTGCTTCTCACTTCTCGTTATATCTGTGCAAGTCCCTTTACGGACACAAGTAAAAAACAGGAAGACTCTCAAAGGGAGTGAATTGCCTTATACAAATATATAAATGTAGTATTTTAATATATAGCATGTTGTGGTGAGTTTGTGGCGGACTTGAATAAGCAATAGATGATACCAAATTCATTTTTTTTCTTATAATTCCATATCCAAGTACGCCTCATTGTGGGTTCACAAGCTTTCGAAGTTGTCAGCTTTCAAAAGATTTTATCAGAATAAAGCAAAGCGCCTGAAATGTACATCAACCCGCTATACGTAGCTCCTCTATTGGTTGCATATCAACCTAGTTGCAATATTAAACTAATAGGGCCAAAATCACTCCTAAAATGTGGAATAGAAAAATAAAGACAAGTTTCTTGAAAATTTGAATGAGAACTGCAAATTTACACAAAATTTGGAATTGATCAGCGAAAATGGTACGTTTCTAGCACTTGTGGTTTTCCAAATCTTATTGTCCAAAGGATTGGCCACAAACATATAAACTTTTCTAGCATTTTAATATATATAAATATTACGATTTATGGAATTCGGCATAAATAGTTAACCATAAATATAAAATTTAAAATCGGCCAGTTATCAAGCAACTTCAACTTCTGATTTCTTCCTATTTCAACAAATGAACCTAGACATCGCTCATTGCTGAACCTTTCTTGTCGTTTAAGCTAATTTATTTTACCTATATTTTAATGTCCTTTCTAAAAATTCTATCTTTAAATCAACTCTATGTTAGAACTTTTCATTTTCTCAAAGAAACAGTTGTGTCTAGTGTTCATTTCATGGCCTGCTATGATTGAGTTTTGTATTCGGATATTTCACTATTTTAATGTAACCATACTTTACTATTTTAATGTACTACTTTAGCTTCCACTTTTACTGTTATTTCGAGATCCAACTTGGGTACGAGTACACCTATTAATTTTATCAGAGTAGAAATGAAAGATTGTGCAAATCGTTAACAAAATGAAATTTGAACGATGTGTTCTAGAGCAGTGATGATTTTAACTTTCTGCGGATAATGTAATCCATCAATTACCAATGCTCGATTAAACATATTCTATGAAAATTGGCATCTATGAAAGTAAACTCTTTACCATTTTTTTAAGGCGACAGACTACTAAATATTTTTGAAAAACTAATAATTTTTCTTTTGCCCATTTTTCGTAAGTGGAAAGAGATAATAAAATGTAACTTTCTACAATAATAGATAATGTTATTCTAAACCCGAAAATACGAATCGGAAGAATTTTCAGTGTTGCCATCCATAGAAATTACAGTGTGACCAGAATTTGAATTACTCAAAAATCTAGGTAAAGGCAGCGACTAGAAAAATGAACTCAACGGTAATTGATGACTTATCATGCTGTCTACCTTTCTTGTTTACTACTTTTTAAATAACATTTCTATTTATTTTATAAAACTTACATAAATTATTACAAAATAAATAAGTTATTACAATATAAGTAGAAACATTTTTTTAAAAAGTAGTAAACAAGAAAGGTAGACAGCATGATAAGTCATCAATTACCGTTGAGTTCATTTTTCTAGTCGCTGCCTTTATCTAGATTTTTGAGTAATTCAAATTCTGGTCACACTGTAATTTCTATGGATGGCAACACTGAAAATTCTTCCGATTCGTATTTTCGGGTGTAGAATAACATTATCTATTATTGTAGTAAGTTACATTTTATTACCTCTTTCCACTTATGAAAAACGGGCAAAAGAAAAATTATTAGTTTTTCAAAAATATTTAGTAGTCTACCCCCTTAATGTGCATAAAATGTAAAATGACGAGCTGGGTTGTCATCCCTATATTCGTGAGCTGGTTTGGTCATATTTGAAAGCAGATGGAAATTGTGTGCATCCTCTAAGAAAGATAACACTTGTCATAAGAATATCTGCTCCTCTATATCTCTGTCTTTTAACGGTGTTGAATAGATATTAATTTGTCATTGGTTTTGATCTTAAAAAAATTTTCGTCAAACACTAATGTTCTGAAAAACTCTGAAGAAATATAGGGTGTTCCAACAAGAACGCTGGATTTAATATACCCTGGATTTAATATACCCCTAAAAGTACTTCAGAAAATGGAAAATCTTCTTTTAATACTTTCATAAGGTAAATGTTCTTACTTAAGAATGAAAAATAAGTGTGTTATATGTCCTCCATGACTTGCTCTGTGGCACCGCACTCTCTCGATAAAATCCATAATCACTTTTTCACAGTATGTCATTGAAGCACCTAATGGTACGTTCAATTTCCTCTGTAAGTTCTTAGAGTGTTCTGGGTAAGCCCGTGATTCCAGGAACTCCGAAAAAATATAACTACAAGGAGCAAGGTCACACGATCTAGGGTGACCAGTTCTGATCACCGTTGCGAGCGAGTACTCTAGTCAGGAATTTTTCAAAAAGCAACGCAATTGTGTCATGGGAAGACTGGTAGAACTGAAATCTTGAAACCATATAGTTCAATATCAATTCCTGGCAGTGATAAAAAAAAAAAAAAAAAAAAACTTATAATCATATTGCGATACCATCACCTATTATAGCTCTAACGGAATTTCCACCCTCGTCTTGAAAGAATTAAGGCCCTATCACTCCATCAACCCAAAATCCACATTACACAGTAACTTGCTGTGGATGTAATGTGGCTCCTTAATTCCTCGAAGATATTCTGTTGCCCAAATACGACAATTTTGCTCATTGACAACACCATTCAGACAAAAATGTGTTTTATCACTAAACATTATGTCCCTTGCAATCATTCGTTGCATACCCAAAGTCCATTCCACAAACTTTCTCCTTTTAAAAATATTTAGTTTAACTTCCTGAGTTAATTTTACGCATGCATGTGAAGATTTTTCATGAGGATACGATGTAGAGAAACATCTTGAAACGCTCACCTGCTGTTAACGATGCAGAACAGAGTTTCTTTTTGGGACTTGCAATAACACAGTCACGCACAGTAGCGATATTTTCAACAGACCAACTGGATAAAGAACTCAATGATTTAACGTCTGCTTTTGAATCTGTATCCTCTAATTTCTTGATCAATCCCTATTGTTTCTCTAGGAGCGCTTTCACGTCCAGAGATTGCACGAAGCTTTCTAACAGATTATGCATAATACTCATCACTCTTGTAATGTGTTTTCACAATCAAAACTCGCTGTTCGTTTGTGTAGCGCTCCATCTGGACTAACAATAAGCTGCAAAATGAACTAACTGACAATGATATACAATTACAACGTTACCAGATCAAATCAAACTTCATATTCTTAAATTGGAACATTTACTTGTTGTAAGCATGTAAAAATAATTTCCAGTTTCTAAAAATATAAACTTTTTTGGGCACATTAAACCAGGCGTTTTTGTTCGGATACCAATTAACAACTATCACTGCTTGTAGGTCCAATTCATATATGTGTTTCTTCACTCTAAATACGCCTACTCCCTTCTGTGATATCATGAGATGGAATAAACAACACTACTGGTCCAGTGGCATTCAGTTCATTTTTGTGTAATTATGTACGATTACTGTGAACCCTGGAGTAGACAGTATCTGTAATTTGATTAATGTGACGGAATGCTAACTGAAATCAGTCATTCATTGCCAGTGTTACAAAATCAACCTTTTGCGTAACTCCGTGAGACATTTTTCGTTCTCTCCACTTCTTTGAATCACTGAAAAATAGAAGTTGAGCTACTTAATAAGATATTGACCAGCTTTTGCGTCGCTTCTGATCTTCCAAAGACACGTAACCATAACTCATTCACATTTGACCGTTTTGACTCATTAATCGTCTTCTATGTACTCTACAAGCATTCTGATGCATTCGTTCTGGTGCGTACTCTATTATAGTCAACAAATTGCAACATAATATGCAATGCCACTTAGACAACTGCTGCCGTTGGACTGTATCCGTGATTCTCTAGAAAGATCTATCGTATTGTTAAAATATTTTTTTTTTATTTTGTACTATATACAACTCATTTCCCTTGTGAAGTAATTTATAACGCATAGTGCAAAAAAGTAATATGCGATCCCTTAATAGCACTGTTTCATGCTATGGAATGGACATTGATTAATTGGTTTGTATTAACATAGTTTGTCAGTGGCGTGACTATATATGAAGGGATTTATGGTTTAAAGTAAGACTGGAAGCGCTGAAGGGCGTTTCATCATATCTCACAGGGAATCATACAGGACATACCTCGTGCATCAAAGGCGTATGTGCTAGCTACTAGACTAACGACTACTGCTGTCTAGAATAGGACAATAAATGCTGAAGAAGAAAAGGATAATCCAACTCTGAAATGGTTCACCTCCACAAGTCATTGAGTCTGACCATCCATGTGGTACTCCAGCCGTAATCTATGCTAGACAGAGCTGGAATTGTAGCTTCTTTCCTGACTTCAAGGAGGCTCTCTGCAATGGATGGATTTTTTTTCTCAATGTTGTGGATACTGATACTTTGCGATGTCGGGGCACCTCCTGACACTAAAACAAGAATGTGAGATTGCTTCAAAGCTCCAGTACCGATAAACTCAATAGGAGAGTGCCCTCTACAAGTAAGTATAACTAAAAGATGGGTTAAGTGGATCACGTTAATTTGTATATCCCATTAACTTTACTCGAAAATGCTCTTGAGTATTGCATAAGCACTTCTGAATAAGCATAGTACTGCTAAATCTAGTAATCATTGACCAACTTACAGTAGAAAATATTGGCATGTAAGAAGGCTGATCGGCAATCCCGCAACGGGAAAAGAAGTGAGGCTGATACTTCCTCAAAGTTTTCCATAATAGGAATCAATATACACATATATATTCATTATTATTATTATTACTATTGTTCAACTATGAATGATCATCTTTTGGCAGAATTGGTCAGCATTAAAAATATAAAAACTGCTATTGGAAAACTTTTAAACTTAAAAGACACACTTAAATGGTATGTCTAAGTCCTGCCTTAAGAATGTTGACGTGAAGAGAGAGAGAATCCATCCGTTACATAATGGAAGGATAAGAAATGGTATTTCGCAATAGCTCTATTTCCCTTCTTCAAAAATAAATTAGTAAGAAACTTTGCGAGCAAATTGTCTCTTTTTCCACTTGTATTCTTTTATTTCCGTTCTACTCTTCCAACGCATTTTTTTTCTTGTATTGTCCCGTTTCTTTCAGACTTTATTCCCAAATGAAAAAAAAAAAAACAAAAAACAAAAAGAATAAAAATACCACAATATATTTTTTCTCTCTCTCTCTCGCCCTCTCTTACGACTGTAAGAAGTAAGACTACGAGAGTCTGAATAATTTAAGATAATTTCTTTGTTGCTGTTTTAAGACGGAAAACGTGTAGAAAGGGAGAGGCGGGTAGAAACTTGGTAAGTAACTCTGAAAGGTAAAATAAACGCAGATGAATAGGTAAGGCGTACGGTTGGGATTTATTGTCTATGTTAGGAGCAAATTTATTTATGTTTTCAACTTAACTACATTTCATACTCATTAGTCCATATGCGAGACTTTACTTGATTTGCACACTTGTAAATTACATTATTTTACACAGCGATAGATATACTTTATCTTCGTACGTTATTATACGTTGTATTACGTCCTAAGTTGTATATGTATACATTATTGACTATAACGGAGTAGTACCAGATACGCACCGTAAAATCACAATGAATCCCCAGTAAATGTTGCTGCCATTTGATCGCCTTTGAATCACAACAACTACAGCAGAAGAAATAATGTGATAATATACAAATTTCGCTAACGAAAGATGAGTAAACTCATATCAAGCAAGAATGATCATAATGAAAATCATCATGTTCGGAGAATTTAGATGGTTATCATGGACCACGGGATGATGAACTTTAGGCAAGTGATTAGATATTCGTAAACCTTTGACCAGCATTATCACAAAATATATTCATTTTCCATGAAAAGACTGTTGCCTAGTCATTTCTAACCATGTAGAAAACCTTTTAGTCGTTTAGAATGGAAAGTAACAACATATTAAACGAGAACGGTCTTCTTGGGACAACACACTTTTCTGTATTTTGCCTTTCCGTACGTCCCTAAATCAATTACAAATGTTGGAAAGGCAACAGACAAAAAGAATAGTGATTTATTGGACAAATTATTTCAGTTACATAATACGGAGATGTCTTAGTGTAATAATGAGAAGAATAGCACTGGGCAAGAACGCCTTTCAGAACAAGAACCTTCTTCTGAATAATCACATTAACATCCGCGCTAAGAAGAAATTTATAAAAAACCTTTGAACCTTTGTGTGGAGTGTTTTGATATACGGATGCGAAACCTGGACGTTAACAAAACAGGAGAAAGCACGTCTTGAGGGAGCTTAAATGTGGGTTTGGAGAAAAATCACCAGAACTAGCTGCAAGAATAAGATGGCACTGCAAGAAGTCAATGAGAATAGACAACTTATCAAAGTAATTGAAGTATGAAAAACAAAACTCATTGGTGATTTACTTAGACATGATGCCTTTTTTTTTTTTCAAAACATTTTCGAAGGCGAGAACATCGTACCTTTTAAAAATATGATCAATGAGATTTTATGTACTTCCTATAAGGAAAAGGAAAATACTGCTGAAAATAGGATGCTGTAACTGCAAAGACATGGCTTAGCCTTTTGAAAGAAGAAGAAGAAAAAGAATTTAATATGGATTGAGTTGTTCGTTTTGATTTCTACTTTTCCCAATTGTAGGTCAGAAGTTTGTTTAAAAATAAATAAACAGTCTTTGATTTTAACGGACCTCATTTTAACGGATATCGAAAGCAAAAATCAAGCTCCGGAGAAGACAATTCAATCTGTTAAGTCCTGTTGTCTACGAACGGAAGTTTACGATCACTAAACATTGCTAGCGGATTCAGAAGGGTGTTTTTGGGTGAAGGGAGGATAGCCAAGACAATGAAAGCAAGCTACAAGTGTGTCAAAAACAAACTATATATGTGTGGAAACATGAACATTAGGCAGAAATGATTAAAAAAAATGATTGGAAGCATTCGAAATATGGGTGTAGAAAAGAATGGAAAATGAAATGAAATCTCTAGTTTTACGTCCCACGGTTATGCCGGTTAGGCTAAAGGAGACGGTGATGATGAGAGATGAGTGAAATGGTGGAATGAAGAAAGTGGGAGGAAACGGGAGTACCCCGAGAAAACCCACGAGCACGGTGTTTGTCCACCACAAAGTTCACTTGGCGGAGGCTGGGATCGAACCCGGGACCCCAAGCACCAGAGGTGAACGCTCTACCACGGAGCCACCGCGCCCCCAAGAAAAGAATGGAGAGAATTAGCTGGGTCAAGCGGAAAACGAGTGAGAGTGTGTTAGAAATGGTGGAGAGAAAAAAAGAACATTTAGATATCATTAAGAAGAGAAAAAAGAAACTGCTTGGGACATCGGCTAAGAAGAAACTGCATCATGAGGGACGTTTTAGGCGGTATAGCGGCAGAAAAGAAAGGTGGCGAAGGAGACTGCAATTAATGGACAACATCAAAGGACATTCGTACATGAAGACGAAGAGATTAGCGGAAGACCGCGGAGCATGGAAGCTTCTCAGTTGCAGCAAGTGACCTGCCAATAATGCCAAAATACCTATGATGATGATTTTAATATGAAATTTAAAACCTAAGAACAGAAAATACATTCTAATCCGAGAACCTATTACTAAGAGAAAGAGCAGATCAAAAGTACACCACGTAAAGAGTTTGGTTTCTAGAGCGTGATCTTTCTTTAATTTACATTGAAACTGAAAGTTGTACTCTATTTCTACCAATTCTGGTTTTAGTAGAGAGATTGGAATGGTTGACGCTTAACTGACTGCAGAAAACCACTTCTTGATATCTATTACCGTTGTTACACTATGATGATTAACGCTAAAACTGGAAGGGCTGATTTCCGCCTCTTAAGAGTCTTCATCCCGGCGAAATTAAAATACCGCTAATTTTACAGTAATTATGTGATATCTTCAAATAGATAAAAGATAATAGAAATGTGGAACAAGAGCGCCCAAGACAATGTTGTTTTACATGAGAAACCGTTATCACGACTCACTTATCTGCTTTCGATTTCCAGCCATTTTGAAAATCGGCATTTATTTTCGCGTTTCGAAACAGCTGAACACGGAAAGCCGCTAGGTGACTTGTGATAACGGTACCTCACGCAAAATAATATTGTCTAGGGCGCTCTTGTTCCATATTTCAATTATCTTTTATCTATTTGAAGATATCACATAATTACTGTAAAATTAGCGGTATTTTAATTTCGCCGGGATGAAGACTCTTAAGGTTGATTTCTGCCAATTCCATTATGAATAGACGGTAAGAGAGAAGACGGTACACATTCCTAACGCCAAATCGATTAAAAATACAACTTCTCTCTCTCTCTCTTATTATTCTTGGTATTTGAAGATCAATATTGAAACCGGAAGATATGGTGGATTTCTATCATTTCCGGTTTTATTTGAGTATTAAGGAGGAAGATAAAATGTATTGTTGGGAAGCCTAATCGATTGCAAACGGTAACTTTTCGCTATCTAGTACCGTTTTCGCTCTATATCAATCAATGTTTAAATTGGAAATGGTTTATTTCTACCACGTTCGATTTGAATGTCACTTCCATCAAGGAAGTCAATTCCTAGCTTCTGACCTACATCCTGGCCAGAACTGATGGTAGTCCGTTTAAATAATTTTTGAGCTTTTTTTTGTTTCCTGGACGGACAGACACACACATGGACAAATAGAGTAAATATATAAAGGAGTTTTGGTAACTAAACTTCTTTAAAAAGTGTGCTCATAACATCAGCAGCAGGAGCTAAAATACATTTCCAGATGTTTTGCAGTTTGTCATTTGCAGTTTCTTGAAACAAGTATTACGCTCTTGTGGCTTAAAACCTTTGGATATCACCAAAATAACTGGTTTTGACAAAAACCAAGCCATCTGATGCGGAAAATGTAATTCCAGAGGATTCCTTCATGTTTAAAGCCATTCCTACTTACTTATTATATATATATATATATATATATATATATATATATATATATATATATATATATATATATATATATATATATATATATATATAGTATGTCTAGTGATACTTAGTAGCCCTTCACCTCTCCGCCCCAATCTTGTGTTTGCACCAGAGACAAGAGAAATCTTCATCGGGAAACGGGTGGAGGAAATCCATGGCGACCAGGACAAAATCGCTAATTTGGTGATGACAGGCAGAGGATTTTGCATTTCAGCAACTGAATTTCTTCTTCCTACAAAATAATGCCCCTTTTTTTGTCTCTCTTTCTTTTTAACATTTATTTTACAAAACAGTGTTGTTGTCTGCTTGTGCAAAGGACCTTGTCAACAACACTGTGCCAACACCTTTTCACGTAACATTACGTCTTCGACTGCATCTGTGGACATTTGCCTTATTTAGGGGAGAAGAGGAAGAAAGGACTTGGCGAATATTCCCAACGGATTTTCTTCGTCAGCTGTGAACAAGTGAGAAACGCCAAATACAGTAGTAGAGACGTAACTCTCGGGATAAAAAGAGCTAAGAGAGAGAGAGAGAGAGAGAGAGAGAGAGAGCAGCTACTAAAGACGGAAAAGCGAAAGGGAGGTTCTGTGTCACGGTTGAGATAACTTGCTGATTTGCAGGTGTTTCCAAGTTTCCCCCAGAGGTTGCCGACGCTATTTTTTTTTATTCTATCTCAACCTCTCAGAAACTATCTCAGATTTATTCGTCTTCTTTCGTGAGTTGCCGCTAACATAGGAAGGCTTGTCTTTGGCAGCCCAGACGCAATCTTTTAATGATCTAGTCCTACGTTTAAATTAAAAGGAAGAGTATTTGAATCTATTTCTCTGAAGTACGAAAGAATGTTAATCAAATCCTAATGGAAAGAACTGCAAAAAACTGCATAAATGAATGAAGGTAGTCTTTTATGAGGCTTTACACTTTGTATGAATGAAGCCAGTAAAGTTTAGGGATTAATTACCACATGTTTTCACAACAAAGTTATTGTTCAGCATTAACGAAAATAACAACTAAAGTTTATCCGGTCGCCCACACTCGATGGGAACTGATTATGGAAGAAGTATGTAAAGCTTGATAGATTTAATTTTGTAACTTAACCACTTGTTTATTTGTCTCCATACATTTAGAACATCATCGATAAAGCAACGTGACTTTAACACTCTGAAATTGGGAATATTTGTAACTTTGATGACCACTATGGACAATTTTTAGACAGGTGACCTTTTCACACTAAAGTTGAAATATTTCCGTTTAACGTTCGAGGATTATGCCCTTTTAGGTCTAGGAAGACGATTGCTCTGAAGTTAAAGATATCTTTAGTTTAAAAAATATTCTGGAGAATATTCTGCAGGTAAGTTGTGCGACGCTCTTTTTCTGAAGTTGACAGTATTTGTAAATTTGACACTCTCTTTGCAACATCCTGTAAATAAAGCTATTTGACGCTTTTACTCCGAAGTTCGCCATTTTTGTGGTATTGACAGTTTCTATAGTGACGTTCTTACTGCGAAGATGACAATATTTGTAGCGTTAAAAGTCTTTGTAGAACATTCTGTAGGTAAAGCTATAATATGCTTTTATTTCGACGTTAATAGTATTTCTAGCTTGGGAAGTTTCTGTGGAACATGACAGATAAATTTATGAAGCGTTCTTACTCCCAAATTGGCAATATTTGGAGCTTGAACAGGTCTTACAGAACATAATAATAAACCCATTTAGTGTTCTTGCTCCGAAATTGACAATAGTTGTAGCTTTGATAGTTTCTGTAGAACATAATAGATAAAGCTAACTTCGTTATTACTCTGAAATTGCCAATTTTTGGAGTTTGAACAGTTTCTGTAGAACATGATATATAAAGCTATGTGTCATTCATACTCCGAAATTGATGTAGCTTTGACAGTTTTGTAGAACGTTAATAAATAAAGATATTTAGCGTTTTTATATCGAAATTGGCAATCTTTGTAGCTTGGACAGTTCCTGTGGAACGAGATAGATAAAGCTATATGACGTTCTTACTATGAAATTGTCAATGTCTGTAGCTTGGACAGTTTGTGTAGAACATAATAGATAAATCTATGTGACGTTCTTACTCCTAAATTGACAATATTTGTAGCTTGGGCAGCTTCCGTAGAACATAATAGATAAAGCTATGTATCGTTCTTACTCCGAAATGGGACAATAATTGTAGCTTGGACAATTTCTGTGGAACATGATGGATAAAGCTATATGGCGTTTCTACTCCGAAATAATTCAAAGTTCACTAATAAAGTAACACATATTATTTTTTAAAAAGCCATCGTTTATTTGATTTTGATTTTACGTATAATTTAGGAACCAAAGGTCTGCACACTATAATATTTCACAAGCTTCTTAGCAGGTCGAGATCAACTACCATGTCAAATTTAATCCTGATCTGATTTGTTCAGATGAACTCGTGAGATTTAAACTTTTTCCGCCTTTTGCAGAGTCATTTTGATGTATGATTAGTGTCATGCTAAAGGCCTGACTACAGCAGGAAACATATGTTAGTCAAACTCTTTAGTATGGCACTAATCACACGTCAAAATGACTCTGCATAAGGCCTATTGTTTCCTTGCCATCGATTTTTCAGGGTAAAATCAATGAAGAAAACAAGTAATATATTTAACCCCATAAAATATATTTTTGGACCTGTCACTGATCCACAATAACATGTAATATTTATTTGTACCCTGGTAACTTAACATCATTTGGCCATATATATTATGCCACAAACGAAGGTAACGAACCTTAGTATTCATTCTTGTATGTTACTCAAGATACTAGTATTCATATTATACAACCAGTACAGTGAACATTAAGAGATTCCATGCTTCTTTTTAGAGTAATACTGAAGTAACCAGTAGCCATCTCATTTCTTTCCAAACAAATTACAGCAATTTATGGGGCATATACGCTACATACATATGGGTAAACATGTTTCCTCGTTATATCACTGTTTTTTAACTCGTCGACGAGCAACTTATGTTCGACCTTTTGTTTTGACCTGAATGTAATATGGAAGGACAAATAATTACAATTCTGCATTACGTAACAGTAAGAGAAATGTATGTTGCCATAGGTACAGGATGTCTGGACATCATAAATGCGCATTTTTTCCCTGTTATTTCAACACAGAATTCCTTTACCATTATACTAGAAAATATTGCACGCATAGTTTCTCAAATTACATATATACAGGGTGACCGCGTGACTATGTTACAAAATTTAAGGGATGATTCCTGACACGGAAACAAGAAAAAAAAGTTCAAATGAACTTTTGTCCAACGTACATAATGTCGGAGCTACAAGGTGCCGAAAGCGTGGGAAAATGACATTCAAAGCTCTATAGCTCGACTATGGTGAATGATAGAGCTAATGCGGCATGGTCACGTCAAAGACACCGAAGCTGCTGTATTCAAAAATGCTTACGTCGAGATCGTGCAATTCGTGCACAAGGGATTCCCCAAAGGAGCGTAGGGATTCCCGGATAATCTGTCAAGAAAGATGGGTCGAAAAGGATACGGATGAATAGCTGTCCCAACTGCTAGCAATAATGCGTCTGTACTAAGTCGATATCTCGCATAAGCACAAAATGGCGAACAGTTTTATACGTGCCATGTGTGGTTGCATAACGAGCACTAAATAATAGTGGGAAACATGAAAAGAAAATATGAATAATTTGGTACAAATTGTAACTACATGATATTACGCTGTCCTATCATTGAACAGACGTTTTTAATAAAAGGTAATAGTCGTGAAATGTACTAAAATGTTGTAAAAGGATCACACTATTAAAGTATTTCTTCCATGTATTGTTGTCATTGAAAACAAATAAACAAAACTGAGCGAAACAACCATAATGCAAAAGAGGTTGTTTCCTAAAAACAAAAGTCACAAGAATGGGAATAATGTCTTCAATCAACATTTTACAACAGGATTGAATGCAGCCAAGAACATCATCAATTACCTGTAAAAGAGACAAATCTCCCAATTATCCTACAATAGGTGAAGGACATGGCGTCCCTCTACTTCAACACAGGCGTTACAGCGTCCCAGTAAGTTCTGAGGCATCCACTGTAACAACCCAGGAGCTGTTCTTATAGTATGACAGGCAGCGAGTATTCGTGCTAATAGTTCTTCTGCGTTGTCTATAGGCGTTTCATAGACAAGTGTTTTGAATGACCCCACAAGAAAAAATCAAGTGGAGTCAAATCTGGGGAACGTGCAGGCCAATTACAAGGATCGCCTCTTCCAATCATCTGTCACGAAACGTTTGATTCAAATACTCTCGACCACTAGCAGAAAAGTGGGCTGGGGCGCCATCATGTTGAAACCACATCCGTTGACGAACACCGAGAGGGACATCCTCTAATAACCCTGGAAGTATGTCTCGCAGGAATCTCGTATACACTGGTGCAGTTAATCGTGGTGGTAGTAAATATGGACCTATTATCTGATCACTGATAATACCCGCCCACATATTTATGGCGAATCGGTCTTGGTGGCCCCTTTCCACAATTGCATAAGGATTTTCGTCTGCCCATACATGACTATTGTGTCTATTAAATATCCCGTCTTTCGTAAAACAAGCTTCGTCGCTGAAAAGCAGGTAGGAATCAAACTGCGGATCAATTACAGAGCGTTGGAGAAACCACTCACAAAGCCGAACGCGAGGTTGAAAGTCAGTTGGACGTAAGGCCTGAACCCTCTGCGGATGATAAGGGTGTAACTGTTGCTCGTGTACTACTTTCCAAACAGTATCTTGTGCTACTCCCCTTTCACGTGCTACTTTCCGGGTACTTACTGTTGGGTCTTAGGCGAAACGATCAAGCACTTGTTCTTCAAAGTCCGGAGTCCTTGTGGTACTTCGTCTTCTTTGGTCGTAGTATTGAGGTTATAAATTCCCCGTGTCTCCTAAGCGTTGAAAAAGTCTGGCAAACATAGTATGGGCTGGATGTCTTCTTTGTGGATACTTCAGTCGATATAACCTATCAGCTTCTCGACTGTTGCCATTTGCTTGACCGTACACAAATATCATGTCCGCAAGCTCTGCTACCGAATACTCCATTTGATCTCACATTCGAACAAGCAAAGCACAAACTGCACTAAGGAACTCGTACGCTACGAACAAACCACATGAAGAATGACCTTCCACCCTCCACAACGCCTTCTAGTAGTGTTGTCTTATACTTTCCTTTATACTTTCCTTACCTTCGATTGTTTTCTACGCCAGAAGGAAGAACAAATGCTTGTGATCAAACCTGCAAACCGTGGCGTACTTCAGGTGATAACACCGTCTGTGAAAACAAAATATCTTCTAAACAATAACAATATGACGATATGTTAAGCATTCTAGACAATATCTCGGAATCAGTCCTGCAAAACATCGGAAGCAGCGACTAAAACAAACGTCCTGATAAAATGTTTTTCCTTGTTCTTTTTCAATGTTCGGGTAACGCACATTACTGCTAATGATCAGAAACGGATATTTTACTGTTGTTCTCTGGCAGTGGTCACATTAACATTGGATGGCGGAAAAATCCCCCTCTCGTAAAAAGTATCCTCGGCTCGTATCATCAAATAAAATAAGATTTCTGCCTGGAAGAAAGCACCCATATCCCCCGGTTTTTCCCCTTAGTGTTGCTTGCTTTCATTGACAAAACTACATCGAAGAAAACAATGTTAGTGTGATCCTTTTACAACATTTTAGTACATTTCATGACTATTACCTTTATTAAAAACGTCTGTTCAATGATAGGACAGCGTAATATCATGTAGTTACAATTTGTACCAAATTATTCATATTTTCTTTTCATGTTTCCCACTATTATTTAGTGCTCGTTATGCAACCACACATGGCACGTATAAAACTGTTCGCCATTTTGTGCTTGTGCGAGATATCGACTTAGTACAGACGCATTATTGCTAGCAGTTGGGACAGCTATTCATCCGTATCCTTTTCGACCCATCTTTCTTGACAGATTATCCGGGAATCCCTACGCTCCTTTGGGGAATCCCTTGTGCACGAATTGCACGATCTCGACGTAAGCATTTTTGAATACAGCAGCTTCGGTGTCTTTGACGTGACCATGCCGCATTAGCTCTATCATTCACCATAGTCGAGCTATAGAGCTTTGAATGTCATTTTCCCACGCTTTCGGCACCTTGTAGCTCCGACATTATGTACGTTGGACAAAAGTTCATTTGAACTTTTTTTCTTGTTTCCGTGTCAGGAATCATTCCTTAAATTTTGTAACATAGTCACGCGGTCACGTATATGTAATGTGGAATAATTTAATATATCAATATTCTATATTTTAAGTCTTATAGATTTCTACATTCATCACGTCTACTGTTTATTATACGTATATAACAGAACCGAAAGTAGAAATATTGTAAAAGGGCAGGTATGGATAGGTTGATGGGCTTTATTCTGGGATTACTATTCGGATGCAATTCAAGGTACAATATTTTGAATTATATTATTTATTTTAGTTTAACGTTTCTTTAAAGCCTAGACGAAACCTACTATTTAAACTCTGACCCAGGTCGCTATAGTCCTACATGTTTGTATCTGAGAAAAAGTGTCCCCATCGGGAATCAAACCCAGGGCCACGCATAGAGAAAGCACGAGAGTTAACCATTGAGTCAAGAGTAGCTATAGTGACAGAATTTGTAACAGATTACATAATATTACAATATTTGTTAAAATATATGTTTCGGATAAGAGGAAAATGTTTTGTGATAGGTATAGATCTTGGCAAGTTTGAATAATGTAATCCTCGCATGTTAGAGTTGAATAATATGTTCTCTCTCTCTCTCTCTGTGATGGAGCTAGCTTCTTAACATTATAAGAACTCAAGAACAGTTGGCGTGTCCGTCCAAATGGATATGTGTGTGGAATGTAGCCACAACTACTACGTATTCGAAACATGATTCTATAAGCATCATACCGAGCGGGTGTAGTCAATTACTTAGTGTTCTTTCAGACTCAAACGGCAGGTTCCGGTTTCGAAGCCTGTGAAGGACTTACTGACTATTTTCTAAAGTTTCTTCGTTACTTTCATTAGACTTGATGGGATATACCTTTAAATATAAGCCATGGAAGACAGTCTTTCTCATTATTGTTGTTTGGACTATTTACAATACATCTGATGCTGGCATATGGTAGTTAAAAGTTTATTTTGCACTCTGCACAATACAGTAATATAGTAAACGTATGTATTGATATATGCCAGAATCATATGGTATTGTAATATACAGGGCTACCATAAATGATTCATTCATTTTGAGAAAGGCTATATTTTCAAAAGTATTGCACTACACACATGAAAGATATATGAAAAGAACCATAAACTCACCAAGTTTATAAATCCTCTACAAATGTTCAATATGTGTCCCTTTGGTGACACGACACACGTCCAGACGATACTCGAGTTCATTCCATATATTATGTAGCATAGTCCTGTCAACTGTCTGCACTGCAGCACTGATGCGTTCTTTGAGCTCGACTAAGGATTGCGGTAGTGGGGATACGTAAACAAGGTTCTTAACGTACCCTTACAAGAAGAAGTCGCAGGGCGTTGAATCAGGAGATCTGGGAGACCAGGGGAACAAAGCTAGTTCATTATCACTAATACGACCAATCCAGCGATGCAGAAGTTCACTGTTTAGGTAGTCAAGGAACTAGGATGTGCCAATAAGGCAATGCCAAACTCTACACAATACAAACTTAGTGAGTTCATCGTTCTTGTAATATACGTTTCATATGTGTACGTGTAATACTTTCGAAAATATAGCCTTTTCACAACGAATGAATCATTTATGCTAGCCCTATACAAAAAGTTACCAATTTAATGCAAACACCTAGAAAAGTGAAACCTATCAGATTAATATGGCTTTGGTCCACCTTTCACCCTTGGAACAGTCACAGAAATAGTAAATGATTATACTATCGAACATGCAGTTCATCATTCAGTGCTGTGAGAGAAGATAGAGGCGGAAATCTACTCTAGGTTCATCTCTCCAAATGTTCAATTATGTTCAGGTCCGGAGGTTTGACGAGCCAGAGAAAAAGTTCAACTGGATCCCGATGTTTCTCAAATCACGCTACAACAGCACCAGCTATGTGTATAGTCGCATTATCATCCAAGAATATGACGTCATTGCTCAGAAACAACAATACAATAGGTTGCACATGGTCTCCTAAGATGGTGATATAAGCACAGACAGTGCCATTATGCGTTAGCAAATGACTCATTGAGAAGCAGCATATTGCAGGCTACTGCACTACAGAGCCGCAGCTGTGTTTTACGGTTGGGTAGATACACTGCAAATCAATACGCTTTAGCAGGTGTCCGTCTTACATAAACACAACCTGTGCCTTGAACTAATAAAAACGATTATTCATCCGACTACTTCACACGTTTCAGGTTATCACTGGTACATGTTGCGTGCTCGCGGCACCATTTTTGTCGTACAAAAGTGTTACAGTCCCTCATCTGCGGTTTCACTAGTGCAAATCGTCCGCGTATATCCATATAATATAATTTGTGGCAAACTGTGATTATTATCGACACAAGCTGAGGGAGTTGCTGCATCCTCTGTCACTTGCACAGAAGTTACACGACGGTTCTGAGTCACAATGCGCTTTAATACCTGGTGAGATCTGTCATTGAGAGTTTCCTCCCGACCACTACTCTTCTTCGCCGATGTTTTTGTTGTGAGTTTTTTTATGATGTCATTGCTTTGAGCACTGTTCCTGGTGAAACACCCAGAATATTTGCTATTTTCCTCACATTGGCACAACATAACTGAGCGACAACAATTTGTCCTCTTTGGAAATCAAAGAAGTCTATCTTTCAATTTACACTATCTCCGTCTGCTCAGTTCACTGCAAATTTCCTAGCGTAGTAGGAAGTACGTGCTAGTACACCACCACAAACAGCCCGGCCCTGCGGTCGCCACCTGACCATTGCCAACCCGGACGTCTGTGTTTTCATTAAAGTGATAAATATCTGTGCATAACTCCATTTATTGTTCCATGACATATGTAAAGCTTGAAATGCAAAAGCACAAAATAACAGTTTATGTTCTGTGATTATTGTTGTTTTTGTTCCTTTTTTACCCACTAGTTGCCATTTGGTGATTAATTATTTGTTTTCGCCCTGCAAATACTAATTTATTATTACCTGTAATCACGTAGCTAAATGCACTGAAGCCTTGCGTGTATAAATAATTTATTTATGCCGACACCTCGGAACCCTTAGATGCGCGTGAACATATTGATTTTCCAGTATATGAACGATCGATTGATTCGTGTTGGCCACGCTTACAATCATATATATATACATATATACATACGAGCTATTATATTATTTAAGATCTGTTATTCTCCTGTAAGTGGGTTTGAATTGTGGATTTATTTCTTTTATGTGCGTACTGGTAATGTAGTAGTACGCGGGGAAAATCCAGCAACAAATCTTGGTTTAGTACTCAACGCTCGCATGAAAGGTAATGCATACAAAGGTAGTACGGAGTTCCAATTACTATCGATGAGGTCACAGTTTCCATTAGCTTCCAAAACAAAGCAACGAAAGAAAAGAGTGTAAAAGCTACTGGATATCTACAGGATGAAAATGTGTTAAACACTAACTCGAGATCAGCGGCGGATCCAGAACGGACTTCTGGGGGCGGGGGGTTGTAATACTGCTACTTAGAGCTACTTTTAAGAGTTCCAAACTCTGGGATGGGTTTTATTTATGTATAAAATAAGAAAGTTTCTTCTTCTGGGGGAAAATTCCCCCCAATCGCCCCCGCCCCTGGATCCGTCTCTGCTCGAGATGCAATTTGAACTACATATCTTTTTTTTTTTTTAATATTGGGAGCGTATAGCGAGAACTGATTTGATTTGAATATCTTTCAGTAGCAAAGCTATATGAGACGAAGATCTAGAGCTCAACGTGGGTTCCAAATCGCCGAAAATCGAACCCCGATCTTACACCAAACAACGGCGCTGACGACTTTCCAAAATTTATGCGGGTGCATATCAATTGCAGACTGTGTTATATGTTTTCAGGGGAGTCTCGATACTTTTTAAATTGATTTCTTTTCAGTTAAAATCTTTTTATGAACAAATTCATAAAGAGCTGTGCTCGATTCTATTCACCAAATACTTCCACTTTTTATTGTGGAGACTACTTCGACTAGTCCAGAGATAGCTAAAAAAAATGGTGGGGAGTGTGCTGCTTAGTTGCCTTAGAAGAAGCACATTAGAAACAAACAATTATGTTTTAGATGTTAGAAATTTTGACTTCCATCTCAATGTTTTAATTGTTTATTATTTTTGTGATAATGGCAAGTGAGAAATATTTATTTTGTTTCCATCAAACTAAAAATCTTGTGGATACTGCGCATTCAGAATATTATTTATGTGGATGCTGGAGCCCCAGAACACACGCGTAGTCAGCGCGCATGACACTAAATACGTGTATGCTAACCGCTTAGTCACCGCTTGAAGCTGGGCGTATAACGAAAAAAGAAGTTTGAAAATGAGACAAAAGATACAATTCATACATCTCATTTAGCTGAGCAAAATGATTTGAGTGAGTGTAACCAGTGTCTTTTCAGAAAAAAATCCGGGGGGGACTCTTAGTACTCGGAGGGGCACTAGTATTCGGAGGGGATTTTCACGCGGTACTATTCTATTCATTATTATAGCCTATTATAGACGTATTATCTTGACCTCGTCCGGAGGGACACTCTCACAGCTGCGGGAGGAGAGGACTATGTCCCCCAAAATCATGTCTGGAAAAAACATTGAGTGTTTTTATTGTGTAAAGTTTTTGAAAAGATCGAGAAAAAGAACGCTCTGTTGTAAGCCTAATAAGTAACAATATCACGTGTACACCACGTGAAAGAGTTTGTTTTGTATACCATCATATTTTCTCAATTAATATTGAAACCGAATGTGGTAGTAGATTTCTACCATTCTCGGTATCAATAAAGAGATTAGAATGGAGATGAAATATATTCTTTGAGCGCATAATTGATTGAAGAAAACGGCTTATTGTTATCAATTACTAGTTTTACTCTATAGTAGTTAAAACCGGAAGTGGTTGCTTTCTGTCACTTCCGGTTTGAATAGAAGGTTAGGAGGTAAGATAGAACACAAAATAGAATTAATAAAAGAACTCTCTTATCGTTTTCACTCTACGTAAATCAATAATCAAACCTGAAGTTGTAGTGTATTTATATCAGTTCCGGTTTTAGAAGAGAGTTAAGAATAAAGATAAAATGTATTCAGGCAATGTTCAGTCGATTTCAGACAAACCTGTTTCTCACTATGTATTACTGTTTTTCCTTTATAGCAATTAACCTTTATGACCAATGGTTTAGTTTTCCCACTTCAAATTTTAATATAATTTCCATCTGTAAAATCAATTCTTAACTTTTGATCCTTTACAAGCAGGTTAAAACTTAATAGTGATCCATCTAACAATAGTTCTTGTATTGTTTTGCCCACCAGACGGACACACACACACACACACATGGACTGAAGATAAACACTCGGATCGCGATATATTTTGTCCTCGTGATTGGCCTTTTCTTTAGAATAAGTAACAGAATCACAATGTGCACCACGTGAAGGAATTTAGTTTGCAAGGCATGATATTTTCTAACTATAGAAACCACTTTCGGTTTTAGTAAAGAGAGATTAGAGTGGGGATGGAGTATATTTGGAACGCTAAATTGATTACATAAAACAACTTCTTGCTGCCTATTACAGTTCTCGCTCTATAACAATCGACGTTAAAACCGGAAAATTTTGCTTCATGCTACTTCCGGTTTGGAAAGAGGGCTAAGAAAGAAGAATATTCTACTTTCCTTAGAAAGTTAAGTCGATTCCAATGAAAAGCTTCTAGCTATATCTGTTCGTTTTTGCTCTACGTAGATCAATATTGAAACTGGAAGCTGAATGGTATTTCTTTCACTTCCAGGTTGAGAGTAGAGAGTTGAGAATGGAGATGGAATGTTTTGGGATACTTAATCGATTGTCGAGAAAACACTTTCTGCTATCTATTATCGTTTTGCTTTATAGTGATCAACGTTAAAGCCGGAAATGGTTGATTGTTACTACTTCAGATGAATAGATTACGTCCTTCAACTAAGTTTATTCCTAACTTTTCAACATACGTTCTGTACCTGAGAGCATGAAGTGCGTAAGTCCAATTTTGGCGAAAATAAGTTAAAGCCAGTTTTGTGTATCTTTCGGAGATCTGCAACGAATGGTTGGTTGTGCTTTGTTTTATACGGGTTGATGACGTAATTAACCAAGTATATCATGTAGTACGTGGAATATGTATTTAGCGCTTAAGTAAGTGTTTTTGCTGTTTTCTGAAAAAAAAAAAGGACTTGTGACTTACACACTTACTGCTCTCAGGTACAGCGGTCAAATTGATGGTGATCCAGCAAGAAGTTCTTGAGGTTTTGCGTGTTCCGTATGAACAAACAGAGGAAATGCAACGAGTATCTCAAAATTCACACAGGAAGTAATTTTGATAGAAAACACAGATTTATAATTAAAAATTGTATTTTTTTATTGATTCATAAATATACAGCATATACTTATGTATGGGATAGCATATCGAGTAAATGGCCTCCGCGGATTTGATGGCACATACACACTCTTTTGTTGAAATTTTCCATTACTGCTTTGCAAAAATGTGACTGAATTTTATTGATTCAGCGCTCAATTTCCTTCTTCAAGGCGTGAGTGGTCGTCGGCTTGTTGGCATAAACCTTAGACCTCAAATAAACCCAAAGAACATATGTCCAATTGCGTTAAATCTCATGATCTTGGCGGTGTTTAGGAAATGACTGATAGAGTAATTGAATTATTCTTGGACTCTCAGCAACACACTCACGAACTGCTTCGATGTTTTGTGTTGAACTACTTGTTGAAGGACGGCCAGAGTGTTTAAGATCACAAATTGATCCAGTCTTTCTATTTTTTAAAAAATAATCTCTTCAGACTTAATGATGTTAAATCATTATTCCGACCGTACTTTGTACTAAAATTGCAAACTGTAGCTGCCAAATCTTCATTATTTTAAACAACAATGAAAACATGTTGTTCTTTCGCGTAGCACTCCATTTTTAATAATCCTGAACTGTCAGTTGTCACGTTGTCTTTTTTTTGGTTTTTCGCTGGCAAAGCCTTACCGGACAAATGGCGCAATATTCCTGAGTAAATTTTGGGACACCCAGTATAAAGGAGTTTTTGGTAAACCGAATTCATTAGAAATCATTGAGTTTTACGTCCCACGGTTATGTCGGTTAGGTTAAAGGAGACGGTGATGATGAGAAATGAATGAAATGGTGGAATGAAGAAAGTGGGAGGAAACGGGAAAACCCCCAGAAAACCCACGAGCACGGTGTTTGTCCACCACAAAGTCCACACGGCGTGAGCTGGGATCGAACCAGCGACCCCAAGCACCGGAGGTGAACGCTCTAACACTGAGCCACCGCTTATTAGAAATCAAATGAAAGGTGAGAGAACCCACTTTCTACTGTGGAATTTCATTTGAGACTTTTGGGAGGACCCCAAACACTCTACTGTAGACATCCAATTATGCCCTTTTTCTAGGCTTTAATTTTGCTTCTTCGTTTTGTGGCCGCTGTGGCTCAGTGGTAAAACGTTCACCTCAGGTGCATGAGGTCCTAGGTTCGACCCCAACTCGTGTCAAGTGAGCTTAGTGGTGAACAAACGCCATATGAGTGGGTTCTCTGTGTGTTCTCCTGCTTTCTCCCACTTCCATCATTCCATCATTTCATTCATATCTCATCATCACCGCCTCCTTTAACCTATTTGGCTTACTCGGGGACGTAAAACTGAAAGATTTCATTTCAGAGTTTTCATGGCCACTTCCCGTATCATTCTGAAGATTTTTTAAAATTTCTCCTTTTTTTAACAGAAAAATATTCTGACAGTATAAGCTTAGAAAATGCAAAATAATAAATCAGAAAATCTATCATAACCTCCAGACACTTAATTCTATAACTCAAAGACAAAATGTCATATTCGGCGAGGCTAGGTGCAGTTGATTGTGATGAATCATCTGTCTGTAAGAAATAGAATTTCCTTTTACCATACGATATACACGTCACTGCAATTTTGAGAACTCATGTATCTCGCTCTTTTGACGTGCCTGCGAACAACCTTGGAATGACACCTTTCTCAACACGTTTATTTCAATTTACACGTGCACACATTTCAAATCAAGCTTAAGTGTTCATTCGTCACAACTTGTATGACTTTAAATCTAGAAGCATACGATAACATCTCTTCTTTTCTTCTAATAATCTTTGTATTCATACATATAAACATAAAATAGTTTTATTGCGTTACTACCTATAAGCACTCATCGTTAACAGGTCTTAATTCAGAACTTAGATAAAAAAAAAAAAAAGAAAAAAAGAAAGAGGAAAGAGAGGAACGCTCTCGCCTTCGGTGGGAGCGGTCTCGGGTTCGATTGCCGGTGGGGACACTCGGTCAAAAAAGTGAGAAAAGCTTTATCAAACCAGCCATCCTGAATGAGGTTTTCCTGGGTTTTCCTCATTCACACCATTCCGGGGCGGTACTGAACATATACGTCCTAGGCCACTTCCTTCCTTCAACAATCCTTCATTCCTCCCCTTTCTCCGTATAATGTGCTCGCCGAGGGGCGTCATTACTGAAAACGTGATGGGCTAACGTGGCCATAGATGCCAAAAGCCCAGAAATCTAAAACAGAGGAAATGTATTGCCTAGGTATTTATCCTCTGATATTATGCAAGCCTGCACATCAACTGTGTAATGAGGGTTGCATACACGTAACGTGTTAGAAACTGCGAGAAACGTGCTCACATTTTCACGCCCCTTTCCGTTAATTCTTCCCTGGGTCGAAAGTCGAAAAAACTATAAACAGCTTCATAAGGACTTAGATCTGGGAATGCTCCTTCTGTTTACAAATTTGGTAGTTCTAGGTGGCCACTTTCTATGCGAAAAGATGGCAAGCACACTGTCTCACACATACAGAAACACATTATTATTATTATTATTATTATTATTATTATTATTATTATTATTATTATTATTATTATTATTATTATTATTATTATTATTATTATTATTATTATAGATTTCGATGTAGAATGCGCAATATAGGATGCCAACAAAGTATGTAATCAATGAGGACAACAACGTGAAGCTTCGATATTTCAAAGAAAGAATACCCCATACTTAATTGAAATGGAACATTTTTTTACGAAATGTGAAGTGAAAATTTCATTCATTATCCCACGACATAAATGTAGAAGCATCAAAGTTCGTAATGAAATTATCATCTAATTACTCACAGATTTCAACCTCAAACAGCAAACCTACATCCTCAAAGAAATTACACATCATATATAGTTACAATAGAACAAAATTATACTAGTATTCATGAGGCAGCCAACAAAACCTGCCGTGCTAAATGGCAAAAGATCACTTACAATCGACTCGATAAAGCCAGTATTTATTTTTAGGTATTGAAGTAATACAAGTTGTTTGATGTAAAAAGTCCACTCATCTGAATAGTTTATTATTATTATTATTATTATTATTATTATTATTATTATTATTATTATTATTATTATTATTATTATTATTATTATTATTATTATTATTGTGTGAAATATATATATATAATCAATGTTATTGTTATTATATTTATGTTTATTTTCCGATTTCGTTGCAGCTGCATTTTCCGTGGCTAGAGGGAATTCACAATAACGAAAAAATTACATCAGATGTTTTTGCTAACTTACAAGTAAACAGAAAAGCTGAATTGTTGAGTATTGTTTTTATATATATGAGGTAGATTTACGCAATTTCACCACCCACCGCTAATGAGAAAGTACTGTTAAGATGTCATTATATAGTAAGCCAGTGCATGGTAGACAGATTAAAGCACTTGACTAGGAGAAGGAACTAAGCAGAAACAAAAGGTGGTCATTGTATGACACTGATAGAAATCATTCGAATGATGGCGAATGTTTAAGGTTTCCAGATGTTCTGTATATATACAGGTTGTTCTGTATTATACACTCTATTTTTCATATCCTTATGAAGGATATACAAGGAGCATATTTGTTTTGAATTTGGTTATAAGTAAAAATTTTAAGCCATGACAAGGAGGTATTCTCACTACGCTGCTTTCTTCCATGAACCTTCATGGAAGAACCGTAATATTACAGTCTCTGATCATACATTACATTGCATTACATTACATTACAATACATTACATTACATTACAGTATCTCACTCGAGAACGAATCAAATCTTCTGAACGGCTCTTTTGGATGAGGAAAATTCCTCAGAATAGTGATGGTAGCTGGAACAAAATCAATATTCTAGCTCATAATTCTAATACAGAACGTAGGCTATATTTTCATTGGTAAGCGAACAGTAAAATAAGGTGAAAAAGATATGTATTTATTTATTTAATATACAACACAACAGGCTTAATGCCCAATCATAGTGTTGTGTACATACAGTAAATGGTACATACATAAAATTCTTAATTATTTCTATAGAAAATTTCTTGTTTCACATACGATTGGAACCTATTTTGTGATAAACTAAATGCATCCACTTTATCAAGCTTATTTACAATGTCATTATATAACGTACACAGCCTCCACATGGAGGATTTAAATAATATATTGCTTCTGGCTTTCGAACAAAATAAAAACGACCCTGTATTCTCTGCTCTGGTTTTGCAAGTGGGAATCCGTAGTGATATTTTCGAGACCAACTCCATACAATCAATCTGATTATTTAATATCTCGCATAAGAATAATAAGGTCAAATTCCTTCTTCTTTCTTCTAAAGTTTGAAAATTAAAGTTGTTTACTAGATCATTGTAGGAAAAATATTTGGGATAATAGCTAGCTTTTTTTTTTTTTTTTTTGTATATAAGCATTTTCAAAAATTTCGTTTGAATGTTTTCTATTTCTTGAGAGTATTTTTTTTTTTTTAAAGTATTGGGAGGTCATATAGTAGAACAATATTCTAACTTTTATCTAACATATGTATAATAAAGTGTTGCTAGTGTTGTCTCACTGAAAAAGTCTTGCCCTATGCTGTACATTAAACCTAAGTTTCTATATGCGCTGTTTGTTATCATATTTATGCGTTGGCTGAAATTCAATTCAGGATCAAAAATAACGCCTAAATCTTTAACAGTACTTGACCTAGACAGTTTCTTTCAGTGTATAGTCAAGGATGATGGGATTTCTTTTTCTCGTAGAAGAAAGGGATTTACACTTGAATACATTTATTATTAATTTGTTGTCATCACACCATGCTTGAACTCGCTGTAGGTCTTGATATCTTACTATAGTAGAATTCATGTTGCAGTGTTTAGTGAATCTGAACATGACTTGCGATAAATTTTATAATTCTATGTTGTAAAACGAACAGTTGGTCATAAATGCCAAACAAGCTGATAATTATACCAATAAAGAGCACTATAAAACATCAATTGCTGTACGAAAGGCCCTAACAAAGTTCATGAAGCATCCATTAGTCAAAATTATCAAAAGAAAATAAGTATACTATTAAAAAATAAATAAATTTAATTTTAAATGTCAAAATAACATATGTATTGCATGTCGTATATTTGGAAAGAATTAGCAGTTGCAGTCGAAGTCGCAGCATTCACATTGTGAGTAAAGGCACTAAAATCCACCAGGAGCACAGAATTGATATCCCAAAAGACAGTTGCCATTGGTTTGCAAGTACTGAATTAAGTCTTAAACGGTGGCCTCGCGTAGCGTAGTCACTAACGTCCTCGAATTTGGTGCGAGTGGTCCCTGGTTCGATTCCCGGTGGGGACACTCAGTCAGAAAGTTGTAACAGCTTTTTCAGGCAAGTCATTCTGAGTGAGTTTTTTCTGGGTTTTGCTCATTCATACCAGGCAAAAGCTAGGATAATACTTAGCATTGTGATTCCAGAGATCGCTTCCTTTCTTCCTCTCCAGTTACCTGGACAGTGTGATCGCCGAGGAACGTTATCTCTCATATGTGTGACGAGCTAACATGACCATAAATGACGAAAGACCAAAATCTAATTCCTAATCCCTAAGTCTTGAACTTTCTGACTGTTGGAAATCCTAGGTGCTTCCATTCCATTGACTGCGCTTTGGACTTGGGAAAATTCAACCCCAGAAGTAACGAAATTCCCCCTCGGGTTCATTTCTTCGATCGTACTCAATATGAGTTACTAGTAGTTTTGCAGTACTACTTTCACCCTTGTAAATTATTCATTGCAGTTGTGGAAAATTCAAGATTGCTAATAAAACTCGAACTGACCAAAGCAATGTATATATTTTAAGATTATATATTTGTGTTACAGTTTCGGCTATGTAACATGGCCTTCCTCAGACACATTATCATATGAGGAAGGCTATGTTACATAGCTGAAACTGTAACACAAATATATAATCTTAAAATATATACACTGCTTTGGTCAGTTGGAGTTTTATTAGCATACTTTCACCGCCGTTTATTCAAATCCCTCTGATGGAAATCGTCTAGAATAGTCTCTGCTAAAAGGCACGGTGGTAGGGAAAAGAGGAAGGGGCAGGATAGGCTACAGTTAGTGGACCATATTAAAACAGAAAGTTGCTACGTGAAGACGGAGAGGTTAGCAGAAGACTATGGTGTACATAAGCTTTCCAGTTTCTGGTAGTTGATCTGCCAATAATAGCAGAAGATCTGTGATTGTAATACAACATACATAAAACAAGATAGAGCGGGCATTTAATGAAGTTTCATACTTTTTTTTTCTTAAATACACTCGTTGCTTTCGCATTCTTTGTTTTAGTTACACGCAAAGAGAATAGGTTCGTGTAGACAATCTTTTCCTTTACTTTTGAATGCATAGCATGTCGACATTTTCACTCAGAAATTGATTAACAGCTTTTGCAACTAAAAAGGAAATAAATTTGAAATTAAAATCATATAATCATTGGATTTTGAATTATGAATAATGAAAACGAAATTTCTCGGTTGCCTATTTGTATTGTGTTAATAATCTTCTCCTTTGTTGGCCAAATAAAATGTCCAACAAACACGGGTCGGAAAGAGAGACGCAAAAACGGTATGACAAAACAACAGTATTATTGTATTAGTAACAGACAATTGACTTTTTAATTTGTAAAATGTATTGGACAATTTTAGTTTTTTTGTTATACACTCACCAACCGTTCCGAACTTTTCGCCAGCGAGCATTTTGCTGACCGATTGTTTAAGGACAGCGCATTTGGTAGACAGGATGCCAACCGAGTCCATTGACAAGGGCCATTGCCACTGGCGTTACGTAAGCTCGTTATTTAATTACGTTTGACAAAAAAGCCTCCCCCAATCAATAAGCTCTTTTATAGACGGGAGATGAAGTGGGGTGAAACGAGTATACTTCAAATTTGTCAAACAATTTTACTGTCAAACAAACCATACATAATCTGTATTCGATGTTGTAACAACGCATGTATACAAATACTACTTTCCATATGCACATATGCATGAATACATGTTTCAATACCAATATGCAGCACTTCCACATACGTATATCTATTATCTTATTATTATTATTTTTTTTTTTTTTTTTGCGTTTGTTGTATTAAAAAATTATCATCTAATTGAATTCTGTTACACTTAGACAATATTTGCTCATCTCATGCTTCGTGTGATTCGTACAGTTGATTGTATTCGATTAGATCAAATTATGCACATCATATACTTTGTATGGATTTCACGTATGTTTATCGGTCGCATCCATTCAATGGTTTGCATTAAACCTATCTTTGATCAAATGAATGAGAATATATGTTTTTCTGTCACTGTTTTTTCTTGGGATTACCTTCAGCTTGGGAGAAACGGGTTCGATTCTACCACATTTTAGTTAGCCTTGGTGCTATAATACAATAATAGAGGGATTCCACAAAGCACAACATGTCCAGGGTACGTTCCTTAAAGGTGCTATACTTTACCCAGGATATTCAGGCTTACAGTCGAAACTTTACAGATTATGGAAATATCGACGAGATTTCCTTTGGATTTCAATGGAATGTACCTGTTGCACGATAATACTTGGATGTCGCGTGATTAACTCATAAAGAACTCAGATATATCATAGGTATTCTGGTGGAAGATCTGCTTCCGTGATAAAAGTGAACATTTGGATTTTCACAGAATATCCACTGGGAAAATTGAGTCCCGTGGACATTCCAAATTTGGGATTGAACCATAGGAATTTTGATGGAAGACCCACTTCCGGAATATAAGCAGGCATCTAAATTTTTGCAGGATAGGAACTCTGATGGAAAACCCGTTTCCAGGATATAAGTGGACGTTTGGATTTTCACAGGATAGAAGGTCTGATGGAAGACCTGTTTCCAGGATATAAGTGGACATTTGGATTTTCACAGGAAAAGAATTCTGATAGAAGACCCGTTTCCAGGATGTAAGTAGACACTTTGATGTTCACAGGATATTCACTGGTAAAACTGAGTCCTATTGACATCCCAATATTCCGGGACTATAGTATAGGAATTCTGATTGAAGACCCGTTTCCAGGATGTAAGTAGACACTTTGACGTTCACAGGATATTCACTGGTAAAACTGAGTCCTATTGACATCCCAATATTCCGGGACTATAGTATAGGAATTCTGATTGAAGATCCGTTTCCAGGATGTAAGTAGACACTTTGATGTTCACAGGATATCCACTGGTAAAACTGAGTCCTATTGACATCCGAATATCTCAGGACTAGAGTATAGGAATTCTGATTGAAGACCCGTTTCCGGGATACAAGCGGACATCTGGATTTTCACAGGATATACACTGGCAGAAATGAGTCCTATTGACATCCAAATATTCCGGGACTATACCATAGGAATTCTGATAGAAGACCCGTTTCCGGGATACAAGCGGACATCTGAATTTTCACAGGATATACACTGGCAAAACTGGGTTACGTGGGCATCCAATATTCCACTACGGCCTGCTGTGCTACGTGGAATTACACTTTAAAGAAATCATTCTCCCTCTCCAATTTATTTCTTTCTATGAAAGGAAAAGTTTACGAGATACTAAAGTTTTTGGAAACACATAGTTTCTCCCAATCCTTTCTCAGCGTTTCTTTGGTGGAATAAAATGAGGAAATTGAAGTATGAATAAAGATATTGGGAGTTCTTTCTAAAATTGAGAGTTAAAGGTTTTTTTTTTTTTTTTTTTTTTTGCATGTTAGGGATATCAATTAAACATTAAATTACTCAACGTCTTTAGTTTTATTGTAATTTCATTTCCTTTACCGTTATTATTTCTTTCTACATAAAATATTTTCACATTCAATGACTTCTTAAGAGAGTTTCCAATCAGTCAATAAGTTACCAAAACCCATTTATTCTGTCCATGTGTCCGTCCGTGTGGAAGACAAAAAAATTCAAAACCTACTTGATGGATCACCATCAAATTTGGCCAGAATATACAGGGTTAAAATATAGAAATCGAGTTCGTTGACGAAGGCGATGCTCAAATCCAGAAGCGGTAGAAGTCAGCCATCTTTCTCTTTTTACGTTGATCATTATAGAGCAAAAACAGACAGTGGGAAACAGTTTTCTCAATCGATTAAGCATCTCAAGCACTATAATTTCTCAACTATAATTTACACTATAATTTCTCAACTAAAACCAGAAATGGCAGAATATCAACCACTTCCGGTTTCAATATTGATTGGCAAATATTACGCCATACCAACCAAACTTCTTAACGTGCTGCGCGTAACACTGCTACTTCTTGAAATCTATCGTTGTTTCAAAATGATAAATAGAACTCAATCACGAAAATATCCTGGATGTTATACTGTGCATGCAAATTCCAGAGGATTCTTGGTTGCACAACTGATTTGGGTATATTTACTTGACAGCAATTAATAACTTAATTCTACAGTAAAACGATAAACTACAGCAAAATTATGTGGAATATAATGTGTTTATCTGCACAAAAATACGTGAAATATAGTGTTGTTATCTGCACAAAATTATGTGAAATACAATGTTGTTATCTGCACAAAATTGTATGAAATATAGTGTTGTTATCTGCTCAAAAATGTGTAAAATATAATGTTGTTATCTGCACAAAATTATGAGAAATATCGCGTTATTATCTGCACAAAATTATGTGAAATATCGTGTTTCTATCTGCACAAAAATTATGTGAAATATAGAGTTGTTATCTGCACAAAACTATGTGAAATATACTGTTATTATCAAACACAAAATTATGTCAAATATACTGTTGTTATCTGCACAAAATTATCTGAAATATCGTGCTGTTATCTGCGCAAAATTATATGAAATATAGTGTTATTATCTGCACAAAATTATCTGAAATATCGTGCTGTTATCTGCACAAAATTATGTTAAATATAGTGCTGTTATCTGCACAAACTTATGTGAAATATAGTGTTGTTCTCTGCACAAGAAAAAGTGAAATATAGTGTTGTTATCTGCACAAAATTCTGTTAAATATACAAGTTAATATACAATAAGAACAAGAACAAGGAAAATATAAAATTAAATAGGTATAAATAGAAAAGTAATTTACTACGACGAAAACCACTGCAAATACTGAATGTTATTTTTCTTAAGAATGTATTTTCTTTATTGATATTTTTAACGTTTTTCTTCTATGTAATGTTTCCATCATCATATAAAGGCGTCAAATCTAGTTAATTTAGAATAATTTGACGTTCGTGAAAAACATTGAAATCTGTAAGGTTTTAAAAGGGAGATCTACGTGTTAAATTCAACTCAATGTATTTCCTTCTGTTTGAATGTGACAACACTCAATTCTCCTAATCTTATAAATAGCAATATACATAAACATTACGTTCCTCCTGTTTTATGTGTCCTTTAAAACAACGGTTCTCAAACTTTCCGATAACACGGAACCCCTGTTCATGGGAAAATGATCTGTGGACTCCCTTGCAATGCTATCTGAAATTTTACATGGTATTAAAAATGAACTAATTAGAATAACTACTGACAAGAAAAAGATCAAGAAAAATAATGCAATAAGTAATTTATTCTAACGATACATGATTATTTTCTAATGAACGAAATTTCAATTGAAAATGCAGTAACTTTCAAGATTAAAAAACAATGTCTTTTTTTTTTTTAAAGAAATGTACTTGATAAACAGTGTGAGGTCACTAAAGTGAGGATTTTTTTTTTTTTTTTTACATAATTGCATTGAAATCTGGAATAAGTTTTGTCACCATCAATCTCAGATCCGATTCCACATTACGACTATTTTGCTTTGAGGCTTTAAGGTGAGAAAAGGCCTGTTCACACAAGTAAGTGGTAGGGAAAGGCATCTAATATTGCAATGTCTTTTTAGACAACTCTTCATATTCAGAGGGCAGAAATTTATTAAAGTGGGAAAACACTTAAATTTACAAACGTAAGTATAATTTCTAATTACTTTCTTTTTAGTAACTGAAAAAATACTTCTTGCATAACAGTTGTGAATTACATTTTGTTATAACACTTTTCAATTTTTAGGCGTCGCAGACCCCCTGGCTAGATCCGCGAACCCCACTTGGAGAACCACTGCTTTAAAGAAAAACAATCATCTCTCATGATTACAGAATTTTCTTGATTTCTAGTTACCATAGAGTTTATCCTATTTTTTTCCTTATTTAAGTGAAAAACATTTTTCTCTCTCTGACATTTCATTCTAAGTATTGCAGTCTGCAGCAGAAATTTCGTATTAGCACTCTATCTGCGAACATATTAAAAAAAAAAAAAAAAAAAAAGAATCCGAGAATTTTCTGAAAATTCACAGGAGTTAGTAGCAATTTTGGGTCTGCAGTGAGAAAGAAAGACGAGGAGAGAGAGAGAGAGAGAGAGAGAGAAGAAAAACACGAGAGATTAACTGGCATTTGGGAACTATAATGTAGAACTTAAGGGAAAACGTACGATAGTCGCTTTTATAATATAAAGTCCAAAAGTTGAATTCTCAAAGGACACACAAGCACTTAATTCCATTGTCTGCTGGCACATAGATATATAGAAAAGAAAAGAAAAGAAAACCTAAAGTTAACCTTACACAAAGGCACACACATACAACGCCAAAAACGGTAGGAGATCAAGTAACTCATTGAGAAATCCCGACCGCAGAATCTTCATTAAGAAGATTTCTCTCTCTCTCTCGCTTCGCAGAAGTCCCTGATTCTCGCCTAACTCTCTGGCAGTTCAATCAACAGTTTGTTGGTTTCCTCCTGTATATGTATATATATATATACATATATGAAAAGTTCGGAGGCATCTTTAGGTTAGTTGCCGAGTGATAAAGAATATGCATAAGTTCTACACGAAAACCTTGACTGATAAACTCGATTTTAGTTTCTCCTTCTGTATGTCTCTTATTTCTAGAGAGAAATAGAGGTTAAGACAGAGAGAAAACACGTACCGATGTTAGTGGTAGTGGTGTTATTTTCTCAGATCTACCATTTTGCGCTTATATTCCAAAAAAGAGAGGGCAACAAGTGCCAAGACCTATAACTGGCGGCAATCTTGGGTTTTTGTTCGTTAATGAACGCAAAAAGACGCCTCAAGATCCTAAGATGCTAAAGAGAGAGAGAGAGAGTGAATGAGAGGCTAAGATTCTCTATCTCCTCGGAGAAAATGGAGAGAGAAAGATGAATCCGGCATATGGATACGGATGTTTCCGCCTCATTAGGCCTATTACGTTTTCATGGGTTTCTCTAAGATATTTCTAGTTTATTGCCTCTTCCGTCTCCTTCTCGTTCTCAACAAAAACAAACAGATTCATTTCAGTCTCTCGAGGAAAATGGTGCTTTGCCATCTCTCGTCTCAAGCTATTCTCAAATGCAGACTAAGAGATGATTTTTCAGTTCAAACTTCAAAGCTATTAAATTTAGTTTTTTTTTTTTTTTTTAATCTTGAAATACTGTAAACTTCAGACTTAGTATCACAATTGTATTGGGAAGATTCTGCTCACAAAAATAAAACCAAAAAATCTATGTAAGCCCATAAAAACACATGGCAAAGCTTTTTCGCGTATACATGGTAACATGGTAACACGTGGTAATTATAGACGTATCAATTTCATAATAGATTTATATGGAGAAATTATTGTTCTATTTCCTTTCAAATAGATTTGAATTTTAATGATTCGATTTTACCACTTTCTTCTTCAAATCTGTTTAAATGTCTATTACTTTGTGAAATTAAATTATGCTAAATTTAATTTTTAAATCATACTAAATTTAATTTAAATAATACTAAATTTAGTTTGTGATATTAAATTTAAGTTAAATAATACTAAATTTAATTTACATAGTATTAAATTTAATTTAATATTAAATTTAATTCGAATAATACTAATTTTAATTTAAATACTAAATTTATATAAATGATGCAAATTCATTTTTTAAAAGTAAATTTTAACAGATGTGAAGAAATACCTACTGTAGAATCACATCTGAAGAATTCCAGTATATTTCAAAGAAAACGAAAGTTATTTCACCGCATGAACATCAATGGGCTAAAGAAATAAATGTACCCTAGGTATTTAACATCATTAATATATGCATTAGTATGATTAACGTAGCTTATTTTCAAGATTACTTTGCCATTTTAGCACTGAGGCTATAAAAGACAGGGACCTACAAGATATCTTAGGGTCCAAAGGATTGTGCATATATTGTGTAATTACTGCTTAGTTGATTGTTTAACTGGACTTCAGTGTCCCTTTCAGTAGCGAGACTTTTGTATGAAACGTGGACGACCTGCAGCTTAACGTAGATTTACGAAACACATGACCTCCCACCAGGAGGTGTCCTGCACTAAAGTATATTTACTTTAGTTTGTATGCTAGTAGTTAAGGGATGTTAAAGAATTGTTTTGTTTTAACAGAATTAAGTACGTAGAAAAGGATTTAAGTAAACGTACTAGCCTAGGGCCTACGTTTTACGTTTTGGCGCGTTCAGTGTACAGTCCGCAGCAAAAAACCTGCAACATGAGCATGTAAGTTTATTGTGAAATGACGAAGTCTTTTGCACCAAAATAAGTCTGCAGAGGAGGACGCCGAGATTTCTCCTGCGTGATTCGTGCCACTTAGATGTTATGTTGATTTCCTGGGCTGGTAGGCGTAGTTTCACAATAAACTACATGCTCATGTTGCAGGTTTTTTGAAGAGGGCTGTACAAGGGAATCAAGTCTACTTCTTTTTATCATTTTGGACGTGCTTCACCTTTAAGATCTATAACTGAAACTCCATTTAGAGTGTAAACGATTAATATCCAGACACAGTAAATAACTCTTATAATGTTAAACAAAACAGTGTTAATATTTCAATGCAAATAAGCGATTGTACTGTACAAATATTACCATGTAAATAAGCGTATTGTCTAAACACTTCCATGTAAATAACTGTATAGTGCAAATATTCCTATGTAAATAAGAATACTGTGTAAATATTTCCATGTAAATAAGCGTGCTGTGCAAACATATCCATGTAATTAAGTGTACTGTACAAACATTTTTATGTAAATAAGCGTTCTGCACAGACATTTTCACGTAAATAAGCGTTCTGTCCAAACATTTTCACGTAAATAAGCGTTCTGTGCAAACATTTTCACGTAAATAAGCGTTCTGTGCAAACATATTCATGTAATTAAGCGTTCTGTGCAAACATTTTCACGTAAATAAGCGTTCTGTGCAAACTTTTCACGTAAATCAAGGTACTGTGCAAACATTCCTATGTAAATAAGCATACAGTGCAAACATTTCCATGTAAATGAGGGTACTGTGCAAATATTTTCGTGTAAATAACCATACTGTGTAATTCGTTCAATTTGTAGTTTTTGTTGTATAAAACATGAAGAAACATTTACGAAACATGTATAAAATCAGGAAACGAAAATTTTTGTCGGGGAAATTTCCAAATCTTTTCTTTTTTATTGCTTTGTTTTCCTGAGGATTCAAACTAAACTTATATCGAAAGAAAGGCCACTTAATTACAATTCAAATGAGGTACAACTCCTTTTTCTACTTTAACTAGGGGCTAAGTCATTACCGAAAGGGGGAGAAAGATCTCATTAGATTCGAAAATGCTAAATACATTTCTTTCTGCTATCTCAAATGCAGTCGAATCACCAAAATTTCCATGAGAACTTATTTTGACATGCTGAATAGATCTGGCTTCATTAGAGGGATTAGTTGTAAGTCTAAATTCGAATTTTGATAACTCATGACTCATGGTGCACCATAATATTTCCAATGCAAACTAAGCTTGTTAAAATCTATCATCATGTCAAATTTTGGTTAAGATCGAATGAGTTTCAGCAATTACGCATGGAATAAGCTATCCTTTGTGATATATTATTTTGAGAGAAAATCAGATTAGTGACAAATACAGACGATGACCAAATATTTATTTTGTGCTAAATGATGATATAATGATATTCTGATATATGTGTAGTTATTTTCTTTTTGTTAATATTATTCAGGATATGCTATTGTTAAAAAGAGCAAGGAAAATGTTGGAAAAAGTTGACCCAAATTTATTTCTCTTGAATATCTTTTAGAATAACATTTCACTGTCTGGTGTTAGCATATACAGGACAAAATATAAGCACATACGTACAAGGCCATGTTCTTTAAATAATAAATATACGATAAGGAAAGGCGTCTGGAAAAGAACTATACATTCAAAAGAAAGAACGTTAAAAAATTTCACATTCCATGACCTCAAATGTGAGAGTTCTTTGTATGGTACAAAGAGACAGATGAATGATGTTGAGGATTTTTTTGCGGACATTCTTTCCACCATGATTTGTTTCGGATGATGGTGGTGGCTCTCGGACGTCGCTGCGGTTGCTGCATTCCCTCCTCCCATTCCCCAGCTCCCTTCCGGCGACAAACTGGGAATTCTTGCCATAAATCCACGTCCAGCGTCACCGAGTGTCAAATCAATCACGCGACGTGCGAGAAGAGGGTCATCTCACTGGTCTTTGTCTAGCATATGTGTGTCTCTGGGTTTCTCGTATATATGTTGTTTCTATACCAGAGTGGATTATGGGTTACATATATTAAAATTGTAAGTAAGTAATCTTACATGGGTGGCTTAACTAATACTATGAAGACATTACACAATGACAATCTATTTAATGCTTGAAACAAAGACCGCACAAGCAGAAACCTTTGGCTTCTCATATTAAAGGTCGACCTTATCCAAGGAACTGATACATTAGTTAGTACGAGAAAGGCTAGTGTATATGCAAATACAAAAGCGAAATGCTTCCAGGCTGGAAAGACAAGAAAAGCACGATTTCGCTCAAATTATTCAACTACAAGAAATGATGCATTTATACAAATAAAAATAAGGAGTTCGCAAAATTTGAGATAATATATAAATAAATAGAAGTTACTATGTTAGTACGCAGCTGTTACAGTTAATAACTCTTACTATGATTTTGACTTAATAACTCTTAAACCACCCAACGGATCTCGATCAAATTTCCCACATAGATGTGGTTCGGGCCTCGAATGGTTTTTAATCATTTCATTCTGACGGTACAACTTAGGGGATGGGGAGAAGGAGATATATATAAAAATGATCGAAAATGATCCATATTAGTGTCGAATCCATAGTTTCCAGGGTCGCTGAGATAAACAGTGACACTTCCATGTCGTTTAAATCCAAACTCAGTCCCCATTAGTACTCCTAAGAGGGAATGGTGATGGTGACATGTAAAATAATTGCAAATGACCGATATTATTGTCGAATTCATAGTTTTTGGGGTTGATCCCTAAGTTGATTCGTGACAGTTTTGGTACCCTTTTATATCCAAAATGAAACGTATTCTCCCCGTGTGGAGAACGTGTGTTTGTATGGTGGAGGGTTTGCATGTGTGTCTTTAGAGGCCAGAATGTATGAAATAAAAGTGAATAAATAATCTTTTTGTACCACTTTTCTTTCTAACTTAAAACGTTTACTTCGCAACATTATGGCAACATTAAAATCTTTGAAAATATATTCTTGTAATACTGAATATCATTAAAGAGGGGGGGGGGGAACCAAATAATAATTTTCTTTTATTTCTATTCAAATGACTTTAAGACGTTTCATATTATATTCCATAATACCATATTTTCCTCTGAAGTTTTCTCACTCTTTTTTCCCCTTTTTTTATTATTAAGAATAAAAAAATATATATATAGTCTAAATTCTCCATGGGAACGTAGTTTTCTCATTTCCTTCTACTTTGCTTTCTTTTCATTAGGAAGAGTACTGAAAGCGAAGTTAGAAAAGAAGGAGGGGAAAAAAACGAAGAAGAATATTGTTTCTACCTTCCTTCTAGCATCTATTTCCGCTCAATATTCAAAACACCACCTACGTACAATTTTCCCTCAAAGAAGTAGCAAATTCCGCAGGAATTAAAGTTTCCAGAGTATTAATACTTACATACTATATATATATTATACAGGATTTAGGAATAATAATAATAGGGTAGGAAAACAATTTTCAATTTCCTACCACACAATTCTTTTATTTTTTAAAAATGTTTTCTTTCTCTTTCTAACAAAGAAAACTTGAAATAAAGTAGTAGAAATCAACAGAAAAATAGAGTTTCTATAGAGACAAGATAAAATAAAAGTTTTGAGTAGAATCCAATTAATAATCACTAACTTTAAATACTAGTTTGTACAATATCTCAACTTAATTCATTCAATATTGCAATATCATTATATATATATTGCAAACTCAGTGCACCATATAATGTGGGGCACGTACGAGGGTCCTTCCGAAATTAATGCCTCCTTTTTTTTTTGTGTGTGTGTTGATTTTGTATGTCCGTGCCATATGTCGTTGGTGTAGTGCTATTGCTTGAACCTTCCTCTTTTATTTGCAGCTGGTCCCGTTATTCTGCGGTAGTTGGCGCCAGCATAGCAGTGTTTCAAAATGGTGCCTGATAAGATCGTGCGTGTAAAACAACGATTTTTTTTTTTTTTTTTAATTCCTCACTACTGAAGGAATTGCGCCGATTGGAATCCATTGAAGCTTAGTAAATGTTTATGGACACGATATAATAGATGTGAGTAATGTGAGGTTATGGGTACGACATTTTCAACGTGGTGAAAAGGGTGTTCATGACAAACCACGGCCCGGTCGACCCTGCATAGCTGTTATCCCTCGCAGTAAAGAGCGTCTTGATCAATTCATCCGTGCTGATCGCCGATAACGACCAACAATTGTGTACAAAGCTGTATGTGGCGAACATTTTCAAGACTTCGGAAGCTTTGTCAAAGCTGTAAGAAAGTGGTTAGCCTCAGCTGGTTCCGATTTTTACAAGCGCGGTATGCAGGCTCTGGTTCATCGTTGGCGAAAGAGCATAACGAATGGTGGGAACTACGTGGAAAAATGGCACTCTGTAGCTGAAATAATGCTCTGTTTAGCTATACTGTTGTTATTTATGTATCTCCATTAGTTTCCATGAAGAAATATGAGACATTACTTTCGGAACGAGTCTCGTATATTTCCGGAAAAATTCAAAGCTCAATCACGAAAGCCATCCAATGACAGCTATAGAATCATTAAAAAAAAGGTGAATCCTCACGTTCATGCAGTTAATAAACGAGGGATTAAGAATTGGTTCTAAGTGCGTCACTGTTAAGAGTATACGTGTCACTGTTAGGACTATCCGTGTCACTGGTAGAAGTATGTGTGTCACTGTTAGGGTACTGCGTCACTGTTAACAGTATGTGTGTCACTGTTAAGAGTATGTGTGTAACTTAAGAGTCTGTCACTGTTAAGAGTATGTGTTGCACTGTTAGGAATATGTGTGTCACTGTTAAGGGTATGTGTGTCATTGTTAAGAGTATTGTGTCACTGTTAAGAATATGTGTGCCTGCTGTCTTTAAAAGGGACGCTGAACTTAAAATCAAATTTAATCATAAAGCGTCCTACGAATATATCCCATCTCCATTCTAATCTCGCTCTCTACTAAAACCGGAAATGGTAGAAATCTACTATTACTTCCGTTTTCTATACAAGTGCAAAAATATAACACCATTCTAACCAAACTTCTTCACGTGGTGCACACATAACACTAGTACTTGTTAATATGGATTTGTTGACAACTGCAATGCCATTCTCTTAACTGCAGATATATTTCTAAATTGCATATAACGCCTGTTGTGATGCAACCTGTTAGTGTATCTGACAGTGCACATGGTTATCTACGCAGCAATGCAAATTTTAATCAAAAATATTTTGGACCACAGATCTTCACGAGGATTAAAATTGTTTTTTGTTGGAAAATATTGTCCATCAGTGTTTACTGGGGCATGAGAAAAACTTTAGCAAAAATTCTGGTATAATACAACACGATTGCTGAATTATATATATTCTAGTATAAAACTGAATGCTAAACAGATGCGGAAGACCTGTTGTGGAGCTATTGTGATTCGAATACCACGTTAAGCTATAGGTCGCTCGCTGCTGAAAACGATTAACTTCTATAGGCTTTATATTAATTGTTCTATCTACTTTATTATTTTACTCATTAAACAATTCTTGTAATACATATATATACATTTATAATTTCCTTCAGTACTAAATTTTTTCCACATGTTTTGTTTAAGAGTTTCATTAAACCGTTCTACGATATGTTGTTTTACGAAGACACATGCTCAAAATGGAAGGATCAAAATTGAAAAATTCGCAAAATATCATCTCTCTGTGACTTATGGTTCCCGAGATATGGATCCTTAAATCTCCCGAAATCCGAACTTTGTTTGGTCAATATCTGGGGAACGGGTTACTTGTTTGTACCAAAATCTTCACCACGCTTTTACGTATTGTTCAACATCAATATTATCTATGACTTACAGTTCCCGAGTTACGGCTCCTTAAATCTCTCGAAATCGAAACAGTTTGGCCAATATCTCGGGAACGTGTAAGAGTGACGCGAAAAATTCCAGCATTTCTTTGTAATAATTTTTGAGGCTCTACCGAATGGAGGGCTCCAAATTGAAAAATTCACAAATAACAGACAGACACACACACACAGACATAGGAAATTCGGAAAACGGTTCTATAAATTGTAAGATACAAGCACACACACTATATCTAACATACACACAGGCAAATCGTAATTACACTTCCAGATTATTATGACTAATGTCTTCAAAAAAAAAAAAACTGCAACATCTCCAAAAGTATTATATCAATGTTTCTTTACTCTTTCTCTTTCTCTCTCTCTGTTGAAAAAAATACAGTAGTAATGTTATTAATTTTCATTTAAAATCCATCTCTTCAATTACGAGATATTACGTCCATTTATCCATCATTTCTAATAGAAACAGGCTGAAATTGTTATTGAGTGTACATCCATAATTATTCGTTTGTTGCAATCAATGTGAAGTAGAATGCGAAAAAGGAAATGTAGGACATAACAGATGGTGTAAAGAGAATCTATTTATGTTCTCTTATATATATATATATATATATATATATATATATATATATATATATATATATATATATATATATATATATAACGTTGATCAATACAAACAACTTTTAGAGAATGAATTAATGAAAACAAATGATGCTGCTGGACCACGTCATGCGTAGAAGAGACCATTCATTCCACTCCATCCACGAGGAGATCCTCGGCGTTCGCTCTCGCGCTCAAGTTATTGGCTAGAGTTCTACACAAACACACACACACACACACACACACAAAAAAAAAAAAAGCTTGGATATTGAATTATTTTCTCTGTCTGTGTCTTTCTCTCAATTTCTCTTCTAGAACGTACTGCGCCAATTTTTTTGAAATATAAAAATTCTAGCAGCAATCCCTTACATTGTATTTTTTTTTCTGTCACTTTCTGTCAATCTCATTCTTGCCAAACATAGCTCACCATTCAAATCACTAGGATCAGTTTTACATTTAAAATAGAGAAGAAAGAGAAAATGAAGAAAAAAAAAGAATCGTGCAAGTTAACAATCTTCTAGTGATGTACAACAGTGGACAAAATGAAATCGAATTTGCTTTATAAGTTAAATGGCTTTAGGAACAGTTATTTTTCTTTTCTAAATGTAAAATCAAATAATTTATTTTCTATTCAAATGCATGGATTGATTGTAGTGGAAATAATTATAGTCACCAACTTTCTGACTAACGCAACGATGTATATTCAGTTATAGGGCAAAAAGAACAATAGTCCAGTGCCTTATGATAACAAATCTTATGACCAAACTTGTTTAAACTTGTTTTATTTATGCTGTTAAAGTGACTGAAGTGTACTTTTAATTTCTGCAACATAAGTATTAAGGAAATACAAAGTTCAAAAGTAACAAATATAGTTTAATTTATTAAATTAACTCTCATGATAAATTTTGGTGATTATTAAAGTAATTGTAATCAAACTGGTACCGCAATATTTAATTATAGTGTGTTACACTAATAAGATCAAACAAGCGTATGTCAAAATAATATACAGATGGTGATCAGAAAAATGGAAACACCTGAACGAAATTGCAACTTACCAGATTAATATGGTGTCGGGCCACCTTTCGCCTTCAGAACAGCCTTGATGCGACGTTGGATGGAGGCATAGAGGTCGTGAATGGTAGCAAGTGGAATTTTACACCATTCCTCGTGCAGGGCATCGCCCAGTTCTGTGAGAGAGGATGGAGGTGGAAATCGTCGCCGGAGTCGTGTTTCCAAGACGGACCACAGTTGTTCAATTACGTCGAGATCTGGGGATTGGGCGGGCCAGGGGAGGTGTTGAACTTCATCCCGATGTTCCTCAAACCACGCTGCAACAACGCCAGCTGTGTGAATGGGTGCATTATCATCCTGGAAGATGGCGTCATTGTGCGGGAACAACATCCGGCCCATAGGATGCAAGTGGTCTCCTAAAATTGCGACATAATCGTTGGCAGTGATTCGTCCGCTAAGTGTGACCACAGAACCCAATGAAAACCATGATATGGTGGCCCACAGCATCACCGAGCCGCCGCCATGTTCCACAGTTGGGCGGAGACACTGCAGATCATAAGCTTCTTTGGGCGTTCTCCACACATAAACACGGCCCGTGGTTGGGAATAGGGTGAAGGATAACTCATCCGACCATATCACACGTTTCCAGTCCTCAACGGTCCAAGTTGCATGGTCGCGGCACCATTTGCGACGCGCGAAAGCGTTATGGTCCCTGATGAGCGGTTTGGCCCGTGCAACACGACCCCGTAAGTTCATGTCATGTAATTCGCGGCGGACTGTGATTGTCGACACAGGGTGGAGGAGGTGCTGATTGAGTTCCTCCGTCACTTGCACCGCAGTGGCACGACGATTCTGCGTGACAATGCGCTTTAATACCCGGCGTGACCTGTCACTCATGATTTTCTTCCGCCCACTGTTCCGCTTCCCCGATGTGGTTTTCCCGTGTGTTGTGTAGGCCGTCATCACCTTCGATACTGTCCCACGCGACACACCTAACATAGTAGCCACTGCCGTCACACTCACTCCACATAACCGCGCATCAACAATTTGCCCTCTTTGAAAATCTGAGAGGTCTCCCATTTTACACTACCTCCGTCTGCTGCAGCCACTGGACACTGCGACTGACGTAGTGTGGAGACCGACCTAACACACCACCACCAGCGGTCCGGCGCTGCGGGCGCCACGACACCACTGCCAACCCATAAATCTGACGTGTTGCCAACTACAGGTGTTTCCATTTTTCTGATCACCATCTGTATATATATATATATATATATATATATATATATATATATATATATATATATATATATATATATATATATATATACGTCGTTCAGTCGTACTAATGGAAACAGTAAATGCACCACAACGTAGAACCATATATCCCCGCGTAGCATAGTCGCTAATGCTCTCGACTTTGGTGCGAGTGGTTCCGGGTGCGATTCCCGGTGGGGACACAATCGAAAAAAATTTAAAAGCTTTTCCAGACTAGCCATCCCGTTTGACGTTTTCCTGAGTTTTCCTCATCCACACTAGGCAAATGCCGGAATGGTATCTAAGATACAGGTCTCAGCAGGGTTGCCAACTGTCGAGATTCTGTCGGGACTGTACCGATTTCTGACTGATTTGTCCCGACTCCCGACTGGACACTCGCCGGGACGCACATTGTCCCGATTTATCTATTTTCAAAGTTAATTAATATTTTTTTACAAAGGAATAACTTATTCTTTCACACGCACAGTTTTATGTATAGAATCAATTTAAGAAATTTGTGTTTTAATTTGACTCATGAAAAAAAAATAGCAGTTCGTTTTAAATTTATACAGTAGTTATTCCTAAAAGGAATAGCCAAGGAAAGAACTTGTTTAGTTGATAGTCTATTTCAGTCATTCTTTAAAGGAGGTCATAGCTCATTTGTTTGTGATAAAGAAAACCAAACATTCTGTTTTGGTTTGAATTTGTTATACGATGATAGACAAAGAACAAGACTTGATTTTGGTAATACATTTTGTCAGTACGTCCTTAACAATGTTATGCACTCATTTGTGATTTTAAAAAAATCTATAGTTTTCTCTCTAAACTTATATCAAGAAATTACAGTTGGTTTGAATTTGTTGCATAGGCCTATATTGCATATACCTAATGATAAGCAGTAGATGAGAAAATAATTTTAAAAAATGAAATGCCGCATTTATTCAGGTTCGTGCTATTCAACTGACTATCTACATTATTTTCAACGATTCACCGTACGTGTAGTGGTCTCCGGGGGGAAGAGGGGGTAGGAAGGGAGCCCCAACACCGATTATCCCGTCCCGATTTTTTTAAAAGAAAAGTTGGCAACCCTGAGTCACAGACCATTTTCTTCCTTCCCTTTCCTTGGATAGTGTAAACACCGAGGGACATCATTCCTCTATACCTGACAAGCTAACATGGCCATAGGTGCCGAAAGGCCAGAAATCTAATTCCTAAACTCCTAAACAACGTAGGTTCTACTTAAATCTTCCAACGTTAACTTAAAATTAATAATAATAATAATAATAATAATAATAATAATAATAATAATAATAATAATAATAATAATAATAATAATAATAATACCACAGTTTGGCTCAGTGATGGTGAATACGGTGTTATCAAACACCATTTTAGGTAGAAAATAAACAGAGTGTCAAAGAATTGAAGAACTTAAAAGAAGAAGTGGTACAGCCCTTATCTTGTTCCTAGGGTTGCCTGTTTCGACCCCACATTATATGAGTTTATGGTAGACAACATCTGCCCATGGGTTTCCGAGACGTTTCTTCGTTCCTCACTGCCAAATTTTTCATAATTTTACATTTTCATTAACCATTCGTCTCCCTTAACTTAAAAACTATGAACACAGCAAATTAAACAAAAGATTTCATTAAAGTTTATTTATTTATTTATTTTTTTTGTAATATTAATACTTTATTGTATGTATGAAATCTGCTTTAACATTGATAGTACTATCAGTTCTTAAATGCTATTACAGTAATAATATTGCCCTGTAGCCATGGTCGTGCAATTATGCTTTTTTAAAATCAGTGTTAGACTCAGTGACGGCGCTAATTTTAATTCCTTCAGATAATAAGCAGAGAACCAGCTATATTATTTGAGGGGGTGGGGAGAAGATTTTTTTTTTTTTTTTTTTTTGCACGGAGGAAAATGCATAATCCAATCGGCATGTAAATTCTGTTTTTACCAGGTTACGCGCGTCACCACATTAAGTAATGTTATTTCATCAGTAGTACGATCTACACCACCGCCCAGCGAAAATTTTGTATTGTGGGACCACCATTTCAAATCTAGAATTAACGCCATACCCATTCCGACGGTGGTAGCTTAGGTATATAATGTTGTTACTACCTTCCTACGAGTGTCCCCTCTTGGTTCTTTCTAAATCTGTGACTCCCTACCTTACGAGAGTAATAGTTTTTAACACGAAATCAATCATGTGAATAAAATTATCCAATCACAGCGAGTCTAGTTCGACGCCGAACTCCAGACTTGGCATGGTGTTCCCACCTGCTGTACTTTTATACATGAATTACATTACTTAAGGAGCGTACCCGCGTAAATACGATGTATCCACACGGAAATCCTAGTCCTTTTTTTTCTCAGTGTGTCTATACCAAAAAGGACAGAACTTTATGCTACTTGATATATCTTAGAATATAACAATTAATACATACATAATTAATAATGTATCTTAGAATTATTTTCAATATTTTTTTCTTAGATGTGAAAGGGGACAGTCGGCCTCAACACCGGGAGGGCTTACCCTCCTTTGATCCCGTTTGCATTATCATTGTTTTTTCTTTCATTTTCAGTCTTTATCCATGACAATTTTTCCAAAGTTAGTAGATTATCCATGACAATTTTTCCAAAGTTAGTAGATTATCCATGACAATTTTTCCAAAGTTAGTAGATTATCCATGACAATTTTTCCAAAGGTAGTAGATTATCCATGACAATTTTTCCAAAGGTAGTAGATTATCCATGACAATTTTTCCAAAGCTAGTAGATTATTCATGACAATTTTTCCAAAGTTAGTAGATTATTCATGACAATTTTTCCAAAGTTAGTAGATTATCCATGACAATTTTTCCAAAGTTAGTAGATTATCCATGACAATTTTACCAAAGTTAGTAGATTATCCATGACAATTTTTCCAAAGCTAGTAGATTATCCATGACAATTTTTCCAAAGTTAGTAGATAAGTGTAAGCTTGAGTGGTTAGGTTACATATCTTCAAGACCTATTTTTGGAGAACTAACAGATAAAAGAACCAAATGTTTTCTACATAGCCCATAATATCGGCATAACGTACGCAGAAAACGCAAAATGTAATAGAAACACAAAAGAAGCAAAATAATAAGTAATGAGAAACGCAATAATTTCAGCCGCAGCATAGAAACCGCGTTTTGCATCATTGTACCACCGTCAAGAAATGCCTCTTCTACTTTTACGTTTCTACTGCTCGACCCTTGTCACGATTCCTGTGAGAAAACGTAACTTAGTTATAAATACATTTTACATTGTGCTTCATCCTATCTTTCTCAGGGTGTGCAGGCAACAACCTTGGATGACATACTGATTACCAGGGCCCGGATGTTGTTGACCTAAAATTTTCTAAAAAGTGACCTATAAAATGACACTAAAATTCCTGTAAAATGACCCTAAAATTCACAAAAATTGACCTTAAAACTTGTGTTTTCTTAAACCTTTATTTCGTTAAACATTGACATTTTTTAATATCCATTGGATTTTTAATTAACATTTGTCACTCATATTCAAAAAGTATTGTTTCACGTAGTTGCAGTCCATTGATCATTTATTTCTATTGATCACTCCATTGTACGGCATTGTATGTACTGAAAGCGTCAATTCACTCCTGAGTTGAAACTAGGAATCACTCTTAAACAATAAAAGTTCGCAAGTGTAGATTACATGAAAATAATAGATAGAAACCTGTTCAAAATACTTGTACGCCTACTAATCCAGTTTTATTTATTCACGTGATCACATCCTTTGTGGTCAACAACCCAAAACTATCTGTTTGGCCACCTACCAACCCCCACCTTTTGTTAACCAGCTACAGCTTAGTTTTCATTAGCTTGTTAAGAATGCAGTTTTTCCACCCCAATAGTCAGGAAGCAAGAAAAGAGATTATTCAACTTCGTCTTTTCCACATTCGTAAACTGTATTTATTTAAAGATTTCCTTATGTAGAAGAAAAAGAATAAAAAGGCCATAAGTGACTTAAAAGTTACCTTAAAATATTAAAAAATGACCTGAAATTTCAAAGTGGCAAAAAGTGTCCAAAAGTTGACCCTAAAAAACTATATTTTTAGAACCTATAGTTGATGGATAACGTTTTTATTTGAACTTGCCTTGTCCTACGCGTAGCAGAAAAAGGTTGACTTGTCAACAAGATCCGGGCCCTGCTGATTACTTTTTGATCAAACAGTGTTGCTGTTTGCTAACTATGCTCAGATATGCAAGCAATGCTTTTAGGGGTTCAGTCGTTTCCCAGTTCAATAAATGAGTGTGGGCCCTGCTTTCTGATTCAACCGACTCCTAGCTCAATAAATGAAAGTAAGCACTGATCTCAGGTTCAATCGGCCCCTAGCTCAATAAATGAGTGCAACCCCTGTTTCTAGGTTCAATCAGTCCCTAGCTTAATAAATGAACGTGAGTCTTATTCTTGGATTGTTCAATCGGCCTCTAGTTCAATGAATGAGCACGATCCCTGCTCTAAGGTTCAATCAGCCCCTAGTTCAATGAGCGCGAGCCTTACTCTTAGGTTCAATTGACCCCTAGCTCAATAAATGAGCGCGAGCCCTGCATATATCGTGTGAGCACGAGTCCTATGAAGGGATAACGCATTTCAGGACAAATTATTCGAAGTTCTGAATCCTTAAAATGTTCATATTTTTATATCTTCTGAATAGTCTCTTATACATTTCGAGTGCTTCTTTTACACAATCAGTTGGTAACATTTATTTCTACTTTTCTCACAGCAACCGAGATAAGTGAGTTGCATTATAGCTGTTTTTTTAAGTTACCGATATTCATTCAGTTAAAATAAGAATTATTTAAACACCCTGTAAAGAAAGAAAAGGATTTCTAGCCTTCAGGCTACTTTATCTACAATCGTTTTGTTCAAGAGAACTCCGATATCTTCAGCAATAATTTTCTTTATTTGTAGCCTAGTATTGCCTAGTAGCTTAAAGTTCTTTCTTTTCCTCTGTGCTGCTCTTCAGTATGTTGTTGTTTGTGTTTGCTGTGTACGTATATATGATGGAAAACATTAAGAATCGTAAGCCCTAGAATAATGTAAACTTGTCTGTCACACGAGATTTGTTAGATTAGTATGACTGATTGCTCACCTTCATGAACTAAAACATGCCATTAAACCTGCATCTTGACAAGAAAGACAGAAATCGATCTAAGAAAATTAAACATGCAGAAGTATGCAGAAGTACAATATCTTTGCTTTCTGCGTATAGTTTAATAATCTCTTTGCTTAGTTGTTGGTTTAACATATCGATTTCTTGTATTTCTAGACTGCCTAATGCAGTTCGTTCCAATATTTCCCTTATGTACTAGTATACATCCTACTAGTATACATGATTTTATACCGTACACATTTGCCGATATCAGTTACTATATAAAATGTATGTTTCTCACACGATGAGAATAGATTAATAGTACGGATTTGAAACCCTTCCTCTCTTGGGATACATTTTTCAATAAAAATATATAAAAATCCGTGTATCCAAGCGTACGATGCTTTTGTGTCAATCTAGGCAGAAAGTAATGTTTTCTCGAATAACTCAGGAACACCTCAGCAAAGAACGGTATCTACAGACCCCAAGGACCCCATTGCTGCTCTTGCCAATTCAAAATATCTCCTGGCATCAACCTCGATGGTATATCCAATGTTACGTTCCGCTTACCCAGCTTAGAAACGCCTTACAAGATAAACCATCAGCACGTGGAAGATACATTATCCCGGATGATCTCAATACATTTCATGGACACCCGAAATAAATAGCTTCAAGTGATTCTAGATATACGTACTGTATCTCGTGTAAGCCATATTTCTACAATCGAGGATAAACTTAAAGGGCCTTATGCAGAGCCGTTCTGATGCGTGATTAGTGCCATACTAAAGAGTTCGACTAACATATGGTTCTTGCAGTAGTCAGACCTTTAGTAAGACGCTAATCATACGTCAAAACAACTCTGCATAAGGCCCATAATGTCTGAGAAAACTCTAATCATCCATTATTTCAAGTCATGACCAATCTTCAACCACCACGTCCATACCACAGAAAAACACCAACACCATTTAACTCGGATAGTGACAAAAACGTTCGAAATCAATCACGCCTTCGTCAAACTTCACGCTCAAGTTTCAACGCCATCAAGAGGGAATGTTTATCGAAAACATACGTGAAACTTTCTCTCGAGAAATTTGCCTAGACAACCTCACTTTACCATCCGAACAACTATAATACGTGTGGAATATTGTTTCCATGGGGCAGAAATTTCAACTAAAAGCAAGGAATTCGTGTAATTATTCAGTTCAAAATCCTTTGTTGTCGCGAATTCTGTCCTGGAATTTGAAGCTTAAAATATATAAATCGATAACCATGTCTATTATGCTGTATGGTTGCGAATCATGATCGCTTATTTTGAGGGAAGAACGTAGATTGAAAGTATTTGAGAACAAGTTTCTCAGACGAATATACGGACCCAAGAGGAACGGGAATGGGGAATGGGGGAAACTTCATAACGAGGAACTACTTAATGTATACGGTTTACCAAACATTGTTAGGGTCATCAAGTCTATGAGGTTCAGGTGGGTAGGTCACGTAGCCAGAATGGAAGAACTTGAAAGTTTTAACTGGAATTTCAATCGGAAAACGACAATTCGGAAGACCTAGGTACATATGGGAGGACAATATTAAAATAGATCTCAGAAATAGGAACAGAAACTAAAAACTGGGTCCAGTTAGCTAAGGACAGAAGTCAATGGAGAGCTTTTGTGAACGCGCATTGGACCTTCGGGTTCCATAGACCATAGAGTTAGCTAGTTTTTCTTAATTATGGGGCAGAAATATACTACACAAAAGCGATGAAAACACTGGAAGCTTTTAAAATGTCGGTGAGGGAAGAATGAAAAAATAGCTGTGAAATGGAAAATAAATTAGAAAGTATTAAGAATATAATGTGGGAGAAATAACAATTTTAGACGTAATTAAAAAGAGGGAGAGATAAATGGTTAGAACATTGGCTTAAAAGTAACTCCTATATCATGAGGAACGAGACGGAAGTACAGTGGTAGGAAAACATCGGAAGAGGACGAGAAAGGTTACAGTTGATGGACGATACTAAAACAGAAAATTGCTACGTAAAGACGAAAAAGGTTACAGTTGATGGATGGTACTAAAATTTAAAAAAAAAAATGCTACGTGTAGACGAAAAAGGTTACAGTTGATAAGTGGTACTAAAATAAACAATTGCTACGTGTAGGTGAAAAAGGTTACAGTTGATGGGTGGTACTAAAATAATCAGTTGCTACGTGTAGACGAAAAAGGTTACAGTTGATAGGTGGTACTAAAATAAACAATTGCTACGTGTAGATGAAAAAGGTTACAGTTGATGGGTGGTACTAAAATAATCAGTTGCTACGTGTAGACGAAAAAGGTTACAGTTGATAGGTGGTACTAAAATAAACAATTGCTACGTGTAGATGAAAAAGGTTACAGTTGATGGGTGGTACTAAAATAATCAATTGGTACGTGTAGACGAAAAAGGTTACAGATGATGGGTGGTACAAAATAAAAAATTGCTACGTAAAAACGGAAAAGATTACATCTGATAAATGGTACTAAAATAAAAAAAATGCTACGTAAAGACGAAAAAGGTTACAGTTGATGGGTGGTACTAAAATTTAAAAAGAAATGCTACGTGAAGATGAAAAAGGTTACAGTTGATTGGTGATACTAAAATGAAAAATTGCTACGTAAAGACGAAGAAGGTTACATCTGATGGATGGTACTAAAATAAAAAAAATGCTACGTAAAGACGAAAAAGGTTACAGTTAATGAGTGGTATTAAAATTTAAAAAAATTTGCTACCTAAAGACGAAAAAGGTTACAATTGATGGACGGTACTAAAACAGGAAATTTCTACTTGAAGATGAAGAGGTTAGCTGAAGATTGTGGTGCATGCAAGCTTCTCAGTTTCTTGCAAATGTCCAGAATGATATTAATCTCAGAATTCCTATAATGTCGATGAATTTACTTTTGTTTTGTTTTCTACTGCAAGCAAATATCAAAACTATAGTTGAATACTTTCCCTAGTGAAATAGGTAAGAAAATTTAGCGTTTATAAGGAAGCTGTTCTACTTATTTTAAGAATTATAATGACTTGTGTTGTCTCAAGTTACGTACTTGAGAACTATTTATTATAAATATCTTTACGTATGTTTTGTTTATTTTAAAGAAACTACATCACAAATGCTGCAATATTACGTAATATAAAAATCAATACAGCCATAAATTATAAAACTTATTCATAGAGGAAGAGCTAGGGTTAATGTAAAGGTTAAATATACTGCTTTCGTTTCAAATAAATTATTCTTGGGTCAAATCTAACCAAACAGAGAAGTGTGTGTATGCGTGAATGAAAACACATCCACCTACAAATATTAAGTATGATTTATCGTCGTAGTAAGGTAAAAGAGCAAAGGTTGAAAGTTCTTTTTAGTATAAAATTGACCTAATAGTTCCTTTTTACTAAGTGGAAATACTTGAACAGTTCCTAAAGTAGTTGATTAGATAAAATAAGTAAATCAATCTCAATTGAAGAGAAATTTATTACTCATAATGGTCGTAAATTTGCCTAAATTAGTTTCCAAACGTTGTTCCCTTCAAAACCAGAAAGAAAAATAAATTACTGTGAATAAGTCGTTCAAATTTTATTTAATGGAGGCAAAATAGAAGACATTTTACAAATTTGATATAATTTTATTTATTTTTCTTTTCCCTCTGTGTGTATTTACTGTAGAATCTAATTTTCTCCACTTGACATAGAAAAGGCGTTTGACAAAATGTTGGCATTTTAATGAAAGAACAGTTTTCTTGCTTTGCTAGTTCATTTTTGAGTGTGACGAGCGCGGAACGTGCCTGAAAACGTGTCACCTAAAACAGTGTCAGCAATTGACCCCCTCATTAAATCAGGAAAAACGTGCTGCTGGCGCCTGTAGATGGAGCGACTAGCGCAAATTGCTCTTCATTTGTTCTCATCAGCAGAGCTTTTTTTTTTTTTTTAAAGTCTCTCTCTCACACAGTTCAGAGAAGCAACTTCTCTCAGTTAGTTTTTTGCTACTGTGTTAGAAAAGCTCTTTTCCCTGACCTCAGAAACCTCTCTCTCAAGCCAGCTGTATGTTTAAACTCATGATTTACGTATTTTAGTCTCTGTCCTGGTATTTTTTTGAATAACTTTGTAATAGCCGCAATACCCAATGCTGTAGTTTAGCTATTGACCTGTTGTGGTGCTGGTTTTGCTGGGGCGAACTGACCTCACATTTATCTTCCGCACAGGAAAGAGATTATTTTAACGTAACTTCCCCCTTTTTGCCCTCAATACATTTGAGGTCAGTGCGAGGTAGGAACAGGGGCTCTATTAACAACAAAACGCTATGTAAATATCCCCTTTGGCACCTATAGCAGAAATTAGTAGAGTGTAATTTCTCACATTCATTTATTTTTCAATTTAATCCTAATGTTCGGCGAAATGACACTTATTTTAAAAGCAAATAAGGATAGCATGGGCTTTTAGGAAATTTATGTGGATTTAAATTGGCTTGGAATCTATAAAATGAATTATCCCCATTGTGAGCAGCTTACTTGTTGATACAAGTACAATCATGTTCAGATCAAAATGAAAAGCCTATATTCCCTTATGTACGATTCCAGAGAACAAGGCTGTGCAGTAGTACATACGTCATTTTCAAGTTACGAGACCAAAATATTGTCTTAAAAAGAATCCAAATGTTGAAGTTGAGCGTCTCTTAACAGCACTGAGGCTATATGAGATGTGGATTTGTAAACTTAAAGTGGGATCCGAGTCGCATATGCTAATACTAGGAATCAAAATAGGAAAAAAATGAAATCTTTGAGTTTTACGTCCCACGGTTATGCCGATTAGACTAAAGGAGACGGTGATGATGAGTAATGAATGAAATGGTGGAATGAAGAAAGTGGGAGGAAACGGGAGAACCCCGAGAAAACCCACACACACGGTGTTTGTCCACCACAAAGTTCACTTGGCGGGGCTGGGATCGAACCCGGGACCCCTAGCACCAGAGATGAACGCTCTACCACTGAGCCGGAATCAAAATAGGATCTTTCGTACAAAACCGAAAAAGAAGATTAGCTAACATGAGGAATAGAACAGAAGATTATGTTGAAATAAACGTATCATCTCGGTAGTGAAATAATCCCTTTTAAATCGTAATAGGTTTGTTCCTATCTGCAGAGGAGCCCATCCTACTTGGTCTAATATACTCAGTATTCTATTATTCAACATCCAACAACAGTACCTACTTTTGTCTTAATCAGTGTCCCTGTCTTCAATGCCATAAAAATTATCTATTTTTTTCAAATATTCAATATTCTGATGTTCACTATCCAACAAAGTACCTTCTTCTAACATACTCTGTATTCTTCTTCTAATATACTCTGTATTCTTATCATCAATACTCTACAAAATGCTTATTTCTAATATATCCTGTGTACTGATCTTCAATACCTCACAGAAATATCTACATTTAATTTACTTGGTGTCACTGTCATCAATACCCCACAAAAGTATGTACCCATGTTTTACTCAGTCTTCTAGTCTTCAATGCTCTAAAAAAAATATATCTATTTTTTAAAAATATATTCAACGTTCTGATATTTATTACCTCATTAAATATTTATTTCTAATATACTCTGTGTTTTTATCATCAATACCCCACAAAATATTTATTTTTAATACACCCTGTCTTCTAGTCTTCAATACCGCACAAACGTATCTACTCATGTTTTACTCAGTGTTCCGGCCTTCAATACGCTTAAAAATCTGTTTTTTTTTTTAAATTTATTCAATGTTCTGATGTTTAGTATCCCATAAAATACCTATTTCTAATATGCTCTGTATTCTTATTATTAATAGTCCACAAAATACTTATTTCTAATATATTCTTCTGTGTTCTGTTATTCAATATTTCACACTTTCAATTTACTTGGTGTCCTGGTCATCAATACTCCACAAAAGTATCTACTCATATTTTACTCAGTGTTTCTGTCTTCAATACCACCAAAAAATTATCTATTTTTTAAAAAAGACGTATTCAATGTTCTGATATTCAGTACCCCACTAATTGTCTATTTCTAATATACACTGTGTTCTTATCATGAACCCCGCAAAATACTTATTTCTAAGATACTCTGTGTTCTAATCTTCAATACCTCACAAAAATATCTACTTTTAGTTTACTTGGTGTCCTGGTCATCAATACCCCACAAAGGTATGTACTCATGTCTTACTCAGTGTTGTAGTCTTTGATACCCTTATGTTCTGATGTTCAGTACCTAGTTCGAATATACTCTGTGTTCTTATCATCAATACACCCAAAAATACTTACTTCTAATATACTCTGTGTTTTAATCTTCAATACTTCACAAAAATATCTACATTTAGTTTACTTGGTGTCCTGGTCATCAATACCCCACAAAGGTATGTACTCATGTCTTACTCAGTGTTGTGGTCTTTGATACCCTTATGTTCTTATGTTCAGTACCTAGTTCGAATATACTCTGTGCTCTTATCATCAATACACCCAAAAATACTTACTTCTAATATACTCTGTGTTTTAATCTTTAATACTTCACAAAAATATCTACATTTAGTTTACTTGGTGTTCTGGTCATCATACCCCACGAAGGTATGTACTTCTAATTTACTTAACCTTCTGATCTTTATTGCCCTCAAAAATATCTACTTCTAAGTTACTGTTCTGCTCTTTAACATCCCTAAATTAAAAAAATAATAATTAGTGTTCTGATCTAATACCCTAAAAATATCCGTTTCAAATTCAGTTAGTGTTCTGGTCTTCAATACACAGAGAAAAAAGTTTATATAGCATACGTAAAAACGTAGGTTACATGCGTAAATCCTGCAGTTTTTGGACTTAACATACGACTATAGATGACATGCTGCAGCAAACGTATGTTTTACAATACTTTCCGTATAAATGTTCCATCTATACGTACTTTCCGTATGAAACAAAGAAATATATATAGGCGGTAAGGATCTCACATACAAATGAACGTATCTAACATGTAGTTGACGTAACATATGTATGTAAGACGGATTATTGTTTTATGTCCGACATCCTGCATCCGACATCCTGCATGATATAACGTCTAAGCGGGAAATGGCAGTACGTATGTATCATATGGAGATCGTATGCTACGTACAGATTTCCGTAGTAAACTTATGGATTCCGTATATTTGTAAAAATATACCGCTCTCCGGATGACGGATTGTGTGTGTGTGTGTGTGTGTGTGTGTGTGTGTGTGTGTGTGTAACCTCAAGAAATATCTATTTCTAATTTACTCAGTGTTCTGAATTGAAATCCTACTTTTCTCTTCTATATACACACTCCGCCTGTTACCTCACAAGGGAACATTCCGATTTGGTGACTTCAATTGCTGAAAATGATTGCTAGCATTGGATTCAGCACCAAAAGAAACAGAGAAAAAGAGGATGTTTAGTGGCAAACCGTATACAGGATGGGAGATAGGTGAGGGCAAAGTACGAAGATAGAATATGGAAAATGTCTAGAAATGGCATGTTAATTTTGAAACGAGTAGAGAGATTGAGAGCAATTGTTTTATGAGGAATGCAGTGTAGAACTCCACTGAATAGGCGTAATGTGAATTATAGGGGGCATCCGAAAAGCTGTCATGTTGAAATTAGCGCAAGAAGAATATATGGGAAAGGGGATAATGTGACATATGGCTCTTGACGCACACCGTATATTGAAATCAATAGTGGTCAAGACGGTTTGATACCTCTGTTTAATTGGAACCGTTATTGAGCTTGAGAATAATTGTGTGATTGATACAAAAATGGAGACAACAGTGGGCACATTTGAAAAACGATAAAGATGGACAATCGGGCTCGTCACAGCTGTCGCCAGTATTGAAATTCAAGCAGTGGTCGACAGGTATCATGAATACGCCAGGTGCTGTATACAAATATCCAGTTTTGTAGAAAGTAGATCTAATCATAGCTTGTAATCTTGGTGCTGTAAACTGGAAGTGGGTGAGTGATTACAAGGTAATGAAGTTGTCCCGTTGTCATATTTTGAAGTCAGATGACAGAGAAATGGTGTATATTATACCTAGGTATATTTTACGAAATTCTTATACGGATGGAAGGAGAACACACCCAATGGTTGTATGGATGTCGTGCAACCATCAGGAATAAGGAGTTGGTAAGTTCAACATTGTCCGGTTTCTGCTTCAACTCTTCATCTTTATTGGTTCTTCATGAACCATCGAGGAGCAACAGTTTTGTCTGCTCTATAGGCCAGAAAACGTCAGTCATGAACTCTTTCAGGTTGCCCTTGGTCATATTTGCACTTTTACCATCATATGAACAAACATTGAGTGGATCGGGATGTTTGTTGGCTGGAAAGTGGCCTCATTAACGTTTGTGGTTGTTTCTTATTTACAACAGCTTTATGACAGTATTGCTACATTGCCATAGCTAGAACACCTCCTGTTGCGGAGGTCTCAAATTGTATTGACCACTATTGATTTCAATCCCTTTACTTGTTTCAAAATTAACATGCCATTTCTAGACATTTTCCATGTTCTATCTTCGCACTTTGACCTCACTTATCTCCCGCCCTGTATCTCCCACCCTGTACATGCCATTAAAAACCCTCTTTTTCTCTGTTTCTTTTGGTGCCGAATCCAGTGCTAGCAAACATTTTTAGCAGTTGAATTCACCAAATCGGAATGTTCCTTTGTCAGTATAAAAGAAACACGTACAATATATGAAATGAAATCTTTGAGTTTTACGTCCCACGGTTATGCCGGTTAGGTTAAAGGAGACGGTGATGATGAGAAATGAATGAAATTGTGGAATGAAGAACCACCACAAAGTCCACACGGCGCGAGCTGGGATCGAACCAGGGACACTAAGCACCGAAGATGAACGCTTTACCACTGAGCCACCGCACCCCCGTACAATATATGAATCGAAACAGTAACACTGCAGTTGTTTCTATGATCTTATTATTACGTTCCAAAATTCTGTACAACTCAGAACACGTATATTGTTTTGCTTTATAACAGCGGTGATGAGAGATTTTTTTTTTAAATAACCAATAATAAGTCACACTTTGAATGGTTTAATTTATGTTGATCCCAGCTTTAGAAAGAATGAATGATCGATGCACAAGCGTAGCAAGAACACACACATACACAAGAAAAGAAAGCATTACTAAACAATGCAATATTATACAAAAATAGCAGGTATTTTCATTGTTATATTGCTTCTGGAAAACTAAGAGAAAGATAAGAACTGAAATTATTTCGGAGAAGACATTGGAAACTACTTAAGAATGCGGGGACATTTTTATTAAGACCTCGTAAGACATCGAGGGCACGTTCATTTTATTCAATATAGTCTGAAAGAGTTGGGCACGAGGATGAGAAGCAAAAAAAGAAACTAGAAAGATCGTAGTCTTGGTATTAAACCGCTTTCTAATACGAAAAGTATTGAGCTTCTTCTACACCCCCCCCCCCTTGTATCCCCACCTTTCACCACTAACAGAATTTCTTTATTTTTTCCCTTCAAAATCTTCATGATTTCGTGGTGCATCTTTCCTTCTGCTTTGGGACTACTGCTATCTAACCCCCGCATCTCTCCTCTTTCTCTCAACAGCCAGCCACCTTAAAACCACGCCACAAGCTTATAAAACTTAGAATTCTTTCTTTTCCTCATAATTTTAGCTCTTCGTCTACTATTTTCATTTCGTTTTCATTTTCTTTCACTTTTAGTATTTCTTTTATTTATTTTCTTTTCTTCTTTTTTAATACCCCTTCTACTTCTATCTCCTCCTCCTCCTTCTTTCGGGGTATTATTTCTTCGTCATCTTTTCCACTTCCATAAATAATACGTCACAATTTCATAGTCTTTCATTTCCTGTCTTTTTCGTGTCCTCCCTTTCTTCTTCTTCTTCATCACCATCTTTTGCTTTTTATATATATATTTTTTCTTTTTTTTCCTGCTTATACCGAAGAGACGTTATTGTTACGATGATACAGCCAAGAGAGAAACAGAATGGGGAAGAGGAAGTCGATCTTTTCGAGATGAACAAGAATCGGAGGATGAAAACGGAGAAGAATCTTAAGTCGAACATTATGAACCTGATGGTTTCTCTTTTTATTATTTTTGTTTTATCTTTTTATCCTTTTGTATTTCTTGTGCTAAAGTGATAAAAATAGATCGGAGGTATAATTTCAACACTGTTTCAAACAATATCTAAACTAGCATTTTTTTTTTCAGCTAATCCATATTGTCTGATATGCACCTACAATATATGTATTGTAATTTTAAGTGTAACGTTCCACGAAATACGACAGGGTAGAAACGAAATAAGATGCGGAAATTTTACGTAATTCAGAAAAGAAGTTCGAAACATTTAAACCAGAAATGGGCAAACTACAGCCTGCGGGCCAGTTACAGCACCTTGAAAGTTCTGACGAATGAAGAAATAAACAAAACAAGAATTTTAGGAATGGTCTAAAAAAAATGCACCAAAAGACTGTGATCTTGGCCAATAATTAGTTTTTGAGTAAGGGGCCACAAAATTTTTGAACGGCCCCAAAATCGAGTTTTCGTGCTTTTTACGGAATAAGCACATCATACTGAGCTAAGTGATAGTTTGGGTTTTGCTACACTGTACGTAGTTCTCCAGACATAAGGCATACAAGAAAAATTTTGATTGAAATAGATTGGATCTGATACATATTGGATTTGTTTCTTTCTCCCTTTTATAACAATTTAGCCTAGCAACCAGAGATTAACTGATTTTACCTATCCACAATACTGGAATGTTACGTTAGCATTTCAAACTAAGACACTAGGTGCTGGCATTTTTGTGTTTTCCTTATGCTTTTTAATGTGGATTGTAGAACAGTAAAACCGGATTTACAGCTTTGAATTAATTTCTAATGTTGACAACACTCAGTTCAAACAGTTGTTTCTCGATGTCTCAAAATTAGAGTTTTGCAACTGTATGTCAAAATTCAGTTCCGAAATCTGTTATATCATTCCCTGAAAGTTTCTGCTATGTTTATGTTGCTATGCTGCTGTGTTTATGTTGTTATGCAGCTATGCTATGTTATGTTTATGTAGAACAGATGTTTTCAACAATGAAACTTGGAAAGAGTTGTATTACAAACATACTGACTATAACTTCACTCTAAGAATCAGTGCATTCCAATTCGAACCAGATTATGAAAAACTTTTGGAAACAAAGCCACATTCTTTTTCATATGTTGCAATTACCAGTACAGTTAAGTATTAAATTTTTAAGAGTTTTGTAAAAGAAATTGTTAATGTTTTAATAAATTATAATGGTCCACCTAGTGGTTTCCTCCTAAAGAGTTTACACATCGCTGATTTAAATCAAAGGACAATAACTATTTTTTTAATGAAAGTGTATAATTTACAAACTTTTTACAGGGAGTAATAGATGTCAGAACTATTGAATGAATTTACCCAAATCGTAATCCAGCTCGGTTCATACAAATACATACACGGGAGATCAGTGATAAGCCATCAAACTTCTATAAACTACACACTCAGAGATGACGTGCTCAGCATCACGCTCTTTGGTTGGTAGATTTCTGGCTCCCACGTTATTGACCATGCAACTTGAGGTTTGAACTTACACAAATCTTTGTGAAGAAGTGACTATTGTTATTTACAATAAGAGGTAGGGGAGAATGTATGGATCGAACGTGTTATACGTTAATTTGAGGGTAAATGTTAATCGCTTAAATTAAGTGCGTAATTACAGTAAGATGTGATAAAAATCGACAAAGGACGAATTTTAAGATTCTGAGAAAGGACTCTCATAGTTAGACGATTCTGAGAACGTGGCTTTACAACCGGTTACGTAAAAGATAATTTTATAGACTTTCAGGGCAGGCAAACTTGTAGTTTTTTAAAACTTCTCAATGTATCATTTTTTTTTTATTTTTCTATACTTGTCATATAAAGTGTGTGGGCTCCCTGGTTCGATTCCACCTTGCACCAAGTGAACTTTGTGGTGGACAAACACCATGTACATGGGTTTCCTCGGGGATCTCGAGTTTCCACCCACTTACTTCGTCCCACCGTTATCATCCATCTCATCATCACTATTTCTCTTAGCCTCGATGCATATAATCGTGGGAAGTTAAACTTATATACACTGTACTACAATATTAAAATGATTTTACTTATCTCTAAATTATTTTCAATAAAAAGAAGTCTGAAGGAGTGTGAATACCCGCATCAATGTAACTTTTTTGCACATATATTGTATTTTTATTTTCTTTGCTGATGGTGGATTTTGAGAAGTGAAAAAATTCTTCGTGCTCGTTCTTCGAAACACAATAATTATTGACTCCTATCATTAAAGCATAGTTACCCTTTTGGGCTAAACAACCACCAACGCAGAATTTGTTCTATTTCACAGGATTTTTTAAAGTGTTCATTTTTTTAAAAAAAAACCTCAGAGTAAAAACAATGATGTATTAATGATGTTATATTATATGAGCTAGTTTGGCGTGATTTGTTCTTCTTTCTCAAGAATTTTGTAATTAAATTTCGCTTATATACGTTCTGAATAAAAACGTTTCTTGCTTTATGTTAGTCAGATTTTAAAAATAGCAATGTGCTCTAATATTACTTGATACATATGGTCTTAACAACTTGACAATTTCCTTGTCAGAAATGTGTATTTAAGTTCTTTGTTTCTTTTCTATTAATTACCGTCACCTGTGTTTTAATGAATGTTATTGCAATTATTTAACGTAGCTGATTTATTATCGGATGGGGTCGTTTTTAATTTTAAGTTTCAAACTGATTAATATCATGTAGGATTTACAAAACTAAAAGAAGATATTGACACGGTAATTTTTTAAAAAAAATGTTATAAATAAATATCGTATATACGTACAGAGTGACTCATAATTATATGTATGATGTTTCACTGACTGTAGTATTTGTAATTCTGGACAAAAAGTTTCTATATGGCGACACTTTGTATCCTGAGAGTATGGATAACGGTCATTAAACTTAGAACCGTTAATGTATGCCAGACAGGATGAACGAAACATTCCCGAACCGCTGGATCGGTCGACGTGGGTTTGTGGAGTGGCCAGCTCAGTCTCCCGATTTATCACCACCTGGCCTTTTCCTGTGGGCTGTTTTAAAGGACAAAGTATATCAATATCACATACGCAATTTGGCCGAACTATCACAGAAGTGTTTCAAAGGATATCAGTACTTGTCTGTCAAGTTGCTTGTAAGAATCTTGCTCTTCGTCTCCAGCCATGTATTGATTTGGATGGGCATTGATGAAACATGCCTTGGAGAACCGAGATTAAAATTCTTGTAAGGAAAGGCATGAGAGTAATGCGTTTATGTTCAAGTTACGTTGCTAGTTTCTTTATCACAGCCTTTGAAACATCATACGCATAATTATGGGCAACCCTGTATATATCAGTTGTCTCATTATCCATGAGTGAGGAGAAAGTTGTTGCGGATACGATAGTGTGTATCTACGCAGACCTCTACAATAAGGATAATTACATTTTCTTCTTTTGATCAGTACATATTTATTGTTTCAACTATATAGGCCTACCATATTGAATGAGCAAAACAGTTTTCCAACAGAAGGAAGTTTGTGAACTACTGTGCAAAAAAAAAAAAAAAACTTCCCGTCTAAGTTTCTTCAATTATTCATTTTAAACATTGGAGCTCCTGCGTGGCTAAGCGATTAGCGTACGCGCCTTTGGCGTGGGAGACCCCGGTTCGATTCCCGGCGGGAGCTCATGTGGTTGGAACTCCACGTTAATCAGTAGGTCCACGTCTCATATAGCCTCGCTGCTGCATGAGACGTTAAACTCAAAACCAACCAACCAATCATTTTACACATAAGCAACCTAAGAAACCAATCGATTTACTTAACAACTTTAGTAGTTACTAGCTTTTCAGGAGCATCCCTCTTTGTAACTACGGCGGTAAAAAAAAAGAAAAGAAAAGAGAAAGGAAAACCTACAATAACTGATACAATGTGTATATAATTTCATGATCTTAAAACTAAGAAAAAAAAGAAAAGAAAAGAAAAAGTCTATTGATTCTTTCAAATGAAGAAGAAAAAGAATTAAGGAGCTAGAAATAAACCATTGGTTGGAGTAACCTGATGAATAAGCTGAACAAAAGAGAAGATAATAAATGGGATGAAGAAGGAACAATTCATGTGTAAACGAAAGCAAACAAAAAGAAATCTTTAACAATAAACTGCTTCCCCCTTTATTATTAACCTGACTCTTCTTCCTTTGTAATCCAAATACAACAATGAATATATGCACATGAATCACTTGACTCAGTTTGTTGGTTTAACAAAATACAGGTTAACATCTAATCATAAAGTTCTACAGTAATTTATGTTTACTTCAACAATCTACAATGTTAATAAAGCATAGCTGATATGTGATAATTTATTTTAAGCATATACGAATTTCAATAGAAACATTTTACATGTAATTGTTTATAAGATAAGCTTAACAATCCTCTTGTTATCTTTTACGTTTATGTATTTAAGCGGCGTTCAATGTGCATTGTATGTGCCAATACCATATGCAACGTTGATGTACGGTGTTGAAACGAGGAATTCGAACCACATAATATGCTCTCACTGGGAATTAGACCTCGCCTCCCACTCTAACACTCCAGAAAGTTAACAATTCGGGTACAGTTGAACTCGTTTCTGTTGTACGTACCTTGAAGTAACTTTAGAGGTATGGTTTTGAAACTGCCCACTTAATTGTGTAGATCAAGACGCTGTGCAATGATAAATGCCAAGGGCGCCGATCCTGGGGGGCTGAGAGGGCCCGGGCCCCCCAAAGCTCATGTGGACCCTATCATTGTATTTGTAAATTTACAATATTTGGCATAATTTGAATGCAATTTATCTTTAAAAAAAAAAACCCTCATATATACTTCCTGTATCTGAATGGGTCCTCCCAGAGAAATCGGCACCCTTGATAGATGCACATGAAAAATGAATTTACGTTCAATCAAGAATTTTAGAAATGATCAAAAAAACGAATCAAAAGATTGTGATCTTGGCCAATGATTAGTTTTTGGATCAGGAGACAAAAAATTTTTGATCAGCCCCGAAATCAAGTTTTCGTTTTTTTTTTTTTTTTATTACGGAATAAGTACATCATGCTGAGTTAAATGATAGTTTGGGTTTGGCTACATTATATGTAGTATTCCAGATATAAGGCCTACAAGAAAATTTTTGCCTGAAATATATTGGATCTTTTGATTAAAAAAAAAAGCAGCTTGACACACACACACACAAGTCGTTGTCTCAACAAAATAAAAACCGAAAATTGAAATGAAATCTTTCAGTTTAACGTCCCATGATTACGTCCTTCAGGCTAAGGGAGTCGGATGATTAAGGCAAATGAATGATGGAAGAGTCAGTGGAATTAGAGTGTAGGAGAAAACGGGAGTACCCTCGCGAAAGCCCACGGACATGATGTTATCCACCACAAACTTACTTGATCGGGGATGAAACCACGGACCATACGCACCAGAAGTAGGTACTCTACAACTGAGATAACGTGCCCTCTTTCAACCTACCAATATTCAGATTTAGAAAAAAAATAATTTTCCTCAATTTTCTCAAAAATGAGGCATAAGATTTTATATTGAAACTAGCCTTTGGCTAGCTGGGTACTCCGCTCCCAGACTCCCGACTCTACTCGGCCTACGGCCTCGCATTTCTTATCTATCGGCCTTTGCATGAACAGTTAATTTCGTGAATTTGCTCTTCATATTTCCTGAATTTGCCCATCCGGGAGCTTCGTCCCCCACACTGTCTTTGCTCGGCCTACGGCCTCGTACCCCCTGAACCCCTAATTCTATCGTTTCTTTTCCTATTTCAACTATCTAAAAGATAATATTTTGTATCCCAAGTAAACGCCCATTTAAATGGCATGGGAATTTCCTCATCCCCCTTTAGACCCCTAAAAATTAAAAATATTCACTTTTGGCAATTTTCCTGTCGGTTAGTTCCGAAAAGCTACAATAATGCCAAATTTATTCATTGTAGCCCTACAGGAAGTGCTCAATAATTTATGTCAGCTTATGTAGTTTTATATATAGTTAAGATATTAAGATATATAATTTTGTTCTTAATTTGACTTATCGGTTAGTATTCGGGTATGTTTAGTCTTTGGACTTTTTTTTATGTTAATATTATACGAGGGTCATTCCGAAATTAATGCCTCCTATTTTTTTGTTGACTATGTATGTCCGTGCCAGATGTCGTTGGTATAGTGCTAATGCTTGAACCTTCCTCTTTTATTTGCAGCTAGTCCCGTTGTTCGGTGGTAGTTGGCGCCAGCGTAGCAGTGTTCCAAAATGGAGCCTGATATGGAGGTGCGTATAAAACAACGATGTGTGATTGAATTCCTCACTACTGTCGGAATTACGCCGATTGAAATCCATCGATGCTTGGTAAAGGTTAATGGGGACGATACAATAAATGTGAGAAATGTGATGTGATGGGTACGGCATTTTCAAGGTGGTGAAAAGGGTGTTCATGACATACCACTGCCCTGTCGACCCTGCACAGCTGCCATCCCTCGCAAAGAAGAGCGTCTTGCTCAACTCATCTGTGCTGACCGCCGGATAACGGCCAGACAATTGTGTACAAAGTCGAATGTGGTGAACATTTTCAAGACTCGAAAGCTATTGTCAAACCTGTAAGAAAGTGGTTAGCCTCAGCTGGTTCCAATTTTTACAAGCGCGGCGTGCAGGTTCTGATTCATCATTGGCAAAAGTGTAAAACAAATGGTGGGAACTATTTGGAAAAATGACAGTCTGTAGCTGAAATATTGCACTGTTTAGCTGTGCTGTTGTTAGTTATGTATCTCCATTAGTTTTCATGATAAAAAAAAGGGGGAGGCGTTACTTACGGAACGACCCTTGTAGAATTAGTACCATGAGGTTAAAAATAAACCATGCTGTTGTAGAGAGAGTATTTTAAAGTCTCAATTCCATTATAAGGAAGCTAGCAGAATACAGGATAGATACCCTTCTTCAACTTTGTTTCGAACGAACACTCAAAAGACAGTAGCACGTCTTGTGAAAATTCACTTCGTACGTTAAGTCTTTCCTTTCTGGCTTTGATCTTTTGCTCTACGTATCCTGTTGGGACACAAAACGACAGTTTCACGTGGAATCTGACCCTACACGATGACTCCGCCGGGAATTTAATTCAAGATCTACCGTGTCAAGCCATGCAAAAAGAAAGGAAGAAAAAAAAGTAACGTATCCACATGGGAATGGACAACACACATTCGTTGTGACCACAAATTAAATTTTCTTTGAGAGTCGAAAGACGGACGGGGGAGTTAAAATAAGAAAAAAATAATAAAATCAAATAAAAATGAATTGCCACAACACATTTACAGGTTTACAAAACACCTCTTTGCATTAATATATACACAGGGTGAACCATTTATCTCAACACACTCTTTATAACTTCTAAATTAATTCATAGAAAACGCCGAAACTTTGTATCATACAAATGTCGACAGGGAGAGTTTGATTGACATAATTCCTCTAGATTAACCTCTAATTGCCAACGAAACAAAGATTTTGTTTCAAATGCCATTATTACATCAAGTTATTACATATTTCAACTTAAAATTTAAATCACACACAAAACACTTATTATTCAATGTATCAAACTAAGGACGCTTCAGTATCACAAACGTCGAAAATCAACCAAACACTACAATCTTCTAGAACAGTAACTACAGAAGTAAATGGACGGAGTGCATATTGTAAAGTTCTGCTTAATGCAGGTGGTAGGTAGAGCAAATCACACACGGGAATCGTTTTCTCCCACTATCAATCTTATTACAAAATTTTCTGTTATAAACAGTATGATACAACATTATAAAAAGTATAACATTCTCCAATCACTGGGATAAAGAGGTACTCCACGTCTCAGGTAGTCTAAAAAAGGATTCCTACAGTACTCCAAGCAAACTAAGTGGGGGTTTATTTAGGATTCTCAATGTTCCATGCAAGCAGAGAGAGATTAGAAATCCACAAAGTTAAAGGCAAGCTGGGTGGCTATGCTCCAGGCAAGTAGAGTAGAGTAGATAGGAGGCCTTAGAGCTCTAGGCAAGCTAAAAGACTTAGGTTATGTATTTCACAAAGCTCCAGGCAAGCTATGAGAGTGGAGTTGACCAGCCAAAGACTGATACCAGATGTGAAGGTCATCCTGGTTTCGTAACTGCTCCAGAGTTCCCTCATGGCTAAGCGGTTAGCGTACGCGCCTTTGGCGGTGGAGACCTGGGTTCGATTCCCGCTGGGAGCTCATGTGCTTCGAATTCCACGTTAGTCAGTAGCTCCACATCTCATATAGCCTCGCTGCTGAAAGGGACGCTAAACTAAAATCAACTCAACTCAACATAGCTGCTCCAATGTGGTGGTGGCACTAATGGTCCTTCGTCACATGACTTGTAGTTTCGCTGGTTTCCCGTCATCTACCTCTGTAATAATTTGTAGTAGAACGCACGTGGTATTATTTATGTGTTGATTGTTTGCAAACAGAACCATCTGTAGGATATTACAATAACGAAAGTACCTTGGTGTTGAATAATACGATCATCATATGGCGTATTTCCGACAAGTAGAAATAAAGTTACTCGTATAAGACATTCAAAATTGAAATCTTCCATTTTAACGTTCCACAATTGTGTCCTTTAAGCAGGGCCGGATTAAGGGAGGGGCTTAGGGGGTACGGCCCCGGGCCTCTAGTTGAACAGGGCCCGCTACTTTGATCAAAATCGCAACTGGCTATCTAAAAAGAATCATAAAGACACATTCATGATCATAAAATAAAATATGGCCAACATATTTCCTTAACTTTAATGGTGTACTTTCACAGGAAAGTATTAGGCAAAGTCAGTAGGGGCCACATATTTTTTCTAGCCCGGGGCTCCAGATGGGTTAATCCGGTCCTGCCTTTAAGCTAAAGGAGATGGATGCCTAAGGCAAGTGAATGATTATGGAAGAATCGGTAGAGAGACAGAGGATGTGGGACGAAACGGCAGTACACCGAGAAAACCCACGAAAACCATTCTGTCTACCACAAAATTACTTGGCCGGGTTTTGAACCAGGAACCTCACGTAACAGATGACCACTGAGCCACTGTGTCTTGTCCCACGCATTCGAAATTTAGCTTTTTAAAAGAAATTTATTTCGAGAAAGTGCTTACATAGGCATCATATCAAACACGTAAATTGTTTTTTAATAGATATAAAAAGTAAATAATGTCGTTTACAGCGGATACGGAGATTTGAAAAATATTGGTAAAAATTGCTATACTGCTTAAAATGGCATATTTGTAAGAACTCTTTAAAACAATTTCTACTTTTCTTCTGAAATATTATAACAGTAGATTTTGGTAGATGCGATTATATGTTTTCGGAATTATATAATTTTAAGCAGTTTTGCGAACTTTTACAGTGTTCACTATACCTCTGGAACGGTTTGAGATATCTAACATGCTGTAAATGACATTATAATCTTAACATCTATTAAAAACTATCTACGGGTTTGATGCGGTGCTTATCTAAGCAGGTTTTCGGAATAAGAGTTTTTTTTTTTTAATACAAATGTTTAAACAATTGTTCAATCCATTAGAAATACGTGATAACATGATCATAGTATTAGATACTACGTTACTTCGGATGTATATTGCCTAGCCAATCTCACTTGCGTCATTAATGCAGCACAGGGCCCCAAAGTTAGAATGTCTGTGGGAGCTGCGGTGGTTCAATGGGAAAGAGTTCACCTCTGGTGTATGGGATCCTTGGTTCGATCCGGCTCGCGCCAAGTAGACTTTGTGGTGAACAAACGCCGTGTGCGTGGGTTTTCTCGGGGTTCTCCTGTTTCCTCCCACTTTCTTCATTCCACCCTTCCATACATTTCTCAAAATCACCGTCTCCTCTAGCCTAGCCGACAGAATCGTGGAACGTAAAACTGAAAGATGTGATTTCATTTTTATTGAACATCTGTGATATACCGTTTTTGGTTTGCAACTCTGAATAATGAATGAGATATTGTAAGTTTTGTTTAACACAATTTGGTAGTATTGTAGTATTTATCACAATTAACTTACAATTATAAATAATACTTCAAATGAAAAAGCAACTCAAACAGTTTTGTACACACGCATGCGCATACACTGTTTACTCAGTCTGCCGTTAGAAAGCGCTAGTAGCAAAGATGGCGGCTAGTAAGCAGAAAGCTCTTTGTGTTTTACATTTTGCGAAGACTGATTCTGTAGTTACAGTGTAATCATCTGTTTGGAGAAATTTTAAGGAGACGCTTACAACTACGTCCTTATCGTTTGCAGTTGCTACAAGTTCTAAAGCTTACAGACTACAGTTTACGTGCCAACTTAGCAAATGAAATGTTGCTGCATGACGATAAAGATTTTCTGGATCGTATCGTCTTCAGTGGTGAATCGACATTTCACCTAAGTAGCAATATGAACACTTATAATGTTCGCATCTGGTAGTCAGCAAATCCCCACGACATAGCTGCAACGAGACTCCAATAAATTTAATATTTTATACCATATCTCGGCGGAAAGTTTATGGACCTTTCTCGTCTATCGACCCGATGTGTGTCATGTGATAAACAGTGCTTACATTGAACACTTGTAACAAAAACTGTTTGGATTGCTCTTTCATTTACTGTAATATTTATAATTGTATGTTAAATGTAATAAAAACTACAAACTCTTAAAATCCCGATATTCATTTGGAACGCCTTATATATAATCATCTGACGTAATACTATTTGAAAATTAAAACTTCACTTTGGATTGGCAAAACTGTTAACTTGGTTGTATCGCAAATTATGTCAAATAGTGTCCCCCTGTTGTAAATTTGCATGTTACAAAAGTTTAACATTTTATACGAATTACTTCAAAAGTTACAACAGCGTATCATGATAAATGGTCTACCCTGTATAGTACTGATTTTCCGATTGCCAATATCTTGTACTAGGTCTTACAGCACGTTCCAGGAAGAGTAGATGGTTTCCTTTTTAAAACAAAGCATACATTTGAAATGTTATTCTTTTTTTTCTTCAATTTTCACTGTGAACATAACGAAAGAAACGATTTGATTTCAGTTAAGTTGATATATATGATGTGTTGTGTTGTGTTGTGTTGTGTTGCGTTGTGTTGTGTTGTGTTGTGTTGTGTTGTGTCGTGTTGTGTGTTGTGGTGTGGTGTGTTGTTTTGTTTTGTTTTGTGTTGTGTTCTGTTCTGTTGTGTTGTATTGTGTTGTGGTGTAATGTGATATGACATGTCATGTCATGGTATGATGTGATGTGCTGGGATATGATATATAACTGATGATATGACGTGATGTGATGTGATATACGTATGACATGACGATATGATGTGATTATGTGATGATATATTATATTATATTATGTAGTTTGCTTTGATTTTAAGTTTATCGTCACTTTCAACAGCAAGGCTATGTGAGACGTGATCCTACTCCTACAGAGAATCAAACCCACGTCTTCCACGCCAAAGGCGCGTATGCTAACCGCCTAGCCACTTAAGGAGCTAATCAAATAAACAAGTGTGCATTAAAGTTGTGAGAATTCGATCTTTGGATTTTTCATCGTTATCCAACACCGAGGTTATAAAGGACGAAAGTTACTATTAACGTGGGTTCCGATCCGCGATCAAAACTTGAATCCTGTGCACAGAGCATCATGCAAAGTCAATCCCCACAATATAGGCTGTTTTCCATTACACTAATTCGCCTCTGACGTGAGAGCGTTGCATTATAGGATTACGCCACCGTCCTAGGCTCATGTTTCTGAGAAGTCACTCATCAGTAGACTTTGACAGGGCATTTGATCAACTCATTGCGAAATTCTAATTCACTCACATGGGCGTAAAATGTATCATTTTTAAACGTCGTTCAAATGGAATCTTCTCTTTCTAAATTGTCCTTTCTTTCGTCGTTTCCTTCTGTCAAATTTTCTGATATTATGAATTATTTTTCAGTAGTTGTTTTAACCTTTCTTTCTTTGATTACATAGCCACACATACAATAAATAAATAAATAAATAAATAAATAAATAAATAAATAAATAAATAAATAAATAAATAAAAGTTATGTGCACCGGATCCCAGGGCATGGATTTGCTGTATTTTGTTACAAACAATCTAAATTTCGAAACCCCAGGACGATTGATCATGCTAGTTTTTTATGGGTTATAAATTTGAATGATTTTGGATAGAGAGGACACACAGTTTTTGACCATAAAACAAAATTAACATGGTCAATCGTCCTGGGGTTTCGAAATTTGGATTTTGTGTAACAAAATATATTGAATCCATACCCTGGAATCGAGAGCACAGAACTTTTATTTATTTTATTTTATTTTATTTTATTTTGTGTGTGTGGCTATGTTATCTCGAGAATAATAGTTACCTTCTTCGCTTTTGCTAGCACTTATACATTGATTTTTCCTCTCTATTGTTTTCTTATTTAAAGGGTGGTGACACCTGGGTTGAACAATTATTTAATATAAACAAAATGTTAACTACTGCAGCCAACACTAGAAGACAAAAACCGTAAAAAAAAAGAATAAAAGTAAACCCTCACAGTGTAAAATATATAATAAAAAAAAAGATATAGTGTGAAACGTGTACCACGCAAAGGAAAAACAAGAAAGTGTAAATGATAAGATTCTGTGTAACATCTTAACCGTAGAAAGAAAATTGTTACATTATCTTCGCACAAAGAAGAAAAAGGAAATAAGCAGAAACACTATACTGTATATATGATACGTATAAAGAATGAAGAAGAAAATAAAGTCTAGAAGTTTGGAACTAGGAAGTTCAGGAAGATGATAGCTGATTTGCAAGGCTGAGATAGGGGAAGAAGAACTGTTGGGAAAAAAAGATTTGATATCGTTCTCGATAAAATGGAGAAACTTTATCAGTGTTTTCTTTTCGTTTTTATCCATTTTCTGAGGAGAAGAGGAAGTAGGAAAAAAAACTTTTGATTTCTTGTAACTTACAAATAATAGGAAAAAGGGGAGAGAATTTGTTACATTTATACTTTTCGTTTTGTATATCATCGTGGCTCTTATTACCAGTCAAATGGGGTAAAGAAGAAGCCGGGTAAGATAACAGAAAAAGTAACGAAAAGTGCAAAAAGCCTATAAATAATATGTCATTCCCATTTCTTTTGTTTTCTTCTGGTTTCTTTTTGTGCATTGTCTCTTTCGACTTTATTTCCCTCGTTTTTATCTTCTTTTTTTAAAAAAGTAATATGCATTAGAACGCGTCAGTTGTTTCTGAGATAGAGTTTTTTTTTTTTTTTGGTATAACTACCATTTATTTGAAGTGGAAAGTTTTCAGAAGACTGATAACATAACTTTATTAACTTGTGGTTTAAAAGGGGAAGAAATGTTGAAGATTATGTATAGTATGAAAAGGGGAAGAAAATTACAGTCCAGAGTGCTGTTACTTAGTTGACAGTCTTTGTACTTACAAGGGCGTGTTTACGAAAGAGATGAGACTTTTTTTTTGTCAATAAATACGAACTGACGATAGATTGGTTGATTTGTGTGATTCAGTGTTCCTATCAACATCAAGGCAGTATGAGACGCGGACCTACATCTGAACGTAGGATCCGAACCACACGAGAACCCAGGTCTCTTGCATCGGAAGTGTGTACACCAGAGGTGATATGGTTAAAAAAAAAAAAACTTGACAAATGGTGCACTGACCCGCTACTTACCATGATTCACGAGCCATGGACCCACTCTGACCCACCACATACTAAAACCCATTGTCAATAACTCTGACTCATGATCCTCTGTTACAAGAGTTGACACTTATAACAAAAGAAGGCTGTGAAATTGTCACTAATCGGAGTATGAATTTCTGCGGTCAATCGCCCAAGCACCAATAATACTGGTGGATCTGACCCTTATGATATAAAATGGTAAAGTAGCATGGTTCATATTTTACGATAAATTTCAATTTAATTATGATAAATAATTATTTCCTTATTGAATTACAGATAATTTTCAGTGAAAATAGGATGAAATTTGAAAGTTTCAAAGGAAGGTAAAGTAAGTCAACGTAAAGGGAAAAAAACAGTGACTTCGACTATAACAAATTCGACTATATCTCGAAAACCAAGTAATAAGTCCTATTGCTATTGTTACACTTACAAATATCAACATCCAAAAGTGTCTGGTTTTCGTTTTTTTTTTTTTCTAATTTAAATATACTCATCTCAGGTAAATAAATAGAAACGAACGAAAAAGGAAGAAAAATGGACGCCTTGAAAGTAAAACATTCAGAGGCCTTGAAAGACAGATTCATCAGTGTTCAGAAGATGCTGTTTTACAATGTACTAAGCAGAGTATGTCCGTTGGTCATAGCATGTCCGCAGTCGGTCACGTCCTGTTAACCCACAATCCACTGACTCACTCACAACTCTTGACCCACGACCCACTACATCTATAGACGCTAAAACGACAGACCAACCAGGTGTAGCAACTGAACATTTATAACATTATACGAATAATAGAAACAGAATTGTATCTTTATTGATATGAAAAAAGCTTGATGTATAAAATATTATTAGAGACAAATTAATAAGGTATTTAGAACAGCATTTACGTTCCATTCCATATGTGTATAAACAAAGCGCAATCATATGTTTTACTCTACAAATAAAGTTATGAGTTCTCAATGAGCGTTTTTTTAAAATTTCTTTTTATCAAAATAATATGAAATGAGTTCCCACTTTCTTTTTTTTTTATCTAGCGAACAACATGAGTAAACCTATCGTGCCAATGGAATTAACAAAGAACGTTTATTTCTAGCTGTCATCACAAATTTTCTCATTATCATTGAAAAAAAATATTGATACTTCCTTGTTTTAATTTTTAAAATAAATACACTTCTTTTTTGTTCTTCCACATGGTACCTGAGTAATGGATCATAAACCCATTAATGCTTTCCTTTCAGATACAAATTGCAAAATGTAATTATTAATTCACGCAATGCTGCGGAAACATTTGTATACGCGAAACCACCAGTTTATTATATATACATGTCTACTGTATATTATGGTGTGTTTGTTAACGATACTGATTTAATACCATTGAAGCAAGGAATGGCTTGCGCTTTGAAACATATATGACCACATCAATCCTAATAATATACCCGTAATGCAGACGCAGCCGTTGTCAAGAATGAAATTAACAATAGCAAATCGAAAACGAAATTGACAATTTGGATGAGGTAATGAACTGATGTTCAAATCGTAAACTCTGTCTCTGTATGTGTAAATAATACAAATAAAAAAAAAAAGAAGAGAATGTGTTATTTATCAGTAGATTAGGAATGTCCACTGATTTTGCAAATTATCACAATCCGAAAGAGACGCTTTGATCAATATTCCGAAGAATTTGCTCAAAGCGGTAAACGAGGATTGCTCAGCAGTATAGGGTAAAACCTACATGATTCATAATTAAAGAGTAAATGGGTTCAAGGTTAATGGCCCCAAGATAATTATTTGGAGCCCTCCTCCTCCCCAACACACACACACTTTATCGGGACATCGCAAGACTTTACTTTTAAACTCGTCATAGTTAAGCTTCAGCATAAGAACTCAGTTTCTATTTAATTTAGTAAAATATCAATAATACAGAAAGTAAGCAAGACTTAATATTAGAACTAATTAACGATATTGTAAGGTCCCATCCCTGCACACACAGTAATCATAACCATACTATGAGCACATGGTTTTACGCCACAACACGAAGAAGGCCGACTGCTCCTACAAGGACTCCCCTACAAGAAGAGGCCTATAAAAGAAGACTTTAAGAGGAACAATCTATCAGTTTACCGCTGATCGCTCATCTATCAACACCTTTCTCCTGGGGCCGTCATGGCCTATGGAAAGCTCCCTTGAAACTAGGGATGGCCAGAACCGGTTCCTGGTGGAACCGGTTTTCAGCTCTGAACGGATCTAGTTCTAGAATATCCGGTTCCGGAACCGGGTTTTCGGATCTAGATCTGGAAGCGGTTTTGAAAACAGATTTCCAAGAACCGGTTCCGCCGGAATCGGAACTTTGTGGCCATCCCTACTTGAAATCCATCCCCTAAGGCTGCAAAGGGCAAAAGAGATATGCTATAACACCTATTCCCGAGGGCTGTCATGAGCAATGGAGAAATTCTTTAGCTATCCTCCGAGGCTGCCGTGAGCAAAGGGGATATTCTTTAATCACCCATTCCTGAGGCTGCACTGAGCTAAGGAATTATCTTCATTACCTAATGACAATTGAACCTTTATTTCAAGACCTCCTTTTGTGTGCCGAGGACTTTATTGAACTCTGAAAGCATTAGATACTTTACAAGAACTTTGTAAAAACTGTTATAAGACTTTATTTTTGTAATAAAAGGTGAAGGGCCTTATGCAGAGTCGTTTTGATGTATGTTTAGCGTCATACTAAAGGCCTGCCTACTGCAGGAAACATACGTTAGTCGAACTCTTTAGTATGGCACTAGTCGCGCGTCAGAATGTCTCTGCATAAGCCCCGATGGGTTTAAATTCCTGGTTTATTATTTAGACTCTACCGAACAAAACATTTCAATATTTAGCAATATTTCAATTAGTGTGAAACGAGCGTTTTTATTAAGTAAAACAAAAATTAATTAATTACACTAATGCATTAACTTCAAAACTGATAAAGACAAGCGCTTGGCATTTGATGCTCTACATACTACTAGAGAAATACTCAATTTGTATAAGATTTGATTTTCAAGCTTAGCGCCCCTTTCAGTAGCGTGGTTATATAAGACGAGGACCTACAATTTAACTCGGATCCGAACCACAAATCTCGTGTCTCTCACGCAAAAATTTGTATAAGACTTAAAAAAATACATATCTAGGTTGGACAGCCTTTATCTATTGTATCATTCTGTATATTACTTAATACTGTTACAAGTAGCTAATCGAATTTATATAATTAAAAATACTATTTTCTCAATATTTCAGTTATAAGCTTTTTTTTTTTTTTTTTTTTTTTTTTTTTTTTTTTTTTTTAAGGAGAAGTGGACTTTCATTAAGCGGAATCCTGACTTTAATGGAAATTTATTATAAAAACACACAATTGGGTTTGAATTATCCTCTTTTCCTTGAGCGAGAAAATAGTCCGAAAAGCTTACCCCTTGTATATGTTTTCAGAACAAATGAGTTACGTCATATTGTCAGGTTATGACAATATTTAAAATATTTAAAATATTTAAAATATTTATCAATGAAATAGGAACAAAATTGCCGGAGTCTTTTTGAGAAAATAGCAAGTTTTGTTTTCCATCTTTTAGTAATTAGTTTTGGGGTTAGCAAGAAAATTCGAGCAATCCCGTGTAGAATCTTATCAAAATCTTAAATTTAAATCTGGTGCCGTTATGTTGAACGATATGGCTTCTAGACGAGAGAACACATTTAAGTCGAAACAGACGGACTTCCAAAATTAGCTTTCTCGGCTTCTATGGAACGTATAAATCTGTTAAAATATCGAATTCGAGTTTTTTCGCTATAACAATACTTTCCTATCATCGCTTCAAAGTAAAAGGTCAAAACTTTGGGTCTGTTATTAATCTATACTATACTATTCAGACGTCCTGCCAATGTGAGCAAAGTTCCCAAGTTTAAGATGATTCGGTCGTATTGGAACACTATCGTGTTGTGTTCTGGCTAATGATACATAGAAGATTATAGAAGAGCCATTCTTTAAAAGAATGTTATAATTACCTGGGTTAAAGCACCCATCCTTTAAGCTCCGGAGAGAGCCAAAGATCTGCTAGAATCACAGCCAATTACACCTAATGTTATAAACGGCTGCTGTTATTACGTTGAAAAATGTATTTTCTTAATAAATCATTGTATGAAAATTCGATCATACACTGAATATCCCTCCAGGACCGTGCCGTGGAAAATCAGCGCCTGGGTCGAGAGTATACAACGGTGCCCCCATACATATATTCCAAGTGATTTTTGTTTTTTTTTCTCTCCCGAATTTTGCGCCCCCTTATTTTGGTGTCCGGGGCCGTCGCTCCGCTCTCCTCCCCCACAGCACGGTACTGTATCCCTCGTCGAGTGAGCGTAGGTCTCACGCGAATACTGGTTTTCGCCTACATCTAAGATGGGATAAAGATAATAATGCAAATCGGTAATTAGGTCAGTAGGCGAAACGGGAATAGGTTAAATGGGAAGATACTTAACGCACTATAGCTAAACAAAATTTTAAGTTAAACAGCTAATAATAATTTTGGCTTACATCTCATCAACCATACTATGCACTGTTATCTTGGTAGTGTGATTAGGAATAGAATTGAGATTTCTGGGTTTTCGGCATCTGTGGTCATGTTAGCCCATCACATATGAGGGATAATACCCCTCGACGATCACACTCTTCGGGGAATTGGGGAGGAAGAAAAGAAGGAAGCGACCTGGGATCATTGTGTTTGGTATCATTCCGGCATTTTCCTAGTGTAAATGAGGAAAACCTCTTAGAATGCCAGGCCTTAAAAGGTGTTACACTTTTTTCGACGAAATGTTCCCACCGGGAATCGAAACCGGGACCGCTCGTTCCAAATGCGTTAGCGACTATGCCACGCGAGGCTGCTTGGTAGTGTAATAATGAAAAGTTTGATGTAGCATACTTCAGTATTATTTTCATTATCTTATACTGTGTGGTTATCCTAGAAAGTATTCGCTTTTGTAGATTTTCTCGAAAATTACCCATAACAATTAAAAAATTTTAAAAATATTTTTAAAGGAAAATAATAGACAAAAATATATAAATTAAATTTTTATATGCAATTTACAGCATATTTTCATCACATAAAATCAAAGTTATTAACATTTAAGTTAACACAATAACTTTATGAATACCCTATACATTGTTATATGTATTTCACTTTAGGCAAAGAGTAAACTGTGCAACAGGCAAAATATAATATAATTAATTTAAAACGAACAACATTACTTTCGCCCATAAAACTTCCTTACTTCTGTCCTAGTCCAAGACATGAAAATATCATATTTACAAAACACGAAATGAACTTGCCTCATACATAACATTTTTTCTAAAAAAGAGAACGCTACATTTTATATTATACGTAGCTAGCTAGAATAGAAGATTAAGTTAGGATAAAGTAGGGGAACCGCTGAGCAGATTATCTAGATACTTACGTCTTAAGATATGTATATATATATATATATATCTATATCTTAAGACGTAAGTATATATATATTCCCTCTCAACTACTTACAGTATTTCTCTTTGTTTTCCTTTTCGTTTTATCCCCTTAAAAGAATATTCTTTCCGGAAAGAAGGAAGAAGAACGATAGAGGTAAAGAAGCAACCTGTATTCTTAGTGTACATAAACTTTCTCTCTCTCTCACACACACACACATAACTATACAGCGCTATTTTGTGCAATGCTGCATATAAGCGTGTTGCTGGTACGAAAAGTTTCTTTCCCTTAGAAGATGCGAAGAAAATGTTGTTTCGATCCCGGACTCTCTTGGGGTAATCACCATCATGTTTCACGCCTTAATGACTGAAACTACAGCAACAGCACACAACAGCCCAAGTCATGGAACGAACGAACGAGTGGCAAAGGGGGTAAAACGGCACGGAGGCACTTCAAACCAAAGCGAAACGGAAAGAAACGCAAAAACTTGTGCACACTTGTGCTCCCGTAGTAAATATACATACACATGTAGACACACTATATATATATATATATATATATATATATATATATATATATATATATATATATATATATATATATATATATATATATATATATATATATATATACTGTATATAGGAAACGAGGTCTACCATTATATGAGAAAGTACAAATATTAAAAACAGATGCAATCGCATTCTGCTATGAAACTAGTAGTAGCACACACGAAAAGTGTTCATTAAAAATCAATGATTAGCCAGAGTATGGTTCAAGGACTACACAGGCGTTTCGTGAATATCTGCACAGTTAACAAAAAGAAAAGAAAAAAATAAAAAGGGAAGAATTCTGAAGCAATTTAGTTAGAATTAAAGGTTAAAAATAACATAACACGATAACAGTGATGCCTATAAATACAAACACTGTTCGAGTTTGCAAAAACCATCAACTTCCAAGACAATTTTTTTTTTCTCTTTACAATAATAAGAATTGGAATAACCTGTTCCTGAATCTAACGATCTCGAATGATTTTAACAGTAAAAGTAATTGGACAGGTGATTCACCGTTGTTTTCTCGACAATTTACCTGGGAAGGAAGACAGAAGATGTGAAGAAAAATACCCAATTTCCCCTTTCCGCTTCGAATTTCCAAAAATTCTTTCTTAAGGGTACCTAACATCACACATCATATGCACTGTCAAAATGTCAAGTTTCTAGCGCAAGAGGTTTGACCTGGGCGCTGATCAATCAGTCAGTCACGATTTCTTCTTTTATATATAACACAAAAACGTTTTCTTCCCGCATTTTTCTTGCCTTGTATTGAAAATATCTATAAACGCTGAAACATGTCTATAATTATTTTAAATAAAAAGTAAATACCAAATCTCGTGTTTCTAACTTTAAGGGGTGTTAAGTCTCTTATTATATAGTAATGTTTATTGAGAACTGGAAACACTATTTTTCGGAATTTAGATTTCATTTGTTATTCAAGATGGTGAGTATTGAAGAAGGACTGTGTATAAGCCACGAGAAGCAGTGCACGAACAGTTCTTCTAAAATTTCAAATTAAGCTTGTTGCTTAAGTACAACGAACACTAGTGCAGTGATTATATGTACTGTGTGGTCTATTTTAAGTGTTAATGATAACCAGCGATTAGTAAGTTATAATAATAAAAAAAGCAAGTATTCGAAGTTTTCATTACAGTCAATTACCAGCTAAGTTAATCGTGAACATTTAAGAACATAAGCATATACAAGGAGTTTCGGGATATTAACCTACACTCTTTTTCTTCTTTCCTTATAGGGAAAATATAAGACGCGACTGAAAGACGTGTCTAATTATTTCAAATGGGAAGTCTATAACCAACTCAAGTTCGTGGTCCATGTTCGGGCAGCTATTTATTTGTAACCGCCTGGAGTTCAAGTCGATGTTCGGGCGAACATTTATTTGTAACCAACTAGAGGTGCGTGGTCCATGTTCGGGCAGCTATTTATTTGTAACCGTCCTGAGTTCTGTTCGCTGTCCGTGGCTCGTGGTACTATCAATAAGCATCTTCCTGATACTTTAACTTACCTAGACAGGACGACGAAGACCTCTCCAAGAAAGGTTACAAACTGTTTCCCACAAAGCTCGTCGGTCTCAATAATGAGATGAGCATTAGGCGCCGAGAGGTTCGGGTGTCTCGTCTCGAAAACCTCACGGACGATCAGACGGTCATCCAGACCATAACGCACACAAATATCACTCATACAAACAACGAAAACACACTGGATTAATTGACACTATACTTATTTATTAGAACACTATTTTGAAAAAAAATATAACGAAGAGAAATGAATACAACACTGGACACTAATAAATTTTGCCGTTGAAATTACGTTTTGCCCTATTCGGGAGATATAGCCCTTTCTATGTATATATGATTATAATTCGGGTATCACTATAAATACTTTGCTCACACCATTAACACACTTGGGGGATTCGCACTGGGGAAAAGTTGTCTGGATCGTCCCACGATGAACCCAGTTGTTACGCTGAACAGTCCTGCAGCGTAAAAGTAAATCTTGAGTAAATAAACGAAAAGAAGGTCTTCACAGTTGAATTCTGAGATTGGAGGGCGCGAATATAACTTTTGAAACGCACAAGGTCTGCGGACCTGGGATTTCACTGATTGGGGCTAGCCGTAAGAAATCGTCCTTCACCGGCTAAATAGCTTGTGCCCCTTAACACAACTTATGTTTGAAGTTCAACGCGAGATGCGTGGTTGCATCTTCCAGACCTGTAGTCAAACTCCTCGAGCGTCCAAGCTCAAGCTACGGATTGCAATGGTCAACGGAATAGTGTTGGCAGTTCATTTCAAAAATTACTCAGTTACTCACCTGCATGCACATACAAACAGAATATAGAAAACAATTTCTGTTAATTTTAGTCAACTGCCCATAATGCACTAGACACGGCGATAACACTGGCGTGAGAAAGTACAGATAACGGGCTACGAAACAACACAGTTGGTGCCACTTTGGTTACTGAAACATCTGGTCAGTCCGTATTTCTCCAATCTATTATAATGTTTCCATAAGCGATTAAAGAAAACACTTAATTCAGTTCCCATTAACTATAGAATATATACTATGCATATAATGAGTCAGGGAGAAACACTGAAATGGTTAGTCACTAACTGAAATGTTCTCAGCGAAAACAACGTTTTAAATATATATATGAAAAAACGATGAAAGACTTCTTTGTCCAATTGTGTGGGAAAGAAGCAATTCCCACCAAAGAAAGAACTTATGTGCGTTGCAGAATAAAGTATAAATCGAAAATAATAATCACTGTCTTCACGAAATATACAGAGTGTCCACAAAAAATCCTTCTATAACCTGGTAGCGGTTATATATGGCGTCTGAAACGTGGAACGACCTGTCAAGTACACACGTAGACAGGTTGAGAACCCTTGGCCGTCTGACGAAGTATGAATAAAATTAGGTTTTTCACCTGAAAATTTAAAATAAGTTAGTTGGCAACACTGTCATATGATGTGAGACTTACGTGCATAAACGATTAATGGTTTTTCACCTGAAAAAGGGCTATTTAAAATAGTTAAAGAACTTGTTCACTCACTACAACATGATGAGGTTCCTGCATGAGCAATGTCCAATCCAAATGTTCCATAAAGTAATAAGATCCTCTTGAACAGTTGGTGCAGTTGGGTTTCCTTATCTTCCGTTTCTTCACATGTTGAAACCATGCTGTCTTCCTGTGTGAGTATCCTCCATGATTCTCCAACGATGAGTTGATGAGGGGAGAAGGGGAGTTTTTTTTTTTTTTTTTTTTTTTTAACACTGGTGTGAGAAACGAGACATGGTTATAACACCTGTATGATAACTTTTTTTTTTTTTAAGTTCGCAGAAAGCGTTTATAGGGCTATTAAAATTCTTACCTTTTTTTTTTTTTTTAATACAAATACTTTTCGTAAAATGTTTAAGTGTTCCGTTTCGATCACTTTATTTTGTGCGATATGAGATAAATATACACACACAATAACTATTCATGAAAACATCGACTTAAAGAATTATCTAATATCTCAATAAAAATTAGTAAATATACTGATATCTGTATTTAAAATATAATAATATGAATGAATAAGCAAATAGCAAAACATGTTAAAGGTACTAAAATATTAAAATTATTGTTAAAGTTTCGATATCATTCTAATATATTTGAAAAATATGAAAATCATTGAAAAAATAAAATGAAGGGAAATGTAAACACATGATAAAATGACAATATATAAACAAAAATAAGATTTTCACCTGTATGTCCTTTTTTTTTTTTTTAACTGTGCCTCGTGTTGTTTGGTAGAAAAGAACGAAAAATCGTTTTTCAAAAATAAAAAAAAATAAACTTAAGTGTCAAAATTGACGTTCATAGTAATTCCAAGAAATAAGCATGATTCTGCATATCAAAGAAAAGATCGTGATTTCGTTGACATGTACGAAGAAAATTTGGCACGCCATAAGATCAAATGCCATCTGCTCGTCGAGACTTTAGTTCGATAATGCTCAATACAACAAATGATTTTATTCTGAAACAAAGTTATTATTAGCTTAAGCCTAAAATAATGGTCGTTGTTCACTTCCATAAACGTAAACATTGTAGGGTTACCAGAACATATGGGTATTATCTGCAAGAGAACTTATTAATAAAGCGTTGAAAACTATAAAGTGTTGATCCAAGTTTTTCTAAGGTCTGAATCAAGGAAGTTGACTCACTAGTCCAAACATTCCTGAAAATAAATGGTCATTACACCATGAATTGACCAAAACCATAGGTGGGGAAAAAATGTGTAATACTACATGTACTTACACACGAAATATGCAACCATAGGCACTTACAAAATGTTTCTGTACAGAACTGAAATATAAACATTAATATTCAGTAAACTACGCGTATGTTCCCTGGAACATAACGTACATCATCCACCTGGAAAAAATGTGTAAACACACAAAATACAAATGCTCTCGTAGCATCGTAAAATATGTCTCTAAAAGACAAAATACATGAGACCTATTAAAAGAAAAACATGAGATACAAACAAGAATATAGTCAACGACATTACAACTTTCTGGTCAATCTAAAACATCCAATTAAATTCCCTACAAAACAGCTGTAACAAGCTTCCTTAGGCATCTTCGCTACAAATATTCAAAATGGTCTTATTAACGCAAAAAAAATTCAGTCATCGAGCATACGAAATAATTAACAAAGTAATTTTTCATAAAACGTTATGGCTTCATGCTGTTGGAAAGAAAATAAGTTTATTTTTCGGGATCTATATCAATATTTCTGAGACGGCTGAAACCTCATAAATAATGGGCCATGTCGATTTTTGAAGAAAATCATCCGTCATTGGCAGTATGGCTGAAACCTAAAGGTTTGTATTCCAAAACCTTTGGCCATGTCGATTTCTGAAGGAAATCCTCCATAACAAAAATAATTTTACTAAAAAATTCCAAATAGTTTTGGGACATACTGTGACTAAAATATAACTTTCTCAGAATTAATGTATAAACTAAACATTATAACATATTAGCATACAAATACACAATATAGTTACGATTCATAAACATTAAAATATTCACTAGAATATTACTAGACGTATAAATATACTAAAAAATTTAAACTAAGAATACACATGGTTAGTTACGGGTTACTATAAAAGAAGAAGAGAAATGAAAAACTATATTTTGCGATTGATGGCGAAAATACAGTTAGCTATGGAATATCCAATGGATTAGCCACATCCATTTTTGCAACAGATCTGCAATTCCAGGAAATATTGCCTCCCTGAAAAAAATATTTATCTTTATCCCCATAAAATATCCTACCCGAAGAAGTTTCCCTACGGTCGTTCAGTGGTCTAGAGAAGACGAAAAAAAATGTTCATTAGAAATTACAAAAAAGTATAGAAGTTAAACATATTTCCGCATACATATTAATATGAGGGGAAAAACGACCGTTCACCATCAGAATATCTGTTCATATAGTTCCTTCTAAAATAAAAAGATTACTGCTTTCGTTCGGAGAATATACTATTCACATGACATTCCTACACACGCTATTAGCTAGCAAGGAAATGTCTGTTTCACTCGTTTAAGGCTTAGCCTACTTTCCGTTCTAAACTTTTCTCTTCGAACAAAATATATCATGTCACATCCTGGAAATTCAAATAAGTCAAAATCGGGTAAATGACGTAAATGAGGTTCAATAAAATTACAGTAAACACTTCAAAATGAAAACGAAAATCTAAGATTAAAACTAAAAAATAACATTGATAATCGTAAAATTCCATATTCTACGCATGAGATTACATACTAAGTTTCAATGACAAATATACAAGTGTACATATAATGAATAACTAAAAATTTTCTTATCCTGGGCATCTCGATACATTTTTTTTTTTTCTAAAAGAAAATCAAACATTAATTCTAAATAACATATAATAACATATTTAAGAATTTCGAAAGTGGGAAGAAATCCTAAAAGATTTTTTTTTTAATTTTAAAACACAATAAAATATATATTATAACGCCAAAACATCTTCCCACTAGCTAGGAATACGGAACTGCGCCACTAGTTCAAGATTGCTTTTAGATAAATGCAATCTCCCTACGTATGTGATACGTTAATTATTTACTAAAAGATCTAAATTCAAACATCTGAAATGAAAACAAGAAAAAATTAATAACATTAAACTAATAGTAAGTCAGTGATAAGGTTTGCAACACTCATACACAGCTGACTGAGGTGTGAAGTGCTACACGGAGCAAAGACAGAAAAAAGAAAAGAATTAATCAGCTGTATATCACCCGTTATTCGTAACCATAAACACAAGTGGTTCTACAGTCTGGCGACTGCCTTATCGAAACAAGAAAAAGAAAGAAAAACATGTTATCTACTCTTTGCCGAACAGTTAAAAGCTGGAAGCAAAAATGAGTTTAAAAGAAATGCGTAGTTCTTCTTTTCGTGTCCAGGTGTTTTGATCAAAAACTAAAAGCAAAAAGGAAGAAAATGAATACATGTTTATCGCTTAGAAATGCGTCGCTTTTCTGAAAGAAAAATTTGTATCAACACACAAAGTCTTGGTTGCCCCTCTTTTTTTTTTCTTTTCCTATGATTACTGTTTCTGCTTTGATAATTACGGTTTGTTCGTCTATTTCTACGATGCTTACCTCTATGTACAAGTCTATGCTTAATGTCACACAAATTGCGGTTCCTGTCTCGTTTGTGAGAACTCAGGTTACGTGGCCGTGATTTACGACTTCTTTTGTATTTGTTATTCTTTCGTATGCGCTCTTGGTTCTGATTCCCTTTAAATTTTGTATTGTTTAACATCTGGTCTTCGTATCTTTGCCTACTGCTATAACTGTAATCTCGTTTGCGCCTTTTCTCTCTGTGGTTTGTGGTAGTTATTCTTGTGCGCTTACGACCTCTGTCGTGTACAATCATATGTTCGCAATTGTCACTACTACTACTATTAGCGGCGTCACTAGATTCTGAATAGATAAAATCGTTGCCAGATTTGTTACGAGGTTGGTTTAGACTACCTGTCTCTGGTTGGAGTTCAGATTCCTGCGTTTTCTTTTCATTAGGAGTGTTAGTTTCTAGCTCAGGTTCCAATTCCAATGTTTTATTTACGCTAGGAATATCAGTCACTAACTGAGGTTCAAATTCCGGTGTTTCGTATCCAGTGGGAACGTCTGACTGTAACTGGGGTTCGCATTCCGGTGTTTTGTTTCCAGCATTTTCCGTTTGCTGACTATTTTCACGAAACACGTCCCGTAAAGCGTCTATATTCTGACCTAATTCAACAAAATTTTCTTTATTCTCATCTACTTTTCGTTCTAATCTAGCTAGGTTTTCTTTATTCTCAGCACGGGACTCTTTACATTCTATTAAGTATCTCTCAAGTTCCTGTATAATATTTTCCCTTAATTTATCAAAATTTATATCTATCTTAGTAAGAAAATCTACTTCCTGCTCTGCCATCTTGGACAAAAATAAACTAGGCTATCACAAAAACATGATTAAAATCACGTGAAAGAGATTTTTTTTCAGATTACTGGTACTAAGCTGAAAGAGAAATCGTATATTAAAATATTGATCTTATAAGTATTCGAGCACCAACGGTCTCGATTCGGGTCGATAGTTCGGGCGTCATTTATTTGTAACCAATCTCAGTGTTCAGGTCCCTGTTCGGGCGCCATTTATTTATAACCAACTCAAGTTCGTGGTCCATGTTCGGGCAGCTATTTATTTGTAACCGCCTGGAGTTCAAGTCGATGTTCGGGCGAACATTTATTTGTAACCAACTAGAGGTGCGTGGTCCATGTTCGGGCAGCTATTTATTTGTAACCGTCCTGAGTTCTGTTCGCTGTCCGTGGCTCGTGGTACTATCAATAAGCATCTTCCTGATACTTTAACTTACCTAGACAGGACGACGAAGACCTCTCCAAGAAAGGTTACAAACTGTTTCCCACAAAGCTCGTCGGTCTCAATAATGAGATGAGCATTAGGCGCCGAGAGGTTCGGGTGTCTCGTCTCGAAAACCTCACGGACGATCAGACGGTCATCCAGACCATAACGCACACAAATATCACTCATACAAACAACGAAAACACACTGGATTAATTGACACTATACTTATTTATTAGAACACTATTTTGAAAAAAAATATAACGAAGAGAAATGAATACAACACTGGACACTAATAAATTTTGCCGTTGAAATTACGTTTTGCCCTATTCGGGAGATATAGCCCTTTCTATGTATATATGATTATAATTCGGGTATCACTATAAATACTTTGCTCACACCATTAACACACTTGGGGGATTCGCACTGGGGAAAAGTTGTCTGGATCGTCCCACGATGAACCCAGTTGTTACGCTGAACAGTCCTGCAGCGTAAAAGTAAATCTTGAGTAAATAAACGAAAAGAAGGTCTTCACAGTTGAATTCTGAGATTGGAGGGCGCGAATATAACTTTTGAAACGCACAAGGTCTGCGGACCTGGGATTTCACTGATTGGGGCTAGCCGTAAGAAATCGTCCTTCACCGGCTAAATAGCTTGTGCCCCTTAACACAACTTATGTTTGAAGTTCAACGCGAGATGCGTGGTTGCATCTTCCAGACCTGTAGTCAAACTCCTCGAGCGTCCAAGCTCAAGCTACGGATTGCAATGGTCAACGGAATAGTGTTGGCAGTTCATTTCAAAAATTACTCAGTTACTCACCTGCATGCACATACAAACAGAATATAGAAAACAATTTCTGTTAATTTTAGTCAACTGCCCATAATGCACTAGACACGGCGATAACACTGGCGTGAGAAAGTACAGATAACGGGCTACGAAACAACACAGTTGGTGCCACTTTGGTTACTGAAACATCTGGTCAGTCCGTATTTCTCCAATCTATTATAATGTTTCCATAAGCGATTAAAGAAAACACTTAATTCAGTTCCCATTAACTATAGAATATATACTATGCATATAATGAGTCAGGGAGAAACACTGAAATGGTTAGTCACTAACTGAAATGTTCTCAGCGAAAACAACGTTTTAAATATATATATGAAAAAACGATGAAAGACTTCTTTGTCCAATTGTGTGGGAAAGAAGCAATTCCCACCAAAGAAAGAACTTATGTGCGTTGCAGAATAAAGTATAAATCGAAAATAATAATCACTGTCTTCACGAAATATACAGAGTGTCCACAAAAAATCCTTCTATAACCTGGTAGCGGTTATAAGTCCACATAATAAATTTCATGTTTGTACCCTTAAGAGACTCAGAGATAAGAACATTTAGCTAGAATAACTGCCACCTCCATTTCCCTCCCCTTTTCCATCGAACTTTCAAAAATCCATCTTTAGTGGTACCTTCCATCACAAATCCTATGCACTGCCAGAATTTCAAATTTCTAGCTTAAGTGGTTTGGCCTGGCTGTCCATCAGTCAGCAATTTACTAACGACTTCTTATTTTATATATAGAGAGGATTTCCGTTATCTCCGAAATCTTGGAAAGGTATCCTCTAGAAAAAACATCCCTTCCCCCCTTTCCCGTCGAATTTCTTAAATTATTCCTGGGAAATACCTTATGTTATAAATTCTTTGTGCTTGTCAAACTTTCAAGGTTCTAGCTTAAGCAGTTTGGCTTGGATGTTAATCAGTTAATCACTCAGGACTTTATCTTTTATAGGTATATTTAGATTGCTAAATGATTTCTTGTGGTCTGATATACGTTGTACAATGTATACAATATTCATTAAGTACACTTTCTAATGATGATCTTACGTAACTTCAACTTTATTTCAACAAAGTACGTATAGAATTAGTTATTATTTTTTTTTTTTTACTTTAAATACCGTACTTTCTTTGTCTCGGTTTTTCTTTGTGATTATCCGTTATGATTATTCGTATGTTACTTATGAAACATTTATTCATATCTCGTACTTAAATGAATAAGAACTTCCACTTGCATTGTACGTAGGCTTTGTTAGTATCTCCGTTGAGAAATGTGTAATTTCGCTGCTATTATTATCATTATTATAAGTTTGCAATGGGCACTTTTCTGGAATTGAATTATGAAAGATTTCCTCGAAATTTTGCACACACAGAGGACAAAGAGCTACTAATATTACTCTGCCACGTGGAAAAAGAAAGTTGTAAAAGTCCAGTCGTATAAAGAACATGAATTAGTAATTAATTGATAGTAAAGTTTACAAAAGTTGAGTAATTCTTCTTTTGCCTTTCTTTTTAAACAAAAAAGGAAAAAAAAAAAGAAAAACTTTCGTCTTAGTTTATTGCACTTCCTATTTCCTTTTATTTTTTTTTTTTTTTACCCCGTTCTTCTATATTTGTCATGCGAAAATTGTATAGAAAAAGATATTGTTAAATATCAGTCAATATAAAATTACAACCTCAACTTTAGACGTTTTTCTATAGAACTCAAATACTGCCTTTACCACGTGCCCCAAAGATTCATCATGCAACCCGCACTGCTTGTTTGACTTTCTTTAACAAGCATGGTTACACTGTAATTTGTTAGTTTGATTAAATGCTTCTCTTCATCTTCTTTTGAATTGGTTTTTGGTTTTATTACTTTTTTCTTTATTGTTTTAAGGTAATAACTTTGAAGTTTGCTGTCTTTTTTTTTTTTTTTTTTTGGGTAATCTTTATCACATACATATTTAAACTTACACTTTACTTTCTCAATGAAGTCTAAAATTTCTCGATCAACCAAGTTGTTAAGGCAAACATCATTGTAAGTAGACTTAGCAAACAAATTGTTAAGTTGAACTTTCTAGTTTGTGCTTAAAAGTTTGTTACAACAACAAGTTACATAATACTTAATATTTGTAAGTTAAGTTTTCGTTTTTATTTCATTGTACAGTAATTATTGCACACTTATGACGAGACTGTTCCTTGAATGGAAGGATAAACAATGCTTAAATGAATCATTGACCTAGAGAACAAAGCATCTTGTTGTTTTGATAACTTTATACGCTTACTAGCTTCATTCAACTCGATTTGTTAGAATCAATTGAAGAAAACAAAATTATAACTGCAAATAAATTTAGTCCTACATCTACAGTAAAACCTCTCTTGTCCGTTCTCGGCTGGCGCGCTACTCCGGTTGATCCGACCATGCTTGAGCCGAACTTGTCTCGATTCGTCGGTGACTCACTAGGTCGTATACTGCCGTTGCGGCATTGTTGTTTACTTGCTGTTACCGGATATCCACTTTATTGCTTCGTCATCTCTTGTATTGTTTCTTTCATTGTGCCTGTTTTCTGTACTGTACTGTGCAATTTTTAGTGCTTATTATTCGTTTGTTCTTACTGTAGAGAACAGTCATTTTTGAGTTTAGAGATTGTTTATTTTACTCCTTTTATTTCTGTATTTTCTGATCCGACCTTTGTCTTGCATTCCGACCATACCTCCAGTACCAAAAAATGACAGATAAGAATGGTTCTACTGTACTTATTTTTCAATACGTTCTTGCTTTTCGTTCTTCTTAAGTCTTCATTTGCGAATCGTTGCTATCCTAACTTGTTATTCACCGACCAAGCCATTATTAGCGTTTTCTCGACCTCAGCAGCCCTTTGGCTACTTCTTTCAGCAGTCTTCTTGGTCCTTCTGACTAAATTTGACCGTGCTCTTCTTGACATTTTTACTAATGCATGTACAGGAAAAAAATATTAGAAATAGTAGCGTTATGTTCATATCGCATAAAGGACTTTTGGTAATATTGAAATAATAGTATACAACCAACGTAACATTAGGGTCTAAGGTATAATTGAGCTACATACTACAAAGACACACTTTATCTTCTATAAATATAAAAATGAAAGGGACTATGTTTGAGACTTCAGAACTCTTGAACCATCCTACCGATCTCGATCAAATTTTCATCATAGATTAGATTCGAGACTGGAATGATTTGTATCATTTCACTTTGACTAGCTGAACCTGCTCTGTTTACCCAGCGCATCGTTCTGTTATGACCACGAATCTTCTTTCCACTGTGCATGTCTCCTTACTCACACAGGGACTGAATTGCTATGTATAGATGTTGGAGTGAGATTGTAGCAAATGTTGAATAGAACAATAACGACACGGTTTTTGAAAATTTGAATGAGAACTGGACAATTTACACAAAATTTGGAATGGACCAGTGAAAACGGCATGGTTTTCGAGATTTGATTGTTGAAAGGATTGGAGACAAACATATAAATCTAGCATTTTAATATATAGATGGTGCAACTTAGGGGAGGAGGAGGACGAGAGGGAGATTTATAAAAATGGTCGAAAATGATCTATATTAGTGTCGAATCCATAAGTTTTTGGGATCCCTGCGTTGATTGGTGACAGTTTCGGTGCTCTTTATGTCCAAAATGAAACGTATTCTCCCCGTACGAAGAATGGGCATTCTACTGGTATATACGTATATATATTTGAGTTAATCCATCAAGTTGATTCTAAGATATGAACAATCGAAAATCAATGCCCTCGATGTCCCATGTACTCGGTTTCATGTAAGAGTTATCCTGTAGACTAACGGACGAGTTCAAGCCACCGTTACTAGTTAAGGTATTGACGGATTGACTCCATTAAGAACTCAGACGAGATAGTTATCGTATGGAGTAACGGACGGACGGACCTTTTAACAATACAATCTTATAAGTTTGACTTGTGTGTGATACAAATAAAAGAGACGATAAGAAGGAGGAAAAGGGAAAAAAAGCGTAAAGAGAAGAAAGGATGATTCCAGAATAATAGACGTTGTATTCAATGTGATTTCAGAGATATTATGAATGTTATTTCCAAACTGCACATTATTTCCAGTTACGTGAGAAACATTGTCATTCTATCCCGTACGGATAAAATAATTCTCTACTCAAGGCTCAAACACATCACGTTGAAAACTCAAAACTATCTTAGTTCAGAGAATTGCATATAGTTCGTGTGTTTTCTCGCTCAGAGAATATCTTGTTAAAGAAGAAGCATAGAAGTTGTGTGTGTATATATATAGATAATCTCATGCTCCTTCTCTAACTAGATAAACCTGTTTATTTTTGAATATTGTGATATCCCAGATGGAGAGAATCGTATTAAGACTTCACACGTGTACATATATATATAATTCGCGTGGGAGAAGTGACATATTCGAATGAAACCCTGGGCCATTTTCCTCTTTTGCTTCTGCCTCAACACTAGTGCTCGTATAACCCATTTATAAATGCTAGCAACGAATTCCAAAAGATGCGATACAGGAAGGTTATGGGTTCGTGTCACGAACTAGCTAGTGGCCTCCCAACAGTGGAAGTACGTGCAAAGCATTGAGTTCTCTTTCAGTTGCGGTTTTCGGCCAAGACCTTTAATCTAGCTACACAATGAAAAAAAAAAAAGGACAAGGGAAAAAGAGCGGCTTGTATTAGAAGGAGAAGGGAACGGCCATTGGACGAGAAAGACAGAAAATTTTAGGCCACGCCTTGCTTGTTCAGATTCTCAATATATCCCTGGTCGTCGGGTGGTGCCACACAACTGTGAAACAATTTCCTACGTCTCACTGTTGCCAGAGCCTCTCATTTTCATCTCAAAGAATCATGAACATCTTTTTTAAAGCGTAAGAAAAACTTCCCTAGCAAAAATGTAAAGCTAGAATTCAACGTATCATATTTATCAATACAACAGGACACCAGCAAAGGAGTACAGTATCTCAAAATTTGCCAAACTATATAAAACCACACTAATGAAATTAATTGTAAAAATTTAAAGAAAAAGGTGTTTTCTTGAAAGTACTTACATATTGTCTAATTCCGTTCTTGCAAAGAAACGAAATTTCAGGTTTTACGCCTATCATCCACCATGTTACCCGGGGTTCAAACTATCAGGTCTAACTTAAGAGGTGAGCGCTCCACCTCTGAATCTCCGTACCAACACATGTTCTTGCAATTTAATGTTTGATTTCTGGTTCTCTCTTCCAGGTGTTGGAATTTGTTAAGAGTTCTACTTATGTGGGCAGTAAGTCAATTGACCTGAATGTTTGACGATCTAGATCAGAGACGTCTAGCTCGAAGCACGGGGCCCGTATGCGGCCATTTACCGTCTTTCGGCGGGCCTCGATTCGTCAGAGAAAAGAAAACAAAAATATATTTTTAAAAAGTACAAACTGAAAATGTACAATTATAACAAAATATGAGTGGCCAGGTAAAGCATTTAAATGTGAGTTACTACTCTAAAAAAGACGAAGACTTGACACACTTCTCAATTTGTGCTAAGTACAAAATAAGTTCAAGGGAGCCTGTTTTGTGTAAAACGTGTGCCGAGAGGGTTTAGCGTTTGAAGAGTGAATTCAAAGGGAAGTTCCGCGATGTCAGATTTATAGAAAATGAGGCATCCCTGTTTTCTGCCTCTTTATCAACCGATATGACATTTAAAAAAGTATGCCAGGCCATGTAAAAAAGAAATTAATAGAAACTTAATATGACAGCGCTAAAGCAAAAATTCAGTGAAGTGGATATCCCTAAATTTCACAAATAATACACTTGCTACCGCAGTACGTAAAGTAAGTCTCCAGCGGAATCCACAGTAAATAGACATTCATGTGACCCCTGTCTCTAGTACAAGAAACATGTCTCCAGACAGCGAAAGCTATTAGCAGGAGGATGTCCAGTATTAGAAAGACACTATAAATGTAAAATTACTACCCAAATTTCTTTACTTTTCTTCTGTTCTTAAAAAGAACTACAGTATTAGGTAATATCTACTAATTTGAATACATTTCTTTTTCTTGCAGCCCGCACTATTGTATACTGATGATGATTTGCCCCATTAAGATACAGTATTTTACATGCATAACCTAGATCCTATTTTGAAAATCACTGGACAAATTGTTAGCGAAGTTATTTCTGCGAGTACTTCTTCAGTGCGCCTTTCCATGTTATTCATTTTATATCAATAACAAATATAAAGCTCGCGGGGGCCGCGGGTGCTCAGTGATAGAGCGTCCACCTCTGGTGATTTGGGTCCCGGGTTCGATCCCAGCCCCCGCCAAGTGAACTTTGTGGTGGACAAACACCGTGTGCGTGGGTTTTCTCGGGGTTCTCCCGTTTCCTCCAACTTTCTTCATTCCACCATTTCATTCATTTCTCATAATCACCGTCTCTTTTAGCCTAACCGGCTTAACCGTGGGACGTAACACTCAAAGATTTCATTTCATTTCATTTCAAAATGCTGTAAGCTCAAAATGCTGTAAGCAAATAATTTCTATTTCTACCGAACTACGAGGATTATTTGGCTCTGACACCATTTATTATGTAACGCAAAAATACGAAATATGAAATAATAAACAAAATGTTTAATTTTAATACTTAATCAACCACTACATACACAACCAATTCTTCATCATAGCCAAAATAGGCAACGAACGGTAATTTTCAGATCCTTCCTTATGTCTTTCGATGATTCACAGACGATCACATTACCATGTATTTAAAATTCTTGACAGTCAACTGAAACAAAAATAACTTTCGCGCGACAATCAAAATATGTAACTAAAATATATTTCTTAGTGATGATAGAAAAATTAACATGGGCCTTATGCAAAGTCGTTCTGACGCGTGATTAGTACCATACTAAAGAGTTCGACTAATATACAGGATGGCCCAAAAGTAGGTATACACCCCTGCATTGATCAAGTATAACATTCTAGTTTATTTGCTTCGGCTCTTCCGAGCTTAAGATGTAAGTAAAAACACATTAAGAACAAATAACAAAGAAACTAAATCTACCTGAAGGATAACAATAAGAAATTATATAAAATGCAATGAGCTAATCAGTACGGTACTGTATAAATACTTTTGGGCTACCCTGTATGTATCCTACAATAGTCAGGTCTTTAGTATGAAGCTAATCATACGTAAAAATGACTCTGCATAAGGGGGAATACCTTCGGCTTGCGTTTAAATACAGGGTCCTAATGGTAATGTGAAATAAGCTGTTACATCGAGGTAGTTCTCCCATCAGAATCACCATTTAAGTTGTTCTCAAATATAATTTAGTTACTATCTTCAATTGTTTAATCAGAGGCACGTATAGAACATATTTTTCTATGAAGTTATAGCTAAAATCTTCAACAAAAATATGACTCGACTTGTTCTTTAATAGAAATTAGTCATTATTTTCAACTGACTCAAGATGTTTAGTCAGAACCACCTACAGAACCTAATCTTCAATGGAGTTATGGAATTTAGTTCGAATCTTCAATAAAAACAGGTAATTCAAGCAGAATCATGACTCGATTTGTTCTTTAACAGGAGTTAGTTATTCTCTTCAACTAAGTTTAGTTGCCTAATCACAATTGCCTATAGAACGTCTTCTATTGAAACGTTACTCAAGTTAGTTACTATCTTCAACCGAAACAAGTTATCCAATTAGAATGTAAATGCAAGTTACACTTAAATAGTAGTAGTAGTGATCGCGAGGAGTCATGAAGCTTGACCTGAAATTTACCCAATTTCAGTATCCAATAGAACGCGAGGGTGTATCCCGGTCGTCAGCACCACCTATGAAATGCCAGCGTCAATTCTCGCGCTACGTGGGGAACATCTCCTGGGGATACGGTGTTGTTGGATTGCGCTAAGTGTTGTTTTCTTGTTATTTTTCTGGTCATTATTTCACATTTTTGCTTTTACTATATCCGTGTTATAGTTCTTCAAGTGCTACTTTTTTCGCTCGTTTGACATGTTTTCTAAGTTTGGTAACATTGTTGGTGAACTTCTGCTGTTTCACTTCCTTTTTTCTTTTTTTTTTCTTTTTTTCTTTTTTTTTTATCAGTCGTGCGTTTGGAAGGAAGGCTACGAATCGTCTCGAATTCTTCCAATGCATCACACGTGAGCAAAAGCAGTTCTATGATTTTTGTAGACCTCAGGCTTCACGAGTCGTCACGGTCACTATTGTTACCATATTCAAGCAACTGAGTCACGTCGCCTACAGAAATTACTTTTCAATATAGCCTAGTTATAGTAAGTAGTTAAATATTGCTTTCAACAATATTTAATGAGACTCGCCAACAGAACTTGTTTTCAATATAGCCTAGTTATAGTAAGTAGTTGAATATTGCTTTCAACAATATTTAATGAAACTCGCCAACAGAACTTATTTTCAATATAGCCTAATTATAGAAAGTAGTTAAATATTGCTTTCAACAATGTTTAATGAGACTCGCCTATAGAACTTACTTTTCAATATAGCCTAATTATAGAAAGTAGTTAAATAATACTTTCAACAATGTTTAATGAGACTCGCCTTTAGAGCTTACTTTTTAATATAGCCTAATTATGGAAAGTAGTTAATAATTGCTTTCAACAATATTTAATGAGACTCGTCTACAGAACTTACTTTTTAATATAGTCTAGTTATAGAAAGTAGTTAAATATTGCTTTCAACAATGTTTAATGAGACTCGCCTACAGAACTTACTTTTTAATATAGTCTAGTTATAGAAAGTAGTTAAATATTGCTTTCAACAATGTTTAATGAGACTCGACTACAGAACTTACTTTTCAATATAGCCTAGTTATAGAAAATAGTTAAATATTGCTTTCAACAATATTTAATGAGACTTGCCTGCAGAACTTACTTTTCAATATAGCCTAGTTACAAGAAGTAGTTAAATATTATTTTCATCAATATTTAATGAGACTTGTCTACAGAACTTACTTTTCAATATAGCCTAGTTATAGTAAGTAGTTAAATATTGCTTTCAACAATATTTAATGAGACTCGCCAACAGAACTTATTTTCAATATAGCCTAGTTACAAGAAGTAGTTAAATATTACTTTCATCAATATTTAGTGAGACTTGCCTACATAACTTACTTTTCAATATAGAAAGTAGTTAAATATTGCTTTCAACAATGTTTAATGAAACTCGCCAACAGAAAGTACTTTTCAATATAGCTTAGTTATAGAAAATAGTTAAATATTGCTTTCAACAATATTTAATGAGACTCGCCTACAGAACTTACTTTTCAATATAGAAAGTAGTTAAATATTGCTTTCAACAATGTTTAATGAAACTCGCCAACAGAACGTACTTTTCAATATAGCTTAGTTATAGAAAATAGTTAAATATTGCTTTCAGCAATGTTTAATGAGACTCGCCTACAGAACTTAACTTTTCAATATAGTCTAGTTATAGAAAGTACTTAAATATTGCCTTCAACAATGTTTAATGAGACTCGCCTACAGAATTTACATTTCAACAGAGTTACAGAAATTAGTTAGCATCTACAAGCGAAATAAGTTACTCAATTAGAATGCCATTCGACTTCTTCATTTTAAGTGAGTTGCTATCTCCAACTGATTCAAGAATAACTACTGCTATTCACATCTTTTAACTATTCATTACGATGCAATTATTACAATAAAACAGTAAATTTAATTCTTACAACAACTTAACAATTTTCTTTTTAGTATTAGAATGTGACAGTAAATTTAACTATCACAAAATTCTAACAATTTATTTTAGCTATTACAATGTAACAGTAAATTTTAATTATTCTTAATTATTACACTAAAAAAAACTTTCTGTAATTAAATTACGAAATATCAAATGTAAAATCATTTACCCTTCATTTTTTTAAAATCGATATACATTTCCTTAGATTAAATTACAAAATTTGCTTTTTATTTTGTTTTACAAATTTACAGTAAATTTATAAGCAAATATATTTTTGTTGATAAAAATGTCATTTTACACCATTTCATATTAGTAATTTTACTTTATAGGTATAAATTGATTTACATAGAGGTTTGGCAAACAGATTGCCACTTTTCTTTGTAAATTTATATATGAAGTGTTTTTTTTTACAGTGTAGATTACAATATAACAATATAGAAAGCTTTAAAATAACCTATATTAACCTATACCTTTTAAATAGCTATCTTATCTCCTATATGCGAATAATGTCATTCAATAATTTTACATGACCTGAACACAGATAAATTAAACACTTTGCACACAACTTAAGAAAAATTAGATATTTTTGTACTAATTATCAAACATAAATAACTTTTATCCTCTTAACTACCAGTTGCATGAAAGTCATTTCACTTTTTAATTTTCTCTAATAGACTGTGATTAAGTATTTCTAGATCACTTGGCTTTGAACATAGTATCTTCTTGTTTACGAATATAAAGTGAAAACACGTTTTACTGTAGTCAATATAATAGAGTGGCCAACTGCGCGGTATTTTATCAGCAAACTCCACTATATACTTCAAGGTTTAAAGTGCAAATATTCTCCATCTGTTTTGAGTGTTATTAGTACGTGCAGATGATTTTATTTTTGAGAATTGGCAACCTTAGAATACAAATATGTGCCTGGCAACATATCATTGATTCATGAAAGAGTAAAGAAACACACTGCAAACTTTCTTAGAGAAAAATGACATATATATAATTGAAGAAAATTCAACACAGATTAACAGGATAAGAGGTCATTACTTTCTTTTGGTCTTCTTATAATGTTCCCCTGTCTAATAATCTTTACTGTCCCTTCAGAATGTATCGGTTCTGTCTAGAAGGCCACTCCTCTCTTCTTCTAGTCTAGTCTACCACCACCCTTTCAGTCGATCGAATGCTAAGCCCAAAATTCACCCACCATGCACCACTTATATATATATATATATATATATATATATATATATATATATATATATACCATTACGAACACTTTTCCTGCCATCAATGTCCAGGCTTCTCTACCTTTTTTTGTTTTTTTCCATTTCGTTTCAACAGATTCTACTTTCTTCCTCTCTCTCCCTTTATATCTCTCGCCACCCTCTTTCTCTGTTCCTCTCTCTCTCTCTCTCACACACACACACACATACACAGTTCAATATCAAAAGCCTTGCGCGCTCTTTCTTCTTTTACGAGTAGATTTCCAGTTTTGGAGGAAATCCTTTTGGATCTGGTACTATTGTGCAATGGATTAAATTGGGCGATTACAGAAGCTTAGAAGAAGAGGGAGAGGCAGAGAGAAAAGGACGGAAATTGGCTGAATTTATGATTTTTTTCCTTCGTTTTCTTATATCTAGTTTTTTTTTTCCTTTTTGTAACAAAAAAAGAAGAAAAATCCTCTAATGTCTGGCTGTTTTATTCATGATGAAATATGTTAGATACCAAGAACATGATCTTGCTAAATGCATTGCTACTGAATTTTGGTGAGTGTGCATTTTTTTCTTTCTTTTTCAAGGGTAAAAGTTCCTGCTTTGTACCGAACAGAAAGAGGATTTTATAGTTTCAAACTAAAAGAAGATAATATAACAATTATATATATTTTTTGCCTGCTCATTTTCTGTAGTATTAACAACATCCAATTTTCTCTAACATACAGTCTTTGCTGTAATTCCGTTTGATTTTTCTAATGCTTTAAAATACAGATTCAGTGATCTCTTCAGCCCATAAGTTAAAATATACATATGTTATAGTGGGCGATAGCTAAGTTACCATACTACAATGTTCAAGTACTATGTGTAATGATGCATATTACACATTAAATATTGAACTGAGTATTTAAAAACCCGTAAACTCTACTAATATTGTGGCTAAGATTGATATACAACGTTTGTCCGTAGAGTAGAATGGAAAGACAACCGGAATAGATAACATACCAATCGAATTTATTAAAAATATAGGAGACAAGGGAAAGAATTGTTCCGACTATGAAACAGGAGAATGGCCAAAAGACTTTCTGAAAACGATCATGATACCGATGGCTAAGAAATCGAACCCAAAGAGATGTGAGGATTATAGAACTATTAGTCTCATATCTCATGCAGCTAAAATTCTGCTCCGAATACTGAACAGAAGGATATATGAAAGAACAAATAAAGAAGTTGAGGAGGAGCAGTTCGGGTTCAGAAGAGGCAAGGGCACAAGAGATGCAATTGGATTATTAAGGGCGATCGGTGAAAGATTTATAGAAAAATGGAAAGAGGTGTATGTTGTATTTATTGATCTAGAAAAGGCTTTTGACCGCGTGAATTGGGAATTGTTGTTGGGAGTTCTAACGAAGATAGGGTTGGAATGGAAAGATAGAAGACTCATAAGAAACTTATACATGAACCAATAAGTAAGTGTTAGGATAGAGGAAGAACTGACGGAAGAGAGTGCAATTGGAAGGGGAGTTCGACAAGGATGCTGCCTCTCGCCAACACTATTTAATGTCTATCTAGAAGAGATAGTGAAAAAGAGCCTATATGATGATGATGACATTTCGGTAGGAGGTAGAATGATTAGATGCATAAGATTTGCAGACGATAAGGCGCTTGTTGCAGAATCTGAAAAGAAAATCAATAAAATGTTAGAAAAAATGAGAAAGGGCTTTAATATGGGATGAAAATAAATGTTAGAAAGACAAAAGCCATGGTGATTGGAACGAAGGGGTCTGTGTCAAATATAAAAGTAGGAGGGGAGAAAATAGAACAAGTGAATAGTTTTCGATATTTGGGTAGTATTCTTAGTAATAACATGAAGTGCGAACGTGAAATAAAAACAAGGATAGAAATGGCGAAAGAAGCCTTTAGGAGGAAGAAAAGTCTGTTTTGTGGGACCTTGAATAAAGAGTTGAGAAAAAGACTCATGCTTAGTGTGTAGTGTTGTACTGTATGGGGCGGAAACGTGGACATTACGTAAAGGTGATGAAAATCGACTGGAAGCCTTCGAAATGTGGGTGTGGAGAAGAATGGAAAGAATTAGTTGGGTCGAGCGGAAAACGAATGAGAGAGTGTTAGAAATGGTGGGTGAGAAAAGAACACTTTTAGATATTATTAGGAATAGGAAGAGAAACTGGTTGGGGCATTGCCTAAGAAGAGATTGTATTATGAGGGACGTCCTAGAGGGTATGGTGGCGGGAAAGAGAGGGAAGTGGCGAAGGAGATTACAATTAATGGATAATATAAAAACAGAAAGATCATAAGCGAAGACGAAGAAGTTAGCGGAGGACCGTGGAGCATGAAAGCTTCTCAGCTGCGGCAAGTGACCTGCCAATAAAGGCACAATACCTATGATGATGATGATGGTCCGTAGAGTAATGAGACTGGCCACCTTGCGGCACTCCAGTCGCCAGCAGCACGCTTCACGTCACGGAGGAGGGAACTGTGGTGGAGGATCTACGCTAAGCAACGCACAGGACAGCAGTCATGTCCGAACTCTGACGCACTGAGGATCACGCGTGACGCAAAAGCTGTTTTTGAGTCTTTATCACTGCAGAGCAGCACGTGAGAAATGGAGCGTCCGCTTTAGAAACGCTACGCGATTAAATTTTCACTTTCACTTGGTCAAAACTGGTTTTGAGACGCTTGGCTTAGTGATGGAGGCTTACAAAGACGACGCCTTGTTAAGGGTCCAGGTTTTCCGGTGGTGCAGTCAGTTCAAGAACGGGCAGGAGACCGTTGAAATCATGGAGCGATCTCGACGCCCTTCCGTCTCCCTTAGCCTAACAGGCATAATCGTAGGACGTTAAACAGAAAAATCTCATTTCATTTCATTTTTTTTTTCGTGAAATGATTCACATTTTCCAGCCTATCAATGTTTATTTGAGTTCAACGCATGTTCTCCTAAATACAAATTTCAACCATGTGACGACAGGCATTATTTTCCCCCTTCATTCTAATTTTAAGATCCAGTTTTTTGGGCTGTACATGTAACAGCCAATCAGAGTCGGGCTATATCGAAAGAGAGTGGTGCTGTCATTGCTGCTCCTGTTGATATCACACGTACAAAAGCAGTACTGTCCACGAGACGAGACAAAAAATAGAGCTTTCTCGTCTCCTTTTGTAAAATTTGTAGAAATTTCGTCTCGAATATTTTCTCGAAGTATTCTTCATTGTTTCATCTCGATTCTGGAAAGGTATTTCTCGCGTAGTTTTGTAAATTTAAGTACCAAATTTCTGCTCTGATTTTTTTCTTGATTTCATCTAAAACTTACTAGAATCAATCCGCATCACGAGAGGTCCATGATAAATGTGATATAATAACATTAAAACCATATTTATTATTGGATTATGTTGTGTAATGACTTTCGTATCTTTAAATATTGATAAATATATTTCATTGTGTTCGTACAATCATTTTATCTATTTATAGTTTCTATACTGTCGATTACGTAACACTAAAACAGTGCTCTAGATATAGACTTGGGTGCACTAGAAATATAAACTCCTAAATTGTCTTTTTTTTTTTTTTTTTGTCTCAGTTCAAATTTAGAAAGGTATTTCTAGTCTCGAGTTTCACGAGCTCGTGGGCAACACTCCCTTCTGAGCCTGAAACGAGCTAAAACGGCAAACAAACCTGGCCATCACAGAAGATCAAACTCGGGTCGTTCGGTTCAAATGTATACACTTGAATACAGTCCTCTCTTTCTTTCCTTTTCTCTTTGAATACACATATTGTGAAGTAATCTAACGTAACATAAATACATACGTTTTAGATCCTAGTCTGAGCGTTCTATAGAGAGCTCAGCTAAAGATTGATGCCTGTTCCGTTTGTGGAACAACTTTTCGTGTGTACAAGTGGTAATCAAGTCTAGAGTTTACTTAGATAAATCTCTCAGCTGTGACTACCACCTACCTATCTAGTGGAGGAAGCATTTTAACTTCTGTTTCAAGAGTCTATTCCCTTACAAAAGACGGAGAGAGAGATCTTGGCCATACATCCTGGGACTGCTCATACTCACTCGAACGAACGCTCGACTCGAGGCGAACGATGGTTAATTGGTACGATAAGTCAGGGAAAACAATTGAAATGAAGATTGATGGTCCGGAGACTCCTCCGCTCGCAAGATCGTTTCTTGTCCATTTCAGAAAGGAAGTCGTTCTAAAAGTTCTTATCGGTTACTCTGTGTTGCATTGTGTGCAGCGACGAAGGAGCTGTGCTTAACACTGTGTGCGTGTGTGTATGTGGTATGGAGAGAAGGGAAACAAAATTGTATCTTGCTTTTTCCAAATCAAATATATCTTTCTAGAAGATTCTTTTCAATAACTTATCAATATTTGAAGATTATTATCAATACAAGTTGTGTATGTGTCACGATTAGCATAAGGAAAAAATAAAACAAACAATCTGCTATTACACGATATATTCTTTTTACAGTATATAAATAAACGAAAAACTCCCTAAATAACATTGTGTGATACATTTTGGAACTTACTGAGCTACCAGTGAAATCATGCAATACAAAATGTGACTAATATACACTGACACACTGCAATACCAGCGGAATCATGTTCTACAGAACATTAGTGACACACACTGAAATACTGAGCTATCAGTGGAATAATGCTCTACAGAACATGACTGACACACACTGAAACACTGAGCTATCAGTGGAATCATGCTCTACAGAACATGACTGACACACACTGAATTACTGAGCTATCAGCGGAATCATGCTCTACAAAACATGACTGACACACACTGAATTACTGAGCTATCAGTGGAATCATGCTCTACAGAACATGACTGACACACACTGAAATACTGAGCTATCAGTGGAATCATGCTCTACAGACCATGAATGACACACACTGAAATACTGAGCGACCAGCGGAATCATAGTGTACAAAACATTACTGATACGCACTGAAAGGCTCTCCAGTGCTCAAGATATAGCACTAATACTGGCAAATTCTGTTTTGGAGTGGTGTTGAGTACGCAAGATGCTACTGTTTTCGTCGTTTTTCTTGGTTTCACTGAAGTGTACCATACAGTGTTATTCGGAGGAATGCTTTAAATACATAGGTTGAATAAAAAGTAGTGGTAACACTGTTCTCGCACTGAAGGAACTTCTACAATCCTAAAGTTTAAAATTTGTTCCAGATACGTTGAGCGGTACGGCTTCCAGGCAACTGCACATAGCTCGAAACGGACGAACAGTCAGTGATTCAACAATCAGCGTGTAGATGTTATGAAATGTGCAAATCCGTTGAAATTTTGAATTCGATTTCTTTTTTTAACGATTACTGTACTTTCACCTCTTTTATGGTCGCTCATAAAGTATAAACAACAATCAAGACCGTTCAAAGTTCAGTTCTGTCTCTAATCAATATTCTAATTGAAAGTTTCTTGGTTAGTAGCTAAAGCACGTAGCTTTGCTACACAAAGTTCCAGATTCGATTCATGGTAGAAATGCACCAAACACGCTACAGTTATGGCCACCTGTAAAGTGGGGCAAGAAAGCAATCTCAAGGATTTTGAAAGAGGCTCAGTTCTTCTAAAATCATGCCAAAGTATAAATAAATACAAACTCTGACCAAAGCCAACACACAATGATTTAGACACAGATTAATAATAATATGTGTTTCATTTGATCAGATTTTAAAATGACTGAATAGGAGTACTGACAACATTATTATAATTTATACATGACTTTATGCACGGAAGAACACCTGTTACATTCCTTGAATGTAGTCATCTCCCATCTCTATCACCTTCTGCCACAGATGTTAGGAACGTACAAACTTTGTCGATGTTCCTCAGGGACCGTCATATGCCACGGATGATGGCTTCTATTGTGTCGCAGTGCTTCCCGCGAAAATAGTTCCTTCACTTTGTCGAAAAGGTCGTCATCAAGTTCCTGAAAACATTGTTGTGCATTGCGCCTATGTGTCACTTGAATATTTATCCATGCACGTTGTTCGTCTTTCCGAAACATGGCGCCTCCATTTTTCTCTTCTACTTTGCTGCACTAGTGCTTTCGATTGAACAACACACAGTCGTTATCTGTCGCCGCGCTTTATCCCTCACATTCCTTTATCAGCTACGAAAATCTTATAATGTTGATACATAGACCTTTGGCGAGGGAGCAGTGTTGAAACTACTTTTAATCCAACCTATGTAATTTTATTAAAGTTATACTTAAAACTACAGAGCTGGAATCAGAGGCGTAACTACTATGGCGCGAAACCCCGCAATGGAGGGGGGGCGACGCTTCCAAGGGGACCCTTCACCCTACAATAATTTGAAGGAAGATGCAATTCAACTGTTTGAAAAGTGGAATGTTCAGATATCATTAAGATGCAAACGATTCAAAAAGGTTAAACGTTATTTTGATGAGTTTTGTGAAGATAGTCGTCTCAGTGACAGTGAATCAAACTTTAGAATTAACATCTATTTTAAACTATTTAAGATACTAAATTCATAGTTACATTTTCGTTTTACATCTTTACGTGATACAGTATCCAAATTTTCCTTTCTGTTTCCTGCCAATATAATTCATCTCACTGATGATAAAATTCTAAGAAGGACACAGACACTTCAAACAACTTACAGTTGTGAAATTGGTTCTTTGTTTCCGATAGAAGTTATTTTCTCTGTGAAACAGCTGAAATCTGAAATAAGTGTTCAGAATTCTGTGTTTGACCTAATAAGGCTTTTAATTGCCAAATATGTCATTGGCGTCTAGCTTTTCAGAACTTATTACCGCGTATTTATTGTATTTAGTGCTCTGTCAATTCTGTGGAGAGGTTGTTCTCAAAATTGAAATTAGTAAAAATACTAGTGAGAAGCATAATGGGTCAAAATAGATTAAGTATCTAGCACTGTTCTCAATAAATGCGGACCAAGCTGAAAAAATGGATGTACGGTAGTTAGTAAAGGATTTTGCTGACAAGAAAGCAAGAAGGAAACCATTCAATTAATTCCAGCTACTTTTCATGAATACTGACGTGATTCTGAAGCTTATCGAATAAATTTTATATGTATAACAAAGTGATTTCCATTTATGAATATTTAGGCCTAGTAGTTGCATGCATTTAACTCATTATTCACAGATACAAGGAAGTATGGTTATTTATTATGTTATCTATCATTCAACAAAAAATGTTGTTAAGACAGAAGGCCCTGGGTATTCTCTTGCGGGAGGAGCCATAAAAAAATAGTTACGCCACTGGTTAGAATGATCAATATTTAAATATCAAATCATATTGTATTGGCTTACTCGCAAACTGTGCGTAAATAATTATTGTTGTACATTTAGTATTACGCACACACATGCATAATACTATATATATATATATGGCTTATATATACCGTTGTGCTTTTGTGTGTCGGCCTTTTGCCCTACTCCTCCTTGGAAAAAATATTCTGGCGTAAATAATTACAATGGATCAGATCAAACTTTAAATTGTAGTCTCTTGTCCTATACACCCTCCATATTAACAAAGGACGTAAATATAAATAAATAAATAAATAAATAAATAACAACAACAACAACAACAATAATAATAATAATAATAATAATAATAATAATAATAATAATAATAATAATAATAATAATAATAATAAAGGGAGAAGTGACCCTCAAAATGCAATTTTATCTGTATACCTAGATAAATTTCAAAGGAGAGTTCTAATACAATATTTTACTTTGAATATGCCCTTGCATAAAGATAATTTACCGTGCTATTATATATGTAATGTCCATGGTTCTGACCCATGAAGCACAATACTCCACACGAAGCACTTTATGAGTTTTCTACATGTACATTACACGAAGTAGCTCAAGTGGTAGAATGTTGGCTTCGCATTCGGGAGGTCGTGGGTTCGAATCCCGCTACCGACCACCCTGACTGAGGTTTTCCAAGGTTTCCCTCAGTCCTACCAGGCAAATGCCGGGATGGTACCTACTAAAACAGGTCCTGGCTGATACCTTCCCAAATCCTTTCCATTGTTATTGTTGTTGTTGGATATCCAGTGTAAAATGGCTTCGGAGCTGTATCTGGTGATTGTTAAATAAATAAATAAATAAATAAATAAATAAAATGATGAGAAACGACTGGAAGCTTTTGAAATGTGGGTGTGAAGAAGAAGGGAGAGAATTAGCTGGATCGAGCGCAAAAAACGAATGAGGGTGTTATAAATGGTGGGAAAGAAAAGAACAATTTTTGATATTATTAAGAAGAGGAAGAGAAATTGGTTGAGACATTGAGTAAATAAGAACTGTTATCATGAGGGACGTCCTAGAGGATATGATGGCAGAAAAGAGAGGGGAGAAGGCCAAGGAGTCTGAAGTTAATGGACGATATCAAAATAAATAAGCTATACGTGAAGGCAAAGAGGTTAACTGAAGACCGTGGAGATGGAAGCTTCTTATGTGTGTGAACCTGGCAGAACCCATTTTCGGAAATTGAAAATAAACCATGTAGATCGTTTGTTCATCGTTTGTTCACGATTGTTCACATAAAATTTTCGTTTGTTCACGATTTATAAACAATTTATACGGAAAACAAAATGGGCGGTGCCAACTTCATGCAGCAGAACCCATTTTCAGAAATCGAAAATAAACCATGCAGATCGTTTGTTCATCGTTTGTTCACGATTGTTCACACAAAATTTTCGTTTGTTCACGTTTTATAAACAATTTATACGAAAAACAAAATGGGCGGTGCCAACTTCACGTACCTGAAAATTATTCAAAATCGAAAATAAACCATGCAGATCGTTTGTTCATCGTTTGTTCACGATTGTTCACATAAAATTTTCGTTTATTCACGATTTATAAACAATTTATACGAAAAACAAAATGGGCGGTGCCAACTTCACGCAGCAGAACCCATTTTCAGAAATCGAAAATAAACCATGCAGATCGTTTGTTCATCGTTTGTTCACGATTGTTCACACAAAATTTTCGTTTGTTCACGTTTTATAAACAATTTATACGAAAAACAAAATGGGCGGTGCCAACTTCACGTACCTGAAAATTATTCAAAATCGAAAATAAACCATGCAGATCGTTTGTTCATCGTTTGTTCACGATTGTTCACATAAAATTTTCGTTTATTCACGATTTATAAACAATTTATACGAAAAACAAAATGGGCGGTGCCAACTTCACGCAGCAGAACCCATTTTCAGAAATCGAAAATAAACCATGCCAATCGTTTCTTCATCGTTTGTTCACGATTGTTCACATAAAATTTTCGTTTGTTCACGATTTATAAACAATTTATACGAAAAACAAAATGGGCGGTGCCAACTTCACGCAGCAGAACCCATTTTCAGAAATCGAAAATAAACCATGCCAATCGTTTGTTCATCGTTTGTTCACGATTGTTTACATAAAATTTTCGTTTGTTCACGATTTATAAACAATTTATACGGAAAACAAAATGGGCGCTGCCAACTTCACGCAGCAGAACCCATTTTCAGAAATCGAAAATAAACCATGCAGATCGTTTGTTCATCGTTTGTTCACGATTGTTCACAAATAATTTTCGTTTGTTCACGTTTTATAAACAATTTATACGAAAAACAAAATGGGCGGTGCCAACTTCACGTACCTGAAAATTATTCAAAATCGAAAATAAACCATGCAGATCGTTTGTTCATCGTTTGTTCACGATTGTTCACATAAAATTTTCGTTTGTTCACGATTTATAAACAATTTATACGAGAAAAAAATGGGCGGTGCCAACTTCACGCAGCAGAACCCATTTTCAGAAATCGGAAATAAACCATGCAAATCGTTTGTTCATCGTTTGTTCACGATTTATAAACAATTTATACGAAAAACAAAATGGGCGGTGCCAACTTCACGCAGTAGAACCCATTTTCAGAAATCGAAAATAAACCATGCCAATCGTTTGTTCACGATTGTTCACATAAAACTTTCGTTTGTTCACGATTTATAAACAATTTATACGGAAAACAAAATGGGCGGTGCCAACTTCACGCAGCAGAACCCATTTTCAGAAATCGAAAATAAACCATGCAGATCGTTTGTTCATCGTTTGTTCACGATTGTTCACACAAAATTTTCGTTTGTTCACGTTTTATAAACAATTTATACGAAAAACAAAATGGGTGGTGCCAACTTCACGTACCTGAAAATTATTCAAAATCGAAAATTAACCATGCAGATCGTTTGTTCATCGTTTGTTCACGATTGTTCACATAAAATTTTCGTTGGTTCACGATTTATAAACAATTTATACGAGAAACAAAAGGGGCGGTGCCAACTTCAGGCAGCAGAACCCATTTTCAGAAATCGGAAATAAACCATGCAAATCGTTTGTTCTTCGTTTGTTCACGATTGTTCACCCAAAATTTTCGTTTGTTCACGTTTTGTAAACAATTTATACGAAAAACAAAATGGGCGGTGCCAATTTCACGTACCTGAAAATTATTCAAAATCGAAAATAGACCATGCAGATCGTTTGTTCACGATTGTTCACATAAAATTTTCGTTTGTTCACGATTTATAAACAATTTATACGAAAAACAAAATGGGCGGTGCCAACTTCACGTATCTGAAAATTATTCAAAATCGAAAATAAACAACGCAGATCGCTTGTTCATCGTTTTTCACGATAGTTCACTTAAAATTTTCGTTTGTTCACGATTTATAAACAATTTATACGAAAAACAAAATGGGCGGTGCCAACTTCACGCAGCAGAACCCATTTTCAGAAATCGAAAATAAATCATGCAGATCGTTTGTTCATCGTTTGTTCACGATTGTTCACATAAAATTTTCGTTTGTTCACGATTTATAAACAATTTATACGAAAAACAAAATGGGCGGTGCCAACTTCACGCAGCTCGAAAATAAATCATGCAGGTCGTTTGTTCATCGTTTGTTCACGATTGTTGACATAAAATTTTGGTTTGTTCACGATTTATAAACAATTTATACTAAAAACAAAATGGGCGGTGCCAACTTCACGCAGCAGAACCCATTTTCAGAAATCGAAAATAAACCATGCCGATCGTTTGTTCATCGTTTGTTCACGATTGTTCACATAAAATTTTCGTTTGTTCACAATTTATAAACAATTTATACGAAAAACAAATTGGGCGGTGCCAACTTCACGTATCTGAAAATTATTGGAAATCGAAAATCAACCATGCAGATCGTTTCTTCATCGTTTTTTCACGATTGTTCACATAAAATTTTCGTTTGTTCACGATTTATAAACAATTTATACGAAAAACAAAATGGGCGGTGCCAATTTCACGTACCTGAAAATTTTTGGAAATCGAAAATCAACCATGCAGATCGTTTGTTCATCGTTTTTTCACGATTGTTCACCTAAAATTTTCATTTGTTCACGATTTATAAACAATTTATACGAAAAATAAAATGGGCGGTGCCAACTTCACGTACCTGAAAATTATTGGAAATCGAAAATCAACCATGCAGATCGTTTGTTCAACGTTTGTTTATGACTGTTCACATAAAATTTTTATTTGTTCATGATTTATAAACAATTTATATGAAAAACAAAATGGGCGGTGCCAACTTCATTCAGCAGAACCCATTTTCAAAAATCGAAAAATGGCGGTAACATAAGAAAAATGATATTAACTGAAATTAATTGAATCATGTACCTTTAACTTGGTACCAGAACGTCGTTAATATGTCAGTTCTGTGATGATGTATTTCGTATAAGCTTAAATGAATGTATTATCATGGTAGGCATATTGATGACGTCATTTCAGGTGGTTGCTGATGTGTTATTTTTTACGATTCTGAGAAGTCTCAGCGGTTTAAAGAAAAATGTGTTAAAAGTTTGTTTTGCAAACGTTTTTCCACTTTTAATTGTAAAATTATTCTCGCATATTTAGCGTAATTTAAGTGCTAAAAATTCAACCCCTTGCGCTACAGAAAATGGAGTAGTCCGCTTAATTGTTAAGATACAGAAATAATATTGGTATCTTTAGAAAGGTGAGACTCCACTCTATAACGTTTATTTCGACGTGTTTTTCCGTATATCTGATAGTTTCATAGTAATGTGCTTTAAAACAAATAAAATGAAACGGAGAAAATTAATTTTAAGATAATAACCGCCATATTTAAAAATGGCTGCAACACGTAAGAACGATATTAGCTGAAATCACTTATACAATGCCTTACCTTTAATTCGGCTCCAGAAAGAAGTTTGTATCTCAATCCCGTGATGAGATATTAGCGCATAATCATTAGTAGTCGTAGTTGCGTTTCTGCCATATTAATGACGTAATTTTAGGCGGTTGCCCAAGTGGGACTTTTTAGGACTTTTGAGTGGAGTATCAGAGGGGAGTCCATAGAATGTGTTGAAATGAAAATTTGCTTTCTAATATTTTTTTCCGTCTCCAACCCTAATTTTCCTCTACTATAACGGATTTTGTACCTCAAGAATTTCTGTGGCCCACTGTACACAGAACCTATCTACATAAGGCTGATTTTCTTTGAAATTTTACTCAATTTCTCTAAGATTTCCTGACCAAAATATTTATTATTCATGACTGAAAATCACAATAATTATTTTATTAATAGCTATATCTCAGTTCATGTTCGGTAAGGATCAGTAAAAAAATTACTGTAAATTATTAATTAAATATATGTAAACTTTGTTATTTTCAAATGACTGAAGTGAGATAATCTTACGACGATGTTTTAAAAGCTGACCATTTGGAGGCCTAGGAAATTATTTGGGGGGCCTGGCTCCGATGGACCCCAATGGCTAGACCCCTGCACGTCATAATACAGTTAAATATCAGCCAGGGCCTTATACAGAGTCGTTTTGACGTGTGATTGGCGTCATACTAAAGTCTGACTACTGCATGAAACATATGTTAGTCGAACTCGTTACTTATCCTAATATCTTTAAAGTTTACAACAACATATACATTTGAAAATAGGTTATTTAAAAATAGTGTACTTGCACTTCCTCCTCCATTTTTACCTCGATTATTCTCTTTATTAAGCCGTTCCTAAGTCAGATATTTTAATCTAAGCTGTTGGTCGGTAAGTTGTATTCTTCAGTCCTTCTTTGTAGTTAGAGAGCCTACGAGACGAAATAAGCTTTCTTCGGCTAAGACAGAATTCTTCGAGGCAGGCCCGAAACCAGTTATAGAGGTTTGGAGGTGCCAGGAATATGTTAGGGTGGGGCCAAGTCATTAAAAATTCTCTTACAAATGTCTAAACTGTGTTTTTGTATTAGTAATAACATTTTGTGTTGAGGTCTGGAGGGGCCAAGAAAAGTTTAGGTCTGGGCCAGGCTCCTCCTAGCCCCCCTTTAGTTTCGTGCCTGCTTCGAGGACAAACAGCTATGCCTATACCCCCTACGTAAAGTATGCTGAGTGAATTTCGATCATAGAAAATTTCTCTACAAACAAAATAACTTTATGTTAACAATCGTGAACAAACGATAAACAAGCGATCTACATGGTTTATTTTGAATTTCCGAAAATGCGTTCTTCCTGGCTCACGCTCATGTCGTTCTTTGTCTTTTTTGTCCCTTTCAGCATCGAGGCTATATGAGACTTGGATCTACAGCTTAATGTGGGATCCCAACCACATAAGCTCTCGCCGGCAATCGAACCCGGGTCTCCCACGCCGAAGTCGCATATACTAATCGAATAGCCACGAGGAGCTCCAGAGAAAGGCGAATGTGTATTGTATTGAATAGTCAATAATACTCAAATATAATCTTGTTCACTTTCTTTTACTGCGGAGCTCCCTCGTGGCTAAGCGGTAAGCGTACGTGCCTTTTGCATGGGAGGCCCGTGTTCGATTTTCGGTGGTAGCTCATGTAGTTCGGATCCCACGTAAGGCCACAGGTCCAAATCTCACGTAGCCTCGCTGCTGAAAAGGATGCTGAACTCAAATCAAATTAAAATAATTTTTAGGGGATACTCATATATTTTCATTATTGCTATTATTATTTCGAATATAACTTCCAGTAGACCCGCGTAGTGTAGCCACAAATGCTCTCGTCTTCGATGCGTGCGGTCCCGAGTTCGATTCCTGGTGAGGCACTCGGTAGAAAAAGCTTTTCCAGGCCAGCAATCCACAATGAGGGTTTCCTGAGTTTTCCTCATTCACACCAGGCAAACGCCGGGGTAGTCCTAACTTACAGATTCCTTTCTTCCTTCCCTTTCTCCGGATAGTGTGCTCGTCGAGGGACGTCACCCTTCATACGTAATGAGCTAAATGGCCAATGAAGCCGAAAGCCCAGAAATCTAAATCCTACATTCCTAAATATAACTTCCCTTTTCCACTTCGAAATTCAATGAGAAGTTAGTTATTTTACAGTGCAACCGAACTCTTGCACAAAGAACGTAAGAATTTGCACTGGGTAATGTTTTCCTTCTCTTTTTGTGTTACGTTGTTTTTTGTATGTATTGTCATGGGTGATTTTCCTGTAATGCTACAGTTTTCATGTAATTTCAAACTTGTAATCTTTCCGGAGAAGCTTTGGCATGTCGCGTAAATGTTTTTACCTCTGTGTCTGTAATTTATTAATTTGTACTGTAATCTGAAGTAATAATGTCATTGCTCTCAACAGCCAAAACCAACAACTACTACTAGTAGTACTATAATAATAATAATAATAATAATAATAATAATAATAATAATAATAATAATAATAATAATAATAATAATAATAATAATAATAATAATAATAATGCCAACAATGGTTAAAGTAATTTATTGACGTTAACTAGGAAGAATAATCTTTTAAGACGTGCCTGGAGTTGGCCCCCTCACTTCTCCCAAATTAAACCAAACTTCGCACATCGTTAGTGCATCGTTAGTGGACTAAGAACTAACGTTAGTGCTATCGAGTTTACGAGTAGTTGAAGATTTTGGTGCGAGGCCTAACTCCATATTAAATTATTTTCCCGCCCATCCTTATGAAGACAGATTTTCACCAAACTTATCACACCGTTAGTGCATCATTAGTGCACTAAAACGCACTAAGAGCTAACGTTAATGTTACCATATTTTGGGATTTATTTGAGATTTTCGGTGAGGGTCAACTTCAGAAATATTAAATTCCATACAAATTGATGTAGAAACATGGGGCTAATGGCAACTGTTAGACCATCGTTAGTACACTTAAACGCACTTAACACTGTTAGTGTTACCACATTTTGGATTTTTTGCAAGGTTTTTGGTGGGGCACAACTTCAGAATTATCAATTCCATACAAACTGTTAGTGTTTTCTAGAAGCACTAACAGTAAGAATGCACTAACGAATTGCACTAAATTTTTTGTTATCGCTTGAAGTGGGACAAGTTCAAGCTGACCCCCAAAGATAAATTACTTGTAGCACCTACACTAATGAAGCACTAACGTTAGGGGTTGGTGCACAAAGAAGCACTAACGATTGCACCAGAAGAGATCATTATTGCCTTGAATTAAGCGGACATTTGATACAGTGACAAATTCTCCATAAATTTCTTATGAGAGTTTCGTGACATGTAATTCGTCATAATTACATTAATAGTGAAGCATTAACGAACTTTAGTGTTTTCTAGGAGCACTATTTCTTTTAGTACTTAAAGTTGGAGCCAAGTTCACGCCAAAATACGTGTCTCCTACTTTGGTCTCCCGTAACACATATCCGGACCCCAGCCAAATCGGTTGTGTACAAGTAACGTCATTCGCTTCCTAGTTATAGCATGTAGGGCCACTTTGAGGCCCCGTATTTCGGAAATTTCTGCGTATGGGCCCAAACGCCAAAATACGTGTCCCTTACTTTGGACTCCCGTAACACATATCCGAACCCCAGACAAATCGGTTGTTTACACTTAAGACTGTTTCCTGGTAAGCCTGATGTCTTCTGTTACATTTGTGCCTGTACCAAACTTCCCCTCAAAACCGAAATATAACATCGTTTGTCAAGGTTTATATATAAAAGTAATCTTACATTCTCCTGGAAAGTTTATTTGCAACATCCACTATATTTCTAGGTACGTGAAGATGCTACAATCCATTTTCTTTTTGGTATAAATTGTTAATAAATCGTGAACAAACGAAAATTTTATGTGAACAATCGTGAACAAACGATCTGCATGGTTTATTTTCGATTTCTGAAAATGGGTTATGCTGCGTGAAGTTGGCACCGCCCATTTTGTTTTTCGTATAAATTGTTTATAAATCGTGAACAAACGAAAACTTTATGTGAACAATCGTGAACAAACGATGAACAAACGATCTGCATGGTTTATTTTCGATTTCTGAAAATGGGTTCTGCTGCGTGAAGTTGGCACCGCCCATTTTGTTTTTAGTATAAATTGTTTATAAATCGTGAACAAACGAAAATTTTATGTGAACAATCGTGAACAAACGATGAACAAACAATCTGCATGGTTTATTTTCGATTTCCAATAATTTTCAGGTACGTGAAGTTGACACCGCCCATTTTGTTTTTCGTATAAATTGTTTATAAATCTTGAACAAACGAAAAATTTTTGTGAACAATCATGAACAAACGATGAACAAACGATCTGCATGGTGTACTTTCGATTTCTGAAAATGGGTTCTGCTGCGTGAAATTGGCACCGCCCATTTTGTTTTCCGTATAAATTGTTTATAAATCGTGAACAAACGAAAATTTTATGTGAACAATCGTGAACAAACGATGAACAAACGATCTGCATGGTTGATTTTCGATTTCCAATAATTTTCAGGTACGTGAAGTTGGCACCGCCCATTTTGTTTTTCGTAAAAATTGTTTATAAATCCTGAACAAACGAAAACTTTATGTGAACAATCGTGAACAAACGATGAACAAACGATCTGCATGGTTGATTTTCGATTTCCAATAATTTTCAGGTACGTGAAGTTGGCAACGCCCATTTTGTTTTTCGTATAAATTGTTTATAAATCGTGAACAAACGAAAATTTTATGTGAACATTCGGGAACAAACGATGAACAAACGATTTGCATGGTTTATTTTCGATTTCTGAAAATGGGTTCTGCTGCGTGAAGTTGGCACCGCCCATTTTGTTTTTCGTATAAATTGTTTATAAATTGTGAACAAACGAAAATTTTAAGTGAACGATCGTGAACAAACGATGAACAAACGATCTGCGTTGTTTATTTTCGATTTTGAATAATTTTCAGGTACGTGAAGTTGGCACCGCCCATTTTGTTTTTCGTATAAATTTTTTATAAATCGTGAACAAACGAAAATTTTATGTGAACAATCGGGAACAAACGATGAACAAACGATTTGCATGGTTTATTTTCGATTTCTGAAAATGGGTTCTGCTGCGTGAAGTTGGCACCGCCCAGTTTGTTTTTCGTATAAATTGTTTATAAATTGTGAACAAACGAAAATTTTAAGTGAACGATCGTGAACAAACGATGAACAAACGATCTGCGTTGTTTATTTTTGATTTTGAATAATTTTCAGATACGTGAAGTTGGCACCGCCCATTTTGTTTTTCGTATAAATTGTTTATAAATCGTGAACAAACGAAAATTTTATGTGAACAATCGTGAACAAACGATGAACAAACGATCTGCATGGTTTATTTTCGATTTTGAATAATTTTCAGGTACGTGAAGTTGGCACTGCCCATTTTGTTTTTCGTATAAATTGTTTATGAAACGTGAACAATCGAAAATTTTGTGTGAACAATCGTGAACAAACGATGAACAAACGATTTGCATGGTTTATTTTCGATTTCTGAAAATGGGTTCTGCTGCGTGAAGTTGGCACCGCCCATTTTGTTTTTCGTATAAATTGTTTATAAACCGTGAACAAACGAAAATTTTATGTGAACAATCGTGAACAAACGATGAACAAACGATTTGCATGGTTTATTTTCGATTTCTGAAAATGGGTTCTGCTGCGTGAAGTTGGCACCGCCCATTTTGTTTTTCGTATAAATTGTTTATAAATCGTGAACAAACGAAATTTTTTTGTGAACAATCGTGAACAAACGATGAACAAACGATCTGCATGGTTTATTTTCGATTTTGAATAATTTTCAGGTACGTGAAGTTGGCACCGCCCATTTTGTTTTTCGTGTAAATTGTTTATAAATCCTGAACAAACGAAAAATTTTTGTGAACAATCGTGAACAAACGATGAACAAACGATCTGCATGGTTTATTTTCGATTTCTGAAAATGGGTTCTGCTGCGTGAAGTTGGCACCGCCCATTTTGTTTTCCGTATAAATTGTTTATAAATCGTGAACAAACGAAAATTTTATGTGAACAATCGTGAACAAACGATGAACAAACGATTTGCATGGTTTATTTTCGATTTCTGAAAATGGGTTCTGCTGCGTGAAGTTGGCACCGCCCATTTTGTTTTTCGTATAAATTGTTTATAAATCGTGAACAAACGAAAATTTTATGTGAACAATCGTGAACAAACGATGAACAAACGATCTACATGGTTTATTTTCAATTTCTGAAAATGGGTTCTGCCAGGTTCACACACATAAGCTTCTTAGGTACGGCAAGTGATCTTCAGAAATGGCAGACTACATATGATGATAATGATATTTACTTTGGTAAATAATGCTATTCAATACACGTAAATAATTGTTGCTTTACATTTAGTATTGTGTACTATATGCGTATATCAAAGTATGTGTATACTCCATTGCGCTTGTGTGTAGGAATTTTGTCTCCTCCCCTCCTCCTTTGAAAAAAAAAGATCGTACGAAGTCGCTAACTACAGTGCCTCAGATCAAACTTTAAATTCTAGATTTTTGTTCTATAGAATCTGTATTGACAAAAGATGTACATACAAATGAACGAATTAATTAATAATAAAAATAATAAAGGAAGAACTATTAAAGACATCCTCAAATTGGATTTGCATACCTATAAAATTTAAAATGAGGAGTTGTAACCCCAAATATTTTTCTTTGGATACGCCCTTACATAAAACAATTTACATGGTATTATGATTGATTGATTGATTGAGGCTTAATGAGGACATCAATACCGAGGCTATCTGTCCCCGTCACGAACCGTGTTGTTATGAATGTACTGTATGTTATACATACAGTACATTCATAATTACACGATTCGTACAGAATCGTATAGAATCGTACAAAATCTTCAGTGTATGTTCTTTGTTAATAGCTAGTGAAACTTATCAAGCGAAAAAAAAAAATAAAGTATAATAATTTCTTATAACTAAGTTGTCTTAATTATTGTAAAGCCATACTAATGCTCATAGTGGCATAAAATGTTAACTTACGTATTACGTTATTTATAATACGAAGCAGATTGGCAAAATATGATTAGCATTATACTTACAAACTCATTTCTTTACACCATTTATGGGTAGTAGTTTTAATAGTTAAAGTGTCTTACCTGTAATAGAAAGAGAAAAATAAATTAGTTACTATGTCTGAAAATATTTTAAGTAAACAATCTTATAATATGGAGAGATCATAACATTAATAACACAGAGTATGTGAATATGTGAGGTATATCTACATTTATTTCTAACACGCTATTATTTCTGAAATATTTTTCAATGATCCTTTAAACATCTTATACTCTACCTATATAATGTTTTAGAGAATTTTATATATATTCTAAACAACACAAAACAAAAAACAAAAACAAAAACAATACCGACAACGTTTGGGAGGTAGTTCTTGACAACAAGATAAGACGAAAAGTATAGACCAATCTGGGTGCACAAATGCTTCCTTTCGGAGTTATGGGCTGCCGAAAACATGAAAAATGAACTTTAAAGGTCCATAGCTGTAAAACATGTTACAGAATCCTGCAGTACTCACACATTTCGTATAGAGGGAGTTTGACTATGAGCATGTAATTTGAAGTACTCACCAACTACTTCTATAACAAGTGTTGCAGAAGTACCTTAGGATTGTGAAACATGGATATTTGGATAGGGCACATACTAGTTCCTAAGTGAAGTCTTGACCCGACTACGATACGTCCCATAGTTTTGGAGCTATGAATTTTTAAAGTTCATTTTTTCATGTTTTCGGCAGCCTATAACTTCGAAAAGAAACACTTGTGTACCCAGGTTTGTTTATACTTTTTGTCTTATCTTGGAGTCAGGAATCACCTCCCAAACGTTGTCAGTCAGCGTTGTTTTGAAACATCCTATACATCTATATCTATCTATCTATATATATCAGGAAGGATCTACAAGATCTGAAGTTCTCAGTTTAATCGTTACAAATTTATGTATATATACATAGCCTCCAAGTGAAAGAAACTTGACTAACTATATATATATATATATATATATATATATATATATATATATATATATATGTGTGTGTGTGTGTGTGTGTGTGTGTGTGTGTACTCTTTTAGAGAGCTAAAAACAATTTGTATTTATTAACAAATCATATCATTTGTGACTTTTTAATACTTCACTATTTTTTATGTATTATTTTGCAACAAACTTAAATTAGATTGTACGAATGATACTGTATACACATGAACAAGTTGATAATAATTCATTATTCTTAACACACACACACAAACGCGTCCAAAAGGGACACACAGAAGGCAAGTAGAGTTGTATAATTGAATTGTCAGCAGAAGAACAGGTCACTCAAAATGAGGAAACTTTTCGTTTCTGACTCTCATATGAATACGTATGTATATGGATATATGTTTGTCTCTCTCCGTGTGTGTGTATGTAGGGTTAAAAAAAAGAGCAAATGTTTAAAAATTTTTCATACCACTCAGTACGTTTCATGAGCAAGGAGAATTAAAATTCTCTTTTCTTGTAATTTATTAACAAGAAATGAAGAAGAAAAATGCGTGGTTTTACAGATATGTTTTCTCGACTATTAATGTATGTTGGGCAATTAACTGAAAAGTTTTTCTATTTTAGCTGTATGCCTTTGAGTATTAAAAGTTTACGGATGTGAGAAGAATATATGATGTTCTCGCCTTCTGTATGTGTTAATATACGAAGATTTTGTAATTACTCGGGAATTAATTTTTCATACAAGGAAGTGTTAAATTAAAATCAAAATGACAAAAAATTACATAGAAAAACTCCTTTTAATTTTTTACCCAATTAATTACGGATCTGTTACGCATATATATATATATATATATATATATATATATATATATATATATATATATATATATATATATATATAACACAATTACATATTAAAATTATATTTCCTTAGTTCTACTACATGAGTTGTTCCTTGTGTTGGACATGAAAAAATATGAATCGCTCTTTAAAATTAGGTTTCTTAAAATAGTCTTCGATGAACTACTTCATAACGTATTTACTGTATTTGTTACCTGTAGAACTATTGATAATAAACAAGCAAAAGTTTGATTATAAGTTAGACCAGTGGTTCTCAAACTTGTTGTTACCACGACCTACATTAAATATTTAAAAAAATATTTTGTGGCCCACCTACTTTTATTCAAATACACATTGCCATTCTACGTAATGGTGGGGGGGCGCGGTGGCTCAGTGGTAGAGCGTTCACCTCTGGTGCTTGGGGTCCCGGGTTCGATCCCAGTCCCCGCCAAGTGAACTTTGTGGTGGACAAACACCGTGCTCGTGGGTTTTCTCGGGGTACTCCCGTTTCCTCCCACTTTCTTCATTCCACCATTTCACTCATTTCTCATTATCACCGTCTCCTTTAGCCTAACCGGCATAACCGTGGGACGTAAAACTCAAAGATTTCATTTCATTTTCTACGTAATGGTGGTATTTCAATTTTGTAAATCATAATTCTAATTTTTTCATATAAAGGTAACACAGAGCTCACACTGTTGTCAACGCAATGCCCTACACCGTAACAGATTTTGACTCATCCATTCTCTTTCCATCCTAACCCAGCATCTCTACTGACTGTACAACAGAGCAGGGCTCTGAATAACCACTTATCTTCACCTCATTAACAAACGCTTTCAGTTTTCCCTTCCTGAATGGTGCTTACTTTACAACATATTTTCTGCATCAAAATAAAATTTTCACAATTAAAAAAAAAAAAAAACTTCTCGCGACCTACCAAAGAAACGGCCTGCGACCCACCAATAGGTCGCGTCCCACACTTTGAGAAACGCTGAGCTAGACGATTTACATAAGTTATTTAATAAAGCATGAAATAAACTATAATCAACACATAAATGTTTAATATAATTTGGTTAATCTAATTTTAATACGGTTGATTAGTTAATCTGGATTTTAAAATATGTTTCAGCACCGGATACATATGTGACATGTTAGCAACGCCACATGAGTTTCGAACCATAAGCTTTCACTGGAATCAAACCCGCGACTGAAACGCAGAACCCATGTACGCAAATACATATTGTAACGTACTACGTTCTTGTGTTTACAAATACCCAACATGTGCTTGCGTTTCCAAACATTCTACACGTGCTCCTTTTCATCAACAACTATCACGTGCACCTTACTACGGGTACTTCGGCTGCAGATGACGAAGACAACAGCGACATAATCAGTCACATGATGACGTAGGTACAGCAGTGCTACCGCCATACTGAAGCGGTTATATAACCAAGAAGATTCTATGGTCAGCTATCAGTCTCAGCTGGTCAATCTCTCCTTTAGCTTGCCCAGAGCTCTGGGAGATACTCAACACAAACCTATAGTTTGTTTCTGAACTCTAGACTTTCCTTCCTCCCGTTTAGCTAGCTTCGGAACTCTAGACTTTCCTTCCTCCCGGTTAGCTAGCTTCGGAACTCTAGACTTTCCTTCCTCCCGGTTAGCTAGCTTCGGAACTCTAGACTTTCCTTCCTCCCGGTTAGCTAGCTTCGGAACTCTAGACTTTCCTTCCTCCCGGTTAGCTAGCTTCGGAACTCTAGGCTTTCTTCCTCCCGTTTAGCTAGCTTCGGAACTCTAGACTTTCCTTCCTCCCGGTTAGTTAGCTTCGGAACTCTAGGCTTTCCTTCCTCCCGGTTAGCTAGCTTCGGAACTCTAGGCTTTCCTTCCTCCCGGTTAGCTAGCTTCGGAACTCTAGGCTTTCCTTCCTCCCGTTTAGCTAGCTTCGGAACTCTAGGCTTTCCTTCCTCCCGTTTAGCTAGCTTCGGAACTCTAGCCATTCCTTCCTTCCGGTTAGCTAGCTTCGGAACTCTAGACTTTCCTTCCTCCCGGTTAGCTAGCTTCGGAACTCTAGACTTTCCTTCCTCCCGGTTAGCTAGCTTCGGAACTCTAGGCTTTCCTTCCTCCCGGTTAGCTAGCTTCGGAACTCTAGACTTTCCTTCCTCCCGTTTAGCTAGCTTTGGAACTCTAGACTTTCCTTCCTCCCATTTAGCTAGCTTCGGAACTCTAGGCTTTCCTTCCTCCCGTTTAGCTAGCTTCGGAACTCTTAGACTTTCCTTCCATCCCTTGATTAGGAGTTGTATCGGGATTTCCAACTTCAGTCACTTGACTTGCTGCGGAGCTCTATGACTTTTAATGCTCTCTCTTTTTGCTTCGGAGCATTGGACAGTCCTAATCCACTCCACTTAGCTTGCTGCAGAGCTCTGTGGAGACCCTGCTCGGGCCTTGGGCCTTGCTATCTCTACCTTATATTAGAGAAATTACATCATTGTAGTATTTCTGTAAAATACTGTTTATGAAGGATTTTTGTAATAAAACCAATAGTGGGAATCGATTCCGGACTATAATTTTACTCTACCAAAGCTCTATCTACTCCTGCACAAGAAGAACTTTACAATATCCATGACTTTGCCCTTTATGATAAATCAAGTTTTCATTTCTCTTCACTATTAGTTAGTGTGCTATCTTTAGAAATTGTACGATACTCTTGAACACATACTGTTGGTCCTAAGTAGATTATTTTGAAAATGTAACATTATGGAAGACACGATCGCAAATACTGATTTCTCTGCAAGTTTGACATTTTTATGTGAAAAAAAAGAAGCAAAAAACAGATAGCTTTACCTGTAAGTTGAGACGGCATTTTGGAGGATAAACAGAAATAAGTATAGTCCAATTTATCGGTAAGCTATCGATTCTTATAGAATTTATAGTTAACTGTGAAACCAACAGTAATTAACACAGAACGTTTGAAATTTGAACAACTTTCTGCAGAACAAATGATACTCGACATACAAAGGTTGACTTGTAAGTTGAATGCTGTTATAGGTTGGAATATTTTATGCAACGAATGACGGTGAACATCGCTAGACAAGTTTCTGTACAAGTTATGTGATTTAATATTTTGAACAGTTTTCTCGGGAGTAAACGATAATCAACATATAAATGTTTAATTATAAGTTGGGCCCCTATTTCAGCGTAAATTGTACTGTATTGAACGAACAATGGTTAACTTAGATAAGTTTCTGAGAAAGTTTTGTGATCTTATAACTTCAACGGTTTTCTGTAGAATATACTAACATAAAGTTTAATTGTAAGTTGGAATCTCTATTAGGTTTGTAAAGCATTCTATGTTTGTAAAGCATTCTATGAAACAAACGATGGTAAACATAGACTAAATTACTATAAGATGTTTTCTTTTATGAACTGTAAGGTGTTCTTAGGTTACGAAAAATATTGTTTAGAACAAACTATTTCTGCTAAAATTATTCAAATACTCGTTATTCGAATAAATCGTTTTCCATTACTCAAATATTCGTTATTCGAATAATCCACTTCCCATCGCTCGAATATTCGTTATTCGAATATTTTTTGTTTCTCATTACTCGAAAATTCGTTATCCGGACAATCATTTCCCACAACTCGAATATTCATTATTCGAATAATTTATTTCCCATTACTCGAACTTTCGTTATTCGAATAATGTATTTCCCATTACTCGAATATTTGTTATTCGAATAATTTATTTCTCATTACTCGAATATTTGTTACTGGAATAATTTATTTCCAATTACTCAAATATTCGTTTTTGAATAATTTATTTCCCACTACTCGAACATTCGTTATTCGAATAATTTCCTTCCCATTACTTGAATATTCATTATTCGAATAATTTGTTTCCAATTACTTGAGTATTCCTTTTCAATATTCAAATAATTATTCGAATAACGATTTTTTTCGAATATTCGAATAATAAATATTCGAAGAATCCATTTCTAATATTCTCGAATTTCAACAGCATTAGAACAAACTATGCTTTAAATAGTTGCGTCTCTGTACAAATTTCGTTCCTCAATTTCAGGAACAGTTTTTCTTATGAAACACACAATAACCAACACAGGTACCTTTCTCAATAAATCGAACATTTTTATCTAAAATAATTTTCTTTGACACCAATAGTGTCAATATACATTTCTTCTACTGTACTTGAGTATGTTCTACACAACATTTTCACACCACATGCATAATATTTTGTATAATTAAGTATTCGGCATTTCTTTCAGCTTTATATTGCAATGATTTTTGGTAGAGTCTAATTAAACAGACCGGGATTTAATGGCTTCACCTATTTATTTATAAAAAAACATGTCGTTATAATTATTTACAAAGTTTCTTTATAATACAGTAAAATATTTCTCAGTGTTTAAAAAATCTCAGCACAGAGTAGTGGCTTTGGAGATAGGTATAATCGTCTTTGATTAAAGTAGGAACCGCTTCGTTCATTGCAATCTCAGGGGTAGGTAATTACAAGGAATCTCCTTTGTCCAACACGACCTCGAGAGATAGGATTCCTCAGTAGCTCAATGCAGTCCCAGGAAGGAAGTAGTTGTAATATGTCTCTTTCGCCCAATGCAGCTTCCAGAGATAACATTTAGAAGGATTTCTTCATAGCCTAATGCGTCCCCTGGAGAGAGGGGTTGGTAGGTTAATGATAAGTTGTTAACTGATACTTCTGTCCACTTGTGGTCCTCTTTTATATGTGTCCTCTGAAGGGGCGGTACATGAGGAGAAGGTCAACTATTTTCGGTTTCCTACCGAAGCAACTTCGTGATTTCCTGATGTTCTCCATCGTCTGTTGGTGACAATGTTTGTACAAAATAGAACGTGGTTATGAATGAAGCACGTGTTTATAGAGGTTGCTTACACGTGAGGGTATGGAACTCTACAATATATTAACTGAAAAACGAATTCCCTCGTAGTTATATTGTTAGAACTGGGTTCCATTCCGGGTGAGAGGTCATATGGTTCGTATCCCACGTTAAACTGTAGGTTCACGTCTCATATAGCCTAGGTGCTATACGGGACGCTGAACTCCAAATAAACAAATCAACAACTGTAAAAATGCCATGATTTCCAATCATTACCAAATACAACATGAAACAGACAAGCTAATTAACTAACCCTGTGGTCTATGGAATCCGGAGGTTCAATGCCGCATTCACGAAAGCTCCCCATTGACTTCTGTTCTTAACTATTTGATCCACTTTCTACTTTGTATTTATATTTCTGCGAGTTCCATCTTAATATTATCCTCCCATGTGTGCCTAGGTCTTCCTAGTGGACGTTTTCCGACTTGATTTTCAGTAAAAACTTTAAAAGCGTTCTTACTTTCTTCCATTCTGGCTACATGATCTGTGCATCTGAGTCTTCTAGACTTGATGACCCCTAACAATGTTTGGTAAACTGTATATATATTATGCAGTTCCTTGTTACGAAGTTTCCGCCGTTCCCCATAAACGTTCCTCTTGAGTCCGAATATTCGTTTCGGCATTTTATACTGAAATATGTTGTCTGCGTTCTTTCCTTAAAGTAAGTGACCATGTTTCGCAACCATACAGCACAACAAGGATGATTACCATATGAAACAGAGAAACAAGAGATGAAAAATAGGAAATTATCTCTTAATCATTGAAGCTTAATTACTAGTTGAAATTACGCAGTTGGTAACTGGTAAACAAGCATATTTTTCCTTAATAGTACACTGCGTTAATTTCTAAGTTATATATGTTATTACCATCTTCAAGCTATATTTGTATTGAAGTGATAAATACATTGCAAATTCTTCTGTGTACATAATGAACCAAGAAGGAACAATAATATTAATAATGCTCGACTACGGTCTCTGAACGATCTTTCTCTTTGCAAAGAAAACTATTGGTATGAAGTTCTCTGCACATGTACATTTACAGTCTCTTTCACATCAAATACAGGGCTTGTATGCCACGTTAAGTAAAAATTCGTAGAAAAGGTAGAGCGTTCCCTGAAGTTCCAGTTTAACAAGACTCTATTTTAGTTATACATACATACATGTGGTTGTATGCTCTAAGCTAACAGTAATAGTTTGCGGGAAGCGCATACAAAGAGTTTTGTAGGTACAGCCAAGAGGCGTACCCTTGTTTGTTGTATTGAAGCAGCAGGGATAGTTAATTTTTCCCCCTTTATTTGTAACCTCTCATACGCACACATACACATACACATATATGGAGGAAGGGAAACTCGCGTTACATGCACCAGAACATGCTTGCAAACTTTATTTCATCACACAAAAAGCACCCAGCAGACAAGCGTATATAATGACGGGGAGGTCAAGACCTCTGTGTAACAACAAAGACCAGCCGTCTTTTCATTAAACACCTCTACTGTTTTATTTTTCTCAATGTTTTAAACTGTACTATGACAATATTTTGTAAAGTTTTCTATAATACACTTGAGTTTCAATTTAGAACATTGTGTGTTGTTTTGCTTGGCAATTTCTCAAGACAACTTTCTGGAAACAAATAATATGTGGTAATGTTTTGTCTCTCCAAAACAATCTATTATGTAAATTCAAAAATTGAGTTTAGTTCAATATGTTTGTGCAGGAAAATCCAGGGCCACATGGCGATTGGAAAGGTGAGTCTAGTGGCTTGTTAATTTAAGTTATAACAGGTAAGGTTTAAGTATCAAATTGTCTCGGTTTCAGACCTAACAACTAGGAAAAAGACAATTTTTCAATCACTGTTATAGGGATTTATTTAAGAGGTCTTGGTGGCTCAACAGTAGAGCATCCTTAGATTGAACCCAGGCCAAGTGAATTTGTAGTGAACAACATCGTACCTCTGGGTTTTCTCGGGATTCTCCCATCTTATTACTCTACCAATTATCCCATACCTATACAGTTTCATTAATTATCCAAATTCTTTGGTCTAAAAGGCTTGGTTCGTAAAGCTGGATGATTTCATTTTATCTAGGGCGTTATGCTTAGTAAAATACCTGCTGATAGCGTTTTCATTTATTTATTTATTTATTGAAAGATACAAGTTGTATCACCCAATTACAGTGTCTGTAATAATATACTGTGCCAACATCTATGTGCTTCCCATACATAAAGAATTATTTGTAATCTTACCTTGCATACATCCGCTCTAAACTTTCTTATACTATTCAACAATGACATCCAATTTAATATTAGATTTCATTGACCTCCTGTAACTCATTCTCCATACTGGTCACTTTCTCATAGTACAGTAGAAAACAGTTAAATCGATTCCCGATATCTCGACAATCCTTATAACTCGACGATTTTTTAAAATTGCTAAATGACTTTTAGGATTTAGGATTTTTGAGTTCGGGGCTTTCGGCATCTAAGGCCTTCACATTTGAGGATGACGTCCCTCGGTGAGCAAACAATCCGGGGAAAGGGAAAAAGGAAGGATTGGGGAAGGAAGGAAGCGGCCTGAGACCTATAAGTTAGGTACCATCCCGGCATTTGCCTGGTGTGAACGAGGAAAACCCAGGACAACCTCATTCAGGGTGGCTGGCCTGAAAAAGCGTTTTACCCTTTTTTGTCCGAGTGCCCCCACCGGGAATCGAACCCGGGACCGCTCTAAATCACTTTTGTTGCTTACAAAACATTATCTTTCAAATAATGTGATGATTATTAATAACTAGACTGTACTAACTTCTAACATCGTTTATACGGCACAAACCGTAACGGAACATTTTAATTACTGTAGGATTGTAGTTACAGTATATGTATCAGTATATACAGGGTGTTTCAAAACAACACTGACAACGTTTGGGAGGACCGTGCTTGTGGGTTTTCCTGGGGGTCTCCCGCTTTCTCCCACTTTCTTCATTCCACTACTTCACTCATTTCTCATTATCACCGTCTCCTTTAGCCTAACCGGTATAACCGTGGGACGTAAAACTCGGAGATTTCATTTCATTTCAACGTTTGGGAGGTGATTCCTCACAGTAAGATAAGAAAAAATATAGACCAACCTGGGTGTATAAATGCTTTCTTTCGGAGTTATAGGCTGCCGAAAACACGAAAAATTGAACTTTAAAGGTCCATAGCTCCAAAACTATAGAACCTACCGTAGACGAATCAATACTTCACTTAGGAACTAATAGGGGCTATGTGCCCTATCCACATATCCAAGTTTCACAATCCTGCGGTACTTTCGCAACAATTTTCATGAAGGTAGTTGGAGTGCACTTCAAATAATATGCCTGTAGCCAAACTACGTCTATAAAAATTGCTTCGGAAGTATCTTAAGATTCTGAAACATGTATTTTTGGAAAGCCCACATATGGACCATTAAACTTAATTTTTTCATATTTTCGGCAGCCTATAACTAGGAAAGAAAACATTTGTGCATCCAGGTTGGTCTATACTTTTTGTATTATCTTGGTGTCAAGAATCACCTCCCAACCGTTGTCGGTGTTGTTTTGAAACACCCTGTATATGAGTATGAATGTCCACATTTTTCTGGTTCTTTTCATAATTTTTTTACAGTATTCATTTTTTGCAAAATTTTCTCCCTTTCCCTTTATGACACTAATTCTTGGAACATTCTAACGACTTTTGATGAAATATTTTGTTCTTTTCGTGAAAAGTTAAGTATACTTCCATTCCTCCTCTTAACAACGAAGTGGTTTTTGTAGCCTTCTGGTAAAGCTGCATGACGACGAAACGAGTATAAAGGACAGTCTAGTATTACGGATTTTTTCTCTACAAAGTAGTTGTTTCTTGAATTTCGCACGTAAGGTTTTCTTTTCTAACTTTTAACAATTATTTTAGGGTATGTTATACTTTTCTGAGTCCTATATTGAGAGAGAATTTCCATTAGAATAATATGCAGAAAAATATTATGAGTTATGAATAAATTACCCCCTTGTTTCATCAATTTCGACATTTTTGGTACTAACTCGTCATTCTCTTAGCCCACATTAGATCGAGTTTGCGTAACTCTGCTGTATTTGGGCGGAGTCTGTCACAATAAAAGAAAATGATATTTTAATGGCTTACATGTTAGAAACACTTTTTTTGGTCTCTAAAGTAAATTAATAGTAACAACATTAATTAAAACTTTTTTAAATATGATTTTTAAATTCACCACAAATAGTTCAATTAATAGTGTTATTACTAATGTTAATCTAATCCTACGTAAACTAGTTTACCTCTGGTGCGTGGGGTACCTGGTTTGAACCCAGCTCGCGCCGAGTGAAATTTGTTGTGGACAAACACCGTGTGCGTGGATTTCCACGGGATTCCCTCGTTTCCACAAACTTTCTTCACCATTCCACGATTTCATTCATTTCTTATCTTCACCCCTTTAGCCTACACGACATAACCGTGGAACGTAAAACTCAAAGATTTCATTTCGTTTTTCCTATATAAACTATCCTAAATAGAGTACGAACACATTATACGATAGCACTATCAACTTTTATGGTGTGAAGTAACTCATTAATGAAGAAAGAAAATCTTAAAGTAAGTTAATTTCAGAAGAGTGACTAATGTTTCCCATGAGAAAATAAATTTCTGATCTTGCTTCAATTTTCCTCTCGAAAACGTTATAACCATATAAGATGCATATGAAACATATTGTAGCAAGTCACAAAAAGAATCCCACAAACATAGTATGGTTGTTGATATTATGCCAGTTTAAATACTTTTTCACACTTGTAACAATAATGTTGATATGAGGTGCTTCACCAACCACACTGAATGAATACTTGTTTATAAGTTTATTAATTCTATTTTTCAGGGAAGTAAGATGTGTAGTAATATATGAAGCTCTTCATACTAAAATTATTGTGTAAGTTTGAAAAAAACAAATGTCTAAACTGACGGAATATCAACAACCATGCTACGTTCATGGGATTCTTTTTGTGATTTGTTACAATATGTTTCATATGCATCTTACATGGTTGTAACGGTTAATGCTTGAACTTCATTCAACTTCGTTCAAGCTCCGTTAATAGTGGGTCTTGACCTTTATAACCTCGATGCTGCATATAAACCTAAAACAGAAGCTCTTGAATAATGGTCAGACTTTAAAGATATTTCCTTAGTATTAAAAATAACAGTGTTACACTTTAGTATACGCGTTTAGCTTCATTTTTAAAAAAGAGTAACAAATCAGAATATTATCGTTTGACGTAACATCAGAAAAACAATGTGTTGTTACATTTCTAAACAACTAAGTTTCGCTTCACAGAGCGAAAGAAATGAAACCTAATCTTGGGATGCAGAATCGATCGCAGAAAATCGGATCTCAATATCTCTGACCGTTTTCATTGTGTGGCAATCAGTATTGAAACCGGAAGTAATATTTAAAGTAAACCACTTCCGGCATTGGTAGAGTATTCGGGATAGTCATGGTATTGTACGTTGCCTTGAAACACTGAATTGTTTACGAAAAAAAATTCTTGGTATCTGTTGCAGTTTTCGTTTCATACGTTGAGCATTAAAACCAAAAAATGAGTAATACGAACCACTTCCGGTTTGAATAGAAGGTTTAATGGAGAAGAAGGAATTTCTTCTTGGGGCGCTGAATCGATTTCAAGAAACACTGCATCTTGATATCCTTTACCGTTTTTGCTCTGGTGCCTGTCGACAGACAGACGGCAAAATTGTTTTACCTTTATAATGTATGTATGCATTAAGATAACTTTTATGTTTTCGTATTTCACAATGTTATGAGTTACATTTATATATATATATATATATATATATATATATATATATATATATATATATATATATATATATATATATATATATATATATATATATATATATATATACAGTGGCGTATTTACGATTTTGTTTCGGGAGGGGCTTTGCTAACTTTCGGGGGGGATTTGCCTGAAAATATGAAAATTCTGCAAGATATTTCATATACTTTACTATAGTAAGTAAGATTTCGGGGGGGGCTTAAGCCCGGAAGCCCCCCCTAAATACGCCCCCCCTTCATATATATTACTGTATATATATATATATATATATATATATATATATATATATATATATAATACATTGACTCCTTTTCGAAGTATTGTCGCTATTGAAGACGTCGTACCTTTTATTGTAAAATATGCTGATATAAATCTCATTAAATATCGAAATAGCTGTTTTCATATGTACTTTGTTCTCAAAGATATGTTAAAGATCTCCGTTCCTCTTTACGTCATACTTGCATTTCATACACAATCTTCTCTTGAATCTTTGCTATAAAGAGTTCTGTACATGCAAAAATTCTTTGATACCATGTTCTGCTTCCGTTTGCTTCGTCATCTTGATCATCTTATTTCCTTCCCCATACTCCCTGCAGTGTCACAGTACCAGGACAAGAAAAAGAAGAAGATGATGGTTAAAAAAAAGACAATATGAAGAAAATTGAAAGTAGGAAGATAGAACAAAAAAAAAAGTATGTTCCTTTACAGAGAAGAGAAGCAGCGTACAACTCAATTTTAAAGGCAGAAGTTGGTGCTAATATTCTACGTCACTCGCTGTAGAACCAATTACGTCATTTCTTTTGGGGATTTTCGTCTCTTAGTTCTCCTGTAATTTTTTTCTTCGTCTTTGCTGATTAATTCCGTTTTTGATTCTGCTGTTTCGTGTGTAGTGAAGGAGACAGAGAGAGAGAAAGCGAAATAAGCAGAAGAGGCAAGAAGGGTAAAGGGATCGTGGTAGAAAGACATTTTATTTGACATCCTGCAGGAATTTGCCGAAGACGATCCTTATCTTCATAACATTTTGAGCGAATTTTGAGTGTCTCTTTCTCCCTCTCTTCTCGAAGGGAACAAGGAAGAATTTCTGCAAATCTTATGATAACTACTACCAGAATCACAAGTACTCTTGACAATAAGCCGATTTTCAAGTACCAACCTCTCTTGTCTTCGTTGCGGAAGACGCATCTTTCCAAGAAATTATCATCTTGTAAGTACAACAGCAATATCTTTCTTCTACATTTGTCTGCTCTCTCTTATTCAAGATACATAATTGTGAGGAAGTTAGATATTTCTACTGATAAATCTATTTTACAATCTTAGTAATAAGGTAAAAAAAAAAATCTCTCTCTCTTTCACAGTTATCATGCCTTGTAACCTTTTACCTGAAGAAGAACGCTCCGGATTCACTTTCATCTCATTGTTTGTATTTTAATTCTACTGTTTATTAAAAATTATTTATTTTGTACTCTGTATTACAAAATAAATACAAATATTATTTAAAAAGTAGTTAACAAGCAACACAGAGAGCATGATAAGTCATCAATTACCGTTGAGTTCATTTTTCTAGTCGCTGCCATAACCTAGATTTTAGGATAATTCAAATTCTGGTCACACTGTAATTTCTATGGATAGCAACACTGAACGTTCTTCTGATTCATATTTTTGGGTGTAGAATAACATTATCTGTTACTGAAGTAAGTTACATTTCATTATCTCTTTTCACTCACGAAAAACTGGCAAAAGAAAAATTGATAGCTTTTGAAAAATATTTAGTAGTCTGCCCCCTTAAGGTATGAAAAGAACTCACCTACCGAATTGATGTTTGTCCTGTGGCGAATGGTGCTCACATTCCACACTAAGCAAAAAACTGTATGTGTTGCTCTTTAATTTGATGCATTATTTATAACTATATTTTAAATGTAATAAGTCCTACGAAGCCTTAATGCCCCGATATTCATTTTGAAACACGCTGTGTTGTTACCTACTAACTTGCTCAATGGTGGAAGTTTAAATCTCAAAATTCCCACCTTGGCTTACGGCACAGACTGGAACAAATTGATTCGAGCTTTCTGGAAACGGCATCAGTGCAAATAAAACTGCTCTTTAACAAAAATCATAATATTTTGGTTCGTAACACATCCATACAAAATAATAATCAATGCTAATACAATTATCCTTATGTGGCCCCGAGGAGTACGGTGGCTCAGTGGTTGAGCGCTTACCTCTGATGTGTAGGATCCCTAGTTCGATCCCTGGCCATGTAAGTTTGTGGTGGGCAACATCGTGCTCGTGTTTTTTCTCGTGGTACTCCCGTTTCCTCCCACTTTCTCATTCCACAAATTCTTTGATCATCATTCACTTGCTTTAATCATCATCTCCCTTAGCCTCACAGACAAAATAGTGGGATGTTAAACGCAAATAATTCATTTCCCTTCTGTGGCCTAACAAAAGTAGTTTTGAAAATAAAGTGAAATCAAATATTTTAGTTTAACATCCAACGATTATGCGTTTTAGGCTAAGAGAGACGATGATTAAAGCAAAGAGAATGATGACGGATGAATCAGTGGAATGACAAAGTGGGAGGAAACTGGAGTACCGAGAGAAAATTGACAGACATGATGTTGTCCACCACACGATGTTGTCAATCCTACTTGGAAGGAACGAACCAGGGATCCAGCGCACTAGAGGTAAGTGCTCCTCCACCGAACCTCCGAAAGTACTTTTGTGAAAATGTTACAAAAAGATTGAATGTGCAAATTGGTCTAATGTCCGACTCATTTGCGTATTTCTATGTCCCTGGTTCGATCCCTTGTCAAGTAAGTTTGTGGTGGAGAACATCGTATCTGTGGGTTTTCTCGGAGTACTCCCGTTTCCTCCCAGTTTCTCATTCCATCAATTATTCCTTCATCGTTCACTTGCCTTAAAAGTCCCTATTACTGCGAAATTAAAATACCGCTAATTTTACAATAATTATGTGATATCTTCAAATAGATAAAAGATAATCGAAAAGTGGATCAAGACCTCCCTAGACGATGTTATTTTGTATGAGGTACCATTATCACGAGTCACCGTATTCAGTTATTTAGAAACGCGAAAATAAATGCCGATTTTCTAAATGGTTGGAAATTGAAAGCAAATAAATGAGTCTTGATAACGTTATCTCACGCAAAATAATATTGTCTAGGGAGGTCTTGTTCCACTTTTCGATTATCTTTTTATCTATTTGAAGATATCACATAATTATTGTAAAATTAGCAGTATTTTAATTTCGCAGTGATGAGGCCTCTTAATCATCGCCTCCCTTAGCCTAAGGGGCATAATCGTGGGCATTAAAAACTTAAATATTTCATTTAATGTATTTCTGAAATGTGTAAACGAACACATTTTTCTTAGCAGCAGATTTTATTGTATTATTTCTTTCCTCCTAACAATGAAATACACATACAACTTGTTAAAAAGATATTTGCAAGTTTAGAAATTTAAAACAGCAAGAATCAAGCAAAGAGCTCGTCCGTGACAAAGAGGTTAGCGTGCGCGCCTTTGGCGTGGGATACCGCATTCGATTGCCGGCGTGAGCTCATGTGGTTCGGATTCCACGTCAATCAGTGGGTCCAAGTCTAATATAGCCTCGCTTCTGAAAAAGACGTTAAACTTAAAATCAAATCAAAAATAATCAAGCAAACTTACAAATCTGAGTATTAAACTGAAAGATGCAAACAGATTGTCATTTTACTGTATTAAAAATTTTCTCTTTATTTTAGAAGCATCGACCTCTTTCATCTCCGATAATAAATCAAATGATTTTATTTGGATTTGAGTGCTCCAGAAGTCTTTAAAATTCAATAAAAACTTAAATCTCAACTGAGTGCCAATAAAATTCATTGTTTTCACTGTTAAACAGAATCCTGAATTCCTTTCAGGGTCTTCCGAGTTCAGCAAGGTAATGACATACAGTCTTTCTTCGAAAACTAAAAGGGGAGAAAAAATTTATTGTTTCAAAATGCCACAGTGTTCCTTTCAGAGGGTCTAGTTTTCCAATCTTAAGGTAATTATCAATTAGATAAATCGTTTACGTCATTCTTTGTCTCCCTATCAGCATCCCGTAACCATTGATGACTCCTCTCACATATCACTGGGATTTTCAGATCATTTAGGCGAGATGAGCATTGAAAAAAAAAAAAGAAAAAGAAACCTAGATAAATGAATGACGAAAATCTTTTTCTAAAATAAAAAGATAAGAAAAATTCGATTCATTTACATTCTTTATGCTACCGCAAGCAAGATTTATAGTGACGTATGCATATATATATATATATATATATATATATATATATATATATATATATATATATATATATATATGCATGTTAGAGAGAAGAACGGGTTCCAGAGTCGATAGGCAGACAAATCGATGGCAGGCGGATATTGCTCTCCGCTTCTGCCGCCATCGATTGGTTGAATTTCACGTGTCATTGGCTGAAATTGTGGGGGGTCCAGAGTGCTCTATAGGGCCATTCAAAGAAGTTTATGTTGACAGATATTTCTCGAATGAAATGCATGCTTGTAAGTGTGTGTGTGTGTGTGTGTATTTGTGTGTACATATATCTATCTATTGATACTATATAGTGTGTTCGAGAGCAAAGGCTTTTTTGGTTAACCGAGTTTGAAAAATACCAGCAAATCACAACCACACCAAACCACTATAAAGCGACACTGATACACTGTAGATAATGTATTATATGGTAACTGCCAAAGTGTTATATCTTTAAACCTATAGATTTACGACTTTATGTAATACTTTACAATGTGACTTTCTGAGGTGGAAATTATCGGTTTTAAATATATAAACTGTTCAAGATAAAACAGGCTTAAAATTTACTTGGACTGGGTTTCTTTAGCTGCTTCTTACAGTGCAGTTCTCTTTATTATTTATTTATTTATTTATATTTACTAGGTGAAAATTTTATTTTCTTATATTTTCCACTAGCGTTGATTACCCGTTTCGCTGAATTGAAATAAAAACTTTAAATGCAGAACTCCTTTATATATCTCGCCCCCTCCCCCAAGTTGCGGGGCTGAATTTGGATTTAAACGACATCGAAGTGTCACTGTTTATCTCAGAGACACCGAAAACTATGGATTCGGCACTAATATCGGTCATTTCCGATCGTTTTTTTTATATATATCGCTCCCTCCCTTCCCCTAAGTTGCACCTTCAAATTGAAATAATAAAAAGCATCCCAGGTCCGAAACTCATCTACAGTATGTTGAAAATTTGATCGTGATTGACATAGTGGTTCAAGAGTTATTAGGTCACAAATGTAGTCACTTTCGTTTTTATGTATTTTTATACATATCTTCCCCTCCCATAAGTTGTAACGTCAAAGTGAAATGATACAAAACCATCCCAGACCCGAACTCATCTATGTGGCAAATTTGATCGAAATCGGTCGCATGGTTCAAGGGTTATTTAAGTTCTATTTATTTTATGTATATCTCCCCACCTACCCCTACGAGCTCCTCGGTGGCTAAGCGGTTAGTGTACGCGCGTTTGGCATGGAAGACCCGGGTTCGATTCCTGGCGGGAGCTCATGTGGTTCAGATTTCACGTTAATCAGTAGGTCCCGTCTCATATAGCCTTGCTGCTGAAATGGATGTTAAACTCAAAATCAACTTAACCTCCTCCCCTACGCTGTACCGTCAAAGTGAAACGATAGAAACCATGCCAGGCCCTCACTTCATTAATATTGAAAATTTGATCGAGATCGGTCTGGTGGTTCAAGAGACATTAAGTCATATACATAGTCACTTTCATTGTTATATATATATAGAGTAATGTACGAGAGATAATTATTTATAGTTTATATTCACCATTCGACTCAAAAAGGATCGGAGTTCTCTGCTCGCGGCAAGTGAATTTTGTGGCAGACAAACACCGGTTTTCTTGGAGTTCCCCATCATCATCATCACCATGTCCCTTAACCTCAGTGGATAATTATGAGATGTTAAATTAGAAATATTGTTTTTTTTTTTTCAGAACGAGTGTGCCAGTTCCTTTACCTGTACAGGTAGGCCTATGTCTGTTCAACATTAACTCTCTTAAACTTAATTAGGTTTTAATAAAAATTTGAAATGAAGTTTCATTCAAGTAGGAAATAAGCTTGTTCCTTGGCGTCAAGGATAATGGTATAAAATACACTTTAACATTTGGACACCATTAATCCACTAAATATGAGGGTAACCCCAAAAGTAAAGTCTCCAAAGCACTGAGGAGGCAAGGGAACTATTCGTGCACCTGTTTGCAACACTGTCATGTTTGTTGTTTCCTACATTCCCCAAACAAAGTACTCGCGCATCTTGCTGGTGGCAGCGCAAAAGACGTTGAACCGATTGCAATTCATGGGCAATTGACGGAAGTGTATGGCAATTCATGCATGAGTGCCCGAAAGGTCCGCAAATGTCGTAGGGCGTTTGCAACTGGTCATACTGAAATTGAAGACATAGAAAAGGAGAGGAAGACCGTCAATTTCCGAACAAACAGCCTCGAAGATTGAGTAAAACAGTGACTAGCACTTTTGTTACTGGTTGGAACGCGCTTTAGCAATGATAACGAAATGAAAGATAAGGTTCAACGATTCCTCAAACGCATGATGACAAGCGGACATGACGTGGACAAACAAAAGTTGCCACAGCACTTACAAAAATGCATTGACCCCAACGCCAATTATGTATTTTAAAAAAGTAGATAAAGGCACGAGCTTTAAAATTATGTAAATATTACTGAAAATAAACGTTTCCTTGCCTTTCTAATAATAAGATATATTACCTCTGGAATTACTCTCATACGTTTCCAATACTTCAATGAAGTTGATATGATTTCGGGTAGAGTCACTGGATCAGGTCTCAGAAGCAAGACCTAATCAAAAAAGTAACCTAAGTGACGTGGGTGACCTTGTTAGCACATACCAGCCCCGCCACTCTCCACCACAGTAAAATATGGTTGCATTAAATAGTGTTACATAAATGTGTTTTGAGCAGAAGTTAACCAACATTACAAAACTTAAGACGTAAGAACATTGTCATAAGACCGCCCAACTATGAGATATGTAATTTTGATATTGCTTTGAAATAGATATAACAAAATATTTACCTACAGAAGGTATTTTGATCAATTAATGCGGTACCACAAGCTAATAGTGAAGTATTTGCTTATTGCAGAGAACATACACACATCAGTAATAAGCATAATGTGCTAGATACATATCAATAGATACACACTGTGTAAACAAAACATGGTAGCTATATTACCAAATAGACAATTAAAGGCGTATGGTTAATTTTTTCCTTCAAAAGTGAGATATTATACCGTATATGTGCTGTAGAAACATGAATAAATTACCTATTAGTGACACCTACCCACCCACGCATCCATACTCATAAACATATGCATTCCCGTTACATACATGCATATACCCACAATATCGTCACTCTTCACTAGAAATTAAAGGGAAAGAGAAAAAAAAAGCATGCCGCTATCGCTAACATTGCAAGCATTAGTTCGCCTGCAGAAGTTTCATGATGAGTTTTCATAAACTATCTATTTTCTCTGTTCCTGTTCGTTATCCCCTCTCCGTGTCAGGACAAGCGCTGTTTAATCTACTGCAGCACAGAACAAACTTTGAGGTAATTATATACTGTCCTGCTTTTTTTTTAGTTCTCTCTCTCTCTCTTTTTTCTTCCTTTCTTTGTTTCATTTTTCGTCCGAGCGGGAGCCATTGTAATGATCTACCAGCACAATGCCGTTCTAAAAATCCAGCAACCACTGCCGCGCTGAGGCAGCAAGAGCAATATAAAAAATGAGCATGCGTGTTAAAATATATATTCCAAATATGAAATTCAGTATTTACATTGAGTATAGCTCCTCTTTTACTTTCTCCCTCCATTTACCTGCTGAATTATATGTACAAAGACTTCAATATCTAATTATATCAATCACTTATATCTATAACAGGATTTTGAAAACTTTTCTCTCGGCAGTTAACATAATGTCATGTCGTTGGACATTAAAAGTGTTGTGCATTGTTATGTAATACATAGATGCACTTTACAATTCTATATATTCATAAATGAAACGGAAAGTTTATTACAGTTTGAGCAAAATCACAAATTAAATATAATATTTTAAAGTAAAAAACAATGGCTCAAGTATTTCCAAAGCTTATATAATTTATTTTATTATTCTTACTACAGTTTGTAGAGCTGATATAGGCTTTAATTTTATGTTCATGGACCTAACATTATATAACTTTTAATTTTCCACTCATTCCCGTATATTACATAGAATATATTACATTTCATTTTGTACTTTTATTAGTAGCTGTTTATATAGAATATATATTTAATTTTTCACTCTTACTAGTGTCTACATACAGTATAACTTTTCATTTTTCACTCTTTGGCGTTTTTAAAAGGTATATAACTTTTCATTTTTCACTCTTTGGCGTTTTCATTGAGTATATAACTTTTCATTTTTCACTCTTTGGCGTTTTTAAAAGTATATAACTTTTCATTTTTCACTCTTTGGCGTTTTCAATGAGTATATAACTTTTCATTTTTCACTTTTTGGCGTTTTTAAAAAGGATATAACTTTTCATTTTTCACTATTTGGCGTTTTCATAGAGTATATAACTTTTCATTTTTCACTCTGGCGTTTTCATAGAGTATATAACTTTTCATTTTCCACTCTTAGGCGTTTCAATAGAGTATATAACTTTTCATTTTCACTCTCTGGCGTTTTCATAGAGTATATTAACTTTTCATTTTTCACTCTTTGGTGTTTTCATAGAGTATATTAACTTTTCATTTTTCACTCTTTGGCGTTTTTATAGAGTTTATTATCTTTTCATTTTTCACTCTGGCGTTTTCATAGAGTATATTAACTTTTCATTTTTCACTCTTTGGCGTTTTCATAGAGTATATAACTTTTCATTTTTCACTCTTTGGCGTTTTCATAGAGTATATAACTTTTCATTTTTCACTCTTTGGTGTTTTCATAGAGTATATAACTTTTCATTTTTCACTCTTTGGTGTTTTCATTGAGTATATAACTTCATTTTTCACACTTTGGCGTTTTCAAGGTTTGTTGGTTGAATAGGGTTCAGCGTTCTTTTCAAGAGTGAGGTTATATGAGACGTACAGGTCGAATATTACCGGGACAAGATGCGAATTTTCCCCTAAAACACATTATGATCCCTATTTCCTCCTAAGAAAGTAACTGAAGCATCCTTGCAGGAATGCTTGTTACTTATCTGAAATGAGATTTTGTGATCAAACACATTTGGGATAATTCCACTGCTATTTTTGCCATTTCATGTAATTAAATCTGATAATAAAAATTAGTTGATTGATAATTTTAATCTGTTTATAGCTGTATTCCGAAATAAGAGATGTACACTATTCTACTTTCTGCTACTTCTAATTTTATACTTATAATTACAAAATACATTCTTCTTTTTCATGCTGTTTTCACTGTCGTTTAGTTTAACTATTTTATTATGTCTACAGTTGTCTGTTGCTATTGTATCCCCATACGCTTCGGATCATCCCCGGAAGTGAATTTGGATAATGGCTTTGTACTAAATACATATAACGAAGTAATACATACATTTACAGATGTCTTACATTTTACATATATTATGTAAGATCGTTCAATTCTGTATTCTAAACACATTTTAAAGGTTAGGTACTGGTATCCCAGATAATGTTATATAGCCCATTTAATTAGTGTTGCTAAGTTGATTTATAACAATTAAGTTGATTTATATAACAATTTTCTTCTTTATTGCTGTTATCAGATAATCATACTTATGTATGTGTTCGGAGACGGAAGGCGTCATTCATTTTAAACTCTCGTGCCTTTACTTTCTACAGGGTGGCGCATGAACAGCTGGCATATTTCAATATTACATGCTACCTTCATTAATGGAATAAAGATTAATATATCACGTTAGTATTTACTGGTTACTACATTTATGGAAAATTGTCTCGATGCAACACATGTTCAGTATGGGCATTTTTACACCGAATAATGTCTTCAAGGCGGCTGCACGTGTTTTTTTTTTTTTTTTGTTTTTTTTGTTTTTTTTTTTTACCACTCTCCGACACATCTCACATGCGCGCTCGAATTTCCAAAATATTTTTTGAGTTTAATCGGTAGAGTCTGTCCTTTAAGTACCTCCTACAGAAAAGAAGTCACAGGAATTTAAATAAAAACAAAATACTTTCGTTTGCTGTAATGCGGAGAAACGTACTTGTTCGACCATTCTTTTCCTTTCAATAGGATTGCGATAAGCTTACTTGCCACGTCACACCTAACGATAAGTTTATGTGACGTTATAAATTCATATGTGCAGAGGCTGCAAAGGTTGTTTAGATGTTGTTTTAAATTTAATACAAAATATATTTTTGTCGTACTCTAAAAATTACATGTGTCAATTATTCGTGCGCCTGGTACGTCTTCTGTGCCTTATTAGGCCTTATCCCCCCCCCCAAATTCCGACAATATCAATAATCTAATTCGTACACTGGAAACGTGGACCTACAATTTAATGTGAGATCCGAACCCCATGAGCTCCCACCGAGAATCGCACTCAGGTCTTCTGTGCCAAAGATGTGTACACTAACCAAATAGCCACAAGAGATCTCCCGCATATTTCAATATACTAGAGATGACCAATTTCGGAATTGTTACTTTCCGGATTTCGGAAAGTAAAATCGGAAAAATTTCGGAATTCGAAAAATTCCGGATTTTGGAATTTTCTCAATTCCGGAATTTTTCCGAAATCCGGAAAGTGAAATTTCCGATTCTGGAAAATTTTGGCCATCCCTACTATATACGTATAAATTATATAGTTTTTCACTTTTTATTCTTACTTAATCTGACTATGGTTCATCCAGATAAGCTGATGGGAGAACAAAACAACTTTTATTCTCACCAAACTCACGCATGTGGTCTGATAAACATACATTTTGTTATTTCTCTCTCTACCATTAACGCGAAGTGACATATTTTAGTATAACAGTAAATTTACATGAATAGTTGTTGTTTCCTTGGTAGACAAGGTTGTGAAATCATGTCGGAATAGCGAGCGATGACAAGACTAGGGAACTGAATAGGTACTTAGGGCACTCATAAAATAATTTCATATTAATGTGCAATCCAAGAAGAACAAATATAATTTTGTGCGAAGAGTAACATGGTAGTATCATGAATGATAACAACGGAACTCGAAATTGTAAGAAAAATAACATGTGTCTCGTCCGGATCTCCTATAAACATTTTTTTTTTTTTTACAGTAAAGAGGAAAAAGTAAAATTTCAACAACTTCTTCCGACTCGTAAATAAAAGAATCGTTTAAAAATATTGTAAAGTTCTGCTTGTTTAGGTGAAGGTAGAGCATAGACAGAGCAAATTACAGACCGGAATCGTTTTCCCACTACCGGCTTTATTAAAAATCCACTATAAACAATGTATTACAAATATGACTATAATGTAAATTCTCTGTACTGGGTAAAGAAAGGTGACCCAAGATCTGAGCAGTCTAGGGTAGGATTTTCACAGAGCCCCGAAGTAAGCTAGGTGGAGTGGATTTCAAGATCTCCATTGTTCCATGCAAAGCAGTGAGCGGATTAAGAGTCACAGAGCTCCAAAACAAGCTAGGTGACTGAGATTAGGAAGCTCAACAGAGCTCCGAGCAAGCTAAGAGGGCAGATGGGAAGCATAAAGTTCCGAAGCAAACTAGAGTTTTTTTTGGATAGGTATTTCCTAAAACTCCATAACAAGCTAGAGGAGGGATGATCAGTTGCAGACTGATGTCTTTCCTTGGAATTTTCTCGGTTACAAAGGTCCTCCAGGCGAGGCGGTGGTGCTGCTGTTTCTTTGTGGTCATGTGACCAATGCTATCACTGGTCTCTGTCGTCTGCAGCCATAGTAATCCATAGTAAAACGCATTCGGTTGATGTCTGTAAATAGAAGCACATTTTGGGTGTTTGTAAACACAACCATGCATGATATTACAATATATATTGAAAACGAGGTAGTTCCATTCTAGGGCGTGATATAATGCGACTAAAGTTGAATCTTTAGTACACAAATAATAATCAATACTTTCTTTAAAAACATGAAATAAAAATGGTAATCTTTGATAGCGGAGTTTGATAGACTGAGGGAACAGCAATGACTTCTTATAATCAGGTGCTAGGGAATTTGGGTTCACATGATATTGTATCTTAAAAACGTTTTCCTCACCGTCAAGATTAACGACTTGTTTTCTCCTCCTGCAATGGCGAATAGGTAAGGAGAAAGGTAGTTTGTTTTGATTATGTATCATCTTATCTGGCATGAAAAGTAGTTTTACTTTTCTAAATTTAAAGTTAGTCAATATCTTGAAGTTGAAAGTAAAGACTACCGATAACAGAACTTGAAGGGCATTTATTGAACATAGTGAGGCGGGACTACTGGATGCTTCTTAACTTTTCAGGGTTGGTAAATGTACAAGAATTCTCATAAATATAAAGAAAATTTTTTTAGAGACACGTAAAAATCCAAAGGAAACGTGTTTTACCCATGTTCTTAAATGAGATTAAAGAACGAATTATACATTTTCGATACGCAATAGTAGTTTTACTCAATATATAGTAGTTATTATTGTTTTCTATTTTATGATGTCAGCGGTGACAGTACCACTCTTTCTTAGAATAATCTCGAATTTCAATGGAGAAAGTAGGATAAAAAACGAGGGTATTTCCAAAAATTTTCGGACTGATATTGAAAAATCGCAGCACTGATAATTAGCCGTTCATGACATACAGTGCCATCTAAGGAAGAAATAATAAATCAGTTTCGAGTTTCTAGCTGCATTGTTCGTTACAGATAATAATTTGAACCAGTATCTGTGCGCTGAGGTCGCATACTGTATGACAATGCCACAATCCATATACCTTTTGTGGCCAAGGCTGCAGTGAGAGTCTATGGGTTCGAGAAAATTCAACACACTCTACAGCTCAGATTTAGAACTCGGATTCAGATCTTCTGATTCAAATGACTGCCTCCAACGAACTGCACAGCTAAACAGTTGAAGCTAATACAGTATGTATCCATAGACCATGAGTGATGTATTCTTCAATAGCACGATATTTCAAAATCAAAGTGGAAACTTCTCGAAATATCCTTCAACGACTATAAAATTTACTACGGAAGGCCAATTCCGGAATTTTTACTTTCCGGAATCCGGAAAATAAAATCGGAAAAATTCCGCAATTCGGAAAATTCCGGATTTCGGAAAAATCCGATTTCGGGAAAAATTCCAGAATTCGGAAAAATGCTGATTTCGGAAAATTCCGATGTCGATAAAGTTCCGGAATTAAGAAAATTCCGATTTCGGAAAAATTCCGGACTTTTTCTGAATTCTGGAATTTTCTAAATTTCGGATTTTTTCCGATAACGGAATTTTTCTGAAATCCAGAATTTTTCTGAATTCCAGAATTTTTCTGAATTCCGGAATATTTCCGAAATTCGGAAAGTGATTTTGAAGTCCGAATTCCGGAAAATTTTGACCATCCCTAGTTTGTATCCTAGTCGGGTATCCCAGAGGAAAGAGACGTGTTGCAAAGAAGAAGAAAGAAGGTGGGACCTTAGGAAGAACGAGAATAACAATCCAGACGGAACCGGCAAAGGATAAGATTCATTTTCGAGGTTTTCGTTGAATATCCCGTTTCATTATGTCAAAGTTACTTGCGTTAATATCGATACCCTTATTATAATTTTCACTTTTCATTTTTTTCTACTCTTGAAGAACGAGGGATAGTGATAAGGAGGGAGGAAAATATGCGCACATAATGACAGTTAGACGCAAAGAACTTTTTTTTTTTTTTTTTTTTTAAAAAGAAAGTCTAACTCGGTATTATTCAGATGAAAGATGGAACATTTATGAGTTAGTCCATTATTCCTCAATGATAAAAATAAAATGTATATATATAACACAGTACAAAATACGAACAAAATAGTCCAAGGAAGTTAGAAGTAGTTTGTATGAGGAAAACAGAAAGAAAAGAAAAGGGCTACTTATGCTTGATATCTCTTTTGCAAAACTTTTGCTTACAGTTACAAATCTTCCCCCACCACTTCTATGCTTTCATTTCTTTCCTTTTTTTTCGTCACGGTACTTCTTATCATTTCCTTTTTTCTTTTCTTGAAAAGAAAAAAGGTTAATTTTTTTGTTGTTTTGTATCGCTGTGTGTCTCCTTCACTTTTGCTACCAACCGATATGAAAGTTCAGACTTCAAGATACCCTTCCCGCTCCACCCACCACTGAAGATTGTCTCCAATAACCAAGCCCTCTCTCTCCCTGTCTCTACACAGTCACACACAACGAACTACAGTAAAAGAAAGCGAAACACCGGATGAAGAAAAAGAGAAGAGGTAAGTCAAAAGAGCAGAGGCAGAAGTTGAGTTGAGATCGTTTCAACCAAAAAAAAGGAAGAAAAGAAGTATTAAAAATGATGATAAAGAAAGAGTAGGTAGGGAGAAAAACAGTGCTTTTTTGTATCTAGAAAAGAAAAAGAAAAAGAAAGAATGAAAGAACAACTCTTGTATCGATTTGTCAATTAGGTACCACCGCCTTTTTGCAGTTAGTGGTGGGTTCCAAGTTGTTCCCAACGTTCTTGGGGCTTCCTTTACTTTTATGTTTTGTTTTGTTCTGCTTCCTCAGTTAAGTCTCTCTTACGTAATCTTTTCTGTCTTACTTTCTCCTGTCTTTTATCATAACTTTCATCTTCTTTCTCATTTCTTCTTCCTGTGTTTTCACTTTCTTTTAAATCTGTATATACGGGCTGTTAATGAACTATACCAACAAACTGCAATAGCTCATCGCATCAAAATTGGAAAGAAACATTCATATGAATTTGTGAGGAGAAAGTTCAGAGGTAGATACGTCTAAAAGCGTTGCAACACAAGTTATTTCGAACACACGAAACCGTGGAATGGCGATCCATACCAGTGTAAAGGAAGTAACACACATACGCCATCCGAAAACGCATATTGCAGCAATGTGCAATGTGTACGCACGGTATTCCTTACAGATCATAATTCCCAGACACGTTCCGAACAGAATTGCCAGACATGCTCTCAACAGAATTGCCAGACATGATCTCAACAGAATTCCCAGACATGTTCTCAACAGAATTCCCAGATATGCTCTCAACAGAATTCCCAGATATGCTCTCAACAGAATTGCCAGACATGATCTCGACAGAATTCCCAGACATGCTCTCAACAGAATTCCCAGACATGCTCTCAACAGAATTCCCAGATATGCTCTAAACAGAATTTCCAGACATGCTCTCAACAGAATTGCCAGACATGATCTCAACAGAATTCAGAGACATGCTCTCAACAGAATTCCCAAACATGCTCTCAACAGAATTCCCAGATATGCTCTAAATAGAATTTCCACAGGTAGAGACGTCTAAAAGCGTTGCAACACAAGTTATTTCAAAAACAAGAAACAGTGAAATGGCGATCCCTACCAATGTGAAGGAAACACATGCGCCATCCGAAAACGCATATTGCAGCAATGTGCAATGTGTACGCACGGTATTCCTTACAGATCATAATTCCCAGACACGTTCCGAACAGAATTGCCAGACATGCTCTCAACAGAATTGCCAGACATGATCTCAACAGAATTCCCAGACATGTTCTCAACAGAATTCCCAGACATGTTCTCAATAGAATTCCCAGATATACTCTCAACAAAATTTCCAGATATAATCTCAACAGAATTCCTAGATATGCTCTCAAAAAAATCTGAAGATATGCTCTGACTTAAAGGAGGGTCCAAATGCGTAAAAGGTAAGCTTGAACAGCAGTAAATACGTAACTGTGTCGGCTGGAAGTTGGAAGTGTTAGAGATCACGGTTACTCACGCTTAGAATAACGCGTGCTGCGATATATTATTTCACTGTATATTTCAAGTTTTTTTTATTTTTATTTTATTTATTTTTTTTACACGTTACATGAAACAAGAGTTCGTAGCACATGTTATATGCATAATGTTTTACCTAACGTTACAACCTCAAATATTTTCGGAAAGGGACCAAGTACCGATGCCGGTGACCTGGCTTTGAAATCTGGAAGGTGAGTGCTGTTAGGAATTAGGCGTATACTGTGAGAATTATGTTTGCATAATGGTCTGTGAAAATGATTTTGTCCGTTATAAGCTAGCTTCAACTCACGTGAACATTAATAGCATGAACTCATTCAACTAACAGCTTTGCACCAGAAGTGAATGAATGCTCTAGCACTGAGTCAGTCAAGAATCTACAAAGCGAATGTGTGAAAGAATCATGGTTAGATGACACGTATGTAATAGAACTCTCTACTCTTTGTTAACGAAAAACTTTCGAGAAGAATTAATTAACTAAACATTTTGTGAAACGTGAACATCTTGTATGCTTTCATGTACCAAACGCACGGATTGCATTATTGATCGCATATAAATGTTGATTTAAACCTACAAATGTTTGCTAAACCGTTTTAAAAAAAACTTACTGAAGTCATTTAAATGTCTCTTAAGGAAAGACATTTAAAAATGTATTAAATCATTTTTATTTTAATGCTTTTATAAAGTGTTTACCAATGTTTTCTTTTTCAAAAGTGTTCAAATGTTTACTAGATCATTTGGACTTTTAAGAAATCGTTCAATTGTTTTCTAAATGTGCTTTAAACGTTGACTAAATTGTCTAAATTACTACTAAAATCGTTGAAATGCTTTTCGAAAGTGTTTAAAGTTATGCTAAACAGTTTGAAATGTTTACTAAAAGATCATGTTTTCTAAAACTGCTTTAAAAAATCTAAACATTGAGCATTTTGAACTTTCATTAAAAGTGCTTATTTTTCTCTAAAAATGTTAATGTGTTTACCAAAATGTTGGTGTTCAATACAATTACGAGTATTTTAAATATTGTAATGATCTACACGTGTTCCCAACACCACGTGCTGACTGCTTCAGATGACAATCACGAAGAATATGTCGTTAAACATCGTCAACAATCGCCAAATAACGAACATCAACGAAGTCAGCCGATATTTCTTGATAAAAAGGGCCACAGCATTGTAGAAGGCATCAGTCTTCACCAATAGATCGTCACCTTCACTCTCTAGGTCGCCTGGTCATTAAGAGCTTCCCTTCGCTTGGGCGCCTGGTCCTAGCAATATCCTTACCACTCTCTAACGCTTGGTCTCTGAGAGATCCTTCGCTTGGATCCTGGTCCTCGTAAAACCTCACCATTCTCTAAGACGCCTGGTCTCTGAGTTTTATCCTCTTTCTTAGTACGCTCGGTCTCTAAGGTACCTACATACACTCCTTGGCCAGAAGAACCTTGGATCCTCTCACTCTAAGTCGCTTGGTCTCTGGGTTCCCCATAATCTCATCAATAAACCACCAAATATCTAAGAATAACTTAGTATTTCAGACTGTATTTATTACTACCATACATAGGAGGAATTTTTGCTCTACATATGGGGAATTTTTATAACAAAAGGTGATCAGGAAAGTCCAAAATTACTGTGTATCCTTTTTAAGCTCTACCCTAAAAGGAGAACATCACAATATTTCTAAAAGTGTTGAAACGTTTTCTAGTTTATTAAACCGTTTGAACTTTTACTACAACAGTTGAACTGTGTTCTAGAACAGTTTAAACGTTTACGAAACAACTTTTAAATGTCTTATTTTCCTTTTCTGAAAGTTTACCAAATTTTTTGAACACTCAGTAAGATTACTTAAATGTTTACTCAAAGCGTAAATTGACGTTTAAACGTTACCTGAAACCTTTTATTTATGAAAGATTTTAGAGTTCATGTTTGAAACGTTTACAGAACAATCTTCAATTTGAAAAAAAAGCATTTCGAATCTCAAGGCCTAGTATTCACAAACAACTGAACTCGAATGATAAACAGGGGCTGCGGTGGCTCAGTCGTAAAGCGTTCACCTCTGGTGTATGGGGTCCTTGATTCGATTCCAGCTAGCCGATTGAATTATCCAAGTGAGCTTTGTGGTAGACAAATACCGTGTGCATGTGTTTTCTCGGGCTTCTTCCGTTTCCTCCCACTTTTTATTTCACCATTTAATTTGTTTCTCACCATCACCGTCTGCTTTAGCCTAGTCAGCATAACCGTGGGACGTAAACTTAAAGATTTGAAAGGTATCATTTCGAATGATAAACGAGTGTACGATTTTACATATGTCAACGAAGAACCGAGTCGTCATTTTTGTTCCTATTATCCATTTCATATTTGATCATGTATTATAAAGCATTACTTCCTCTTGTTCCCGAGTAACTCCAGCTACCATTACAACAAATGAAGGAAAAAACTGCCGCTCTACTTTCTATGTGTATGTAGTGTACATACATATATATGTATTTGGATACAAATATAAGTTTCATCGTATATAATCAATCATGAAAATAAAACTGCATATTCCTGACAGGTAAAACTCACACACATGTTCAGTTCGTTGAATCGTGAATTTGTAATTCAATTGAAATTCGCAGAATTTCATTTGGAAAAAGAAAAAAATTGACAGTAGATTCAAATATTTTAAAAGCTTTCTGTTCTAAGTGTAATGTGAAAACGATGTGGATAGAAACGAACGAATATGTAAAATTCAATACGATGTCGCCGTCTCAACAAAACAGAGGAAAGCACTGAATAATATGATATTTATACTGAAGGTCCATGTTTAAAATGTTAGCTATGTTTACAAATGTCTTTCGACACATTTTATATTTTTCATAATGTCTGTGTTTGGACATTTGTGGACACTGAAATATCGCTTTCTGAAGTTACTGAAGCACATTTTTTTTTTTAGAATCGCTGACTTCGAGTGAGGCGTCAGTGTTTTTTTTTTTTTTAATTATTATTATTTCTAAAAGAGTTTGAAAGTAAAGTTGCAGTTATTCAAGTGGTATATTTATGGTACATCATTATTCTACTTGCGTGTCTCCTTGTAGAAGTTTAGCGCGTTCTTTTTTAACACAGAGGTTGTATGAGACGTTGACCTACAGTTTAAGATGAAGCCCAAAACACTGTAATGCGTTCTATGTTCTTCCACAGGGGATCGAGCTCGGGATCCCATAAACCGAAGGCGTAAGCGTTAGCTACTATACCAGTGAGGTCACATTAAAAAGGCATTAATTGATAATGGTTCACTTTGTCCCTTAGATGATGATTATTTTTCCTGATTTCGTAGAAGATTACTTAAGCTGTTACAAATCCTAAAATAATTGCATCAGTTGGACAAATAGTACCTTCTTTTATTTCCAAACTAGCAGAAAATACCGCTCTTCGCATGGTGGCTGTATTTGGAAGTCAATGCCTCTGGGAGTACTCAGTGACCGCGATAACTATGGATTTGACACTAATATCGGCCATTTTGCATTATTTTTTAGATGTTTCGGTGAACTCGCCCTGCAGGTGACCCCCGGCCCACATACAATGGTAGCTGAATTTGAGTCATCGTTAATCGAAATGTCACCATTGATCTCATCAACCGTGAAAATTGTGGATTTCACACTAATACCGGTCATTTTGGATTATTTTACATGTCTCTGTAATCCCCAGCCCGCAGCCGAATGGGGTGAATATGGAAGTTAATGCGATCGTAGATCCAGCATTAATCTCATCGACCGCGAAAACTATGAATTCGACACTAATATTGGATTATTTTTATTGTCTCAGTATACTCTTCCGCGGTGACCCACGGCCCGCAGCCGAATGGGGTAAATTGGGAAGTTAATGCGATAGAAGTTTCACCATAGATCTCAGCGACAGCGAAAACTATGAATTTGACACTAATATCGGTCATTTTCTACTACTTTTACTGTTTCCGTAAACGTCCCCCGAGATCCACTGGTTCGAATTTTGAAAAAGAAGCGCTTCGTATTGGTCTGGGGCGTGAACCAAGGTATCCCTGACCAAAATTTGGTAATTCTCAGTCCACTAATCTTTTCCTCAGGTCGAACACAGACAGATAGACAGACACACAAACTCTTTATTTTAGGGGGGCAATAAAAATTTAGGGGGACAGCCCCCCTAGATCCCCTGGATACGAGCTTGATAATACCATCTTTCATTTCCGAGAAAAAAAATATTTTTAGGGAACTAAGCTAGTATTCTTCAAATTTATTTTATTCCAGATAGAAATAAAAATAAATACACTTGTTGGCAATACAGAAGTAAAAATTGAGTATTACCTATATATGCGCGATATGGCTTTTTATAACATAGGTCCACCGAACAACCAATATTTCCTCGAAGTCCTTGTTGAACTATAAACAAATAAACAACAAAAGCCATGTTAATTAATATTCTTTCAAGCTCGGAGATGCTGAACCATATATATTGTGGTACTAGGGTATAACATTGATACTTAGCAATGCGTATATTTAAGCCTGTCTTTAAAATGATATCACCGCATTGCTTCCTACAAGATGCTGACAGAATTAAAATCGCAAGAAGCATGACAAAGATCAACAGAAACATTTAGCATGAGGCTTATTCAAACTCCATACTTCTATGACGTTACCTTTTCCTTGCTCCCACAAAGATGCTGGTTGGAGATTAAAAATGCACGAAGCATGATCAAGACCAACGGAAACATTTAGTTCGACGGTCATTCAAGCTCGATATTTCAATGACGTCACCACCCCGTTGCTACTACAGTGATGCTGACTGAGAATTTAAAATCAAGAAGCATGTTAACTATCAAGAGCAACATTTAGCTGGATGTTCATTTAAGCTTGGCACTAAACGCCACGATCCTCATGTTTCCTACAAGATGTTGACTGAGGATTTAAAATGCAAGAAACATGACAAAAATCAACAGAAACATGTAGCTGGACGTTCATTTACGCTTGGCATTAAATTACGTCACAATTCCCTTGCTGCTTATGATAGGCTTACTGGAGGATTTAAAATACAGTAAGTAACAACATGACCTAAAAATCAAGGATAGAAATGCCAAAGAATCATTTAGAAAGAAGAAACTCTATTTTCTGGATCTTTGAGTGAAAACTTTGAAAAAAGAACTTCTGGAAGCTTCGTGTGGAATAGTGTGCTACATGCGGCAGAAACATGAACATTACGTAAAAGAGATGGAAAAAGGCACTGGAGCATTTTGAAATGTATATATGAAAAAAAAAATGGATAAAATTAGCTAGATCGAGCGGGAAAACGAATGAGGAAGTGTTAGGAAAGTAGAAGAGAAAATAATAATTTTAAATATAATTAAAAGGAGCAAGAGAAACTAGTTGGAACATTAGCTGAGGAGGAACTGTATCAGGAAAGATGTGATAGAAGTTACGATGACAGGAAAAGCACATTTGATGGACGGTATTAAGGTGGAAAATTATGTGAAGGCGAATAGATTACAATCTGGTGGATAAAATATTCTTAGTTTGCATAAATAGACCGGCAAATATTTGCAGAATACCTATGATGATGATAAGGATAAAATAAAACATAAAAGCATATTCTAAAAGAAAAAGGTGTCTTCATACAAATATAGTCAGAAATCTCGTAATATTGAACTCAGCGTTTATGGGTTAATGTTTGTACGGGTTCGATTCTAGGTGGGGACACTGGGTCGGAAAAGTGTAGACGTTTTTTTTTTCAGGCTAGCCATCCTGGGTGAGGTTTTCTTGGGTTTTCCTCATTCACACCAGCCAAATGCCGGGACAGTACCTAACGTTCAGGTACAAGGCTGCTTCCTTCCTTCCCTCCTCGGGTAGTGTGATCGGTGAGGGACATCAACCCTCATACATAACGAGCTAACATGGTCCTCCATTCCGAAAGCCCAGAAATCTAATTCCTAATCCTAGTTTGTATGGGGGTCTTCTAGAAGTTTCCAGTTTGTTCCAGCTTCACCAATTAATTTTATTACAAATCAATTTATATATTTCATTTGTTTAGCGTCTACGCATGCCACTATCACTAAAGGAGAACAGCCAGAATAAATGGCACAACGCTCACCAGCGGTAACACCAGAGAGGATAAAGTGGTGGGGCTTCCTAGTGGCTACCTTTGCCTCCCTGATACGTTGAAGTGTAATGTACAGTCTGCGACAATAGTTCGTTCGGTTTGGTAAAATTTACTTTGGGAATAACTGTGGTATCGCTGGAACATACAACGGTAGTATGGCTGGAACTTACAAAAAATTACATTCTTTTTAATTTACTGAAAACTGTACTCAAATTGTCCCTCCATTCTTAAGTTATTTAAAAACTAATTTCATGAAACGCGAAGAACTTTGGTCACTGATTGAACGTAGGTCAACTAATATAAAACTATCCTTTTCAGTATACGAAACAACAGCTATACCTGCGAAGAGATCTCTGCCTTTTCCGCTTGCTCCCCACAAGAAATTAAAGCTGGCGTCGTCATTGACTCTCACCTCTGTGCGAGAAGTTCCTGGTTCAATCCCTGAACAGGTGAATCTTTTAGGTATTCTCGGATTTCTCTCGTTTCCTTCACTGAGAAAAAAATGTATGTGGCGTACGTAAAATCGTATGTTACGTTTGTAAATCCTGTAGTTTTGGGACTTAACGTACAGCAAACGTATAACTGAAAACGCATGTTTCATAATACTTTCTGTATAAGTGTTCCATCTGTACGTACTTTCCGTATAAAGCAATATTGGAGTTCAGGATCTCACATACAAATGGACGTATATAACATATAGCTGACGAAGGTAACATAAGTATATGCATGTAACATAAGGAAGACTGTTAGATATCAGACATCCTGCAACGGCATGATGTAACACCTAAGGGCAGTGCTTATGTAGCATACGCATAACGTAAAATCCGTACTGATTTCTGTAGTAAACAAGAGGATTCCGTATATTTATACAATATACCGCTGTCCGGAGAACGGAATTTTCTCAGTGCCCCTTATTCTCTTCCACTAATTCTTTCATAATCATTTGGTTTCCTTAACCATCAGTCTTCTTTGAGCTAAAAGGGCATAATCATGAGACGTAACACTAGCAAATTCATTTCATTTTGTTCACTATCACTTTGGTAATTGACGTCATCAAATAAGCAGATGGAAACGCTTATATAAACTATCAAGAACTCTTAAAAGAGATTTTCATTCGCTCTTTGTAACCGTCTTCTTCTTCTTTTTGAAAGGTAAAAGATCGAAAACGATATTTGAAAAAAGAAAGAAAGAAATGATAAAAGTGGGGAAAGGACATAAGATTTTACAATCTTGAGTGTGAAGACTAGATGGTTGAGGTAAAAATCATTTCCCAAACTCTTTATCAGCATAAAAGAAAGGTTTAGAACAAAAGATATTTGAAAAAATAAAAGAAGTACCAAAAGATGAAGCATACTTTTTCAAGGATGTCTATTGGACGAAAAATAATAATAAACGTAGGAAAGGTGGCAGAGAAAGATTATGCGATGTTTTCTTCTGTGAAAGTGAGAATGGCATATAAAACAGAGAAGAAATATGAAAGAATGCCATTCGTTAGTCATAAAGTCTGACTGAAAGGAAGTCAAATTTTTTTAGGTTTCCTTCAACTGGAATATTACTGTCCTATTTTATCTTCATCTTGCCTTGGAAATTACCAAGCCTTTAATAAACTCATCCTGCAAAGATGAAGATATTCCCTTTTTACAGACAAAACAGTGCTCGGATTAGATTTTTATGAGTGGCTTCGTGATAGTCTCATAATTTTCTAAAGGTTCCATGTTTGATTTTCGTACTGTATGTGGGTTATATTTCAACCATGATTTGACCCAATTTACCATCAATTCTCGAAATCGAACAATCTAACTTGACTGAATTCTCATTAAGAATATTGTAAAGTTCTGCTTGTGCAGCTGTTGGTAAAGCATATTTACCTAGATGGAGCCAATACAGTTCGGAATAGGTCTTTCTCACTACTAGTTTTTATTACAAAATTCTACTATAATACAAATTCTTTGATGTATTGAAGTAGGTGTCCCTTCGACCTAACAGTTACGGGAAGGAATCTTCATTAAGCAAACTACGTGATGAGGGGTAGGACACTCAATGCTCCACTGCAAGCAGAGAAGGCTTAAAGTCCCGACAAAGCACCATTGCAAGCTAGGCCTGGATTGTGATAAGAAATTTCCCAATATTTCACTGCAAGCCAGGAGGAAAAGGAAAGCCACAAGTTACACTGCAAGCTAGAGGCTTTGGACTTAAGTGAGGTACTTCCGAGGCTCCACTGCAAGCTAGAGGCTTTAGGTTTAAGTGAGGTACTTCCGAGGCTCCACTGCAAGCTAGAGGCTTTAGGTTTAAGTGAGGTACTTCCGAGGCTCCACTGCAAGCTAGAGGCTTTGGGTTTAAGTGAGGTACTTCCAAAGCTCCACTGCAAGGTAAAGGCTTTGGGTTTAAGTGAGGTACTTCCGAGGCCCCACTGCAAGCTAGAGGCTTTGGGTTTAAGTGAGGTACTTCCGAGGCTCCACTGAAAGCTAGAGGCTTTGTGTTTAAGTGAGGTACTTCCGAGACTCCACTGCAAGCTAGAGGCTTTGGGTTTAAGTGAGGTACTTCCGAGGCTCCACTGCAAGCTAGAGGCTTTGGGTTTAAGTGAGGTACTTCCGAAGCTCCACTGTAAGCTAGAGGCTTTGGGTTTAAGTGAGGTACTTCCAAAGCTCCACTGTAAGCTAGAGGCTTTGGGTTTAAGTGAGGTACTTCCGAAGCTCCACTGCAAGCTAGAGGCTTTGGGTTTAAGTGAGGTACTTCCGAAGCTCCACTGCAAGCTAGAGGCTTTGGGTTTAAGTGAGGTACCTCCGAAGCTCCACTGCAAGCTAGAGGCTTTGGGTTTAAGTGAGGTACTTCCGAGGCTCCACTGCAAGCTAGAGGCTTTGGGTTTAAGTGAGGTACTTCCGAAGCTCCACTGCAAGCTAGAGGCTTTGGGTTTAAGTGAGGTACTTCCGAGGCTCCACTGCAAGCTAGAGGCTTTGGGTTTAAGTGAGGTACCTCCGAAGCTCCACTGCAAGCTAGAGGCTTTGGGTTTAAGTGAGGTACTTTCGACGCTCCATTGCAAGTCAGGAAAGGGGATTTGACTAGTCAAAACTGAGGTCTGTCGTTTAAATGATCTCGGTTATATAGGTGCTCCAGTGAGACGATGGCAGTGTTGCTCCTCCGACGTCGCATAACCAGTGGTGTCTCCGTATCTACAGCTATATTACTTCGTAGTAAAACACACATGGTTGATGTTTGTAAATAGAACATGTCAGGTGTTTGTAAACACAACTATGCGGGATACTACATTATATTGCCTTATGGATACATAATATTCACGCCTCGAAAAGAAGTGTCTGTTTTGATGAGATCACTTTGTGCCTATATGGACACAGACTATCAGTACAATTAAATGAAAAGATTTTTCAAATGAAATTAAAATTTTTAGTACTTCGTCTCAGCATTATGCCTTTAAGGCTAAAAGAGACGCATGATGAAGGCATAGTGATGAAGGAAGAATTTGTTTAATGAGAATGTGTGCGAAAATGAGAGAACTGTGAGAAAACACACCAACATGACGTTGTCTACCATACAAACTTACTTGGCCTGGACTTTACGTAGGGAAACCCTAGCACCAAAGGTGGGCGCTCTAGGAAATAAAATGTTTAACGTTCCACAATTATGTCGTTTATTCTAAGCGAGAAGGGTTATTAATGAAAGTGAATGACAGTGAAAACGATGGTGGAATGAAAATTTGGAAGAAAACGGGAGAACTCCGAGAAAGCCAACGGGCAGGTTATTGTCGACCACAAACTCACATAGACTAAAATCGAATTAGGTACTCCTTGCACCAGAAGAGAGCACTATACCACAGAGCCTCCATGTCCTCATATTACCAATAGAGTTCAAGCGTATATTATCACTACACATCAACCGTGAAAACGTTTTGAAGGCCCTAAAGTAGAAAACTTGAGCGATATGTATGTTATGACTGCACGTCAACAGTAAAAAAAAAAAAAAAAAGTTTTGTAGGCCTTGAAGTAGAAAACTTGAACGATACATTCTTATCATTACACGTCAACGATGAAAAAGTTTGAAAGAATAAAGTAGAAAACTTGAGCGATAAGTATATTATTACTCCACGTCAACAGTGAAAAAGTTTTAAAGACCTTAAAGTAGAGAACTTGAATGATATGTATGCTATAATTACACATCAACGGTGAAAAAGTTTTGAAAGACTTGAAGTAGGAAACTTGAGCGATACATATGTTATCACTACACGTCAACAGTGAAAAAGTTTTGAAGGCACTTGAAGTAGAAATCTTGAGCGATACGTATGTTATCACTACACGTCAACAGTGAAAAAGTTTTGAAGTCCTTAAAATAGAAAACTTGAACGATATGTATGTTATCATTATACGTCAACAGTGAAAAATGTTTTGAAGGCCTTGAAGTAGCAAACTTGAGCGATACGTATGTTATCATTACATGTCAACAGTGAAAAAGTTTTGAAGGCACTTGAAGAAGAAAAATTGAACGATACATAGAAGGTCACAGAATAGAAGATTAATCCTGTCCATTTAAAAGATTAAACCTACTTACAACTTCCAATACAAGAGAATATCGCTTATATAAGCGGAGAATGTGTTTACTCTTCTTTCTGGATGAAGAGGAAGCACGGTTGAGTGGTAGATTTATCCTTTGGAAGGAGGTTCCTGCTTGCTCATGCAAACATGAGTTTGCCTTTGTAAATATAGTTCGGATAGGATGTTCTGGTATATTCTACACATATAACCTAGCACTTTTTAGTTACCAGTAGTATGCACATCATTCTTAGGAATATTCTGTTAGGAGAAAAAGAAACAACATTATGCACAGCCTGCTGCGGTATATAAATAAATTAGCAATCTCTTCCAGGAGAATAACAGATATCGATTATTATTGACAATGAACTATACAGGGTGTCTCAAAAGTCCCCTGACATAGGGCTATTATCAGAGTTACAACAAAATATAAGAGGATAAACCGTCCCCAAACATGATGTTTTCAATCTAAAGTGAAGGAATTTTGGGGGGCTGTACACTCTTTATGCGCCCAATGGAAAATGAAAATGCAAAGTTCCCATTTACCTGGACTCACAACATAAGTGAATGAAGTTACTGCCTTTTACGTTAACGTGTTGATGGCCAGCCCCCATTTCGAACAATAACTTCTTTCACTTATGTTGAGGGTCCAAATAAAGAGCAACGTTGCATTTTTAATTAACATTGGGCGCATAAAGAGTGTGCAGTCCAAACGGCTCGTCAGATTTAAAAACATCCTTCACTTTAGATTGAAAACATTATATTTGGAGACGGTTTTTCCTCTTATATTTTGTTCTAACTTTGATAATAACTTTGAGTTCTAATATTTTGTTCTAACTTTGAGTTATCCTATGTCAAGGGACTTTCGAGACACCCTGTATACTTTTAGGTGCCATAAAAATGTGTTTCTCTTGATTTTCTCAAAACCCGTGTTTGAGAATTTTAACAGGTCATTTTGTTCAGTTGGCTGTCATCTACGATTCACATATTAATCGTTTATTCTCCAATATACCACTACATCAAACTTTTTCTAGCTTTCGCACATATTATAGTTTTTTTAAAAAAAAAGAAAAAAAGAAAACATGAAATATTTCAGTTTAACGTTCCACGTTTATGCCCTTTAGGCTAAGAGAAACGATGATTAAGGCAACTAAATTTTGATGGAAAAGTTTGTGGAACTAGAATGTGGGAGAAAACTAGAGTACCCCGATCTAAGCCAGACATATGATGTAGGTAGGGTCCTTCTGATACGTGGATTCCCTGGTTCGATCCCAGTTCAAGTAAGTTTTGGTAGACAACATAGTGTCCGTGGGGTTTTCTCCGGCTACTCCCGTTTCCTCCTCCCACATTATGTATTTCACCAATTCTTCCATTATCATTCAGTTGCTGTAATCATTGTCTTCCTTAGCCTAAAGTGCATAATTGTGGGAAATTAAAATGAAATAAAGATTTTCCTTTAAAATTTATGTTGTACCGCAATCGCGCCATCTATTAAGAGGAAACTAATATTTAAATAAACACCAATCAAGCTTTCCTTTAACACTATTAGTATTCAGTATGGTTAATGATATAGCTCAAAATTAGGATTAGTTCTAAATTTTTGTTAAACTGTAAATATTGTCTAAAGACAAGATATAGGTCAGTCGAGCGATTACCTGCACCTGAAACAAATCACGTGCTTTGAGAGTACTTTCATGCCTAGTTTTCGACAAAAAACTCTTTTTTATTATTTCGCTAAAAGTATTTTGTTCGTTGCCAACCTAATACCGTTTGTAGTTTTTGCTATTGAAATAGACTATTTATTGATGCACTATATGTGACCATTATAAGCCTACACTATTACGTAGCAGGTTATATATAAGCTTTGTTTTACTCTTAACAGTGACACTCACATACTAGTTGCATTGCATCCAGCATTATAAACTCCTTTTTTTGAACACATCTACTTTCAACAGTTCAATACCGTTGCACACTTGTACTTGAGTTTGCATTCAGGCTTGAATTATGCCACTACGGCTAAAACTTTCACCTGTCCTTTCAATGCAGTAGCACACTTTTATTTGAAATTACCTTCATGCTTGAATTACGCCATTACGGCTAAAACTTTCACCTGTTCTTTCAATGCAGAGGTACACTTTGTACTTGAGTTTGTCTTCATGTTTGAATTTGGCACTACGGATAAGATTTTCACCTATCCTTTTCAATACAGCAACATACTTGTACTTGAGTTTGTCTTCATGCTTGAATTATGTCACTACGGCTAAAACTTTCACCTGTCCTTTCAATGCAGTAGCACACTTTTATTTGAAATTACCTTCATGCTTGAATTACGCCATTACGGCTAAAACTTTCACCTGTTCTTTCAATGCAGAGGTACACTTTGTACTTGAGTTTGTCTTCATGTTTGAATTTGGCACTACGGATAAGATTTTCACCTATCCTTTTCAATACAGCAACATACTTGTACTTGAGTTTGTCTTCATGCTTGAATTATGCCACTACGGATAAAACTTTCACCTGTCCTTTCAATGCAGTAGCACACTTTTACTTGAAATTACCTTCATGCTTGAATTACGCCATTACAGCTAAAACTTTCACCTGTTCTTTCAATGCAGTAGTACACTTTGTACTTGAGTTTGTCTTCATGTTTGAATTTGGCACTACGGATAAGACTTTCACCTATCCTTTTCAATACAGCAACATACTTGTACTTGAGTTTGCTTTCATGCTTGAATTATGCCACTACGACGAAATCTTATACCTGTCCTTTCAATGCAGTAGCATACTTTTACTTGAAATTACCTTCATACTTGAATTACGCCATTATGGCTAAAACTTTCACCTGTCCTTGCGTTACTAGACTTGTACTTTCCACACGCTTGTTATGAAAAACTTTTTATTTCATTTGTTTGTGCAATATCATTATGTAAGTATTGTGTCAAAAGGGAGGAAGTGAAGGAAAGGCCAAAAGAGAAAGAAAGCTTAAAGCGAAATCAATTTTCATGTTGCGCCGCCATCGTTCTTTTCACTGCTGTTGGTTCTCAGAGAAGAGAAATATAGGAAAGAGAGAGATCCGATAGACACTTTGAATTGACGTGGATTAATTACTGGAGCCCGTGAATTCTCCTCACTGCCACCTAGATTAATAATTTTGACTGTGACAGTTGTATGTTTGCATGCCGCGTTTTGCAAAAAGGAAGGGAGGAGAGAAAGCCTTTCATATTCTTCCCATTTACCAACTACTACCTTTCCCCTACTACCACCTGAAGTTCTCAACTAGATTTGAAAAAGGTAGAGCAAGAGAGAGAGAGAAAGACAGACAGAAAGTTCACTTCAAAACTTTCAGGGTTCGGAAACCTACATTGTAACTGTTCCATACTTTTTCTTGTATTTATTCCTTCCTTCGTTCCAACCATCCAGCCCCAATCCTCCTAATGCCTCTAATTACGTAATGGATTTTACCTTTATTAATTCACTTCTTGGCACACACACATACATAAACATATATACGATAGACTATATTATATACATACTATATTATGCATGTCTATATATGTAGGAAAAATCCTTGTAGGTACCTTATGTTTATGAATATGCGCTTTTAACTATCTTTTTTAAATCCTATTTTTTGCAAATTTTTGCAGGAGCAATCTATGCTACTTTCTTGTACTTGGAAGTAGGGTACGTATGAGCCAAATTTAATTTAAGGAAAGCTTATAAATAATCTCAAATGTACTTACTGTTCAGTTTCATTTCGCTAATATCTCTTACATCCATATTGCCACATTGACATATATCCTACTCATAGTATTAACTTACTTACATTCACGATTTGACAAGTATAATTTATTACGTATGATATTAATATTATTCGTATGAAACTTAGGGAGTTAAATGTTAAGTTGCGTATGTGACACTTGTAATGTATATATATTTTTTAAGTATTAGAAAATTTATTACTGTATGAACAAGTCAGTTTTGATTAAAATTAATTCTATATTTTTGCTGGCTAATAAGATATAAAAATTATGAACATAGGTACGAAAGATATTAAAAATTTATGACAAAGTTGATTTCAACAAGATTGTTTAATAACTCCAAAATACATCTTTAACGTCAGTTCATTTTCGCTACGCTTTCTAAAGGAAGTTTTCCTCTAACTATATTACCATATGACTTACACTCATATTTCAACAAGTATATATTTCTATTAATATTACTAGCTGAAGTATGCGTTCTTCGTGCGGTGGATAAGGATTATACAATATATTAAATGTAAAAATAAAGGAATAAATGAAATAAGTAAAAAAAAAAAAAAGGAGAGCAACCTTTGGCATTGCCCTGTCAGTATGACTGAGATAAATAAATAAACAATCTTAGATGTTGCCCTCTCAACACCTCGGCCAGCTGGGATGTGACTTCTTGCCTAAACTTGGGCTTACTGGCTAAAGTTGGGACTGCCACCAATCTTCTTAGCAATCTCAAAAATTATGAATTCGACAATAATATCGATAATTTTGGACACGTTATAATTCAGTTCTATTACCCCACCTTCATTCACAAGTGTTCTACTAGGTATATAAATGAGTCATAGAACTGCATTTAGTGAGATGACAGATCTGACCTTGTTTGACTTTCACCTAGAAGAACTCTCATTTCATACACACACAAATACTTTTCTCAGCCATGGTATTTGTTCTCGTCAAACATTTTCTCACCTAATTCTAGCTTTTCACCTAGCTCTAAGTTGCAATCTTTTCGACTTAAGTGTGGCACAGTTTGCCCTTAACCAGAGTTATTGAAGGATGTACCACATTACATGCTGTAGGCGCCATGGTATATCCTTTCTGTACCACGTTATAATATTATCCTTGCAAATAATCTTTTCAATACTGAAATTTTCAACATGGTATAATGAATTGAATTGGCTGTCAATTATGCTAGGTTTTAAAGTATTCAAATTCCAATCATTTTCCAAATAGGGAAAAATTGTAGATATTGTTTTAGGAAGAAGAGAGACTATTGTAACTTATATTTTTATCTGTTTCTTTTGTCCAGAATATCTTGAGCTTTTGGTACGTAAATTATTTGAAGTATAGAGTTGTGACTGACATTGAAACAAGTAAGTCATTCTGAACTCACAAGATGCTATAATATTTTCTCTGTGCGAAAATTAATACCACTATTTCAATATTTAGTTAAATTAGTTTCAATAAATAAAAAGGCGAAACGCGCAGTCTCGTTTTTGTACATCAAATAGTATTTGTTGCTTTAATTTGGCACCATAGTAAAAAAAATAGCCAAGGATTTTACATTTATATATAAACTCTAAATGCCAGAATGTTATAGATATAAATACCAGAATGGTTTCCTATATTTTTACGTACTAGAGCAGTCATGTTGATTTAGAACTAGTGGTGAAATGAGTCACCGTGAACCGCGATCTGGAAGAACCTGGAGTCATCAGACCCGTGTCCTTATCTCTCCTGGTTTGGCCCAGAAGAATCTAGTTTCCCACGAAGACTAAGAGACCACGAAACATCTTTATATACGAAGAACAGTATGAGTTTCTCTCTTTTCTCACTAAATCTGTCATTTTCTAGCATTTTTTTTTCTGTGAACGTATCAGAACACTTCTAGTGAACTATTGATGTATTGATAACGTGATTGTGTTCTTACTCTCGGCATAGGAAATCCGGATTCGATTCTTAGTAGCAGTGCATATCACGTTAAGCTGTAAGTCATAATAAAATGGGTTCTGCAAGATGACAAACTGTAAAAGAACTATATGATGATTAAGAAATAGACACACGTGAATTGAAGACGTGAGTCTTCTAGCCAAAGCATTCTATTTCATTATAAAATTTTGAAATGATGTGAAGATCTGATATACTGTAATTTCAGTTGCGTCTTGGTCTGTCTGGGTCACCCATTAAACCAGGTCTGAAAAGCGAGATCCAGCCGCAAGAAAACAGGATAAAAGTCGTTATGCAATTGACGGTGACCCGTGATCTGTGCTATCCTTATTAGAAACAAAGGATAGTGCGCATATATATACCTGTAGAAACGTCCTAGTGAACACGGGGAGGGGGAATTCCGTCCCGCTTAGGAGTGACAGTGTGTCAAAAGCGTGGGAACATGAACTTCAGAGGCCAAAAGCTTGGAAACAATACATCGTAGAGAGTATGGTTTAAAACGTTACTTAGAAAGTCATGTCTACTCTATTGACAAATGCATATTTGAAAACACAACTATGTGTGCGCACGGGATTCCCCAAAGGAACGGAGGGATTCTCGGACATCCTAGCAAGGAAAGAAGTGTCACATGTTGTTAGTCCCGTGCGCACACGTAGCTGCGTTTTCAAACATTCATTTTATCAATAGAGTAGGTATGACTTTCTAAGTGACGTTTTTAACCGCACTCTCTACGATGTATTGTTTTTAAGCTGTGCTCCTCTAAAGTTCATGTTCCCACGCTTTCGACACTCTGTCACTCCTAAACGAGACGGAATTTCCCCCATGTTTACTAGGACTTTTTTTTTTTTTTTTTTGCTTCTTATTAGATGTACTATCATCCGTCCAAGTTTGTCCACGTAGTTACCGTTCACCCTGTATATATATATATATATATATATATATATATATATATATATATATATATATATATATATATATATATATATATATATATATATATATATATACATATATAACTATATAACTAGAATGATTTGATTGAAACGTCATTCAAGGTAATGAACATCTTATTTGTTACCACGGAAACCTTTCAGTTTAACGTCTCATGATTATGCCCTTTTAGTTTAAGGGAGACAGTTGAATATGACAAGTGAATGATGACGGAAGAATCGGTGGAAAGGGAATGCGGGAGGAAAGGAGAGTACATCGAGAAGACCTACTAACACGATTTTGTCCACCAGAGGCTTACTCGGCCGGGGATTGAGCCAGAGACCTCACACACTAGAGGTAAGCGCTTTACCACTGAGTTACTAAGCCCCCAAAAATTGACGTGAAAATGGATTATTAATGTTGCCAAGGTCTATGTTTTGATTTAGCCAGGTTTCGATTTTGAGAGAAAAGTTACTGAGAAGTTGAGTTTCGGCAAACTTTCGTTTCGCGTATAGATGAACCAATTTGCATTTTCATAATTTTACGTTTTATGAACGAGAAAACTTTTCACCTAGGTTTCGAATTCAGGAAAATTTATTTAGGTATAACTTGAGGAGATTTATATGGGGGGAGGGATCTTGACTAATGATTTTTTATGATGTGTATTTAGCATAGTTATCGAGTAATAGAAAGCGGTTTAGCTAGGTATCGATTCTAATTAGGGGAAACTTGGTTGAAGATGGAGAAAATGTCGAACTGCAGTGAATTCAAACTTGTAACTGCATATGTGTCTTTGGCGCTGCTAACGCAGATTAGATTCTCATGACACATGGTTGGATCCAGGGGCTGATCCAGGACCGACTTCTGGGGGGGCGGTGGGTTGTCATACTGCTACTTTTAAGAGCCCAAACTTTGGGATGGGTTTTATTTATATATATAAAATAAGAAAGTTTTCTCTTCTGGGGGGGTGATCGCCCCCTGGATCCGCCCCTGGTTGGATCTTACGTTAAATTGTAGTATCACGCTTTATGTAGCCTCTGTGCTGACAGGGATGTTAAAATCCCAACAAATTAGTCGTAGCTTAAGTCAGAAGCTATCGTACATGCTTTCTGCTAAGCAAAGAATTATACTTCAGGTGGTTCATTAACACTAGAAGTCCGCTTGGTGGTGTTTTTTGATCCCAACATGATATATTTTATTATATTTCCTAGACTTTTACTTCTATTGTTCTGTTTTGTTGTGATTTTGCTTTGGAGAGTTTTCTGTGTATAATTTTATAATTTTTATTCAAACAAAATAATAAAATTAGAAATAGAAATACAAATTTTTTGTGTGAATCTGTGTGTTGGAGTCCCAAAAGACTCCAAGTGGACTTCGCGAAACTTTCAAAAACACAAACACTTTTTATTTTCCTGGAGGTATAAATAAAAGAGTGGGTTTGGAATAGGATATAAAATCAAAAGTATGTGTTCTACTAGAATATTATTTCAGATTTCACAGTAAAATACTTATAGAATCTGTTTCTAAGTTAGTATCTATAGAAACTTATTGCTTTATATTAAATATTGATAATTATATGAGTTATGCACATGGATGCTTTACTATTAACTCTAAATCAGTGAAATAAATAAGTAACCAAACGTAATTGTTGCGAAATTTAGTGTGGGCTCGAATCTGACCACATGCGGACTTAAAACGTTACAATATTTGATGTGGACTTCTAGTGTTAATAAATGGCTGCTGGAACTACCACAAAACAACTCTCTTTCCTCTATCTAATGTACATTTCTAAATCGCCTTTAGCCCAATTAACTACGCATCACCATCAACCAGAAGCTCAGTGGACGTAGGCATGCCTAGTGGCAAGTCCACAAAGCTTGCTCTGAGCACTTATATTATAATATGATCACAAATCTCTCTCTTATACTACGCACATGATGAGTCAATGTCACTGATAACGCATTTTCGTATAATGCTGTAAAAAAAAAAAATATTTTCCCAAAATTTTATACATTACAATATAACAAAATGATATTTACGCAATCGTCGACACCAACAAAATGACATTCTGCATTTGTTTCAGTCAATAGCTATAGTCTTCCTCGCTCATCTGAAATTTTCTTACATCATGTTACTCATCAGAATACAAGTTCCTTTGAAACTGCCTGGGGAAAAGTTGAGAATGTGTTCTTCCATCATATCTTCCGTATACTAATAAAATGTATCGGATGGTAAGAATTTCGTTTAGCGAATAATAGGGAAACGAACATAAATTCTCGGTCTTCCTTAGGGTTGGTCATTATTTCTGCCATAGAGAACCGAATACAGGCAGAATTTCTATATCATTAATCATGCTAAGGAAACATTTTGTTTGATAGTAAAATAAGAACAGAATGCAGAACTGTATGAAATGCAAAGAGGAGCACAGTAACTAAAAGATGGATTTTAAAATCTTAAACCAACGACACTAAACTGAAAATTACAACATATACTTGGGGTTGGGGTTGAGAATACGATCGTTTTTTGTAAACATTTCTCCCTTTTAGGCAATAAAGAACGAAGAAGGAATTAGAAACTTAGATTTCTAAGCTATCGGCATCTATGAGCATGTTAGCCCGTCACGTATAAGAGATGACGTCTCTCAGCGATCACACTGTCTGAGGAGAGGACAGGAAGGAAGCAGCCTGGAATTTGTATGTTAAATAACATCCATCATTTGACTAGTGTGAATAAGGAAAATCCAGAAAAACCTCACTCAGGCTGCCTGGTTTGAAAAATCTTTAACACTTTTTCGACCGAGTGTCCTCACCGGGAATCGAACCCGGATCCGCTAACACCAAAGTCGAGAATGCAATAGAGAACGAGTATCAGACAGAAAACCTAGACAATTAATATAATAATAATAATAATAATAATAATAATAATAATAATAATAATAATAATAATAATAATAATAATAATAATAATAATAATAGCGGTGGTAGTAATAATACTAGTACTCTTTCAGATTGTCTTTTCTGGCTTGCGCGTAGTCAAAATTTCAGACGATCTGTTTCAATGTTGTTCGGTCTCATATATCCCCAACTCATCATGCAGTCACACACTGAGAACTTCTTTCCTTTACTCTTTTTGAAGTCTCCTAATACACCGCTTGTTTTTCTCGTTTTTGGTCTCATTTATCCTTACACCACAGTATTAATAATAATAATATTAATACCTAACCTATCTTCATAATATGTACATCTACAGATATGGAATTAATTTTTAGTTATAAATGGCATAAAACGAACTGAAAAGACTCTGATCAACTCTCACTTCACCAGACTGGATTTTTTTTCTCATTTAACTCTTTGCCGCACAGAGAACACTTACTTAGTACCCTTATGTTGCAAGAAAAATATTATTTTTGTTAAAATTAACTGGATGAATTTCTGGACAGAAGCCAAACACCTGGCTATGTGGCGAAAGACTGAAAACATTTTGGCATTGGCATCTAGGAACAAACACTTAAAATTACAGAGACTAAGTGATTCACATTATGAATCATTGTGAAAGATCCAGCAGAACGTCTACCAGAGCGATGCAAAATTTGCACCACCATACAGAATCATCCTTTAAAACTGTAATACAAAATTGCACCAGTATGTTGCGAACAGTTTAATCATACAGAAAAGTTTTCTATGGAATTAAAAAGTGCGTTTCTGATATACACTTCCCTAGTATGGTGTTCAGCTATCTGTATAAAACAAACTAAATTGTGAAAATAAGTTCCTAGAATGATGACTTAAGTTCTAGCGGACCTAAAAGCATGATGAAAAGTTGGGAGAACAAACGAAAATTATTACGTATTATGATTAAAATTTATGAAAATAGTATTGTAAATAATAAAATGCACACGATTGACATCAACAATTAGGCCTGCATTGCAGGTCCGTATCCACGGGGCTCTAGGGGGCCGGGCCCCCTAAATTTTTTCTGACCCCCCTAAAATGTTCATGGTAGGCTTACAAATGAATTATAATATGAAGATGAATTATAATAGGGTCGGATCTGCCCCCCCTACATTTTTGGGCTGGTTACCGGCCTGCTGCATTGTTATGAAACAGTCCATCCTTAACTTCCCATTCGTAACGAAATTTCCTAATTAACATTTTACGAGCATCATTGCATCAGACATCAAATACAGAGTGAGTCAAAAGTCCTTTACAGCCCTTACAAAATGAAAGCGAGTGTAGATAGCCGGAAATGGTAATTGTAGGGATACGTTAGGCCAAGGGGGAACCTTTATGGTGCGTGTGAGGTGAACAGCCGCCATTCTGCTGTCCTCCATTTTGAATCTCACTCAAAAACATTAAATAGGAAGGGGGTCATGTGATATATGAAACAGAGCAAGAAGTTTAGAAGAAACTCAATGGTGTATCTCTTACAAACTGTGTTCAATGTGCTGGCCATTGTGTGCTATGCATATGTGCAGACGTGTCTGCCAAGTTCTATGCACAAGGATCGATGTCTCAGGTGTGTTTTGTAGACATGCATCCTCAATCCGTTGCTACAAAAGATCCCTTATCTTCACCCCATATAGCATTGCATTTAGAAACCCTACAGGTAAAAATCCAATGATGATAAATCAAGTGATCTGGCAGGCCATTCCACTGGTTCTTGTCGACCAATCCATCGGCCAGGAAATCGTTCATCCAGATACTGACGAATCTGTAGTCCACTATGAGGTGGCGCCCCCATTATGTTGGTCAAATAAGAGAAAACTTCCATCCGGGGCCGAAACTGAGAGAAGAATGAGTGTTCTAACATGTCTCAAGTAATACTCTGTGGTTAAGGTGCCAGGGATTACAAATGAGCCAATGATACGTGTCCCCAGGTTCCTGCCCACACCATCATGTTCCCCGCACCAACCATTCTACACGGATCTGTCCACTTAGGGTTATCTGGAGGCCTGTAGCGTAGATTTTTTGTTTGTTTACTTTCCCTATAACTTAAAAAATTGCTTCTTAGTTGTGTCAAATTTGCATTGTAAAGTTGAGGTCCTGCCGCAATTATTCCACTATCACCTCACAAACTTGCACTCTCCGATCTGGGTCACCCTCAGAAAGATATTGCTGCAACTGTAACTTGTAAGGATGAAACTTATGCATCTGTTACATTTTGCAAATGGAGGTTTGCATGACATGACAATCCAGTTGTAATCGATTAGAGGGCGCGATGGCTCAGTGGTAGAGCGTTCACCTCTGGTGTGGGGATCCTTGGTTCCATCCCAGCTCGCGCCAAGTGAGTTTTGTTGTAGACAAACGCCGTGTGGGTAGATTTTCTCAGGGTTCTCCCGTTTCCTCCCTCCTTCTTCATTCCACCAATTCGTTCATTTCTCATCATCAGCCTAGCCTAGCCGGCATAATTGTGGGACGTAAAACTTAAAGATTTCATTTCATTTTTCCAGTGGTAATCGGAGTGTGCTGTGGTGTGGAAACAAACAATGCGAGCACTGCCATAGCTGTGCCTTTGTCAGTGACAGTTCTGGGTCTACCTTATTGTGGCTTGCTTTCCATTGTACCTCTCTCTTCGAACTTGGTCAGTAACAGCCACTGTAAGGTGTGAAAATGAAGTATGTTGAGGATGCATTTCATTGACATCACGATCTACAGCACGGGTACTTCTATTACCCCATATAATGATGATCTCGATGCAGTCTGTTTGTCTAATGACATGGTTTAGCATAATTGCAAAATCATTTAAGTTATATTAAATTTGATTACACCATTCAGTTTCTCTTAAAATTCTAGCCACGCTTCACATATTACATGACTCTCTTCCCATTTAAGCTTTCTCAGCGAGATTCAAAATGGCGGGTAGCAAGATGGCGGCCGTTCTTCTGACACACAACATAAAGGTTTCCCCTTGGTCTAACGTGCCCCTACAATTAGCAATTTGGCTATCTACACTCACTTTTATTTTATAAGGTAAGGGATGGTAAGGGACTTTTGTGTCACCATATACATATATTATACGGTAACTGCTGAAGCACTGCAAGTAAAGTTTCTAAGCAGTTATAATGGGAACTTGCTTGTGTGGGAGTCTTTCTTACAACATAGGATGCAAATAACAAGTCTTGAGTTTCTCTTCTCCCCCTTATATTTTACGTTCTGTATCCCAGTTCTTGTACACATATTTGCTGTAGATAGTGGCACCGACTAGATACCTTCACCCCCCCCTTCTTCCTGTAGGTAACATCTTGGTGGAATCATGTAGAAAGAAGTGGAAGATGGGTAAGAGGTAGGGAATCTTACATTATATACGAACATGGCATACTCTCTCTCTACTTCTATGGTACAGTTTTCTTTCAGATTGTCAGCGAAGAGAAGTGAAGACGAATTCAGTATCTAAAAAGCATGTGCCTTCATCTGTTCTATCCTCATCCCTCAAAATCTCCAAGGGGTTCTCTTGTGCATACAAAACTCTTAGCAGCTGGGGTTGCTTTTGCTTATTCTCTGGAAAGTTTTAACTGTTTCGCTACTCCTCAGAGTTTTCAAACATCCTGAACACCTTCTTCTCATCTCTTCTTTCTTCTTTCCCTCTGCTTCATCCACTTCTCTATTTCTTTTTCTACCATCCCTTCTTCCTCTTATGATCCTATCCTGACGTCATATTTGCCATGCCACCATCACAACTCAGGTCCGTCCCTTTTGTACCACAGATGCGAAAGAAATGTCTTCTGTGGATTCCCCCGTACTCAATGTTTCCAACCGTGTTAGTAGAGTTATATCACACAGTTTGATCTAGTTCTCTTAAAACTTACCTAATCTATTTGTTTTACATTTTCGTGCATAGTTATGTACAAAATACTTGAGTATTTATTTTCTTTTGATTTCTTACTGAGTACTACTCTTATCTTTGCATGGTTTTAGAAGAAACACATGCACAGAGTCTGGGTCTCTTCGAAGCATCATTTCCAAACATTTGTACTCAAATGTTATATCTAAATATAGATTTGTCCACTTTTTATATACCGTTCAGTCGATTCGTATTTTCAAAACCAAAGTTTCCGATATTTGTTATGTCAAGTATATTGATATTTCAATATTTTCGGTATTTTGATATATTAATCCTTGTACATTATATTATCGATATTTTATTAATATCGTGGATAGATATACAAATCTTGATAAATCTACCTACAGATAGATCTAAGGAACTTGAAAAATAACAAAGGAGCTAAAAGTTTAAAAAAGGAACGAGGACTCTAGAAGCTTTTTGTCCACTATTATATACTTCTGCTTTTCCATTCTTCTCACATCTTGAAAATATTTTTTTCTTATTACTTATATAGGTTTGTTTAATATTGACTAAATATATCTAAATAAGTAAAAGTAAAAACTAAATACCGGGACATTGATAGAAACACAATTTTCGGTTTCAACACTGGTTATTATAAAGAAAAATGAAAAATAGATCACAATACATTTTTATATGGATTGAACGTTGGGAAACAGCAGACATATTTGTCTTTTTCCCCCCGTTAAAGTCAGAACCAATAGAAATCTATTACTCCTTTCGGTTTCGACATTGTTCCTCATAGAGGAAAATTTGTAATATGGTGGTAGGTAGCAAGGAACAACTGCATTCTTTACAAAACGTTAATTTAAGTATCTTTGCTGGTGTTCATTCCTTGATCAGTTTCTGTTTTGAAGTTCCTTTGAGCGGCTCTTCTTTACAATAAGTTATTATTTTTCCCACTTGCCTATAGTGGCTAGCGCGCGCTCGTTTGGTCCACGGGATCTCAGGTTTGATTCCCGATTGGAGAGTCTTGCAATTTGAACGTATTACCACTGTTTGGATTCCACTTTCAATAGTAGGTCCATGTCTCATATAGCCTCGGTGCTGGAAAGAACGTTAAATTTTCTACTTAACCATCAATAATTTACTACACCAATTATCAAAATGATCCTACAAATTTTGTACATATAGCAACACTGTTCGTTAACGTGGGTTCCTGTCACCACGGCATGGCGCGTCCTCAGGTTGCGGATCGAGGAGAAGGCCTCTAGATATAGAGGTTAGCTGCGAATATACTGAATAAGCAGTCGCGGACAGACGACTAGGAGTGGTCCTCCAGCTTGGGGGTTTGGGTAAGGCTAACACCCTCATCCTGTAAAAAAAGGTACTTGTTCAGAAACATTCACAAAAGCCTCGGACAAGGACTGACAATTTGGCACGACATCAGCAAAAGAAAATGGACATGAGATTTGGAACATGGAATATTAGAAGTCTTTATAGGGCAGGCGCGTTGAAATCTGTAACGAGTGAGTTAGAGAAATACAGGATGGACTTAGTAGGAGTTCAGGAAGTAAGGTGGGAAGGAAATGGATCTGAGAATTCCGGAAATTTTACGTTCTTTTACGGGGAAGGAAATAAAAATCACCAGTTAGGAACAGGGTTTTTCGTTCACAAACGAATATTACCAGCAATTAAACGGGTTGAATTTATTACTGACAGACTTTCTTTTATTACTCTTAAGGGACGGTGGTGTGATATTATTGTTTTAAATGTACATGCTCCAACTGAAGATAAGGGTGACGATATAAAAGATAGTTTTTACGAAGAAGTGGAACGGATATTTGACCAACTCCCGCGATACCATATGAAGATTCTATTAGGGGATTTCAATGCGAAGGTAGGACGAGAGGATATTTTCAAACCGATTATAGGGAACGAAAGTTTGCATAAGGAAAGTAATGACAACGGTGTTAGACTCGTGAACTTTGCAACATCCAAAAACCTAATCGTGAAGAGTACAAAATTCCCACATCGCGACGTTCATAAATACACTTGGACATCACCAGATGGAAAAACACATAATCAAATTGATCACGTTTTAGTAGATAGAAGAAGACAATCTAGCATAATTGACGTCCGGTCGTTTAGAGGGGCTGATTGTGACACTGATCACTACCTGGTAGCAGCGATAATACGGGAGAAATTATCGTTGAATAAATGTAATACTCAATGTCCGAAAACGGAGAGATTTAATTTAAAGAAATTAGAAGAGAGCCAGGTAAGAGAGGAATACCAGATTGAAGTTTCGAATAGATTCTCGGTTTTAGAAGACTCGGAGTGCACTAGTGTTGAGGATACTTGGATTGAAATTAGAGATAGCATTAAAAGTTCAGCAATAGAAAAATTGGGACACGCGGAAATACGTAGGAACAAACCATGGTTCGACCAAGAATGCATTAAACTAGTAGAGAAGAGAAAACAGGCAAAATTACGGTGGCTACAAAATCCGAATGAAATAACTACACAAAATTTCGCAGATATCAGGCGGGAAACTTCCAAAACTTTTAGAACAAAGAAACGGGATTTTTTGAAAGCTAAAATTAAGGAACTTGAAGATAATAGTAAAAATAAAAATATTCGGGACATGTATAAGGGGATCAGCGAATTTAAGAAAGGCTATCAACCTCGTGCTTATATATTAAAGAAATCAGACGGAACAGTTCTCACTGATACGGATAGCCTCTTAAATAGATGGAAAGATTTCTTTGACGATTTGTTGAACACGCAGCCAAAAACTAATGTGCGTGGAGAAAAGGAGATACACACCGCAGAACCGTATATTCCAGAACCCAATCGAGTAGAAGTAGAAACCGCTATAAAGAAATTAAAGAAACACAAATCTCCGGGTGTAGATGAAATTCCGGCTGAGTTAATTTTAGCTGGAGGCGAAAAATTGTGGAACAAGATACACAAACTCATTCTCCTTATCTGGAACAAGGAAGAATTGCCACAAGAGTGGAAAGAGTCAATCATTGTTCCAATTCACAAGAAAGGCGACAAAACTGACTGTAATAATTATCGAGGCATTTCTCTTCTGTCAACATCCTATAAAATCCTTTCAAATATTCTGTTAGCAAGATTGACCCCATACGCAGATGAAATTATTGGAGATTATCAGTGCGGATTTAGACGAAATCGATCAACTATCGACCAAATATTTACCATTCGCCAAATACTCGAAAAGAAGTGGGAATACAATACCCCGGTACATCAACTATTTATTGATTTTAGAAAGGCTTACGACTCGGTTAGGAGAGAAACATTATACAACGTTCTTACAGAGCTTGGAATACCGAGAAAGCTAATTAGATTAATTAAGATATGTTTAAGTGAATCCCAAAGTAAAGTCCGGGTAGGAAAATTTTTGTCCACGAGCTTCCACGTCGAAAATGGCTTGAAACAAGGAGATGCGTTGTCGCCATTATTATTTAACTTTGTGCTGGAATACGCCATAAGGAAAATCAAAGATAGCAACCAGGGCCTAGAGTTGAACGGCATTCACCAGGTTATGGCATATGCTGATGATGTAAATTTAATAGGGGATGATAGGAGAACAGTAGAAATAAATGCAGAGATATTATTAAACGCTTGCAGGGACATGGGTTTAGAAGTAAATGCAGAGAAAACTAAATACATGGAAGTGTGTCGGGACCGTAAAACGGCAAATTGTGGAGGCGTTAAAATATTAAATAATACTTTTGATAAAGTGGATACTTTCAAATATTTAGGATCAATATTAACAGACGAAAATCATATTCACGAAGAAATTAAATGTCGACTAAAAGCAGGGAATTCGTGTTACTATTCGGTTCAATATCTCTTGTCGTCGCGTATTCTGTCGAGGAATTTGAAGCTTAAAATATATAAAACGATAATCATGCCTGTTGTTCTGTATGGTTGCGAAACATGGTCGCTTACTCTGAGGGAAGAACATAGACTGAAAGTATTTGAGAACAGGATCCTGAGAAGAATATTCGGACCCAAGAGGAACGAGAATGGGGAATGGCGGAAGCTCCATAACGAGGAACTACATAGTTTATACGGTTTACCCAACATTGTTAGGGTCGTCAAGTCTAGGAGGCTTAGGTGGGCAGGTCATGTAGCTAGAATGGAAGAAAGTAGAAACGCTTTCAAAGTCTTGACTGGTAGACCCATAGGAAAACGACCATTAGGAAGACCTAGGCGCAGATGGGAGGATAATATTAAGATGGATCTCGCAGAGATAGGAATACAAAGTAGAAACTGGATCCAATTGGCTAGGGATAGAAGTCAGTGGAGAGCTTTTGTGAACGCGGCACTGAACCTCCGGGTTCCATAGGCCATAGAGTTAGTTAGTTAGTTAGTTAGTTAGCAACACTGTTCGTACCAGATGGTTCTGTTACTTTTGAGGAGAAAGAAATTTCTCTCTCTTTCTCCTCTCTCTTCTCGTCGCCCTTTGTATTCTCTCTCTCTCTCTCTCTCTCTCAAGATTTCTGTGCTCGTATGCGTGTATGTATATATGTATGCACTTCTCCTCTCTCTCGCTTGATGAATAGAGAGAAATTCTCTACTGGGAAATTTCCCTCTATTTTTTCCCTTTCTCTCCCTCCCTCTCTCTCTCTCTCTCTTGCATAACGTTCTGTAGAGAGTTTTAGGACGACAGATGTTTATGTACTATTGTAACACAAATACTTCTTTTTTTAAATCTTTTTACTTCTTTTCCTATTCCACCCCATCGCTGGCAATATCTACCAACTGAGTACTAGATAAACGTGTGTGCGTGTGTATAGAAAGATATCTCCGTTACTTCTTTTCGTTCTAGCATCCCTTAAGTCCCCATTGTGGAGGGATGAGAATTGGGTGAGGTAGTTGATTCGTATGGGCGCTTTGCTTTAACAAACAACTTCTGTAAACTACCATTTACAAATATTCTATTTTATACGTAGATGATTTTTCTTTTTGCTTTCTCCTTAAGAAACAGAAACGCATGCTACAATATACCAAGATAAGAGCCTACAGCTTCAGTGTAAAGAGGAACTCATTTAGTACCTTAATTCTGACTTTTTAATGTACTCGAATAAGTTTTGGAGGTAGATTATTTAGTTTCTCATTGGTAGAAAACGAAACATCTGTAATTATTATGCAAGAGTGAGCCAAGAATAAGGTTGTAGATTATTTAGCTCTTTGCTAGTAGGATGGAAAGTCTGTTTTACAAGTAATAATATCCCAGATCGCGTTAAGAATATAGACTGATGGTCTCCGAGCTCAATTTACGGTTGTCACAGAAGTTTCGGTGTTGATTTTGAAAGAATAAATTAGATAAGTAAATTAAGGAGTAAATCTAAAATGCCTGAAATAACTACTACAGAAACAAAAAAGTTATCCACGCACAACCCAATTAAAATCTATCAGGTGATTTTCCATAATATTTTGGGGATCTGTAACATAGAGTGACTGTTTAGTTTATGGTCGGCCAATCATTTTTACTTTGAACTTTGCGTCATATGCTAAACTGCCTATTAGCAAATGATTATCACTACGTTTGTGGACCAAAGAACAAACTTCGTAAACTTGTATGTCTGATAAGAACAAATCGGTGAACAGAATAAATTATGCTTTTGGTAATTGCTACCCTTTCCGTAGGATAGTGTAGATTTAGTTAAAATTACATTTCTTTAAAACAAAAAGGTGTCCCACGAACCTCTCGAAGTAAGATATTTTCGATATTTCAATAGATTTCTTCTTTCGCCGGCGGGCATAGTATAGAGCTAAATGTCCAATATTAATGGATGCGTGATGACTCAGAGGATCTCCTCTGTTACGAGAAAGTTCAAACCCATATCATGTGAAGTTCTGAGAAACAACGGAAAGCATCTTTTCTATTATTTCGGAATTATTCTGTTTCGCATATAAAACATTCTCATAATTCACTTGAGTTTATCACTTTATTCTGCAGTCGACTGGGGGATAAACGTGAAACGTTAAACTAACGATTTAATGGTATACTATAGAAGTACCTAGATGACAAAAGTAAAATAAATAGCAATGTGATAACTTCCTTATTATCATCTGTACTGTTCCTTGGTTACACTTTATTGATGCTGAACCCCTTGAAGGTAATGCAACCCGCGGATCGAAACTGTCGTACCGGTTGTCTAGCGTACAGTGATTGCTGTTTCAGCGTTAACTTGGCAATCCCACAGAAACACACGCAATTCAATATGAAAAAGCGTTCCTGTCAGGTTACGTGGGTAGTGTACGAAAAAAAAAAAAAATATATGAAATTTCGAGTCCTACGTTCAGGTTATGTAGCAGGCGCTTTGATAATAGCCTACATCCAGAACACTAAATAATATCAAAGAATTGTTCGATGCCATGCATGAAATTATAATTGTAAAGTAGATCAAAACTAAACTATCATAACCACTTGTTTCCCTTAACGAAAGCATAATTCTAATGGCCAGGCTATTAAAAAAAAAAAGAAAAAATGAAATGAAATCTGTGAGTTTTACGTCCCACGATTATGCCGGTTAGGCTAAAGGAGACGGTGATTATGAGAAATGAATGAAATGGTGGAATGAAGAAAGTGGGAGGAAACGGGAGAACCCCGAGAAAACCCACGCACACGGTGTTTGTCCACCACAAAGTTCGCTTGGCGGGAGCAGGGTTTGAACCCGGGACCCCATGCACCAGAGGTGAACGCTCTACCACTGAGCCACCGCGGCCCCTTAAAAAAAAAAAAGAAAATTATAAAAAGAAACAAGAAATTTCTTTTTAAGTAACACAAGAAAGGAAGTAAGTAAGTATTTTCAGCTGGTTGCTAGCCCGAGAAAACTTACTAGAATCACGTTGCCAGGAAAATTTATTTATTTCTTCAGGAATAAGAAATATCTAGAACCTTATTTGGAAATGAATTTTATTCTGAGGGAAATGCTCAAACCGTATGTTGTAAGAAAAACAAGGAAAGACAAAAATAACAAAATATATCAATTGACGAATGGTATAAAAGAGGGCTATTATTATGACAAAAGAAAAGATTGATTCAAGCGTTTTCAACGTGTGTTTATAATAACATTATACTGATTTTTCCGTCCTTTTTGTTTGTGGTTATACATTCCTTTTCTGTACTGAAAGCATATGAGTCATACATAAACAATTGAAAGTGGCAATCAAACCATATGTACTTCCAGTGGGAATCGAACAGCAGTGTCTATCCCAATGATTTGACGCAACCAAGAGATAACTCAAGAAACGTTCGTCTAGTATGAACTTTAGAAAGAAGTGCAGGCCCATGTAACTAGGGGTGGCTTAACCCATGCAATCAAGTGCAACACTCCCTGAAACTTTCTGTTAGATAAAATATATTATAAGACAGTTGAGAATACTCCAAGAGCATTGCCAGAACAAACTTAAAAAGAATCAATTTTTCTTATTAACTTTTACAGGCTTTATACCAATTGTTCTATGTATTTTATTATTATACTCATTAAACAATTCTTGTAATATATCTATCCATTTATAATTTCCTTGAGTATTAATTTTTTCCGCATATTTTGTTTAAGCGTTCTGTTAAGACATTCTACGATACATTGTTTACGAAGATTAGTCCTCAAAATGGAGGGCTCAGAATTGGAAAACTCGTAAAATATCATCTCTCTACGACTTACGAGTCCCGAAATATGGTTCCTTAAATCTCAAGAAATCCAAACTATTTTGGGGGCTAATATCTGGGAAACGGTGGCCAGTTGACCAGTGGCAACTGGTTGCTATTTGGTACCAATATGTTCACCATTCTCTTAGGTACTGATAAATACCAATATCATCTCTCTATGACTTAACGGTTCCAGAGATATGGCTCCTCAAATCTCCCAAAATCGGAACATTTTTGGCCAATACCTCGGGAACAGTAAGAGTGATGCGAAAAAAATCCATCACTTCTTTGAGCCATTTTTGATGTTGTATCCAACGGAGGACTCAAAACTGAAAAATTCGTAAATAACACACATACACACACACACACACACAGAGACAGACATAGAGAATTCAGTAACGAACTTTTTAAGTTCGTTGAAAATATATAAATAAATAAGCAGTCGAGAATGTAAAATGTATTCACGTTACCCCTACACTCCAAATAATCTTTTTTCCCCTTGGCTTAGTGTTGTACTTAGAGCCCGAACTGGCAAAAATAATAATAATAATAATAATAATAATAATAATAATAATAATAATAATAATAATAATAATAATAATAATAATAATAATAATAATAATAATAATTAGGGTTATCGTCTAGCCTCGTGACTGAGGTTTTTCCAGAATTTTCTTCAGTCGCGCCAAACAAATCTTGGGTTTAATACCTTTATTATATTGATCTTAACCTCTTTCCTTTTTTTAAAAAAAAATCTGCCAATCTTTAACTATAAATAAATCCGTTCTAAAATGACCTTTTGAATTTATCTAAAACATTGTTAGAAAAAAAGTTAGAAAACGACTACTGCCGGAATGCCCTGTATATAAGCAAATTATTTTTATTTTAAATATGTTTTAATAAACGTGGCATTTTGTTCAATAAATTCAATCCCATAATTGACGTTGAAGGAAGTATTACAATGATCACATGTGTTTTCCCCCCTCATTTAATAGCACCATTGAGGGCTATACCCTTTCCCCATATACATTCACAATAAAATCTCCAGTAGCTTAGACTATATAAAGAAATTGTCAACAGTAAGAAACTCCATAACCGCAGGATATGAGACCGGCTAAGCTTCGGTTCAGTAATCCTTCTCTTTCATGCTACCGACATTTCGTCTCTTCAGCCTTTCCTCCGCTGCCGCCCAATCCTTTCACTCTCTCTCTCTCTCTCTCTCTCTTTTATTTCCTCACTTGGCGTTTTCACCTCCAGGGCCCAAAATGAGCGACAAGCCGACTTCTTTTGTGTGTGTGTGTGTGTGTGTGTGTGTGTGTGTGTGTGACCTTCTGAAAAGGGAATTTCCGTGCTGCATCCGAGAGACTTTAGAAAGACCCTCTACAGCGGTATAAGTAGCCGGGATAACTTCCTTTGCAGTCCAACCTAGAGAGACAAAAAAGGAAAAGAGACTCTTATCGTTTTTCTTTTCTTCTAACTCCTTCGTTCCACTGTTACTACTACTACTACTTCTTGTTTCTCCCTAGAGTACTGCATCTATTTCTTCCCTGAAAACAGACGAAAACTACAAGAACCGCGTTATTGGATGACAATTCTGTTTTTGTCCTTTGCGTCTTTTCAGAAGTATGCCTTTAAGGATGGTCAGAATGAGAATAGTGTGCACGATATGAAACTGTTCTGTTGTTTTCAATCTTATTTTTTGTGCCTTTTGGGATTTTTCTTCAGTTATATTGTATTTTACTGTGATGGTTATAGTGAACGTAATATTCATTGCTGTAAATTTAAAGTTAGAGACATCAGTAGTGTAAAAACTTGTGAGCATGGATCTTGCGATATTTAAACTCAAACTGAACAGATCTCAAATTACAAGAAAGTTTATTCGTAAAGGTAAGTTTACTGAAGTTCTTATTGAAATTAAGAATGTAAGGTTGGTTGATGTCTATTGAATTATAGGTGACTGCCTTGTCAATTATTATACGTTGAGCATGCGCAGGACCATTCCACGGTATTCTGTATTTGCAACAGGGATAGAATATTGTCCCGAGTGAAATTGCATACGTGCGAGTAGCAGTAAGTTGAAATGGCTGTCTAAATACAAAATCGCGTCAAATGTGAAGTGAGATTTGTCATACGATTTCTGAATACCAAAGAAAAAGATTCAGGTGACTTTCATCGGCTATTGTGTGTCATTTACAGACCGACAGTGATGAGTAATAGGAAGATCAGACCTAGGTACAGAGAATTTTGGGAAGGATGTTCAAAAGTTCATGACGATGAGCGTAACGGAAGGCCTAGTGTTCAGATAAACGATCTGGTGTAACGCGCGGTTCACAAATCGGAAGAGGTTCAAATTACTCAATTCTGGTTTCAATGTTTATCGCCACAGAACAAAACTTGTAATAAATAGAGACGAGTAATTTTTTGCAATCAAGTCAGAGTCTCAAGAGAGCATATTATCACAACCCGCAGCACTGTACCGTAACCGAAAGTGGTTCAAATTCACTACTATTTCTGGTTTCAATACTGATTTTTGTAGCAATCTGTTGACTCCGGAAGTGGTTAAAATTAACCATTTCCGGTTTCAACGTTTAGCGCCATAGAACACAAATGGCAATAGATAGCGACAAGCTGTTTCCTGCAATATATTGAGGATGTGGAGAGAACATACTATTACAACCCATAACACTCTACCAAAACTGGAAGTGGTTGAAATTTACTACCACTTTTGGTTTTAATACTGATTTTCGTGGAGCAAAAACGGTAAAATACATCGACATGTAATTTTTATTTAATTCATTCAGCTTCAAGAGAGTAGATACTATCTCCTTCCTTAACTACCTATTCAAACTGGAAGTGGTTCAAACTAACGATTTCCTGTTTCAAGCTTTGTCACCACAGAACAGAAAGAGTTAGGCATGGCGAATAATGGCTTTCTATATGGATTCAGCTCAGCGTCCGAGTAACTTGTTCTATCTTTCGTTTTATTAAACTATTGCAACCAGTAGTTACGAGATATACTACTTGAAGTTTGCGTATTGAATTCCCATAGTTTATTATTATTATTATTATTATTAGTAGTAGTAGTAGTAGTAGTAGTAGTAGTAGTAATAGTAGTATTAGTATTAGTATTACCACCTTACCGAAAACAAGACCAATCTGCTCTTTCTCTATGGAAAGTATGTTTTCATTTACTTCCATATCGATATTTTGAGAGTTCAGGTACAAAATTGAGCCCAGTCAAATAGGGTTTTCTTCTTTAGATTTCAGTTTTATGCCAAGAATCGCTTGGGCAACTATAATAATTTGTTGCCACGAAAAGAAAATAATCAAAAGTCGTATAAAAAAAATATTGAAATGTATTTTGTATCTCCATTGTTCTTTTGATAAATGATGTTCGAATAATGTTAAATTTGAATAATGGTTATTGAATCAATACTAAATTTGTCATTTATTTAATGCTAATGCTTATTTTGATTTATGCTACATTAAGGATGCCAAATTTAATTAATACTAATTCAATTAATGTTAAATTTGATAATTCAGTCAATACTAAATTTGTCATTCATTTAATTCTACTTTCAATTAATGCTTATTTTGATTTATGCTACATATAAGTATGCTAAATTTGATTAATACTGATTCAATAAAAGTTAAATTTGATTAATTGTAATCAAATGAATACTGAATATGTCATTCATTTAATGCTACCTTCAATTAATGATTATTTTCATTTATGCTACATTACATTTAAAAATGCTAAATTTAATTAATACTAATTCAATTAATGTTAAATTTGATTAATGATAATTCAATCAATACAAAATTTGTCATTCATTTAATCCTACCTCTAATTACTGCTTATTTTATGTTACATTTAAGAATGCTAAATAAAATTGCTACTAATTCAATTAAGGTTAAATTTTATTAATGCTAATTCAATTATTGTTAAATTTAATTAATATTATATTCAATTAATGTTAACATTGATTAATGCTAAATTGGACATCGAATTAATATTATATTTGATTACTGTTACATTAAAGCAATGCCAAAAGTGCTTAATGAATGCTACATTGAATTAATATTAAATTTGATTAATGTTACGCTCGATTAATGTTAAACGTTAGCATTAAATCTAAATGGTTTTCTTGTCGCATCGCCTCCACTGAATAAAGATGTGGCCAAGTGTAATAATTTTTCCATTTCAAATATATTTTCACCTTGTATCCTCTTATTTTCCTTACACATTCAAAGGAGAAAATTAAGAAGTAGAAATTCATGTACTCCAGAAACAGCGAACATGGAAGGTAACATAAAAAAGAAAATGAAAAGACATGCACGATGGGAAATTGTACTCCCTTTCTCTTCATCAGAGCGAACGATTCTACAAGAAAACAGTGTTAAAACATAAGTTCATAGCACAGAACTACACACACGCATAGACTCAGCCTTATCCATCATTGGTGCTTGTCGCTGCTCGTGTTTTTTATTAAGAGTAGGGTGCCGGACCTACATATTTTACCACACGCACCTGCTGGTCTGTTAAACGAAATATTGCATGATGTAATGTCCGGTACACTCCCCACTCCTTTTCTTTGTATTCAGATCTTCCGATTGCCCATTTTTGTGTGTCCTTCTGAATGTAGCAACCGCGTTGAATTCACAAACGCAGAACGCAATTTGCTCCATTGTAACACGAAGACATGTAAGACTTACTTCATAAGGCATGTGAACATTACCCATATATTTGTGAGACTCCTCATGTTTGATCTTTACAATGGACACAGTGGGTACACTGGCAAAGCTTTCAGCTTTGGTGCGAGAGGTCTGTCCCTGTTTCGATCCCAGGGCATATAAGTTTGTGGTTGACAACATCGTGATCGTGAGTTTTATCGAATCTCTCCTGTTTCCTCCATAATTTTCATTCCACCAATTATTAGATTTCCAAACTGTGTTACGTAAAACTGTCGGGAGTCTTATAGATCGGTTATACCAGTCCGTCCATCTGTCGATAGGATCAGAGTTAAAATAATAAGAAACGCCGAGAAGCGACTCTTTTTTTTTTTCAATCGATTCAGCGTCCCAAGAATAGGTTCTATCTCCTTCGTAAGCCTTCTATTAAAACTGGAAATGGTTCAATTTAGCCATTTCCAGTTTTTACGTTTATCGCCAGTGAACAAAAATTGTCATGAATTTCGACAAGTATTTTTTTTCTTGCAATCAACTCAGAGTCTCAAGAGATCATAACATCCAACAACACTCTACCGAAACCAGAAGTAGTTGAAATTTATTACTACTTCTGGTTTCAATACTGATTTCCGTAGAACAAAATCGTTAAGAGTAATCGAGATACAGATTTTTTTGCAATTGATCCAATGTCCAAAAAAAAAAAAATAGGTTCCATTTTCTGCTTCAATTTTTATCGTTTTTTTGCAAACGATTCAGTGTCAAGAGAACATAACATCACAGGCAGTGACACTCTACCAAAACCAGAAGTGGTTGACATTTCTTACTACTTCCGGTTTTAATACTGATTTCCATGGAGGGAAAACTGTACAAGATATTGAGATGTTCTTTCTTGCAATCAATTCAACTACCCAAGAATTTGTTCTATTTTTATCCTTAACCCCATATTCAAACCGGAAGTGGTTGAAATTAACGATTTTCAGTTTCAATCTTTAATTACTGCCATAGAAAAAAAAAACTGTAACGGATAGCGAGTAATGGCTTTTTTTAAATATGGATTTAACAAAATCCGAGAAACAGTCCAATCTTTGATTTTATTACTTTATTGCAACCAGTAATTATAGATGTATTACTTTAAGTTTGAGTATTGAATTTGCATTAATTAGAAGTCTAGCTTAGTTTCATATTATGAAACGAAACTCACTTGTTCCATAATCATTGACCTTCCTTAATCCCAACCGTCTCCTTTAACCTAAAGAGCATAAGCGTAGGACGTAACACTACAGATTTCATTTCAGTTTACTTCGACATGTCCTGTGTTTGAAACAACTGATTCAAGTAAGCTGACACTATATCAGTAATGAAGAGTTCGTCACATAATCAACAAAGAAACTACGTCTTTAATTTGGAGCGAAAAGAATACATAATTTCCATTCTTATCTAAACGAAAAGCTTATATTTACATAACTCAATGTGTGTACATAAAACTGAACACACACACACATACATATATATATACATATATATATATATATATATATATATATATATATATATATATATATATATATATATATATATTATACCATGTACAATGCAAAATGAAGGCAAAAGAAAATTGGATTCGTACATTTTTAAAGATGGTTCGTTGTATATACTACGTATATACAATATAAAAGTAAGCTTGAACTCATCAGGATGTTGCCAGTCACGAAAGGGCAAGAGCAACCGCGGGAGGCGAAATGCTGAGAAAAGAGAGTTAACTACACATTTAAATATTTTTGTACTTGTTTTTCATTATTCTTGTATATATTTATATATACTTGTTCTGCTGTATTATGTGGTTGCTTGTCATCCAGGATAATGCATTTTGCGTGTGTGTGTGTGGCTGGTGTGTATAGAATATAACGGGTGCATAAAAAATCCGAGGCCATAGGCTAATTCCAATATGAGTAAAAATACAAGAAATGGAAATAAAGGAAAGTTGTTCGAAATAGGTCGTTCTCAATTTAAAATGCTGGATTTTTCTAATCAAACCAGTCTTTTGGGGTCCGCTGTGATAAGGCGCCTTACGGTAAATGAAAAAGCAATCTATTCCAAATGAAACATAACAGCACACAAAAGTGACATGGAGAACATTCACATGTTATGTGAGGAAAACTAAAACATCACGAATCTCGGGGTCGCTCAGTGATAGAGAGTTCACCTCTGGTGCATGGGTCCTTGGTTCGATCTCAGCTCGTGCCATGTGAGCTTTCTGCTGGATAAACACCGTGTGCATGGGTTTCCTCGGGGTTCTCCCGTTTCCTCCCACTTTTCATTCCACCATCTTCACTCATCTCTCATCACCGTCTCCTTTAGCTTAGCCGGCATGATCATGGAACGTAAAACTTAAAGATTTTTACCATGAATCTCTTACCCACGAATCTCTTGCTTTTTTGTTCCAATGTTGAGGGTCTAAGGGAAAAGTCACATGAACTGGCAATGTTGCCTTTTCATTTTTCATATGGCGCTTTACTAGTGTGGTGCGATTGAAAAAGAATTCTACCATTTTAAACTGAAAACATCTTATTTACAATAACTTTCCTCTGTTTTCATTTTTCGTACTTTTATTCATAACAGGGTTAGCCTATAAGCCTTAGCAAGGGGAAAATAGGCTTATGGAATACATTTGAACCTCTTCTTTCCCTTAGAATACGCATATAAATGAAAGTGTAAGAATAAAAAACCTGTAAGCTATAATATTTTTGGCATAAATTTTAAACCTTCTACTTCCTTAGAATACGTCTTTTAATCCAAATAACACGATAAAAAAACATTTCGAGGTATCTGCTGACTATATCCAAAAATTAATTTCAAGCGGCCCAATCGTTTTTTTTTTTTCTGTGGTGCGATCACAAACAATATCCTTTTCATTCATATTATATAATTATATCAGCTACTTTTGTAGAATAACATACCGTATACACGAAAACTTATCGGCGTTTTTTGAAAATGTTCTTGTACAATATTATTACGTGTTTATTATACAGGAATATATTTATGATACACAATGTGTGGTGTAGGTAATAATTCTTGATGCACATAAAAAATAAATTATGGATGAAAGGTATAAAAGTATTTATATTTGTAAATAGAGAAACATATACGAGGTTTGGAACTTTAAGCCGCCCTCACATTGACCAGAGGAACGTCAGCGAAGCCGAAGCAGAAGAGGATGCAAACAGAGAGGACTGACTTCATTTACTGTATGCCTCAGCCAAAACGTTGGTGAGGCATTTGTCGATATGCGGCCGACCTAATAGTGGCAATACTTGCGTATATGCAACAAAACGAAAGTAGTGCTTTTGTTTACACCTAACGTTAGTTCGACAAGTAACCCACCTCATCAGGGGTGAACTGGCCTTTGTGCTCTTCTCTTTATGACATCCCCTCAAAAAAATTATGAAAATAAAATTAATAAACTTCCCTGAAGTATTTACATTATTTTTTTCTGAAATAACACAATTATTCGTTTATCTTGTGAAACTTTGACGGTAATAACTCCTCAAGGCTCGTGTAAAGTTAGCTAATGTTAGGGCATCCTCAGAATATCTGTGCCACCGCCCATTTCATGAAGCCAGCATGGTGTGTGTAACTAGGCTAATGGTGTATCATCCTCCCAACATCTGTACTATCGCCCATTCATGATATGTGTAAGTAGGCTAATGGTATGGTACCCTCCCAATATATGTAGCCCTACCACTGCTCATTTCATAAAGCCAGCTTAGTGCGTGTAAGTAAGCTAATGGTATGCCACCCTCCAATTGTCTGCACTACCTCCCATTTTATGAAGCCAGTATGGTGCGTGTAAGTAGGATAATGATATGACATCTTCCCAATACTATATCATCGCCCATTTCATGAAGCCAGCATGGTATGTATAAGTTGGCTGATAGGATGACACTCTTTCAATATCTGCATTACTGCTCTTTTCTGCACCTCACAGTAAATGGATTTTAGCTTTCAACGTTACGTACGTGTGCTATAACGACAAAAATAGAGACTTACGTAAGTTTCTGGAAAGGAGTCGACGTCAGGTAATTCGAGAGTTAGCCCCAGGAACTAAGAATTAACGCAAACAATTGTGGTTTCACATTATTAAGGTTACGCCTAAGCAACAGAAAAATTGCATTGCGACACCATTTGACGAAAATACGGAAATGGCTGCAATATGACATTGCATAAACTCGTTTGGAATGCCATCAGCGCAAAGGATATCATTTCGCACACTATATCATTACACTGGATGAAACATGGGCCAGATCGTACGAGCCAAAAGAGAAACTTCAATCACACGAGTAACGTTATTCTGGGTTCTTATAGGTTAAATAAATATCGAAAGTTTTTCAGTACGTAGCCCAACGACAGATTGCAATCAGCAGTGTTGCTCTCTCTTTTTTTTTTTTTTTTTTTTTTTTTTGAAACATAAGGTGCGATCAGATTGTGAAAGAAGAGGCGACACTTTCTTTAAAATTCTCCCACCAGTTTGCAGGACAATGCTTAGGTGCATGTAGCGCACCCTGTGGTTGATTAGTAGGGATGCGCACGAGACGAGTCGAGACAGGATTTTCCTGACAAAATTCGAGTCGAGACAGGGCTCTTCCAATAGAAAAAATATACATTTTTTGAGTCGAGACATCACTTTTACAGCACATTTTCCAGACGAGACAGCCTCAAATCTTGTCTCGTGCGCATCCCTATTGATCAATTTGTTTCTTTAAGGTTGAAGCGGTGAAGTGGTGACCCACGACCGACTATGGCGCACTATTCACTTCGAACCCAGACCCACTGTGACGTACTCTCGGGGATTATCCATAAGAATTCCTGAAAAGAGATCATTTATTAACAAAAAACCTGGAAGCAAAAAACAGATAATTCTTTTTTCTGTCTTCTTTTTTGTAACGATCAATGGTTCAAATATGATTTTGCATTGTACTCGTATGTTAGGAGAATGGTGGTTTTTGTATGACGAGGAATTCTCGTTTTCTCTTCCAATTTGGTGTAAAAGGCAATAATATTGTAAACGATTGAAGAAAAAAAAAAATACTTGGGACCTTGCTAGAGAGAAAAATTATTCTGACGCCTTGTAGAAATTATCTTGGAAGGGAAAGAAGGGATGAAAGGGAAACGATTAATGATAGACAGTACCGGTATTTAAACGGATAACCTATACGTCAAGATGATGAGATTAGTTGATGATTGGAACTTCTCAATTATTAGCGAATTTCTGTAATAGAATGCTCTGGCCGTTGATTACAGAAAACTTACGGCAATAATGATAATAACAATAGTGATTCATTGTCTTCAAGCAACTTTTCGCTACATGGTAGTCACTAACACTCTCGTCTGTGGTGCTAGCGGTCCCGGGTTCGATTTCCGCTTTGGACAATATTGAAAAAGTGTAAAAGCTTTTCAGGCCAGCCATCCTGAATGAGGTTTTCTTGGGTTTTCCTCATTCAGACCAGGCAAATGCCGGGATGGAACCTAACATATAGGTCCCAGGCAGGCCTGTATCCACGGGGGGCTAGGGTGGGCCACACACACCCCAAAATTTTTGCTGGCCCCCTAAAATTTTCACGGTAGGCTTGCAAATGAACTATAATATGGTGATGAACTATACTATGGTTGGATCGCCTCCCCCTAACTTCTACCGGCCTCCCTTCCTACATTTTTGGGCTGGCTACCGGCCTGGTCCCAGGCCGATTCCTTGCCTCTCTTTCCTCGCATACTGTGATCGCAGAAGGACGTCATCCCCCACATGTGAAGGACTAACATGGCCTTAGATGCTGAAAGCCCAAAAATCTAATTCCCAAGTCTAAGTTCTTTTTGCTATATGGTTAGAAAGTAGCATAGTGCAAGTTTTATAAAACTTTCAGACGTTATACTTGAACCATAAGGTTTCCAATGCTTTTTAAAAACTGCTACCTCCTCAAGAATACATCCATCGATCCATGTATATAGTATATGTTCAACAAGTTCGACAGAAGAATGACTAAAATATCAAATATCTAGTTCATAAAGCCCAATAACATTCTTTAGTGACATATACAGGTGTTCTGAGGTATATATACATATGTGGTGAATGAAATTGCAGTACAAAACAAGTATTCAGGTCACCGACTACGTATTCGGTTGAAAAGGAAGAAGGAATTTAAATTTGACGACAGACCGAAAACTTAACAAGAAGAAAGGGAAATGCCAGAAGAAAGAGAGACAGAGAGAAAGAGAAAAAATAGCTAAGATGTAGCACAATCAATACGCCAATAGATTTCGTGACGTCACTCCAGCCAAGGCATCTGGGTTTTGCAAAGAGTTGGAAACGACGAAGGACCTTGAAAAGAAAGAAAGAAAGAAAGTAAGAGAGAAGGAAGAAGACTCAACAACGGGAAGAGTGACAAAGGAGTAAAGATGATAAACGCCGCAGGAGACTCAAAAGTTAATATTGTCAGAGCCTTCCTCTTCGTCTTCGACCTTATGATTGTCTTTGGGTCTCGAAGCGCAGCGGTAAAGGACTTCTCTCCAAAACAAAATTCTTTCTCTCTTCTGGTTCCTTCTTTTTACTCTTCAGCTGTGGAACCCATTTAAGACCCAGCCCCCGGAAGGATGTCCTGGAAAACGCTCAAGAACGAGAATTCCTGAGCGTACAAAACCTTCTATCTTCCAAAACCTACAATACAAAAGAAAATTTAACCCTTTGATTGTTACAAAAAGGAAGACAAAAAACAAAAGAGTTGAAAATTGGTTGTATCTACATTTCGCTTCCAGGTTTTGTCAATAAATAATCTACCACAGAATTGAAAACAATTATATATTTTAGCTACTTCGTTTGATTTCTGATATTTTAAGGTAGACTTTTCCCGCCACTAAAGCGCGTGACGTAGTACTGTTGTTAAATTACAAAAAAAAAGAAAGGAAGAAAAGAAAGAAAGAAAAGAAAAGAAAAGAAAGAAACCTTCTGAAGAACGTCCTGGAAAACGTTATAAGGTTTCTCCCGGAACACCAAACCAAAAAAACCAAAAAAGAGTAAGAGTTCTTTATTTAGAAAAAGAAAAAAATACCTTTTATTTTCGAAGATCGAAAATTCCACATACCGTGTCCTTCATTTTCCTCTTAATATTTTCCAATTCAGGAAAGACATTGCAACAACAACATTTTGCATATTTTTGTATCATCATCATTTTGTGCATTACAACATGTTATACATTATATAGAGAAATAACCAAAAAAGTTGTTTTGTGTAAATCACGATTTAAAAACATTGGTATCCATTCCACTAAGACAGACTGAAAACCGGTAACACCAAGGCTCTCACGTGGCTTCTGAGCCGGTCAAAATCATCTATGGTGTAACATAGGTTGCCTATCTTGCAGGCGAAATACAGCGTCCCGACTTTGGTTTTCCTAATTTTACAGCAAGTTGCACCTATGGTATCAAACCATGGTCAAAATATATTATAGGTGGGTTGGTATTGCTTGTATGATGGAAAATAAAAGGTAGTTACTCAAATATAAAGCAAAAATATTTGAATTCGAATATTTTCGACGCGTTTTTCGCTGGAAATTTGGAGGGTAAAATACCGTTTTTCATGTTTTCGTTAAGGCCCTTCGCGCAAAGTATATTAATATTTTGTTTGATCTTCGTACCTCAAGTCGTTTCCGAAATATGAACAAATTTTTGATTTTCGAATTTTCAGCAATAACTACGAAATTCTAAGGAATTTGCAGTTGATTTTCTGGCCAAAGTTATCTTTGGACGTAAGGTGCCTTTGGTATAAATATCACAGCAATCCGTGATAAGGGCACTTTTCACCCACTTATCCGGCTATACCCTTTAAGCTGGTATTTGTCGCAACTACATCACACAACATTGTACAACTATTAGTGGGGCGTGGTAGAGCGTTCACCTCCGGTGCTTAGGGTCCCTGGTTCGATCCCAGCTCGCGCCGTCTGGACTTTGTGGTGGACAAACACCGTGCTCGTGGGTTTCTCGGGGTTCTCCCGTTTCCTCCCACTTTCTTCATTCCACCATTTCACTCATCTCTCATCATCACCGTCTCCTTTAGCCTAACCGGCATAATCGTGAGACGTAAAACTTAAAGATTTCATTTCTTTTTTAGTACAACTATTGGCAAATTATAAAAAGACCCAGTTCCAGGAAGGACGTCCTGAAAAACACTATACGTTTCTTCCTCAACACCATAAACAAGAAAAAACACAAGGAATTCCTCACTCTATTTTCCAAAGCTATCAGTACCATATACGGAACAACATTTAAAAATTTGATTGTTACAAAAAGGAAGTCAGAAAACTAGTCGTATCTACGTATTTTTCATTTTCATTTATTTTATGTTATTTTTATTTATTATTTTTTAAATAAGTTGTCTAGCACAGAAGTGAAAATTATTACGTATTTCAGCTATTTGGTATCATTTCTATCAGGTTTAAGTTGGATTTTTCCTGCCACTAGGTTGCGTGACGTAGTATTAACTGTTGCCAAATTATATAAAAAGAACATGTGGCGTTCAAGAGTAGTAAGAATTCCAAGTTCATGCGAGGTTTCTTCCGAGCACTTACTGAGCAGACAATTTCTAACGAAGGGAAAGTACTTTATTACCAACCAACATAAATATAGACCTATAGGTAAATATTTGCGCGATTGGTTTATTTAAATTTAGCATCAAAGATGGTAGTTTTGTAATCGAGCTCACGCTTCAGCTCGCTATCCCCAACGAGGATCACACTATCTCAAATTCGCAATCGTTCGAGCTTGGGCTCGATCCTCAATGAGACTCGCGTTATCTCAAACTCACAATCGCTCGAGTTTGGACTGACTATCCTCAATAGGGCTTACGTTATGTCAAACGCGCAATCGTCCGATCTTGGGTTCTCTATGCTCAATAAGGCTCACGCTATATCAAATTTGCAATTTCTCGACCTTGAGCTTGCTATCCCCAATGAGGCCCACACTTTTTCAAACTCACAATCACTCGAGCTTGAGCTCGCTATCCGCAACGGTTCTATTACTAATAAAATTAACCTAACACAAAGGTTTTTGTTCTTTTCCCAATTTTTCGGGAAAAATGTGTTTTTTTTTTTTTTTTTTTTTTACCAACAGGTTCAAAATTTACGGAAATTTTACAACACTAAGCACAGGTCATTTGCTCATCTGGGCTATTTAGGTTGCGAGTTTTAGTTTTAGCCTGGTAAGCGGGTAAACCTGGCTAGCCAGCATGGTTTTAGCCTAGTAGGTCACGGACTTATCTCGGTCAGACCAGATCGCTCCAAATTATATGTCTATCCATGTCATACTGAAGTACTTCTCTGTTTAAAGGCATTGGACTTATTATATCGCGAATCTTACGACTTCCGGGTCTCCCGGATTAAACCTTTTCATCACTACCTAAAACTACACATTTAATTTAATTTCCTTTAATTTGGAAGACAACATTTTTTTTTTTTTCGTTCCATGCGATCTCGCCATTTGAACTTAAGAATTGTCTCTTTATTCTTCATCATCAATTACATTTTTTTCTTTTCCCTTCTGTCATATCCACTACAACTTTCCTAAATAAGACAATTTATTCTCAAATAATTTTCCTTTTTAAAATTAATTCCGGTATTGTGCTTCTTTTTCCAAATTTTTTATAATACTTCCTCATTCACCTAATTTTTCAATTCTTCCCCATACTCTCGTCATTACCAGTTATTGTTTCTCTCCTCTCTCTCTCTGTCTCTCTTTCACAATATTCATATTTCAGTTGTAAAGTGCAATCCTCTGGTCCTTATGATATGGCTTATTTCATATAATAACACATAATTTCATATTCTCAATAAGGAATATGGATCTACATTAAATATACGTTCCTATTATATTTTAATAATACTATCAAAAGCTTTATTTCCTTTGTTGTCACAAAACATTGTGTATTCATCTCTGTAATAGCACGTCATTTTCACTTAAGCTTTTGTAAAAGATTGTTCGACAGTGAGAAACTGAAAACGTTGTGTACTGCTCCTGGGATATTTTGGCCTCTTAAGAGTGAGAGGGAAGATTAAGCGAGAAGGGGAGAAGAAGGGGGTTTGAGCAACATGAAGGAATGAAACAGAAAAAGGAATGAGGAAGTAATATCTCTCTCTCTCTCATCCTTCTCCCCTCCCCTTCCCCAGAAACCCACAGTTCCCGCGCTTTAGTCACTGAAATAATTAAGAGTTAGTGTGCTAATGGCAGTCTGGTCTGGTTAATAGCATTAGAAACCTCTCTACATGCTGTGTGGTGCCTATAATGAAGTCACAAGGGAGAGATGGCGGTAGCGCTCGTCATACAATTCTTCGGAAGGTGAAAGAGGGTAATCCCCGGTACTCTATATGTATATTTGCCATCTCTTGTATGTGCTTAAAAGCCATCCGAGTCAAGTCATACACAGAAAACACAAACGGGCAAAAGAGCTAGTTCGTTCGTTCGTTTGTATCCAGCAAAATGAGACAAAACCGAATTAAATGTAACGTTTCATTGTGGGTTCTGCCATACACAATGGTATACATACAACAAGCAGAAATTGAACAATCGTATATATATATGCATATATATATATATATATATATCTATATATATATATATATATATATATATATATATATATATATATATATATATATATATATATATATATATATATATATATATATATATATATATATATATATATATATATATATATATATATATATGCGCTCCAGAAATGAGCTTGAAGAGACACATTACGGGTGGAAACAAAAGAGGCTTAAACATGCAAACGACAACGTCATATATAAGTACGCTTTCCAAATAGACCTTGACTACTCCGTTTGCTATTACTGTGACGTGGTTTGTGACAGATTAAGCTCTAGGCTTTTTTTTTTTCTTTTTTGGCGGAAACCAAAGAAACCCGGCACTAAACTTCTAGCAAATAAGATAAGATATACCGTACCGTACATGTATATATGTATAAGGCTTCTAATGTCACGAACAGTGACAGTAACAATTCAGGGACCTTTCAAAATGCGTGATATAGAGCACAAACTCCCACCTCTTTCTTCCGATGTAGGCTTTAGCTTTTGCCGTTATGTTATCCCGTGTATGAGTAAGTTATATACCTGACGCGTTTTGCCTACCTTCTGGGACGTAGAAAGCGTACGGTCTTTTAGTAGTTTCGGTGTCATGTCATTCTGCGTTGAGGGGGTCCCCTGATGGGGCCCTACTGACGCTAAGATGAAACACTGCCTTCGCTAGTAATATGGTACCAAACAAAAACAAAAAAAAAAAAGGTTCCCATTAATTTCTGTTGTGTCGGTTGACACAAGACAACCAAGGCTTGGCAAAGGGAATGTGAGGAAGAAGGGGGAGGGGGCACAACGAGGGAAAACGCGGATAAGATTACAGTGACACAAGAAGAAGAAATATGACAAGGAAATTGCTATGACAATGCTCGTAGAAAGAACGGGAGCAAAGACTAATAAAGATAAAAATGATGAAAAGCTACATGGGTAGTAAGAAAACATGTAATAAAGAGAGAGGGAACGCGATAGGGGGAGGCCAAAATGTACTAGCAAAGCATGAAGTAAATTGCTTCTGGATGTTGTGAACGGTTGCACCAGTAGAAAAAACTTTAGATCCAAGTTATATCGCCAAAAGAAGACACCAAGACAGCAGTAAATGTTTACCTTTTTAAATAGACTGTGATGGGAAAATAATTGTCATTAATGTGTCGAGCTGTATACATAGAAGTAAAAATCTCCATCACGTTTTAACTTGAAAGTATTGTGTAGTATTTGTTATGAGGCAGAAAAAAGCAAAGGACAAGAATTTTAGGAATGATCAAAAAAAACATGGATCAAAAGATAGCGACTTTGGCCAATACTTAGTTTTTGGATCAGAGGTCACAAAATGTTTTAAGGACTCTTAAATTGGGTTTTCTTATCTTTTTAGGGAATAAGCATATCATAGTGAGTTAAGTGATAGTTTGGGTTTGGCTACACTATATGTAGTTCTCCAGATACGTACAAGAAAATCTTTGATTGAAATATATTGGATCTCTTGATGCATTTTTGGATCAGGGCTACAAAATTTTTGAACGACCCCTAAATCGAGTTTTCGTATCTTTTTACGGAATAAGCACATCATACTGAGTTAAGGTTATTCATTACGTCCAAATAGTTTGTTTCTAAAACGGTAGATGGCGCCACCGTCACCAATGTTAACATATGCAACTAATAAAATTAAAACAATCAAAAATAAAATGAACAATTCAAAAATTAAGCAAAAACGGATATAATCTGGTTAATGGACGTTACAAAATCTAGGGAATGGTACGTGTCGATTTCACTTATTGTTATTAGTTTCATTGTTAGACGCCACCATTGTTAAGTAAACAATCAGCTTTATCTGCCGTACTTTCTACCAGAAAGTGACCAAACTTTACACACCCATTTAAGATTGAAATATCTAGGGAATGGTACGTGTCGATTTCACATATTGTTGTTAGTTTCATTGTTGAAGACCACCATTGTTAAATAAACAATCAACTTTATGTGCCACACTTTCTAAAACAAACTGACCAAACTTGGCATACTCATTTACAATTGAGACATCTATGGAATGGTACGTGTCGATTTCACTTATTGTTGTTAGTTTCATTGTTGAAGACCACCATTGTTAAATAAACAATTAACTTTATCTGCCACACTTTATACTACAAACTAACCAAACTTGGCATACTCATTTACAATTGAGACATCTATGGAACGGTACGTGTCGATTTCACTTATTGTTGTTAGTTTCATTGTTGAAGACCACCATTGTTAAATAAACAATTAACTTTATCTGCCACACTTTATACTACAAACTAACCAAACTTGGCATACTCATTTACAATTGAGACATCTATGGAACGGTACGTGTCGATTTCACTTATTGTTGTTAGTTTCATTGTTGAAGACCACCATTGTTAAATAAACAATTAACTTTATCTGCCACACTTTATACTACAAACTAACCAAAACTTGGCATACTCATTTACAATTGAGACATCTATGGAACGGTACGTGTCGATTTCACTTATTGTTGTTAGTTTCATTGTTAGAGGACATCATTGTTAAATAAAGAATCAACTTTATCTGCCATACTTTCTACCAGAAACTGACAAAACCTTGCACACTCATTTAAGATTGAAATATCTAGGGAAAGATATGTGTCGATTTTTCATATTGTTGTTAGTTTCATTGTTCAAGACCATCATTGTTAAATGCACAAGCGTTGGATTTCTACATTGTTAAATAAACGATCATCTTCATCTGCCATACTTTCTAACACAAACTGACCAAACTTGGCGCACCCATCGGATTATGACAGAGATATATACTGAATGGTACCAATCAATTTCTCATATTGTTGTTAGCTTCATTCTTCGGGGCCACCATTGTTAAACAATCGTTGGATTTCTCCATTATTAAATAAACAATCAACTTTATCTGCCATACTTTCTACCACAAACTGACCAAACTTGCATAATCATTTACGATTGAGATGTCGATGGAACGGTACGTGCCGATTTCACTTATTGTTGTTAGTTTCATTCTTAAAGGCCACCATTGTTAAAAAAATCAATCAACTTTATCTGCCACACTTTCTACCAGAAACTGACCAAACTTTGCACACACATTTAAGATTGAAGTATCTAGGGAATGGCACGTGTCGATTTCACATATTGTTGTTCTTTCATTGTTAGATGCCACCATTGTTAAATAAACAATCAAGTTTTTTCTGCCACACTTTCTACCACAAACTAACCAAAATTTGCAGAATCATTTAAGATTAAGATATCTATGAAATGGTATGGGTCGATTTCACATATTGTTGTTTGTTTCATTGTTAGAGGCCACCATTGTTAAACAAACAATCAACATTAATGGCCATACGTTCTACCAGAAACTGACCAAACTTTGCACACCCATTTAAAGTTGAAATATCTACAGAATGCTATGTGTCGATTTCACATATTGTTGTTAGTTTCATTGTTGTAAGACACCATTGTTAAATACATAATCGCTGGATTTCTTCATTATTAAACAACAATCAACTTTATCTGCCATATTTTCTACCACAAACTGACCAAACTTGCACAATCATTTACGATTGAGATGTCGATGGAACGGTACGTGCCGATTTCACTTATTGTTGTTACTTTCATTTTTAGAGGCCACCATTTTTTTAAAAAAAACAATCAACTTTGTCTGCCACACGTTCTACCAGAAACTTACCAAACTTTGCACACGCATTTAAGATTGAAATATTTAGGGAATGGTACGTGTCGATTTCACATATTGTTCTTTCATTGTTAGATGCCACCATTGTTAAATAAACAATCAAATTTTTCTGCCACACTTTCTACCACAAACTAACCAAACTTGCACAATCATTTACGATTGAGATATCTATGGAATTGTATGGGTCGATTTCACATATTGTTGTTAGTTTCATTGTTAGAGGACACCATTTTAAGTAAAGAATCAACTTTTTCTGCCGTACTTTCTACCACAAACTGACCAAACTTTATACATCCATTTAAAATTGAGATATCTAAAGAATGGTACGTGTCGATTCTACATATTCTTGTTAGTTTCATTACTGAAGGCCTACATTGTTTAAACAGTCAACTTTATCTAACACACTTTCTAACACAAACTGATCAAACTTGGCACATCCATCGGATTATGACAGAGATATCTACTGAATGGTACCGATCGATTTCACATGTTGTTACTTTCCCTGTTCGAGGCCACCATTTTAAAACAATCTATGGATTTCTCCATTATTAAATATACTATCAACTTTATCTGCCATACTTTCAACCACAAACTAACCAAACTTGGCACACTCATTTACATTTGAGATATCTATGGAATGGTACGTGTCGATTTCACTTATTGTTGTTACTTTCATTGTTAGAGGCCAGCTTTGTTAAATGAACAATCAACTATATGTGCCATACTTTCTACCAGAAATTGGCCAAACCTTGCACACACATTTAAGATTGAAATATCTAGGGAAACATATGTGCCGTTTTCTTATATTGTTGTTAGTTTCGTTGTAAAGATCACCATTGTTAAATAAACATTCGTTGGATTTCTCCATTGTTAAATAAATGATCAACTTTATCTGCCATACTTTCTACCACAAACTAAGCAAACTTTGCACACTCATGAACGATTGAAATATCTATGGAATGGTATGTGTCGATTTCACATATTGTTGTTCTTTCATTGTTGAAGGCCACCATTGTTAAATAAACAATCGTTGAATTTCTAAATTGTTACCTAAACAATCAACTTTATCTTACACTCTTTCTACCACAACTAACCAAATTTGGCTCACTCATTTACAATTGAGATATCTATGGAATGGTACGTGTCGATTTCATTTATTGTTGTTAATTTCATTGTTAGAGGCCAGCTTTGTTAAATGAACAATCAACTATATGTGCCATACTTTCTACCAGAAACTGACCAAACCTTACACACTCATTTAAGATTGAAATATCTAGGGAAATATATGTGTCGATTTCTCATATTGTTGTTAGTTTCATTGTTGAGGACCACCACTGTTAAATACACAATCCTTGGATATCTACATTGTGAAATAAACGATCAACTTTATCTGCCATACTTTCTACCACAGACTAACCAAACTTTGCACACCCATTTAAGATTGAAATATGTAGCAAATAGTACGTGTTGATTTCACATATTGTTCTTAGTTTCATTGTTGGAGGCCTCCATTTTTAAATAAACAGTAAACTATTTTCCGTACTTGCTACCAGAAGCTAAGCAAACTTTGCTTACCTATTTACGATTGAAATATCTATGGAATGATACATGTCGATTATCAAGGGCTAACAAGCCCTAGCCAAATTGTGTGTAATACATCAGTATGCGTTGGGATCAAACGATAATTATTCGTGATCAAACGAGCTGGACAAATTCCGATTGAATTTGTTTCCATGGTGGCTGTGTTGGAGGGGCTAACAGGTCATCGGTAAATGTTATTGTTCGGAAAATGGAATAGCAAAAAAAAAAAAAAAATAATAATAATAATAATAATAATAAAAATAAACATATTTCATTCAGAACTTTGTTGCGCATGTTTTATAACCAGTGTGAACTAGTTGTGTGCCTCCAGATTTTTTTTTTTTTTTGTCTCAGGTGGAGCGGGATGGCCCCCTACAGCGTTCCTAGAATTACACTGTAAAAGCCCATAGTGTTCCTAGAATTGCACTCTAAAAGCCCCTCCCATACAACTGACCTGTGCTTCCCAGCAGACACCTCACATTTGAACTCTGTTGAGATTCTATGTAAGTTTTTTGGCTGTACGTACAAATTCAGAGAATAAACATGTATTAGGGAATGAGAAGTTCTCGAAATAAATTTGAAAGCTGAGTATTTTTTCGCGACATAAGTGAAGAGTAATTATATACCCTTGAAGAGTACCCTGGAGAGTAAGAAAGCTCTAAGCAAAATAATCATTGAATAAATAGCAATGTAATCACAGTAATGTGTATATATGGCATGTTGTATTTCTACCAGATTGTCAGAGCACTAATTCTCTCATTTTTTGATGTGAGCGGTCTCGCTATCGAATCTCCAGAAGAACATTAAAAAGAAAAAAGGTTGTATTTAGGTCTATTCCATTTTAAACAAACGAAATACGTTGCGTAAAAGAACTTTCCATGTTAAAATATTTGATGGGTAGAGTAGTTTGTATGGGATTTGATTGTTATTGCATGTATCTATTGCATGCTGAATGGGTAGCTGGGAAAGCAGCCAGGATATTCATTCTGACGGTTGCAAGCCCGTGAAAATACAGAGCAACAGTTACTCCAAGGGAGTAGATAATAGATAAAAATTCTTAAAACTACCGTGGGGGAGAGAGCCGAAAGAGGGTATAGTGTGAAATTTTGGGCCGGAACTAGGGAAGTTCCGCCAGGAACGCGAATCACCTGTATACGGCTCTCATTGTTGAGACACTAAAATTTTCAATTACTCGTATACGGAAGATAAACATTACAAAACTATTTTTATTTATTTATTTATTTACTTATTCCTCGGGGGGTAGTCTATCTCAGAAAATTACGATTAGCATAATTCTGTGTTTCAGGAGTGCGCTTCGAACCCACCCCCCAGAGGCGGTGTTTTGGGCGGGCGAACTATACCTTGTCCGCAGGTCCACACTAAAGTATATGTAACACACATGTACGTGTGTGTGTGTGTGTGTGTGTATGTATATATATATGTGTGTATATATGTATGCTAAATGTAAAATATTTTTGAACCAATGTTTCCAATCCAAACAATAGAGCCCCACGGCTCCAACTCGCCAAGGGCTCCATAAGAACAAATTCCGCCTGTGTCACCTTCTACACATCAGTGGCTATGCCCATAGTATATTCTATGATAACAATTAACTGAATGTGCTTTTCAAGTTTCACTTTCTTGGAAAGAGAATGCGTAAGACTCTCTTAGTGTTGCAACGAGACGAGACAGGACTCTTTGAAGCGAGACACGATACAATACGAAACGTCTCCTCTCGTGTCTGGAAAAAATACAAACACAGTTTCTGAATTTGCTTAAAAATTTATTAACTCGGAATAAATTATTTGCCTTCGAAATGTATACCATCTTTTATTATTTCAAATGATCGAAATGATTCAATGTTTCAAATCCTACAAAGAACAGAGAATACCTAAAGATTTTTTAAAAAAATGATTCTTACAAACAGCTTTCACTTCCATTTTTCAATCGATTCAAGTTTAATTATTTTGTGATAGTGCTCCAGATTCAAATACAAATGTAAAGCGTTCATTGAGATCAGTGTTTCAGAAGATTTTATTCCGGGGGCTGGTGGAGATATCTACGTATAAAAATCCTGTTATAGAAGTACAAGTAGAAGTGGCAATTTTATCAGTAAATAACTATTGTTTCATGGTCTTTCTCGTTCCGAACCAAGACAGAAACGTATCAGCCTTTCTCGATACTGAGTTTTGAAAAGATGCTGATTTGACAACAAAATTTATCTTTTTTATTGTTTTATGATGTTATTCGAAGCTAAACCATTTTTTAAATGGGAAAGTTACATAGGCCTCCTTGAAGTGGCGCCAGGGGTTCTGAAAAAAAGGATATCAGAATAAATGGGGAAATCTTGCCTTTCGACGTTACTGACGGTATTGACAAATGTTCCTATCGAAGTAATTACTGGTTCAGTCGAATCTAAGCAGTCGTTGCTGGAAGATTGCAGTCGTATTGTGTGTTGTGCTACCAAACAAAACTTGGTTAAAAGTTGTAATTTTAACCACTTGGTATAACAGCTCTTTTTGTGGGCCTCAGCCTTTCTGGTGTTGCCACGAGACGAGACAGAACCATTCGATACGAGACGAGACGGCACATCTTTTCTAGACGAGACGACACAGCCAGAAATCTCGTCTTGTCTCGTGGCAACACTAGACTCTCTAGATATATCAGTAAAAGGAATGACAACGTTCCTCACGGAGCACGTGTTAGCTCTCAGCCTCTTTCTTTCACTGATGTTTGTTTACATAGTAGATGAATATTTAGAAAGTAACAAAAGGATGAGATATGCAGATTCTCCTCAAAACCACATTAAAATTGTAGCAGTATTTGGAGCTTGTTATAAATGGATTTACCGGGGAACTAAAATAATTCTTGGAATTGATCATACAGTATTGATATATATATATATATATATATATATATATATATATATATATATATATATATATATATATATATATATATATATATATATATAAACATGGAAACAAGTAAAGACAAAGAACTGAAATCGTGAATTTGTTTTCAAAATACAGAAATATCGAAGGAATATCTGTTTAGCCGACTTTAATTGTAAACGAATTTTGAATAAATTTGCATTCCCTGAATTCTTATACATAAAAAAAATAGAAATCTTTCTTTTAGCGTACGAAAGAGAGGCTTTAGGAAATTAGGCCAAGATAATTAAAATGATACTGTCCTTTACAAAATTTAAGGGGAAGACCATGATCGAAAAAGCATCAGTCAAACTATAAAGGTCAATGGTAGTTTTTGTCATTTCTTACGACCACTATATGCACCTTATTGCGAAAAATTTATTCGTATTATAAAATCGCTATCGTTCAATAAATGTCAAATTTAAAAGATCTTAGAGATGAAATTGTCATTACCTCTGTCGCATAATATATTCTAGCTTTGGGACCCATGTCATTATATGACATTCACGATAAGTGACAAGAAGAATATAAATCCCAAGTTCAAAACGTAAGGAAAGAAACCGGCTGTTCGCCCTTCAAATTGTGAAAAATGTACCAAAATGGTTGAAATTATGATTTTGTATTTCTTTACGAGAAAGAAGAATAAAAATAAAAATTGGAGCAATTATGTATGTATAAGGCCACTATCTTCTTCAAGTTACTAAACTAACTTCAAGTGTTTCAACCATTTTTGACACATATCTCGAAAACTTTTAGTGATATTAGAGGCAAGAATACGTGGTTGATAATGAGCTTTTTAATTATGTCACAATACTTTTGAATTTTACCTTATGAGAAATGGCATATTCCAAAAATAATTCAGTACCACCCTAACCTGAATTTTACCAAAAGATTAGCGAAAGTGATACGGTGTGCGTCGTCCAGGGTTTAATTCCCGGTGTGGCACTCAAACATTGCTGTGTTGACCAAACATCGAGAGAAAAGTTGGGAAACTAAAAGATAGCGGACTTCAATCTAGACAGCCGGCTACGTTGGGTGTAGTTGTGCTGACCACTAACATAAGCCCGCTGCAGACTCAGATCACAAGGTACTGTTGCGCCAGGAGTTTATATATAGCGTAAGTAAGGACGAATGGGCCTCCCCGCAAATATGTTAAATGGACCCCCTCTATCCACATCCATGAGTCACGTAAAATTTGCAGAGAACAGTTTTGACTTTCTATGTTCTATCTAGTGAGTCACAACTTGCTTATATGCAAAAAAAAATGCACATTATTATTATTATTATTATTATTATTATTATTATTATTATTATTATTATTATTATTATTATTATTGTGCTATAGTTTTCGTCTATTCTGTTGTACCAACCTCGAGAGTCTACGACATCCGACATTTTTAATGAGGTGTAGTCGCCCCACTTTTTGTTGTTTGGTTCGATGCTGGTTTCACTGTCCTTTTCCCACCTTTGAAATACATAAGCACGGCAGATCGCGAAAACTCGACAAGTCGCGCTGTTTCCGAAATGAAGCTCCCAGCCATTTACTCACCCTGATATATCGTCGTCCTTCCCCATTCAAGGCACAAGCACCACACTGACTAATCGAGTGAGATTCTTGTCACGTTTGGCGCGCGGTTGTGTTATGCCTTGTAGCTCTTATCTCTGCACAATGATTTCGTTCAAAAAGTAGCGAGTGGTCATAATGTTTTCGCTGGTCAGTATAAGTTTTGTTGGCATTTAATTTACTAAATAATCGCTCAGGTGTTACCGTCTTCACAGGTAAAAATGAGATATAGTTGGAACATCACATAATTTTTAACATCCTAACATTATAAAGTTTAACTTCGAAACTGAAATGGGCCTCTTTCTGTTCTGGGCCTCTCAATGTTGCGGGCCCTGCAGGCCCTTTAGTTGCGCCACAGCATTCTCTCTACTCAGAAGGATAGGGACAAATAGAAAAATCAAAATTCATTCTGTCCATTTTTCAAGCATCATACACTTCAGAAAAAAAATCATATAATACTGATGTAAGAAAATATTGGTATTGTTTGTTTTCTGTATACAAAGAACCATTTAGGTTTTTTATCTCATATTCTGGTAATAATCGAAAAAAAAGAAAAGAGCTTCATGTGATAAACGGACGAAAGAAAATTTGTCAACGCGATGCGAATGACGTTCTCTGCAAGCTAATTCACGTTTTTCGTACAAAAACTCTATTCCTACCTGCAAAAAGAAAAGATTTCTGTTACTCGTCAATGGTTGAGATTTTGCCCTGCGGCTGAACAATACGGCTTGTAAAACTAGACTCTGACTGACTGCAGGTGCACGAAGGAAAAAAAAAACTGTTGGATTCCTCTCCCCGCCCACTTCAAGTGTGGATATCCTGGACACATTCAAACTGAGCGGTACGATCTTTCAGTTCTTCCCAGTAGAGGTACCAGCAGTGATTGCTAAATGAAAAAGTGAGCATCTGGTGGCGAAAAGGCGAAGTGCTCGGACAAGGGGGTGGGCACAGTAACCTTAAGTGATAGTTTGGGTTTGAGTCTACTATATGTAGTTCTCCAGATATAAGGCCTAGAAGAAAATATTTGCCTGAAATATATTGGATCTTTTGATCCAATAAAGAAAATGAAAGTAACCCAATCAGATTCAAAGGAATCAGCTACTTTCTCTTAACATGCAAAATAAATAAATGAAACCACGAAAATGTACATTTTATTATATATTTTTTATTCCTTGAGAAGAATTGTACATAATCATTTGTGATGTTGTGACCAATGAAAGCAATGTTTTCATAATGTTTTCTAAGTGAAAATTTGTTGCAAAAAGAACCTTTAACTTGTATAGTAGAACAAATACTACTATTGGTGTGATGATGTAAATTCTAATAAATAAGTAAACTTCTATTGAAACCTGAGCAGTAGCAATTAACTAGTAAAACTACAGGAAACAGTGTTTCAATCCACTCACATATTGTTATCTTTCGTGTCTGTATAGTTAAAATACTCGGGTTCGACCCCAGCTAGCAGCTTATGTGCTTTAGTAGTAAGAAAACCATAGTTCTGTAGTTAAAAAATAGGACAATAAACTTCCATCAAATTCATTGTCAAATTTTGTGATTATTTCCTCGCTGGGTCAGATTGATCATACCTAATTGACAATTAAAAAAAAAAAACTATTTCTTCGTCAGGTTGAATTGTATAAATTGAGGGTTACAATGTGCAATCTTGTAAGAATAAAAACTACCCATCTAAACTCTTTAAAAACAATTGTATTATTTATCCTTAGATCGAATTAAAGTTAAAAAATGTAAATGTTCATTGGTCAGTTGAGTCTTTCTTCTTTTAAGTCAAAATAATGATACGCATGGTCACCAGAATATAGATTCTAAATAGAGGTGCATAACTAAATTTTTAAATAACACCGTACATTAGCGTTTCTCATAGTTTAACAATACTTTTTTGAACAAGACTGTACATGATACGTTCACTATAACTTGACAATAATTTAACAATTTTTTAACAAAAATATATATTTTATATATATCAAATGTTCTACATACTTTGAGCCTTTCGCCATTCTTTAAAACTTTTTGAACAAGATTCTGCTGTACATGAAACATTCATCATAAGAACAAGATTATCAAACATTTCTCACAGTTTGACACTGCTTTAAATCTTTCAAGAATATGATTTAAGCTAAACGCTCATCATAGCTTAACAAATTTAAAAAATTTTGAACAAAAATATACATAAATTGTTCGTTAAAGTTTGGTGGTATTTTAAAACTTTTTTTTAAGAAGACAGTACATCAGACGTTTGTCATAATTTGATATTTGAAAGTTTTTTTCTTTTCTTTTCTTTTCTTTTTTTTCTTTTTTTTTTTTTTTTTAAAGAAACTATAATCAAACTTTTGTCATAAAACGTTTTAAACAACTCAGTTACATATCAAACTTTCATCATAGTCTGACAACATTTTAAAAGATCTTGAAGAAGATTTACATGAAACATTCGACATACTATATCGGTCACACATCGTTCACCAATTAAAACCATGGTATGAGTTCTATGTTTAAGTAGTTATTTTCGGTTCACGGTTACAAGGGCTACTGCAAAAAATTCTGAAATCAATCTAAAAAGACACGAAAGTTTGGAAATGCCTTTATTGATTTTCAAAGTATTTGCCTTTAAGATCAATACACTTTTTCATACGTTCAAATCAATTTTGAAAACATTTTTCTTTTCTATTCTGAGGCTGTTACATCAGAAACAGCTGTTCGGAATCTATCAACAGTTGCTTAAGACGACTCAAATCGCTCACCACGCATCTTAGCTTTTAAGTTTATGAACAAAAGTAGGTTATTAGGCACTAAATCAGGTGATAGTGGACTATGAGTCATTAGTTCAACACTTTTAGTGCACAAAATATCAAAAATTGGTGTGCTAAGTGGAAATCGGCATTGTCGTGGTGAGAAATTATGCGACATGTTTTTTAACGCGACTCATTGATGACTTCCGGCAAAGTGGAACAAGAGCTCCCTAGACAATATTATTTTGAATGAGATACCGGTTATCATGACACTTATCTGCTTTCGATCTCCAGCCATTTAGAAAATTGACATTTATTTTCGCGTTTCTAAATGGCTGCAAACAGAAAGCTACTAGCTGACTCGTGGTAACGGTACCTCATGCCTACTAATATTGTCTAGCACGCTCTTGTTCCACATTTCGATTATCTTTTATCTATTTGAAGATATCACATAATTACTGTAAAATTAGCGGTATTTTAATTTCGACTAATTAGACTTCTTAAGCGCTTGATGTTATAGATCATTGTGAATCTCTCACTGAGTACTAATTGCTGATTTTACTAAGTATCAGCTTAGATAAATTTTGCTGCTGATCGTATATTACTTCTTCTCAATTCTACAATAGCAGACTACACATGCATGTACTTTTAACTGAATTAGTAAGACAAAGAAAAATGTGAATCCCAAAAGCACCTTTCCGAGATAATTGTTTACGATAGGACAATTTGGGTGGAATGTACAAACATAGAAGTGACCCTAAACTACTCAAGTGACAGAGCAAACTAATGATTGAATAAGGAAATAATTTTGAACACTTGTTTCTGGGCTAACATTGCTTCAGTTCTCACCAATTCCATTACGTTAAAACTAACTCTCTGGTTATGATAAAAGACTCGTAAAGGCAGAATAGTTTTGCATTAGTTTTAAGTAATTAAACAAATGAAAACACAGAAAGTTTTAATTTTACAGAAAGGTATAAATTCTGTTAAATCCTTTAGGCTGGGTTAATCCTACAAACGAACATGCGACTTTCTCAGCAAAGTAACTGTTGTGTTATTTGTCTATGTGAAATATATACGTTCATTTTTTTATTCTTGATGTTCTTGTAATTATGATATTTTTTTAAAAATATAATTAGAATACTCTAATTATTCAACCGAGAGAACATTTGCTTTGTAATTATTTCAAATATTATAAAAAAATATTAGACGAACTCAAAGGACTATCAGCAATAGCTTATAAAAATCAAAAGATTAGAAATCCAATTTGTAGTTTTGAGTTTCAGTGCAAAGTGAACACGATATATATAATATATAAAAATAAAAGTTCTATTGAACCAGCCGATCGATCTCGATCAAATTTTCAACATAGATGAGGTTCAGGTCTGGGATGTTTTTCACCATTTCATTTCGACAGGGGAGGGGGAGGGGACATTTAAAAATGACCGGAAATGACAGATATTAGTGTCTTCATAGTTTTCGGGGTAGCTGAAATGAACAGTGACACTTCCAGTGCCGTTTAAATCCAAATTCTTCCCGAATTTGGGGAGGGGACATATATATATATATATATATATATATATATATATATATATATATATATATATATATATATATATATATATATATACGATCGAAAATGACCGATATTAGTAACTAATCCATAGTTTTCGGGATACCTGAGATGAACAGTGACACTTTCGATGCCGTTTAAATCCAAATTCAGCCCTTTATGTCCAAATGAAACGTATTCTCTCCATAAGAAGAAGGAATATTCTGCTAGTATTATTATAAGCAAAACGAATTTAGTTTAAAGAAATAAAGGAATAAAGACTAACAAAGTACATAGATGTTTTCGTTCATTGAAGTGTCATTAAAACATGGCTGCATTTATTTACAGGTTTTTGGATACAGTCGATAGTTCACTTTATACTGGTAATATTACAATAAAAAACAGTAAAGATATTTTTTGGAATGGGGTCAGCTAGGACCCATTTATTAAATATATTATAACTTCCGAGCTTTTGCTTGATAGGACTGAGGAAGACACTTGAAAAGAAAACAACCAGTAGCAGGTCTTGAGGAGGTTACATCGATAAATTTTAAACTTTATCTCTATAAGGTGCGGTATGTTAGGTCACATTTGAATTATTAATATATATTTGAATAGTAATTAATAGTAAAATTTTAAGCTAAGATAAAAGAAGAAAACGCAGATTCAAAAGTTAAGAAAAGACAAAAGAAGGGTTATTAAATTCGCAACACTGGTGGCCTTTACATAGGTCAAACCGGACTATTGCTCGAGATCCCACTCATCGAAGAGACCAATGCTTCAGAGCAATACTCTTTATTTCTAGAAACATTAATGGACAATAGATTATGCATCATTCAATAAAATTCTGAAACAGAAAATCCTGAATATGCGAACCGATCATAGTTCTACAAGTGGTCCATCTTCAGGATACTAGTACATTCGCCACGAATAAAAATATAGTGTATTTTGGAATTCAGTTGCCTTTCAATTTATCCAGTAGTATTTGTGTGGATCAGTACCCATCAATACATTTTTTTTTTTTTAAACTCCGAGTACGCTTCAAAGTTTAGTCAGAGCATTCAGCTACTGGTAGAGACTGGTATGAGATTTAAAAAAGAAGTGTTACCAACTGAATGGGGAAATGACATAAAAATAACAGCAACTTTATGTATGTACCAAGAAAAAGGTTTTATACAGCGTTCATCTTTCTGTGTTTCTTGAGTAATATCATTAGCAAAATCTTGCATTACTTTCTAACTTTGATAGCCTATAACCTGTTCAGTCGAGTATCTCAAGAGCTGGTGAAAGTAAGACATAATTATCGGTAGAAATTCTGCTTGCTAGAGAAGGGTTATTTGAAATGAAATAAAATCTTTGAATTTAACGTCCCACGATTATGTCTGTTAGACTAAGGGATGCGATGATTAAAGCATGTGAATGATAATGGAAAAATTGGTGGAATGATGAAATGGGAGGAAACGGAAGTAACCCAAGACAACCTACAGACACCATGTTGTCCACCACAAACTTACTTGGACAGGGATCGAACCAGGGGCCCCACGCACCAGAGGTAAGCCGTCTACCACTAAGCCACCGTGCCCCAGGTAGTGCTATTTGTATGAAATAATCTTATACTCATGTTGTCCTAGTGTTCCTGACTTTCACATGTTACAGAATTCCTTTCTTTATGGTTAGCGCAAGAGACTTCGGTTCGAATGACGCTGGAAGCTCGCGTGGTTAAGATTCCACATTACGTTGTAGGTCTATTTTAATAGTGTTCAAAGGAATATAAAATTTCAAACCAACTAACCAATCTGTTTACCCCATAAATACGAGATGCGAAGTATCAGGGTGTAAAATCCTGGAGGTTTGAGAGAAATTCCCCTCACTTAATAACTTTGGAAGAAAATCACCCTACTAATAACTTGCTGGGAGGAGGGTAATTTCATACTATTGATAGGAGATTGCAAATTAATTACAATAATTCATATGTAATTAACATGTATTTCATATGTAATTAATTGGTGAACTTGTGGTTATCAATACTCTTAATCATGCATAGTTTAATAATTATGGATATTCAAATATGCGAACTCTATATGTCAAAATATACCAGTCCAAATAGCTTTTACATTATTATTGTTTTTACATCTGTCTCCTTTCCACTTCAATCGCTATGATGTCACACCCTATTTAACGTAGTAAAGAATTAACAAACCAAAATAATGACAATAATTCCAAATGAATTGATTTAGTCAAAGATGAATTTGAAATAGCATAGAGCGACTGAAAACATTTCATTTCCGAAACAAATTATATTTGAGATAAAGTGAACCATTTTCAATCCAATACTGGATAGGGGAGCCACGGCGGCTTAGTGGTACAGTGCTTACCTCTGGTACGTAAGGTTCTTAGTTCGATCCCCGGACAAGTAAGTTTCAGGTCGGTGAACAACGGCTTTCTCAGGATACCTCCATTTCATCCCACATTCTTATTCCACCAATTGTTTCATCATCATTCACTTGTCTCCCTTAGTCTAAAACAGTATAAACGTCAGACGTTAAACTGAAGATTATACTAATGCTGGATAGATTATGCTAATGCTGGATAGATTATGCTAATGCTGGGTAGATAATGCTAATGCTGGGTAGATTATGCTAATGCTGGATAAATTATGCTAATGCTGGATAGATTATGCTAATGCTGGGTAGATAATGCTAATGCTGGGTAGATTATGCTAATGCTGGATAAATTATGCTAATGCTGGATAGATTATGCTAATGCTGGGTAGATAATGCTAATGCTGGATAGATTATGCTAATGCTGGATAAATTATGCTAATGCTGGATAGATTATGCTAATGCTGGGTAGATAATGCTAATGCTGGGTAGATTATGCTAATGCTGGATAAGTTATGCTAATGCTGGATAGATTATGCTAATGCTGGATAAATTATGCTAATGTTGGATAGATTATGCTAATGTTGGATAGATTATGCTAATGCTGGATAGATATCTGTCGAACGCTTCTCCACAATCATCTATCTTTAAGCAATTCTTTTCCATGTTAACTTTAGTTCTTCTTGATGTGATGACACTGCCTTCTATAAAGGTCGTTTTAAAGTCTCTCCTTGTCTAATCGAGGATTACTTTTGACTATATACTATAATTTCTTCTTGTAATATGACTGACTCATTGTCGCTGCAATACCTGCTTATTTTCATGTTAATAATCTCCACTCTTGACATATTTTTTACCCATGTTTTATTCCCAGTGTACACCTCTCGCCAAGGCCCATGTGGACCCCCATGTATTTTTATGCATATGTATTTTCACATGTATTTTTATTGTTATATGTATTCTTATATGTATTTTTTATGAATGCCCCCCCCCCCAAACTTATGGAGAAATGGGCGCCCTTGCCTCTCGCTGTTTCGCTCTGAGTCTCCAGACGGTGCAAATCTGATTTTCTCAGTTTGTAATTTTTTGTTTCTTGGCTGGTTTAGTATCCCTTTCCAGCACAAAGACTAGATAAGACACAGACCTACGTTTTACGTTAGAATTTGAATCATCATAGCACGTACAAATTGCAATGCTCTCCCAACGGGAATAGAATCAAGGACCCAAAGGTGAATACGCTAGGCAGCAAGCATCACAAAGAGTGTTGGTTTGTTCTTGAAAAAAATGACTGAAAAATGTAACAACTAAGGACTGTTTATCCCACATTCAAATTCGAGCAGAACAACGGTATTGGAAATATAGCTATCTTTGAGAGGTTATTCATTAGCCAATGTTCAGTTCCAGCTTCATATACTTTAACATTCAGAAGTCACCTCAGAAGAAATATTCACAATGAACTTACGAAATCCACAGGAAGAAAAAGCAAAAATAAACACACAATTAAAAATAAAAAATAATTTTAAAAAAATAGAAAGTTGTCAAAAAGCAAGTATTACTTCATTATTCCTTATTGAGCACCAAATATTGCTTCTGTTAAGCAACTCTCTGTAATATTGCTATTTGTAAACAAAGACATCACTGAAATCGTTATTTCCTTCGAGGTTATGCGAATAACTTACGCGCCTCTGGCGTGATTCGAACCGGTGGAAGCTCATGTGGTTTGGATCCCATGTTAAGTTGCATGTTCATGTCCATATAGCCTTGTCGTTGAACGAGACGTTAAACTCAAATCTAATTCTAACCCTAGCCACTGAAATTGAGAATAATTGTATGTTTTCTTGACGATAAGTTGGAAGGTGACATTCTGTCGCCGACATTTTTACTTTTGACTTGGTGTCATACAACTAACAAAGGACCTTGTGGCGTTCCCTTGTCCTATACCCTGCAAAGGTTAAGGATGCCTTTGCTAAATAAGCTTTTTTCTCTTAGTCTGTAGTGATAAAATATATTCAAGATGCCCTGCAACATTATTTGAACCTGGGATCTTCTGGATTGTAGGAATAAAACGTTTATCTATGCATATTCGATAAGGAAAAGAACGTCACGACATGACTCGAAAAGAATTTAGATGATGAGAAGCTTTGAGCATCTCTCCTAGGTTGGCTTCAGGTTTTATTACAGTGAGTACCTTATGTAATGGAATGAAATGAAGCCTTGTACCACATGGTGACCCGGGTAGTGTTAGACGAAAAACTCTCCAATATGATCAACTCACACAGCCCTCTATCTCTGTGTCATCACCTGCCTGCCTCCCCTGTCTTGTCCCCTGCTGGTCAATATGCATTTAGCCCTACCGATTAACCACTGCGGTGTTCCTCTCAGGATACCAGCATACTCAGTGCCTTCACTGGAGGATTAAAGCAAACTTACTCTCTACCTCTCAGCGGTATCACGATGCACCAAAACATCACGAAATAACAAATTCCACGATTTGACTACAATTCGAAAGAGTTCAACTCAATCCGGGATTACCATGGAACCAGGAAGAGATCCAAGTTTCGGCCTTATCTCACTTGTGTTATGTGAGACATTCCCCATTTATTACTGGACACAATTGCACATCTAATTCGCCCATTTGGGAGTGTTTAGACTTCCCTTCCGTGTGCAACGTGTGGAAACATACAATTAAAGTATTCCATCTATAACATTGGTACATTAAGGGTTATTTCCATTAGGGATAGGCCGATTTTTTTCACGACGATGGGGACATAAGGTTTCACATTTTTGTATGTAACCAGAACCATTCTCCGGTCACCTTCACCCCCAAGTTTATAGAAATGCACATTCTATAGGGGGTAGGTGAACCTTTACGCCGCCTTGGAAAGACAGTAGAACGGAGAATAAATCCTGTTCCCACCGGAGTCGAGCTTGGGGACTCCGTTTGGTGGGTAGACAACTTACTGAATACGCCACTGGACTCTAAGTTTATTACACTATCTCACTGAAAATATTGATTTTCTAACGTCGTTAAAAATGTACACAAGTATATTTCGCTTTCGTATTCATTAGTAGCAAAGATACATGTATCTTTCAGCCATCAATATTCTTCACCCCGAAAAGAGAGATTAAAACTAAAGAATTCGTGCAAGTGAATGACTGATGGTATGAAATTTCATGTTGCTACGCCTCATTGGTATGAAATTTCATGTTGCTACGTCTGATGCTGTAATTTAAAAGAAACACATATAAAGTTATCCCTGCATTCCCTTCGCTGATGATGGAGCTCCTTCCTGGCTAAGCGGTTAGCGTACGCGCCTTTGGCGTGGGAGACCCGGGTTCGATTCCCGGCGGGAGCTCATGTGGTTCGGATTCCACGTTAATCAGTAGGTCCACGTCTCATATAGCCTCGATGCTGAACGGGACGTTAAACTCAAAATCAACTCAACTCAACCTTCGCTGATGATGAATGAACTTTCGAAATCCCTCATAACAGGAAACGTTTTGCAAGGCAAGAACTGAATTACAATGCAGTATTTCTTGCTCTGCAACGAGTCAAACACATTTGGAGTGATGTACTATCAACCAAATCTTGGGATGTAAAACCATTAGTAGCCATGTACTATTAGAATTGGATCATTTTTACAGCTGAGAGAGAGAAAAATTCGTATCATTTGTATTTTCAGAGCGTATCATATTAAGATCCCTACTCGGGTAAATAGAAGAATCATTAGCACTTCTACATTTAGAGTCGTATTAGTTTAAGGCCTTTACTCTAAGAAATAAAAGAATTAGTAGCTAATGTACTTTTAGGATTGCATCATTTTCAGGATCTTAACCTGGGAAATAGAGCAATTGATAGCAGTTGGCTTTTAGAGTTGTATTATCTTAAAGCCTTAACACTGGAAAATAAAAGAATCGGTAGCACTTGTACTTTTTGGTTGTACGTTTTAAGGTCCTTACCATATTGTTCTGCGAAACGACTCATCCTTATTAAACCAATGTTCTCGGGATTGCTGTCAGAGTGAGTGTTGCTGTGCTGAGCTTTCGTTACCATACAGCGGCAACATCTTCAGAGCTATGTGTTGGAGTGTGCCGGTCGTACAATTGCTGGTCGTGCTATTGTACGACCAGCACACTCCAACATATACCTCTGAAGATGTTGCCGCTGTATGGTAACGAAAGCTCAGCACAGCAACACTCACTCTGGCAGCAACCCCGAAAACATTGGATTAATAGTAGACATCAGCAAAGCTTCAAGATCAAATTCATCCTTACGTTTTCCAACAATGTTTTGAAAAATAACTTTGTCTAATGCAAGCCTTGTAGAAAATCTGTGTTGCTACTTTTATAAATTCCTTTCCAGCCTATGAATTTTTAAAAATAATTTCTTAGCGAGCATCTTGAAGTTAAGAATAACAAATTTGCCAAATGTAATTTCATTCACTCAAAGGTTCCGAAGATATGCTGATCAACCACACAAATACCTTTTGTACGAAAAAGGGCGGTTCTTATCCCGCTGCTGTTGTTTATTGTTCGCTTTTTGTTTTGACAGATTCTCTTTAGTGAGGGGACCTGAGTTACACTGGAAAAAATTCTTCTAGTTATTTGCCAAATATCAATATAAAATTATTTACCTTCACTTTGTAAGTTTATATACATTTCCTTAGATTAAATTACAAAATTTTGCTGTTTCTTTTACAAATTTACAATAAATTTATAAGAAAATATGATATTTTTATTGATAACAATGTAATTTTACACTACTTCACATTAGTAATTTTACTTTATATGAGTAAATTGATTTACATAAACGCTTGGCAAACAGATTGCCAACGTTTGTTTTCTAAATTTAACTTTGAAATTTTTTACAGTGTAGTATTTTTAGTATGTTCATGAACATCAGTGGATAACGGTTCACTAGATATTGAAAACTGATCATAATTATCTTAAATGAAGTTTTGTTTGACATCCCACTGCTTCTTTTTATATAGTTCTTCCGAATAGCTAACTACCCGTGTGGCAATAACATAGGTTTACTGTAGGCGGAGTTAACTATGTCGTCCAAGTTCTGCCCGCATGCCCTTCGAAACGGGAAGTTACCACTGACGGTTCAATTTGGGTTGATTCGATTTACAATGTTTTAAATTCTCTTTTCACCAACAATCCCTTTTTTTGGACCCTATCTTTCTCTTGTGTTTTACCCGCACACCCACAGAGTAAATCCACTATTTTTTCCGATGAAGAGAGGAGGAGGAGGGGGTCGTAACACAACCCGCAAGAGGATCAAGTCGTCTCTTACATATCCACACACACACACACACACACACACACACACACAAACACAAATATACAAAGAGGACCAAACCTTGCTCCTAAGGGTGAAATCACCGATTTTCAACTCTAACAGGATTGGCCAATCCTATTTTCCAAGCCGTGCTTTTTACAAGGAAAAATGGAATGAGACGCCGAATCGTTTCGTCTTTTCTTTCGTTTTGGTTTGTTCTTCGTGTTGATCCTCCACAACACGAAAAACAAAGCGAATGGTTAAGAAAGAACTAAAGAAAGGAGGGGAGTGATCGAAGAATAGTCAAAAAAAAGAGGCGTTCTTGTTATATTGGGTAGCTTTTCTTGTGAAGCCGAAGACAGCAGAAGGTTGAAAAAGAAAATGTACACAATCCTATGAAAAATTAATGGTTTCCCATCTTCAGCCTCTTCTTCTGTCTAATTCTTGTGGACAAATTGTGTTTTTGAAGAAATTACCTTCACCCACCTCAAAACTGATATTATTAAACCAACCAACCCACCCCCTTTCGTTCTTCAAAAACAGAAGAAGAAAAAGGCAACCAATCCCTCTTTCACATATCAACGCACATTTATATACGCGGTAGCAAAAGAGAAACGACAAATTCCAATTCATTTCTTCTTGTCATTATCTCTACATAGTACTTGGTTTTGTTCCATTTTCTCTGTTCACATGTGCTATTTTCGTCTTTTTTCACTTTCTTCTTTTCTATTGTCCGATAACAAGAAAACATTTTCACAAAAGACGTAAAAATGGCTTCAGCAAAGACGCAAAATGAAATAAATGAGGGAAAAGTTTAGGAAATATATATATACACAAAACACAATTGCCACAAGCAATGAATAGATACGATCCAAAGACTTTTACACACATAAAAGAAAGTCGCATTACTTTTAGTTTCTTTTCCTTGTCTTGCTTTGTTGTGTTGTTTTGTCATCATTCCTCTGTCTTACGCTAGTCTTTTCTTGAACATTTTTTATACTTCTATCTTTCTAAGCCGATTTCCTCTTCGCTTCTCTTTTTCTTTCAATGGCTATTCATTTCCTTTGATTATTTCTTTTTCTTTTTTTAAGTAAATCTCTACTTTTACTCTTTGTTGTCCATTTTGCTTCACCTTATTTGAAGTTTACACAATAGAAATGTTTTCTACTGTTTTTGTTTAACTTTTAATTTCTTCACCATTTCTTTTCTTTATATTGTACTGTACTTCTTTCTCCTATAAATGTTTTAAATGAAACTCTACTTTTGAACAACTATCAAGTATTCCTATTTGTCTGATCTTATATATCAGAGAACATTCTTTTCACAGTTTTTTGCAAGTACTTCCGGGTGAAATTTTTCCCTAGTAGTTGACTTAACACTACCCCCTCACATTCGGAGATAAGATAAATTGCGATTACATGCCACTTTTGTAAGAGCACGTTCTTTAGAAACAGTGCCGTAGTGTATCACCTTCACTAAAAAAAAAAAAAAAAAAAAAAAAAAAAAAAAAAAAAAAAAAAAAAAAAAAGTTTGGTCATATTCAACAAGAAAAATGGTGCTAGTGGCCAAATCGTTTGGTCAATATAGCGCCAACCAAAAGTTTGGTTACCAACACGAAATCATTTGGTTACGATTTGTTTGGTTATGGCAGTGTACAAAGTGATCATACAAATTTCGCAAAGCTATACAATACACAATGCATGAATTTTATGCCATATAAAGTGTTTATGCGTATACCCACCGTCGTTTATGCGTATACCCACCGTCGCTGACACGCCTGCTCCCTACAGACTCATACCCTCGCTAGCCCCTCTGCTGGATTCCTGCCCTGACTCGGTTTGATAGCATTCGTACTATTCAGTGACAACCTATCAAAAAAATTGGTTTATCCGGCGGGAGCTCATGTGATCTGGATTCCACGTTAATCAGTAGGTCCCGTCTCATATGGCCTAGCTGTTGAAACTGACGTTAAACTCCAAATCAACTCAACTCAACAAGTTGGTTTATGTATTATGATCTGTAGCTTTTATGTCATACATCACACTGTATACTCAGCCCGGGTTAAATGTCGCAGATAGCGGCCCCGAAAGTTAACTTAAAATTGATTATTTTAAAATGTTCGTAATTTTTATTACACTTACACTTTTGGTCGAAAACCAAGCGGACGACCCACTTCGGAATAAAGGCATTTGTTCGTATACAATTTACGTACTTGAGTAATGCAACTTTTAGGTCTACTAACGTATTTCTCAAGAACTCACAGATAAGATTCACATATTTGGATTCCTTATGAAATGTGTTTTCAAAATTATATTTCATATTTCTTACGTAAATTTTAAATTTTGTGTATGTGTAAACTGTGAATCTACCAATTATTTTGCAAACTTCTGGCGTTAGTGTCACTTTATTTACCCCTTTCCAGAAGTTTTTAGCGGCAGAATAGGAATTGCCCCAACTCCTCCTCCTACAATTTTGCACCCTGCTCTAGCGTCGTCATTGGAACTGGCCCCCTTCATCTGTATAGAGGCCTGTTTGTTACGCCAAATTTACGGCTACGAAAATAACCAATACAAATTACCTAACAGTAAAGTAAATATGTACGAAAAAGTAAGCTTACCTCGAAACAAGTAGATTAGCTGCAGTAACAAGTCGATTATCTGCACCCAAAGAAATATCCACTTTTCTTATATCATACAGGGTTTTGTTCCTTTATGTATACACTAACCGTTCCGCTAGTCAAGCAGCCATTTGCATGATTACCCAGAAATCAAGTAGATACACGTGACCTAGTAACTAAATATTTTGGTCACAAAAGACAAATAACTCAAGATTTTGCTAGCATAACAAAATTAATAAACAATATGTTTTGACCAAAAAATATAGTGCTAATGACCAAACACATTTGGTATATGTGACCAGGGTTTGGTTAAACTGAGCAAATAAAGTGACCAAATGCCCTGATCAGACAAATTTGATATTCCTGACCAAGTCATTTTTTTTCAATGTTCTCATTTTAATGTTACCCCTTCAGGACAAAATGTTCTGTATAATAAACCGATTGTTTTAACTGTCTATCTATCTATTTACGCCTATTATTCCTCCCGTGATGAATGGAGTTCATTGAAAACCTTTAAATATTAAGGTATTACTGTGGATCAGATTCCATATTGAACTATATGTCCACATTTCACATAACCTGAGATTAAAAGGGACGCTAACTTTATCAAACAAAAAGGAAGACGAAACTCCGTTAAATTACGAGGTACAGGGAAGGGGCATGGTGCTGTCAGACAGACTTTCTGCCAAATTATTAACGTTACAAGAACTTCACTTCCACAGTATATTGATCAATTATGAATAACAATTACATACGGTGATCATTGTGAATGAGTTTTTACATACATTATCCTATGTCATTTAAAAGCTATTATTTCAGCTACGTAATCTTCCTTTGTCAGTTAGAAGTACGGTGGAAAGAAAAATAAGAATAAGTAAACATTACTTTTCTCTGGAAAAGGATAATATTCATATAATTACCCTGTAATCATAGTTTCAAAAGTAAACAACGATTTCATGTCGAGACACATTGTAGCTAGCTTTATAGACAAGGAAACCGACGGAATCATTACAGGACATGACAGGGCTAAAACCAAGATGCTATGTAATCCCGAGAAAATACTTCTTTATGAAAACGAAAATAAAAAGAGAACGTAATAATGAAATTTTAATAAACGAAATTATGAATGAATATTACCCAAGAAATAGGAGAATTTCTAGTATTTAAAACTTTCACTCAAAAAAAAAAAAAAAAAAACTCTGAAACGATGCGATGTAGACATTTTCATTTTGTCGCTTCCTAACAACCCCATACATTATTCTTTTAATACGAAAGACGAAAAATTTCATAATAACAGCTATAACAACTAAGTACAAAGCCCGTCAATAGATTCTTGTAGGTATATATAAGAACTGTATTCAATCTATCTTTAGTTTCCCATTATAATGTCATTGTAACAAAAAAAAAAAAAAAAACTAGAAAAGTCACGCAAATTCGAAGACTACGACTTTTTAATGAAACGCCACCAAAAAAAAAAAAAAAAAAAACCGAAAGTCTTTCCGCGTTTGTTTTGTATGTGCTTCCTTGAAGAAAAAACAACTTCCATCTTTGGATTAAAATATTTACAATCAAAGCAGGCAGAAAGCAATTTTAAACTTCGCACATACATTAAATGAAACCTCTCTCTCTCTCTCTTTTCTTTTGGATGATTCGAATTGGTTTCTTATGCTAACACGAAATATCACATGCTTTTTTTTTCTTTAGTACTTGAAAAAGAAATTAAGTAGGCAAGCAGTACTGAAGGGAGTTCTAAGAACGACCGAGTAAGTTTCTCAACTACTTAAAAAAAAAAAATCTTCGAATATGTTGATTTTTTTTTTCAAACTGTATTACATGGTTATATGCTACATTATAAAGTGTTTACCATTTTCGTTTCATGGTTACTTTGGATTAGAATACACACGACATTCGACCATTTAGCTGCCAGGATCCTTGTGTATACATACATACATATATATATATATATATATATATATATATATATATATATATATATATATATCAAGAAGCACTACCTTTGAATAACTCATAAAATATTTGGAAACAAAAGTTTCCTTTCCTCTCTGTAATCCCCCTCCCCCTGTGCTCCCCCCCCCAACACAAGCTTTTCGCATGATTTCATTTGAATAAAAGCAATATCTTTTCTCGACTGATTCAATATTTTAACAACACAAATCAGACGAGATATCTCCCACCCAGTGTCAGGCATTTTCTTTCTTTCTTTTTTTTTTTCTTTCTTTTTACAACACATATTGATATAATGGAGCAACTTTTAAAGGAACGAAGCGATAAGTCGGAAAATATCGAGAAAAAAAATCTAAATGGATGAGACATGTAAGCTACTAATCCGATAAATTTCATTGAAGTGAACAAAAATGATATGGGTGAATGTAAAATCCTTATGCGTAGATTTCGGGAAAATTGAGACAAACGAATCTTTTTTTGTAAACTTAAAAATTAATGGTACGCAATTACACTACCACATAATATTGCAATGTTCTATAGATAGATACAATAATGTACACGAGAGTTTTTAACCCTTGACCATTTTATTACATATAAAAAAAAATATAATAAATTTTTGTACAAAGTTTCTATTAGTTTTCTTTAAATTTTTAAATGCTCTCTAAGTAATTGAAATCAAATGAGATCTTTAAGTTTTACGCCCCACTATTATACCAACTAGGCTAAAGAAGACGGTGATGATGAGAAATGAATGAAATGGTGGAATGAAGGAAGTGTGAGGAAACGGGAGAACCCAGAGGAAACACACGGACACAGTGTTTTTCCGCCACAAAGCTCACTTGGCGCGAGCTGGGATCGAACCAAGAACTCCATGCACAAGAAGTAAACGCTCTACCACTGAGCCGTGCGGTCCGCTATAAATAAATATTCTCAGTGTAAGACAGGAATAACTTGTTCTATCTTGGTTAGGATATTGTCTTAGCGAAAGCGGTCTTAGACGGGATATGCTTACACTCCGTAACTCATGGCGGTCTCGGGAGCTAAGTATTAGATGTTTAAACTCCGTAACCATTAGCAGCCTCGGGAGTTGGTATTAGGATAAATCTCCGTAGCACTTAGCAGCCTCGGGAGTTGGTATTAGGATAAAGCTCCATAGCACTTAGCAGCCTCGGGAGTTGGTATTAGGATAAATCTCCGTAGCACTTAGCAGCCTCGGGAGTTGGTATTAGGATGAAGCTCCATAGCACTTAGCAGCCTCGGGAGTTGGTATTAGGATAAATCTCCGTAGCACTTAGCAGCCTCGGGAGTTGGTATTGCAGGTGAGCGATCAGCATTGACATTGATAACTTCTTGGTCCCGTCGTTCACTTATATAACCGTCCATTTGGGGACAGGGCCTTTGGAGGGGCTCTCGGATTTCTTCCTGGCTTTCCGTGTCCTCTTCGTTTCTTTCTTAAGGGTACAGTTTCCTCCTGTCGTCTGTCATTGTTTGTTTATAATCATAAAAACACGTGTTTATAGTGGAAACATGAAGATGTATAGATCCTTTCAATATTATAAGATGAAGCTGTCATTTAAATATGCTCTCATATCAAGGTCTGGGTTACGATACTATAACAAGATGACAGTACATAGCATATCGTTATTGAGTTGTAGTCCAAAAGTATGATTAACTTTTAAGCTTTAGTTTTTATTTCACTGTAAGATTATTCAGAAATGAGACACACACCAATCGATAGATCGAAACTAACTAGCCAAAATGTAAAAAATCTCATGCGTAGATTTGACGTAGATAATATATATATATATATATATATATAGTGCTTAAATGTATGTCGTTCAGTTGCCAACAGAAACTGGTAGTTTTTATTCTGATGAAATGGATTATTTATTTGTTTGTTTGTTGTATATGTTATTAAAAAAATATTTATATCTGTATCTGTTAGTAAGACTATTTATATATATGTCTGTATTTTCATTAATTTCGATCGTGTCTGAAGAAGGATATGCTAGATATCCGAAACAGTTACAAATTATAATTTAAAATAAAGTAAAGTTTTAAGCTTTGGTCAGTGTCTCTTTTGTTAAAACTGTATCTGTTGTATATGCTATAAAAATACACTGTTCAATTGAGGTTGTATCTATTGGTATTTGTTTTCTTCTAACGTTGACAAATATTCTTATCAGTGACACACATACATCTAACACTGACACACACACATACTTCTAATAGTGACACACATACTCCTAATAGTGACACACATACACCTAACACTGACACACACATACTCCTAATAGTCACACACATACGCCTAACACTGACACACACATACTCCTAATAGTGACACACATACACCTAACACTGACACACACATACTCCTAATAGTCACACACATACACCTAACACTGACACACACATACTTCTAATAGTGACACACATACTCCTAATAGTGACACACATACGCCTAACACTGACACACACATACTCCTAATAGTCACACACATACACCTAACACTGACACACACATACTCCTAATAGTCACACACATACGCCTAACAGTGACACATACACATACTCCTAATAGTGACACACATACGCCTAACAGTGACAGACATACACTGTAACACTGATATACACACTGCTAACAGTGACACATATACACCTAAGACATGACATCATACTACTAACAGTGACACATATACTCCTTGTAAATTATTTTTATGTTTCCATTAACTTTTAAAAGAGACAATGAGATATTCTGTATCTACCCAATGAATTGAGGTCTTAAACCCCAGATTAAACGAATAAAAATCTCATAAAGTACTACACCAATAACTAAGTTGAAGAAGGAGGTAACATGGAGTTACTAAGCTTTACAAAATGGATCTTACGGGATTTTTAAAAAAAGAAATCCTCCCAAAAATTTTAAACAAAAGGAGACAAAGTAGACAATTAAATCTTATGTCTTCCTGATTGCTATAGCAGTTCTCAAATATACGTGCGTGATTGCACTGTTAACAACTCCTGCTGTTGCCAAGAGAGGGCACAATCTAGATCTTTCAATTTGTGGGTATAGAAAGCATCGTTCGATTACATGAATAGTAAATAGCAGTACACTTTGATCTAGATCATTTACTATTCGCTCATTTAGCAGGTTGCAGCCACATGGGGTGTTCACCGGGTCCGGATCCCAATTTCAAAGCTTCGCAACTCGATATATATTGGTATACCTTTTTAAATAAAAGTATACTTGTTTATTAGAGAATGCAGAGAGAGACTTTACTGACGAAAAAACAAATTAGTTTTGTCATTTGCGTGAAAATATAAGTGGCAGTATATAAAATCAACTTATCACTTTTTGCTGCTGTAGAATAATACCCGTTCCATATCACATAAATGCAGTGTCTTGTACGATTTCACTACCCCTCAAACTTTGGATCACTAACAATAACCCTTTCCGTACGGGAACTTTTTAACATCTTTAGAAATCCCCACCATACTTCAACTTCAAAAAAAAAAAAAAAAAAAAAAAAAAAAAAATACGCACTCTCGTATGGGATTGACGCATCTGTACGACTCATGTAACCTGCAAAATTGTAGCGAGCCGTCCCCAGCTGAAGAAATAAAATGCAACACATATTAGTGATTGTAGGTAGTATCCGCACAATCGTGCAGGTACGTCGCGAAAGGGATAAAAATTTATGGATGCGCTGTTATTTAGACTTATCTTTCGGCTACATGAACAGCTGGCAGCAGTACAATCTAATCTAGATCATTCACTATTTATGATATTGGAGCCATATTTCGATTATAAGATCACTCGGCAGCAGCACAGTCACGTACTGTTATAGCAAGAATGAAAGAATTTATTAAGTTATCATCTGATATAAAGAGCATATATTTGTCTGTATTCGAATATTTTGTAGCAAATGCCGTTTGCTTTGTTATTATTGGTATTATTGATTAAAAAGATACAGTAGTTGTTAAAAATGGATCGTTTTCTGTTCGGTTTTGTTCGAAAAAATTTCAATAACCAATCACAGTTGAACACTCACACAAAAAAGGGTGACATTGTAAGAATATTCTTCTACGTGGTAAACATATTTGAAAGAACAAGAAGGTAGCAAATTCGCTAAAATTTGATAACATCTAGAGTATCTCACGATCAAACTACTTGCTTTAGTATACTGTGTGTATATATAGTGTCAAATGTCAAAAGAAATGTTGTCCATAAGTGGAAATCCAAGAATATAGGTCCTGATACCATGAAACTGTAGTTTATAGACAGTTGTTAACATTTGAACATAGGTTTCTTCTTTTGAGACACGTCCGTGAAACTCAGACCGGAGGCTTTACGTGGAGGTAAGGCTCCACACATATTCGTGAATTTATCACATATTAGATTCAATATAACCAACAGCAAGTTCCGGCTGCCTTGACTCAATTAGTTTACCAAAATGTTTATTTATGTCACAAAGACTGATAACTGTAAAGTGATATTGGAACCGAGCGTAGAACAAGAAAAAATTTCCTTTCCCGTCAAGGGATCGAAGTCGGGCAGCCCCAGCTGATAGATACAAGATGTCTTAACGAGTAAGGAAACAAAATAATACCTTTAGCAGCTTCTAGTAATTATGGAGGGTAGGGGTATAGAGTTGAGTTTATTTTAGTTTAGCGCCCCTTTCAGCAGCGAGGCTATATGAGACGTGGACCTACTAATTAACGTGGAATCCGAACCACATGAGCTCCCGCCGGGAATCGAACCCGGGTCTCCGGTAGGGGTATAGAGTCTATAGACATGATAATACATCACCTCTTGAATCATGTTTCCAAGACGTTGAACCTTATGAGAAAGCTTACTGAAAAATGAGTCTTATATTAGTTTCTAAGTTTAGATTAAGTAAAATTTAATTTCTGGAGTATTAGAGACAATTAAAAAAAATCGAAATTGATCTCATTTATGAAAAGGTTCACAAACATTGCTTTATTCTTTTGTGTGTATGTGTTCCGTCTCTTTTTATTATTTTTTAAATTTTTTTTATTCTATTTATCGTTCATTCACTATCCCGTATTTGTTAGATTAACATTATTTGCAATAAATTTTTACTTAATAAATCAAACATTATTTACATACATGTTTCCAAAACAAATCGTGTATTAATTCAATACGCAAGAGCTAGATACATACGGAATTCAACGTGCAGGAGATTCCATTGCTCTCCTGGATAGTAATGTGGTTTATACAGTATATTTATAAATTTCTCAACGTCGGCCTGTATTGCATGTGAAAGAGCAATTATGGACCGAATGTAATAAATCTTCAGCTGCAACAGCAGGAAGCGCTCGCTAAGAGTGTTTTAATCATATAGCCTCTATCTTTTTTTTAATACCTTGGATTTTCGAGCTCTACTAACTTGATATAGCATGTGCAATTGTGGGAATAAGATCTCACGGAAACCCCACTAATTGTTATTAAACGTAGGATCAATATTGTACATTGTATAAAGACTATTTTTGTTGTTGCTTTGCTGAAATTCCACCACATATACATTCAAACTCCATTTAGTAACAGGTACTTAAATTTCTACAAAGAAACTTGTTATAACATGTTTATAACTATATACTTGAATATTATAATCCTTATAGAATAGTATGGAAAAAATGGTAATAACTGGTTGACTGGGTAGGGGGAATTAAATGGGGCGTCAGTTAGTAGACTGAATCGGAGCTTAGCATCCCGTTTTAGCACCGAGACTATATAAGACGTATACCCAGTGGCTAGGGATGCGCACGAGACGAGTCGAGACAGGATTTTTCTCACAGCATTCGAGTCGAGACACGGCTCTTCCAATAGAAAAATATACATTTTTCGAGTCGAGACATCACTTTTACAGCACATTTTCGAGACGAGACAGCCACAAATCTTGTCTCGTGCGCATCCTTACCAGTGGCGTATTTACGATTTTGTTTCGGGGGGCTTCGCTAACTTTCGGGGGGGCTTTGCCTGAAAATGTGAAAATTTCTCCAAGATATTTCATATACTTTACTATAGTAAGTAAGTAATATTTCGGGGGGCTTAAGCCCGGAAGTCCTCCCTAAATACGCCACTGCGTATACCTATAGCTTATTGTGAGATTGTAACCCCTTGAGGTCCCACTGGATTTCCCGCGCCAATGGGGGCGTCAGAAACGAGTCCAATTTATCCTCATCACAACGTAGGCCAATAGCAGAACAAGAATATAACTACGAACTAAGCTCCTTCGTGTCTATATGGTTCACAAATATAGAGATCTTGATTCGATTCCCGGATGCGGTTAATATGGCTCAACCACACGTTAAGTTATACTTCAGTGATTCATAAGGTCTCGATGTGGAAACGTATACAGAACTTCAAGCACAAACTAAAAACTACCACGTCGAAATTATACAAGCATATTTGTCATGTCATTATATAGGTTATATACAGGGTGGCGCAGGACAACAGGAAAATTTTAATTGACGTAAAATCCACTAATCAATACAGGAAAGATTACATTTAATGATTCAGAGAGTATCCCATTAACAATCTCAGTAACTATGGCAGTTACATGCTCATTTACTCCTTGAACACGATATCAGAAAGATGTGCGCCATCTTGGCATACACATTATGATAGTAAGCTTTGAAAAATCACTGGAATGCTCAGTGTATTATGTCTTAAGGAACGCCAGCGAGTCCTTCCTTAAGCCTCAGTTTCGGTTCAAAGGTGTTTGTTGGAGGTGTACAATACTCTTTTCTTTCGAGATGTCCCCATAGATTCGCCACAGAGAGAACGCACATACTGAATTCAGGGGGGTCTGGGAGGCCAGAGAATTTCATCGTTCTTCTCAAATGCTTTCAACAGCGAACAAACGTTTCACACAACTTCAATGATTCATTATTACTAAATGATAAAATCTTCTCAATGTTGTCTTATCGATTCCAAACAAGTGCCGGCCATATAGTGTTGCCAATTCTAGAGTCAAAATTTCCCGTTTCCCTGCTCTCCTCGCTGACTTAGCGGCTAGTGCGAGCGCCTTTAGTAAGTATTATCGCGGGTTCGATTCCCGCTGAAAGACCATTGAAATTTGAAAGAGCAAATGCATAAATATCGTAAATTAAATGATCGTTGAAAATATGAGTTAAATAAGCAGAGTTAAAACGCATTATGGTGGAATGAGAGGCATTAAAAACAAATTTTCAAATTTCTGTTAAAAATTACCAAAACTAAGTAATCATAATATAGTTGGTAAATTAATTATGTAATACAACAAGCAAGGACGATAGTAGTATGGTTCTCCTTCCAAACTATGAACAATAGGCAAGATTCTGCCATAACTGGAGAATACGTATGATAGTAATAACACATTTATTGTTATGTTTTTAAAAATGAACTTTCTTTTCTTTAGGATTAACCTTTTAGAAATGTATGTGGTATATCAACACATAGTCGATCATTCTTTTGATAACGGGTGTGGTATATAAACACGTAGTCGATCAATCTTTTGATAAAGGATGTTGTATATAAACACATGGTCGATCGTTCTTTGATTACGAATGTGGATATATAAACACACAGTCGATCATTCTTTTGATAACAGGCGGATAGACAGGATAAGTGTATTTTGTTAGCATCATTTGTGTTTAGTTTGTCAAATAAGTCATTCAACATCCAATTAGATGACTGGATGGCTTTCAGGGCACTTATTTATTTATTTATTTATTTATTGAATTTCTACAGTCGTCTTCTCTAAAGAATTAAAAGTAATCTATGCATTCTGTACTTACGTAAAATTGTTGTTGAAAAACAAAGCAAAATAATTGTACGTACCTGGAATAAAGAAGAATAATTCAAATTAAAAATTGTAAAATAAAGTATTAAGAAGAACATGCACTTTCATAAAAAAAAAATACAATAAAACTTAGTTATAGTTACCTGTGACACGTGACAGTTTTCGACTGTTTCCTTTCCCAAAATTGTAGTAAAAGTGATGTTTCATCTTGGACTGGATATCTCTTATTATTGAGAGAGCTGTCTTGTATATCTCAATATAACCGTTTTTTTTCTAATATCGTCTCGTGGGATAATCCATTTTTTAATGCATATTTTATGCGTATAAATCACGACGAACAACTTCAACAGGTTATTACATAACAAATACGCTTCAAAATGTAAAGCACTTTCAAAAAAATGAAATGAAATGAAAATTTTCAGTTTAACACCTCACGGTTATGCTTTTTAGTCTAAGAAAAAAGGATTATCGAGATAAGTGAATGATGATGGAAGAATTGGTGGAATGACATTGTGGGAGGAAACGGGAGTACTATAAAAAAAATCATGGACACGATGTTATATACCACAAACTTACTTCTTCACAGAGACCCAATGCACCAGAGGTCAGTGACTTTCAAGAAATATTTTGCAATTTTAGAAATCATTATCAGAGTTGTTATCGTTTACGATTGTCTATTTGTTGTTAGTAAATAATTCTCAGTGAATAATGGAGAAAAAAATGACCAAAGACGAAGTATGACAAGTAGCAACGTCAAAGTGTACGCTATGTGAAGAAGTTTGGTTTGATTTGTGTGCCAGGTATAAGGTTTAAAAAATTTTATTTTAAATTAAATGAAGTACTTAATATCAGTTAAATCTTTAGATTTATCCAGTGTCATTTAAATCTTTAGATTTGTTCAGTAGAAAGTAATTCATTTAATTTTAGCGTTGTATTCTACAGAGAGAGATAAATATTTTTGTATCCTGAACATTATACTAACCCACTAATCTCAACCGCAATGCGGGTAGCCTATCAAGCAAGGATGATAGCCTATAATCACTCTTAAAGGAATATATGGGGAACATATTGTTCGTTGTCCATATCTTGGGATGAACTAGATGCATCACATCCGTTAGCGACATTATTTCGACGAATTTTGTCTTTTTACGTTGCGGCCAAAATTTATGGCGATCCATCAAGTCATTCTGGATATTTTGTTTCTCCCAGGACGGAATAAGTATATACGTAAACAACACTACTTAAAAATCTATAGATCTTTTTAAACTGAACAAGATTACTTGAGTAAGTGTAAATTATCACCCCTAGTATCAATGGCGGATTTAGCCCGGGGTCGGGGGTCTGCCCCCCCCCCCCCCAGTTTTTAGGGTGACGAAAATAATTTAAGCTATTATTTATCTATTTTTGAAACTTTATAGTAAACTCATGATATACTTCTCATAGTCTGGGGTCTGGCAGCCCCCCTCCAGTTTTTACCTTCTAGATACACCATTGCCTAGCATCCGACGAAAACAAGTTTTTTTTGGGGGGGGGGAGTAAAGATAAACATTGATGCTGTACTATAACTGTGTCACCTACTTAGATGAAAGAGATTTTAATGCATTTCCTCATATTACACTTTTCATTATGACATTAGTCAAACGACGGTACACAGAATTTTTATATATAGGGTGTTTCAAAACGAATGTCTTGGTTTTAAGGCTTTGTATGATTTATTTCAATTAATTTACAATTATAAATAATATATCAAATGAAAGAACAATTGAACCAGTTTTGTACGCACACATGTGGTTGCACTGTTTCCTTTGTCTGCCGTAGGAAGCGCTAGTAGCAAAGAAGGCGACTAGTGAGTAGAAAGCTTTTATTTGTGTTTTACATTTTGCAAAGACTGAATCTGTAATTACAGGGCAACATGCTTTCCGTATTAAGTTCAATTGGAATCCAACAAGTGATAATAACATCCGTAGATGGGTATCATTAGTTTGAAAAACATTGGTTGTCTGTAAAAGGGTAAAGTATGGGATGACTAGGAGTGACTGAAGAACGTGTTGAACGAGTGAGAGTCTTTCACGCGTAGCCCCAATAAATCAATTCGGAAGGCTAATCGTGAATTAGCAATTCCAGTAACGTCTGTGTGGAGAATTTTAAGGAGATTAAGGAATTTAAAAAAAGAGGATTGAAACAGTTGTTGCAACACTTACTTCAAAGACACCGACCAAAGTTTGGGAAGAACTTGCCTATCAATTTGATGTATGCTCTGTGACAAATGGTGCTCAAATTGAACACTTGCCTCAAAAACTGTTTGAGTTGCTCTTTCATTTTAATGTAATACTTATAATTATACGTTAAGTGTAATAAGTACTACACAGGCTTAAAACCCCGAAATTCATTTTGAAACACCCTGCATATCTAAATATTTTGACCGGCTATTAAAAGTTAATTTTTTGTTCGCCAAAAATATTGTCCCAAAAACTAATACCTATATAATAGTCGATAATGCATACAAAACTAAACACAATAATGCTTGTGGTTAAATTGTCATGTGTAATTTTCGAGAAAATCGATCAAGAAATAACTTTCTTTCCTTTTGTAGTGCCAAAAAGTAATCATTCTTTGTCAATAATAAATTACATTTTTTTTATTTTCCTAGAAGAAATTATTATTTATATATTGTGTATGTATCTACTTAGGTATTGTTTTTGTCATTTCCTAACGGTAACACACACACACACACACACACTCATTTTTATGCACTTACTACTTTGTAAAAGTACGTAAAATTTGCTAGGAACCACATCATACTGTCCAGTGTTCGTAATTTGAGAGAAATTTCCTTCTCGAGGGAAATTTCGTAAGTAAATTTAACAAAAAGGGGAAAATAAATTTTTCAATAAAAATGTGAAAAATTCAGGGAAATTCCCGCTCACATTAGTTGACAAATATAAATGTTTAAAAGTTTTCTTTGTCCTTCAGAAATGAACCAATACAATAACAATAGTATGTGTGTATCTGTTCAAAATAGCATAATTTGTACTCGTTCTTAACTTTTTTTTTTCTTAAAGTGAAGGAAAAAAATTAATGAGACTTCCTTTGATATAGCTAAATTAATCCTATCACACAACTTGTGTCACACAGGAATTGGACACTCAACAAACTAGGGAAAATGTATAAGAAAAGGGGAAAATTTTGTGTCAGTCAACGGAAATTTTCTTAAAGAAAACCTTCGAACACAGATTGTCATGCAACAAGGCACTTGAAAATTGTATAGCACGACTTGACTTTAACAGTAGTTTTATGTACAGTTCGAGCAAATATTACTATCCCAATCCTACAGGGTGGTGCCGAGCCGACTGACACATTTCGAACTTGAATATTGCGCAGAAATAAAAGCTTGGTGGAGTGGGAACCGAAAAAGGAAGGAACGCCACTTTATACATCGAAACGAAGCATTGGAGTACAGAACGTAGTATTACTTCAGTTCGTATTTAGCACGAAAATAAGTCTGTGATAAGAAGTGCATTTTTTTTTTTATTTTTTATTTTTTATTTTTTTTTTTTTACGAAATTTAGTAAGGATTTGTATCGTACCATATTGGCTTGGATGAAGAAGTTTGAAGAGATTAGTAGTGTGTCGGATGTGAAACATGGAGCTCCAAGAACTGTGAACCCGTGAGGCCGTGGAGAGACCAACATTAAAGATTCGTATAAAAATAAGTTGTCCTTCTGGCACCGATTTAGTTTAGTAATAACTACGAACTAAGGAACACGATGTTCTGTGCTTCAATACTCTATTGCGACTGACCATATAATATGACGTTCTTTTCTCTTTCGGTTACCACCTTGCCAACCAATGTAAGTTATTACTTCTGCGCAATATTCAAGTTTGAAATGTGTCAATCTGCTTGGCCGCCCCACCCTGTATTACATGACGAGTACCTATACTCATTTTGCTGCTGACCGTAGGACGTTTTGTTGAACTGAAGAGACTCATTTTGTCACTTTACTGGACACCACAATGGCTCTCAGTTACAGAATTTATATCTCTGGTACAATGCATAGAGTCACAAGTTCGTCCCCGGGCCACGTGTGTTTGTAAAGTACAACATTGATTTTATTCTCAATTCTACCCGTTTCCCATTTTCACATTCTCCATTCCATTTTATATTTTTCCCCCTAATCATTCACTTTCGTTTTACCAATTGTACGTTTAGCCTTCAGGGTTAATCAAACGTTAAACAATAGTTTTAATTAATCTCATTTCACGTTCATTTACTACCTCTTTCACTGTCTGCCGCTGTACAAAATCCAACCCAAATACACTGAGATGTTAGGTTCCAAATATAATCAATCGTATTAAAAGGAACAGTTATTCTGTAACAGCGATATTATCTCGAACTGAAAATATAGGCATACGTATGTTAATTAGATCTACAATAATTTCTTTATGGAAATCATAACATACTTGCTATTGAGTTCTTGAACCACATAAAAATTTCAAAACAAGCACAGCAAGCATCATAAATCACTCACTCAATAAAGGAAAACAATCAAAAACACACAAAAGAAAGAATATACAATTGGATGCAAAATTCAAGCAAGTTTTTATAGAACGTAGTAAATATTGCGTATCTCCTTTGAAGATTATGCAGATATGAATTCTTGAATCTAGTTTCCTTCCATTGAGGTGGACAAAAACCGTGCGCAAGTGATTTTTTTTCTTGGGGTTCTTCCGTTTCCTCCTACTTTCCTTATTCCAACATTTCATTCATTTCTCATCATCCCCGGTCTCCTTTAGAACATATGGCATAACCATGGAACGTAAAACGCAAATATTTCATTTCACTTCTAGTTTCCTCATTTTCTCGGTCGAGAATAGCAACAGAAATCATGATTTCTTATCGAATTTAAATTACATGACGTAGCGATATGTGGGTTATGATCTTTGATGTGGCTTCAGAAATAAAAATCTCTCTCGGGATTAGTTCAGAAAAGAGAGGCTGCGGTGGCTCAGTGGTAGAAGGTTCATCTCTGGTGCATGGGGTCCTTGGTTCGATCCTAGCTCCCGCAAAGTGAACTTTGTGGTGGACAAATACTGTGTGCGGGGTTTTCACGGGCTTCTTCCGTTTCCCCCCATTTTCTTCATTCCACCGATTCATTCATTTCTCATCATCACTGTCTCCTTTAGCCTAGACGGAATAACCGCGGGTTAAAACTTAAAGATTTAATTTCAAAGTTCAGAAAAGTTGGAAATCAGGATATTAGAAATCGAATCTTTCTGTTTTACGTCCCACGATTATGCCGTGTAGGTTAAAGAAAACGGTGGTGATGAGAATGAATGAAATGTTGGAATGATTAAAATAGAAGGAAATGGAAAACCCCGAGAAAACCCACGCACACGGTTTTCGTTCACAACAAAGCTCATTTGGCGCGAGCTGGGATCGAACCACGGATTCCATGCATAGAGGCAGCTTCCTCTAGTTCAGGGGTATATTGCGATTTGTTTAAATATAAAGTCATGAACCATACAATAATTAGTTAAAATCAATTGTGATATAGAGTATACCAGTTAACGCCTCCACCGGCAGCTATAGGGGCAAAGAGTCACTATTGTATAAGAACTTATAGCTAAACTAATTCTAGAGTCTATGGAACCCGAAGGTTCAACGCTGCATTCACAAAAGCTCTCCACTGACTTCTATCCTTAGCCAAGTGGATCCACTACTTGTATTTATATTTCCGAGAAATCAGTCTTAACATTGTCCTCCCATCCGCGCCTACACTGAGAAAAGAAATTGTAGGTGGCATACTTAAAAAGGTAGGTTGCATGCGTAATTCCTGTAATTTTTGGACAACGTACAGCATATGTATAACTGAAAACGCATGTTTTATAATACTCTCTGTATAAGTGTTCCATCTATATCTACTTTCCGTATGAAACAATATAGGCGGTCTGGATCTGACATACAAATGGACGTATATAACATATAGCTGAGGAATGTAACATAATTATATGTATGTGGTATACGGAAAACTGTTACATGTCAGACATCCTGCAACGACATGATGTAACATCTAAGGGCAGTGCGTATGTAGCATACGGATGACGTATGATCCATACTGTTTTCTGTAGTAAACAAGAGGATTCCATATATTTGTACAATATACCGCTGTCCGGAGAACGGATTTTTCTCAGTGTAGGTCTTCTTAATGGTTATTTTCCTATTCGAATTTCCAGTTGAATTTTTGAAAGCGTTCTTACTTTCTTCCATTCTGGTTACATGACTTGCTCACCTGAGCCTACTAGACTTGATAACCCTAACAATGTTTATTAAATTATGCAGTTTCTCGTTATGAAATTTCCGCCATTCCCCATTCACGTTCCTCTGAGGTCCGAATATTCGTCTCAGAATTTTACTTTCACATACTTTCAGTCTGCGTTCTACTCTATCAAAGTAAACGACCACGTTTCGCAACCATACAACACAACAGGCATAATTATCGTTTTCAATACTTTAAGTTTCAAATTCTTCGACAAAATTCGCGAAGACAAAGAGTTTGAACTGAATAACAACACGAATTCCCTCCCTTTCAGCCGACATTTAATTCCTTCGAGGATATGGTTTTGGTCTGTTAATATATGTTGCAATACTCTCATATGTTGTTAACAAACAACACCATGTACTTATCCAAGGTAGCCGACTTATGCCGTTTCTGAAGATATACGAGGAGATCACGACGAGTCACGAAGAGGACCCCTCCACAGGCTTCGTGTACAAGACTGGCTAATAAAATAGCACGTCAAGACTCAAAAGACATCATCAGTTCCAGCTGATCTCTTCTTGTCTTTCTCTCCAAGCTGCTTTGGGCGGAAGAGAGTTTCTAACCTTACCTCTGAGCTGCTCTGGGCAAGAAGTTACCAATCTTCGCGCTGCTCTGGGCAGCAGATTCCTAACCAACCATAAGACTTCTGGGATGCAGGTCCGACTCGTAGAGAAAGGATTATCATTAGGATTCTCTATCATACAATACAATTTTATCATTAATTATATTATATAAGTTCAAAATATAAAAGCTAGAAACATATAGGCTTCCACTATTATTATTATTATTATTATTATTATTATTATTATTATTATTATTATTATTATTATTATTATTATTATTTTAAATAAACAGAATTTTTTTATTTTAGTAATTTCTTTCTTAACTCTATTTAAAAGCTTTTCTATTTACCTTTTCCACCCTATATTGTACATACAATTAAGAAAAATTATACTTGGTTTATGAAAATTGTTATACGCTACAAAATTGAATTTTAATAAAGCAATAGATTTTTAAATAGATTAGAAACAGAGAAATTAACAATATAAAATTTAAAATAAAAAAGATTGAAATGTCCGTCCATTTCCAATAAAGAAGAATCATATTCAATAATATAGATCAATTAGTGAGGTAACATAAATAATTTTAATTGAATTTTAAAAGCTTGGGTGACATATAAACATCAATTTTTAAAAAAAGTTTCATAAAATGTATTGGTTTTATCGAAGTTGCTTCTAAAACAAATACAGCAGAGTTATACTTTGAGGGTGACGTGTTACCGAAAACTTCTGTTGAGTGTAATGGAATAAGAGCTGGGTCATTTATAACTCATACTATTTTAATGCATATTACGTACTATAATTTAAATGTTCAGCTTACGAAAGGGTACAGCACAAACCATCCAGGCAACGTCGCTAACGGCTACCAATAATAGAAAGAAATGTGAATGAAAATTGACTGAGATTATTAGACCTTTTTCAGTCCCTTCATTATAGGGGGCAGGAATAGAGTAGATACGGAATTTATAGAAAAACATGAAAATGTATAAACAAACTCGTGACATAGGTCCAAGAATTAGTGACACCGCAAGAAGAACAGGACAAAAACTGAAAAAAAAATGAATCCCGTGACAAATTTCTGATCAATTCAGGAAAACATGCGTTCACTTACAAGGGCGCCCATGTTGTGGTTTCCAAGGGGGGGCAAGTATAAGCGACATTTCAAATATAGTTTCAAATTTTATTGTAACTAATGTAAAAATTCTATTGGGTTTTCGATATTCCCAAGTATAATTCCTCTTAGGGGGGGGGGGCAAGCGCCCCACCTTGCCTCCCCCCCTGATGGGCGCCCTTGTTCACTTATATGCATAGACATGTAAAGTAATTATATAACACAGTAGTTACAATGTATCCACATTGTGTGTAGGTACTGTAAAGTTGATGTCAGAAATAGCGTTCGTAGTTTGAGGGAAATTTCGTAGGTAAAGTTAACATTAAGGGAAATTTTTCGATAAAACATGAAATGTTCAGTGAAATTCTCGCGCTGACTGATTGACCAAAATAAATGCGTAAATTTTTCCTTCTTCTTTAGAAATAAACCAACACAATAGCAATACTTTAAGTGCATGTGTATGTGTTGTGTGTGTGTTCAAAGTGGTATAATTTGCACTTATTGTTGGTAGAGTGGATTTGTGTGTGTTTTAAAATGAAATCTTTAAGTTTTACGTCCCACATTGCCGGCTAGGCTAAAGAAGACGGTGATGATTAGAAATGAATGGAAAAAATGGTAGAATGAAGAAAGTGGGAGGAAACGGGACAACCCCGAGAAAACTCACATACACGGTGTTTGTCCAGCACAAAGCTCACGTGACACGAACTGGGATCAAACCAAAGATCCCATACACCAGAGGTGAACGCTCTAACACTGATCCACCGCGGCTCCGTGTGTATTTAAAAAATGTAAACAAAAAAGTACAAAATAGAAGTAAAAAAACATATGAATAAAACAATTTTGGTTGGCACTTCCTTTAACATAGCTAAATGTATCTTATCATATAAATTCTGCCATAGGAATTGGATTCTCAACAAACTAGGGAAAATTTGGGAAGAAAAGGGAAAATTTTGAGTCAGTTGAGGGAAATTTCCTTAAGGAAACCTACGAGCACTGGTTAGAAATTATTACAATCTAGCTATTAATAGACTAACATTATTTCAAAGGTAGTGTTCTATCTGATTAGCAGCGATTATTTACTGATGAAAGAAAGCAAAGGAAAAAGATGTCGAGTTATATGGGATGTCGAGATATCCGGAGTAGAGTTTAGGGCATTCTACTGTAAGTTTAGTATTAAAAAAAAAAATCGCACGTGAAGTCGAAGAGATTAACGGAAGAGAGTGGATCATGGAAGGTTCTCAGTTGCAGCAAATGACCTGCCAATAATGACAGGATGATGATGATGACTGTAAGTTTAGAAATTTTGTTAAGAATAATAAACTAAAACTTTAAAAAGAAAAACTTTAGTAGAATAAAACATCAACTGAATTTTTAAAAAAATTTGGAGGAAAATGAAATGTCTCGTTTTATGTTTCACAGTATGGTCTTCAGAGTAAAGAAGAGAATGGTTTGGTTAATGAAAGTAAAGTAATTATAAAAGATTAATAAAATGATAAAAATATGGATAAAAGGCCGGGATCTAATCCGAGACCCCCTCGCAACAAAGGTAAGCATTCTACCACTGAGCTACTTGTGCTCCACAAATTTCTATTCGAATTTTAAAGATTTTTCAAAATTGTGAAACTTAAACCAAATTGTTATTACTTAAAAAACAGTTTTAAGATAACTTTCACATAAATTTCAAAATTTTACATTTTTTTCTTATATTTTTTGAATTATTCATCTATATATTAAAATGCTATTTTTATATGTTTGTGGTCAAGAAAAATTTATATGTTTGTGTACGTTTATATATTTGTAGCTATTTTTTGATAATGATATCTCGGAAACCAGCAGCTCCAGAAAGTTGCCGTTTTCACTGATCGATTACAAATTGTGTGAAGATTGTTCAGTTGTAATTGAATTTCTTTAAAATGGTCGTGATTTCTTTATCACATTTTTTTAGGGGTACACTGGAAGTATTGACATTTTAAGAAGTAGAGCATCATATCCTACGAATTATACATTCCAACGCCACATATTTTTATATGGGGTTAGTATATCTCTCCGCATTAGTTTCATGGCCAAGTGATTATGAAAAACGAAAGATAACCATTTCTCCAGTCTTATATCCAGATGAATCTTTATTGTTTAGAGTGTTTTAACCAGTGAACACCTCATATCACTGACATTATAAGTAATTGTGTGTGTAATGTATTTGCTTATTACATTTACTGCATGCAAGAAGAAAGAAAACATCGATCATACATGAATTAGAAACTCCAACTGGAAGTAGGCTCAAATCTTGAAAACGGTGCGAGATATGGAAAACAATAACCGAAAAACTTTTTCCTTTATAATACCCCTTTGCCGATTTTTATCAAGACGTTTTTCACTTGTGTCTGTAAAGGGACATGACCAGATCTTGTGAGGAACGACAAGGAGCTTCATGCTCATATGCGAATGACGCCCAGGTTCAACTATAATTTAGAAAGAAAAAGAAAAAATCCTCCTCAGATTGGTAATTCTACACCGACTTGCTGGTACTCGGAACAAATGTCTTTCCTGATATATTTAAGTTAGCTTCCTCGTTGATTGATTGTTTTACAGACGATTTTTCATATGTTATCGTATCTATCTTTTCCCGTTCTCTTCGATCTCATTCTTCTTGTTTTTGTCTCCCATTTCCTCTACGTGCTTTGCCTGTAACTCTACTTTTCCTTCCTCTAACCTTTGTTCTCTACAGTTTTTTGGGGTGTCTTTATTACATACAATAAAAAAATGAATTGCTGTTAAGATGTTTCAAGATATATATATATAGTATGCACAGTATATTAACACTGTAAAGAACTGCTGAATATTGATAACGTCGAAAAATTCTCTATAAAAATATATACAAAGAAGGAGACCCTCGCTTTAAAACATCCACCTTAAAAGCCTATAACGCGTCGTTTTTATGAACTCGCATCACGACGACATTTGACTATTTTCTGCCACGACAAAAATATCAGCTTATAATGTGCGAAAGAGATATCTTAACGTTCTTTAAAGTTTCGCCTCATATAAACTGTATATGCATATGCGTATACAAACATACGGTAGTGAGAAAACATTTTTTCCCCTTTAAAGTCATCTTAATTCAAACGTTACATATAAAATTCATCTTTCATTTTATTACATGTGATAACTTTTGAATACCTACAACTGTGAAAAAAAATATAAACAGGCACATGGTAACGTAGATATGAATGTTACTGTAGTAAATTTGACAGTGCTACGAAAAGTTATTGGAAACAAAATTTGTTTTATTTACAATTACTGTATTTCATTATCAATAGCAGTACAAGAAAAACATCACCACAGATTTGTACATTTTGCCTTCATGGTCAACTTTTGATATCATTCCTGTGAATAATTACATGCTTCTCGAGCACACAACTCCTTACTCCCTTTTACTTTCCAATCATTTTATGCACCTCGGGCACACATTTCCTTTTCTTTTCAATCATTTTATATTTCTCGAGCGCACAACTCCTTACTTCCTTTTCCTTTCCAATCATTTTATGCACCTCGGGCGCACATTTCCTTCTCTTTTCAATCATTTTATATTTCTCGAGCGCACAACTCCTTACTTCCTTTTGCTTTCCAATCATTTTATGCACCTCGGGCGCACATTTCCTTCTCTTTTCAATCATTTTATATTTCTCGAGCGCACAACTCCTTACTTCCTTTTGCTTTCCAAGCATTTTAGCCCTCGATGCTGACGTTCCCATTAAGCATCAGTTAATCAAAACCAAGTATTTTATATGCATTTCGAGAGCATAACTTTTGATTTCCTTTTGTTCCAAGCATTTCTTCCTTTCAAAGTATTTACCAATCCTTTTTTGCGCCTCGAATGTACTCAACTTACGGATAATTTTTTTTTTTTTTTTTTTTTTTTTTTTTTTTTACATTTTAAGATGAAAAACTATAAACTGAAAGTTGAAAGGTAAATTTTGTTCACTCTTCAGAGTCTTCTGTTGTAAGTCAAAATACGATTAAAAAGTAGCAAAGTAAAACTGAGTTTCATCCACGGATCTAGATAGGTACAATAAATTTTAATTATTCTGAATTTTACGAAAATTTTAAAAATATATTTTCAAGAGCAATTTCATTACCATGTTTAGATCAGTGGCTCTTCAGATCTGATTCGTGGACCCTCTAGGGAACAGCAAATTCCTCACATGAACCTCGCACCGGCTTGAACAACTATACCCTGGCCAGCGAACGATGATTTCTGACAGCTCAGCTCGCGAGGACGACTGAGGAGTGCGGGGTTGCCATGTGCTTCTCTCGCAAAGGGAGAATTTTCTGCTTCCTCGTTGAGGGTGAGAGGAGGTGAGTGAAACTTTGGCAATGTGGGGTGGTTACCATGGAGACGCGACAGGTTCTGAGTCTAAGGTTGGTTGACCTGCTGTCTTCTGCTCGCTCGCCGTGGCCTTGTGCAAAGCTGTCAGAAATCATCGTTCACCGGCCAGGGTATATTACGATCTTTTACATTTTAAAATCGAAAGAAAGAATGAAAGAAAACGAAATACAGCACAAAGTTTTACATTTCTATTACTTCCTTGTGTGAAACGGCTTTTGTAACAAGAATTTGTTGAAATGCGTTGATACTGTCTCAGTTGGATCACAACCAAAGACTGGAAAGCATCTCGTTCATCAAACCAAAGACATATTTAAATTTCTATGTACAAGTTTCAAATTAGAGAAAAAGTCATTAAGCTTTCCAACATATATATGTTCAAGCCTCCGAATACAAAATTCACTTAAAGAAGTATTATTATTTGACAATAGGAAACATATCGAAAACAAAAAATATTTCTATTTGATATATTTCGAAATATTACTAAGTAATTACAATTGTTCCCATTCTTCTTGTTTAAATGCCGCAATATTTTGAAAAATGGGACAGAGATTGTTGAGTACCCTCAAAGAGTTCATTTTGACTCACAAATCTTGGTCGTCCGGAGAGGATAACTAAAAAGGGTTCACAGTAAAGAAAGTATTAGGAATTGCTAATTTAGATTATAAAAAAATGTTAAATTCTTTTCTTGAATTGTACATTACAATACAGTGCGATAAATGCAATTCTTGACTCATGAAAAAAAAAAGTCAAGATCTGTTGACAAAACTGACAAATTTAATAGATAGAAAAGGTTTTATAAATTAATAAAAATCAATTTGATATTTGAATGTAAATATGGAAATATTAGTTCTTTTATAGTGCTTACTAGCTGAAATATTCATTCTTACACGAGAAGGGTACATTTATGGAAAACATTTGAAAGATATATTCGAACTATCCTTTTCTCCTCCTTATGATCCGTGTTTATAAGTTTCCTTAAGAAATTATCCCTCGACTGACGAAATATTTTCTGGAGAACAAAGAAAAGTTTAAATATTTATATTGGCCAACTAGTCTGCGCGAGAATTTCCCTGGATTTTTACATTTTGTTGAAAAGATCCCTTTTTGCTAATTTTCCTACAAAATTTCCCTAGATTAAGGAAATTTCCCTCACATTACAAACACTTCTTACAATACGTCGAAATGAAGCGATAACAACTCAGCTCAACACAAGTAATAACTATTTTTTAAAAAAAAAAATATTTCAAAGGAAGCCGTTTTTCTTTCTGACAAATTTAAAAATCCCACTCTCGTTCCCTCAAGATACAAATTTCAATCCAAGTTTAAATATAAAAGCCCAGGTAAATCCAAGTGGTAACTTTGTTCAAAACAAAGCGTTTCAAACGGTCAAACAGTTTCATCACTTTCGTCATTTCATGAAGACAAAAAGGTAAATAAAAATATTAAAAGAATAATTTCCCCTTCCTCCCTTAGAAGCGGAACTTTTGAAAAGACAAATAAACACATAGCTACAGTAATTATTTTTGCTGAAAGTGTGTATGCCGAGTTTTAGCTACCTAATTTTACTATCTCCTGTGACCTTCTAGTTTTGGTATATATTTTGAGCCTCCTTTCTTAATCAAAGTATCATAATAAAAACTAATGCCAGTTTTTAGTAATGTACTTCATATGTTGCAACATTCATTTCAAACACTTCAATAGTGTGGGTTTGTATTGCAGGCAAACATATATTCAGCTTTATGTACCGCGTATAAACACTAACTAAACATCCCTGTTTGCACGGGGAGAATACATTTTTTTATAATGAAAAATACTCGAATCCCCTTTCCCTTTAGGATAGGCTGAACTTTGAACTTACACATCGAAAATAGGACCATCCTTAGGAGGTGCGGAGCCCAATTGGGAACAATTTTGTTGGTCCTAGATTCCCAGCTAATGTACAATGTGTTATTACATATTTGTACTTGACAAGCCGAGAGTAAATTATAATCTAGGGCAAGGCCTTTTGGGCACGGAGCCCAATTGGGAGCAATCGGTCCATTCGGCTTAAGGACAGTCGTAATCAGGATTATTCATCTGAGGATCCTGAAAATTATGGATTCGACACTAAAATCGGTCGTTTTCGATTATTTTTACATGCCACTCCCTTCTCACCTCAAATCCTAGGTGATAAAAGTGTCTTACATCTAAGTATTTCTTTTCCAGATTGTAAGCCATATGTGAACCAAGTTTGGTTAAATTTGCTTCAGAAGTTCCAAAGTAATGCTAGAACATACATACATTTTCTACGTATATGTAGATATAATAATTGTTTTCGCCAGTTGTATATATTTAACACTAACTTTAATGTCTTAATACCATTGCGTAATATAAAATGGCCAATTGGACGCTCGAAATATATATTTTATGCACAACGAGGCCGCAAAAAGTGAAAGTATGCGCTCCTAGTAATCTCTGCATGGAATGCATGTAGCTTAGATGCCGACAGTAGATATGTGCGCATGTGTTCCATATATTTTGTATTGAAAGTATCAAAAAGACATGCTATATAAATACCACTTTGAGCCAATATAAAGTTATCCTTTATTTTCTGTATTATAAAGTATACATTTTGGAATTTGTCATATACAGGGAACTTGGCTTATCTTCTTGACTAGTGTCATGCAGGCGCTTGTAAATTTATTGTAATTTGTCTTTTGTTCTTGTCGGAAGTGACATAGGCGCCATGTTTATAGCAATTCTTAAAAAGATAAAATAGTATACTTACTATATCAAAAGAATAAATTTAGTAAGTTCTATTAGAAACGATAGTTCAGCTATGTGGATTTTTTTTTTTTTTTTTACATTCTTGAAGATATGGAAAATAACAACTCCCACACAAACAATCTTTTATCTGCAAAAACAAAGGCCAAGGAATAGAACAATACTCTTATATATATATATATATATATATATATATATATATATATATATATATATATATATATATATATATATATATATATATATATATACTAAAAACAGGGGATAGAACACAGCCATGTAACAATATGTTAAACGTTCACTATCTCACGCAATCTTGCTAATAAATATTTATTTACCTATTGTACTACAGAAGAAAAAATCGTTCAAAGAACAATCAAATTTTCCAATGTGCTGTTTAAAAAATAATAATAATAAAAAGATCTAACGAAACTTTCGGAAATCACGCAAGATTTATATTACTGTTGATGCAACTTTTGCTTTTCTTTCTTAGAAGCAGAATTTTTCTCTTTTTTTCCTTCAAAAAAAAAAAAAAGATCAAAATCAAAAGAATCTCTTGTATTATTCATAGCTTAACAACTTATAGATTTTTAAAAATAAAAAATATATTTTAAAAAAACAAGAAAAATAGACTTACAATTGAAAAGAAATTTCAATATTCATACGTTATTACTTTTTAAAGATTTTTTAAAACTTATTTTTAAGATTTTTTTTAACGAAAAGAAAGAATAGAATTGTTATTACATACATTTTTTTTTTAATTTTTAATAGCAATGAGTATATTGAAAACTGTGTCACTCGTTTCCTCGACGCTATAACTTAACTTTTCGACGAACAGTTTCTTCTTCTGGTTTGTTTTTGCTTTTTTTTTTTTTTTTTTTTTTTTTTTTTTTTTTTTTTTTTTTGTCAACGACACACAAAAGAAAAGTTTCAAGTATGTTACGTATAGTTGTGAATGTGTGTGTATGTGCTTTGGAGAGTTTTCTTTCTTCAGAAATGGCGAAATAGAAGAATGGTCAAGGGAAGTTCTCTTTATTATTATTTTTTTTTCTTAGAAAACTTCCTTTCAGAAGAGAAGGGAGAGAAAGTTGGTTCTTCCTTTTTCATGTTATTCTACGATCAATCGATACGTCTGCAAATAACTTTCCTTCACTCTATCCGCATAACCATACTCGATAACAATGCTTCAATGCTTTCCTAATCCGTACAATACAAATGTATACTTCATACTTTTTAATAATTCATTTTCTCAATTCTCAACTTGTTTTCCACCAAACCTGTCCTTTCCGCATGTAGCTATCAGCTTTTAGGCTACGATTAATTTGAGATCAGCTGATTTTCAAAATGAAGTTAGTAGCCTGGATGGGAGTTTAGTAGCAAGACCTGCCCTTTCGGCATCTGTTTATTTAGGCTATAGGCAATTTGAGATTAGCCGATTTTCAAAATAAGGTTGGTTGGTTAAATGAGAGTTTAGTAACCAGACTCTCCTTTCGGCATCTGTTTTTTAGGCTATGAGTAATTTGAGATAAACCGATTTTCAAAATGAGGTTGATTGGTTGGATGGGGATTAGTGACCAGACTCTCCTTTCGGCATCTGTTTTTAGGTTATGTGTAATATGAGATCAGCAGATTTTCAAAATGAGGTTGATTGGTTGAATGAGGATTAGTAACCAGACTTGTCCTTTCGGCATCTGTTTTTAGGCTATGTGTAATATGAGATCAGCCGATTTTCAAAATGAGGTTGATTGGTTGGATGGGGGTTTAATAGCCAGACTTGTCTTTTCGGCACGTAGCTATCTGTTTTTAGACTATGGGTAATTTGTAATCAGCCGATTTTTAAAATGAGGTTGGTAGGTTAGTAAGGGGTTTAAGCATCCCCTTCAGCATCGAATCTATATGAGACATGAAACTACAATTTAAAGTAGAATAAGAACCACAGTAATGTGCTCAAATTTCAAGGCTCTCTCACTAAGAATCGAAACCGGTACCCAATACAACGAAAATTCGGTTTTTGAATGTATTTGAAGGGAAGGGAGAGGATAACCGCAAACAATGCGGTAACTAAATATCTATAGTGTCATCAGAACTTTACCTTTAGCATTGTCAAAGTTTCTTCGTAATATGAAGGCTATACGAAACGTGGAATTACATTTTAAAGTAGGGAATCTTAGCTACTTTTGCATACTTGCTCCCAGGATTGAATCTCCGTCCTTCACAACAAAATGCGAGAACCGCGAGAGTACTCACGAGGACTGAATAAAAAAGCCGTTGGCTGATGAGACAAATAAAATAAGTCATACGCAGTATGTTTCAGAAAATATTATTAAAAATATTTCATTTTGGGGCGTAGTGCATTAAAGTTGAGCTCTTGTATATAAAAATACTTTCGACTAAAGCAGCAACTATCATCATGCAATTTAGCTTCTTTACATGGCTTCATTTTGTTCTGTGATTAAGCCACAGAACTGTCCAAAAAATACTGCTGTACTTGGCCATCTAAATAGATACTTTTAGGACATTCTAATAACATTTGTTTAAAAAATGTTTAATCGTTCTATCTAGAAAAATGCTAGTCCCTACTTAAAAAAAAAAAACAAGTAAGTAACCTAGCAATACCCATGATATTTGAATAACTCAATTTTATCACTCATGCATAAAATAGCTCTAATAGCTTGTTTATAACACTCAGGCATGAAAAAAAGATCCCAATTAAATTCCATGACACACTTTTTTTTGTAATAGTCTCCTCTTCTCTCTCCCAAGCCGACCCCCATTTAACGCAGAATTATTATTAACTCGAACCGGTAACTTGAATGTTAAGGGGGAGGGGATTGCGTTGTAGGGCGGAAGGGGTGCTTTGCTGATGGTAGTATTTATATGGAAACAGATATGGTCCATTCTCACACGTCCCATCACATTCATCAATGAGAGAGAACGCAAACCTTAATGCGATAATAAAAGTCGGTGTTATATGCTCCATATTTTTGGCATATATTCGCGTTTTGTATAATGTCGCGAAACCATAATATTGTCAACTATAACTTACTACAGTATATAGGTCTTGTTTAGCTGTTATTCACTGCATGCGTAGAATATTTGTATATGTTTTTTCCAAAAGAAAAAATTCACACCAACACATATATGATATTCATATGGTTGTTAGAATTGAGGCCATTTGTAGCGGATCTGTAAGTTATATACAGTGAGGACGAAGAAAATGTGTATGAACATTTTCTCCTAAAACTCTGAAAATCTAAAATAAAATTTAAAAAAAAGACGTGTTACTATGAAAAATACTGCTTCTTTCTGTAACCATACTATGTACTATTCGGTTTTTTAATGCTATTTTTCTCATGGAATAGCAGGGTCGTTGAATAGAGGTTAGATGTAAAGATGTGGAATTTGCACAATGCCTACATCTATTCTTATCCCTCCTGGTGCACTGTACTGAAGTAGGAAATGTACCAGCAGTATTCGTCCATATAAACGAACGACATAATCAAAACATCCCTTGGGACATGAGATGTGGGTAATAAATTTCAGCGTGGTCGCACTCATTCTCGCCCTCCCTCGCCCTCTCTCTCTCTCCCTCTCACTCACTATGTCTATACATATATGGACTGTATATATTTCTTTGTGTTGAATGTGAACGCAGTTGTATCTGTGATATTTCCTTCACTGTGTCCTCTGTATTGGTACTGTCATGTTAGAACTAGTAGGTCTACAACATAGCGAGGGGAGGAGGTTGAGAAATAGCTTGAACTCGATTCTCTCACTGTGAACGGATGTGTGTACACAAGGGTCTTGTTCAATATCTACATACGTAGATGCTAAATCAGTTTTTTTTTAAAAAAAAAAAAAAAGAGAGAACGAGTTGTAGAAATTTACATCTATCCGAGACTATAGTATTGCATACCCATACGAATAGAATAATCCCAACAGACCGATACGTTCCGATTCCTTTTTTTTATTTGGTCCACCAGATTTTTTGGGTCTAAAGTTACATAGTTTGGATGTTATGTATCTACTGTTACAATGTATACTTCAACAATAGCAATACGAAAAATACTGTATGTGAAGTGTAAGGTTCCCAATAGAGAAATCGTAAGTTCAAATCCAGAGGGAAACATTCATTTGTTTTTGCACACACACACACACACACACACACACACACACACACACACACACACATATATATATATATATATATATATATATATATATATATATATATATATATATATATTGACCCAAGAAGTCTGTTGATAAACATAATCAAACTTCAGAAGGAGACTCTTTCTTTACGCCAAACAAAAGAAAATATTTCCAGTTTTTTGGGGTAAAAAAAACTCATTGAAAAAGCTAGAAACATACTTTAGTAGGCTTCCAAAAAGAAATAGCAGATTATCCAGACCTATGTATGTTAGGGAAACCTAAAACTAAACTAGGCACATTTCTGAAGCTCCATACCGGGACATTATTAATGTCAATATTTTATCAAAATTTCTCGTGAAAAAAAAAAAAAAAAAAAAAGTGCTCAACTTAACAAGACATGCAGAATCAACATTCATAGTGCGTTTTTTATTCAAAATTCTAATATAAGATTTATTCTTACACATCACTCAGAATTCAAACAAAAGACTGCATAAATATGCACAAAGGCAGTATTTTGATTTGTAATACCAAATAATAATAATAATAATAATAATAATAATAATAATAATAATAATAATAATAATAATAATAATAATAATGCACAAACCAGTCTGAGGTGTGTTTCTTGTTAGATATATACATACCTATGTATATATTTTAAAAAATTTAGCAAGTCAAAATTTAACAAGTAACTAGTTTAACATCCTCAAAACAAGGCAGAATTACTACACATTATTCAGGCTTACACTTTTCACTTCAAATTAACCTTTCTCAAATAGCATTTATTGTTTTTAATTTTATCAAAAATTTCACTGAAAGTCACTGCCAAGTTCATTTTGCAGATTCCTCAAACTATCGGCTTTTCTATTAATCTTCTCGCTAGAAGTTGTTAAAATAACTTTGCGACTAAAAAACTAAATTTCTCCGTCTGACCGAGACTAAACACGAAACCAGCCGGGACATCGCGTCAACCCCTCAAACCCGGGACTATCTCAGTCAAACCGGGACGTCTGGCAAGCCTACCTAATACAGAATTCTCAAATGTTTATGCAATATCATCATCATTTGCGAGGTCGAATTTTATGACTCACTTGGCTACCACACTAATAAGGAACTAAAGCGGTAGATAACTCACCAAGAAGAGTAGCAAAAATAAAAGCAACAGAATGATGTGTTTTAAATGTCATTTGATAAGAGATCTTTATTGCCTATTCTGAATTACTTTCAATATCATTCCGTTCCAAAGCTATTGCATTCAATTCGAAGTTTCTGGTTTGCTCTATTTTCTATATTTCTTCCAAACAGAGACATTTTTTTGTAACACCCACTACTGGACAATGTGTCGAGAGGAATGAGTCGTTGTGTAGTAGAGTTCGAGGAAATTAATACGAGGGTGGATCCAGAAATACGGCAAGAATATATATATGGCAGAAGACTCATATGAAAGTTATTTTTCAACATAAACGACGAATCTTTCAACATATTTCTTCCGTCGTTGTACATGTTTCTAAATACTTTTGTTCATAGAAAGTCGTGTTTTGCAAGTACTGGCATTTCCATAGAACTAATTTAACTTCGTCAACTTAATTGAAACGTTGGCCGACGAAGAATTTCTTCAACATGTCAACGCTCTTTATCCGAGACGATCAGATCTGTGGACTTCAAAGTCAAAGACTGCACCGGGATAATAATTCAATCCATACAGCTCATGTCGTTGTCCTTTTCACCACAGCACACGATTTCGATAATTTGTCAAGCTCCCTACTCCCCGGGTATAGCCTCGAAAGACTTTTGTCTCTTCCCAAAAAAATCAAAAGGTAGCAGAAAGAAATTTGCTTTTGCACCCGAGAGTAGATCTAGTATAACGCGCCAGCTGCTCTCGTAGCATTTCCCAATAAGGAGTTCCAAGCCTGTTTTCAGCAGTAGAAAGACTATCAAACTCGGTACATAGAAGCAGGAACTAACTATAGGTGGCCCAACAAAAAAGCAGGAAATTTATTGTAGATTCTGTAATATGATGTGAACACACATATTTTCATTTATATTTTACTGACACTGTCACTTGAATGTTCATAATCAATGCAAGTGCTCAAAATGATTCCCTTTTGGCTTCCACACAGCGGCGTAGACGTTGTAACCAATTACCGCTGTATTCTGGATAGTTTGAAGTGTAACGTTATTCCAGGCGTCTGTCAGTACAGTTTCAGGTCACCAATGTTTGTGATGTCTCTCCTGTGTTCTTGAACCTTCTGTAGCAGTATACCCCAAATGCAATAATCCATCACGTTGAGATCTGGACTTTTAGACGGCCAGTCGTTAGGTTCGAAGAAGTCAGGAGTATTAATTCTTATCCATGTCACAGTATCGATTACTATACGGGCCTTCGCACCGTCTTGTTGCCATGTCCATTCGTGATCACCCATAACTGTGTTAATGTCTTGGAACATCTGGGTGCACATACGTAATATACACAATGGAACAGCACAAAACTATACAACTGCACATAACACACATTATTGCACATACAATCGCTCTTATTGTAGAAAATCGAAATTTTCTGCTTGTTTGTGGGGCACGCTGTGGTTCGAAGATGATTAGAACAAAGAATACGTCAGTCGAGTGTATAGGTTTTCCAGCACAATGGTTGGATACTTTTCCGACAGGCTTCATATTATCTCTCTCTCGTTTCTAAGCATAACAAACAATAATAATACCAGATCGCTATATAGGTTCAATTTGTTTTGCAATAGATTTTTATATCATGCCAAACAATTATTGATACATATGAAAGATTGGTCTAAACAAAAATAAAAAATGATTTACGGTTAAAATTTAGTACTTCACAAGATACATTAGTAGCTGAGGGTCTCATTTTACGCTTAATCTTTCCAGCATGTTTTAGTTGTCCGTGCAGAATAATAATGATACTAAATATAGTGATTTCTTTTAGTATGAGCCTAATATTAGGACTTAAAAGTCATGGCCCTTTTTCTAAGTGTACTTGAGCTTGAAATTAAGTTGCCTTAATATCTAAGGTAATTTAATCTTAAATAATGCAAGTTATATCTACTTATCCTAAATTAGATAAGCTGAGCTTCCCGAAGCTAAGCAAAACTTGCGTTGCACAAGCTAAGCTTACCTATATTCAACTAAGCTTGTCTGATCTATGTAGTTCTAAAACCCTAAGCTAAGCTTAAAAACTTCAGATTTAGTTGTACTAATCAAAGCTAAACTTACTTAAACTTTTTTTTTCTTTATCTTAATTAAACCTAACAACACGACGCTAAAATTAATAAATTTGACACTAATTAGAAATAGCTCCAGTTCCATCGCCTTTGATATTCTAAGTATTGGTGATTTCAGAAGATTTACCCTGGGCGTAGGGTGGGGTGAACTTCCAATATACGGAGGGTTCAAGCAGTACTGCGAAAATACTGGTAGTTGAGCACGCTCTGAGATACACTGTTCGGGAGAATTTTCGTACACAGCAAAAAAATAAGGTGTTGAAACACCACAAAATGTCTACCACTTTAGCGTGTTACTTGTGTGTCAATTCAACACCAACCACATCGCCTTCAAAGCATATCAGAAATACCTTTTTACTGGCTGGGAGTATTTGCATTGTTTTCTATTGTTTGGTATGAGCAAAGCTTTGCGAAATATATTTCGCATTTATGGCAATTAACTAATAATATTCTGTTTTCTGTAATCGGTCACAATCATATTGTTGTAAACCTGTGAATCGTCTGACAACAGTTACATAGATAGCAGTGCTTCCATCTGTTTTCTTTATCTGCTATTCTTGAGTCTTAGCACGTATGAACAGAAAATGGCAGAACTGTTGCATGTGTAACTATTATCAGACAATTCACAGGTTTACAACAATATTATTGTAACCGATTACAGAACACATAGAACATTATCCGTCACTTCGCATAAGTTTCAAATTTATTTCGCAAAGCTTTGCTCATGATAAACGATAAATACCAATGCAAATTCTCTTAGGTAGTAACGAGTTATTTCTGATATGCTCAGGAGGCGATGTGCTTGGTGCTGGTATCTTCAGGTCGATTGTTTATTGACCTCACCAGCTGTGACGTACCAAACGTCAAAACGGCTGTTTTTTGTTATCCTTCCCCGATCCTGAGAGTTGCTCAAAGCAAATATCAGGCAACAGTTGTAAGACTAATCTAGTGAAGTGCAACTGCTGCTGTAGATTTTACATTGGGGCTTCTCTCCACCTGGCCACTATCCGAATGGGTGGTCTATACCTTTACACCTACCTTTTGTAGGCACTTTGTGTTGGCTCTAGTTGTTAGTATCATCTTCTTCTGGGCCACAGGTTCTTCTGGGCTACCAACAATTCCTCAGGCCTCTTTCATTTCGGCTGCTCCATCAGCTACGCGGAAGGACCGCTCAAAACGTTCTAATGATACTGATCCATCCATTCAGGACTCTCATAATAATCATCAGCCTCATGTTCCTCTGGCCAAACGTCACCATACTCTCAGTGAATCGTCAAATTCATCATTAGACTCACGCATGGATGATGACCCTCACGCACGCACTACGAAGCCTCAGATTCATTGTTTCCTGCTGACAAACTATGAACCCAAGTATCAAGACCTGAAAATTCTCAATCTCCGTCTCATCAAATATGTTCCACGCACTAACATCACTCAACTCATCAACACTCAGAAAGGTATTATCATCAAAACACCCTATCCGGACTTTGCCAAATCTCTTCTTAACACATATTCCTTCGAAATCTTCGGCAAGCAAGCAAAGATCATCAATCAGGCACCTCGCTTATCCAAACAACCGCCTCCACCTCGCAGACAACCGGCACTTTCTGTCGTTATACGAGGTGTCGACCCATCTTACACTGATGATGAAATCGATGAAGAACTTCATCTTGACGGCCTTCCCATTCTCAAATGCATCCGTATTAAGAATGCTTCAGGCAACACCTATATGGTTCAAGTTTTAACCCAACCAAAAGACACCATTGATTCTTTACTTACTGCTGGAGCCTTTATTTATCGCAAGAAACATCGTGTTGAACCATCTAAGTCACCTTCTCCGCTTCCCATGCGATGTGAAGAATGTCAGACATACAATGACCATCCAACTAGTTTTTGTCCCAATCAATTGAAATGCGGCTTCTGCTCAGGACCTCATAACACCCGTCAATGTCCTAATAATCAAGGGCCCCCACATTGTTCTACTTGTAATGCTACAGATCATCCCACATACAGTTATAAATGCAAAGCTCGACCCACCGCTGACCCGTTCAAACCAGAATGAACTGTTCCGTTACGTCCACATGCCACCCAAACTCTTCCGACACCTGCTGATGCTTGTCAACCTATTACTATTACACAGTTCTTATCCTTTCTTACTGTCACCTTACAAAATATTCATCCGCTTCTTCGTCATCATATACTGCACCAAGACCAACAAGCTGCTAAAGATATTCCGCACATTAGTTTCACCGCCACGTATTCTGGACAAACCGTCTACTTCCACTCCGACAAGCTACAGACAGAAGTCTAATTTTCCTTTGCATCTTACTTTTCTCGTACCACATCATGGCTCTTCATTTTCTGTTTCTGACCATCCGCTCCCTCCTCCAACACAAAATTCTATTTGAACAACTTCTGCTAGAGGAGAATATTCATTGTTTTCTGTTGAACGAAAGCCATCTTACCCCTCGCTTGCATCCGCACGTCTGACGTTATACTCTTCTTCGCCATGATAATACCGCACCAGCTCGGCGGGCTTGTGGAGGTGTTGCCATCGGTTTTCCACCGTCAATTTCGTACCGTCAACACTATCCTTCTCTAGACGCATTGCCTGAATATCTCATCACTACACTGTATTTCAAAACTCTTAATATCACCGTTGCAACGATTTACGTTCGACCAGGCCACCCCATACCACATCCTTTCTTTCAATATATCTCTGATTATTTTCGTACTTACATCATTTTAGCTGATTTTCATAGCCGCACTGCTCATCAACAGGACCATTTCCGCACTTACCTCACTACTCATACTACTGGTTTCTTCCATGACTTACCCCAACTGACCCGCCCTGAAAGCAACACAACTCCCGATATAGTCATTACTTCTTCAAATCTATTTACACGGCATAATATTACTGTGTTAGATCCGCTTGGAAGGGATCATGAACCTATTCTCCTCACCCTCACACCTCTGCACCATACTCCTAGTAATACTTCCTCACTACATGTCCGCACTGTACCATGCTTTGACAAAGCAAACTGGCATGGCTACCGCACGTCTTTACAAACAGTAAAGATCGCATCCCTCTCCCTACAACGGAAGACGAAATGTATCAATCTCTTGACTCCATAACTGGTGCCATTCATCCGCATCTGCCCAATACATACCTCAGAGCACTGTTCATCCATTTCGCCCTGCCCTTCCCCCACAGTATCTTCATCTCATTCATCGCTCTCGTCAGCATTTTAAAGAGTTTACTCGTACTGGTAATCTCGACTCACTTCATCTCCATCGCCAATATCAACGGACAGTTCACAATTACCTTGTCGCCTATAAACGCCGTCAGTGGATTACCTCCTGTAACCAACTTGGCACAGCCTCCCATCCTACCAAATTCTGGAAGTGGTTTCACCGCCTCACAGGCAAAAGTTTTAGTACCTCATGTCCACTTATTGAAAACGAGCAACCACTCCCAAATGATCTCGCCAAAGCTAATGCTTTCGCATCTTACCTTCAAGGCATCTTTACCCCTCTCTCTCCAGATCCTTCATTGCGCAGTCACCCTACAGACACATTACATCTTTCTTCACCTGCCCTTCAGCCCCATCCCAATCACGTACTACCTCAGGATTCTGCCCTTACATCGCCTATTACCGTCGAAGATATTTCTCACAGTCTTCTTGGCAAAAGAAACTCTGCACCAAGTTCAGATCACATATCCTACTGACACCTTAAAAAGCACCTTATGTTCTCCATTACATATTGGCTGCCATCTACACGTTTATATTACGTACTGGATTCCTTTCGTCTCCTTGGAAAACCTCTACCACATTAATGTTCTTGAAACCTAACAAACCATCCCATGCAGTTTCTTGCTACCGTCCCATCCAGCTTACTCTCGTCTTCAGTAAATTACTTGAACGCATCCTGCATCCATCTCCATCTCTTTGAACGTAATCTTATCCCCCTTCCCCAAACAGGCTTTCGACCCAATTCAGTATCAGTGACCAACTCCTTCGACTAACCACTCACATAACAAATCAATTTAATTCCTCCCAACCGTCCTGCCTAGTTCTATTTGATTTGGAAAAAGCATTTGACAAAGTTTGGCATCTTGGTCTGATCTATAAACTTTTCTCCTTTGACCTTCCTCTCTGTTATATCTGTTTTATTATTCATTTTCTTACTTGTCGCCTCAGCTACGTCTCCATCAACAACCACTTATCGCATCCCATTTTCCTTCACTCCGGCGTTCCCCAAGGCTCATCACTCTCTCCCCTTCTCTATCTTCTTTATGTGGCTGACTTTCCTCCTCTCCCTCCCAACGTCACACTCTACCAATATGCTGATGACACGACGTTTCTTGCTGTTGCCTCTACCATTCAACAGATTGATCGTCTCTTACAAGCAGCCATTGATGACTTTCTTTCATGGTGCAGACACTGGCGCCTCAAGCTAAACGCTGATAAAACACAGACTATCATTTTTCTCCCGCCCGGCAAACGATCTAAAGTATACCGAAATCCGGCTAATTTCCACGTTCATGTCGATCATCTTCCATTACAACCATAGAACACAGTGACTTATCTTGGCATTACCTTTGACCGACACCTTAAATGGTCTTCTCATCTGAAAACGATCTGTAAGAAGGCTTATAATCGACTCAACCTTCTGCGTCAATTGACCGGTACCACTTGGGGACTCAGTGCTCACATTCTCCTCACTACCTATAAATTATTCTTACATCCCTTTCTGACTTACGGCTTTCTTGCCAGGATCTCGGCTGCCCCATCCGTCTATACTCGCTTACAAATTCTGGAACGACATGCCCTTCGACTTGCTTTCCGCATTCGCCTTCCCAGTCCTACCCGAGAACTATACAATCAAACTCCATTTCCACACATCCTCTACCACTTAGAAACGCTACGTCTTCGCTACATCTCTCGGCGATTTCAATCCCACCACCCTCTGCTTTTTGACACCATCCATCAGTGCGCTCCCATCAGACCCCACACTACACTTCGCCACACTCCCCTCTCACTTCTTTTCACACTCAACCGCTACTCCCTCCCCCCAATTAGCCCAAATCTCATTCTTATCAATGACTTCATCACCGATATAGCCCCTCCATATATCATTCCATCATTCGCACAATAGTCCTAATGTTCTACCAGGGTTTTCCACTGTCTTCATCAGATTCGGAGCTGCCCCCGAAACAGAAGACAACATGCATTTGTTTCACTAATCTCAACCCGTTGTTGTGACGTCTAATGCACCTCACCATCATACCTTTCCTCTTACCTCATTAATGATTATGGTTAATGGCCATAATGTCCACACGCAAACATTATAATTATCTCCCCTCCCCCATATTGGATGAACTACTTCCTTATGAATTATAATTATGTAAAAATATGGTTTAATAAAGTTTAATAAAACTATCAAAACCCAACCATTGCTCTCCACTCCTAGTCGTTCCACTTCACTCTCTTCCCGACGTAAATGGCGGTACCCTTTGGATGGGTGTTAGTCGTACGCGACTCACAAAAAAAAAAAGAAAAGAAAAAAAAAGAAAATAAAAAGCTTGGTCCTGAAGAAACACACAAGTAACACGCTAAAGTGGTAGTCATTTTGTGTTGTTTCAACACCTCATTTTTTACAGTGTAGCTCCGGTGGAATTCCATGTACGAGTCCCCTATGAAAGCATTATTATGCGTTTGTGCTTTAGGTAGCGTTATCGAAACTACTTAACTTTCTTTTTTCTTTTCTTTTTTTTAGTAATTCACATATTGATGCACTTCTAGTACTTAAGCAAAGTTTTTCTTTTTTTTTTCTTTTTTTGGATCAAATGATCCAATATATTTCAGGCATTTTTTTAATAGGCCTTATATTTGGAGATCTACATATAGGGTAGCCACACCCAAACTATCACTCAGCTCAGTATGATGTGCTTATTCCGTAAGAAATACGAAAACTCGATTTAGGGGCCGTTCAAAAAGTTTGTGTCCCCTGATCCAAAAACTAATTGTTGGCCAAGATCGCAATCTTTGGATCCATTTTTTGGATCATTCCTAAAATTCTGGGTTATTTATTCCTTAGTATTTCACAATTTAAAATTGTATTTAAACACTTTTTCCTTTTCTTTCGATGTAAGGTAGATCATCACCCGGAAGTCAGTATATATTTAGCCCATTCCTTTAACTATTGCGCAACAAAACGTTACATATTATAATATTATCGTACTATAAGATAGGGTTACGTTTGAGCTATTTGGTCTAGGAATTAATTCGTGCGGTTGGTACGCACACATTGAAGCTGTAGAACAAACACAAAATACATAAATACCTTAAGAAAAATATTGTCCATCGCTAGCCACCACTTTCGCCCATCTGTCAGGCAATGTACGGATTCCGTGGCGAAAGAAGTCCTCATCCTTGGAAGCGATCCAGTCAGAGACCCATGTTTCGATATCTTCTGAAGAAGTAAACCGCTGTCCAATCAAATCGTTGTTCATGCAATCGAACAAGTAGTAGTCCGAAGGAGCAACGTCTGGTGAATACGGCGGGTGGGGTAAAACTTCCCATCCGACATTTTCTAAATAGGTTTTGACCAGTTTTGCGACATGTGGGCGAGCGTTATCATGTTGAACAATAAGTTTATCATGTCTGTTCTCCCATTCTGGTCGTGTTCTGGCCAGAGCTTGCTTCAAACGCATTAATTGTCGTCGATAACGTTCTCCATTCATAATTTCACCCGGTTGCAGCAGCTCATAGTACACCACACCTTTCATATCCCACCATATGCACAGCATAACCTTTGCACAGTGAATATCTCGTTTTGGTTGTGATGGACCTGGTTCACCTGGTTTCACCCAGGCCTTTTTTCGTTTAGGGTTCTCGTAATGGATCCACTTCTCATCACCCGTAATAATTCGATGCAGAAACCCCTTTCTGCTCTGTCGTTGAAGCAGCAATTCGCAAATGGTTTTTCGTCTTTCAACGTCTCTGTCTTTCAATTCATGTGGAACCCAATGTGACATCTTTTGAATCATTCCCATGGCTTTCAAGCGTTTGGAGACTGTTGTTTGATCAACGCCTAATGCTGCTGCAAGTTGTTCCTGCGTTTGACACGAATCCTGCTCGAGCAATGCTGTCAATTCTTCGTCTTGAAATTTTTTTGGCTGTCCAGCTCGCTCTTGGTCTGCCAAGCCGAAATCACCACTTCTAAACCGTGAAAACCACTTCTGACACGTTCGCTCAGCTAGAGCATGGTCACCATACACTTCCACCAAAATACGATGACTTTCAGTCGCACTTTTCTGCATGTTAAAGTAATGCAGCAGGACACCCCGCAAAAACACTTTATCAGGCACAAATTGCGCCATGTTCACTTAACTACAAACTGGTGTTGTTGACGCTTTAATCCACTGCCCTATACTACGAACGATACGCGATGACAGGGGTTTGCAACACATGTGTGGATACACGGAACTGTGGGACGCTCCGTTCGTTGCGCCATCTCTTGTCCAACCGCACGAATTAATTCCTAGACCAAATATAATACAAGACGCTGATTCATTTGGTTGCGGCTTCTGATATCGAAAAAGGTAACAAATAAAGGAAAAGATTTGATTCGTTTTACAATGAGCACACAAGATGGCACTTGCTATTAGGTCCTACTAGAAGTGCTCAGTTTTATGAAATATTCATTTGTATGCATAAAGTATTTTTAAAGTAACTGTCTTATTACGAAATAAATATATTGTTTGACCGTTTTTCGTGTTATGTTTTACATTTTATTTAAATATTAATTTACATTTAGATCTAATAATCATTTATGTACAATATTTTTAAGGTTATATGAAACCCTACTGAAAAATGTAATATAGTATATGTAAAATTATATCAAAATGTGTTAAAATACATTGTTAATACATGTTTAAAAAATTTTAAAAAATAAATACGTATCTAATGGAACTGATTACTCTTGTATTAGAAATTAATGAACAAAAGAAGTGCATATGTATACCCCGAATTTACATTTAAAGAAATAGATTTTGAGAAGAAACTTGCGCAGAACGCCATAATGCGTTGTTGCCAAATTTGTATGTTTACTGTGGTAGTCACAATAAGAAAATTCCTTGATTCTAACGTTGCAGTTTGAGAAGCGGAACTTAGCTGTGAACTGCGATAAGGTCGAAAACTAATTTCTCCAGTAAGTATCCAAGCAGAATTCCATGATTACTTCCTTTATTATCTGACATCAGTAAACATTTGACACTATCTGGCAACGCCGCACTATTCAAGCAGTGTTTAGCATAACACCGAGAGCACCTAGTGATTCATCTTAATGAAGTTATTACCAAGGAGTAGAAAAACTGAGAAAAGAAAAGATGGATTTCCATTTGTCAATCGATTTCTCTCACTAGTTTTGCTCCAAACATTGGCCTTGAATAATAATAATAATAATAATAATAATAATAATAATAATAATAATAATAATAATAATAATAATAATAATAATAATAATAATAATAATAAATATTATTATTATTATTATTATTATTATTATCATTATTATTATTATTATTATTATTATTATTATTATTATTATTATAAATAAGAAAACAGTAAAAACAGGAGTACTAATATAAAACACAATGTCGATAAAAATCAGTTAAACAGAAATAATTCATTGTCAACGCTGAAAAAATTACCAAGCTCTCTCTCTATCTAAAACAATATAAAGCTAAGCAGCAGTCTTTAAATTACAGCTAAACAGCAGTCTTAAAATTAGCTTAAAATTTCAAAACGTCATTGCTTAAAAACAATTAGTCAGATCTCATAAAACATACACTTGCTTAATACACTTAGGTTAAAATGTGCTTAAAGGATGTCAATCTTTTTAAAATTTCACATTTCCAATTCAGAGGAACTAAAATCATGCTATTTCTTATGTTATGATAGGGTACTTTAAAACCTATGCTTCGTAAACCGTATTCACTGATATAAACATTATCTAGTACTTTTTTGCATGCATACTCTGTCGAAATTTTTTCTTCTATTCATAAGACTCTCCAATCCTCCATAATCATTCCAATATTCAAAGCTATGTGAATAGTAGCTCAGTTTACTATAATAATAATAATAATAATAATAATAATAATAATAATAATAATAATAATAATAATAATAATAATAATAATGTAATTTAAATTATTTCTTTAGTTATTAAATACACTGTAACCATGCAATATTTATTACTAACAGAACAATGCAGAATCGGTAATTCCACGTAACCATAAATAACTATTCATCATGAAAAATACAACAACCAGATGTAATTATTTCCTTTTTTTTTATTATTCCATTTTGTACCAAATTGCATTTTCCATCTATAGTATTTTTTATGTTCAGTTAAATGCGAAATACCCAGTTAAATCTATTGAAGAAGAGAATGTATGTGCTTCCTGCAAGCAATCACATGGGAGATTCTATTCTCTCCCAGGCGACCGAGTAAGAGATGGAATTGTCATCAGGGAATAATGGACTACGTTCGCCAAAGAAGAAAAAGGAACAAAAAGTAATGTAAAATGGATTCCAAATACTCTAGACATATTAGTACTAGCTGATGTCTGCAGCGACGAACTTAGAAGCGAGAAAAAAGTTAATGTAGGAACCAGGTGCAGACGTCGTCTGAAGAACACTCTTAAAAAAAAAAAAAAAAAAAAAAGTTATTGCTGAAAAATTGCATTAGATTCTATAATGGAATAATACCGTAATGTTCATAAGAAAGAAGTCATTGGATTATTTTTCTATAGGTTAAAAAGAAAGAACTTATACATAAACATAACTAGTATAAATATTTAAGTTTTCTAAGGGTTACATAGAATTCATTTCAGAGTAGACAAGGGGGATATTTCATTCCCTCGGAGCCGCGAAATTCCCCTCGAGCCATATCTTTGCCTCACACTCAACCCAGTTCTGCTTTCGCCTCCCAGCCATGAGCGCCCAAAGAAAATTTTCTAAGGGGGGGGGCTCAAATCCCTGGTTACTATATTACGTTTGGTATTTTTTATTTGCGATAAGAACATCTTGAGAAATTTAATACATTTTCGTGAGTCAGGGGGTCTCGCGCCCTACCCTGCCTTCCATTCGGGAGCCCAAGCCCCCAGCGTATTGATATTCTCCACCGAAGAAAATCTTAAATAATTACTGGTTACATAAAACCATAATGGACCAAGTGTAGACTATCGTCCTGTGTTTTTGCATCGTAATCCAAAGGTTCAGGGTTCAAACCCCACTCTGGCTATCCTGATTAGGTTTTCTTCAGAGTTCTCCGTCAGTTGTACCAGATAAATGAGAGATAGTATATTGAAATGTTTTTTTCTATATGCTTTATATCATTATTACTATTGATTGATAAAGACCTTCTATTTCAAGTGTGCAATCGGAAAATATGTGAAACATACTTCAGCCCCACTCCCGCCGCCATCTTACAGAAGAAACCTTCCTATTTTGAGAGGAAAGAAGTGAATAATCTCGGTTATGTTCCCAATTTGCCATTCAATCGTTTGGTCTTGGCGAGTGAATATCGTCGCTACTTACGATAACTAGCATGACAGTGCACAGCGAAGCTCATCAATCTGGGAAACCTGTCCAACTTGTCTATCCTCTTTTGAGGGAGGTACGTGGAAACGCACATCGGCAGGGGCACAGTTGAAATATAAAGGCTCTTGTTAAGTAATTGAGAACCGGGAAACCTAAGTGAGTTGGGTACCCAAATCCTTTCTTAGTAAAATCATTAAAAACAATTGAACTCCCAAGACTAAACATACAAACGTGTTCAAATTATTCGACTCAACCTTCAGTTTCTGAATATTTTACTATTCCTACAATATTAAGTGAGAAAATACGTTCGAACTTAGTCCAAATTACTATTTTGTAACTCTGTCCTAATTTCTAGTGGGTGTGGCATATGCTTTTCAATATCAATAAAACAAATGCGTACGTAATATTCAAAATTAACTACTATAAATTGTGTATATCCAAATTGGAAACAAAAAATGAAATGGAATACTTTCAGGAAAATTATCTCTCACACAAAGATTAACATTTCTTATGAAATCCCTTATTCTTTGTTAAGTCTTTTATCGTTTGTGGTATTCTATGTACGAATTTAGCACATTTTGCTTTCAATTCAGCATCGTGATACCACAAATCGTTGATCTCCTTGATCAAGAAGTTTGGTTCTAATGTGTTTCTTCTCAACATGTGCTCTTCTTAAATGACGCTCCAAAAGTTTTCAATCGGGTTCATATCAGGACTAGTGCCTGGCCACAGAAGGACACTAATTTCATTGTCCTCGAAGAATTTTGTCACAACTTTGACCCGGTGGCATGGGGCTTCATCATGCATAAAGATGAATTGTACGTCATCAAACCAAAGTGCAGTCTGGGAAAGCAGTTCTTCTTGAAGAACTTGTAGGTATTGGTCGTGCTTCATTGCCCTCTCTACTATATACAGTCTTCCAGGCCCGAAGACAGAGATCGCACCCCAGACCATGATTGAAGAGGATGCATCACGTTTTATTAAGGACATTCCAACTTGAATTCCTCCCAGGTCAACGTCGCACATATTGTGAACATTCATCAGACACAAAGATACATGATTCATCACTGAAACACACTATTCTCCAATCGTCAGCAGTCCAATATTCTAGGTCTCGTGCCCACTCGAGGCGCATCCTTGCCATCTAACTTTTGTTTTCTTTCATGACCGTGTACTTTTAATCCCTCGGCACAAGGAATCCTTCGAACACTTTCAGGCCAAATGTCTGCGCCATACACAGCCATTTTTATACTTAAGTCTATTAGAAGTTGCACTTATGTTTCCCAGAGTCAATCCTTTTAGTTTCCTGACACCTGTTAGCGACAGCTTTGGTTTTCGCCCACACTTCCCAACCTTATTTTGGCTCTTGTTCATTTCAACAGAGATTCTACTCACAGGTTTTGTTCTATCCCAACTCTACTAGCAAAATATTTCCACCAGAGGTATTTTGTCAACTTCCATTTTACGCGGAGAAAGGTCTTTTGCTTTTCTCATTATGCTGCAATTACAGGACTACACAGAATAAAAGATTGATAGACGAAACACGCCACGATCATTTTAAAACTGGCCCATTCGAGCTGTTGAATATTTTGAATGCCGTTAACTTCTTACGACAGCAACCACAACACTTCAGACTGTAACTTGTTGATAGGAACCACAATAGCTATCTATAAGTGAAACGCCACTTTCAGAATTCCCCCGTCCCTCAGTATTACCATCTGCTTTTCAACGGTGATATCACCACTTCAACTGTACAGTAAACAAATGAAGGATCCTATATTGGTGGTTTAACCATTAAATTTAAAGTTCTAGAACTCTGAAATTAGGACTCCTACATCAATTTTGCATTTTTCGAGCGTGAGTCTAATAATTTGAACACGTCTGTAGAAGTTTTGTTAAGTTCTGCAACCTGTGAATAAGTATTAATGATATAGACCCTTTTAAACTCTTTTTAAATGTGAATTAGCGTTTGTTTCTACATTATTTAACATAGTTTGACAAGTTTTCCAATTAGCCCAGTTTAATTTTGCAGATCTCAAATTTTGAATAAAATCTTTCAAATAACAGTCCATTTAAAAGTTACACTGCACATGATAATATCTTTTATTTCTAATTCTCTAAATACTGAAGGCTTATTTTAAAATTCTATTTTTGTTCTTTATTTTATGCTGCATTTTGAAATAACAAATTTTCAATTCGATGTAAAATCGAACAAATATATTTAACTTTTACTTCAGTTCTGTTTTTTATTTTTTTTTATTTTTTTTTTTTTTAATGGACATATTGCAACGTAATTTGTACCTTTCCGTATTCTCGAGGCTCTTCCATTCTCTGTCAACTTTTCGTTCCATCATTCATTTTCATTTTTCATCTCTTTCCTTCAGACTACAAGACATAATCGTTTATTGACAATTAATTTGTGTCCATCATATATATATATATATATATATATATATATATATATATATATATATATATATATATATATATATATATACTCCATGGTTCTGGATAATCACAACATTTTAAAACACATTTTTCTGACCAGAACAAAATGAATTATTTAATAATTATACGATTTTTGTTACAGTTTCAAGGACCTAACGTTCTCTTCATCAGACATTGAGAAAAGACAGATGACAGCAAATCTTATATCTTCCTCAGCCGTTAGTTAGCATTTTCATTTATCTCTAGATGATCGGACGTTAGGTCCTTGAAACTGTAACAAAAATCGTATAATTATTAAATAATTCATTTTGTTCTGGTCAGAAAAATGTGCTTTAAAATGTTATATATATATATATATATATATATATATATATATATATATATATATATATATATATATATATATATATATATATATATATAGATAGATAGATAGATAGATAGATAGATATAGATAGATAGATAGATAGATAGATAGATAGATAGATAGATAGATAGATAGATAGATAGATAGATAGATAGATAGATAGATAGATAGATAGATAGATAGATAAGGCCGTAGTGAGGCAAAATAACATTCTTGGTACTAAAGAATATTTGCATCCTAGTACACCCGTATTGGAGTTACTCACCTGTTCCAAATTAGGCGGTAGATTCCGAATTTTAAGAAAATTTTCAGCGTCCCCAATTACGTTTAAGAGGATTGCATTAATGACAGGACGCCCAAATCTTCCAAAATACCATTACAAAATATGCAACAGGATTTCTTGATCTTCGTAAATTTCGACCTCATGATGTGTACCGATGACCGTCGAGATAGTAGTTAATATGGTTCTATCGTTAAAATTTTTCGTGTTGACAGCCTTGAAATCATCGTCAAAATGTTATTTATTATTGTTGTTGCTTTACCTATGCTATGGTTCATAACTTCTGTTCAACTAACCACCACCGAGTTTTTCTGTTTTGTGTGTTTTTGGTTTAAATTTTCAGTTGTGAATTTCATTCATGTTTCTTTTCGTTTTTCTTAATAAATTGTTTCATATACGAATTTATGTATTGAGGTACTGGCGATCTGAACATGTTATATAAGGGTGTAGCTTACAAGAAGGGTGTAGCTTACCGTTTGAAGCTTACAAGAAGGTGGTACCTCCACCCACGTATGATTTTCAACATATTCGTCTATTATTATTTCTTGCCTGTTCCTGAGATACAACCAGGGGTAAAACTGGATCAGAAAAGATAAAAGAACGTTTGACATCACGCCGTTCCCCGCGTCTATCTTTGTCCATTGTAATTTTTAGGAATTGGAGGGACGCCATAGATATTTTTGGAAGTAGTAGAACGGCGTCCCTCCGCGTTTTCCCCCACTTTTACCCCTGGATACAATCATAAATGACATCAGCTCAAATTTATTCGTCATACCTAAACTGTAGAATAAATTGATTTGAAATTCTAGAAAGTCATCCACATAAATGTAAAACGGAGTTTGTAGGACTTTTGTGCCATCTGAAACTTCGCGCCCGTGGTGTCTAAGTTCCCCAGCCCTCGTTATACATAGAAGTTTAACGAGACTTCTATGTATACTAATATTTGTGGTCTCTCGTGATTACATGGTTTGTATATACACTTTTCGAGAGTTGTTCCATGGATATATGGTTACCATATTCACGTCCGTTGCGGGAGACCCGAGTTTGATTACCGGTAGGAACTCAAGTAGTTCTGAGTCCATCTGAAGCTGTAGATTCAAGTCCCATCTATATAAATAGAATTGAAAGTGACTATGTTTATGAATTAATAACTCTTTGATCCATCCGTCCGATATCGTTCCAATTTTCAACATAACTGAGGTTCTACTCTGGGATAACTTTTACCATTTCACTTTGAAGTAAGATATATATAATCGGAAATGATCGATATTAGTGCCGAATCCATAGTGTTCGGGGTCGCTGAGATAAGACACACAGTGACACTTCTGATGCCGTCAGTCTCATAACTTTGGAAATATATATATATATATATATATATATATATATATATATATATATATATAAATGACCGAAAGTGACCGATATCAGAGAGCGCTTCAATAATAGTAAAAAGTGACTGACTAACGGAACATATTACTATTTTTTTCTCAATTTAACCCAATGAAGTGGGTAATTGACACTTGTAAATCTTGATGCTGAAAAGGAACACTGAACTTTGAATCGGCCAACTAAAGCGCTTTCGTCATGGGAAATACAGGTTGATTCCTGGTGAAAGCTCTTGTTTGAATTTGATGTTAGGAACACGTCTCACGTAGCTTGGATGCTGAAAAGGAACGATATACTCCAAATCAATCAATCAATATGCGACTTTGATTGTAATAGCAAGTAATGGCATATCTGAAACAAGTAAGCTTCGTTTCAAACTGTGAAACTACGGTAGACTTCCAAAACTGCGAAGTCAATATTAAAACTCGAAGTAGATCTATAACTTGTGCTTGTGTAAAGGAATAAGATCAGATATGGAACCTGTTCTCCTCATTGCGTAAAGGGATAAGATCAGGTATCGAACCTGTCCTCCTCATTGCCTAAAGAGATAAGATCAGGTATGGAATCTGTTCTCCTCATTGTGTAAAGGGATAAGATCAGGTATGGAACCTGTTCTCCTCATTGTTAAAGGGATAAGATCAGGTATAAAAGCTGTTCTCCTCATTGCGTAAAGGGATAAGATCAAGTATGGAACCTGGTCTTCTCATTGCGTAAAGGGATAAAATCAGGTATGGAACCTGTTCTCATTGCGTAAAGGGATAAGATCAGGTATAAAACCTGTTCTCCTCATTGTGCAAAGGGATAAGATCAGGTATGGAACCTGTTCTCCTCATTGCGTAAAGGGATAAGATCAGGTATGGAACCTGTTCTCCTCATTGCGTAAAGGGATAAGATCAGGTATGAAACCTGTTCTCCTCATTGTGCAAAGGGATAAGATCAGGTATGGAACCTGTTCTCTTCATTGCGCAAAGGGATAAGATCAGGTATGGAACCTGTTCTCCGCACGCTGAATCTATATCAAAACAATACCACTTTCTCGCTATTCTTTATTATTATTACTATATTTGAATCCATATTGTAACCAGAAGTTTTACTGGTTCCTAGTACTACTGGTTTCAGTAGAATAATGGAGTCAAACATAGAACATGTTCCTGCTTTACTGAATACATATAAAAAATATATTGCTTCTCGTTATCTACTACTATCTCGGTTTTTACTTCTGGTTTAAACTATTCTATGGTCCGATCCCAATATATCTCACCTAATAACTCAGTTTCACCGGAAATGGAACTTACCATTGTCTCCCTCTGAGCCGCTCAATTCCAGAAAATTGATTCTGGTTATTTCCTACCGTTTTTGCTTCGATACGTATGGACTAACGAGCAGACGGAGATAGGCGTTATACGACTTACCACACTTATACATGGCAATTTGGAAGTCTAAAGAATGAAACAAGAGAATATTGCAAAAGAAAAAGAAACGACTTCTATTAGAGAGAATTAAAAATAATTTAAAATGCTATTTTGTCGTAAATTTGAGAAACTCGTGGTTAGAAGGGGATCTGACGATGATTGTGGTAACAGGTTCAGAATTTCCATTCCTATACACACACTGAAGGTTTTCCTATTAAAATCAATCTTCTAATGTCACACAATACATGGTTTGTAAAATTGATTTGGACTTTCAAAGCAAGGAAAGTTTCTTTATACAACACGAAAGTAAGTTACATGAATATTTTAAAAGAGTTTGCGCTTGGGTGGTGACAAAAATATCCTGAAAAAAAAAAAAAAAAAAGTGAGTGAAAGCTGAAGCAGAGAAGATAGCTTACAGGATTTAGTGTCACGTCCAACATTTTATTAACCATAAAAAGATTTTAGGAATGATTTCGTGTGTCGCCTTCCAAGGTAAAGTTTCGAGGGGGCCACACGATGAAAACAGTTGGACAAAATGTATATGTTACAACAATGAACTTCTTTTCCGCCATCAGCTCTTGCGTGTGATACAGATAAAAAATGTATTCTTTTTTATCTTCCAGGAAATATTTTCGTAACTGTAGTACTTCCGAAGTACTTTTTTTTTTTTTGATAAGTTAAACTCCTTCATGGATAAGCAGTTAGCGTACACGCCTTTGGCGTGGGAGATCCGAGCTCGATTCCCGGCGGAAGCTTATGTTTCGGATTCCACGTTAAGCTATAGGTCCACGTCTGTGGAAAGGGACGCTAAATTAAAAATCAAATCGAATTTTTGATAAGTTATGAATAGAGCTTTCCTGATAATGCTATTTAACCTTTCCAAAGATCGTTGTCACCATAAGAACAGAAATGAATGGTTGCCTGTATTACTAGGTATTAAGTGTGGATTATGCAACAAATTTCACACCTAACGTTAAGAGCTACCATATACTGTATTAACCCAAACATAACCCGTCCCCGCATATACATGTAAACACACCCTAAAATTTGAAGGAACAGAAAAGAAAGATGATGATACTCGACTATAAAACAAGGGAAGAAAAATAAAATAGAAAAAGGGAAGAAAATAAGCTAACGGAATGTTATTTACATGGAACACATTTTACACTACAAAATTATTGGGCACTTTCCATAGGGCTACAATTATTAAATTTGGCACGATTGTAGCTTTTCGGAACTAGCCCACAGAAAAATTGCCAACAGTCAATATTTTTTAATTTTTAGAGAGTCTAAAGGGAGAATGAAGAAATTCCCCATGTTATTTAAATCAGCTTTTTTTTTGGGGGGGGGGGACTTCAGCTTTTCTCATATTTTAGGTACTTGCAATTGGAATAAAAACATGAAATTAGGTATGTTTGTTACCTTTTCGATAGCGTTACCTAAGTAAATCACCAAAAATAAAAATTTCCGATTTTAGAGTTTATGGGTAGCTGAAAAATCTTTTCCATGTTATTTATATGGGACATCTTCCACACACCCAAAATGTTTACTCACTTTGGGTCACGATTAGAATAATGAAATTTGGCATGATTGTAGCCTTCCGGGCCTAACCCACAGGAAAATTACAAAAAGTGAATATTTTTTTAGTTTTTAAGGGGACTAAAGGTTGGATGAAGAAATTCCCATTTTGTATCCCATTTTCTTGGGATACAAAATCTTATCTTTTAGATAGTTGAAATAGGATAAGAAGCTTGACCTTCTGTAGAATTTTGGGTTTTAAGTGGTGCGAGGCCGTAGACCAAACAAATGTGGAGGTCTGGGGACAAAGAACCCAGCTGGTCAAATTCAGGAAATATTAAGAGGAAATGCACGAGATTCGCTATTGATGCAAAGGCTAATACATAAGAGATGCAAGGCTGTATGCCGAGTAGATGGGGGGATTGGGGTGGAGACCTCAGCTAGCCAAAGGCTAGTGTGTATATATAAATATATACAAAAATTTTAAGAAGTGATTCCTCACATCAAAATAAGAAGAAAAGTTAATTTAGTCATGTGGGGAGGACCGCATAGTTTCGGAGCTAGGGCCGGGCACGTACACAGGAATTTATTTTGGGTTGGGGAGTCCAAAGCTTCTTGGGGAGTCTAAATTCAATATAAGGTTAAATTATATTAAAATTTGTCAAATCGCCCCTAAAATTAGACTAAATTCACAGAAAAGTGAATTTAGCGAGTACAGAACCCTAGGACCCACTCTCTTGCGTACGTCCATGACTAGTGCCGTCCGAAAATGTGAAAAATACGTCCTAGTACTTGTTATTTCAAATATGAGGAACCATGCAGCTAGAAGTCATTTACAATTCCGACTTCCCACCGATGTATTTCGTATTTACTGCCGTCAAGGATAAACTTACTGCTGTTTTTGCCTGGCTTGAATATAACCCTTAAGTTCGAGCACATCTGGAAATTCTGGTGAGAGTATATCTTTGAATTCTGTTGAGAGCGTATCTGGGAATTCTGTTGAGAGCATGTCTGGGAATTTTCTTGAGAGTATATCTGGAAATTCAGTTGAGAGCATTCCTGGGAATTCTGTTGAGAGCATGTCTGGGAATTTTCTTGAGAGTATATCTGGAAATTCAGCTGAGAGCATTTCTGGGAATTCTGTTGAGAGCATGTCTGGGAATTCTGTTGAAAGTGAGTATATCTGGGAATTTTGTTAAGAGCATGTCTGGAAACCCTGTGGAGAATCCCTTGCGCACTTTTTGTTTTGTTGCTGAAATATGTATTTTTGCATGGTATATGTGTGACTTTCTTTACGTCGACATGGACCAACACTCTACGGTTTCTCGTTTTCGGACTGATAAAACCTGTATTGCTATGTATTTTTTCTATGCTTTTGGACTGTTCTAACTCTGAAACCACACTCTTTTCCCCAGAGGTCAAGAGGAACTATTTTCTTATTTTGATGTGAGTGATTAACTCCTATACTTTGTGATATAGTTCACTAACACCAAATATATTTAATTGGCTACATTCTACATGCAAAAGTAGTTCTATTTTAAAAATAGATTTTTCTATGAAAGAAAAACAGTGATATTAAAATGAGACATGTAAATACCATACGGTATATACGATTGCACTTTTTTAATTCCGTATTATACCTGGAATTGGGAGAAGATAAAGATGTATTGATTTGAGCTGTTTTCAACATCAGTGTTATATGAAACCAAACCCATAGTTTAGAGTGGAATCTAGAAAGTTACTCTAGCTTGCATAAGAGGCAGAGTGAGGAAACAAAGCAAGTACCCTTCCCGGGAATCAAACGCGGACCAATGCGCATACGAAATAAAGAGAAGTACATTGCTACATCTATAGAAAACAGAAGACTTCCATGAAATGCAAAAACTGACAATAGTAATCAACAGACTTGTTAAATCTAGGCTGAAGTACGTTCGGAAGGAACAGCTTCATATGTAACAAAAATTAAAATGTCAATGTGTTTAACTATAAAATTTTCGACGAATATTGATACTAACAAAATCAGACATTCACGGTCTGCAGACTACATAACGAAGCATGGAGGTGTAATGATAGTTCAAAAATGTTAACAATTTATATTTGAAGCAAAAAGAAGCAAAAATGTATAATAAAGTTGATTCTTTTGTAACTTACAAATCTGAAGACTTCTTTTTACATACGATATACGACAACCTAGGAAGGGCCATTTTTTCTATTCTTTCCTCAATATTCTTTTCCTTCACTTCTCTATTGAATTCCTTTGCCAATTTCTATTTGGAGGAACTGTGCAGATCTGGCCGTCTGCAACTCCATTTTTTTCTTTTACCCTTTTTTCCTTGACTTTCTTTTACTACTTCCTTGCAGAGAGAGAGAGAGAGAGAGAGAGAGAGAGAGAGAGTAAAAAAGAAATCTCTTGTGCAGAGAGAGTATATGGCCCATTCCTCCGTCTAACCCTTCTGCTTTGGTTGTCGCGTCACGTGGCTCAAGATATCGGGAGTCGTACATGCATGCAAAAATCAATCTATCAAGTGAGGAAATAAGATGTGGATAGAGAAGGTAGAGGAAAGGGTTGGGGGTAGTCAGGCGGTTAGAGGAACAGCAAAGTGAGTACCTCAACCCGTGTGGCAGGGATGCAAACTCCACCATCAATAAAAGCACCAAAATATAAAGATTTTTGAAATATGTGACAATTGAATTGTAACAGAGATTTGGATTTAGAATGGATCATAATTTTTTTATATTTTAGCGTGTTTAAAGGGTTTGCATTTCCATGTTTCATTTGTGGTAGGAAAAGGATTTGATCCGAACCTTTCATAAAATTTTGGTGCTGAGCGTGGGGTTAAACACAACAGGAACATCCTTCGAAATCCAATCATGCTAAAGCATAAAAGTCACGTAAGAGAAATCTATGTTATTATTTTTATTCACGGAATCATGTAAGTGCAAAGTAACAGAATAAGAATCATATTTATAATAGGGAGTTCTGAGATTTGTTTGTTCGTCTGGAGTATAACGTCTCTTTCAGAAACACCAAGGGTACATGATACACAGATCTACAGCTAAACAAAGGATCGAACCCCGTACGCGAAACATATAGACGGGACTTTTGGTCCTTTGAGAGAGAAATGACGATCTTTGTGCATGCTTTTCAAATAACACTGACTGCTGTTGTGATTGTTTTGGACAATTTACATGTCTAAGGTAGCCAAATGGATTCCCCTAGAAGGAACATAGATAAGTCAAAGGTATCTGCTCTTATATCCTGTAAATGAAATAAACAGTACTTCTAATACAAGATAGATTAGCTCCTTCGTATTAAAAGTTACTTCCCAGTATAGTTTGTTTATTCAGCCGAAATGCAGTTCGTATATAAAGCATACCGCCTTCCAAACACTGTCCTTTCAGTTACTGATTATCAAAATGTGGAAACATGGGAGGCCATAATATTGGGAATGGGAAGAAAGAATAGACACAGGGAGTGCTAAGAAATAGCAACCCCGTAAATAAAGTCCAAAGAGGAGTGGAGGGAGGAAGAAATACTGTTGTAAAATTCAGCATGAGAACTTCAAAGAATTTACCGAGCTGCAACCCTATTGAGTGAACACACTATACCAAATTCAAACAAATTACACATAAGAAAAATCTTTGCGTAATTATAAGAATTCTCAGGACTTTTTTATTGCTCGCATTACAAACATGATGGAGCGTACCCATCTGAATATCCTTGACACTCAAGATGTTTGAACAAAAAGAAACATTTTGTAAGACTCTTCGTGAGCATCACAAAGCTTCTAATGTGCTTGCTTTCTGTTTATGTGGTTTCGCACTCGATTTCTGGTAAAGATGCTTGTCTTAGGCACAAACTCAATGTTAAAATTCCATTTTCAGCTGTGTTTCCGTCTCTATAGGGCCAATACATAGAAAAAGTTTGGTAATTAACTCCGATTAACTAAGAACAACATTTGGCTTGTATTTTTCTCAGAGATGTATGAGCAGAGGGTGTGTCAGCGAAGCACATAGGACAGTGTTCAGAGAGAATTCGTTAATTCAGCGTTAGTCACGTGATTAGTTCGTGTCGTATAAGTTCTATACTTAGAGTGTACTTATTTGGTATTCAGAAGCTGCTGGGAGTTCAGCTAATAAGTTGATCTAAGTATAATTAACTAATATAACCTCAATAGATCAGGTAAGAAAAATAATTATTGCAACTACGGAAATCTTATGGTCTGTAAAAATGAAACTATATGAAATACGAATTCGAAATGTTTTGTTCTTGGTTTGACATCACAACAACTTATAAATAGTTATTAAATCTTTTTTGAGGGATGTATTATGACAAGAATAAATAGAAGTTCATTAATATTAGCAACAATAGAATTATCTTGTAATTATAAGGGAAGATAATTTATCGATCAGTTGTATGTATCCCTCAGAAAACTGGAAATTTTCTACTAATCTCTCACTGTTCACTGTAAGAAACAGTTCTGCTATTATAGAGGACTCGGTTAAATAGCTGCTTCATAGTTAACTCACCCGATGAGGTGAAAGGATAGAAAGACAAGTAATTAATTGCTTTTGTATTCTCATAATATACGTTTATTGAGGCTAAACCATGGTGTCTTTTGTTCTAAATTAATTAGTTACATGTTATTAACTTAGTCAACTACTACGCGCTAATCAAAGATCCTGAATACCATTCTGATAACCATGTTTTAGTCAAACCTTTAGTGTGGCGCTAATCATACTTCAAAACGACTCTGCATAAAGCCCATAATCTTTAATCTTGAAACTAAGCACCACTCAGCAAAGTAAAATATGTTTTTATTTTGTTTCAATGCGAGAAATAAGTGCCCAAAGTTTGTCAGTTGCCTCAAACTGAGTTTTCAAGAAAATGAATTTGATTAAATATAAGTTCCTTTCTTCTATAGCTCTAGAACCAAACATGTGTTTGCAAAAATTGCGTTCCTTTTATGGTAAATTGGCAATGTTTCTCGGCTTCACTCCGAGATTTATAAGGAAATAGAATTGTTCTTTTTTGTTTTTAATTTAACCCTAGCAACAGATGTTTGTAAAAAAACAATTTTAAAAATTTGGGTTTGCTTCAAGAAATGCTTTTGCACCTTGTAGGTAAATGAATAGCAAGAAAAATAAGCACAAAATGTTTTGTAACGAAAAGGAAACTGATGACTCATTGGATAAAACGACAAAAATTGGTTCTTTCCACACGAATTAGAAATGTAAAAATCCTTAGTCACTCTGAATTTGTTTACTCGTCCGCAAAGCCAATGTAATGCTAGATTAGGAAAGAGCAAGTTTTTCTAATACAACAGTTTTTGTGTTGCTCTTTCTCAGATCAAACATACTGCAGTTTTTCTGTTACTTTTTTTTTTTTTTAAAAAAAAAGATCAGACCTACTGCAGTTTTTCTTCATCCTATGCATTTTTACATATAAAGACTATAATTGAATCATCGGAGTCATGATCTTGAGCGTAAAATGTTTCATTAAGATGTTACCGCAGCCTTACAGCAAGTAGCAGTCATGTTCAATGTTAAAGTACTTCAAGGCCTTATTTAATCGTTGTAACCGGTCTCAAATTATACAGTAAACCACAGCGAAAGAATTTTGTTTACCACCTGTCTTGAAAATATCATTCATTGCAATGTCGACATACTCAAAAGAATGGAAACCCGAAGGTCTACACCCAATACAAGGCTATTCATATCTCCAACCTCAAAAGCATAGTAACAAAGGAACTCACGGTACTAATGAAGCCACCAAGAGACAAATCTTTCCAAGTTTTGATTCGATCTTACATGTGCTCAATATGTTTACTGCTTGGTGATACAGCAAAGATCAACCCTGTCATATTGTACTTCTTATATACGTTCCATTATTTCATGGTTAATATAACCGAGACTAGCATACACGGTCAGCGCCGAAACTTAGAGTTTTTCTGGGGAAGGGGGAGGGAAACATTAATATTAGGACACTCTAGAAAAAGTTGTTTTGGGCTCTCCCTCAAAATTCGAAAATGTGCCACTTCTTTCAATCTTTCTCTTACTCTTTGTGGGTCCCCGGAGCTTCTGGACCCTCCCGCACTCCCCTGGGCCCGTTCTATACATGACAAATTAATTAAGGGGACAATATCGACAAATTTCAAAGCCAGACGAATAAATATTATTTCTTGGGCTCTTAATAGTAGACATTTTTTTTTTTTTTTTTTTTTTTAGTGAAATTGGCCCACGACTCATTTTTGTTTTATTTACCTTTTGTGTGCCGTTTTGTTTATGTAAGGTAGTGAACCTGTTTGATGTTTCATTTATAATTTCATGTTCGTTTCGTATATGGTGTAAGAAAATTTTTGTCTTAAAGTAGGCCCCCATCGAACGGCGGGGAGCTTCCCTGGGGAGTCCCCACAAATTACGGCCCTGTACACGATCAAATCTCTTTGAATCAGGTGTACCATGCGCGAATAACTTAGTCTGTATGTATTTCTACTCGAAATTTGTTACGAAATCTGTTCTGTATTGTCATAACGGGATAACATTTAACAAATTCCGAGAAAACTCAAAGCTTGCTTCTCTCTCGAACAAACGCCATATTTCGCCACACAAAAATAGAACGCGAATGACTAGCCCTCTAGTGGTAAAATATGTAATTACTCTCCGGTTGAGTTGAGTTGAATTTCAGTTTAGCGTCCCTTTCAGCAGCGAGGCTATGTGAGACGTGGACCTACTGATTAACGTGGAATCCGAACCACATGAGAATTACGCTCCGGTATCTATAACGCATTGAGAAACCTCGGATAGATCTTGTATTTATTGAAGCTAGAGCAGCGTTGCCAGATCTAGCATAATGATACTAGATCTAGCATAATTTGCATGTCTTCAGCATCTAGCATCTTGCTTTTAGCATCCTGCCCAAATCTAGCATAATTTCAGCAAGTTTATCAAAAAGCTGCAAAACCTGGAGATGAGAAAGAAGTTGATCATGGGAAGAAAAAAAACGGCAGAAATATATTCTCTCCCATTGATTCATACTGTCGGTAAACCATACAGGCAATCTTATTTTCCGAAGTAAGTTAGAAAAGGCTTTGGGCTTTCTCTGTGTGTGGCTCCACCCAGGGTTTTCTAATCCTTTAATTGCGAGGGATGGGCGGAGCTATGGGGGTCATTCTCCCCCTCCCCCCAACTTTTTGACAACTTCACCTTCTTTATTTCTGACTTCATGACCATCTTTATTCCTGGAATGAAAGGTCCGAGACCGACCAAAACTCTGCCCCCCAGCAGACAATTCCCAACTCCGCTTATGCTGCGAGGTAATTTTCTTTCAAAGTATGTAAACAAACACTTCGCATTCATTTATACGATATATACGCCATTGAGTCTGGCAACGACTGCACTAGTTTAGTTGAGTTAAAGCTTTGGTGCGTGAAGTATTGAGTTCTATCCACGCATTATTGCGCTCTGCGTATTTTAAGTTACGTTATCGTATCTCAACTTCGTTTTCTTTCTTTTAAAGCTCCTGAATTAGTAATTATGAGGATCTAGCATAATTTGACCGAATCTAGCATAATTTCGATCAGGTTTTGGAATAATTCCGAGCTGTGAGTCTGGCAACACTGAGCTAGAGTTACTGAAGCTTCTACAATCGACATGATAGCCATTTGTGTGGCTGTCCTCTGTTGCTGTTCCATGATAACTCTCGTAAAACATGTAATTTTACTAATTGTAATCCACTAAGTATAGCGGGATAAAATTCACGTGACGTGGCAAGTTTGCATGTATGGATAAAAAATTAGTTTCCAGTATAACCTATGAATAAATTATTCAATTTTGATAAAATGTAATATCTAGTTCTCCAAAATTTTGAAGCTTCCTCGTTTAAAAAATATGATAAGATCATTTTTAATAATGACTTTTACCAAAATAATTTTATTTTGATGCAGTATAATGTATACTTCTTTGAGATTTCACAATCATCTCTACTGTATGAGTTGGAACAGATTAACCCTTAAGTACTCGCGCGAAGTGTACACAGACCCCCCAAACAGGTAAATTTTGAGTTGCTATCCAGAAGTCCTGATGAAAAAAATGTAACAAAATATCTCAAAACGAGTATAAAAAATCTAATTGCAGCAAATACGTTTACAAACATGTCTAGAGTTTATGTTACATTGTCTTAATTGTAAATTTTTTCATCGTAAAAAAAAGTAATATCAATTTGGTTGTCTAATGGACCCCCGCGCGAGTACTGCTGTCACAAAAAAAAGGGGCGAGTACTTACGGGTTAAGAGTTAGGGGTTAAATGAATCCCGCATCCGATATTTTAAATAAGATATTGAATAACTTTTGTAAAAATTAATCATTTTTATGTAATATATAGAATATGGTGTCTTTTTTGTTTTTTTAAAAAGTCAGCGATTTCTTTCGCTTTTTATACAGTACGGTGAATATTTTATTATGAAAAGCTTAGAATCAGTCAAGAATGGGATAAATCTGAATCAAGTAAGGACAAATATCTCTTTGGTTTAAAAGAATATCTTTCGTTAAAAAAAAAGTATCTAAAGTTGGCATAATATGTTGTATATTTTTATTGAGGCTTTTACATAATTCCCATTGTGTGGATTTGAAGTCAGTCAAATTTGATGATTCACTTAATCCCCCCCCTCTCATGATTTAAAATAATGTTAGAAATATGACTATTTTTTTTTTTTTTTTTTTTTTTACATGGCGTGTTCTTTTTCTCAGAATTCTGAGTCATCTTTACCGTTTGAAGTTGAAAGGAATCAATAATGAGGAGTTAATCCCACCATCACCCCCAATTTTAAATAAAAGATTTTTAGTGAAAATTTATATTTTAAAAAAAATAGTCTGATCTTTATAGAGCATAGTGTGTGTCTTCAGGCCCGTAGCCAGCTCAAAAATGTCGGAGGGGCGGTAGAAGTTAGGGGGGCCGATTCAATCATATTATAGTTCATTTGCAAGCTTACTGTGAAAATTTGCGGGGAGGCAGTAAAAATTTAGGGCACCCGCCCCCGTGCCCCTCGTGGATACAGACCTGATGGAGATGAGAGAATTGTTGCGTAGCTTAAGGGAGCTAGTCCTATCTATGAAGAGATGCCGCAACTGTCTAAGCACTCTATTAAATCACTATAATCAACCACCAAACCATGGTAACAAAACACTTTCCATGTCTTAAAGAAAGAAGAAACTATGAGTACATCAAAAAAGAAAAAAGAAACCTACCTGTGCAATTGACAGGATACTTTAGAAACCCGTAGCCACCCCAAAAATGTAGGGGGACCGGTAGAAGTTGGTGGGGGGGGGGGCGATCCAACCATACTATATAGTTCATCACCATATTATAGTTCATTTGCATGTTGACAGTGAAAATTTTAAGGAAGCAGAAAAAATGTAGGGGGCCCGTCCCTCTAGCCCTCCCCCGTGGATGCGGACCTGATTCTTTCTCCATTGATTTGAAAAGTACGTAGTATATAAAGCTACTGTTTGCTCTTCATACAAACCAGGTGCATCTGTTATCGTTAAGAGCAATCATCGACATTACTGTTAATAACAAATTCAAAATGATCAAGGAACAAGGAAACACAGGAGAGAAATAACACGAAGTGTTTTCATTTGTTTACAATAGGTAATTGGTTAGCGCTAATCAAAACATAAATTAAATGACAACATGTTTTGAGTAAGATTTTGTTGACTCGTGTTAAAGGATGTTTGCACAAATTTTGTAAATGTGACTCTTCGTTAATGTTAAATGCTATTCTCCTTATCTGCTAACGCTGTTTTATTCTAGGTACTCTGTTCGTCAGTATACAATCAATATTATTAGTACTGTATAAAGAATGAATTTACTATAAGATCCAATACAGGACTGACCCCTAGAAACCTAATTGAAAAGCATGTTCTACGTACTGTCTAGTTTTTTTTTTTTTCACACAAACAAACAACTAAGTTTAGTTTCATGCTATAAAACTACGGTAGATTTCGGAACTATGTAAATTCAATACTGAAACCGGGAAAAGTTATTCTATAACTTCCGGTTGCAAATTCAATGGTGAAACCGGAAAAAACATCTATAATTTACGGTTGCAAATTCAGGGCTGAACCGGAAAAAGTTCATCTATAACTTCCGTCTGCAAATCCAATGTTGAAACCGGGAAAGTTCATCTATAACTTCCTGTTGCAAATTCAATGCTGAAACTGGGAAAAGTTCGTCTGTAACTTCCGTTTGCAAATTCAGTGTTGAAACTGGGAAACGTTCATCTATAACTTCAGCTGCAAATTCAATGTTGAAACCGGGAAAAGTTCATCAATAACTTCCGGTTGCAAATTCAATGATGAAACCGGAAAAAACATCTATAATTTACGGTTGCAAATTCAGGGCTGAACCGGAAAAAGTTCATCTATAACTTCCGTCTGCAAATCCAATGTTGAAACCGGGAAAGTTCATCTATAACTTCCTGTTGCAAATTCAATGCTGAAACTGGGAAAAGTTCGTCTGTAACTTCCGTTTGCAAATTCAGTGTTGAAACTGGGAAACGTTCATCTATAACTTCAGCTGCAAATTCAATGTTGAAACCGGGAAAAGTTCATCAATAACTTCCGGTTGCAAATTCAATGATGAAACCGGAAAAAACATCTATAATTTACGGTTGCAAATTCAGGGCTGAACCGGGAAAAGTTCATCTGTAACTTCCGGTTGCAAATTCAATGGTGAAACCGGAAAATAGTTCAACTATAACTTCCGGTTGCAAATTCACTCCTTTAACCGGAATAAGTTAATATATAACTTTCAGTTGTGAACTCAATGCCGAAACCGGAAAAAAGTTCATCTATGTCTTCCAGTTGCAAATTCAATGCTGAAACCGGAAAAAGTTCATTTACAATTTCCGGTTGCGAATTCAGTGCTAAAACCGGAAAAAAAGTTCATCTATAGCTTCCGTTTGCAACAGAGGGATACGTTACATATGAAAGCTGTTCTTCGGACGCTGGACCTATATAAAAGAAACTGTTTCTTGCTACGTATCGCCGTTTTTCCCATTACGATGATCAGTGTTGAAATTGGAGATTATTGATTTCTACTACTTCCAGTTTGAATGGAAGAATAGAAGTCAAGATGAAAATTCTCCTTGGAATGGTGAATCCAATTTTAAAAATTCTCGCAATCTCTCGTTGGTTTTGCTCTATGAAGATTATTACTGAAACCAGAAATGGTTGTGAATTTCTCCCACTCTCGCTTTCAGTAGAGATTACGGATGGCTAAAATTTTCCGCAAATTATTTTCCGGAATAGGAAATTTCACTTTCCGGAATTCACAAAGTTCCGGAATTAGGAAAATATCCGGGAAAATTCCGGAATTAGGAAAATATCCGGAAAAATTCCGGAATTAGAAATTAGGAAATTCGAAAAAATCCGATGACTGAAAGAAACCGAATATACTTTGAAGAATTCAGTTATTCCAACATGTTATTGAAGCCAGCTCATACCATATATCCATCCAGAACCAAAGAAATCCAACTGGGATTCGAAGTAGGGCCTCCAAGTTATGAAACGATGATAGTGGTGATAAAAGACGTGGTAGAATGAACAAATATGAAGATAATTCGAAGGGAAAAGATATTCTGAAATCGAACTAACGATCCTTTCACACAGATGAGTGAGTGAATTACCACTGAGCCATCCAAAGCCATTGAGAGTTTATCGCATTTGTTATTCATTTGTGTCGCCTTAATAGACTCTTAACATTACCACTCACAATCAACCATGTGAAATGAGTATATTAATATTCAATCAATGAAGGGAACTGGAAGTTTTACATTTGCGGAGTCGTTCATATGAGTGCATATATATACATATATATGTGTGTGTGATAATTTCTTCACATTCTGTGTATACGTGACGGTAAAGCAACTTTGGATGCAAAAGTAAATTTATGATTACGAATTCCTGCTGCACAAGGGAACCACCATCCAGCACACATTATGTAGAGTGCACACTACACTGAGAAAAAAAAATGTAGGTGGCATACTTAAAAACGTAGGTTACATTCGTAATTCCTGTAGTTTCTGGACTTAACGTACAACCGTATATAACATCCTGCAGCAAACGTATAGCTGAAAAAGTATGTATTATACGTACTGTCTGCACAAGTGCAATGACGTCATTCGTGTGACGTTATCTGCAGTAACAAGTATATACGGAGGTAATATCTAGCTTTGTGACGTCAGGGTCGTATGTAGCATGTGGGTTAATAATGACGACATACACTGACTATCAGGACGGAGCATGATTTCAAGAAGTATGCAATATACGTTCTGTACGTATGTTTCTTGCGTTCAACCCCGAGACAGCATCTATATTGTACTTGTGCCCCATACGTACGACTAGATACAGTATATTGTTATACAGATTTTCCTTATGTCGCACACAGCTTGTCCAGATACAGCATACAGAATATCCGTATGCACCATACAGAGTGCATATATGTAGCTTACAGACTGTCTGCATGCAGCATATAGATTATACGTATGTCGCGTACAGGTTGGCCATATGTAATGTATAGATTGGATGTATATAGCTAATAGGTTGTCCATATGAAATATACAGATTTTACCTGTATCGAATACGTATTGCCTTCTTGTAATGTATGGATCGGACATATGCAGGATCTAGAGTGTACGTATAGTGCACCATTATTAAAGTGCTGCAACATACTGCAAAGTGCATGATACATTCTTACTGTAATGTTGTCAAATATTGTTTTACTCTGTATGAAAACAAAAATAGCTTAAAATATGGTTGATCTCCTTTGTGCCAATAATAATAAAATTAACAATACTACACTTTTCAAATCTTAGTTTGGAGCAGTGAAACTGTCCAAAGAAATGTATTTACCTGCAGGGTGTCCTATAAGTTTGGGCTTCCTGCTAATTCGTTGGAAAGCTACTGCAAAGTCAAGTGTTGAAAAGTGACACAAGCGTTAATTTTAAAATTATGGGCACAAAGCAGGGGCGGATCCAGGACGGACTTCTGGGGGGGGCGGTCGGCGGTAATACTGCTACTTTTAAGAGCTCCAAACTTGTTATGGATGGGTTTATTTATATATAAAATAAGAAAGTTTCCTCTTGTGGGGGGGGGCGATCGCCCCGATCGCCCCCCTCTGGATCCGCCCCTGGCACAAAGGAGGTTAACCATATATTAAACTATTTTCGTTTCCATACAGAGTAAATCAATATGTGATATATTACTGTAAGAATTTATCATATGGTTTGCAGTTAGTTAGTTGCAGCACCTCAATAATAATGCAAAATGCACAGCCTTATACAATCCTATATTCAAACTCAAACAAGATTTACGTACAATCATTTATTAAGCTGTTATCATCCATTGCTTGTACGATATAAAGATTATTTTACCTCATTCTTTTCCTTAATAGTATCTTCTACTAAAGTGCAGTTGTTACCACAAGAGGCCTGAATAGAATTTTCCAGAAATAACTTCTCTGTACATTTTAATTAACAGTTTTTTTTTTTTTTTAAATGTCGCAATAATTAAAAGTGTGGTGTCAGCCGGAAACGCATTCGCTTACAATATTATTCCTACTCAGTACTCGCCATTAAAAATGAAACACCAAGAAGGAGACTGGGTAGATGCGCCAAAGTTCCCAGGCCGATACCTAATAGTAAGTGCAGAATACTCTTAAACGTTCGCTGTATTCGCTGTGTGACAACGTGGTGACAGCGGAGGCGTTGTGCAGCCATCGACTAAACATATTTATTCTTCCCTGCTATAGACATTCTGCAAATTTGGACTTTCCTGGATGCATCCTTCTTAGTGCAACATTTTAAGGAAAGAGCAATTTAACAGTCTCATACATTGCTTAAAGAAAGAGCAATGATTCTCAGAATTACTCGGAAGATATATATACACAATAATTAAAACGGTTATTTCAAACTTTGCAATTCAAAGCACGAAAAGAACTATAGATAAAGGAACACTGATTTTAGCCAAATAGTAATTAGTAAACTCAATCACACTCAGTACCATTAGTTGCTTGGTGTTATCCGTAAGTCAGAGATCACGGTATCTCATTTCGTATAGATTTTTGCATTTGTTTAACGCTAAAAATGTATTTTATCGCTAATTGAACCCAGTACCATATATATACCGACAGGACGTACCTTAGTCACAAGGTGACATGAGTGAAACACTAAACTATTCGATTGACACCTGCGGCCTTGTCAACACTAGAGAAAGTTACAAAGTGATTAAGTAAATACGGAACATAGTTCATACAAAGTATAGCGATGTATGAAGTCTCCGTTTCATACGACTTGGATAAAGGATACATCTGAAATAGCAACAAAGAAATATATAATGATTTCTCTGGATAATTTGGATTAGTCCAGAATTCGAACACACACACGCTGGTAAGTCCAACATTTTTTTTTTTTTTTTTAACTTCTTTCTTCGGATTCCCAATAAAGTTGACTACTGAAAAGCTGAGTTATAGATTCTGTATTAAAACAACACCTTCGCTAGACATGTTCAGTATACACATTGTCTTACATACAGAACAATACATTAGTTATTAATGCATGTCTGAAATAATAGTGCTTCGTATAGAATTTTACTTCATCCAATCGCAATAGCACAAAGATAAAAAATATTGCTAGGGATAATGTTCTTATTACAGAGAAAAAGAATTAAAATGACTTAACATTAACAATCGTTTTCTTTAAACAGAGATAATATTTTATTATAATTTATGGAAGAAAGAAATAATTTGTAGTACAGTATCTTTATTAGGGTTATATATTCGTACAAAATAATGTAAGTACAACTGAGTCTGTCTTCAGAAAGGGCGTACTTTTAGCCACAACCTACACTGCTTCTTTTGACTGTCTTTCAAGCAGAATCCTGGTTTGATGCACGAAATACCTGCAACAAAAATCAGAAAATATTTAAAATGTTATATTCAGTGTGCTTAATTTGGTTGTACTTAACAATACAAAGTATCTTAACATTTTTGAGATTAAATGGACAAAATCTGTTAGGTCAGGTATGGACTTTTGGGTTGCACGTAGAAAAACTATGAAGTGTTTATTGATGCTGAACAACAACTCAAAATGTATTACCATTCAAAAGTAAGTGGGTACCTCAATGGTGTTCGGGCTACCATGGGGTACCTAATGTCTGTATTTTTTAGATATATGAAAATATATGTCTCTAAAATGTAAGGAACTGACATCTGTTTACCGAAAACCTCAACTCGGTAAGCCTTATGGATATCGAGATATGGGAAAATAAAGAGCGACACTACAGAACTGTGGAGTTTGTGTACTAGATGGTGCAGTTTCGGAAACGTAATTACGAGGGCTTACAACAACCTCAAAAGTAGTTTCAATTAAATACACTACACACACGCCCTGATGGGGGTTTTCGGGTACCATGATATTCCCAGAACTCTCATTTCTAAATATTCTAAAATATGTCTTAATAACGTTTTAAAGAACGTTAGAGGTGTGTGTTTACCGAAACCGCAAGTCGGTACGCCTAACAGTTACCGAAATATGGTGAAATAAAAAGCGACACCATAGGTACGTGGAGCTTGCATATTAGACAGTACAATTTAGAAAATTAATTAAAATATGACTATCAAGATATTGTCAAATAAAGGGAGGATCCATATAGTTATGGGGTTTTCGTGTTAGGTGGTAAAATTTCCGAAACCGGTCATGTAAAGTTAATAAGCATCAGTAGCAATTTCATCTTAAAATAATTAGGTATTTCCATGGAGTTTAAGAACATCATGGGGTCTACCAAGATTAAATTTTAAAAGTTTTGTAAAATATATTTTGACATTTGTAAAGAGTATTAGAAATATGTATTTACCTAAAAGTTCCAGCTAGTACATCTAGCAGCTAGAGAGACACCATACAATAAAAGCGTATTAGATCTTGAAATTTCAGAAAACAATTATTGATCCTAACAAAAGTTAAATAAGATGGTACTTATATGGGTTAAGTGAGAACCTCAGACTCGTCAGTACAATTTCGATCGAAAGATTAATTCAGCTCTAAATTTTCTTTGGACAATTCCAAGCGTTCATCGGGCTCTGAAATAAAGTGAACATTTTTTGTCAATATCTAATATAGCAAGCGAGATATAAGGAATTATGTATTTTATGACGTCGTAAAAATAGAGACCCACATGGATTTGTACTTTTGAGTATTTGCTGTAAGAAGAAGAAATTTCAGAAAACAACCGTATATACCTTAATAGACAATTAAATGGGCGGGGGCACAGTGGCTTAGTGGTAGAGTGCTTACCTCTGGTGTATTGGGTTCTTGGTTCGATCCACGGCAAAGTCAGTTTGTAGTGGACATCGTATTCGTGGGTTTTCTCGGGGTACTCTCCTCCCACCTTTGCATTCCATCAATTCTGTCAACAACATTCACTTGCTTTAATCATAATCTCCCTGAGACTAAAATGCATAATCGTGGGTCGCTACACTGAAATATTTCCTTTTATTTAATTTTAAAATTAAATAGGGAGTTAAGTATGATCGTATTTCTATGGGTTAAGTGAATACTCCAATAGTTTCTGCAAAAAAAAAAAAAAGATTAGTTAAATACCCTACCACTAAGCTACTGTGTCCCCGCCCACTGAATTGTCTATTAAGGTATATACAGTAGTTTTCTGAATTTTTTTCTTTTAGGAAAGACCCAAAAGTACAAATCCATAAAGATCTCTATTTTCACGTCATAAAATATATAATTCCTTATATCTTATTTACTATCTTAGATATTGACAGCGAATTTTCATTCTTTTGCACAGCTCGATGAACCCTTGGAATTGCCTGAAGAAAACCTAGGACTGAACTAATCTTTCGATCGAAATTGTACTGAGGTACTGATTTAACCCATAGAAGTACCATCTTATTTAATTTTGTTGCGACCAATAATTGTTTCCGAAATTTCAAGCTTTTATTTCACAGTGTTTCTCCAGATGTTAGATGTACTAGCTGGAAGTTTTGGGTAAATACATATTTCAAATACTGTTTACAAATGTCAGATTATATTTTCAAAAGCTTTTAAAATTTAATTTTGGTAGACTCCATGATGTTCTAACACCCCATGAAGATATCTAATTACTTTAAGATGAAATTGCTACTGGTGTTTATTAACTTTCCATGACCGATTTCGGAAATTTTAGCATCTAACACGAAAACCCCTTAACTGTGTTGGTCCTCCCTTTATTTGACAACATCTTGATAGCCGTTAGTCATATTTTAATTCAATTTCCGAATTGTAGCTTCAAGTATGCAAGCCCCACATACCTATAGTTTATTTTCCCATACCTCGGTATCCATAAGGCTTACCGAGTTGCAGTTTTCAGTAAAAAAAAAAAAAAAAAAAAAAAAATCAGTTCTTTACATTTTAGAGACATGTATTTCCATATATCTAAAACGCAGAAATTAAGTACCGCATTGGAACTCCATTGGAGTACTCACTTACTTTTGCATAGCAGGGTAAAAACGCCAGTGGTTCTCACTTTAAGGTTGAAAACATACTATTTTGTCTCTTCTCTGAGCATCGTGAATCTGTCGGAGCTGTACCATAGTTGGAAAGACTCACTGATCCTTCCTATAATGACCATGTAGTTAGAATTAAAAAAAGGAGTAGCCGTTGGAGGAAAAACAATATTTTAAAATCCTTGCACCAGTAGTCGTCACCTTAAAATCAAAATGTTCCAGTAGTAGTCAGGATTTTCTACCAGTGTTCGTCACTCAAATAACTTGACATAATTTATTCAAAAACGCACTGTGTATCAGTTTAGGGTTAAGAATACAATATAAAGTAGTAAGCTTAATAACTTTGCATCACTTTTAGCACTCAAGAAATAAAATAAAAACGTTTTTACATACTTTTTAAAGCAATTTCAGAGAGAAAAATGTTAACTGAATTCAAAAGTTAACTGTATATCACTTCCACGTTAAGAGTACAATATTAAATACTATGTTTAATAACTATACGTCACTTTAAACTCTCAAGAATGAAAATAAACGTTTGTACATACATTTTAAAAACAATCTGAGAAACAAAATAAGTTAACTGAATTCAAAATTTAATTATACATCACCTTAAGCTTGAGAATACACTATAAAATACAGAGATTAATAAAAAATGAAATCTTTAAGTTTAACGTCCCACGATTATGCCGGTTAGGCTACAGGAGACGGAGATAATGAGAAATGAGTGAAATGGTGGAATGAAGAAAGTGGGAGGAAACGGGAGAACCCCGAGAAAACCCACGAGCACGGTGTTTGTCCACTACAAAGTCCACACGGCGCGAGTTGGGATCGAACCAGGGACCCCAAACACCGGAGGTTAACACTCTACCACTGAGCCACCGCGCCCCCCTGAGATTAATAATAATGCATTACTGAAGAATGAAAACAAAAATGTTTTAGCTACCTATATTGTATTTACATGTTACCGGTATTTCTCATTAACTTTTTTTTTTTGATACCTCATGATCAAGTGTAGGGATGCGCAAGAGAAAAGATTTGAGATTGTCTCCTCTCGAAAAGGTGCCGCGAAAGTTATGTCTCGTCTCGAAAACTGGATCCGTTTCTATTGGAAGAGCTCTATCTCGTCTCGAATTTCGTAACAAAAATTCTGTCTCGTCTTGTCTCGTGCGCATCCCTAATCAGGTCCATAGCCAAAAACTTCATTTCGGAGGGGGTTCGATAGGGCTTTGGGATATCCGAATTTAGATATAGATAATCGATATTGACAAACTATCGAAACTTGTTCGAAATATCGAAAAATACAGCAATATCGAAATATAAACAATATCAAAAATCGAAAATATAGAAATATGAAAGAGATCAAAAATATGGATATATCGATCAAAAATGGATATATGATCTTGGAATACGATTTGGTGGAATAATGAGGGAGAAAAATAATCATTGATTAAATATTAAATTGAAAAGAAATAAGAGCCTGACGCTCAAATACTTATCTATCCGGCACCCATCTTGATCCCCATAAAATATCATGAAGTGCTTGATTGATTCTAAACCCAATAATAGTAATAGTAATTTAACAACAAACACAGAATATATAATTTACGCACCTTGAAATGTAGAAATTAATGATTGTAGTCCCCAGCTTTCCAATAGACGTTTGATTTCTCCAAATGAAGATTCGGATATCTTGTTTCTTCTCAAGCAATAATGGGTTACAATAATCAGTTGCAGTCCAAAGCCAAGTCACTAAGTTAAGCATGAAAATAAAGAATTCATTAGTTAGATGCATACAAAATCCTACGCATATAAATCCGAATCTACTTGTATTAAATTGTAAATTTAAACAAACTAAATTATACTACTTTGGAAAGCGTCTCCAAATATAATGTTTTCATTCTAAAGTGAAGGAATTTTTAAAATCGGATGACCCGTTTGCGCTGTACACTCGCTATGCGTCCAATGTGAAATGAAAATGCAACATTGCCATTTACCTGGACCCACCCGTAAGTGAGTGAAGTTACTGTCTTTTACGCTAACATGTCGATGGCCAGCCCCCGTTTCAAACAGTAACTTCATTCACTTATGTTGTGGGTCCAGGTAAATGACAACGTTGCATTTTCATTTAAAATTGGGTGCATAAAGAGTATACAGCACAAACATCTCGTCCGATTTTTTTTAAAAAGTGTTCACTTTAGATTGAAAACGTAATATTTCGAGATGTTTTTCCTCTTACATTTTGTTGTAACTCTGATAATAACAGAGTTATCCTATGTCAGGGAACGTTTGAGACATCCTGTATACATCATAAGAAGTTCCTTTCTAAATTCTACACGGATGTGGTTTCATTGAATGTGAGGTGGGTGATACACATTAGACCTTTTGGGAGTACGTCACACGGACGACCGTAATTTTGTGTTCAAAATTTTTATGAATTGATGGGATATGTGATACATATGGCCACGGACTAGAATTTTCTCAGTATGTCAAATATGCAATCAGATTTCATGCAGCTTAATTTGGTGAAAAGCTATTGCCAATTGAACGTTACATTTACCTCTTTCTTGCAGATGTTGAACCATGCCGTTAGCACGTGAGGAATGGATCGAAATAATCAAACTGTGGGGCGGGAGGAGTATATGTGCAGTGGTTGCCGATTGCAGTCATCCACAATGTGACTCTGTGTCACATGTTTCAGTGTCACAGTAATTAACTAAATTTGAGAAGACGGGGACATTCGTGAACATACATCGTAGCGGTTCAAACTCGCGGAACCTTTTTCCTTCCCCATTTTGAACCGGTACATGAAAATGCCATTTTCTCCATGTTTGCCTGCGCCGATTTTGAAAATTCCTTCACTAATCGATTTCTCTCGTCGAGTACTACAAGAAACAGTTAAAATCTCGCGGGCCCTTTTTTCTTCCCCATTTTGAACTGATACATGAAAATGCCATTTTCTTCATGCTTGCCTGCGCCGATTTTGACAATTCCTTCACTAGTCGATTTCTCTCGTCGAGTATTACAAGAATCAGTTAAAATCTTGCGGCCCTTTTTTCTTCCCCACTTTGAACCGGAAAATGAAAATGAGATTTTCTCTATGTTTGCCTGCGCCGATTTTGAAAATTCCTTCACTAATCGATTTCTCTCGACGAGTACTACAAGAATCAGTTAAAATCTCGCGGAACCTTTTTCCTTCCCCATTTTGAACGGGTACATGAAAATGCCATTTTCTCCATGTTTGCCTGCGCCGATTTTGAAAATTCCTTCACTAATCGATTTCTCTCGTCGAGTATTACAAGAATCAGTTAAAATCTTGCGGCCCTTTTTTCTTCCCCACTTTGAACCGGAAAATGAAAATGAGATTTTCTCTATGTTTGCCTGCGCCGATTTTGAAAATTCCTTCACTAATCGATTTCTCTCGACGAGTACTACAAGAATCAATTAAAATCTCGCGGTCGTCTTTTCTTCCCCATTTTGAACCGGTACATGAAAATGCGATTTTCTGCATGTTTACCTGCGCCGATTTTGAAAATTCTTTCAGTAATTTATTTCTGTTGTCGAGTACTATAAGAATCAGTTAAAATCTCGCGGGCCCTTTTTTCTTCCCCAAGCCAATATTTTTGTATATTTTGAATGTATTCAAGTATGGAACAAAAGTATTATATAATTCCCTTAGTAGGTTTCTCAACTTCATATTTTTCAACTTAAATTTTATTTATTTTAATTATTTATTTTCTTGTGACTCAATATTTAATTGCAATCGTTCATTGGGGAGAAGGGTGGCCATTCTCAAATATATAAATATAGTATTCTTAAAATTTATGTGTTCTCGTACTATTAGTTTCTTCCACTAGACCTGGAAATTGAAAAATTAATACCTGGAAAACCTGGAAAATTCAGGGAAATTGAGTTCCATATTTATATATGAACACTGCTATTTACAATTTTTTTTTCGAATAGGGAGAACTGTACAAAAGGGTGTTTTGGGAATGGTATAACAATAGGTTTCTGGGAGTGTTGTTCGAAATGAAATCTTTAAGTTTTACGTCCCACTATTATGCTGGCTAGGCTAAAGATAACGGGGTGTTGTTCGCAGTGTTGAATTCAGACATTTACACCCGGGGGGGAATGTCAACTGCTCGGGGGAGGGTTATTTTTCTGTATTTTTTTCAAGAAAGCAGCATATTTAACAATTCCATTCACATACACATCTTACCTAATATTGAGACTAATTGCTGATAAATATTCAATGAGATTATAATTTTAAGAAAACAATCGTTTGATTTCATCTAAAACATTAAATAAAGACTGGCAAAAATAGTTTAGACTAAACTTTAACTGCTATTTACAGTAACTATTTTTATTATTTCCTATATTCAGTAATTACTGTTTGTTACTAATGTAAAAATTTTTAAAAAGATTTAAATTAACTGAAATATTTTTTCTCCTAAAACAAACATACTTAGGAATATCTTAATAAAAAGTTATCATTCTTTCTCACACTTCTGATTCTAAATCAAACATATTAGCCTTGGTTTCTTCACTGCATATACATCAATAGTTTAGTTGACGAAATCTTCAGTAGGATTAGTGCCGTGTCGTGGAAAATCAGCGCTTGGCGCGAGAGTATACGACGGCATCCCCGTATATATGAGTGAGGTCGACAGACCAGCCGCCAAAGGTGGGAAAATTTTAAAAAGTAAACCCTGCTTTTCCTTGATTTTGAGCACTTTTCATTACTTTTTTCCTTTCATTTTATATATGTCCACATGTATTTCATTCCTCTGTTTTTCTTTCCTTCTTTTTTCTTTTTCCCTCCCAAATTTTTCACCCCTTACTTCGGCGCCCGGGGCCGTCGCCCCGCTTGCCCCTCCCCCATGGAACGGCACTGAGCAGGATCTTGGCCACCTTCAATAGCAATCTTTCACTTATATACTATTATCATATTGATAAATTCTATATAAGTCTCTAATCAAGGAGGGATAACTGTTCCTCCCTGATCCCTCTAAATGACGCCCACTGAATCTCACCCTTTAACTGAATTATTTTTAATTAAAGAAAGATGTGTTTACTTTAACAATCGTAAAACACATTTACGTCTGTTACTTCCGATGCGAGAAATGGGATTTAGGCGCCCTATTTCAAATAATGTAGGAACTGTATATTTTCAAGAACTGAAGTCTGCTGACATGAGAGATTATATGGAATGATCGAAAGATCTTCCCTATCTTTCCTTTCGTATCTCAACCTGTGCTAGTGCTACCTACTAATATATAATATAGGGCGAGAGTATAGTACCTACTAAAATACAAACCTTTCTTCAACAGTTAACAATTTCATGTTCTGCCAAACTCAGTCATAGCGTTAAGAAATACAAGTTTTATTCACTATTTGGTATTCTATCTTAGATGTTACATGTTAACATTTATATAGAATGGGTCTGCGTCATTTATATGTATATTGAGAGATCGGATTTCGTCTGCACGTACACGGACAGAAAAGCAAATAATTGGGTGAAGTAATTTCTACATTTTGTGACTGAAATTTTGGGAGTTTCTCCGGGGGGGAATGAATTTTCTTCGGGGGGGAGATTCCCCCGGGCTACCCCCTGAATTCAACCCTGGTTGTTCGGTGGGGGTCAATGTTGCCAATTTTGGGTAAAGTCGCTAAATAAGGGGAATTCGACCTCAACGATAGCGTAGGTTGACCATAAAATTTTCAGTTAAAAACGGGACAGGTTCTTGCAACCCTAGACTTTTAGATCTACCTTTGTTCTTATCAGTGCCTTGATATCAGATTTCCTCCTCTCTCTCTTTGTTACAGAACGGGTACTTATGAAAAAGGAAAGACACGTTGAAATTTGTTCAACACACAACCAACTGCTAAAACCTCTGCTGCCTTTCGAGCAGTACTGCGAACTATAGAGTATGTTTAATATAGGGAATTTCAGTTCAATTTTTGCCTCTTTGTTATTATTAATTATTAATACTTTTAAAAGGAGTAAAGATACTGGGTTTGTTATTTACTTCTTTCATTTACATAGAACGGGACGAATACTACTTTTTCCATCTACTGACGGGACGGCCGGGACACGCCACTAAAACGGGACTGTCCCGGTCAAAACGGGACGTATGGTCGCCCTACGATAGCGACAAAAAATATTTTTTTCCGATTGGAGACTTTTTTGGGTGATTTTTAAATGACGATTTACCTACTTACACATTTAGCGACTTTCTGCTCCAAACAAAATGTTCATCTGTAGAGAAGCATTATTAGTTCAAAACAGTTTTTACGTTCTTTTTTTCTGTTTGTTTGTTTTAATCAGCGCAACTGATGAAGAGTTTGGAAATACAGCATACTCACTGCCCCACAATCCTGCATTGTTATGTTACCCTTGCCCTCTAACGAAGAACAACTACAAACTTGATGTCCTTTAGTTCGCAGAGTTTCCGTTGAGAAACACACGTAATACATCATTACCGATAGCAACAAGATTAGCTATAGATTGCGTGAATAAAGGCGAAGAAGATGTTTGTTATATTTGTCCTTTGGGGTCTTTTAATTATTCTGCACTTTTTCTTTTACAAAAAAATGATCCCTGAATTAAAGGATTGGTTGCGCCCTATTTACAAAGATGTGAGTAGAACCAGCGGCGCAAATCTGTCTTCAACATTGGGAGGGGGGGGGGGGGGGTAAGACCGTTACCATACTTTTTTTTGACGATGTCCAAAATACTTATGAAGTTGAAAAACAATGTTGTGGAGGATCAGAGTTGTTTTCAGCGTTGGGAGGCTGCAGATTTGAGGCTTATCTGGGGGACATCTATTTTATCTCACGTTCCTTTGTAGCAATCGGACAAAAATAATCAAATTTCTCCCAAAAAACACATTTCAAATCGGATTATTGGGGAGAAGTCCCCCTCAGTTCCAAGATTGGAGGGGACATGTATCCGTCATCCCCCCCCCCCACGGATTTGCGCCAGTGAGTAGAACATATTGTTTAGTTTACATCTACAACTTTAAAACAATGCTTATAGACAATGAATTTCTCTATTATTTTTTATAGCGACTTTTCACCCAAAATTGGAGTCGTCATATCCCGTTTCGCAAACTTATTGCCAACATTTTGGAAACTGGTTGCGAAGAGAGCTACAATGGATGAGTCGAGTTATTTCGTCGCTTCCGCTGTGAACCTAAGTACAAGATTCCAAAGAGATTAAGAAAAAATGAAATGAAACCTTTGAGTTTTACGTCCCACAGTTATGCCGGTTAGGCTAAAGGAGACGCTGATGATAAGCAATGAATGAAAGGTGGAATGAAGAAAGTGGAAGGAAACGGGAGAACCCCGAGGAAACCCACGCACAAGGTGTTTGTCCATCACAAAGTTCATTTGACGGGGGCTGGGATCGAACCCGGGACCCCAAGTACCGGAGGTGAACGCTCTACCACTGAGCCACCGCAGCTCTTAAGAGATTAAGAGTCACAAACATAGTCACTTTCAATTTTGTAATATATATAGGTCTATATATTGCATCACTGACTAATAACTAAAATCCTTGGATTGTATATATAAAAGTCGCCCCCTGCCCGTAAAAAGCTTCATTCGAACTCGGAATCGAACAATTGCATCTGTAAAACAGTGCTGATTTGATTTTAACGTTCCTTTCAGCAGCAAGGCTGTATGAGACGTGGACCTACAGATTAACGTGGAATCCGAACCACATAAGCTCCGGCCGGGAATCGAAAAAATGAAATGAAATCTTTGAGTTTTATGTCCTACGGTTATGATGGTTAGGCTAATGGAGACGGTGATGAGTAATGAATTAAATAGTGGAATGAAGAAAGTGGGAGGAAACGGGAGAACCCCGAGAAAACCCACGCACACGGTGTTTGTCCACCACAAGGTTCACTTGGCGGGGCTGGGATCGAACCCGGGACCCCAAGCACCAGAGGTGAACCTTCTACCACTGAGCCACCGCGGCCCCCGGCCGGGAATCGAACCCGGGTGTCCCACGCCAAAGGCGTGTTCACTAACCACTTAGCCACGAGGGAGCTCATCTATAAGGCAGTGTAAGCAAACAAAAAAACGCACACTGGATGTTTGCGCAACTGAGGATCAAAACATTCTCAATGGAGTATGAGAAATAGTTAACGCCAATCAAAGTGTGCTTTTGCTTATTTATTACTTCGTTAATACTTAATTCCTTCTAGAAATAGTGAAACTATACTATGAAGAAACACTAATAAACTAATAACAATTACGTTGTATTTCTTACCACACCACGACCATTTTTACCACCCATAGAATTTGAACCTAGTACTATACTGCATTAGTCAGGCCGTAACGAAAGATGAACATCTGGCACTCGTAGCTGTTGAAGCTACCTGTATATCACGCGGCCTGCGTTGGTACTCCTCAACATAAATACCTCACAGCCCAAAGCCAGGAAACATCACAGACAGAAGACAGGGGCACAAGCAGTGCCTGACACTTCACGAACTCTAAACCCGCCAAGACTCAACTCAACATGACCTTCAATTACGTTCTAGAAACCAAACCAATGCTAAGGCACAAACTTACCAACTTCCTATATGAAAACACAAGAAAAAAAATCTAACTTTTTTGGTTCCAAAGTGATGACATAACAATAATACTAAAAAGGTTTTAATTTTCAGTAACCCAAACATTAATTAACTAGGGAACATAACAAAGCAAAAATAAATAAAAATAAAAATAAATTAAATTAAAAAATAAAAATCTGACAAGTAAACTCTCCCTGACTACTTTTTTTTTTTTTTTTAATTTCAGTGAGGCTGTAAAATATGTTAGTATCTTCGTAAAATATATATATTTCAATGTAAACAAGTTCTTTAAACAAAAGAAAGCTTTGTAGTAGAGCGCTTACCTCTGACGCGTTAGGTCCCTGGTTCGATTCCTGCTCCCGACAAATAGCCTTTTGGTGAACACTGTAGGTGTGGTTATTCTTAAGACTTTCCAGTTTCCTTACATTTTCTTGATTCCACCATTATCATGTATCTCATTGTCACCTTCTCTCTTACATTGATGTACAATCATGTGGCGTTAAACTAAAAGCAAAAAAAAAAAAAAAAAATTTTGCAAATATCCTAGTAAAAATGAGTTTTCTAGACTACACAAGTGGCCCCGCGTAGGGTAGTCGCTAGCGCTCTCGCCTTCGGTGCGAACGGTTCCGGGTTCGATCCCGGGGGAGAACTCGGTCGAAAAAGTATCAAAAGATTTTAAGTCCAGCCATCCTGAATGAGGTTTCCTTGGGTTTTCCTCATTCACAGCAGGCAAATGCCGGAGTGGTACCTAACATATAGGTCCCAGGCCGTTTTCTTCCTTCCCCAATCCTTTCTTCCCTTCCTTTCCCCGGATAGTGTACTCGCCGAGGAAAGTCATCCCTCATATGGGGTAACAAGGCCATTGATGCCGAAAGCCCAGAAATCTAAATCCTAAATCTTCACTACACAAGGAAATTTCCGCGCTGAAAACGGTTTATTAGCAATTATGTTAAGCAGTCCTGTAGTAAATCTGCACCAAGTAATAAATCGTCACATATAAAATGGAATGAATAAACACATAACATTCATTTTGCTACCTTGAAACATAATATGTTTCAAAACATTAATATTCAAAGTTTTTTCAAAATTCAGATTCACCCATTCCATTCTCCTCAATCATTTACGAGTTACAATAGTAAGAATTGTAGTCATAAACTACATTACTTACTTAGTACTATATTAAAGCAAGTTACACTAAAAGAATATATAATTAATGGGAATATTTAACTAAAGTAATAGTTAACTATTGTACTTACCCAGGCTTCCCAGGTTTCCTTCCTCTCTTCTGTTCCGTTTGTAAACAACCTCGTTTCGCAAGCAAAAGACGGTAGTTCAATGACGTCAGCCATGGCGAAAGAAAGAGTGTCTATAGGCGGTCTGGATCTTACACACAGATGGACGTATATAACGTATAGCTGAAGTATTTAACATACGTATACGTATGTAAAATACAGAAGATTGTTAGATATCAGACATCCTGCAGAGACATGATGTAATATCTAAGCGGGTAAAAGGCAGTACCTATGTAGTATATGGATAAAGTACGCTCCGTACAGATTTCCTTAGTAAACATAACGAATCCTTGTATTTGTACAATATACCGCTGTCCGGATAATGGATTTTTCTCAGTGTACATATATTCCGCATAGTCACAGAATTGTAGACCTTTGCACCCGCGTATTGAATAGGATTTCAAATCAATATATATTCGCAGAGAGAGCAAACACATTATCTTACTAATTGGAGGTTACAGGGATTGAACATTGTATCGGATTAGCTTACAGTATCCTGAACTAAGCGCGATCAATGTTCGTAGATCTGCAGAGCCCGGAAATTCTAGTGACTGCATTACAGAAGAGAAATAGTAGTAATCCTGTCTTCCGTGAATTTCACCAAGCGGAGATCGAATTTTTGAATAAATTATTGTTTTTTTTTTTTAGTTTAACGTCCTACGATTGTGCACCGATGATAGGGGAGACGTGATTTGCTTATTAGAACAAAAGCATAATATGGCCAATCTGGTATTCCACCAAAAAAAAAAAAATAATAATAATAATAATAATAATAATAATAGTTCAAAATGAATTCGATTGCTCAAAGTGTATATCATAATTAAACTTCCATGTTAATTAAGTTAGGGCTGCAAGTAATAGTACAGGTCTCTTCTATTGCAAAAAGACTATAACCACGGGCGTCTCTGGCGGGGGGACGAAGGAGACGAGTCCTTCCCCCAATATTTTGAAGTACAAAATATTCAATATTTTATTCGAACTTACTTTTTTTTTATTAACGACAGAATAACATATAAATAATAATAATTATATTTATTTGGAATATAATATTCAGAATAACATATAAATAATAATAATTATATTTGTTTGGAATATAATATTCAGACTATGAAACTATTATAACAGAGTTCATGTTATACCTCAGGGGGTCCGTGAAGGTAAGCAGAAAAATAACTAATGGAATCGAATATAATAAACAGATTGGGCTAGGTAGTACCATTTAAATCACTTTCTTTGATGCCCCCTCCTCAAATTTTGCATGCTAGAGACGTCAGTGACTATAACCAGTGGCGTATTTACGATTTTGTTTCGGGAGGGGCTTTGCTAACTTTCGGGGGGGCTTTGCCTGAAAATGTGAAAATTCTACAAGATATTTCATATACTTTACTATAGTAAGTAAGATTTCGGGGGGGAGCTTAAGCCCGGAAGCCCCCCTAAATACGCCAATGACTATAACTAATATAATCATGAAGTCACCAATCTGAAGAATATGTTCTGTCTACAACAAATTATGTCAAAAGCATGATAAAATTATATATGCACAATGTTCTGAAAGGTACTAAAGAAATTGTAAAAATATATATAGTAATATTTGAACACTCTAATTGAGTATCGAACTGTTGTGTTGATAACGAATGATAATGTCGGAATGAAGAAAGTGAGAAAACCCCGAGAAAATCCACGAATACGGGGTTTATCTACTACAAAATTCATTTGACATTGGCTGGGTATGGGTTACTGTTCTAGGGTTTAATAAAATCAAAAGTGGATATAATACAGTATAATTGCATTTCAAATTGTAGTTATTTTCTGAAAATTTACTAAATGCAGTTGGATATACATGTACAGTATAGGTCGTCCCCTTTCAGTAGGTCCCCTTTCAGTTTGTAGATAAAGACTCTTACTTTCTTCACTTAGCCTCTCACGGAGGTGCTGTACTATGCACCACGCTCACCTGTTTCCTTCTCCAGTTACCCATTTCAAAGAAGGTGAGGGAGCCTCAGAGATGCGTTGGAACGAGGCTAGAATAAGGAAAATTTTCTGCCCCCACTAAGGATAAAACCCGATTCGCCCATTTGGTAGTTAAACCCCTTACCGACAACGGGTCTCATATACACGTGTATGTATGTAAGATAGGACCACATGTTCTTTGTAGTACATTCAAATAACAACAGAAAGACTGTTAGTACTTGTTTTTTACTAGTGCTCCTTGACCAACAAACTTTGGCCTTAACTATTCTAATTCATTTTCTTTCGAGATTCGTGGAAAAATAGAAACGAAATCTTTAAGTCTTACGTCCCACGCTTATGCCGGCTAGCGTAAAGGAGAGAGTGATGATGACAAACGAATGAAAGAGTGGAATGAAGAAGGTAGGAGGAAACGAGAGAAGCTTAAGAAAACCCATACATACGGTGTTAGAATTGAATTGAGTTGATTTTAGTTTAGCGTCCCTTTCAGCAGTGAGGATATATGAGACGTGGACCTACTGATTAACCTGGAATCCGAACCACATGAGCTCCCGTTGTGAATCGAACTGGGTCTCTCACGTCAAAGGCTTGTACGCTAATCGCTTAGCCACGAGGAAACTCACACGATGTTTGACCACTACAAAGCTTACTTGGCGCAAGCTAGGATTGAACCATGGACTCCATACACCAGAGGTGAACGCTCTACCATCGAACCATCTCGGCTTGTGAAAAAAATACACAATAAAACAAAAGAAGGATTTCTGGTTTCTGCAAGTCAAAATGGCTCGCATACCTGAGATGTGAATGTGAGTATACCGTGATATTGTTGAGGATGTAAAATATTCGGTTTTGGATCAGCACTCTGAGACAATTGAAGATCTACTTGAGTTACAAAGTCTCGAGAATTTCAGTGTAAAAATCCAGAAATAGTGGTTATGCATACCGAGTCCTCGATTATACATAGTGCGTCCATGTCAATCAGAACCCTGTGATTGTTCTTTGGTTTGCGTCTTAGCGCCCAGATTATACGAGACGTGGAGCAACAACTTTACACGAAATCCAAAACCAGTCACCGCTGGTTTAGTGGCAAGCGCGCTCATCTTTGGTGCACGAGATCTTGGGTTTTGATTCCCGGTGAGACAACATCGAAATTTCAAAGCATTACGGTGATTGGAATTCCACCTTTAGCTGCTGTTCCATTTTTCATGTAATCTATATGCTGAGAAAGGAATCTAAATTCAAGCAAACGGACGCAAATAGAACCAAATATGCTTCAGGCGCGTATTTGGGGTAGGACAGTTTTTAACAAATATTTTAAAACCAATAGTATAGAGAATAGCAACGTAAACGTGAAAAGCTACCTAAATCAGTGCAAAATCTTGCTCCCCCTTTTCCTCTAAGCAAAATCTGAAAGGATGCAACAATTCTTCCAGTTATTTGATTTTCAGTTTTGTGTGCGTTTTAGCAGCGAGGCTATATGAAATTTGGACCTACAGCTTAACGTGAGAACCTCGAACTCCCGTTGGGAATCGAACCTAGGTCCTATTCTTCCAGCAAGAATCTTAAGTCACTAATGCTAACCATTAAAATCCACTCGCGAATCCATGGGATTTAGGATTTAGATTTCTGGGCTGTCGGCATCTATGGCCATGTTAGCTCGTCACGGATGAGGGATGACGTCCCTCGGTGAGCACACTATCTGGGGAAAAGGAAGGAAGAAAGAAGTGGGGAAGGAAGGAAGCTGCCTGGGACCTATAGGTTAGGTACCACCTCGGTGCCATTTGCCTGATGTGAATGAAGAAAACCCAAGCAAACCTCATTCAGGATGGCTGGCTTGAAAAAGCTTTTTACAGGTTTTCGACCGAGTGCCAAAACCAGGAATCGAACTCGGGTTCTCCCGCACCAAAGGCGAGAGCGTTAGGAACTACGCTACGACGGGCCACAGGCGAATCCATGAGGAAAGCGATGGGGTGCGAACCACTTTCCCCCCGAAGGCTACGTTTCTTATAGGCACTACTTTATTCTGATTTGTTGGCGTGGGAGACCTTGGTTCGATTCCGGGCGATAGCTCATGTGGTTCGCATTCCACGTTAATCTGTAGTTCCACTTCTCGTATAGCCTCACTGTTGGAAGGGACGTTAAATTCAAAATCAAATCAAATCAAATTTATTCTGATTTGATCTAAAACTTCGTATTTTAACCCTACGTTAATCGTCCACGAGGCGATTCGCCCCTCCAAACGAACCTTCTGGATCCGTCTATGAAGACCCCAATGTCCCCATCACGGTTCTCTGTAAACCATAACGTCATGTAGTTTTATTACGAAAGAGGGCAATACGACGAAACGTAATAGGAAAACTCGCAGGTTGGAAACCCTTCAAATCTTCCACCTTCAATATTGGGTGATTTCCAAGAAGTTTCTTCGGTGTGTTTGATCGTTTTGGCACAGAACCGACATTGCTAACGTGGGCAGGTTTTCGGAAAGTTGCTATCAATCCTTCACACCCTTACATATATCTTCACCAAATCATAGTAATATATGCAGTAAATCTCTTGCATACTAATGCTCATATCTTAACATGACCAAGTTTCAGCGACTTCGGTTTTTTTTTTTTTTAATATCTATTTAGAACCACATTTTTTTATCAGCTGCTTGTTCAATAACAGTAATTTAAGACAATTTATTATCTTTAATTGAAGGTATTTTTTTATCGTGAAAACACGCTACAGAAATATTTATACTGATTAGTAGTTCTTCAAAAGGTATGTTCATGGAAAATTAGTTGAATTTTAAATATATATATTAATCTATAAAATGAATGTTATAGCGTAGCCTGCACGAAAACCTAAAAAGGAGAGGAAAAAATGGAATACATAAACTTGGCTGGTAATTTGTCTATGTACTAGTTGATTATTAATAAGGGTGGCATGTTGCCTTTCAACTGAAAGAATGTTTAGTAAAATTTCCGGGATATTTTTCACAGATATTTTCTAACGATAATAATCTACATCTTTGAAACATTAACCAATGTGTTTAACGATACTTTATGACAGGGGCGGATTTAGCCTGAAACCGGAGAAACTAGGACCCTAGTTTTTCTCAGTGACAAAAATAATTGACAAAAATGAAATAATAAAAATAATTGAATTTGTATATTTTCGAAAGTTTATAGTAAACTCATGATATACCTATCATAGTCTGCTGGGTTCCCCCCATGGGCGGAACTATGGGGGGGCATAGGGGGCATTGTCCCCAACTTTTCGACAAAAACAAAAATGCTACTTATAAGATCCTTCAATTCTGATTTGTATTAACCGTGCATTCCTAGCACACAAAAGGTCTGCCCCCCCAGCAACCAATTCTGAACTCCGCTATGGTTCCCCCAGTTTTTAATTTCTAGATCCGACTCTGCCTTATGAACACTAGGTCCATCAAAGTGATAAAGGACATTACTGTTAAACTCTACAGCTGATTTGTGGTAAATAGGCCTAGTTCCCGGACTTACACCCCAAGAAAGGCAACGGCCGTGTACGGGGTTCTAAATTACGTGATATAATGCCCTTGTTCTTGATATTAGTTTCCTAGACCAGAATTCGCTACATTTTTTTTTTCAGTTCGGATAGCTCCCCAATTACCTCACGATGGTAGGACAATATCGATCTCTGATTTCCTACCGTCATCATACTCTCGGAATCAGGGGCGGATAGGTATTACAACCAGGGTCCGGGTGTACTGTAGTACAGGGGACCTCCGATTCCCCACAACTCATTCATAAGAATATTAATACTTTATTACTTAGTTGCAACTTGTGTTCATGTTTAAGAAACACACATTTCAGCTTCCAACGCTTCTGTTTTACAATTTTAAAATTTGAAAGCAATACAACAACTTTGAAGTCAATGTAAATAACTTAGAACAATGTAGAATACAAAATAACAGTACAATAGAGATTTTCCTGCAAAAAGTAACATCTTTTGGAAAATTTTGCTTTTTGTTGCCAAATGATCTACAGGTTGTCCAATATACAATGCAACCCAGAGTTTGGGATAGTAGAACTTTTGAACCTGAAGTGATACACGAATAATAGTTATACCAAAATGAAACTTTGTTCATGCATATATTTTTAAACTAGGAAGCAACGATTGAAGTACACTAGGAGCCACACAGTGTTGCCAGATGTAACTGAAGGTGTAAATCAATTTTTTTGCAAAACATGTAAATTGACTCATAACTCATACGTATGAATGTTCTGTCGTTAATTTTCAGTTTGTTTAGTTGGAGTGGCTTGGAATATATGGAGCAGAAAAAATAATTTTTCATTTCCACCGATAACTAATCGGATGAGGCCTCTGTAAGGGGGAACTAGAGAAATCGTAGTTTTCATAAATTAACACTCTGAATTGGTAACTTTGCCAATGTTTCAGTGCATCAAAAGGTGTGTTAGGGATCTGTCTACATTATGCAATTCCTGAAGACTATGAAAAACAAACTTTGAAATTATCATGATAAAACATTTACTTACATGCACCCGGCAACACTGCTACTATCAGAAATGAGTTACCAGCTCTACAGCGGATGCTGGGAGTATTCCCTGTTTTGATTCAAACATTGGTTCACACGTTTCACCAGGTTGGCAGCAACTTTACGAAGATTAGAAGTGTTAATGTTCTCAGTGGCACTGCGAATGTTCGTTTCCAGGTCTTGAATAGTTCGAGAATTGTTCTTGTATACCTCTTGCTTTAAACAATCACATAGAAATGAATAGCAGTGTTGCCGGGTGCATGTAAGTAAAAAAAATTATCATAATCATTTCAAAGTTTGTTTTTCATTGTTTTCAGGAATTCTATAATGTAGACAGATCCTTCACACACGTTTTGATGCACTGAAACATCAGCAGGGTTGCCAATTCAAAGTGTTAATTTATGAAAACTACGATTTTCCTAGTTCCCCCTTACAGAGGCCTCATCCGATTAGTTATCAGCGGAAATGAAATTTTCTTTTTTCTTGCTTCATAGTTTCCAAGCTACTCCAACTAAACAAACTAAGAATTAACGACAAAACATTCATACGTATGAGTTATGAGTCAATTTACATGTTTTGAAAAAAAATTGATTTACAGCATCGGTTACATCTGACAACACTGTGTGGTTCCTAGTGTACTTCAATCGATGCTTCCTAGTTTAAAAATATATGCATGAACAAGGCTTTATTTTGGTATAACCATTACTTGTGAATCACTTCAGGTTCAAAAGCTCTACTATCCCATACTCCGAGTTGCATTGTATATTGGACACCCTGTACAATTTTATCATTTTCAAGGTTTACTAAAGTGTCCCTTTCAATTGCCATAAGCAAAAATGGTTCCAAGTGTTCTTGGGACAAACTACTTCTTACACTACTTTTTATCAATTTTAACCTGGAGAAGCTTCTTTTGCAAGAAACCAGAATGACAGACAAAGTGAGTGTAACTCTGTAAGCACGAAAGATCCCAGGAAAGGCATTTGTGTACAAATTACGTACATTTCTTGACGACTAAGAAACAGCAATCAGGACATCAGTTTTTATAATACGGTTTGGTTTTACTAAGAGTGGAACTTTGCTTCCTATCAGTCCCTGATGGTTCTGAATCACTACAGCTATCTCCATCGTCAGGGCTGACACAGTTTTCTCCCTCAAACAGTTTGTCTGACTTCGGGTACTAATCAATAAGACTTTTAACCCAAAGAGTTCCAGTTTACTGAAAAAGTTCACTAACTCTTTTCTTAGGAACTGTTGACTAAACTTCTGCACAATAATAACAATATTTTCTTGCGTTGCTTGTGGAAGTTCCTTCACAAGATGGATTTTTTTGGATCTAAGTGTATCGGTCTATAACGTACTGTGTTTTTTGAAGCGGCTTTTTATGCTCGTTGTTCCTATCTCCAGGACAACACTCTGCACCTTAGTTTCATACTTTTTAAGCGGATTACTAACGACCTCATTTTCACCTTCCTCCTGGAGCAGCTCCTTGCGTTTTCATAAACGACCCTCTGACAAATCAGTCCAAATCACTACATTAATTTCCATAGCGTCGAATGCATTATTTGCCCATTTAGCAAACACTGTAGGAACACTTACGATGGATTCAAAATCCAAGCGATATTCATCAAGCTTGGAAATTACTGTATGCAGCATTTTGAAGCCTGTAACATGTCAACGCCATTTCACTGCACTTCGATAGAGGTGTTGTCTTTGGAAGATGTGACGAAATACTTGATCAGTAAGTATTGTTTTATACTTTAACAGTCCTCTTTAAGGGCTGTTCTGCTTTATGTCTAGATTCAGGTCTACTATATATTCCGAGCAGATGCTATTTCCTCTAATGTGCAGATTAACTGGACATACAATGCATTTCGGGGATCCGAGAAATAGCCAAATACATTTCGCCGTGCATCTTTCGTCCACTATCTTGTTTCCTCAATTATGTTCAGTCATCTTGCATCACACTTGCTTTCCATGCAACCATTCGCACATATGACTCCCTAATAAACACACACACTCGTTTAAAACACCAAACAAACAAACTGCATCAATAGAGCTTTTAGTAAACTCACAAATGACAAGATTTAAGAGATGTGAATAACACCAAACATGAATCTGCTGAGGGCACACACAATTTAATTTGCCAGTAAATTAAATCCAGACTATTTATTCTCCCTCCATATTGCTAGCTCCATCTGTCGCGTTTCCAACACATTTTTTTAACGTCGATAGTCATCTTCAAAATCTCCACAAATATATTACCGTACTTAAATATTGTCCAATGCCGGACTGGCATTTCACAACGGCAACCAATCTCTCTTTAATTCCTTGATCTCCAACGTAGCGCAAAACAATCAAACATTGATCTTGCTTTTAGCAATTACTTCGTCTAAATGAGTTTTCAATAATGAGTCGAATTTGCTCAATTGGACAATTATTTCCAAGAAATTTCCGAGATCAACTTCTTCATTTTCTAAACTGTAAACTGCTTCATTGTTTTTGTTTCTGTAACTCAAACTCCTTTTGTCAACAAGTTTCACCACTTCGATATAATACGAAGCATAATTTAAAAAAAAAAAAAAAAAAAAAAAATGTATCGATCAGTTTTGGATGTGAATTAACTACTTAGGTTTGAAATATTTTCATGTAGCACATAAACGTTACCTTGTTGAAGTACATTTTTTCAATTATTCTTTCTTTTTCGTAATCCTGAAATTAAAAAATTCATAAAACACTTCAAAATTGCTGAATACTAGATTACATTTCAAGGGCTCTTGGCATTCAGAAAGAAATGTAATGAATGGTCAATGAAATGAAATGAAAATGAAATCTTTGAGTTTTACGTCCCACGTTTATGCCGGTTAGGCTAAAGGAGACGGTGAGGATGAGTAATGAATGAAATGGTGGAATAAAGGAAGTGGGCGGAAACGGGAGAACCCCGAGAAAGCCCACGCACTCGGTGTAATGGTCAATGGTCAATTATTAATTCTGTCGGAAGTTGTCATACCAAATAGAGCATGGAAATTATGTACACTATGATTCCACCAGTGGGCCTCATTAATTTATTATTGGCGGGGGCCTACCGGGATTCTCCCGGTATCCCGGTGGGCCTATCCGCCCGTGCTCGGAATTATGCTCACCAAAGTGAAACACACTAGTTATCTACGTAAATCAAGATCAGAAACACAGATAAAGCAATTATTTTAAACCCCGAGAATGAAGTGTTAACTAAAGACTACACTGTCAGTCAAATTCTTACTTTTTTTTTTTGCCAGGCGTGTTCTATCTATGGTAAATTATCGTGTCTATCCTAGGTTATAATCTCGCTAAGATTATATATGTTTATCAACTATACACGAAATTTCTGTATTCCTACTTGTGTAATAAAGATTAATGAAACAAATTATAAGGAATATGAAAAATATATATACGAGGTGTGTTCAAAAAATAGAAAACTTAAAATACGAGCGCGACAATCGTCTTATATAGCCTAGAGCTGTAAAGCACGCTAAACTAAATAATAATAATAATAATAATAATAATAATAATAATAATAATAATAATAATAATAATAATAATAATAATAATAATAATAATGGTAAGTAGAAGTAAAGTATGCTTAAGCTAATTTTTTCAATTCGTAAAAGTACTTTTATTCTTATAATTTCCTCGAATTTTGAAGTGAAAGGAAATCTTTCAGTTTAACGTCCCACAGTTATGTTTTTTAAGCTAACGGAGACGAATGATTACGGCAAGTGAATGATGTTGAAATAATCGGTAAAATGAGAATGTGGAAGAAGTACCTTGTCAACCACAAGCATATTTGGCCAGGAGGGATCGAACCATTGACCCCCACGCACCAGAATTAAGCGCTCTACCACTGAACCTCCCTGCCTCCTGCCCCCACTCGGATTTTAGTATGGCTGTGGGAACCAAAAGCGTATTTGATTATATACAAATGATATTACAAAGCGTATTTGATAATAGTGTATTGCAAAATGCTCTACTTTACCTACTTTTACCTACAAGCTGTTCGCGACTAAATTATTATTATTATTATTATTATTATTATTATTATTATTATTATTATTATTATTATTATTATTATTATTATTATTAGGCCTATTATTATTATTATTATTATTGCAACAAGAATTCTCAATAATAACGGATCAGGTATGTTGAATTTATGTTTATATTAAAGTTTGCACTAAGCGGTTAGTGTACGCGCCTTTGGCGCGGGAGAACCGGGTTTGTTTCCCGGTGGGATCTCGTGTGGTTCGCGTCCTACGTTAATCAGTACGGCCACGTCTTATATAGCTTCGCTGCTGAAAGGGATGCTAAACTTTAAAAATAAAATCAAATATTAAAGTTAGCAAAGTATATTTTTTTCAGTTTGCAGCGTTATATATAAATTTGACGTAATAAATTCAGCTACAGTATTAATGGCGAAATGACTCAAGGGTTAGGAGATTGATCCGTTCCGTAACGCTGTTCATAAAATCAAATGTTCCTAAACCAATATGTTCATTTTTAATTGATTCGTTCTAGCTACAGAAACATTGTACTCAGGAGCGTCACTTGGGGAGGGCAGGGATGCAATTGCCTCTCCTTCTGAGTTTGAGATTCACATACATTTTAATACATCAATAAAAAATGTAGAAATTTACTTACATCGGGGAGTCTTGGCCCCCCAAAAGTAAAATCTTAAATAACGCTGCTGGTTGTTCTATGTTTTTTATTTTACTTTTGTTTTCTCTTTTTTACTTTTTAATTGCTTTTCTTTAATGGAAAACATATAGTGAAAATAGTATTCTTTCTAGAGACAAATAAGTAACGTTAAATTAAATACAACACTGTGAGGTGCAAAAGAAAACATAAAAATTGCAATTAAAAATGAACTCTGGCAGATAATATTTGCAAATGTGAAAAAACACTAATAGGCACGCAAAATTGTTGGCACAAGGCATGTGTGTGCGTTAATATTTTGAAATACTGTTCGTAAGCCGAGGCAAAAATTGTTCACAGAACTTGTTGATAAACCGAATTGTATGCAAACCGAGAGGTTTGTAAACTGTGGGTTTACTGTATTTTCGTAGTAAAAATACAGGAATAAATGAAATAAAGCTACACAAGCTTATACAGGGAGGGGTTTTAAAACAACCGGAGTTTTAAAACAACCCGGAGGTGATTCCGGACACCAAAATAAGGCAAAAATTATAGACCAACCTGGTGCACAAATGCTTCCTTTCGGAGTTATAGGCTACCGAATACATAAAAAAATGAACTTTAAAGGTCCATAGCTCCAATACTATAGGACCTATCGTAGTCGAGTCAAGACTTAATTGAGGAACTAATATGTGCGCTATCCAAAAATACATATTTCAGAATCCTGCGGTACTCACACAACAATTTTTTACGGAAAAAGTTTGGCTACGGACGTATAATTTGAAGTACTCAGCAACTACCTCTATAAAAATTGTTGCGGAAGTACCACAGGATTCTGAAACATGGATATTTGGATAGGAAGCATACCTGTTCCTACGTGAAGTTTTAGTCCCATAGTATTGGAGCTATGGGCCTTTAATGTTTATGTTTCGGCATCCTATTACTCCGAAATGACGGATTTCTGCACCCAAGCTGGCTTATACTTTTGGTCTTATCTTGGTGTCAGGAATCACCTCCCAAACGCTGTTGGTATTGTTTTGAAAACACCCTGTATATGATGTTACTGTAATCAAAGCGTATATTGCATAATTACAAATAATTCATTTAACTTTTCCCTCCCAAAATTTGGATAGAGCTACATGTAGCAGAAATCCAAGTGTTATATCCAAGTTTTATTTTCATTATTTCGTGAACTCTGTTATTTGGATTTTAAAAAAGAAGAAGAAAAAGGAAAAAAAGAACTTTGAAATACAGAAGGAAAAAATAAAAACTTTCATGCGAACCACAGCTCTTATGAAATCTTTCATGTCAGGGTCTACATTTACTGTCGCTTCTTCCGAGAGTTTGCATGAGCATTTTGCCATGTGAATCGGAGCGCAAACCGCTTCTCGTCACGTGAATGTTATATTATGTACAGTTCTGACACTGTATATAAACGAACCATTCTTTAGTTTTCCTGGCGAATCCAGATCTTGTGATGATGGAAATAACGTTAAGACAACCAACACAAAATTCAAGACAAAACAAACCATGAAGCCAAATTCTTTTTTTTTTTCTTCTTCTTCTGCAGAAGAGCATATATGAATTTTAAAATATATCATACACAAAAAGTTGGATGACTTAGTTGTCAACAACCGAAACCATATTTGTTTATGTAAATGTTGTGATTCACCCTGCCTTGTCATACTAAATTATATATGACAAAATACGACTTCTTCAAAATAATAGGCAGATGACGGAACGTCACATTTAAGGATTCATATCAATTTCTCACTTCTGATGCGTGTAGCTCCTCGTAACATAGTCGCTAACGCTCTGGCTCTTGGAATGAGCGGTCCCGGGTTCGATTCCCGGTGTGGAAATTCGGTCGAAAAGGTTTAAAAGCTTTCGTATACCAGCCATTCTGAGTGAAGATTTTTCCTAGATTTTTCCCATTCACATCAGGTAAGTACAGGTCCCAAGCCTCTTCCGCGGATAGTGTGCTCGCCGAGGGATGTAACACACGTGATGGACTTAAGGTGATAGATGCCAGTAATCCACAAAGTATGTATATATAAACAAATAAAGATGAAAGAATTGTGCTCTTTAATACTGCAGCGTCATTTTACATGAGGGCAAGACTCTCCACTAATGTAAGTTGGGCTTCATGTCATTTTCATTAGTGTAATGCTGTACTACTAATATATATATATATATATATATATATATATATATATATATATATATATATATATATATATATATATATATATATATATACATACGTATATAGGGTAGGTGGAACAATATTTATGTTAGGCTCATAGGTACTATAACAATGATATTCATTATAACTATGATGTTTTCTTTATTATACTAGATGAGATATCCATTTTTTACATTGGGAGGATAAGATTTATGCAATATCCATATTTGAAGATAAAGAAATCACTAAAACATATAAATACCGAAGAGCAACGCCTTTGACGTTGCATTTGGCAGTTCTCGGACCAGTTGCCAAGTACCTTCTTGACTAAACTTGGGCTAAAATATTATCAAAATTGTCACCAATCAGCTTAGAAATCCCAAAAACTATGAATTCACCATTAATATCGATCATTTTGAACGTTATTTTTCATGTTACCCCCCATTACGATGGGGGTTAAAGTTAGACTCGAGCTGCGTTGGGATTAGAGTAGAGGAGGGCAAGAGTACGTGGGGGGTAAGGATACGATTCCCTAAAATCAGGTGAATATATTCACGTATGGCAATAATGCGTCAAGTGGAGTTTGATGTTAATGGCGTCTAGAACCTAAACAAGTTTGAGTGTGCTGCGGCAAACTACAAGCTTTCTACGTAATTATTTATGTTTCTCTAATAGTTTGATGTAATATTGGGACATAAGTAGTTAATGAATAACTTACACAATTTTATAACGATTTCAAAGTACTATAAAGCGTTAGTTTCTAACATATCCATTGTTTGACAGGATGGAGTAAATTGACTTTCTTCCAACAGTTGGCTGTACAACATCACGGGAAAGTCAATTGTGTAGTGAGGGGGCAAGGGTACGCATATACCTACGGGGCAAGGGTACGCGTGCGTACTCTTGCCCCTTCTGTTCTATGAAAAAGAATCCAATTTGATTTAGAACTAACAATCAAAAAATAATGTAGATTCCGTTGTAATAGAGAGTGACGGCAAACTTTACGAATACTGGTTCCCATATGTAGCTTCTAACGTTAAGAATTCTGAAGAATCCTGATATTTTCTTATGTACGAGGGATAAATTTTTATTCTAAATACCATTCCTTACATAACAGTATCTAAGGTGGTTTTTGAGTTTTCGAAACAGATAAACGTGTGAGATAGTGACATCTGCAGTTATTGAATAACGTTACGCTTGCTTATTTTATTCAGGCTTATTTTATTTTGTCCTCTTTTATCTTAAATGTCAGTAGTCTTCAGTAATAAATTTCAATGGGCCTTATGCAGAGTCGTTCTGACGCGTGATTAGTACCATACTAAAAAGTTCGACTACCGTATGTTTCCTGTAGTAGTCAGTCCTTTAGTAATCATACGTTAAAACGACTCTGCATAAGGCGGTATCAGTGCAATGATTGGTATGGGATTCTATAAAGATATATGAAGCTAACATTTGACAATATGTAGCTTCATCAAGGATAGGTCAAGAAGGTTTCAAGTTACCCTTGTAGGTGACAGCATTCAGTAACTGATGGAATAAGCTGGAAATATATTTTTATAAAGGGTCTAAATATTATCTGATTTTTTTTTTTTTTTTGTATCCTATGCATTCCCATTACTGATATAAGGAGAATTAAAGATTTTTCTTTTCTTTTTTTGAATGAGAACCTCCAACGTCTTTAGGTACAATAAAGCCAGTAGGCCTATTTACCGAAGAAATGGAGAACGAATTAGTGTAATATATCACATTACTGGATCAATTCTTCTATGAATTAACTTTAAAAGATCTAAGAAGAATGGCATACAATTTTGCTGAACGTAACTAGGTGCCCCATATCCTTTAGTCGTGTGAATCGAATGGCAGAAAGAGATTGGACAGAGTCTTTCCATCGTAGACATTTAACAATTGCTTTGCAACAGCCTTCAAAGACTGGTCTGGGGAGAGCTCGTGGTTTTAGCAAGCCACAAGTTGAATGTTTTTTTTTTTTTTTTTTTTAATTGTTTAAAAGATCTTGTAAGTCTTATATGTCTTGTAGATCTTGTATTTATGAAGAACCTTTTCTCCACGGGATATCTACAACATGTACGAAACTGGAATAAATACGGTTCCTCATAAAGTTCCAAAAGTCGACTAAAAATCAGTTGTGAATAAAACTGTATCTAGTGATTTTGGAGTTAACATAACAGCTGTTTCATGGTGAGTGCATCTGGTTCCTTTATTCCCCAGATATTTCCCACAAAACAAATGAAACAAAAATTATTCGATGGATCGCCGCCAGGTTCTGTGGGAATATCTAATTCTGGTTCATCAACTCACAACTTTTTGTAGAATGATTATATTATTTACACCAACATGTGCGATCAAATTCGGTTACGAAAAAGGTATTTTTACTTGTTGACAATCGGACCAATCACATTTCAATCGAAGCGATTGATTTCTGCAGGCAAAATAGGATAGTGATGTTGAGTTTACCACCAAATCCCAGTCATAATTTGAAACTATTAGATCGCTCCGTTTTTGACCCGTTAAATCCTGGTATTCAACTGTGTGTGATAGATGGACGAGGAATCATCCATCCCACATAATTCCAAGTTGCGAGTTTGTTTACTGAGGCTTACTACAAAAAAGACTCATGAAATGCTTCGTGTGAAGTGTTGTACTGTATGGGGCGGAAACGTGGACATTACGTAAAGGTGATGAAAATCGACTGAAAGCCTTTGAAATGCGGGTGTGGAGAAGAATGGAAAGAATTAGTTGGGTCGAGCGGAAAACGAATGAGAGAGTGTTAGAAATGGTGGGTGAGAAAAGAACACTTATAGATATTATTAGGAAGAGGAAGAGAAACTGGTTGGGACATTGCCTAAGAAGATATTGTATCATGAGGGACGTCCTAGAGGGTATGGTGGCGGGAAAGAGAAGGAGGGGGCGAAGGGGACTACAATTAATGGATGATATAAAAACAGAAAGATCATACGCGAAAACGAAGAAGTTAGCGGAGGACCGTGGAGCATGGAAGCTTCTCAGCTGCGGCAAGTGACCTGCCAATAAAGGCAGAATACCTATGATGATGATGACTACAACGCTGCAACCATTGGTATCCAACCTTCAAGAATCTGGAGTTGTCCTACTGAATCCAGATGTGCTCACTGAAGATGATTTTCTTCTTTCTATTGTGGATGTGATAGACTTAAATGTAGAAGCCAGGTCTGAAGAAAGCATTCCTGAAGCAAATCAAGCATCAGACCTGAATAGAGCCCAAAATCGTTCATCGGATGATTCACTGGAAGTAAAAAGGGACCCATGCGGTGCATCCAGATCAAACACTCCTTTGCCAGTTGCTCGTACTCCTCCATCTGTTACCAAACCTTTAAACAGTAACGCAAGATCCTCATTAGAAGCAAGCAAGAACTTATGCGGACTGTCCACTTCAAACACTCTTCTGCCGGTTGCTCGTTGTCATTCATCTCTTACCTAACCTTCAACCAGTAACACTGGATTCTCACTAGAAGCAAGCAGGAGCTCATGCGGATTATCCACATCAAACACTTCTCTGCTGATTGCTCGTTCATCGGTTACCAAACTTTCAACCAGTAAACTAGATCTTAACTGAAGGTAAGCAGGGGCCCATGTGGACCATTTACACCATGCACTCCTTTGGTGGTTGTCAGTCCTCCTCCAACTGCTACCAAGCACTCAACCAGTAGATCTTGATCTTCTCGAAGTCAATCAGAGATTCTGAATCCTCTCCTTTCAAGCAGAACTTACTTTCGAAACGGCGCCCTCCAAAGAGCAAAGGCAAACATCATCTTGCACCAGGAAAGCTACAACCGAAGTTGTAGCTACAACTCCTCAGGTCAGTGAGGAAGTAGTGTACGAGTGTCCATTATGCAATATCATTTACAGTGATCCACCAATAGAAGACTGGATCAAGTGCGCAAGATGCCATGAATGGTGGCATGAAAAATGCACATCATATAAAGGAGTAGCACCTTCATCTGTCATAATTGCTAATGCTCTTTTGGGTGCGTACTCTTGCCCCTTTGATTTCGTACTCTTGCCCCACATATAGGGGCAAGAGTACGAATTTGAATGTTTTCATTTTATGAGTTCTACTTCCTCTAAGAATAGAGGTATATAAAAGTTGAGTTCACATTTCGTAAAGGAGAGTTCAAGTTTTGTGTTCCATGTAAAAGTTTTCCGTTGTAACTATTTTTTACCAAAATATATAAGTTTAATTAAAATTTGCGTACGCTTGCCCCCCTTTCCTATAATAGTATTCATCTTAGCGACTCTAAAAGACTATGAACTTGACACCGATATTCGCCGATATTTATAATCTCCTTTTAGGCATACATTTTGGCTCCCTTATAATTTTCCTCTTGTGCCAAAATTCGAAGAAAGGGCTTTCTAGGGAATTATATGCAATTATTATACATAAGATGTCAATAACTGCTTGGCTATGGTGCAGAAAAAACAAGGAAGAAACGTTGGATGTCTTCTTGAATTATCGTGAGCTATGCGATCTCAACATGTTACCCAAGTTCATCTACTCTAGCCGCAGTCCTTATCTGATGTTTCGTGCACGTATCTATGCGCGACAATGGAAAGAAATGTTCAATAGGCTAGAAATCAGGTGAACGCACAAGCCAGAGAGGTAACGAAACGTTGCGTCAATCTTACTCTCCCTTGAATGTTTAAGGATCTACTCTCTTTAAAGTTCATCAACAATTGCCATTTTCTTCAACCTCTTCTCCCGTTTTACCTACTAGGCCTATCTCATCCGTAATATGACATTTACTTTTCTAAAATTTTAAACAGTTACTTCTAAAACAGTTAGTATTTCCAAGCACAAAGTGTTAGGTTAGTTAGAATCACCATTTTAGCCAGGTTTTCCATTGTCATCGACTTCTATCTATTGATCTTTTTTTCTTCTTTCTTTCTTTTTGTACACTTTCGCTCTCATCCAGAGATCTAATCGGTTTATGAGTTTCCAGACGATCAAACAAATAGCTCAAGCTCAACTCTGCTACAACAGACTTTTTTTTCTTTTCTATTGTAGCACCCTCTCGCCGAGTAATCAGTAACACTTCTCTTCTGCCATCATTCTCACCCCCCTTCCTCACCCGTCTTTTGCTGCCCATCAATTTCCCCCATCCCAACAAACAACATGGCCACGTTAATAACATTTGCTTGTCAATCACCTGTTCACAGTCGAAACGGCTTGACATTTTCAGAGTAACAAAGATAGGAGCCGGGAGAGCTGAAGCAATACCGATGAGTGCATACGAGTAATTCACACATATATACATATAAACATGCATATATATATATATATATATATATATATATATATATATATATATATATATATATATGTGTGTGTGTGTGTGTGTGTGTGTGTGTGTGTGTACGCTGACATGCTTACAAGCTATCAATTAAGCTACTGAAAAATTGATTTCCATCAGAACCAAACATGTGAGCTTGGTTCAGTTACATATCATGATCTGTGTTTTCAGTTCAGCAACATAAATTCTTTTTTGGAATTCCTTGTGTGTTTAAGTACTTATGTCGATTTACATGTATTTTGTTCGATCTCTTCTACATTTTTAATTACTGAATGATATAATGACAATCAGGAAATTAAAGAAAATACCGAAAGCAGTCAGACAGGACTAGTTTTCTAAATACATTAGAATTCGAAGTGACTAAATACGGAGTGACTAACTATACATGTGTTAAAATATCAAGTAATACTTTAGACAAAGTGACTCTTTCTTCAAATATCTAGAATCAATACTAACAAACCACAACCATAACAACGAATAAATAAAATGTCATCTGAATTCGTATTATTATTCAGTTTAAACTCGTTCATCTTCTCGAATTTTATTGACGAATATATACATAGAACGATATTTATGCTTGTTGTGTCGTATGGTTACGAAACATGGTTACTTACTTTGAGAAAAGAGCATAGACTGAAAGTATTTAAAAATAAAATCCTTACGCAAATATTTGGATCCAAGAGGGACGGAAATGGGGAATGGCAGGAACTTCAAAACGAGGAACTGCATAATTTATTTATACCGTTTATCTAATATTGTTCTGGTCATGAAATCTAAGTGGGCAGGTCATGAAACTAGAATAAAAAAAAAGTAGGAAGAGTTTCTAAATTTAATTAGAAGCACAATTGGGAAAAGACCATTAGGAAGATCTAGGCGTAGAACTGAAGGACAATACTAAGATGGATTTCATAGAAATAGAAATACAAAGTAGAAACTAAATCTAATTAGCTCAGGACAGAAATCAATGAAGAGCTTTTCTGAATGCGGTATTGGCCCTTCAGGTTCCATAGGTCATACAACACTAGTATTGGAGGTAATTGAAAAGATAAATTTGTAATAAGCAATGCTTGTTGGAGAGCGCGAAGTTTAACAACGCCAGTACTTATATATCAAGTTGTACAAAATAATAATAAGCATGTACTAGAGACATCGCAATTTGAAAGAAGCTGTTGGAAAGCATTTGCTCGAAGAGATGATATTGCTTTCTCTCAATATGCTACAATTTTATTTAGACTCCAAGTGGGCTAAGCTTTGGTGAAACTGAAATTAGAAAGTTACCATGCGAATTCCGCTTAAATCAGAAAGATGAAGTTCGTAGTTTCCACCACCATCATTAACAAAATAAAGTCCCAGACACATTACTTCCTATAAAGCACAATTTAAACACAAATAAAACATAAAACTGAAAACTGGTCTTAAGTGAGAGTGGGCTAGTTTTATTCGAGCTGACTGATACCCCGATACCAAGACAACAAAGATGATGATATATACCAAGACAACAAAGATGATTATAGATATGTTCATCCAACTGCCTTCTTTATTCATAATCAAACTTTGTTTCGATCCTTCAATCTTCCAGAAAAGACTTGAGGCTCAACAATATTCTTGTCTCTTGGCTCAACAGTACGGATAGGTAAACACTATTTTCCGAAAAAAAAAAAAAAGCTATATGAAATGATATACCCTAAATATGCATGTGTGTATATGCGTGTGTTTCGATATCCGTATGTAAATATAGTGTGTGACTGAGTGTAGATCTTCTATATTCGTGTAACACAGCACCATCCATAGGTTTATATTCTCTTCCTCTGCCCTCCCATACGAGATCCAATTACTTTACATGCAAGGATTTCCGTGTTTGACTCCCGATGGGAAATATTTGCTTGTTATGACCTCATTCACTTCCCAACACAACCGAAATTTCCAGCTTTTCGTGACGTCAGACGAGAAGTTTATACCAACATAACGTGATGTCCTAATATTTGCTTGTTTATCATCATCTATTGCTGCACGTATTGTATTTGTATTAATATGTATTGTCCATCGTCGTTCTCCTATTTGGTTAGACTTACTTTGTAGTTCTTATACCAATACATAGATTAAGCAATGTCCTTGTGATATTTCTGATGCTTGTTACAGAATAAATAATAGTAGCCACTCCGTGAGAGGTAAATTAACGCTTTACTTTGTTTGCATCGATTTCACTTTCATGTAGCAATCAATGGAGAAAGTAACGCAAAGATTCAAGTAAAGTAAAGGAACAAAAGTTAACTCTTTGACACAAAAAAATCTATAATTAATTCAATGATTTGAACACTAATAAAATCGATTAGTTTTCTCGTGCCGATATGGTTATACTGATAGGGAATTCCTTGATAAAAGATACCAAGATTTTCGTCAAGACAAAAACCTTGAACTATCAAAGAGTTGGAAGGGAGGGGCTGTAATAATAGCAGTACATAAAAATTACCATGTCCACTATATAAATTCTTGTGATCTAAATTTTGAATGTGTAATTGTCAAGCTCTCCAGTCACTCACTAAAGATGTTTATTTGTTTTGTATGAATTTAATGAGAGTAATGTTGCAACAGAAAGTACTGTTTGATTCCCGGCGGGAGCTCATGTGGTTCGGATTCCACGTTAATCAGTAGGTCCACGTCCCATATAGCCTCGCTGCTGAAAGGGACGCTAAACTAAAATCAACTCAACTCAAAGTACTGTTCTTTGCATAAGAGACTTCAATATAAATCAAAAAAATATGTTCTTACTTTCAACAAATGAATGTAAAAACTTAAATAATTTCATCTCCCTGTATGACTTAATGTCCCATAATGACATTCAAAATAGTAATGGTCGAACGTTAGACATAGTACTCTCAAATCTTACTGACGTTTCCCTAATAAAAGGGTGTTCTCTTGTTACAAATGAAGACAGGCATCACCCAGTTTTTCCATCTTTCCCATTTAAACACCTGCAGAAACATAAGAAAAGAAGTTAAGGTATCCGGTTTAGAAAAGCAGATTTCCAAAAGATGTACATAGAACTCTCTAAACTAAACTGGAATTGCCTTTCGCAATCGGATGATGTAAATAGAGCATTAACAATCTTTTATCAAATGATTAACAACATATTTTCTGTATGCGTTCCATCCAAAAGACATATTAGGGTTTGTTTACTTATAATACAATTGTGAAAATAAAATCCAAGACAAGTGGAAAAAGGGATCAACAAATGTACTTGATCATCGCGATCAATTTGAGGGACAGGGCAAAGAAATAAAATCTGCCATAAAATTATCCTACAAAACTTTTATTTTAAACTCAACATGCTCTATCGAAAAAGACCCAAGCCAGATCTGGAGCTTTATTGAAAGCAAAACACAACATTTGTCATCGTGTTCCGTTACATACAATAGCCATGATATCCAACATGCCAATGAAATAGCACAGGCTTTTGCACACTATTTTAATTCACTATTTTGCACACTATTTATAACAACGTACCCGCCACATACAACGTTGACTCTTTGCTTGCTAATCGGACCGAATGTAATATATTAGACAATTTTCAATTATATTAAATAAAACTCGAAGAAATAGAAAATGTTATACGAGCATTGAAACCAAAAGCATCTTGTAGTCCTGATGACATTCCTCCTGATGTTGTGAAAGGTTGCTGTGATATATTTAAATATCCACTCCGCATTATATTTAATATTTCTATCAGAACAAATACTTTTTCAGAGTGGAAACAAAATTTAGTTTGTCCATGACCAATACGGTATCTGGAAACAAGAGAGAAACAGAAAATTTCAAGCCCTTAGCTATTCTGTCGCCCTTTGCCAAAATTCTTGAAAGTATATATATATATATATATATATATATATATATATTTGTGCGAATTTTAAATCATCTGAAACCTGTTCTTTCAACTTATCAACAGGCTTCTTACGTAATAGATCTAATTCGACAAACTTATCAATTTTAACAAATTTTATAGCAACAGAATTAGATATAGGCGACCAAGTAAATGTTGTTTATACTGATTTTATCAAGGCATTTGACGCCGTTGATCATGATGTCTTGCAACTAGAAGTAGCATCTCTGAATTTTTCGAAACAAGCAATGGAGTATCATACTTGGATGACCAAAAACAATATGTTTCATACAAAGGATTTGTTACTGAAAAGTTCAGTGCTCTACCGGGAGTCCTTTAAGGCTCTAATCTAGGCCCCCTGTTGTTTCTTCTTGTTATTAATGATATTCTTCTGTGTATTAAAATTTCTTAAGTTCTTTTGCCGACGATCTCAAATTATACTCCAAAGTAAGTTCAATTGATAACTTATGAAACATCAACATGATCTACAGAGAGTTTGTGATAACAATAAACTAGTACTGAATGTGTCCAAATGCAAATCTGTATCTTTCACGAGGAACAAAAATCCAATTAACTTTACCTATCTAATAAGTGGCACTTCCTTGTCTACCCCATATACTATCAAAGATCTATCAGTTATATTTGGTAGCAAATTAACTTTTACTCAACACATTGACGTGATAACAAATAGTGCATATAGAAACCTAGGTTTAATTTATAGGATAGGGCAGGATTTCTACAAAGAATCAACATTTATATGTATTTTCCGTATGTGAGGTCAACATCAGAATACTGTTGTACTGTTTGGACCACAAATGTCACTAAATACTCTGACGCAATAGAAATTATACAGCTTAAATTCTTAAAAATGCTTGCATACAAGAAAACCGGTTTCTACCCAAAGTATGTCCCCTACGAAGACCTAGTAACGAATTTTAGTTTCCAAACATTAGAAAAAAAAAGATGATGAGTTTTTGATTTGTTGTTCTTAACATAAATTATATTGAACGGTAAAATTGATTGTCCAGAATTAGTTTTCAGAAGTGTTATTGCGTGTTCCAACAGGTAAGACTAGAACGGCAAACACTGGGATATTCTATTGTAGAAAAGCAAGACCTAACATATTACATAAGTCTCCTCTGTAGAGACTATGTGCTTCATATAACGAAATGATTAGATTTCATGCAGCAGATGCATTTAGTATGTTCGAAAACAAATTCGAAACAATAGTCAGGCAATAACTTCTGCATACTTAAACGATATATATTTGTGTATGTATAATAATGTATGCATAATAGTGTATCTTAGATAATTATGTACACGACAGAATAACTAGGCATTAAGCCTGTTGTGTTGTCCTTATGAAATAAATAAGTAACGATTAGAATCTTCGGTACAAGTGAAGCAAAATCCGTTCCCGGTGGGGGTTCATGTATTTTAAGCTGTAGCTCCACATCTCATGTAGCCTCGCGTACAGGAAAAAAACGTTTAACTTTTAACACAGTTATTTAAAGTGCATGAATGTGCTGCTGCTGCTGCTGCTGCTGCTAATAATAATAATAATAATAATAATAATAATAATAATAATAATAATAATAATAATAATAATAATAATAAAATAATAATAATAAATGGGAAATACATTATGTAATTGAATATTTAATACAGGGCCGCCATGTTACAAACTGTTAGGAAATATGTCCCTACAATTGCTGAAAACAAAATTCTACTTAAAATAAAAATTAATATTTATTATTCTTTCGCAACTATACATCTGACTTACTGTAAACATGTCAGCTTATAATTCAGAAGATATATTTCACGTTCGTGTTCACATGTGAGAACCCTATTGCTATTAATATTTTTTTTAATAATTTCTCATAATCGAAAATACACTGAAGAATTATAAAATAACTCGCAAAATGCAATGAAATTACTTAGCTGAATATGAAAATAAAATGATGTAGTAATTAAGTTAATCTTCATTCACAGCAAATTTTATATATATATGGACATTTTGAAAGAAATAGAAATTTGGCAATGAACTTCTAGTGACAACTGATCTTAGGTAATTCACAATCTTGTTAATAGTTGTCGCTGTAATCGGTTTTCAATAGTTACGTAATTATAAAAATTTTCAATAAAATAAATTTCAGTACAAAAAATGCAGATGAAGTGTATAATAAAATGTTCATGCTACATCAAGCTTTATTAAGAAAATGTATAAATGTAGGGGTATATGTTGAGTTTGGAAGTTTTGGGGGATCTGGACCCGGTGAACTTCCCGTAGGTACGCCCCTGTTATAAACACACTTTCTTAATTGAGTAGAATATACTAGAAGAAAACGTAAAGTGGTAGTTGAACACGGAAGTTCATAAAAAGTCAAAAAAGCAATAATATCAAGTATTTTTTTAAAGAAAGATTTTTTTATGGTGAAAACTTTCGTCCCAAGAAAAGCTTTTTTTTTCTTTTCATAGCTAGGTAAGAATATATCGCACTCTTACTTCAAAAGTGGCACAACTCAAAAAAAAGTTACGATAGTTTTGAGTAAATCGCATTTGAAACTGTTGGTAATACATTCATTTTAATGTTATTTACTAGTGAAACTAGCGCTCCCACGCAGCTTTTAGTAAATCTAGAGTGACTATTCTTATGTTGCCGGATAGGAGACAGGCTCACAAATCCGAATATAAACATCACTTAAAATTGACAATTTTTGAGTTGTGGCACTTTAGAACTAAGGGTGCGATATGACGAATGGATTTGGGTCTAATGCCCCGTTTAGTATCGAGACTAGTCGAGCACACAGAATTTTTTGCTGAGAGGGGCACAGGCTTTGAGGGGGGGGGGAATCCAACATTACAAGCCACTACGTCTAGGTAGTATTGAATGGGTATTATTCTACACCCGAAAAATCAATAAGTAATTGTAAAATATTTCCACCTACAATTTCATCTTAAAATGATAGATTATATATATATATATATATATATATATATATATATATATATATATATATATATATATATATATATATATATATATATATATATAAGAGAATAAATATAGATGAAGTGTAATATCGAATTTTCATGTTACATCAATCATTTCCCTAGTAAACAAATATAGTTTCATTGAAAAAAAATGAACAAATGTATAATATGTTGAGTTAGAAAGTTTTGGAGGGGTCTGGACCCAGTAGACACCCTCGTGGGTACGCCCCTAATCCAGACTATATGAGACGTTTATCTACAGCTCAACGTGGGATCCGAACCACATGATCTATCGCCGAAATAATTAATTTGGAGATACGTCACAAGACGACGGGTGTAATTAAGAAAAGGGAAATTAGTAGTCAAATATATTTTAGTAGTCAAAAATAAATAATCCTACGCACAAAACATCTACTATGAATGAAGATGATACAGAAATGGAGCTTCTATACAAGTATATATATATATATATATATATATATATATATATATATACGTATATAGTCAGTGACTACTTTCCTATTACTTTGCCACCGAAATAGATCCCAATGAGATTTAACTTAAAGGCTTCTTGTCCTTTGGTCGATACACGTTTCACTCTTCTTTTGGGAGAATTTGTGGCCGTTCTCGTAGCCTTGTTTATCAAGTGGTTAAAGAAGCATTAAATAGAGCTCATGGGAGGCGAGACGTACAGAAAGCAAACAGTAGAAAAGAAAGAAAGAAAAAAAGAAGTGAAAGCAGTCGAAGAATGGTCTCCTAAGAGGAAACTAAAACGGTCTTTCTCTTGGGCTTTAAGGTGTCCATTCTAGGCTTGGCTGTTTTACAGTAATGAGTCTCCACGGCGTGTTTGTGGCAACCGTACGCGAAGGAAAGTGCGTGATACAGACGGTACTTCTTCGGCCTGCATGTGTGATATGAGCACAAGGAATGTATTTCAGTTTGTGCTAAAGGAAGGTTTCTCGGCGATTTTAAACTTCTGCAATTACCCCAAAATGCGTCTAATCTAACCACTAAATATTGATGCCCACTGTTGCTTAGGATTAAATTTATCTTTTGGGTCTACTTACCAGATGGAATTGTTTTGCTCCATAATTTGCATCGAACTTGTTATTGTTGGTGTCTGTTTTACACTATATGAATAGACAAAGCTGAGAAAATTGCTTAGTCCAGTGCAGTCTAATGTAAATGCGGAAGTAGAGTTTTTCTTGCATTACGGAGCAGCTTAAATACCTGAACACATATGAAAACTTGTTTTAGTAAAATTACAAGCGCATTACTGACAAATGCGCTGTATCAATGTCGATGTTAAGAAAATTGTCAGTTTTTCATAATTATATTTAATAACAACCAATTCTATGTAGCGTAGAGCAGTGGTTTTCAAAGTAGGGTACGCGCACCCCTGGGGGTCCGTGGGACGTAGCCAGGGGATCCGCGACGCCTAAAAATTGAAATGTGTTATAATAAAATGGAACTCACAGCTATTATGCAAGATATATTATTTTCAGTTACTAGAAAGAAAGCAATTAGAAATTATACTTACGTTTGTAAATTTAAATGTTTTCCTACTTTATTAAATTTCTGCCCTGTGAATATGAAGAGTTGTCTATAAATGCATTGCAACATTTGATGCCTTTCCCTACCACATTCTTAAGTGAACAGACCTTTTCTGCTCCTTGCAGTGTATCTAAGATGGATGGTGAAAAAACTAATTCCGGATTTCAGTCCACTTATGGAAAAACAGAAAGAATTTCATTCCTCATGCTAGTGGCCCCACATTTGAGAATATTGTTTATGAAGTGAATTTTCTTTAAAGAAAAAAAAAGTACATTGATTTTCAGACTTAAAAGTCACTGTATTTTCAATTGAAATTTCGTTCACTAGGAAACAATCATGTATCTTTAGAATAAATCATTTGTTGCAATATTTTTCTGGATCTTTTTCTTGTCGGTGGTAATTCTAATTAGTATAGGTTTTAATACCATGTGAAATTTTAGATAGTATTGCAATAGAGTCCGCGGATCACTTTCCGAATGAACAGGGGGTCCGCGGATCACTTTCCGAATGAACTGGGGGTCCGCGGATCACTTTCCGAATGAACAGGGGGTCCGCAGATCACTTTCCGAATGAACAGGGGGTCCGCGGATCACTTTCCGAATGAACAGGGGGTCCGCGGATCACTTTCCGAATGAACAGGGGGTCCGTGGATCACTTTCCGAATGAACAGGAGGTCCGCGGATCACTTTCCGAATGAAGAGTGGTCCGCGGATCACTTTCCGAATGAACAGGGGGTCCGCGGATCACTTTCCGAATGAACAGGGAGTCCGCGGATCACTTTCCGAATGAACAGGGGGTCCGCGGATCACTTTCCGAATGAACAGGGGGTCCGCGGAGATCACTTTCCGAATCCACATGGGGTCCGCGTTATCGGAAAGTTTGAGAACCATTGGCGTAGAGAAAACGCATACTGAAAGTACTTTAAAAAAAAATCCGAAACGTTTAATATCAATGATAATAATGCAGAAAACAACGTCATACTTCTTATTCAAACTGACGATGTGTGCTAGTTTATTTCATTGTAGACCATGCAAAAGGCACGTTTGTACTGTCTGTAGATTTTATTTAGTTTCATTTGGGTAAGAACCTAATCACAACACTCTGCAAATTTGATACCGTGTAGATCAGTAGGATAGCAAAGGACTGGATCACTAAACTTTGATTTCTTAGACTCGGAAATTCACTATGTTGAACCAAGAAAGGACATTGTACTATATTTCCCCCTTTTTCATCAATGTCGGACTTAACAGGTTCAGCTCTTTAATTGTCTCTTATGCGTTAAGTGTTTGACATTGTCAGATTTTCTTTTACATAGCAGTCCTTCATAACTTGTTTGAAATCGGTCAAGTCTCTTAGCTATTCTTTACATATTTTTTGAAATTGTTTAGGTCCCTTAGATTAAGTATATCTATCTGTTAAGTCTATTAGGTTTTCTTTACATATTGTATCAAATTGTTTGGACTTGTAACTATTCGTATGATGTATTCATTGAAAATTAGTTAAGTCTCTTGGGTATTCTTCATGTATTGTTTAAAATTGATTAGGTCTCTTAGTTGTCCTTTATGTATTCTTTGAAATTGGTTAGGACTCTTAGCTATCCTTTATATACTACTTGAAATAACTTAGGTCTCTTAGTTGTTCTTTCTGTATTGGTTAAAATTGGTTAGGTTTCTTAGTTTTTCTTTATGTATTGCTTAAAATTGGTTAGGTATCTTAGCTGTCCTATTTTGAAATTGGTTAATAGTCTTAGCTATATTATATGCTGCTTAAAATTGGTTAGGTCTCTTAGTTGTTCTTTTTGTATTGTTTAAAAGTGGTTAGGTCTCTTAATTGTCCTTTATGTATTTTTAAAATTGGTTAGGATTCTTAGCTACCCTTTACGTACTACTTGAAATAAATTAGGTCTCTTAGTTGTTCTTTATATATTGCTTAAAATTGGATAAGTCTCTTAATTGCCTTTATGTTCTTTAAACTGGTTAGAATTCTTAGCTAACCTTTATATACCCTTGAAAATAGTTAGGTCTCTTAGCAATTCTTTCTGTATTGGTTAAAATTGGTTAGGTTTCTTAGTTTTTCTTTATGTATTGCTTAAAATTGGTTAGGTCTCTTAGTTGTCCTTTTCGTATTGTTTAAAATTGGTTAGGTCTCTTAGTTGTCCTTTATGTATTCTTTGAAATTAGTTAGGACTCTTAGCTATTCTTTATATATTACTTGAAATTGGCTCAGTGGTAGTGTGCTCACTTCTGGCAAACGAGGTCACTGGTTAGGTCCCAAATCTCGACATTTTATTTTTCTAATTTATTGTTTGTCATGTGTCATTGCATTATGTAAAAGTCAATTTTTGAAAGAATTGGTCTTCCCTCTCCTACCCTTCCCCAAGCCATTATATCTCGCCAAGTGTCCAAAAATGTCTCAAAAAGGTGAATAAGTGTAATCTGGGGCTGTCCAAAAAGTGTCCTTAATGTCTTAACTATATTCAGAAGTCGTTTCTGAACGTATACTCAATAGACGTATCAGAAATTTAGGTACATTTTGAAGACCCTTAGGGCAATTTCTATTAACCACTGTTAAAACTCGTTTTATACATTTTTATGTAAACTCTTTTTGATATGTTAACCATGGACTGTTCAATTGTAGCTTATAAAATGTGTCAGTACATGTTAAAACACTGTGTTATGTGTGTCTAAAATATGTGAAATACATGTTAAAGCACTGTTTTGCAGTGTATGTTGTTTGAAATTGGTGAGACTCTTTGCTATTATGTGTTACTTCAAATTGATTAAGTCATTTAGCTGTTTTTCATATATTACTTGAAATTGGTTAAGTTTCTTCAGTTGTCTTTTATATCTGTTTAAATTTGGGTAGTTTTTTTTTAAATTCTTCTTTATATATTGACATCGTTTCGATCTCTTAGATGTTCTATACAAATTGAGTGAAATTGTTTAGACGTCTAGCTATAGATAAGTGGCTCATCAAATGGCTGAAAGAGGTTTTTCATAAATAGTTTTTATTATTATTATTATTATTTTGAGATTAACCACCTTTTCAAATCCTATAAGTAAACAGAGAAAAATTTTTGAAAAATGTCCATATTAATGTGCTAGGAGGGGCAAATTTTTATTTAGTTCGAGACACATTTTAGACCTAGATCCTCTGTTCACGTGTTATGTATGGTTGAAAAAAAATTGGGGTTTGCATTCTGGAAGTTTCGTCCTAACTGACACTTCTTTCTAGGTTAGGCTAGGCTAGAGCAGAATACTAATCGTATTCTGATAGATAGAAGTAACTATCAAAACAACCCCAAAATCCCCTACTCATTGGTAGAAACTCTGCATTCGACATTATCTCATTCAATCTCTGGTCTAACCGTTTCAAGTAGCCTAAGTTGTTCTAGATCTATAATAGTAATAAATTCCTTTAAAACAATTGAAGATAACACGTATGCATTTAGGCTATATACGTACTAATTACACAATCGATTTGAAACCAAGAAGAAAACATGTGGAATTCAACTTACAATTTGAGCCTTTCGGACCAAAATTCCAATTGAGTGTGCCATACATGATGTGTTATAAATGTATATTTTATCACAATACTTCTTTGTTACACATGAATTGACTGACGTTTATCGAACAGACAGTTTGATAGATAGTAAAAGTCAACTAGACATACCAGAACATAGCCACTGCTAATAATAAGACTATTGTTTGACTCTCTGTTTCGTTCTTTCCTTTCAAAATGTCCGCTTCTCGTGCCTTTGTGATGTTTTTTCAATAGAAACAATGTCGGAACCCCACCCCTTCCCACCCGAAGAAAAAAAAAGTACGTATACACACACACAGGTGTTGTTTGAAATCAAACAAGCAGCAGGAAAACGATTTTCTTTAACTAAAGCCGACAAATCCAAAGTCTATTGCGGCTGATTAGAAGCTACACTTGCTTTGATTGATTGTATACTATATTGATTAGCACAAAAAAAAAAAAATTAAAAATATATGTATATATGTACTGTGCAGTATTTTGAGGTGCTCGTGCAAAGAACAATTACTGTCAGATATGAAGAAAAGTTTCGCATTTAATTTCAAAATGAATCACATACCGTGATGTCATACAAATTGCATTCCAATATTTTTTTTCTATTAGAAATAGTACCTTTATTTTCTTTTGTTCTAGTTCCAATTTGAAGATATGAAAGGGATTAACGTACTGGATAGTTTGTTTGTTTACTAGAGTTAACACTAGAGTTTATTCACTAGATTTTCTTTTTTAAATCTATTCCCGATACAAGTGACATGTATACCCTAATAAATCATGTATTTTGTTCTAATATTAAACTGACGTTGTGATGGGATTGAATTCATAGCTAAACAACTAACCCTTGTCTACCGACAACTAGGATCGTGTCTTTCATCTTTTATGCCGTCGGTTAAGGAAAATCAGATGAGAGTTCGGTACGTAAACATCTAACTAACTTGTCTTATATGTACCACATCTATTTCTGGTAGGATCTCCCCGCTAGCCCAATTCCTAGCACGTGTGCCTTTGGTTTATGGGGCACGCATTAATTAAACACATTACGGTGGTTGCATTTGCACCTTAAGATGTAAGTGGAGGATGCTAATCGTCAATGGACAAACAACAACAATCAACTCGTGGTAGTGATACTAGCCTCAGACAGAAATCAGAATATAAATGTGTGGATTGTACTGTAAGGAAATAGGCTCCGTCTCATGTAGTCTCAATGCTAGATCTGGGGCTAGACTACTCAAACAGGAGAGCGGATGAAATTATTTTGAGTAGGTCTAACTTGAGTCACCTTTCATTCATACATAGTTTGTACCTATTAGTTTGTACCGCACCCACAAATTTTTAAATTATTCATTGCGGCTTTGGAAAATTCAAGATTGCTAATAAAACTCCAACTGACCAAAGCAGTATATATATTTTAAGATTATATATTTGTGTTACATTTTCGGCTACGTTATCCAGTAACATAGCCTGAAACATAATTGAGTTTTACCATAATATATTAACGGCGTTGACTATTGTTATGTTTGAACTCTTATCTGAAACATAATTGAGTTTTACCATAATATATTAACGGTGTTGACTATAGTTATGTTTGAACTCTTACCTGAAACATAATTGAGTTTTACCATAATATATTAACGGTATTGACTATTGTTATGTTTGAACTCTTACCTGAACATAATTGAGTTTTACCATAATATGTTAACGGTGTTGACTATTGTTATGTTTGAACTCTTACCTGAAACATAATTGAGTTTTACCATAATATATTAACATTGTTGACTATTGTTATGTTTGAGCTCTTACCTGAAACATAATTGAGTTTTACCGAAATATATTAACGGTGTTGACTATCGTTGTGTTTGAGCTCTTATCTGAAACATAATTGAGTTTTACCATAATATGTTAACGGTGTTGACTATCTTTGTTTTTTTTTAGTATATTGATTTATAAGGTTATTTTTTTTCTCTGTTCATAAAAAAATGAAATTTTAATGGTCTGACTTTACTGCTTTCCTCTTCAAAATAGTTAAATGCCAATTACTTCTTAAAAATAAATAAATAAATACTGTTATACTGTATATAATTCATGAATTTGGTAAACCGAAAACTCCTTTATGTATTTACTCTTTCTCTCTCTCTCTCTCTCTCCCTTTGTGTGACCGCCAGGGAGACACAAAACCTCAAGAACTAGTTCACGGAGCATAATTAACTTTGGCCAGAATGTAGATAGTCCAAGTTCAGGGATCACGTTCGTTGATGGACGTGATCCATCCAGTTAATCCCAAGATAAGGACACTTAAAATATCAATTCCCCTATATATTCCAATGGGAGTAATTGAGGACATCATCCTTGCATGATATACTATCTACAGTGCTGTTCCGATTAGCGGGTTAGCATAATTATCAGGATATAAAATGTTAATCTGTCCCCGGAATACAACGCTAAGATAAAACTAAAATGCCTTTCGACTTGACAAATCTACAGACTTTAATACTTTCTTTTTGAAAATAATCAATTCTACTTTCTGGTTTTTCAAATATTCACTTCTATCATCATTTAATTTGAGGTAAAACGTTTTATTGAAACCTAGGATTAGGAAAATTAAGCCTATTAAAGACTTTGATTTATTCCTACCAAAATCCCAACCAAACTCCTTCACGTGCTGTACATTATGGCACTTCTGCTTATTTTAATATTTAATTAATTTAAGCATTATTAAATTTATCTGGTATACCTGGAGCCTAAACAAAATGTGTACACTGTTTAATAGTAGAATTGTGAATAACTCTGAAATGGGACGACGGAAACCTCTCATTTTTGGTAGTTTTATAATTTAATGTTTTATTATTACATTACTTCTCCATATTGGTTTTGTTTTATTCTTTTTCGTAGTGCCATGAGTGAAGCAACATGGTTGCAAGGGTAACATTTGAAGAAAGGGAGGCGGTACATGAAGTACGAAATCATCAGAGTGAGGTGCAACAACAATGACAGAATAAATTTGGAACACAACCACCGACACTTTTAACAATTGTCCAAATTCATGATAAATTTGAAGCCGACGGTTCTGTTACAGATGTACACAAAAAAACACTTTGGACGACCTGTCAGAGCAACAAGTCTTACTAATTCCCGTGCTGTGTGAGAACAATTAGCTCGCTCATCATAGAAATTTGTGAGACATTGTGCAAGTGGACGAGAGGTTTTATCTCCAACAAGATGGTGTTTCACCCTACCAATATAATTTTGTCGAAGTTTCTCGATGAAAATTTACCCAAACGATGAATAAGTCGAGGAGGGTTTGTCAAGTTATCCCCCACGTTGTCAAGACCCCATTTCTCTAATATTTTTCCTTATGGGGGAACTGTAAAGAACGTTGTTTATGGACAAAAGTGTCGTACGTTGCATAACCTACAAGCAGCCATCAAACGTTCCTGTGCAGACATCTAACTTAGCCCATTGAAGTCGGTAGAACATGCAACAGTTCCGGCGGCATCGCTAGTGTTTTGATTCTAACACACTGAACACGTAAACTAACATCAGGTGTTCACCGCATTGCAATGAAATAACACATTAAGTTATAACAATACAAAAAATGAGACGTTTTCATTAATTCGTTTGAGAGTTATTCACAAATAAATATAATATACATGTTTTTTACTCTCGTATATAAAAGGCAAGTTCGTTTTGAACAAGGGACATTTAGTTAGACTTGATGGAAAAAATAAGTAAAATCGCATTATTAAAACTTAAGCTCATTTCAAAGAAACAGAACAATGAGTTTTTTAATATTAAATAATGAGCAAAAATGTAAAAAAAAAAAAAAAAAAAGTGTAAATCCTCAACATAACTCAAGATAAGAATACTTAACTCGATGTGTATTTTGTCTAACTGGAAAATGCATTTTGCATCCTGCCTTAAACGAAGACGCATGAAATCTATTCAGAAGGACTTCCCTGTCTATTACTCAACACACACATGCATTAAAAGCAACGACGTAAGTAACAGACACATCTCTCAGCAAGTTATTATTATTATTATGATTACGATCACGAACTTAACTTGAAGTGAATAGACAACTTGGATGTTCATAAATTTTCAAACTTATCTAAGTAAGAAGAAAGACGTGAAATGATTATTATGTAAACGGTGAATTCTCACTCATCAACATAAATCCATATTGTAATGAAATAGTAGAATCATCTTTTATGTAATACCCAAGGAAAAGGGACAACTTTATTCTTGCATTGAGATTACCGAAATGAATTTTACATGGAAATAGAGGTGAGAAGTTATTGAATGTTCTGATACTAAGAACGAGAAGAGAACGAGTTTGATAATAACTTAGGTGGTGTGAGCTGAACAGAAAATAGATCATACCAAGTTTGTCAAATTTTAGTTACATTCCAATCAAAGAATATAAAGCAGTGGTGGCTCTAGAGGGAAGTCACGTCGATAAAATAAACTTTTCTTCACTACAAACTAAGGGAAGAAAACTTATCTACTGCACTAATTCTTGCATACAGTAGGTAAGTTCTTCCACTTACTTGGTAGCAATGACGGAGCAAATGATGGGTTACTGAGTCATTAATTTTGACCGGGTATTTCTGCACTAGGTTTCCCTTCTCAGACCCGATCAGACACGACTACCCGGAAGGAACTGAAATAAGAGCTCTGCAGCAGCATTGTTGCAGGTATTCCCAAATGATCTTTCCAACTTTGATCGCGTAAAATTCTGCAATGAGAATAGATAAAAGGAAGCGGTTTGTGGCATAATTTTCACACACACACGTAAAGTTTTGTTCTATACCAATATTTCCAACAAATCTTCCTTCTCTAATTTCCTTTTTGTTTTTGTCTTTACAGCTGAGCCATTGACGAAAATAGCCATCTCCCAGTAGATGACACAGGAAAAAATTGGATATGGACCAAACCTGCCACACAGGTCCCGCGGAATTTCCGGACGCATTACAGACGCACATCAACATCACGTCCGTTCACCGGCAGTGGTACACGAGGTTCAACAAAATAAGAAGTGTCATGAAGAGGACGAGTTCTGAACGCCCGAGCACGAGTGAAGCAGATTTCCACAGGTCGAACACCTGCAACCTGAAAATCCAGCTGCGACAGGACAGTGCTCCTGCTCACTGCGCCGCTATCGTTAGGATGACATATTTCTAGGTTGCTGGATTGGTCAAGAAGGACCCATTGCCTGGCTCCCAAGGTCCCTAGACATAATATCACTAGATTTTTTTATTTGTGTGAAAGATGAAGAATGAAGGATGTGGTTTACAAGACCCCAGTGCGGGACATGCAAGAACTGCGAGCTCGCATCGGCGCAGCATTTGAACACATCATGGAGAACATGGTAGGTCGGACGCGGGTGGAACTGAAATATCACTTAGATATCCTGCGCTCTACAGATGGCGCACACATTGAATTCTGTTAAGTGTCTACTAAAAATTTATGTGTATGTGAACATTATGCCGCAAACCGCAAATTTCTACTTATCCCCATTTCTGACTCATATGCAATCAAAATATGAAAGATCATTTTGGAACACCTGTATAATAGATCACTGATGTCCAGTGCTCGAACTCGAACGTTCATTTGTTTGATTCCCGTTGGGACATTTCTTAATCAAGATACTATGTCTTGAAAATTTCAAATATAATTTCATATTTATTATTCTCCTTTCCATACTGAAATATAATACAATGGATTCTGAAAATACACTGTACAAAAAGATCTAACAAAGCACTGTTTGGGCTCAGCGATATCTTCTTATATTTTAAAAGACAAGTTTTACGCATTCACTCGATTAAACGTTGATGATTCTTCATAAGCGGAATGTGTTGCTCCTCTTTTCAGTGATGCTCGTACGTTTACACTTTGATAAACCTTGTAGTTATCTTTCAGTGCAGTTATTTTGATACATATAGACGCAAACAACAAGCAAGAAAAGAAAATTTTAGAGTTTGTGAGAAGACATAGAGACAAAATCATGTTTGTTGGGATTGCATTAGTAGCCTCACTTGTATTCCACATATGTATATGACGATGATTCATCCTCTGCGGGTCATACTGGGTCTGTCCTGGTCTCCGGTTCATTCCGAATCATGAATTTGTTCAGGTCACTCAAGACCATGGATCTATCCGCATTACCAGGTCTGACTGCCTTTAGGTCTTCCAGATCATGGGTTGCAAATTTCCTGAATCTATTGTCACTGGCTTGCAGCAGTAAAGGTTTACAGATGGGACATGATAGAAAATGATGATAGAATGATGATAGAAAATGATCATTTGTGCCCACAAAAACAATATTTTGTAAAAAAAAAAAAAAAAAATGAATTGAACAGTTAATTGTAGAGAATACCGACTCAATAAGAATACCTTTGATCTTGAGGTTGAGGTTCACTCTCTCCGTCAAATAAGCTATGAAATGTGCTAATACCAATGTACCGCTGCCATAGAGAATATGTAACACTTTGATACCCCTCCTTGTACAGAGAAAGTCTACCATACAAACTTCATATTTTCCCAATACTTCTCACCAAAATCCGATTCATGACATCTTTTAGTTTAACGACCAGGATTATGCCCTATAGGCTAATAGAGATGATGATCAAGGCAAGTGAACAATGATGGAAGAATTGGTGGAATGGTAATGTGGAAAAAAATGGGAGTTTCTCGAGAAAATCCCACGGATATGACGTAGTCCACCACAAACTTACTTAGCCAAGGATCGAACTAGTGATCCCACGCACCAGAGGTAAGCACTCTACCTTTGAGCCACGACTTCCGATTTACAGGATACATACAGCAGAATGCCCGTCCTTTACGGGAAAAAGAAGGTTTATGGGAAAATTTTACACTTTTTGGTGGTTTCAAAATACCTGTTGATTCGAGAAATGACTTATCCCATATTATAATGTTGTTAGTGAAGCATTTATGTACGAAATAGGGACAAAATAACCTTAGGTATCTTTCAGAAAATTCTCTTAACAGATCCACCATCCCATTTTGGATTTTTCCCGGAAAAAATGGCATACCTTATTGTAATAAAATAATGTACAATACTTAAATGAAATTCATATAGCCATTTTCGACATAATCAAAATGTTAGCGAGGAGATTACGATTAGGGGTAGGAATTAGATTTCTGCGCTTTCGGCATCTATGGTCATATTAGCCTCCTGAGGAAGGACGTCCCTCGGTGATCACACTATCCGAGGAAGGGGAAGGAAGAAAGGATTGGAGAAGGAAGGAAGCGGCCTGGGACCTGTATGTACCATCTCGGCATTTGCTTGATGAGAATGAGAAAACCCCAGGAAAATCTCATTCAGGATGGCTGGCCTAAAGAAGCTTTTAAACTTTTTAGACCGAGTGTCCCCACCGGGAATCGAACTCGGGACCGAACCTCGAGGAGACTTTTATAACAACCGTAAATTTAAAATTTGGTCTAAATACGTAGACCCATATGACAACTAGGCGAGTATATGTACGTATATCGAAGTCGGGACGAACGAAGGGACGGGCAGATATTCAAAAATCACGTTCTCAACACGCAGAAGACATAAAACGTGTAAAATTTTACAAAAACTCGAATTCAATGTTCTTCACAATCACCATGTTTTCTGCCCTATCATCGCTCGAAAGTACAGTAATGGAATAAAAAAAACAACTAAACTACTTGTTGTTCTATTATTTTAACATTAGTTTTCAAAACTTGGCATTCATTTCGAAACATAAACAAATAAGTAAAAGACGAATAAAATTTAACGGAGCGAGGCTTCGAGAGGCAACCCTTTAGTTTGGAACTTTATCGTAGCTTCTTTGCGAAAACGTAAGATAGAAAGAAAAGAAAAGAAGCACTAGAAATTTCTAAAACTAAAGATTTCGGTTGTCGTTTTAGCCATTTTCAGCTTAAGAATTTCTTTTGTCGCGAGTTAAGAGCTTCTCGTAGAGAAGAAGAAGGGGTTTTAGATAGCTTTAATTTCTCCTATGCCTTGGTGTACCACGTTCGTTATGTCTTTGATTTTCGGGGTTCTGTAGTGGGTCACCAATATCTCCTGCACTGCTTCCGCATGGCGGAAATGTAGTTGGTTAGTTTGTTCTCACTTTCTCTCTCTCTCTCTTTCGCTTTCTTCATCTTGGCCTTTCCATATCTCTCCTCCTCCTCTCTTTCTGTCTCTCTTTCTCCTCTTAGTGTGGTTGGTTATCTCCTCCTTTCAACTCTATAAAGCTCTTACACAAAGTTTCGGGAAGTCTTCTGCAAAGTTTTCTAACAGTTCGCGAGAAGCATTATTCTCATTCAAGTGAAATGCTTCTTGGACTGGTAAGCTTCTGCATAGAGAATGAACTATACGAGTACTTATTAGAAAATCACAGTACCTATCTGTTTTAAATTTATGTATATATTATGTAAACCATTAGTTAAAAGAAAACATCTGTTGTGCTTCAAGATCAAGGATTATTTTCAACCAATGGATATTAGGCCTATGTTTTTTTTATAAGATTCTAGTTGTTCAATATTGACAACTCACCATCCAGTGATTTGTAAGAGCTAGAAACAAAATTCGGAAAACCATGAGGAGAATTATATAAAAACTTTGTGCCCTATGCAGAGTCGTTCTGAAGCGTGATTAGTGCCATAGTAAAGAGTTTGACTAACGTATGTTTCCTGCAGTAGTCAGGTCTTTAGTATGAAGCTAATCTTACGTCAACACGACTCTGCATAAGGCCTTTTAAGTTTAATAATTTGATCTGTATACGTTGAACCACATGATCTCTAGGTGAGTGTGTACATATATACAATTTACGATTTACTGTGTTTTGTACCGACATAGGTTTTAGTTAGGACAATTATTTTCAACTGAATGCTCTGACATCTTACAGTTCTCTGTTCCGCTTCACAGTAAACTGCATGGAGAGGACAATGAGCAATCCGTGCAATGGACAATAAGTAGAAAATCTGGCGTTGAGGAAGAGCAACTATGACAAATAAACAGCAATATCGATAACGTAGTTAAACATTTTGCAGGAATACTAGTATTTAATCCACGACTATGCGTACACAGTCCCAACACATGTTCTGCTGCTCCATCCCACCTCTTATTTCCTCATTGTATATTGTAAAGTTCCCTACCCTCATATGTAAGTAATCTCCATAAACACGTGCTTTGTTTATAACCACGTACTATTGGGTACAAAAAATGTCACCAGCAGACGACAGAAGGAGAACACCAGGAAAGTTCGGAAGAAAACCGGAGTTGGTTCGGAAGGAAACCGAAGATGGACGACTTTCTCCTCACGTACCATTCCTTCAGAGGACACCCATAAAAGAGGACCACAATTGGACAGAAGTATCAGTCTACAGCTGATCATTAACTTACCAACGCTTTTCTCCTGGGGCCGCAATGGTCTATGTAGTTTCAATCTAAACCTTATCTCTGAAGGCTGAAGTGAGCGAATGAGATATCCTACAATCACCTTTCTCATGTGGCTGCAGTGAGCTACGGAGAAATCCTATAACTGTCTCCCGAGGTCGAGTGGACAAAAGAGATTCCTTATAATCACCTATCTCGGAGGCTGCAATGAGCGACGGAGAAATCCTATAACTGTCTCCCGAGGTCGAGTGGACAAAAGAGATTCCTTATAATCACCTATCTCGGAGGCTGCAATGAGTAAAGGAGTTCCTATTATAAGCTAAGACTAATTGGACCTATATTTCCAAAGCCACTACTGTATGCTGAGGACACACCGGACTTTGAAAACATTCTGTATATTACAAAGAAACTTTGTAAACCAATATAGAGATTTATTTTTATAATAAATAGGTGAAGGTGTTAATCCCGGTACGTTGCATTAGATTCTACGAAAAATATTGCAATATTTATCTTCATTGTGTGGCTTTTGGCCGTTCTGGCTTTCTCTCACTTTTTTCAACTCATGGCTTGGCTCTATCTGAATCGGGGACGAAAAAAACAAAAAAAAAAAAACAAGATTAAAAGTTATTTGAATTTAATTTTCCTTAATCTTCAACTAAAACAAAGTCATAGTCCTAGAGACCTGCATAGGCCGGGCTTGGGCGGGCCGACTCTGTTATTTTTTTTGGGCCGGGCCGGGCTTGGGCGGGCCGACAATGATTTCCCTTCAGGTCGGGCCGGGCTGAGGCCGATTAATTGCAATAATTATTGACTTTCGTTAAACGATAATTAGAATAAAGACAAACGTTGAAGATGTGTGGGCTCGGGCCGAAAATCTTCAAAACTTTTCGAGACCGGGCTGGGCCGAGCCTAGGCACATTCGGGCTGGATTGGGCTCGGGCCGAAACATTCGGCCCGTGCAGGTCTCTACATAGTCCACAATCGAAAAAATAGTGTATTTATTACGGCTTAGGTAAACAGCTATATATTTTCGATATTCTATTTGAGATGAGAGAAAAATAAGATTTCCAGTTCGTAGTACGTAGTTTGTGCTTATACGTAGTAGCTGGCTGTATAGTATCCTTACCTGCTTTTTTTACTTCAGTCTAAAGATAAGCATAATCTGCATTTCTTTTCTTCAAATATCGAAACATTGTATAACGGGGAGATGAGAACTGATGAAATGTGATGGCACCCGTTACACCAATATGATTCTATATGCGTTTTTTAAGAGAGGATACATAGCTGAACGCCCTGAACGGTTTATAACTCCCAAGAAATTTGCCTTCGATCTTGATGGTGCAAACATTTGCGATCACTGTGGCGCGTCATTTTTCATTCGGTGTTCATGGTGCAAGTTAATGGTTTGTTTGGAACAATTCGTAAATGTCAACGATGTCCATTTTGTGAAGTGTAATACATATATCCCATAGAAGGTTGATCTCTGCACCTCCCGGACACGTATTTTCTGTCGCCCTCCTAATACATATGGTGAGTCCTTAGCAGCTAATATTTTTCCTGTCATCATTGTTCACACTACACTTTCAAATGAGCTTTACTAAAGATTGCACTTGCGACCTCGCACTCAAGGGGTTCCTTGTCAGTAACGAACAAAAACATTGCAGAAGGGAACAGTGCAGAGGCATAAAATGAACAGCTGATGTGAGCCCAGATTTTATGTAAAGCACTGTAACAGGTGATGAAACATAGTGCTTTGAGACAAGGGCGCCCATTTCTCTGTAAATTTGGGGGGGAGCTCCAGATGCAGAAGGGATATATGAAGATTTTAAGAAAAATTGCATTCAAATTATACCAAACATTGTATATCCATAAATACAATTTGAGGGGTCCTACATGAGCTTTGGGGGGGGGGGCTCGGCCCCAGGATCGGCGCCCTTGGTTTGAGAACACTCACTATAAGGGCAGAACTCGAAATGGAAGGATCAAGGCTCTCCAAAACCGAAGAAAGTGCGTATGCAGAAGACCCGAATGAAAACTCTGCTCGATTCTAAAGGCATCATCCACAAAGAATTCCATTGTGAACGCTTAACATTACGTGGGTGTTTTGTAACATCTATTTGCCAGGATTCGTAGAGTTCAACCCGAATATCGGCAACAAGGTTCATGATCTCTATTGCACGAAAATGCAACCGTGCACAAGGGTAGGACAGTAGGCCTGTTCTGGGCCAAAAAAGAGATCGTGGATCTCAACTATTCCCATACTCTCAAGATTTGGCTCCATGAGACTTTTGGCTGTTTCCGAAACTGAAATTTGGCGTTGAGAGAAAGGGGATTTGACGACACTTCAGACATCCAGAAGGCTTCAACTATGATTTTGAACGGAATTCTGAACCAGAAGTTCCAAGAACACTTCACCAGGTTCTACAATTGCTCAACTGCGTATATTAATTCACAATATGTCTATTTTGAATAAACGGTACTACAATCTTTCACGGTTTTGTCTTTCATTTCTCATTACTTACCTGTCCCACTGGCCAGACTAAAGGTAAAGAAAGGACTATAATAGAATGACTGCACCAGTTGAGAAATTGTAATCTATTTAGAAAGCTACAAATTTCGTTGGTAAATTGATGCGCTGATTAGTGATCCCTGACTTGAACTGAGCCGATCGTAACTTTTTCGTGAGCTAAAACGTATCCTCTACAAATTCTGACATACAATATATTGCATACAAACCATTGACCTCGGTTTACGGAGATTCCAATACATTTCTTTTCCATATTTTTTTTCGTGTAACAGATTATAAAGAAGTCAATTATATACAGTATATATATATATAAGCCGTTCATTCATTCAGTTTTTAGTTAGGGGGTTGCGTGATGCTCGAAGAAGAAATTTCATCTTCCATCTTGCCCCGCGACCTCCTCCTTGTCTTTACCTTATTCTTCCCGTTGCGGTTTTCTTTCCACCTCGGCACGTTCAACGAACAAAGGATAGGAACACACCGAAAAGTTTGGTAGTAGAATAAGAGGTTATGATGAGGGCACTTAGCGTGGTTAAGAAACGCAAATACAGGATTTTATATATATATATATATATATATATATATATATATATATATATATATATATATATATATATATAGAGAGAGAGAGAGAGAGAGAGAGAGAGAGAGAGAGAGAGAGAGAGAGAGCAGATCAATTTGCATGCAGCTTGTTTTCACTAACTTCCCAAAAAGTTAAACAAAAGAAACGTTGAACATTGCTCAATCTTTACTGTAACTACTGTAGCTAAACAAAGACGACCATATAGGAAGCAGCAAAACCAAATCAAATAATCAAAATAGTAATAATAATAATAATAAAAGATAACCTACCTCCACCCTCTTTGTATTTTGCCTTACAAAAAAAAAAAAAAAAAAAAGAAATTATACAGGAAGCAAAATTATTTGGGCTTATTAACGTAGAGAATCAGAACAGGATGGCAGACACAAAGTTCAATGGTTGTACCAGTCTGACCGTTGGCACGCATCATGACGTTATATTTTTGGTAAAGAAAAAAAAAAGACGAAGAAGAAGAAAAGAAATGTCATAGATACCAAAACATTTTCCCTTGTTGCTCATACCATAGTATCTTTTTTTTTATTATTTCTGAGTACATTAAAATTTCAAGAGAGCAATTTTCACTGCAACAAGACAGGAACAAGATCAAAAATTCTTGAACCTCCTTCTCTGATCCTTGAAACAGATGACAACCAGAAAACAATGTGTGAGAAACTTAGTTTTTTTCTTTTCTTTTACTCTGAAGTTTTTGGAATCTTTTTTTTTTCTGTTAAAACCAACATACAAAGCAGCAAAAGGAAAAAAGATGACAAATTTTAAAATATTCAATATTAGGAAACATTTCTCCATTTCTCATAAAGGAAATGTTTCCCAAGACTATTGCATCCATTTCTTTCTCATATACAAATACACATGAAATATACACTTACAAGGCAATGCATAACTTACCAAAGAAGAAAGAAAGAAAAAATAGTCGTGAAGTAGTTTCAATGGTGTAGCGGAATCATAATCATACACGGAGTGTTTCACTTCTGTACTGTACTTTTCCGTTTTGTAGTTAAGTTATTTGTTTTCTCTACCTTCAAATGTTATAAGAAATATTATGTATTCTCAGGTGTAGAATGATCTGTGACCTAGAAGCAGTTAGGCCTGTAACCTGGAACAACCCGTAGACTCGAAGAGACCTGTGATCTGAACAGAGACTAGGAGACCAGAGATGGCATGGATCAATGCAAACTTGACCCATGACCCACTAACCTATCACCCACCGTGACCTATTCTCACCCAACCCACCACCCACAGTGATCCACTCTGACCTGTCATGACCCACTCTGACCCACGACCCTCCATGATTCCCTGATGCCGATGTAGATAAACTTGCACTTGGACGAATTCGTTATTATGCTTCGTTGATTGTTATTATGCATCTCATCGAACCCAAAAACTATAAGTTCGATACTAATATCGATCGTTTTCGATCATTTTTACGTATCAAATCAGTATCAATTTTCCATATATAGAGAGTGCTCCCCCCCCCCCCATAAAAGAAAATTTTAAAAAATGCTATGACACGTTCTGTTTATTTTTAATAAAGGGTTAATACACTGAATTTCAGCTCCCTAAATTGAACGACTTGTGAGATACTCAAATTTTTGCAACAATTTGGACACCCCACTCCCACCTTAAAATATGTATTATAATGAAAGCGATATAACACCCCAGTTGGGATTGGGGTCCAACTATGTACACTCATGTCCAAAATTATTGTCGCATGTATATAAATGTGATGTTGTAGGAATATACTTTGATAACGAATTCGCCCGGTATTTCTTATAATGTTATGATGTGTATAATCGGAAAAGACATGTATGTGGCAAATTTCATGTTAAACGAGCAGTAAATAAGAAAAATAAAACGAAAATAAAACTTTCTTGTCCATTTAGCAACATTTTGTTATACTCATTCTAATATTCGTATTTATAATTCTTTTCCTATGAAATTTACCACAAATATGTATTTCCCGATTACACACATAGTATCACTATTAAAAGTACCCTGAAAAATCATTATCAAATTATATTCTTAGAAGAAGGCAGTTATAGATATGCGACAATTATTTTGGACATGAGTGTACCAAAAGTCATCTCATTTGATTTTTTCATTTGGCCGTGATGATCACGCGCACACAGTTACATTCAATTGTTTATATGGTAATATAAATAGCACAAGTGAAAAAAGAGGAAAGGATAGCTTTTGTTATTTTAAAAATTATTTGTAAAGAAACAGTTATAAAGAACGTTTTCTTCGGGTAACAATCGAAATCTTGTGTATCAGTGAGTATTTTGTTTATTATATTTCTTAAAAGGTTTCACAGATTTGTAATGTCAATGACCAATATTCCTAACGAAATTAACACGAAAGTGTATGTGTCTGTGGCAGTTTGAAGCCCTATTTTATGTGTGCAGGTTGCTCGATTCGACTCCCTGTGATTAGGTCATTAGTTGATTTGAAGTTTATTTTCTTTTTTTCAGCATCCAATTCGTAAAACCATCACACTATACTTCATTTACTAACAATAATAATAATAATTCCCTGACATTACAGTTCCGAACTATGATCCTACCACACGACTTTCAGCTGAGTGATGTGTGGTGATCACTTCGACTCCCAACGTGATTTCTACTCGATTTCTAGGCCAACCAGATTGCATTTCGTTGAGTTGAGTTGAGTTGATTTTAGTTTAGCGTCCCTTTCAGCAGCGAGGCCATATGAGACGTGGACCTACTGATAAACGTGGAATCCGAACCACATGAGCTCCCGCCGGGCGCATTTCGTTGAGTTTTGTGTGATCACCACATTGACCCAAACGCGATTGTTATTGAGTTTCTAGTCCAACCAGATGGCTTTCAGTTGAGTGATTCGTGGTCAGCAAATTGTAACCAATACGGTTGTTAGTGGATTTCTAAGCCTCCCAGATGGCATTCAGTTGAGTAACGTGTGGTCATCATATCCACCCCAACGCTGTTGTCACTGAGGATCTAGGCCTACCAGACGGCTTTTAATTGAGTGACGTGATGTCAGCACATTGTTACTGGATATCTGGTCCTACCAGATGCTTCTAGTTAAGTGATATGTTGTCAACACATGGACCAAACTAGATTGTTACTGGGGTTTCTAGATACAACAGACGGCTTGTAGTTGAGTTATGTAGGTCACTACATCGATCCCCAATGTGGTTACAATTGGATTTCTAGGACTACGAGAATGGTTTTAGTTCAGTTACTGGGTTTTCTAGGCTTATCAAATAGCTTTCAGGTGAGAGATGTGTGGTCAGCACGTGGATCCAAACTCAAATATAAATTGGTTTCTAGGTCTGCCACATGGCCTTGTAAATTAGAGGTAGCCCATTTTACACTATTACGCAGTATGGATTTTGCCCTAACATACTGCCGCCAACAACATTGACCGTTGTCAGCCCAGATTGTGTGTGTGACACAAAGAGAAGGACAAATAAAATATTTCTGTTTAACAATGCTCTTTAGGCTCTTTAGGCTAAGGGAGACAGATGATTAAGGACGTGAATGATGATAGATGAATTGGTGGAATGCGAATGTGAAAAGAAACGCGAGCACCTCGGGAAGCCCCACAGAATAATCTTCAAATCATTTCTGAATATGAAGTTTTATGTTGTGGTACACATTCTATTGCATTAGATTTTCATTATTATTATTATTATTATTATTATTATTATTATTATTATTATTATTATTATTATTATTATTATTATTATTATTATTATAACCCCTCAAATCCGAACTAATTGGGCTGAAGCTTGTTCGGATTTCGGGGGGTTCGGATTACCCGGGAAATAATATTACGTACTTATTTCGTCACTGAATTGGCGGTAAAACGACGACTGAGGTTAGACAGGGTGGCCCAGTGGTCGAAAGGGCAGTGACCTTGACTGGCGGGTGTACACTCATGTCCAAAATGATTGTCGCATATCTATAACTGTCTTCTTGTAAGAATATCATTAGATAATGATTTAGAATAAGCATTAAGTCTAAAAATGTTAAAACCTTTAAAAAAGTAAATTTGTGTGATTAAATCTATTTTTTTTTCATTTTCCAGCTGTAGTAAGACTATTTATGGCTTTGGATTAATTGTTTTAACAAAAGAGAGACTGACCAAAGCTTAAAACTTTATTTTAAATTATAATTTGTAACTGTTTCGGATATCTAGCATATCCTTCTTCAGACACGATCGAAATTAATGAAAATAATTTTCATTAATTTCGATCGTGTCTGAAGAAGGATATGCTAGATATCCGAAACAGTTACAAATTATAATTTAAAATAAAGTTTTAAGCTTTGGTCAGTGTCTCTTTTGTTCCAGCTGTAGTTATTTTTTTTCTCCTGAGAACGTGTTCGGATTTGCCGGGTTTTCGGATTTCCGGGGTTCGGATTTGAGGGGTTGTACTGTATTATTATTATTATTATTATTATTATTATTATTATTATTATTATTATTATTATTATTATTATTATTATTATTATTATTATTATTATTATTAAAATAAAAACTGTCATTGTCTGTAAATTTTTATCTAACGCATGTGTGGATGAGGTCATAGACACTGATATTGCAACCTCATGTACAGAAAATTGAAATATCAGTCGACGAACGACCTCATACACACATATGTCATATAAAATGTAAAATATTACACACCTGAAACAAACAAGTTTTTATGTTATGCAATAATAATATTAATAATAATCGAACGCAATAGAATATGAGCATTACAATATTTTCATCTACCAAATACGGAATATAATTATCTAAGAATTAGGGATGCGCACGAGACGAGTCGAGACAGGATTTTCCTGACAAAATTCGAGTCGAGACACGGCTCTTCCAATAGAGAAATATACATTTTCCGAGTCGAGACATCACTTTTACAGCACATTTTCGAGACGAGACAGCCACAAATCTTGTCTCATGCGCACCCTTACTAACAATTATACTCACGTGTTAATATACAACAAACATTGCTTTATTTCCATTTCAGGATAACTTACCTGAAATAAAAAGAAAAATCTGTAAGTGTTGATAATTATATCATCATATCAGTAACAATTAACACAAGCTATATTTGTTCAATTCACTACATAAATATTATACACATGTATATATATATATATATATATATATATATATATATATATATATATATATATATATATATATATATATATATATATATATATGAATAACTGAAAATTCTACATTGGTATTAGCATATGGTACGTTCAGTGCACAAAGAAATCAAGTCTTTCCGTTTTGGTCCTTTTAGACATATTTCATCTTTAAGATCTCTTTATGAAGCTTCATGCAGAGCTTTAAAAGGTTGGTTTCCGGATTTTGTAAATAATTTTTTAAAATGTTAAAAACAGTTTTTGCATATTGTAATACATGGTAGAAAAGCAGTACACGGGTTTTTCCCCTCACCTTTTTATTAAATAAGTTTATATATACGGAATTACAAATAAGTAATGTTTCTAATAATATTAATCCTTTCCCCATGAGTCGGACCTCTATCACAAAGGTCTGATGGGTGAATCTCCTACCCAGAGCAACGCGGAGATTGGAAAGAAACCTATTGCCCGTAGCAGCGCAGAGATGTGATAGTATCTCCTGCATAGCCCTTCCCAAAAAAACAAAATCCTAAATACACCACTGGTTTACCCATCCATACAAGGAATTTTCTCCAGTATTGGTAAACTGTATGAATATTGAAAGAGTAACTTCAGAAAAAATCTACAAAGAGTAGTTTATTCTTACGGTAAAGTTTTCTTTCGGACAGTTTTCTCAAAAAATTGGTTTGGACAATTTTGTTCATATTTTATAAATGAATATTTCACTGCCAACTCTATACAATATGTTATAAATCAATTTCGTGATTAAACCCATACAGGGTAGTTCACTCTTAGGGGATGAGCTTTCTTTGGAACAATGCAGTGAGAAAGTTTAGTCCACTGGCGTGTATCCTTAATTTATACTGATTTAAAATACGAGAAAGTACGCGAAATGGACGTACAATGAATCTCAACTTTGAGAAAACTTAAGTTACGACGTAGAGGCGGATATAGAAGGTAAAAACTAAGGGGCGGCAGTGGTGCCCACCCCCCTTATGTCCATGACGCACCCCCCCAATTGTCTATCTATAGGTGTTCTTCCATGAAAAAATCTTTTTGATTAATTTTACACCCCCTCAAACATGTTTATATAGATTTTAAACCTCCCAAATATTTCAATGACGCAGTTTGCGTCATTGTGGGCACCCCGGGGGAGGGACTAGAACCAAAACTATGGTAGGTATATCATGATCTTACCATAAACTTTCAAAAATACATAGATAACAGCTTAAATTATTTTGTCACTTAAAAAATGGTTGAACTAGCCCCCCCCCCTTGGTCCCGGGCTAGATGCGCCACTGTTACGATGACCTTGGGGCTCTGCACAAACTTAAATCAGATTTTTTAAAAAATCAGTTTAGCCTCTTAAACGCGATAACTAGGAAGAATTTACGACCGCCAAAATGTAGAACACGCCAGTACGTAAAGTTGGTCCGGGATTATAAAAGTAATTAAAAGTAGGTGGAGATACAACTTGTTAAAACTAGAAAAGCCCGCTCTATTAGAAATACTTTTAGTAACCGCAGCTGTTTTAGGAAATTTCAATAGAAGACGGCGTTTTTTTATTTTTTTAAAGAAAGAACAAATAACAGGAAAGCTTAGATAAAAGAAAAAAGCGAGATATTTAATTATCAAAGTTATTGCATACAATTAAAGCTGTTTTTTTTTTAAAAAAAAATCTTATTGTAGTAGTTAGCAAATGCAAGTCCACAATTTACATTTTTAAAAAAATAAATAAAAAAGGCACTAATCAATATAATTAAAAGATAATTATTTTTACCGTTTTCTTTTTTTTTCTTTGTTTTTTTTTTCATTTAAGATATATATATATTGCACGTTTCCAATAATACGGTATATAGTTTTGGCCACGGTTCCACCCAATAAAAGTACCATATTTTTATTACAATTTTTTTAAAAAATCTTCTATGCAAGAGAAAGGAAAAGTAAAAATAAAAAAAAAATCTACCTCATTAATTGAAGCACTCACTTGAAAAACAATTAATGCATATAGAGTCTGCAATTTTCTTGTTTTCCCATTCACGTTACTGTGAAATATAATTAAATTACGCAAATGATAAGAGAATTTTAAAGCAATATAGAAGCACAAAGCGTATATGTGAAATTTTCATACAATTTTATAGAGCTATGCTTCTGTTAAATTTTTCATTTCTATTTTTAATTTTTGTTTTAGTTTGCTATTTTTTTTTTTGACATAATTGTATTGTACTTCGTTAAATTGGCAATATATTAGTTTTCGCTATACGAAGGAATGCATTTGAACTAGTGAATAAAAAGGTGCAGGAGGTTCTTTGGGTGGAGTTCAACACCCCTTTTCAACCATATGAGAGGGTCCTAATGTTGAAAGTGGGATCAGAACAGTGGCGGTTCTAAAAGGTAAAACTAGGGGAGGGGGGCAGCCAAGACCCCAGATTATGATAGGTATATCCTGTGATCAGTATATACACTCAAAAATATATGAATAATAGCTTAAATTATTTTTGTCACTCAAAAACTAGGGGCCCTAGGCCTCCCGGCCTCGGGTTAGAACTGCCACTGGATCCGAACCAGTACTTGGGATTGTATGTGAAGCAAGTGTCCCCATAAGAATCTAACCCGGAACCACATGTACAGAATGTACGTGAGTTAACCACTCAGGCATGAAGGGGCTCAGAAGACTAATTAATGTTTTAAAGTCTTTCAGTTTAACGTCCCATGATTATTCCCTTTAGGCAAGGCAGACGATGATTAAAGCAAGTGAATGATGATGGACCAATTGGTGGAATGAGCAAGTGTGAGGAAACGGTAGTACCCCTAGAAAACCCACAGACGCGATATTGTCCTCCACAAACTTTCTTGGCCGGGGATAGAACCAAGGACTTCATGCTCGCGTAATGTTTTGAATAAGATTTCATCATTGCTGAGAGAAAAAAAACAGCTTAAATTCAATTGCGTTATTTATTCTGAATGATCTGATACGCTCTTCAGCAAATAAGATGTACACTGAGAAAACTGCTCGCTTGTTACACAAGGTTTCAATGAAAACTCAGTTGGTAGTAGCCGAATTTATGTTACAATTATACTTTTTTGAAAAAAAAAAAATCTTCTAGGTTATTAGTAGAGCAACCTAAAAGCATAAAAAGCATAATAGCAATTTAGACATACGTATGGTTGGTACCTTGAACATGGTTGTGGTTATTTAAGGGTCCAGAAGAAACTAAAGTATTTTAAAAGCATAATAAAGCATAATTTTAGAAAATAAAGCATAAAGTATAATTTAAAATATATAACACAATTCGTGGAAAATTCTGTTTAATTGCAAGTTTAACATACTATATTCATATTTTTAAAACCAATATTTACAAAGCAAAATCATTGAGAACATAACAATGCAACAATGAAAAGCTAATTTTTTATTTCTGTAAACTTTTCGGTGTAATCCTTTGATGTGGAGAAAAAGAAGGAAACGAAGAAAACTTTCCGCGAACAACAAATAGTACAAAAGAACTCCACACTATATTGTTATGTGTACCTCTTGAACTTGAGCACTTTCTGTAATTTTTGGTGATATCTTTTATTTTCCCTTTCTGTATATATGCACCTCTAAGGCGCACACAAGTGAAGCAAAAACTGACTCGAGTAAAGCATATCTCTTTACAATGCATTAAGTAGAAATTTCATTAAATATGAAAGAAACTGGTTGCATAAAGTATTAATAAATAGATCAAGATATTTAGAATATTTAACGTATAGTAAATATTTTACATTATACACTATTAATATAAAGCAACGACTGAAATTAACAATAAAGCATAATAAAGCATAATTTGGAAAAAATAAAGCATAATTACACAAAAAATAAAGCATAATGTGGGTTGCTCTAGTTATTAGTAAATGAGCAGTACGTAGCTAAGACATACTATGCTCTTTTAACCTATTTCTGGGCTACTAGTTACCAAGAAAATTGGCCAAAATATTTTTAACCAATTTATTCGGTTAATTAAACCCCTTAAAAATGATCGGTTTTCGGTCAAATGCGTAAAAAATATGTAGCTTAATTGTTTGTTTGTTTGTTTGTTTGTTTGTGTATGTTCGTCATTCGTCATCTACTGTATAATAATATTAAACGATAGTATGTTATATTATAAAGTTGAATTCAGGGACGTACGAAGAGGGTGGGTCCTGAGGGTCCGAACCCCCCTCCCCGAAACTTCGACTTTTGTGTAAATTTAGCCTACGTTTAGTGGTAATATTAGGAATTTTAATATAAAAAACCCACATATTGAGTTTGAACCACCCGAAATAAATTTCTGCGTACGCTACTGGTTGAATTACAGATATTATGATATTACCTACAAATTAAATTACGTAATCATCCAGGATATATCTTTTTATTTATTTTGTGCATGAATTCAGAACAACATACCTAGCTCACTCTACGCAGCAAGAAAAAAATGATGGTGTTAATGATACAAGTCTATTTTAACACAAGTCAGATATCTCAGCATGATTTCTCCTTTGGCGTGTTCTGTATCAACACCAAGAATTCGGCGTTACGTTTAACACAGGCCGGTTTGTTGCAAAACTTATGGAAAATAAGACGGCGGTGTTAAAAAGACTAGGTGAATGAAGAAAGGAACGTGGGGAACGTAGTACCCCAGTCATCACGGCAAATGCAAGCCAGTGACGTTCTAATACAGCACTGATAACTGTATTATTTATCAGTGATCAGCCAGACCTTTCATTTGCTAAGACCAATGACTTAGTAATGTATTACAAACACTCAAAATTCTGTCTATCAAATAGGTACAGCTATACTATGATTTTTAGTGTGCATCTTGCCTTGGATGGACATCATAAATATCTAAGCAGCTGACACTGAGAATTAGTATAATATAACCTTTTACTTTTTGTTATGAGGAAAGCTTTACGCGGAATATTTGACATTTACATATATATATACGTACTCGTATATCAAGTAATAAACAATATATTATATTTTCTGTAATCTTTCCCGCAAATAGTTTTGATAGCATATATCAATTTTGTGATAAAAATTTATATTGGCAGAAGTGCTGCCATTTGTTTTGCAATGTTTTATACTTGATTTTGGAGTATTTAAACCTAAAAAAAAAATCTCCTAATAAGAGTATTAGATCCAAGAACATTAGATATTTCGTTTGTTTTCTTTTGTAGTCGTTTTCCAATACTTCTCTTCCCTTCATGAAGCGTGCTTTACCAAATCCTAACATTATAGTCCACCATGTCCGTCTTCCTAGCCGACTTCATTTCGTTCGTTTTAACCTCTTATACATAATTTACGACACACTTTATTATTTATCATAATATTTCACGTCCGTTTAACAAGAAGAAAGAAAATGTTGTAAACGTAAATGTTTGCTACCTGTATACAAAACAACACTAACGATGTGTTAATAACATGAATTCCTACTATCAGCGGCGACTATGTCAGGTAATTGATTGAAACCACTTCCATTTTAACAACGCCAAAACGAGATGGAGTTGAAGTAGCAGAAGGCATGTGTAGAACGTTAACATAACTAGGTAACACAAATCCAGTTAAATTTAAACGGCGTGACAAACATCTTGGCATTTGAAGGCGGCGCTCCAAGTTCCCTTTAAATGCTGCTAGCAAATGAGAGGCCAGCGGTATTGCCACGTTTATTTTGTACACATCCACGTCTATCCTTTGCCACCTGATCGCGCTGTAGTTCGTCTGTTTAGCCATAACCACACCCCTTAGCATTCGGCAACATCGCGTCAGAACTTGCGTTTTATTCGTTTAGCTGAAATGCCAAGATGTTTGTCACAGGCTATAAGTTCTTTTTTTTTTTTTTTTTTTTTTTTTAGTGTGTAGAAATAATTAAAATAATGGAGATTGTGGATCTTTGGTATGGAAAGGCCGTTTAAATGTGGCACAATTTGGGAAAAATCTATCAAATTTAGATCTAGCACAATCATGAGTCTCAAGTAAGACAGCCCTATTTTAATGTGAAATATGAACCACTGCAGTGAGTAAAGGGCTCTTCCAGTAGGATCTAGTGCAAAACGGGCACGCACTCTAGCCGATAGCCTAGAAAAGAGATCTGGAACATTTCATGTAACACATATAAGCCGAAATCATAAAGGAATAAGGTCTGGCGCCGACCTGAGTTGCATACAAAGCAGTTAAACTGAACTGTTATGTATTATCGAAACAAAACTCATTACATAACTCCAATCCCTGCCCCGCCATTAAATGTCATGGTATAAGCTATGTTGTTGTTATAGATTCATGTTTTATCCAATCACTGTTCATGCAACACGATCTATTATGCCTTTTATTGACGTAAATATCACGTATTACTACATAGTTGTTTCTCAGGTGGGGGGGGGGGAGGAACTTCAAATGCAATAGCTTTATATAATAAAGACATAACGTAAATGACATACTCATAGTGAGAGATTATAAAGCTGATATACGAGGTTTAATCACGGTATCGATATTCTCGCTTCCAAATATAATACAGTATAGAGTTTATTGTAGTTGTTTTTTCCTCTTTATCCCTCTTTTACCTCTTTTTATCAATATAATCTTCTTTTCTCAAATGACGGCCCGCGAATAAAAACGAAAAAAATCGTACGATTATTTGTTTTTAAAAAAATGTGGTTTACTAACCAGAACTCTTTTAGGCCTATATGTTTACTCTGTCCTTGTATCCGGGAGACAGAAAGTCGCAAGAATTACTCTGTAGACCACCATTAATTTTGGCCAGGACATAGTTTGTCAACAAGTAAGTTAGTGATAGTTTTCTTTGATGGAAGTAATCCAACAAGACGCCTTCCTCAACATGTATTTCCATAATGGGTTATTGTAGATGAATTGATAGTATGCAACCCAACTATACCCAAACATTACCCTAACCAAACTTCTTCAAGTGGTGTACACTCATGTCCAAAATGAATGTCGCATATCTATAACTGTCTTCTTGTAAGAATATAATTTGATGATGATTTTTGCAGGTTACTTCTCATAATGATACTATGTGTATTTGTGGTAAATTTCATAGGAAAAGAATTATAAATACGAAAATTATAATTTGAGTAAAACAAAATGTTGCTAAATGGACAAGAAGGTTTTACTTTCGTTTTATTGTTCTTATTTACTGCTCTTTTGACATGGAATTTGCCACATACATGTTTTTGCTGATTATACACATACTAGGCCTAACATTATAAGAAATACTGGGTGAAGTCGTTACCAAATTATATTCCTACAACAATATATTTATAGACATGCGACAATAATTTTGGACATGAGTGTACATGTGATACAGTTACTTGTTTAGCTGTAAAAAAAAAATCTTTGCTCTTTTGATTAGCAAGGCTGATTCTGAAAGATAAGGCAGTTGTACTAGGCAGATATTTTTTTAAATACGAAATCTTCCATTTTTACGTCCCATGCTTATACTGGCTAGACTAAAGGAGGTAGTGGTGATGAGAAATGAATGCAATGGGTGAATGAATAAAGTAGGAGTAAACGAGAGAAATCCGAGAAAACCCACGAATACTTTGTTTGTCCACCACAAAGTCCAGTTGGGCGCGAGCTGGAGTTGAACCACGACCCCATGCACCAGAGATGGATGCTCTACCACTGAGCCACCGCTCAACCGTCTAATTTTCTTAACGCTGATTCCATAAAATTACTTTCAATTATTCGCACCTCAGCTCCTAATTGGCTTAGACACATGAAACAAAAAGCAGGTTACCCAGAGAAGACCAAAGACTCAGAACATATACCGTCGCCCCAGGAAGGGAAAAAGGAGAAAAAATGGACCCCTTATCTGGTTCTTATTTTGTCTTGGGTCACACTGCAATATAAAAAATGGGCTAATACGGGAGAAAGTTCCCTAGACAGCTACTACATGTAACAAGCAAAACACAGTCAGTAAACCGAACTCAGAAACTTCCGCCACCCAAAGCTGTAGAACCCAATTTCGTTTAGATTCGGCTAGTCCTTACCGAGCAATAAACTACCACAATACAAGGCGAACCCAGTCAAATCTGTCCCTGGACAAGCTCGGTCACTAAATGTAGCAATCTTCATTCGTTATACGATGGGTTACTTTCAACCGAATTTGGTTTAGATCCGGTTAGCAGTTACCGAGCAATATAACATATCTTATATGGAATCTTATATGGGATATATCTATATATATCTTATATGGGATATAATATATCTTATATGGGATATATCTTATATATCTTATATGGAATTACAAGTTCGCTTATCCTTACACAGGGAGTTAAAAAAAAGGACATAAGTATTATCGAATACCTCCATTATTACTGTACAACTCGTAGTTTTTGGGGTAAGTAATTAATTACATGAAATAATAACATTACTTCAATAACAAAATTGAAGATAAATAAAAGGTCGAAGATTTAAACAAAGAAGAGGAAATGGTATAGCAGAAAAATCGATGAAAACAGGAAGATTTTTTTTTAAAAAAAAAGTAATAATAAAACCCAAAAAAATTACGGGAACTGAAAGTGCCGTATAGGCACGTACTTCCAGAGGGCGCTCCGGAAGAAATTATGCAAATCCTGATTACGGTGAAGAAGTTGCAATTATAATTCCTATAGCGTGTTGATCCCTCTCGTGACCAGAGTTGATAAAACAAAAATTCGTTTCTTCTGATGGGCGGGAAAAGCGCAGGAGAGGGCAATACTTGACCTTCTTTTAGTCTAAGAGTTCGATTCCTCACACCACCATCAGCATCATGCACTTTGATCTTTGATCTTCAATATAATCCCTCCCTCTTCTTAGAGAAAGAACGAAAAGAATAACATTATTGTATTACTATGGTTTTCCTCAATTTGTGCAAGAACAAACTTCATAAAGTTCTCCAATAACCAAAACTGGCGTGTTTCCGTAATCAATCACGAGGTATATATATATATACACTTTTCTTTTGTTCTGCGTATCCTATACTAGCGAGTTTGTGATTCCGTGATAACGTGGTCCTCTAGCGTGTGAACTAACTTACTGAAGGAATGACAGAAGAAAGATACAAGTGAAGAACGATATAAATTCCAATGAATGGGAAGAAGACTGTAAAGTGACTTATACCATATTTGAAGTCCTATGAGCTACTCTATTGTTTTTCACTGGAAAAAGAAAGTTAGTTTCTGTCTCTCAAAACAGATGAAAGTTCAATACATTTTACCTAAAGTACGTTGCCTCTCAGCACCGAGTCGATACAGAAAATGTTTCTTTCCCTGAGAATTCGAAACTGGGACCATGGCAGAATCCCGAAAATAAAATAATAGAATATTTTTGAAAACATATTTTCTCTTTTGTAAAAAATAATTTACAAACAAAATAAAATGTACCCTAAAAGTACAAAATAATTCTCTTCTCAAAAAAAAATCTATTTTTTAAAAGCATTTCTACTTACGCGTGACTTAAAAGAAAAGCATGAGGAGCACTCTCACATACAATCAATTTATAAATTCTTCAATTCTCATGCAAATCAAATGAGTGTTTATGAGGGCGCTCCTCATGCTTTTCGTTTTTAATCATGAATAAACATACTTTTAGAAAATTCTACTTACGAATGACTAAAAAAAAAAGCATGAGGAGCATTCTCGTACACAATCAATTTATAAATTTTTCAATTCTCATGTAAATCAAATGATTGTATATAAGAGCGTTTGTAAAATATAATAATAATATCTTAGCGTTTTTTTGCTGGTACCTGTCGACAAACAAATGGACGATGAGATGGGCATAGTCGTTCTATTAGGTTGTCCATACTTAAGCATACTATGATTTGGAAGTATAATTGTTTAAGAGCATTAATTTACAAGACTATGCTCAATTAGTATTTTATAAGCTCTTAAGCTTCAAAACAAATGATTATCACCATGATATGTACAGTTTTGTCCTTTAAAAAAAGCCTGGTCATCCACCTCTACAGTTGAAATTAAATCAAAGAATTGCAGTTGGAATCAAACCATTTGGCTCAACAGCCCAATTGTGGTCTTGAGCCTGCTCCTACGCCATCTGTCAGTGAACGACTGAACTGCATCCAGCATACAGACGAGCAGGTGGTCAACGCGCTGCGTCACCCTGTCACTAACCGATGTATTGGGAGCTTTCCAGATCTAGTGACTGCCACGCCTTTCATTCACGTGAATTCCCAATTTGCCTCACGACGCCGAAAATTGGGAAGAACCGGCCAGGAATCGAACCTGGATCACATGGACGTGAGTCTAACCACTAGGCTACGATGCCTCCTGTGTATTTTATTGGCCCAATTAAAATCTTTGTTTACGGCTTAGAAATTGGGGATTCCTACGTGTGATTGCCAAAATGTAATTTTAAAGCAAGATGGTGGCCAAAAATATTTGAACAAGACTGTACTAGTATTATGTATTAAATGACAGTCAATTTGCCTCAAATTGAAAAGTTTTCGTGCGCTACTTTCCTGAGCTATATAGGTCCGGCTGTATCCAACTAAGGAAATTATGTTATACATCAATCGTACCCTCTTCCTTCTCCCCCTTTTTGCTTCTACTATACCTTTCATCACATACTTCACAATACAATTTATTCTTAAATTATTGTTCTAATCAATTTCGTTTCTCCTTCTACTTTTCTAGAATACCGTTTTCTTTTCTCCCATATTGTTTTTCTGTAGTTCCTTACTAGTTCTTTTCTTCATAACGCCTAATTTTCTCCTAATTTCTATGGGTTCTTGTTATTCATTGCTTTTGTATAACGCTCACATTCTGGAAAGTAAGTAGTTTGTTAAGTGTTATCGCCTATTTAACTTCAAAAGCCAGCTTCTTTGTCAGGTACAGGCAGATTTATTGAAATTGTTAGGGACAACCGCCCCCTCATAATTCTGCCTTCTTATAGGCCTTTGTATAAATTATTGAATTACTTTGTTCTGATTTGATGTAAAACTCCGTGTTTCACGCCTACATTAACCTTCTAGGATGTGATTCTCTCCCTCCAAACGACTCTTCTAGACACGCTAGTGCCGCAGAGTATGTACTAATGACTATTCATTGAGTGTAAACAGAAGTACTTGAAAACTTTAACAATGCCACATCAAATTACCTACTCTCCAATTTCTTGATTGCTTTTAAAGTTGTTCTATTCATGTCTAAGTGACAACACATTTTTTTAAAATCCCTAATAGATCACTCATTTCAGCAAAACTTCCTATAAAAATTTGAAAAATTGTCGAAAGCTGTAAACATATCCATATTTTGACAGAATTCTTAAAAAGAATTAAGAAAGCAAGGTATTTTCTTCTCTCTTGACGATTATTACGGCAATTTGCTTGTTATTATATATTTTTCCTCCGAACAAGTTAAGGAGGGAAAAAAGAAGACAGTAAAATAGGTTTAAAAGGAGGGGAACAAAAGAAACAAATAAGATTCCCTTTATCGGGAAGAAATGAAAAGTAGGATGTTTACTTCAAAAATGGACGAAGAAAAAGAGAAAAAGAAAAACAGATGATGCCTCTTAAAATGTTTTCATCTTTTATTTTTTATTTTTCCATCATAGGTTGATTTTAGCTTCACTATTGCAAAATCGATATAAGCTGATGGTGAAGAGGATTCTAAGGTCGGATTGTGGAAAACTAAAGTGGACCCCAAAAAAGACGATTTTTCGAAAAAAAAAAAAAAAAAAGAAATAAAAAAACATAAAGAGTTGAATGCACCAAAAGGAAAATAACATGAAGGGGTGGGTTGAAAGTAGAATGGTGATAAAGGAAATGTGAAGAGAGGGTAAAGAAATATCAGGTCCTTGAGTGTTCGGAATAAGAAGAGGAGAAAAACATAGAACCAGGGAATTGGAGGGTGTGACGCTGATTGAGCTTCTAGTCTAGGACAAATCCAAAGAGGAAGCGTTCTCAGATAACGTGGCTCTTCTCTCTATGACGTTTGTATCAATCCAAACTCCCATTCTCTAGCTCAAACAAGGTCCTCCACCCATTTCTCGTAGTCTTCGTTTTTTTTATTTTCTTCTTCTTTTTATCTCTTAGTCGTTCCAAACCAGCGCCCCTTATAAGTCTTTTTCTGGTTTCTCGTTGACATTTATTTGTCTCAGATTTTTTTCTCCTGTTCATTTTGAACTGCTCCTCAGGTACGAGAGAAGCAAGACAGGAAAATTGTACGTTTACAAGTATTATTTTTCTTTCTATTTTCTGCAATGGCAATGCTGCTTTTTTCTCTTTTTTTTTTATCAAAGTTTCCTTATTTTGTTCATCGATTTTTGTAGTACAATACATATACATGCACAAACACACACATGAATATGTCGATACATTTTGCTGACTGTTGTTCTTTATTTACAGTATTACAAATTTTATATATATATATATATATATATATATATATATATATATATATATATATATATATATATGTGTGTGTGTGTGTGTGTGTGTGTGTGTACGCTAATACTACATATGCATGTTTGTTTGCTTGTTTTACCAAAAATACTTAAAATACATGTATTGAATTTCGAAGCGCAATAACTTTATGTAAACAAAAACAAATATAGAACTATTAATATCAAAACCTAGAAAAGAAATGGTTTAAACTCGCAGAAGAAACCATTTTCAGAACGTCCGGTGTTTGTGAACAAAATCCATTTTACATAGTGTCACTCAACGAACTTCACGAGTCTAGATATTGAGACTACAAGTGCATGACTTAATGTGCTCTTTTCAGAGAAACAGACGCGAATGTCATGTTGATATAACCTACATGAACGAACTTTACATCAAATATTACAGTCCTAGCTCTCAACTCAGTCATGTAGCTATTATTTTAAATGTATTAGATACATAACAAAAGTACTAACAAGGTTATTATTATACATACAATATAATCTTAGAACTGAATCAAGGAAAAGTTATTGATCTATAAAAGCATTAAACGCAAGTATTCCAAGGAAAAGCCATTATTTTATATTAGATACAGGCGTAGTAAGAAACCGACGTTATTCGTCATGTATTACATACTTGAAAGTGTATCAAGAAAGTTTTGTTCTATATATTAGACACAAATTTATCAATAAAATATTATATAAGCCTAAATGTACTTTGAGGTACTCAAAGTAATTATGATATTGGACATAAATGTATCAAGTAAACATTCATTTTAACATATAGCGCTGCTCAGATCCAAAACTCTTGAAATAGAGTCATGCTTATAGTCAAAACACACGTTGGAATAAAGTTACAGATATCCTGATACACCCTTGTAACTTTTAAAGTATTGAACGTAAAAGGCTGACATTTTGTACCGTGTAAATATCAGTAGGTGAACATTATTTGGTATACTCTGTGATACCACAACGTTAATAGTGTTGCCGTCTAACGTAAAACTGTACTTCTTCAAATAGCACTACCTCAAGTTATTACATGTTTCTAATCTACATGTAAACAACATGTATATTTGTTAAGCAGTGTTGCAAACTAAGTACGCTACAGTATCACATAGACAAACAACCAAATTTTGGAGGGTTTTACAACAGTAACAACGCAAGTGACACTGACAGGGTAATGTATATCTAAAGTATCTTAATGTCAAATACTACGGTTATCATATGATGCATTTCAAAAAAGTAAATACAATGTTGCAAGGAACTTTTTCAAACACCTTTATTTTAAAAAAAATAGTTAAGTATCACATCGTTGCGTACATGGTTTCCAATAGATATGAAGATTATAATGCCATTTACAGTAATTTGATATGCGAAACCATTTAAATTTCGAGTATTCCTGTGAATATTGAGAGTATTTCTGGGAATTATACTCGGTAGGTAATCAATCCCTTGTACACCCACTGCATAGTGATGAAATATGTATTTTAGGATTACGTATGTATGACTTCCTTTAACCTGATATAGACTGTAACTCCACGATTTCTCGAATTCGAAATAGAACGAGTTGAAGTTTAACTTTCAACAATCTTGGACAACCCTACAAGGAATCACCTTTTAAAGTTTGTCCTTATAGTCATTAGCATTCTGTATATTTCATGTTTTTGTGTCAGAATTCAGTTTCACATAGTTTTTGGATGTCGTTTCCGAACATCCTGTGTGGGCCGCGGTGGCTCAGTGGTACAGCGTTCACCTCTAGTGCTTGGGGTCCCGGGTTCGATTCCATCCCCCGCCAAGTGAACTTTGTGGTGGACAAACACCGTGTGCGTAGGTTTCCTCGGGGTTCTCCTGTTTCCTCCCACTTTCTTCATTACACCATTTCATTCATCTCTCATCTTCACCGTCTCCTCTAGCCTAACCGGCATAATCGTGGGACGTAAAACTCAAAGATTTCATTTCATTTTTCCAAACACCGTGTATATACTTCATTATAACTATGACACTTTAGAATTTGTACAGAGAACTTGTTTGATCTTCCCCAGTCGGTCTTGTCTGCAAAACTGTTATTTTTTGTGCCACTTGGTTTGATTTTTCTTGTAGAATATACGAACCTACTTCAATATTCTTGTTCTTCTCAACACTGAATATAGGAAGGAAGGATGTTTTTTCCCTAACCATTAGCTGACAGGCGAAAATTCTATTTCTAACCATCTTTCACCTTTAGTTCTAAACAATATATATATACATATTACTTTTTTTCTGTATTATGGTTTGTCGATTCACAGTTTCAAGCATATACTTCGTCGTAGAAATGCTTGGAAGCTCTCAAATCTCAACTTTTCCATAAGTACCTCCAGAGTTGACAGTTTCTAGCAATATATATATATATGCAAGATGAAGGTGCACCAGGTATGACGTATAGTAGATGTGCTTTGGAGTAATTTATCATCGCCACTTCTGTTACTCTCTCTTCTTTCTTTTCTCTCTGTTTTTCTCTTTGAATGAATGAAGGAAAGTGTTCCCAGTGGAAGGAAGAAGAGAAATAAGGAGAAACGAGAAGAAGGGGTTAGAAGAAAGCAAAAAGCTAAGCAACAGGGTTGCCATCCTTTGAAACAAGAAATATCGTACCCAATTTTCAATTATATTGTTTTCAATATAATTTTGTTAATGAACTGTAATGAGACCAAAACCTGACGAAAATTAACAAAAACAACAACAAGAAGGTATTACGATAATTGTATTCTCAAATATTTAAATAAAATAACAGTATATGGGTTTATGTAGGAAAGTTGTGAATTAAGATAGATTCAAACACGTAAATCAAGCTTAAATTTATGGATTCGAAGTTGTAGTAACTAAGTTAACATTGCGTTTATCTCATTTATTTATTTTTAAACATTAATGCCTCTGAATGTATTAACTTCTGAATTTTAATAAATTGCTATATATGGCTGATTACACTGCTCAACAAGAAATTCTTTATCTTAATGTTTTTACATTTACCGAATGATTTTGACGTGCTAATTACGAATCTGGTATTAGGTTTCCTCAAATGTCGATTGTTTGGAAGGAATTTCACAAAATCGTCTTTGTTCAAGAACGCCATTTAAGAAGAAGAATTTCAGCCTTTACTTCGGTTGTCCATAGATGACAACACCGAACAAACTCTTGTGGATTAATTAGTAAGTTCCGTTTCGGAGCATATGCATTCTATGATTTCAAATTCTGAATACAGCATTTATTTTGAATGAAAATAACTGTATAGAAAAATATAATATCTTATTTTTCCCCTTACTTTGACAAAAAATATTAACTTTTACTTAAGTAAAGTAAGTAAATTTCTACATGACTCCACTTGGATAGCCAGTTCATATAGTATTGAGTAACTGTAGTGGTAACTATATTAGTGGCATTTGATTTAATTTCACTAGGTGTTGTGTGGAAGATAAAATGTCTACAAGTAGGCATTGTAAAATGTCAGCAGACTCATTTTGTTATGTTTGTGGATATTACATAAACCCAAACAACTTAAACATAACATTGTACCTGGAACAAAACTCTGTGTTGCATATGAAGCTTACTTTCGAGTGCCCGTAGGTGATCAAGACAAACATAGGGCTCCGCATGTGTGTTCCGGTAGTTCCCGCTCTACATTAGAAGGTTGGTTACGGGGAACCAGAAATTGTATGCCATTTGCTATTCCTCGAATTTGGAGAGAGCCTACTAATCACCATAATGATTGCTACTTCTGATCAGTTGACGGAAAACACTATAAAAACAGAAAGAATAGGAGAAAAATAGAATGCCCCAGTTTATCTTCATCCATTGCTCCAGTTCCACACAGTAACGAACTTCCTGTACCCTAACCACCAGAGATATTGTCATCGGAAGGAAAGCCAGAGGAATCTTCCGATCTTGATATTAGTTTTTCGCATGAAACCAGGAAAAGGAACCACATTTGCTTAATCAGCAAGAACTTGATGACTTTATAAGAAATTTAGATCTTTCTAAATCAAAGGCAGAACTTCTTGCTTCATGTTTAAATGAGTGGAATTGTCTCCTTCCAACATGTAAAATATCAAAATATAGGAAAAAGCATAAGACGTTTTCACAATTCTTCAAAATGGAAGGAAGTTTGTGTTATTGTCATGACGTTAGTGGTTTATTTGAAGCTATCGGTTTCCCACATCAATCAGAGGAGTGGCGTCTTTTCATAGACAGTTCATCTAGAAGTTTGAATGCAGTTCTTCTGCACAATTGAAATGTGAATCCTTCTATACCAGTTGCACACTCAGTCCACATGAAGGAAGACTTCGAAAACGTGAAATTATTGTGGGAAATGATTGAGTACCAAAAATATAATTGGAATATTTGTGGAGATTTTAGGATGATCGGTTTCCTTCTAGGTTTGCAGAGTGGCTGTATTAAATATTGCCTTTGCCTTTGGGATAGCAGAGCTACTGACCGTCACTCAAGGGGTGGCCAGAAAGGAAACATTTACTTCCTGGCACTCACAATGTCATACATGAACCTTTAATTAGGACTTGTAAAACAGTTTGTTAGAGCATTAGATCCACATTCTGCAGATCTTTCTTACATAAGACAAATATTTCCACAGTAAACTGACGCGAAAATCACAGCGGCGTATTTACTGGCCCACAGATACGTGTGATGCTTTAGTCTGAAAAACTTCAGAATAGAATGACTCTAGAGGAAAGAAGTGCTTGGAAAGCTTTTAGGGCGGTAGTGCAAGTTTTCTTGGTAAAAATAGGAGTGAAAATTACAGGGAGTTAATAGATTCTTTGATTGACTTACATCGCAATTTGGGTTGTAGAATGTTGTTGAAATTGCATTTTTTGTTTTCCCATCTTGATTTTTTCCGTCCAAATTTAGAAGATGTGAGTGAAGAACATGGTGAACGCTTTCATCAAGACAATAAAGAAATTGAAAGAAGATACCAAGGGCGGTGGGACACCGCGATGATGGGAGATCACATTTGGACATTGATTTCTGATGACAAATCAACTTCGCACAAGCGAAAAAGCAAGCATACACATTTTTAAAATGTTCTGCATTATGTGCTTGTAGTGAAAGTGGATATATTTTTGCTAAGTTTTTTATTTTGTGCGCTATGTTCATACTCCATAGTGATAAGTTAATTCTGCATAATTTCTTCATTGAAGCATATTGTAAGATAGCAATTAGCTCTAAATTTCTCGATAAAAATCAAAACCGGGCCAAAACTGCTGCTTATATAGACTAGCCATTTAATATTCACTTCTGCGTACGAAAAGTGTTAGAAATGTAATATATTTTAGTTAAAAATAGAGGTTAGGAACTATTATATTACACGGAAATGAAAAATGACTTTTTTCATTTTTCTTTGTCAAGTTCCAGTTGATTTCATAACCATATTTCTAATTTTCTTCCCAACATTTTGTGTCGTCTCGTGAATACCAATTTAAAACTTACAAAATCAATTTCTGATCAAAAAAATATCTGATGTAATTTGACTAACTGTACAAACAGGGTTACCAACTCCAGAAATAAAAAAAAATACTTAATTTTTAGGAAAAATTAAGAATTTTCTCAAAATTTGTTGAATAAATTTTCTTTCGCATGTAATGTTGCAAATAAACTTACACATTTTAAAAGCCTGTTCCTTTGCTTAAAAAGCAAGGCATAACCGGTTGCGTTAGGGCAAATGGTTTCTTAGTTATTACCCTTTAACGAAAAATGGAGGAAAACTTCGACAAATTACCCGATTTCTAAGGGTTAAAGACGAATTTTAAGGCGATTTTTGACATTTCGGAAAAACTAATGTTATGCATGTTATTAGTACGACCCAACGACATTTAAAAAAGAAATAAAATCAGATAAACATAAAGTTGGTCAAAATTTGTTACCCAGTGTTATTATCGTATCTAGCACTATAAATAAACCTTATTACGGCCGCAGTAGCTCAGTGGTAGAGCGTTCACCCTTGTGCGTGAGGTCTCTGGTTCGATATCAGCTTGTGACAAATGGGTGTAGTGGAGGACAAACACCGTGTGCGTGGGTTTTCTTGGAGTTCTAGTGTTTCTTCAAAATTTCTTCATTGCACCATTTCATTCATTTTTATTATCACAGTCTTCCTCAGAATTGATGTATAATTGTGGCACGTTAAACTAAAATTTAGTTTGATTTCAAACCATTATTATTAATAATAGATCTAATAATATTAATACACAATAGCTCAATTTTAGAAAGATCATCTCATGCGAAAAGTTCTTGACTCTCTACCAGGCCAAGGAAGTTTGCTGTAGACCACATCAGACTCGCGAGTTTTATTGGGTTCTTCCCATTTTACCTTAGTATCTTCATTCTATCAATTGTTCCATTATCTTTCAATTTCAATTATCATCCATCTTCTTTAGTCTATAGAAATTAAACATATGATGTTAAATCAGTGGCGGCTCTTGAGGAAAATCATATCGGAAAAAAATATCACTAAAGGCTAAGAGAAGAAGACTAAATTCAAAGTTTAATTTAATGTTTGAGTTTTGCTGGAGATAAAAAGTTATGATCAACTATATACCATATATTCAAATAGATACTTTCATGCACGGTTATGGCATCGGCTATGGAAGTAATCAAAATAAACTCTGCTAAAATAGTAAAGAAGATTACTGAATACACATTTATGGATAAATTGGCTTACGGTATAAGAAGCATTAGGAATATATAAATATTTTCGCATAGATGATTGTGTACCTCTTAAGTTCTACATGTTTTGAGAGTAACATATTAGTGTTACGAGAAACGCACATTTATGAATTAATGGGATGTGGATACCTGTCGTTAAAGTCATCGTTATCTATGAAGATATTAACGTATTGACTCCATTTAGTCACCGTTAAAGTCACTGTTATCCATAAAGAGATTAACGGATTGATTGCATTGGTCATCTTTATCCGTGAAAATAACGGATTGACTCCATTTAGCTATGGTTCAAGTCACTGTTATCCATGAAGATAATAGCAGATTGACTCCATTTAACCACCGTTAAAATCACTGTTATCCGTGAAGACAGTAACGGATTGACTCCATTTAGCCACAGTTAAAGTCACCGTTATCCGTGAAGATAACAAATTGACTCCATTTAGCCACTGTTCATATCACCGTTATCCATAGAGAGATTAACGGATTGATTCCATTTAGTTACCGTTATTCGTGAAGATAATAGCGGATTGACTCCATTTAGCTATGGTTGAAGTCACTGTTATGATGAAGATAATAGCAGATTGACTGCATTTAAACACCGTTATCCGTGAAGATAGTAACGGATTGACTCCATTCATCCACCGTTAAAATCACCGTTATCTGTGAAAATAGTAACAGATTGAGTCAATTTAGCTACCGTTGTCTGTGACGATATTAAGGGATTGACTCCATTTAGTCACCGTTATCCGTGAAAATATTAACGGATTGAGTCTATTTAGCCACCGTTAAAATCATCGTTTTCCGTGAAGATATATTAATGGATTGACTTCATTAATCAACTCGGCTAGACAGTCTATTGCAAGTTAGAATTAAAATGTCCCTTTCGTTCAAGAGTTAAAGAAAAACCCATTAGCGTGATCCTAAAAATAACATGAGAGGAATGGCTAAGCAAAACGAAGGAAAGGTAAGAAGTTGGAAAATAAATCATTACATTAAAGGGAGGAGTTCGTATACTAAAAAAAATGAATGGCCAATACGAATGAATTGCGAAGGTTAAAAACAATAATAAAAGAAGAAATACGGAACAAAAACATTGTAAAGAATGTGACGTAATAAAAGACAAAAGAATATGGGACGAGTACTTTTATCATATGGAAGAAATATAATCAAAACCAAACATTAAAAAATAGCTTATTCTTAAAATATCGGAAACAAACAGAATAATATTATTTTCTCGATTTTGATCACCAAAGTGGATCGTCTTGGAAGTACTTTTGTAGTGTTTCACAACTGTCTATTTCGAAATAAATTCTTGATCAAAATATTATCCAACTCCACTGTTTGAAGGTTTAATTTTAAGAGATCCTGTGGTAACTTTAATGTGTTGCATAAAATATTGTAATGATTTTGGTAGAGTCAATAATGGACCGAGGTTTATCCCCTTCACCAATTCACTATAACATTTGTTAAATACAAAACGTCTTTGATTACAAAGAGTAAAATAGTGTTTTCTCTTGTTAATGTACAAGTAAAAGGAGAATAGGTGTTTTGCACGGTGCCCCTTCTGTCAAGGCAGTCTCCAAGGCACCTGCTGGTTCTGGTGAGTCTTGAAGCATAGCCCACTCAGCTCAAGGCAGCTTCGCGAGACTTGGTTGTAGAAAGGACCCCTAGTCCAGTGCGAACTCGGAAAGGATAGGTGTACCCCTAGTTCAGTGCTACCTCAGGGCGGTGTAGGTGATTTGATCAGTTGGACGACTGATGCTGGGTCACTCGGTGGTCCTCCTTTTATTTGTTCTCTTCGGGTCCTTCCGTGAGGTTCGTCTTCTTTCGGCATTCCTCGGTGTCCTTCGTGTCGGCTTCTTGTCTGCTGGGTTGTTTATAATCAATAGCACGTGTTGACACGTGCGTCTGTCGTGATGTGGGTATTCTTGTAATATAAAATCAACATAACCGTAATTTTTTAAAAACCAATTAAATTGAATTATAAAAACATGAGTAGTACCTTATACTTCTAGAATGCACTATTATAAGAAAAGGTTAAACCTAAAATTGTTTTCATCTAACATCTGGACCAGAATTAATGTTATATTCGTCTTCTTCCTTAAAGTAATAGCATTTTCTTTATCATATGAGGAAGTCATAAGTATCCCTATACGTAAGTATGCAAACTAAAGTTGCGAGATTTGATTTACCGTCAAAAACATATGATTGGTCTACTAAATAATTCCTACTAGAACACGTATATGCATGCTATTACAATGGACGTCTTACAGTTGTTGTCGTGTGAGTGACGTTGATTGACAATCAACCAGTCAAATTAGGTCCTAAAATGGATGGAACATATTCAAAAAGCATGAAACATTAACATAAATGTCAATGAAAAATCAATGAATAACAAATACAGATAATTCCTCCACTTATCTCAAAAACAAAAAAAGGGAGATGGCTGAAAGTCAGCTTAAATATAGAAAAGGACTATGTAAATTCTATATTCCAAAAGAAATTTGTAATAAAATGGATGGAACATATAAAAAAACACGAAACATCAACATTAATGCCAATTAAAAAGAAATAATTCCTATACATATATACATATATACAATTATTTTCACTAATAAAATTACACTTCGCTTTTTCACTACACTATAGCCCTTTATCACTTATATATATATATATATATATATATATATATATATATATATATATATATATATATATATCTGGTAGCTTATATTTGGGATTTACCTATAGATATTTTTCTCACAGCGTTAATGCACATGGGGATTATTACTGTGGGAGTAACATTGGGATGATCCACCGAAGTAGTATGGTTGCTGCTCCAGAAAATCCTTAGAGGTCGACGTTAGTCTTCAGCAAAAATATATAGTCATCAAAATGGAATGGTAATGTTGGAAGGCGCGTTTATAATTAAGACGCACTAGGTATATGAACCTGGTATTTCACTGATTCAAGCTAGCCATAACTAGGTTCTTGACTGGCTAATAACGTATACCCCTTTACACAACATTATACTTGATGTCCGATGCAACGTACGTGGTTGCTGCTCACAGTTACGGAGTAAGACTCTTCGAACTCAGAGGTTCGAGATACGAGCTGCACTGATCGCCTGATCAATGTCGGCGGCAGTTCATTCCAAAAAAACATTGAGGTTAAATCAAATGTATGAACATGCAAATAGAATATAAAAAAGAATTAACGTTAATTTTAGTCCACTGGCCATGACCCACAAGACATTGCGATAACTTGATTGTGGGAACGTTTAGATAACGAACTGGTAAAGCGATGTGGTTGTCGTCGTTCTGGCGCTCAGACACCTGGTGTGCTCTGGGTCGCAGTATTTCTATAAATGATTGGGAGATACACTTAATTCAGTCCCAAATAACCATAGAACATACTCTTTACATATTAATAAGTCAGGGAGAAACACTGAGAACCTTCGTCGCTCACTAAAATGTTCTCACCACAAAGCAAAATTTTAAATACGTATATATACGTATAAACGATGAAAGACTTCTTTGTCCTGTTGTGTGGGAAGAAAAGAAGTTCCCATTGAAGAATTTATTGCGTCGCAGAATAATGTATAAATCGAAAAATAATTACTGTTTTTACGAAATATACAGAGCGTCCACAAAAATACTCTTATAACCTGGTGACGGTTATAATTACAAAGACATAGTGAAGAGCTTAGAAATGGTGTATAGCACGGAAGGTAAACATGGATAGAACATTGTTAAAAGTCAAATTGTTTAAGTAAAATCAATAATAATGATAAAGTATACGTATCTTCTTCGAATTACCCAAGACGCCCCACGCGGAAGTTATGTACTTGAAATATCTTTATTTAGCACGAAACGTGACTTTTGACCTGATCACATGACAGAGTCTGCTGCTTATGGAAAACCGGATACGCCCTTTCCCCCCCCCCCACATTATTATGGATACATCATATTCTAGATTTTGCGCTGTAAATAGTGTTGTTCACGAGACGAGATGAGGCGAGATATAAGGTTTTCTCGTCTCATCTATGCCCTGATTTTTCTCTTAATTTCATCTAGAAGTTATCAGAATTTTTTAGTGTCACGAGAGGAGAACAAAGAGTGTGATATAACAATAGTTAAACCATATTTATCATTTAAGTATATATTGTATAATCACTTGAGTATCTTTAAACGTTAACTAACGCTCTTAATTGTGTTCGTACAATTACTTTATCAATTTGTAGCTTTTTTTAAACAATGAATCATGTAAAATCAAAACTGTTTGAAATTTAAGACTTGGGTAAATTAGTATTACCCACGATACTTCGCAATTTTTTGGTCTTGTCTCGTCGAAATTGAGTCGAGAATTGTCATATATCTCGTCTTGTCTCGTGGACAACACTAGCTGTAAACAAGACAAGTTAAGTTTCGCGCACTCCAAGTCCAACAGTAATTTCTTACATATTAAAGCAAAAAGTTACTAAATGGTATGATCAGGATAAGGGTTTAACCTTGGGTAATCTTGCTTGCTCTCTTATGGTGAAAGTACACAATCTTGAAATGGAGGCAGGTTGAAGGATCAAGATGTATGTAATGTTGGGAATCAAAACAAGGACAGGACGTTGTTTAAGATTTAAAGCAAATAACAGATGTGAAGCTTAAATAAAATCTTTCGTTTAATCATACATGTTTATGCCCTTTAGGCTAAGAAAGTCGAACGATTAATGAAAGTTAATGATTATTAGGAATATGGCAATTTATACCGTTTATCAAACATCGTCAGAGTCATCAAGTCTAGGAGGTCATGTAACCAGAATGGAAGGATGGTAGGAACGCTTTCAAAGTTCAATCGGAAAACGGCAACTAGGAAGATCTAGGTGCAGATGGGAGGACAATATTAAAATGGATCTCGCAGAAATAGGAATACAAAGTAGAAGCTGGGTCCAGTTAGCTAAGGACAGAAGTCAAGGAAGAGCTTTTGTGAACGCAGCATAGAACCTTCGGGTTTTGTAGGTCATAGAGTGGACAATGAGATTACCTGGGGAACAGAGATCAAGAAACATGACGCTGTTTACCATAAATCACATGGTTTGTGATCGAATCAGACACTCCTCGCACCAGAGGCGAACTCTCCCCATGAACGTGAGATGGAACGAGTGCGAGGATCAAAGAAACTAAGGTTGAATGAAAGTAATGACAGAAAGTTAGGTGATCTTTGGCGAATAATGGGTTAAAGTAAGGCCACGTATCTACTGCTGTACTTAACTCTGATTTGACAACATAAGCAATATTTCATCATTAGTCACAACCACTATTATTATTCTTTGTCAATTCACTCCCACACTTTTTACTCTGTTGTAAATACTTAGGGGAGAAGAAAAATAATAAATCTCTCACTATGATGTTAGAAAAATACAATAATTTGTTTGTTAGATCCCCCGTCAACACCGACATTTTCCAGAATGAAACTTTTGCCTAATGAAACATGATTATCGGATTGATTTGGAGTTTAGAGTATCTTTCATCAGCAAGGGTTATATAAGACGTGGACCTACAGTTTAATGTGAGATCCGAACTACATATGCTCTCACTGGGAATCAAATCCAAATATAGAAGACACATTACAGTAAATTGTAAGAACGTAAAAGGAAACAGATGCCCAGGAAAACTTACCGATATGATATTGTTCATTACAAATTCGCAAATGGGGATTTTAGCTAAGAACTCTGCACACCTAAGGTGATCTTAATTTCACTGTGACACCATGTCAAATCCTTTCCACAAGACTATACACAGTAAGACGTTGACTTAGAGCTAAGATGATCAACTTTTTCAATATCGGTATATTTATCTGTTTATTAGCCTTCCTAAAGGAATCATGAAACAATAACAAGGATCTGTACAGACCACCCCAGGTTATCTCTTGCGATTTACTGGTCGGCTGATAAACCGCGGCTCACGCTTTGACCACCCTTGACCTAGAGAATCACATTGGAGTGTCACTGGCTCAGTAGTAAAAAGAGCGCTTACCTCAAGTTCGAGTGCTCCCTGGTGCGATTCCAGCTATATGAGTGATGTGGTGAGCAACATCGTGTCGCGGACTTTTCTCGGAGTTTTCCCGTTTCCCCACATTATCACTCCACCATTCTAATACTAAAATATTTAATTTCAATTTTGGAGCTTTGCATGGGGTCCGAATCGCATATACTTTCAGTGCAAGTAAAACCTGATCTCCAGCACTGAAGACAAGAATTGTACAATTTAACAAGAAGAAATATCCTATAAATCAGTGCTTGTCAAAGATGTTGGCAACACTGTGTACTAAGGAAAACACGAGAAAAGACTATGAAATAAAAAAAATTAAAAAAACTTAGAACCGTTTTTCAGAAACGGAAACATGTATACTTTTTGGTGGCAAAAGGGGGACGCTACGTAGAGGGATGAGATGAAAAGACTATTTATGATGGAGATGGTTTAAGTGTGGTGGTGGTGGTTGGTGGAAATGCTCTGAAAAGCTGGAGAGGAGGACACAAGAGGTGATGAAATGTGGGATTCTAAGTGTAGTTGGCAGTCCTCTAACTTTTTTTCTTTTTATTTCTTTAAGTATTCTAGCGAGAGAAGCTTGATTGATATGAAGTGGTTCATCTTGAAGATTTCTGAGTTGGCAATTTTTCACTCCTCTTCTACACAACTACGTACGTGGGTTCTTTTCTTTTCTTTCCTTTAGTTCTTTCCTTCTTCTTTATTGTTTTCTGCCTCCATTAGCATTTTTAAAGCAATTTATTTAAAATCGCCTAAAACATCTAGAAAAGTACCACCCACAAGAGCCATATATATTGTGGAGAACTTCTTCGGTGACACTTTCTTTTTCATTCACTTATTCTTTCTCCCCCTCTCTTTTTCTCTCTCTTTCTCTCTGCCTGTACCATATCTTCTTTCTTTTTATAATTCAGCAAACAATTTTTTGTTGTAAATTATTATAATTTAGCGTTTATCCTCTCAAGTTTATAACTAGAGACAGAACTCGCGCGTGAAAATCAATCTTACCGATAACGGTACGAATTAGTTCAAATTAGTGCGAATTGCAGAACGATTTCTATACAATATTGTGTGAGAATGGGGACATTGAGATATGTATGTTTCTTTGTCAGATATTCAAGGATCGGCGGCCGTGTAGCAGTGCCGAATTCTGTGTAATTATGGGATTCCGTTGACGTATATATGTTTCTTCGTCAGATATTCAAGGATCGGCGGCCGTGTAGCAGTGCCGAATTCTGTGTAACTGTGGGATTCCGTTCAAGTATGTGGTTTCTTCGTCAGATAGATCCTGGGGAAGCAAGAAAAATTTAGGGTCCTCGGACTCCTCAGGATCGGCGCCTTTGGTATGAATTCGTAATTGCCAAGAGTCATATATTAGAATTATAGCCATTTCTGCACTGTGTCTTAGTCTTTCGTAATTGGATAATTAGGAACATACAAATGCAGTAATCCTCTGCTTCTAAGTTAGCTCTTGAGGGGTTATAATCTGGTATGTTTAGACACAATATACTACAAAATACTCTAAAGATATAGGTTATTAATGATATTCAATTTTGACATAAATTGTTCCGAGGGTTTGGGAGATCAATTAGTTGGCGTTTAGCTTCCATTTTCAACACCCATGCTATATGAAACATGGATCTACAACTTAAGGTTAAATCCGAATATGTATAAAGCGTTTAAGTTTCACCATTTTAACACTGGGAATCGAATCCAGCACCCCATACATCAAAGACGCGCGCGCTAGTCGTAGACAAGTGGGAAGTGCTCTTTCATAGGAGTGCCATGATATTAAGTTTGATTAAGGCGAATGCAAATTTGCCGTAGATATGTCTGGTTACAAAGTGTGTTCGTTTTACTTGTAACCATTTTACTAATAACTGTATAGTAAGTTACAAGTCAAGTAAGTTGACTTTCAATAACGATTTTGTTTCTAAAAACAAAAGTTCAGGGAAACACTACTTTTTAATTGTAAAAAAAAAAAAAAAAAAAAAAAAAAATAGAAGATTTATCTCCCGTAAACTGCTCAGTTAAGACCGAAAAGTGCAAAATGGAACACGAGCTTTCTCCACAGTATATTTCCTGTGTACACTGTTACCAGTGTTGTTTATGACTGTGGCATACGTTCTCTTGTCATAAAAGAGAAGCAAGAAAAGGGAGAATGAGGAGAGTGGGGGAACAAAGGGATAAAGTGAGACATTTTAAGCCAAAAGAAGAGTTTAAAAGACTACAGTAAAAGTTGAGATTTTTGAGAAGACCGAGTCTCTACGCAACTGCACTTACTTGACATATTATTCCAGAAACACTACGGCAGCTGTTAGTACTAAAGTTTCAACAGAACTTTTGTGAACATTTTAGGATGTTTTTTTAAAAGACGAACAAGTATCAAACATTGTCTCTTTCTCTCTCTCTCTGTCTAAATGTTTCCACAAGACTCCTGTTTTCATTGGACTTCTTTAAGCGCCACCGTACCAACATATGAGTGGTAACCAAAATACCTTTGATAACCCATTCAAACCTATAACTGTAGGGTGAGATACTCACATTACTCAAAGTAGTGAGTTTCACCCTTGATTTTCAGTTTACTTAAATCGTTTTATTTTGACCATTTCCTTTTTACAGACAGCTATTTTCGGAAATATACAGATAGCTAGAAGGTTTTTTTTAAAAAGAAGAAGAATACTAAACACTTAAACTTTGTTTACTGAAAATCGAACAAATGTGTAAGAAACCGAGAAATAAAGAACTTTATCTCACGAGTATTTGCTAAACTTCCTGTACAGTCTTCTTTTATAACTTCATAGCTTCGAGGCTATTTTTAAGAACATGTTCGAAACCACACCTGTTCCATTTTCTTTATTTTTTTGCCATTCAGATCAAGTAGTTAGGACAAGTAAGGAAGTTACTTGAATAAATCCACATCTGTTCCGTTTTATACTTACTCATTCTCTTCATTCCTTTGCCATTTAATTCAGGTAGTTAGAACAAGTGAGGAGGTTACTTGAATAAATCCAGATCTATTTCGTTTTGTACTTTCTCATTCTCTTCATTTCTTTGTCATTTAATTCAAGTAGTTAAGACAAGTAAGAAAGCTACTTGCTTAAATCCACATCTGTTCCGTTTTGTATTTTCTTATTCTCTTAATTTCTTTTCCGATCAATTCAAGTAATTAGGACAAGTGAGGAAACTACTTGAATACGTCCTCATCTGTTCCGTTTTGTACTCATTCTCTTCATCTTTGCCATCCAATTCAAGTAGTTGGGACAAGTGAGGAAAATATTTGAATCAATTCACATCTGTTCCGTTTTGTGCTTTCTCATTCTCTTCATTTTGTTGACATTCTATTCAGGTATTGAGAACAGGCGGGTATGGTACTTAAACAAAGAAATAACAGTTTATTGAGGCTCAAGAGAACAAGAAACAATAATATTGGGGACAGGTACACTAAGAATACATCAGCCTTTGACTTCAAGAAATCAACTCGCTTGAGGCTTTCCATGCTCACTATTACTGTTATTATTCATGTTTAAATTAATGAATCATATCCTCAATTTGGCCTTTAGAAGTTGGAAGTTTCAAATTCATCATTAATTTAATCTCATTAACTGCTTTTTGACTCCTTGTCAAAATGAAAAATTCTGCATTTCTCCAATCAGCAACCGAACCAGTGGCCAGTAGTGATAAGTATATTGCAACGTGGTCCTTCGTAGCTGAGAGATTTGATGTTAATCTTTCATTATATGGGGACTGTTGACCACACTCAGATAATTGAAATACTAAATTAATTACTTCTAAAAGCCAAATGAAACAAGGAATATAAGATCGAGCTACATTCCAAACTGTTGCTGAGGTCAGTTGGTGTTATATAAAAAACGTATTCCCATATTTAACCAATAGAGGTGTTATTGTGATGTGAAATGTAGACGAATATATACGTAAGTCGTACTTACACTCTAATTTATCAGTACTAGTCAAATGGAAAAATTTTACCCACCACTATCTCTATAGCTGATGATGAGTGTTACTTGTATCCCTGCTCTTAAATGACTCTCTCAACTTTTCACACTGACCGTTCCTCAAATGCTCTCTTCCTGTAATGATGGCTTCATGTTTTTCTCCTGCGTAATTGCAGAATTTTTTCTCGGTTTCGTTATTTACAGGAAATGAAGCAAGTGAATAATTATTTTCCTTGACCAAATTTATATCTTGTTCCAATACTAATTAATGGAATACTTGAGAACTTAACTGTCTATTTTCGCCTCAAATTGACAATATAATTCATTAACAATAGATCATTTCAATCATTGTTATTCATTAATTCAACTTGTTTCTTCATTAATTCTGACCACCACTAATAAGCGTAAAGTACGGGACAAAAATAAACGACCAAAATCGTCATTAAGACTAATGATGATTTTGGTCGTTAATTTTTATTTATTTATTTTTTATTTTTATTTTTATTTATTTATTTATTTATTTTTATTTATTTATTTATTTTTGTTCCGTACTTTTACTAATCAATGGAATCCTCGAGAGCTTAGTTGTCTATTCACACCACCAATAAATAATTTCATATCTACATTCCTTCAGTTCCATTTTTTTTTTCGGTTCACTAGAGTAGGTTTGTTTTCACTTGGCACGCTTCCCGACTAAACGATGGATCTGTCTGCAATACGTTGTTGCCATGCCACGGTTAAGTTGAGTTACAATAAGCTAAGAAACAGTAAAATGCCACACCACTCAGAAATCACTGTAACACACTTGTTGACATGTGGCAACTAAGCACTTCCAATACCCGCCAAATAGAAATGACCTCATTTGATGGGCTGGCTGACAACTAACGTCACCTATACGACAAAGCCAATAAGACGTCTATTGGGATAAAAACGTTCACGTGAGTGCTAGCAGAAAATAGTTTAAAGGCCAACCAAGTGCACTGGCGCGAAGTGTGCCACGAGAAAACAAACGTACTGTAGTTCTGGCCAAGAACTGTAAGTGTAATAATGAATGGAATGTTCGAGAGTTTAGTTGTCTATTTACGTTACCAACAAATAACATCATACGTTAATGATGGTTCCCTTTTGCATTTCCACTACTTTTAGCCAACAACAGCAAGCGTTGATAATCGACGGAACTCTTTAGATGTCTATTCACGACACCAACAAACAGTTTAATTCATTAACAATTGGTCCCTTTAATCCCATTTCTTATTCACTGTCTGATAGTGCGAAGTCTGATAATCTATAGGGTACTTGAGAGTTTACTTGTCTATTCACACAACCAACAATGAGTGTATTTAGATTGTATCCTTTAAGCAAATTTTTTCTTCACTGATTCTGCACAACAATAGAATACTCAAGAACTTAGTTGTCTATTCACGCCAGCAATAAATAATATCATCCATCAACAGTGATAAGTTCGTTTTTATCTCTTCACTGCTTCTAGTCAATAACGAAACAATCATAAGCGTGCGATGGAATTCTCGAGGGCTTAGTTGTCTATTCATGCCACCAATAAATAATTTAATTTATTAACCACTACCAGAATGTCCGTTCTTCGCACGGGGAGAATAGTTCCATTTGGACATAAAGGGCACCAAAACTGGCATTAGTCAACTTAAGGACCCCAAAAACTCTGAATTCGATACTACTATCGATCGTTTTCATTTTTTTATTTTTATTTATTTATTTATTTATTTTTTTACATATTACCATCTCCCAGTAGAAGTATTAATGGGGGTTGAATTTGGATTTAAACGGAATCGGAAATGTAACTATTCTTCTCGGCGACACCGAAAGCTATGGATTCAACACTAATACCAGTCATTTTTGATTTAAAACATATCCCTACCCTAAATTGCGGGGCTGAATTTGGATTTAAACGGCATCGAAGGTGTCACTGTTCATCTCAGCGACCTCAAAAACTGTGAATTCGACACTAATATCGGTCATTTTCTATCATTTTTAAATACATTCCCCTCCCCATTCCCTAAATTGCATCGTCAAAGGTAAAATGATAAAGATCATTTCAGTTCTCAACCTCATCTATGTTGAAAATTTTTATCGAGATCGGTCGGGTGGTTTAAGAGTTATAAGTTCTATACATAGTCAATTTCATTTTTATTTATAGAAATAGATTGATACCTTTAATTCATTTTGTTTGTTTGTTTGTTTATCGGTTCTCGTCAACAGTGATAAGCATGATAATCTGTAGAATACTTGAGAGGTTACTTGCCTATCCACGCAATCACCAAATAATGTAATCACATTTTTTTTTTCATTGAATCCTGCCAATAATGATATGAGTGCTAATCAACAGAATACTTGAGTGCTTAGTTTCTATTCACACCGGCATTTGAATAATATCACTTATTACCAATGGATATTTTCAATCACTTTCTTTAACTTTACTTTCTCCTCTACAGTCATCAATAAGTTTATAAATGTTTTCCTTTTGCTGTTGAACCAGTATGTATATGTTTCCAGTTTGGTTAAGTAGTTAGCGCCCTCACTTTTGAAACGAGGAAATGTAAAACTCGTGGTAGGAACTTAACCCTTTGACTACCAATGGGATATACATGTATCTCATGCTAATCATTCAAATATCGTTTTGTTTTCCTTTTTTTTTGAAAATTCTAAAAAAAAATATATGTTGTTCTCCCATCGGGTCAGATGTGACCAGGAGACTGTGTTTAATTCCCAAAACTGTGTACAGATGTCAGGAATATCCCACATTAAAGGAGTCGAATATATAAAAGAATGTTCACATTTAAAAAAATGGTAGTCAAATGGTTAAATATTTCTGATTTAGCTATAGGTACATGACTCACTTTAACCTTGATGCTAAAATAGGATAAGTCCTAAGAAAATAAATAAACTAAAGCGCAAAAATTCAATAAATAAGAAAGCGTCCTAGCAAATTCTAACTTTCTGAGTGATTGTTACAGCAATATTACCATGGAGTAGCGTCTCTAAGTTCTAAAGTCCTAAAAATTCCTGGATGAATCCTAAAATGTAGACCTTCTGCAGCTTAAGAGTTTCTTCACTTTAGATTTTGTGCAGTTGGATTATTTTTATGAACTGTGTAGCTTATACCTAATGCATTTTCTCAAATTTTGACTTTGTTTCTTTTAGGACTTTTGTTCTTTAGAACCAGTGATAGCAGTGGTGTATATTGGTTTGATGACTTGGGCTACCACTAACCTTACACCTGTACATTATTATTATTATTATTATTATTATTATTATTATTATTATTATTATTATTATTATTATTATTATTATTGCAGTTCAGTTTCCACGTCATTATACAGTCTTCAAAATAAGAAAGAAAAACTTACAATACACATTCCTTTTATCAAGTACATAAATATGATTTTCTCTTCACTAGCAAGACTTATCTTATTAGTATTACAGAAAAACGATCGTACATTTCTAATTTCATTTGTTGCATGGAGTATTCCTATATTTTGTATTGGATAGGTGTTAACACTACTCACCAGAGTGAATGGTAGTTGAGCAAGTAATAAAGAACGCGGATATAGGCGATTAGCAACGAAGGAGTCTCAGTCCCTAAGAGCGTTGGCAACAAATAATGAAACAAGTATTTATAGCAGCTATGTCAACTATCGCAAAATATTGTAAAACAAAATTTTCGTTACGTTGACGCAAATCGCTACCGAAGGAGGCTCAAGACATCCTAGACAATTCCCAGAGAACCCTAAAATGCAGTGTTATTACTCGTATAATTTCCCTTAGTTTTCGCTCACGCCCAAGAAACCGATTTCTCTAGAAGCAACTGGTGTTACCTGGCAGCCCGTACTTATGCTGTGGGGGTGATGGAGCGAAGGGAAATGCGCTGATTACATTATTATCGCTGCAGTAGGGTAACTAGACAAGTGGTTTCTGTTGTGTTGTCATATCGAATACCTCTTAAGAATGATTTTAGTGAATGATTTTAGTGAATGAGTTAGTGAATGATTTTAAATAATACAGTTCTCAGAAACTTGCATCATTCAAAGAGGACACTAAAGTATAAAATTATCAATATAATTTAGTTTATATTATAATAACTTTATTTTGTAATAATCTAGGAATATGGCCGATAGGCCCAGTAACCAACAAAATACGCCATTTTTGACATTAGATTAAATTTATCATATTTTAGGACTTCTTCAGTTTGGGACTTACACATGTGAGGATGTAGGCTTTTAAAATTTAGGACTCGTGCATATGAAAATGTACAGCTCAGAACTTCTACCCTACATGACTTGTGCATGTAGATGACTTTTTTCCAAAGCTTATGCATTTATGAACTTGAGCATATTATGAGCAAATAGGTGATTTTTTAGAAAGTCTGTAGCCTAATACTCTCGCATTTCTTCATGAATTGGCTTATCGTCTTTTAGGACTAGTGCACTTTAGTATCTGATTATTTTAGAACCTACAAGAATGGATGAATTTTAAGATTTCTATTTTTTAGAACTTGTGCATATGAGGATCTATACAGTTGATGACTTTTGCACTTACAACTTCTGCATGACCTCACGAGAGCTGGAGTGGGTCGTGGGTCAAGTAAGTCAAGTGAGTCAAGATTTATGAGTTGGTCTGTGATTCGTTGGTCAGCACTACGTGACCCATTGCGACCCACCACTACCACCCACAGTGACTCACTCTGACCTACCATGACCCATTCTGATCCACCGGCCTATTCTGCTCAGTGTATTCTAGACAACATCTTCTGAACATTAGTAATTTTTTCCACGTTTTGCTTTCAAAACCTACATTTTCTTCCTTTTTAATTTGTTTCTATGAGAAAAAAGAGCTTAAGGCATTTTTGGATATTGATATTTATAATTGTAATAATAGTAATAGGACTTTGGATTTCGAGACACAGCCTGTGCATTTTTCGAGGAGCTGACTACTGGACAAAATATTTTTTGAATCACCTCTAATAGATAAACTACTAGATAAAAAAAAAAGTGAATGTAACTATGTGTGCGTGATCATCACGGCCAAATGTCAAAACCAAATGAAATGACTTTTGGTATATAGTTACGCTTCAATCCCAACTGGAATGTTATCATATCGCTTTTATTATAATACATATTCTAAGGGGGGAGTAGGGATCCGATTTTTTGCTAAAAAATTTAGTATCTTATGAGTGGGTTACGATGGATGGTGATCGTGAGTCAGAGTGGGTTACGGTGGGTATTGGGACCAGTGGATCGAAAGTCACAGTGGGTGGTAGGTCAGTGGGTCGTGGGTCAAGTTTTCATTTCACTTGATCCTGGATCCCACCATTTCAAATTCGGAGCGAGTTTTATAATGGAGCAGTCCCAGGCTGGAATTCACCAAGTTGTTTTCCCAAATTTTCTTAGTTCTACTAGATGAATACTGAGATAGTTTCTTACGTATATACACAAGTCCTGGCAAGTCCTTCCCTGAAAACCGTTCTCACTTTCATTCTTAATGTTTGCAGTATAAAATGTTTCGAGAAGCATTCCCTCAAAATTCGTTAAGAAATTTTATAGAAATGCTAAACAAAGAAACCAAAAATGACCAACATGTTGTTTACTTACACATGTTCTTCGCCGTGTAGAAACAGGAGATCTATAAGCATGACTTTTATTTGTTTTCTGCTTTGAGGTTTCTTTCTTCAAAGAAAACAAACCAAAAAAGAAAGAAAGAAGATAACATTTAAAAAAAAGAGGAAAAAGAGCAACCCCTCATGGTCGACTTATTCTCCATTGTTGCAGCTCATTGGTCGGAGACTCACGGCAATATCACTCCGCCCTTCAACTAGATGAGATTTTCTTTTGCCCCGAAAATTACATCTCTCGGGGAAGTTTGTGTTGTTTTGACTGGCTTAAACTTCGTCTCCTGGGTGTCTTTTGTTAAGCGACGCATTCGTTTCGTTAAAGTTTTCGCTGGGAAGTAGTAAGAAGCATAATGGAAGGCAAGACAAGGAGACTTCTTCGTCTTTGGTTACAAGTTTATAAGAGCAGTGCCACCTACACCACAACAAATACAATGCATCCGAATGGGTTTCGGCCATCACTCTTGGAACTTCTTTATTGTCTTTTTGTGTTTCCTATTTCCTTCTCCAACCGTATCCTTTCTTACGGTGAAGCCTTTAGAAATATGATACTCTGAGGGTTTGATACTTTCATATACTCAAGAAAATGTATAGTTCTCGCATATGGCGTAAATTACAGAAATATTGCACTTTAGTACGGGGTCTACTTAATTTATTATAGGAAGTTATTGTATTCTAAGAACCTAATGGCTAGCGCCAGTACTTACCTTTGGTGTGCAATTTTCCGGTTCATTCTTGCAGAGGAAACAAAGAAATTGCTAATGTCGACTAGCATCATGGGCACCACTCCTTCTCCTTCGATTCAATTCGATTTTAGTTTACCGTTCCTTTCAGCAGTGAGACTATATGAGACGCGGACCTACAGCTTGACGTGGGATCCAAAACACGTGAGCTCCTGCCGGGAATCGAACCTGGGTCTTCCCACGCCAAATGCGCGTGCGCTAACAGCTTAGCCAGGAGGAAGCCCCCCTCTCCTGAAGTTTGCTTGGGTCTACGTATTTGTATTAAAATTATCATTAAAATCTTGTTAGATGATATCTGACAAACGTGAATGGGCACACCTAAAAGTTATACAGTAATCGACGCCACTGTCCTGCATGTGCGGGAAAGAAACAAAAACATAAATTTCAGATTAGAAATCCAACACCAACAGCGATTAGAGTTTCCTTTTACTTCAAAGTGATGATAGGACTGGAAGTAGTCTTGGAAAACTAAACTAAAAATATCATTTAAAATCTTGTAAAAGTCATCCTTAGAAAGAAAAAAAATCTAAAAAGTACAAATTGTAGTGAAGTTATACAAAGATCGTGACCGTTACCTGCGGTGATGATTTCAGGGACTGGCCTGGGACATCCTCCTGGGACACTTTTCCGTTTGAACTCAACCTTCATTAACAGTATTCTCGCAGTTCTACCCCCGTTCATTTAAAATACCTCGAAAGTAATGCTCGAGAAATTTCTCGTTTCGTCTCGTCCCGTCTCGACTCTCCTCTCGTTTGAGACGAGATCATAAATTTATCATCTTGTGCCTAACATTACCGGAGGAAACTTTCCGAAATCGTTACTGGTTACATGTAGAAAGATTTCTTTTTGAATGTTTGGTTGTTTGCTTCATTTGTGTATGCAAGGATAAAGAGTCCACACCAACAGTAAATTTAAGCTTAAAGCTTTTATGATATTCCCACGTTTTCAGGCTTCCAGAAACAATTGTGTTTATCTGTTGTATATAACTTTATCAGTCAGAGCTTATAGAACTTTAAATATGGATTTAGAGTTCCAATATTATGTTCAGTGGCTGCTCTTGAGCGAAGCCACATACGTAAATACAAAAAATCACTTCAAACTAAAGGAAAACCTTCTGTAATTAGTATACTACACAAGAATTAATACTTTAGGTAATCTCTTTTCTCTTAATTTGAAGCGGTCAAAGTTCAATTTCTGTCTTTGTGACTTTCCTCAAAAGCCGCACCTGAATAAGTTTCAGCGTTTCACTTCCATACTTATTCTCTACATTATCCAAAGTTATAGAAATCTATATAATCTTCATTTTGAATACTGATCCATATAGAGAACAAACGATACAAGGATAGTGAGAAAGGTTTCCTTGGTATCTGTTCGCTGATAAAGTACATAGGGAAAAGACTAGACTAGAAGATAAACGTTGTATTCAGAGTGAGATACGGAAATGGATGAGTTTAGGAACTTATGAATACTTCCCGCAGAAGTACCGCAAAAATACGTATGGTATGAATCAACACGCTGCGACTTGCCTTGAGGTACATTGAAATTATACCACTTTTCTCCAAATTTACCTTACTCCTTCCGAATTTACCATTGTTCCTCTAAATTTACCATTCTCCCCCTGAATTTACCATTCTCTCCCTAAATTTAAAATTCATCCTCAAATTTACCTTCTCTCCCCAAATTTACTATTCTTTCCCCAAAATTTACCATTCTCCCAAGAATTTACCTTTCTCTCCCTAAAGTGACCATTTTCCCCAAATTTAATGTTCTTTCCCCAAAATTTACCATTCTTTCTCCAGAAGTTATCATTCCCTTACCTAAATTTATAATTCTTTCTGAAATTCACCTTACTGCCCTAAATTTACCTTTCTCTCCCAAATTTGTCATTGCCCCCTAAATTTACCATTATTCTACAAATTTACCTTACTCCCCCAAATTTAAAATTCTTCCCCAAAATTTACCATTCTTGCCCCAAAATTTACCATTCTTGCCCCAAAATTTACCATTCTGTCCCTAAATTTACCATTCATCCTCAGATTTAAATATTTCCCACCAAATTTACCGGTCTTTTCCCAAACTTTATCATTCTTCTCCAGAATTTACCATTCAACCTCAAATTTATCTTACTACCTCAAAATTTACCATTCTTCCCCAGAATTAACCATTTCTCCCCTAAATTTATTATTCTTCCTCAAATTCATCCTACTCCTAGAATTTATCTTTCCTCCAAATTTACCATTGCCCCCCGTAAATTTACCATTCTTCATCAAATTTACCGTACTCACCTAAAATTTTCGACTCTCGCCCAGAATTTATCATTCTCTCCCCTAAATATACCGTTCATCCTCAAATTTACTGTTCTTTCCCCAAACTTTACCATTCTTGCCTAAAATTTACCATTCCTTCCCCTAAATTTACCATTCTCTCCCCTAAATTTACCGTTCATCCTCAAATTTACTTTATTACCCTCGAATTTACTGTTCTTTCCCCAATTTTACTACTCTTGCGCAAAATTCACTTTTCGTTTCCCTAAATTTATCATTCTTCCCCAAATTTACCTTACTCCCCGAATTTACCTTTCTCCCCCAAATTTACCATTTTCCCTCAAATTTACATTTCTTCCCCCAGAATTTACCATTTCCCTTTTTCCAAATTAACATTTCTCCTCCTCCACATTGAAACTTTCTCTATTTTGATTGTATCATTTTCAGTTAAAAAAATAATAAAATAAATAAAAAGTCCTCTCCAATAATCTAATGGGAGAAACTTGTGCGCTAAAACGCGCCTGTGAGCACCTCTCATTGTAGTATTAGTAATACGAAAATACAATTATTTCAGTCTTGGAGCTTTCTGTGAACAATATTTCACTATACATTTCTCTCGCAGAAATGAAAAAGAACTGAATTTACTTCGGACATTTTTTCTTTCAAAACTGATTCCAATGATTTTGTTCATATTACATAAACAAATCTTCTATTTCAGGAAATAACATAGCAGAATTAATTTATCTTGAAATGTCCAGAACAGGTGGATTACTTTGAAGTAGTAGCATCATTTTAGATAGTCAGGAGATTGATTGATTGAGTTTAACGTCCCTTTCAACAGCGAGGCTATATGAGACGTGGCCCTATTGATTAACGTGGAATCCGAATCACATGCGCTCCCGCCGGGAATCGAACCCGGGTCTCCCACGCCAAAGGCGCGTATGCTAACCGCTTGGCCACGGAGGAGCTCAGTCAGGGAAAGGATGTCGGGGCAAGTCTGGGGTAAGAATTTCATGTTTTTATTAGTACGTAAGTATACAGTTTATTAAAATACATGTATTTCTCAAACTCAGGATATGAGGGCAATTGCTCAACACTCCTTCCAAATGACGCACGTACTGCCAAGACGATTTATACACAGTTTTACTGTTGCAAATCCGATACCTTACCACCACTGCCATAAGCAAGGAAACGAGTGCGGCAGTCTGTACTTTTTGATATAGTGATATTATTATGTTTAACTGTTTTACATTGCCATATTATAGTTTTCTCTCTCACGCTAGCATCATTTTTAACATGTGTGTGACAGTTCATCCACACCTACAGTATCTATCTTTATATTCTATTTACATTTCAGTGTAGCCAACGTATTGAGCAAAACAATAACCAGATGGGTGCAAATGTTAGTGGTGTCTCCTGAGGTCAAAAGAGAATTTTTTTCCTCAAGATCTTATCTAATGTTTAACATACTAGATTTCAGGAAAGGCAGTCTTTGGTTTAATTCAGAGCAAACTTTTTTTTTTATTTTGTATTGATGCAAGAGAAATAAACCATCTAACATTAATTACAAGTCAATTTTTTCCTTCCAAGAAGAGCACATGACTGCAACGTTTGATTTGGTAGTCATCTGTTTATAATTTACATATTGTATAGAAGACACTGAATTAGACAGTACGCGAGATCATAAAGATCAAAATATAATGCAGGTATGGGTATCTTCATCTTCACTCACTCTCATTTCAAAACACGAGGGTGGGGGCATGGTAGCTTACGGTAGAGCGTTCACCTGTAGTGCGTGGGTCCCTGGTTCGATCCCAGCTTGCGCCAAGTGGGCTTTGTGCTGGACAAACACTGTACTCGTGGGTTTTCTCGGGGTTTTCCCGTTTCCTCCCACTTTATTCATTCCACCATTGCATTAATTTCTCATCATTACCGTCTCTTTAGCCTAGCCGGCATAACCATGAGATGCAAAACTGAAATATTTCATTTCATTTTTCTAATACACGATGATATTGGTATCTTGAGGAAAATGAGGGTGAGGGGTGACAGTTTTATTTGAAATTGAGGCTGCACACACGTCAAGTTTCGGTATACTCTGAAAGAAAAAAATATATGATTTGATTTTTAGTTTTGGCGTCCCTTTCAGCAGCGTCCCCTACAGCTTAATGAGGAATCCGAACGTCTTGAGGTCCTGAAGGGAATCGAACCCAGGCCTCCCACCGCAAAGGTACGTCCGCTAACCGCCAAACCACGAATGAGCTCTAGGTAAAATGTTTCGAATATAATACGTAATATGTAGATTGTAACGTTTCAACGTTTAAAAATTGAAGTTAAGAAATGAAATGAAAATAAGCTTTGTGTTTTTGGTGATATCTTAAAACTGTGATAAATTCAGCATAGATTTCCTCCCCCCTCCCCATCCTCTCCTACGAAACTGAGTAATGCAATGTGCACGAACGATGTATTTATTCCACTTTCTATTATTCACGACCTCTATGATTCTATTCCATGTCTCGTTTGAGCTGTTCTGAAAGCGAATGGTAGTCCAACGCCATATTGTTCTGGTAACTTGCACGATGTTTCCATTAAATTGATAACTACGTGTATATATGACCAGTCTGGAAAAGTTAACATGTAGACTGCCATGTGTATGGAATTTCATACATGCGGCTGTCCCGTGCAGCGCTGCGTGTATGATTTTCCATACACAAACAATAAATTGCACATCTCTTGCACTAGTTTTATACCTGTGAATTCCATGACATACATACAGCGTAGATGTCAAAATTTAATGTCCACGCCACATTATGCAAAACTATACATAAAGATAATCATACATTTATGCACCTAAAACAAAGGCGAAAATAGAACATTATTGGCGAACTGTTGCCAGTGCCGCACAGATGATAACGGTTAAGATATGGTGTCAGCCAAGGTGTGCTCATTCACTTCGATGTCAGGGTTGACAGGGTGCATAAAATAAAAAAACTCTCGAACATTTTTTTATGATCTTTTACAGAAGTTAAACCTTTGTTCTCACAAAGTTTATTTCTCTTCAGTCTTGCGCAAAAAGAATCAAAAGGACGGAGGAGGCGCAGAATATTAACCTTGTAAAACTTTAAAGATATTAGGAAGTTTGTTGTAACAATAGACTACGAACTACTAGATTATTGGTTTAGTATATTGAGGGTATGGTGGCAGGAAAAAGAGAAAGGGGAGGAGAATGCAATTAATGAACCATATCAAGAGAGAAAAACCGTACGTGAAGACGAAGAGGTTAGCGGAAAAGCATGAGTACGGAAGAGTCTCAGTTGCGTCAAGTGACCTGCCAATGATGGCAGAATATCGATAATAATAATGATGATGATGATGATATTCACCAAAAAAGCTCTTATCAGTCGTTTCGTCGAAGTAATCTAAAAAGTTATATATTTCTTGAGGAAGAGTCGCTCTCCCCCTGCCATGATCAACTTCTGGATCCGCCACTAACTGATATATCGACCAGTAATATTATTTAATAACGATATTTTCATGTTTGAAAATATCAAACCACCGACGTAAATATCCAAAGCCTTGTGGTTAAGAACCGCCGATTTCAGTGCAAGAAAAGCCGCTGGAAAGTGCGATAAATATATATATATTAATCAGAGACGGCGCCAGAGGAGTGAAAGGAGGCAAGCGCTTCCCCTTCCGGTGTCTACGACTGCCTCTCAGACATATTGTATTATAAATTAAGTCAAGTAATATTACAGCTGCCTCCTGCAAATTTCCCTGCCCCTTCGTATGTCACCCAAGAAATTAAGACTCGTGACATTACTGATTTTTTTATACCTGGACATTGCACATATGAAACTTAATAAGGAGGAAGAAGCCCACGGAGAAAACTGTGATGCGAACTTCTTATGCTAAAACAAAGTGAACAGAGCTTCCTTCCCCCGTGGCTAAACGGTTAGCGTACGTGCCTTTGGAGTCGGAGTCCTGGGTTCGATTCCCGACATGAGCTCATTCGATTCGGATTTCACGTTAAGCTGTAGATCCATCTCTCATACAGACTCGCTGCTGAAAGAGACGCTAAATTTTTTTAAAAAAAATCAAATCAAAATCAAACGGACCCCGAACTGTATGGCAGAATACCAATTCAAGGTTATAACTAAGTAACTAACTCTATGGTGTATGGAACTCGGAGGTTCAATGCCGCGTTCAGAGAAACTCTTCATTGACTTCTATCCTTAGCCAATTGGATACAGTTTCTACTTTGCATTCCCATTTCAGCGAGATCCATTTTAATATTGTCCTCCCATTTGTGCTTAGGTCTGCCTAATGGTTATTTTCCGATTGAATATCCCGTTAAAACTTTGAAAGCATTCCTACTTTCTTCCATTTCTGCTACATTATTTGCCCACCTAAGCCTCCTAGACTTGACGATCCTAACAATGTTTGGTAAACGATATAAATTTTGTAGTTCCTCGTTATGAAGTTTCCGCTATTCCCCGATCCCGTTACTCTTGAGTTCAAATATTCGTCTGAGAATCTTGTTCTCAAATACTTTCAGTGTACGTTCTTCCCTCAGAGTAAGTGAACATGTTTCGTAGCCATACAGCACAACAGCCATGATTATCATTTTATATATTTTAAGCTTCAAATTCCTCGACAGCATTCGCGACAACAAAAGGTTTTGAACTAAATAATAACACGGATTTCCTGCTTTTAGTAGACATTTAATTAAATTAAAGGTTAGAAGGGAAAAAATCATGAAGTTGGCAATAGTGTAACACTTCGTATGTTCTTTTATTTCCTTTTCACCTTTCCCTTCTTTCCAAGGTTTTAGTTTTAACTTACACCTAAATAATTATAAGATGCGGATGTAATTCTAACCACGTGCTTTTTCTTACTTTTTTCCCGGTATTTCTCAGGTTCAAAGGTTCTGTACTTTTCACTTTTTTTTTTTAACATTTGTTATAAATAAACTTGACTTTATATAATTTCTAAACAGAAAACAATGTTACTCGACTCACAAACTTACCCGTCTATGAGCCAATAACCTTGACATATTACAAACTTGTCCATCTTGTTTTCTTTAACTTTTTTATTTCTTTCTTAAATTCACGTGTTTTTTCCATTTGAGGAACACTTGGGACTCAGAAAAAGTGTCATCGCTGTGTGTTTCAGAGAACGTTCTTTGTAGATTAAGCTCTTGTACGTAGTATTTCCTTACTATCATAAATTTGGTCGGCTTTACTTCTCTAAGTTATGAGAAAGATGAATCATATTATATATTCCACGCAGAGCTGGATTAACGCATCAGGAGGCCCGGGGCTAGAGAAGATATGTGGGCCCTGCTGATTTCACCTAATACATTTCTGGGAAAGTACAGTAGGAAAGTTATGGGAACATGTTTCATATTTTTGGTCATATTTTATTTTGTGATGATGATTGTATGTTCATGATTCTTTTTAGATAGACAGTTAAGATTTTGATCAGAGTGGAGCCCCTACCCACCTGGAGCCCAGGGGCTATAGCCTCCCTAAGCCCCTCCCTTAGTCAGGCCCTGATTCCACGTTCTTTTCAACTCACACCAAAGAAATAAAGCATAATACAGAGAATTATCACATAAATTGTATTACAGAGTATTAGTGCAATGATTCTCAACCGATGTGTCGCGACACACACTGGTGTGTCACGCAGTCGCCTAACATGTGTCGCGAAATTTTAGAATTTAAAAATCATGAAGAATTTAACAATCAGCACCTCCAGAACTTAACAATTAGCAATAACGCTCAGTGCTATATAGTCATTATAAAAACTAATTGGTTTCACTACTATGATAGATATTATTATTATTATTATTATTAATAATAATAATAATAATAATAATAATAATAATAATAATAATAATAATAATAATAATAATAATAATAATAATAATAAATATCAAACAATTGTGTCGCGATCTCCTTGACGTTCAGAAAGTGTGTCATTAGTCAAAATGGTTGAGAACCATGTATTAGTGTATAACAAAAAATTAAAGGTAAGACATATCAATCGATAAATAACATCGATCTGAACAAAATTGCATGTTCCGAGTGTAGATTCTAATGCGTACTTATAAAGAAACTCGAGAAAAACTATTTTTATGGCACTAAAATTACAGATACGGATCAATTTAATGAAAACACCTTTAAAATATACAACTTACAAAATTGATATGGCATTGGAATACTTTTCAACCTCAGCGATCTGGAACAGAGTCATAGAGGCTGTGAATGGTATCAAGTGGAAAATTACATCATTTTTCGTGCAGTACATCGTGCAGTATTTTCACCCTGAGGGAAAAATGTATCTGGCGCACGTAAAATCGTATGTTATATTTGCAAATCCTGTAGTCTTTGGACTTAACGTACAGCAAACGTATAACTGAAAACGCACGTGTTATAATATTTTCTGTATAAGTGTTCCATCTATACGTACTTTCCGTATAAAACAATATAGGCGGATCTCACATACAAATGGACGTGCTGATTTCTGTAGTGAGCAAGAGGATTCCGTATATTTGTAAAATATACCGCTGTGCGGAGAACGGATTTTTCTCAGTGTAGATTCATGGATTGCCTGGGCCAGAGGAGGTGTTGAACTTCAATCCAATGTTCCTCAAACCAAGCTGCATGAATAGGTGCGTTATGGCATCCTGAAGTATGGCGTCATTAACTAGAAACAACATCTGGACTGTAAGATGCATATGGTCCCTTAAAATGGCGACCAAACATGAACAGCGAAGCAACCGGTAAACGTCAGCACAGGATCCACTGGAAACCAGGATATTGCAGCGCACAGGATCACAGAGCTGCCACAGTGATTCACGGTTGGGCGAAGTCACTACGGATCATATACTTTTTTCGTCGTCCAACACATAAACAGAGATCATGGTTCATAATAACGTTAACGATGGCTCATCCGACCATATCACACGTTTCCAGTCATCGGCGGTCCAAGTTGCATGTTCGCGGCACTACTGGCATCAGGAGGTACGGGGAAACACACACCAACAGCAGTGCCAGAAGGGGCACAGTTGAAATAGAAAGGGCTCTAGCATGATGGTCCCTTAGCAGTGACTTTGCTCTTGGAAACCTGACCCCGTATGTCTATGTCATGCATGTCAGCAAGCTGTCATTTGGACACAGGAAGTGGAAAGTGCTGCGTGAATTACTCCCATCACTTACACAGTATTCGCACGACGATTCTGAATGACAATCGCACTTTAATGTTTGGCAGGACCTACATTGAATATTTTCTTCCGATCACTGTTCCTCTTCCCCGATATGTTTTGCCGTCATCACTTTTGGACACGCCAAACACACGTGTCACTTTCGTCACGCTCGCATCACATTACCGAGCGCCAAAATTCTTCCCTCTTTGGTAATCATAAAGGTGATCCACTTCCCATCATTATCATCTGCTCAGTTCACTGCATGCTTCTCTTCACGTAGCACTAAGTATACCCTAGCAGATCACCGCCAACCTGACGCAGTGGTCACCGCCTGACCGTTGCTAACCGAAAAAACTGACTGCAGATATTTGCATTAAATTGATAAGTATCTGTACGCAGTTCGTTGCACGACTAATTCACAGCTTTCATTCTGCTAAAAAGGTTGATTTATTTATTGTGTACATAAAGGAATGCACTGTTAAGTACCTAATTGTATCTTTTATTATTTCTCTTCTATGAAACAATAGAACAAGCAGATAGAATAGGCACAGAAATTAGAAGTAAAATAGCAGCAGCAGGGAGTTACTTTAATCATTTAAAGTCACAACTCCTGAATAAAAGAGAAAATAAAAAACAAATTTGTTTACAAACCAATATTAACATACTCGTACTCTTCTGAATCTTGAATTTAAATAGAAATCAACAAAAGAAACTACAGACAACGGAAATGAGGTCTTGAGAAAAAGTAGAATGAAAAATCTGAAGAAACAGGATAAGGAACGCCAAAATTAGATAAATGCTAAAAGTAATTTCATTAGTGAACGAAATACAAATATAGTGGTTCGACCACATGGTACGAATGGAAGAAGAGATAATAGTAAAATAAGCATATGAGGCAAAAGTTAACAGCTAGGAAACGAAAAGACCACTGAAAACATGGCTAAAAATCATACGAGAAATAGTGACGAATGAGAAGATTTCATCGAAGAAGATGGAGTCAGCAGTAATAAAGAAAGATGAATGGAAATTTCTCAGAAAACTCATCTTCACCAAAAGGTAGAAGAGAATGGATAATTTAAATAAGTAAGTAAATTGTTTGTCTTCTAACAGGGCAGGGGGCAATTCTTCGCTGCATTTAAGAGATATGAATGCGTAACTTTTAATCAATAGTAGCCTATAATCAATACAAGGTATAAGTAGTAATTAGGGATGGCCAATTCAGGAATCCGGAAAGTAAAATCGGAAAACATCCGGATTGCGGAAAAATCCGATTTCGGAAAAATCTGGAATTCGGAGAAACCCGGAATTAAAAAAAAATCCATTTCGAAAAAATTCCGGATGCTTTCCCAATTAGAATTTTTTTGAAATTCAGATTTTTCCAAATTCCGGAATTTTCCTGAATTCCGCTTTTTCTTTTCGAAATCCAGATTCCGAAAAATTTTGTCCATCCCTAGTAGTAATCAATAGTACTAATGAAAACTGTAGAACTTTACTTACGACAATGGAGAAATCTTGCCTCCCTCTCCCAACCGAAATCTGAAATGAAACTGCTGCATAGATTTCGTTCTTCATGATCAGTGACGTAGCCAAGGGGAAGATGGATGGTTCATGGGGGCCCACACTCCCAAAAATAAAGGAGGAACGGATAAAACTGGGACTTTACGAAAATTAGAACATTAAATTTTTAAAATGGCCAAGTCTGAATCCCTTCCCCCTATCTGAATGACATTTCTGACCATGGACACGGCACTGCTGCAATCGGGTCCTTTACTGAAAGAGAAATGGTCTGGAAACGAGTCATTTAATACAGAAATACAAGGATTACTATAGGCTAAAGGTGACTCAATGCTGTATTTACGAGGTAAGTTACATTTTGCTTACATGGTTCATCATTTTGATAACTATCTGTATATTCCGAGAAATCCAAATTAGGTAATAATGATTTTCTGATAACGGGCCTGAAGTAAAATTTGAACGAAAATATTTTTAATTGCGACTGGAGATTGTTTACAGGATTGTGAAGTCAATAAATTCATGTTTTATCCTTTATCATTGCCTGCATAAAGTAGCAGAACTTTCTTTTGAGAAGCGAACAATGATCTCTTATTCATTACATTCAGAGCTGAAAATTGCCAACCAATGAAAAATGACAAATTCGCGTGTAGATGGAACTTATTTTAAAAGTAAAACCTCTCTCTACATTTGGCATGCACAATGCGCCATAAGGCACAATAACAGTGGTATGTTTAACTGAACAAAGTATAATAATCGAATGAGCTTGTAATGAAATATTTTATGAAATACATAACAGTAAATGTTACTTGGATAAACAACACCCATAAAAGACAAATCAAACACTATATTCAAATTTAAAATTCTACCATTCACATTCATTATTAATTGCTATGTTTTATATTTTTTCTCACTTTGGTAAAACTAGACGTACAAATTAACGAATGGCGTTTTATTTAACCGAAATACAAGCAAAACAAGTTCATATGTTTTACTATGTTAGGAGAACTTCTTACGAACTGACATTTCAGCGACAACCAAATAGGATGGCCAGATTTCCCGTTTTATCAGAAAGTTATCCAATGTTCCAATAAAAAATGTAACCGGGACATAAAATATTCCGATTTTTAGAGCTCCAAACTGTGCTGTGAGTGTCTTCTAGAGCGTCTATGTCCGTCCATGCGTCTGTCCGTCGGGAGATATCAGAGCACAAAGGTGGAAACTAGTGAGAAATGTGTTTCTGATACAGACTCATCATCCACGAATAGGTTCTTTCGATCCCTATAAACTCTATTTCAATAGTAAGTAGTATGTACCATTTCTGATTTTAATGTTAATCGCTATTAGAACAGAAACGGTAATAGATAGTGAGGAACAAACTTTAAGGACTTCGGTTTACAAAAACTAATTTATATATTTACCCTGTGCGTCCATATGTGAGTGTACGTCCGTCTGGGAGACAAAAAAGAATATTTTGGTCCATCCGGAAAACAAGAAAGATTATCTTGGTCCGTCCGGAAGACAAAAAAGAGTATCTTGATCCGTCCGGGAGACAAAAAAGAGTATCTTGGTCCGTCCGGGAGACAAAAAAGAGTATCTTGGTCCGTCCGGAAGACAAAAAAGAGTATCTTGGTCCATCCGGGAGACAAAAAAAAAGAGTATCTTGGTCCGGCCGGAAGACAAAAAAGAGTATCTTGGTCCGGCCGGGAGACAAAAAAGAGTATCTTGATCCGTCCGGGAGACAAAAAAGAGTATCTTGGTCCGTCCGGAAGACAAAAAAAAGTATCTTGGTCCGTCCGGGAGACAAAAAAGAGTATCTTGGTCCGTCCGGGAGACAAAAAAAAGTATCTTGGTCCGTCCGGAAGACAGAAAAAAGCATCTTGGTCCGTCCGGGAGACAAAAAAAAGGATCTTGGTCCATCTGCGAGATGAAAAAGAGCATCTTAGTCCCCCCCGGGAGACAAAAAGAAGTATTTTGATCCGTTCGGGACACAAATTAGAGTATCTGGGTCTGTCCGGGAGACAAAAATTCCCATACCGAGATTACATTTTATCTCCACTCTTAAGTTCCTACTGAAACAAGAATTGATAGAAATTCAACTTCCGGTTTTAATATCGGTCACAAAGAGTAAAAATGGTAATAAATAGCGAGAAATAGTTTTGTTAATAGTTTCCTGTCGTCAGAATATGTTCCACCTTGGTTCTGATTTCCCTATTACAACCGAACATTGTAGAAATCACGAGTTAATACACGAATGATTAGTTCATATCCTGTTTCTTGAAACAGTTCCTGTTTTATATAATCAAGGTACAGGGAGGTCTTTAATTAACCAATGAAATTAACCAAAACTACCAAATTGTTAGGATCACCCAGTAATAATACTGTCGTGTTAGCACATCGATGTTAGTTAGACCGTCCGTCAATTATTCCGTACGATAATTCTTGAACGGATGCTATTTTTTTGTAATAGATAAGTAGAGCAATTATCTCGGTCGACTTTGTTATAGGAGTAATTCCGTTAACGGATTAACGGCGATTTTAACGACGACTTTCTATAGCCCATATCTCATTATTGTAAGCGAGTTTTTGAACTCTTGTTTTATGCAACAGACAAATTACCTCGGCCAAGATCCTTAATGGAGTCTACCCGTTAAAGGATTAACGGATAACGATGACTAACAATATCTATATCTAATAAAGGATTGCAGTAACATTATCATGGATACATCTTGCTACTGTTTTCTCAATATGCCAGTAGATTCCTTCTTTATATAATTACTTTTATTTTAAGCTTCCTCATATCTACCGGTATGTCGTTAGTGATATCATCTTAATCGTGGGAGACCCAGATTCGTTCCCGGCTAGAAGTACACGAACTTGGGATCCATGACTTAGAAAGCGACCGTGCTAATAAAACATGTTAGAGTACAGAAGGTATAACGGCGTTGGCTTCCCGCGAAAAGTTGTAGTGACGTTTATGGGGAGTGACCAGCTTAGTTTACTCGTGGCTCGCTGAGCGCAGTAGACGGTTGGTGGTGATTGGCTACCCTCTTACCACACTCCCAATGACGAGCAGGTTGAAGCGCGGGAAGCCAACGACGTTATACCTTCTGGACTATAGATTTTTAGCAAAAAATTTTGTTTTCGGCAGTTCTGGGACTTTTTTTTTTTACCGAACAAAGTGCGTATACAGACCGGCATCGAGCTCACGACTTTGTAGCTGGAAAATTTTAAATGAAAGCTTTCAGTTTGACGTCCCCTAATGATGCCTTTACTTTTAATCGAGATAGATGATTAATGCAAGTGGATGGTTATGGAAGAAAAATTGATAGAATGAGAATGCGGAAGGAAACGGGTGTACCCCCCAAAAAATCTACGGACACACTGTTGTCCGCCACTAACTTACTTGGCTGGGGATCGTAACAGAGATTCCAAGGAACAGGAGTAAGCACCCTACCACTGAGCGGGAGCGGATCCAAAGGGGGGCAATCGCCTCCCCCTCCCCAGAAGAGGAAACTCTTCTATATATAAATAAAACCCATCCCAGATTATGGAACTCTTAAAAGTAGCTTTAAGTAGCAGTATTACAATCCACCGCCCTCCCAGAAGTCCGTCCTGGATCCACCCCTGCCACTGAGCCACCATGCCCACTTTGTAGCTCGAAGAACGAAACCTTTATCGATAGTCGATACAACAAAAAAAATGTAAAGCAAATTATTTTTTTTTAAATAGCAATCTGTGCGACTTTATCTTCAGAGTAACACTCGCATATTTCGATATATTCTTCGCATACTGTTTTCGATGGTATAATTAATTTATGAGTCGCTTGATACGAACACGGATAACACTCATAATTTGTTGGAATTGCTTCGACAAAATCCGTTAAGGTCAAAGTTTAAATATAATTAAGATAGCCGTCTGTCACGAAGCTAACATTTAAATGGAGGAAAAAGGTATACATGTACTCGGAGAAGCATAGATTGTCACGTAAAGCATCGTGACAAAATGCTTTGGAAAGATAACATTTGTTAAGGCAATCTCGTTTATTAGTAGGCGTTGGCATTATATAGGTAAAGATCACCGTATGCATATGTGTATATGTAAAAGTAAAGATATTGCATTTTGCTGCAACTCAAGTAATGCATGATTTCATGACGTATCGATTTCCTTATTGAATTTTCGAGTGTTTATATAGTAAATTACAACTCCAATATACCTATGAAGCTTTCACTGGTACAGTTGCATAAATGAATCTGTCATTTATATTGTTCATATATTTATTTATCAACACAATAGGCAGATGCCTTAATTAGAGTGTTGAAATATTATAATTCATTTTTACAATTACTTTTATTGCAATTACAATTTTATAATTACTTTTTTTTTTTAGTGTTTTACAGGACATTGTATATACATAAATCAATTGTATCATGTTTTCATATTTTCCAGATTGGTGACTTCAGCATTATGGTGGTCCTAGTCTTTTTGCAATAGAAAAGATCTGTATTATTAAAAGCCTGTGACAAACATCTTGGCATTTCAGCTAAACGTATAAAACGCAAGCTCTGTCGCGACGTTGCCAAGTGGTAAAGCGGTGTGGCTATGGCTAAGCAAACTACAGCGCGATCAGTTGACAGGGAATAGACGTGGATGTGTGCAAAATAAACATGGCAATACCGCTGGCCTCTCATTTGCTAGCAGCAGTTAAAGAGAACTCGAAGCGCCGCCTTCAAATGCCAAGATGTTTGTCATGCCGTTTAGTTCTAATATCGATATAACGATCAACGTTGAAACCAGAAGTGATTAATTTCTACCATTTCCGGTTTTAGTATAACTTATGGCCGGAGATAATAAGCATTCTTGGAATATTTCATTAATTGCGGAAAACCGCTTCTCGCTGTCTGTTACCGATCTTATAACATCCAAACCGGAAGTGGTTGATTCCTGCTTCTTTTGTTTTCATGCAGAGTTAGGGATAGAGATGAGAAGGGTATTTTGGGGACGCTTAATCGATTGCTGTAAACCAATTTTCGCTATTCGTTACCGATTTTCCTCTGTAACGATCAACGTAAAAACCAGAAGTGACTGATTTTTATCCATTCCAGTTTCAGTAGGGAATTAGGGATGGAAATGAAATGTATTCTTGGGATGCTTAATCGATATCAGAAAACCGCTTTTCGGTATCTAGTACTGTTTTTACTCTATAATGATCAAGGTAAAACAAAACGGAAATTGCTTATTGCAATGAAATGAAATGAAATCTTTTTAAGTTTCAACTCCCACGGTTACGCCGGCTAGGTTAAAGGAGACGGTGATTATGAGAAATGAATGAAATGGTGGATTTAAGAAAGTGGAAGGAAGTAGGAGAAACCCGAGTAAACCTATGCACAAGTGCTTATCCACCGCAAAGCTCACGTGGCACGAGTTGGAATCGAGCCAAGTACCTCATGCATCAGAGGTGAACGCTCTACCACTGAGTCACCGAGGCCAACGGAAATCTCTGATTTCTACTAAACTCGCTTCCTGACAATTAACTCTCTAAATTCTGACCATATTTGGTGGTGAATAATCAAATAATTCTTGAAACGCTTTATCTCCCAGACGGACAGGTTGAAGCATATGAATGAATTTTAATAAACCAAACACCTATAAGTTAATATGCTGCATTCAGCACGATAATGAAAATGACTCCGCCTTATATATTGTGGTAATTAAAATGCAGCTAGGATTACCATATTTTTGATTTTTCAAACTGGAATATTTTGGTGGGAGATAAAGGTTCTAAATAGAAAGACTTTGTTGAGGGGTTTCCTTTTACTCCTTTCATCGATAGAAAGTAATTGACAATTACAGTAGACAAATTTATTTCATTTGTATTGAATTCGTTAGTAGTGATTCTTAGGAAAGTAGTATGAACTTTAAATCCAAGTGGTACGCTTCATCTATTCTCAAAATTACTATAAAGTAAAATTATATACGTAACTGTTAATGTAAATATCAAATAAGACCGACAATATATTAACATACTGCAACGAGGATTTGGCACACAAAGAGAGTACAGTTGGGGAGAGGGTGAAAAGAATACCCTACAACTAAAAACTCGGCAAAATCTAAACCAGTGGGACACCAGGATAAAGTGCTCCATGCTAAGATTTTCTTGGTTAAAACGGGACCATAGTAACTAGATATAACTATATACTTATATATATAAGGGATAACCAAAATTTTACGGCATCGGAAATTTCACTTTCTGGATTTTTTTTCCGAATTTCTGAAGTTTTCCGATTTTACTTTGCGGATTCCGGAAAGTAAAAATTCCGGAATTGGCCATTCGTATGACATCCTTCAGAGTAAAATTGTCATTAGTACTTTTCAAGAAAATATGGCGCTAAAAGTTATGTTGTTAGTTGCCAATAATAATTCATAGCTATTAATCTGTTGGAGTAGATTGTTCATTGCTTATATATATACATATATATTGTTTTGCGAATTTTCCTAAAGAGTGACACATTCTCCTAACAATGATGAACATACGCGTGTAAGAAAAAGCAGTGTCACGTGTACACCACGTGAAGATGTTCGGTTAGAAAGTAACTAAATTGAAAAAAAGTAACTGAATGTAAGAAAATTAGCAAGTAACTGCATAATATGCAACCGACAACACATCTGTGTATAGTTATTTTGCATACCGTCAAGGAGCATTTCTAATAACCCTTTGACTATGGGTAATATATGAGAGAGGATCATATTTTCTGAACGAACTTGATTCTTTGATTTTGATCCTCTTTATTCTTGAGATTTCTTTTTTGTCTCCTAATCAGACGGATACATGGACGGACAAGATAAAGGCTAAAGGAACTTCAGTTGATAATCCCAACTCCTAAAAAACTTTAAAAAATAAATATACGAAAACTAAAGAAGCGTGAAGCCAAATATTGATATTTAACATGCTTTATCCATTTGTTTTGGACAACAAAGAAAATAATGAAAAGAAAACTAGGATACTTTCTGTCAGTAGTACAAAAGAGTAGATTAACATGTTAGGAAAAAAAGAAGAATGTACATATAAAAAATCAACTATTGAGCTTAGGAAGGTAAAAATGTTGAGAGAGAAAATACACACACATATATATATATATATATACATAGACTCCGTAACATCAAAAGAGTTGGTAAAATACCATTTTCCGCGCCATTACCATCTATATCGCCTATCCATGTTTATATATCGATTTCCCGATACGTGCCTACACAAACAATACTTTTTTTACACACACAGTTTTCTTTTTCTTCGCTTGTTTTCTGTTTTCTTCACATCGTTAGAGGATTCACTTCTATTCTTTTTTATTCTAATTTTACCCGCCAACGCTTGCTTCACTTTTTACCCCTCTAAATCCGCAGGTTCAGCCAAGAAATATTCAAATCTTTCTTCTTTTTCTTTTTCCTGTTGGAGGCAAGTTGAAAATTGCTGTGATTCTACTTGTTACGTCAGTAAAAAAATGTATCTTTCACACTGTAACGGAGTGGTATTATTTTTGATTGTCTATGTCACCATTATTCCCTTCTTCGTGAAGTAGGAAAAATGGAAGGGGAACATGTTATCAGTTTTATGCTTCACATGACCTTCCAGCACGTAATGTTATAGTCTAACTAACACGTAGTGGCCACCTGTAGATTTAAAAAGCTATTCTTTCGATCTCTACAAAAAACGTAGAAATTTGCAGAGAGCTTAATACGAATTAGTGTCCCTTGAAAGAAACCACATCAGTAAAAAGTTAAAGCTACTGGAATATATTGATGGGTACAGCTCTTATTGAACCAATATGAAGCTTGTAATGATCTATCTATTAAAATGCTACAATAGCAATTAAAAGCGCCTGAGCTCCAATCTGTAACTTTAGCTTTCAAATCTTTCATTTACGGTTATGTGTGATTTCACGTTTACCAGAGACAAACATTTTAAGTATTTGTACTTTAGATAATCTAAATTAGTTAATTATATTTTTTTCATAAAGTTTATGATATAAAATTATTGTTCAAAGACTTTGTATTTTAATAAGCCTTCTCTAAAATCAATGTATGTGAATTGTGCTTCCATCTTCCGAGTTCTTTTAAACTATATGTTGAGGACGTTTATATGTTTGTGGTCAATCCTTTCGACAATGAGATCTCGGAAACTACAGGCTCTAGAAAGATGACGTTTTCACTGATCGATTGGAAATTTTGCGTAGATTGCTCACTTCTAATTGAGTATTTAAAAAAACATGGCCATTATTTCAGTATTACATTTTTTAGGGTACACTGGAAGAGTTGAAATTAAAAAAAAACTAAAGCATCATATCCTATGTGTTATACATTCCAACACAACATTATTGTATATTGGGGTTGTATATGTATCAGGCGTTTGTTTCATGACCAAATAATAATGGAAAAGGAAGGATAACCATTTCTCGAGTCTAAGATAAATCTTTATTTTTTGAGTGTTTGGCCCAATGAACACCATATATAACTGACATAATTAATTGTATATGTAATGTATTTGCTTATTACATACTGCATGCAAGAAGAAAGAAATCACTGGTCATACATGAATTAGAAACTCCAACCGGAAGTAGGCTCAAATCTTGCAAACGGTGCGAGATATTGAGAAAAAATAATCGAAAAAGTCTCCCCTTTATGATACTGCTTGGCTTTTTTTTAATCAATACGTCTTTCACTTGTGTCTGTAAAGGGACATGTACAGATGATGTAAGGAATGCTCATGTACAGATGATGAAGGAGATTTATGCTCATATGCGAATGATGCGCTGTGTAGAGAGCGCAGGTTCAGCTAGTAAAATATAATTGTTTTACTGATTAGACTTCCTCAGAAGCCGCCACAGACCGTGAAATTGAACTCGTTATATTCTCTTGCCACTAGGTTGAAGAAATGTAGCCGATCATATGACTAGATAATGTACGGTCAGCACATCAATTCTTATCGTTCTTTCTCTAACATTCGAGACGGAACACATTTGATACTACTACTACCAAGTTGCACAATTGCAGCCCAAAAAAGAACGTGAAATTTCGCATGTTTAATAGACAGTTACACTATGCTAAAGGACAACGTTTATAGAGTTCGAAGGCAGTTCTCCGAGTTTCCTTTAAACGCTGTCGGCAAATGATAGGGACACGGTGTTGCCACATCTTTGTACACATTCATGTCCGTTTAAGCACAAAGAAAGCAACTAACTCTTTATTCGCTTCTGCTTAGCCAACCTTGTTTACTTCACGGCAACGTAGCGTCATAGCCTCTATTTCCTTCACCACCTAGCCCACATGCCATCAACTGTATCCCATGCTTTAGATGCACTTTGAAAACATTGCCATAATGTTAAAACTAGGCATTCTAAACTTGCGAGCGTGGCTCTCGGCTCAACAATTGAGGGCAAGAATATGTGAGCATGAAAGCTTTAACTAGATAGCAACTCAGAGCTTGAGTCTAAGTGACCACGGGCTCCATTCAGCGAGCCCGAGCTTGAACAAGTGCGAGGTGCAAGTTTAACCTAACGTGAGAATCATTTGGATTAGCCAGAGCGGGTCACTTTTAAGAATAATGAGCATCAGAAAGATCTAATTGAAAGCCTTCGATCTCTGCCCATAAATCTTTTTCATCACCAAGAGAGAAAGTTCTATCATCATCACGCCATTGATCCCACATAAAATGATTCTTGCATTCCAAATACAAATAGTACAATCACATTGAGCTACTGGCAAAAGCGATGTCCTTCCATCAAGGTTAAATTACAGTAACATAATACGAAGGTTGATTTAATTTATGCAGGCACCCCTGCTTATTAATGCTTTATTGACACTTACATCTTACACTTAACACTCCTTTTTTTTTAATCACAGCGAATCAATGCACATTTGTTTTCTCGAACAAAAATATTACGACAGACAATGCTGTAGGCATGATCATTAGAGTATTCTTCAAGATGGCACTTTTACCAAAGTTCCTTAGTCGTATGGGCTTAATATCAGGTTTTCTTACTTCAGTTACCATCAAAGTATACCTTAACGTAGTACCTTTACCACTTACCAAATTTTCTCAGCCGTATGGTTTTGTTACCTTAGTTACCATCAAAATATACTTTACCATCTATAACTCCTTTACCACTTACCAATCTTTTTTTACCGTATGGTTTAATATCAGGTTTGGTTACCTCAATTACCATCGAAGTATAGTACACCATAGTACCTTTATCACTTACCAAACTTTCTCAGTCGTATGGCTTAATATTAGGTATTATTGCCTCAGTTACCATCAAAGTATACTTTACCATAGTACCTTTACCACTTGCCAAACTTTGTCAGCCGTATGGCTTAATATCAGGTTTTGTTACCCCAATTACCATCAAAGTATATTCTACCATAGTACCTTTACCACTTACCAAACTTTCTCAGCTAGATGGTTGAATATCAAATTTTGTTACCTTAGTTACTATCAAAGTATACTTCACATAATACCTTTACCACTTGGCAAAGTTTCTAAATTGTATAGCTTAATATTAGATTTTGTTACCTTATTTACCATCAAAGTATACTTTACTATAATACCTTAACTACTTACCAAACTTTCTCAGCCGTACGGCTTAATATCAGTTTTTGTTACCCCAGTTACCATCGAAGTATACTTTACCATAGTACTTTTACCACTTACCAAACTTTGTTAGCCGTATGGCTTAATATCAGGTTTTGTTATCTAAGTTACCATCGAAGTATACTACACCATAGTACTTTACCATTTATCAAACTTGCCCAGCCGTATGCTTATCAATTTTTCCTCAACCTCAAGAAAGCAATCCCACGTAAATTCATGAAAAACCACAACTTTCGTTGTTCTTGATGACCACTGAGAAAAAGCATTTTCCTCAAAAATGAATATCTTTAATATTTCTCTTCTCATAGTCAATAATATTCATTGGCAATGCTGATAGTTGCATATATATGTATAATCATTAACCCGAATTATCACAAGCCATAACACATGCAAATTTCGTTCATGACCACCAGATGAGTCGTATCATCATCACACATCAATATGTGGAGAGTTCAAAATAGTATCTGCATTTGGGGGGGGGGACTTTTTTTTTAGTAACTTTTCTCTTCACTTGTTCACAATTTTGCACAGTTTTGAACGTGGAACAGTAAACATTAATGCTCTTTCTCGCGTTCACTCTTTCTGTTATGGCATATAATGTACTCACATATACATACATAACATGGATGGGCGTTGGTGTATTTGCTGTGAACATAGAGCCGATGAGACTGTTAATTGCGTTCCCAAATAAAACTCCAAATCCATCGCAATTTGCACAGGTTTTCTGTCGCGATAATTCCCAATAAAGCAAACACGGATTCCTGTCGGTTAGTTTTGGCTTCAATCATTGCCCACTAATAACAAACAAAAGCCTGTTGACAAGTGCATGCCTTTTTTTTTTTCCTTTCCTATTTGAATATCAAAATCAGCGACAAGTGAATCTGGACGAGATGATGATAGCTCAACACATATTTGTATATAAATGTAGGTGTAAAGATACTACCTACGGATAAAGCATACAGAGGTTATTTTTTTATAAATACTGAAGCACACATTTCATGAGGCCAAATAAAACAAATAGTACACGGAAGTTGACGAGTTTTCAGTTGTGTTACCTTGTATTTGTTGCTGACAAGCGATATAGGTAAATAGTTGATACGCGTACGAAGCGTTGTTTTACAAAATATTAATGTTTCGCTGCTTACACGGCTGTCTTTTATCAGTGACAAATTCGATCGATCACCGTGACGGAAAACAGATGCAATAAATTAACCAGATCAAGGTCTAACCCTCATCCTAGCTCCTCCCCCCGCCACCCCCATTCAACGGATTTCTCGTTTTCAGTTCGGACAGATTCCGATGAGTAATTGGCGATTTGATGTTCACCGGTTAAGGCTATACATATTTGATATTGGTTACAGTAAATATGTATGTATTCTTTCTTGTTTTTCTCCTAAACATAGATTTTTCATATTATATATATGTCGTATAAGGAGAAAGATACATTAATTGCCATTCATATAAATTAATGGCGGAAAATATTTTTGAGCTAAATGGCTATTACAGAAGATTAATCTGGTAACAAACTCTGAACTGGACATTCAAAATAAGTAATGAATATTTTTTTCTTTCCTTTTGTTTATTCGAATGTGGATTGACCTATATTGTCAAAGTACAGATGGATGGTATTGTAATGGGTATTGAACTGATGGATTGAGATCTACGTAATTTCAACTGATTTTTACTCATAAACAACTTTTTACACAGATAAACGTGCTATAGAGGGTCACAAAAATATTGCTTGTAGTAAGTTCGAGAAGTTGTGTCCGAACCTTTGGTCCGCTGTGCTCCGTACATTAAAATCGTGCTTGGTTAAAACATGTACTTGTTTATTTATTCATTTACGTTTAGTTTGTCCATCAACAATCATGTGGATTATTAATTCTAAATATGATTACGGCCCTTATTCTAATACAGCAAATCATTACATCTTATTTCTATTTTGAAGTAATTTAATTGAAATAATACAGCATAAATTGCAATTAAGTCCTTACAATATGTTGTTGTATCTCACACAATGCTTAAATCTACACTGCTCCACAAAACTTAAGCAACCCGAGAGAACGTGGTATAAGTGACGTGTGGGGCCCATTCAACACTGGTTAATGGCATGCACATGCACAGAGACACACAGGCAAGTCGAGCACCCACTCTATCGCATAAGCAGCATCGTTGCAAGCGCGGTGAACAACTTATGCCATGAGCCGTACACCACAGCCCAGTAGTGTCCGAGGCTCCAAGCATTGAGTTAGTGGTTCTTGTGTGGGGTAAACACCTTGCAATGGCTGGTAGACGACATTTGAGTGACTTTGACCGCGGGCAAACAATTGGGCGGTGGAATTCGGCCGATCGCAAGTGGAAGTGGCGCAGGAACAAAAGTGTTGTGTCGAGGCTGTGCAATCGCTTTGAAAATGGAGGTGAAGTCAGTAGACGTCATGGACGAGGCCGTCCGAAGAAGACGTCGGCCGTCGAGGACCGATTTCTCACAATTTCTGTCAAACGTAACCGTCAAGCTTCATGCTCTTACCTGGCCAATGAGTTGTTTCAGGCTACAGGACAACGCGTGAGTCGTGAAACTGTTCGTCGGCGACTCAATAGAGCAGGACTGTATGCAAAAAGGCCTGCGCTGTGTGTGCCATGAAACTGGAGCACAAACGTGCGCGTTACACATGGTGTCAGGAACATGTTGTATGGGGGAACACCAGTGGGCGCGTGTCATGTTCTCCAATGAGTCGAGATTCAGCCTGTCGTCAGATTCTGATCGGACTTTAGTGTGGAGAGAGCCAGGAGGACGCTATCATCCAAACTTCATTGCTAAACGGCCCTCCTATGGCGGTGGTTCCATTATGGTTTGGGGTGGAGTTATGCTGGACGGGAAAACGGACCTCCATATTGTGCAACATGGTACTTTGACAGCACAACAGTACCTGGATGAAATTCTCAATACACATGTGTGCAATATCCGCGGAACATTTGGCCCAGACTTCCTGTTCATGGATGACAATGCCCACCCACACCGTGCACATCGTGTGTCCGAGTATCTGGAGAGCGAAAGCATTACGCGTATTGCATGGCCTGCATATTCGCCGGACTTGAATCTCATCGAGCGTGTGTGGGATGCTCTTGGGCTTCGAATAGCGCAGCGTAGTTCACCAGCACACACTCTCCCTGACCTGCAAACAGCTCTCCTCGAGGAGTGGCGCCATCTGCCGCAAGACTTGATCAACACTCTGATTTGCAGCATGGAGGCCAGATGTCGTGCCTGTATATCTGTTCGTAGTGGTTACATGCCATATTGACTGCCTATGCCCTCGCACAACCCAGCTTCACTTGTTGAGGTATCGTAGTGCTGAACTTTTTGGTCACCCTGTACATCCTAACTGTATTGTTCGTCTTCACTTGTGTTGCATTGTGCATTTGGACCGTCTGTTTGTTCATTATACTTGGTGCAGTGATCGTGTCGTTTTATTTTCTTCCACTTTCTTCGAGTTGCTTAAGTTTTGTGGAGCAGTGTAAATATAGTTACGGCCCTTGTCCTATTTTGAAACAATTAAATTGACAAAATACAGCTTAAATTGCAATTAAGATATCACAATATGTTACTTAGGCACACACAAAGATTAATGCTCAAATCTAAATGTAGTTACGACCCTTGTCCTATTTTGAAATAATTAAACTGAAACAATGTAGCACTTAACTTGTAATTGCATCGGCAAATTGTGTGCCTGCTAGCGACATTGTCTATTGGCGTGAGATAGACATCTAATCTAGCTAACGACATATATTAGCGTGAATGTTTACTAATAGGAATATTAATGTTACGCACAGAATGAAGGACAGAGAAGTTTACTTTTTATACTTTTAGGATTGGTAATTAAACTGAATGTCTCAATCGATTACAACTTACAAAGCGCTATGGCTTTTTATTGATCGGACTGTGTGGTCAGTACATAGTCCCGGATTGACTTGAACGCCTCTCGTATATCTTGAAATTTAAAAACATTATACAGTGGTTCGTATTGCACCTTAAATTGCAGCGTGGTGTAAGGTAAAGTATGGACTTCATAAACTTCATCCTTGGTGCAGTGGGTAACGCATTTTTGGTGTCTAGGATCCTGGTCTGTATTTCCTGTAGGAAAGCTTTGGAACATTTTAATCGCATTACGGTGGATCTGTTTGCACCATAATTTACAGTTCCACGTTTCATATAGCCTCGGTGCTGAAAGGAAGCCAGTCTTATATTTGAAATATTTTCAAATGTAATTTCTAGCATTCCAGATCAGAGTTTCGATACCTTTTAATTAAAGTATCCATGTCTCGTAATTTTGGATCAACAGCGATAATACTATATAAGGGAGTACTACAAGAAGTAGGGTCAATTCAACTTGTCTTGCAGGGAAGACTCTAGACGTGAGTAGATTATTAGGTTTTTTATTGATACATTACTATTTTATGAATTATAATGTATGCAAATGAACAAACTCTGGGGGGTAATTTCCCCCCAGAGCTCCAATGACCACCTTTGGTCATTTTTAACTATTTCATCTTTAAGATCTCTACCTGAAGTCTTCTTTCAGAGCTTTGAAGATCCATGTCCAGATATTGTAAATAAGTCTTAAAATCTCCTCAGACTTGAAGGCGAATTGTGGTAACTGAAGCTACGATTGGCCATGAATTCATTGCTCAAAACTGATGCTATGAAACCTCTTCGGGTCCGAATGGCATCTCACCTAACCTTGAACGAATTGTAGGTAACTTGAAAAATTTCAACAAAATATTTGTAGGTGGCAGCACGTTATCGAGATGGCAGAACACCAGCTTGAAAAACGTGTCCGTGCAAGCCAAGACAAGTTGTCAATTATGGACGTGTTTGTTAATTTTTTTTTTGAAAGACAAAGTATTACTAACATATACTAGATGGTTGCTAGAAATAAGTGACATCCAGGTGAGATGCCATTCGGAGGTTTCTTAACATCAGTATTGTGCAATGAATTCATAGCCAACGGTAGCTCCAGCCAGTGGCGTAACTGACAAGTAAACCTTACGTTTGGGTGAATCGAGTTGCTGACTGAGACACACATGAAAAAGTAGTACTAAATGTGGTCAGTATTTCAGTGAAGTTATAGGTGCGAAGCTCCAGGGGCTTAGAAGATACAGCTACCAGAACATCACATGGAAGTACAGAATAGTTGTCATACAGTTGGAGGTAAAAGCTCTGTAAGACCTCTTGTAACGACAAAAGGTGAATAACAAATATATGCGTACATATTAGGACTACGAGGAAGTCATATAGTAAGGGTATATCTGACGGCGGCCATCTTGAAATCCGCCATTTTGAATTAAGGTTAAGTTTTTAAAATAGGAATAGGGTCATGTCATACATGATTTAAGGCGCAAATTTAATCAAAAGAACAATGGTGACGTTAATTTTGATTTACGTGCAATTGGTAAAAAGTTACAGGGAAATTAAATATTGTTGCAGCATATGTATTAGTCGTTTACTCCACCTTGTAAATTTTGTGTTAATGATAATAATTAAATAAAAAGTAGGTGGATAAATATTAGGTCTATGGTAAGAGTTGCCTTGTTGGCGGCCATGTTCAAATCCGCCATTTTGAATTAGACAAAAGTTTTAAACAAAACGCATAACATTGACACCTTATTAATAGCAAATTTTACCGTAATTCTAACGGTATAACCATTTTTGCTTTATCATTAACCAGCATTTGTTATCGCATAAACAAGTTGCTAATTGAAGGAAAAATGACCAAAGTGGAATTGAGTCATAATTGAACTTGAGTCTTTCTTCCAGAAAAGTCCTCAATTAGTACAATCAATATGTAGTTCAGAAAAGAGTGCATGGCTTGCACAAATGCTATGCTCACAGTGAGCACACCTGACAAAGGCAATCGAGCTACACTCGAGGACTGACACATTTGTCGTTAACAATTCCGTCAAAGGAGTAGTCGTAAGAAGCGATCCATTTAATTTTGCGCTGGTTAATGATAAAGCAAAAATGGTTATACCGTTGGAGTTATGGTAAAATTTGCTATTGATAAGGTGTCACTGTTATGCGCTTTGTTTAAAACTTTTGTCTGATTCAAAATGACGGATTTGAACATGGCCGCCATCAAGGCAACTCTTACCATAGACCTAATATTTATCCACCTGCTTTTTATTTAATTATTATCATTGATACAAAATTTACAAGGTGGGGTAAAGGACTAATAGGGTATATATATGCTGCAACAATATTTATTTAATAATTTCCCTGTAACTTTTTACCAACTGCGCGTAAATCAAAATTAACGTCACCATTATTCTTCTGATTAAATTTGCGCCTTAAATCATGTATCACATGGCCCTATTCCTATTTTAAAAACTTAACCTTAATTCAAAATGGCGGATTTCAAGATGGCCGCCGTCAGGTATACCCTCACTATACGAATTCCCCCTAGTCCTAATATGTACCCATATATTTGTTATTCACCTTTTTTTCGTTACAAGAGGTCTTACAGAGCTTTTACCTCCAACTGTATGACAACTATTCTGTACTTCCATGTGATGTTCTGGTAGCTGTATCTTCTAAACCCCTGGAGCTTCGCACCTACAACTTCACTGAAATACTGACCACATCTAGTACTACTTTCTCATATGTGTCTCAGTCAGCAACTCGATTCACCCAAACGTAAGGTTTACTTGTGAGAAGCCCGCAGGGCCTGCAGTGCGGGCGGCTGCAGAGTTTGGGGGCCCGCCGCGGAGCAAATGCCAAGAACTATAGGCTACAAAAAGTGAGCTGAATACGGAACATCCATTTCGCTGAACAACATTATTTACTTTAGAAAAGAAAAATATGTATGGGTGAAAATTCATCCATTCTAGCAACATCAGTTTAAAAAAAAAATCATCTTAGCACTCGAAAGTTAAGGGAAAATGATTTTGCTGCCGACTGTACAATGTGCTGAAAATGTCTTCCTTATGGTGCAAAAAATTAAGTATAAAGAATACGTAACCCTGAACTACCGTACATTCAGTTCAACTTACATTGCTTCGTTTGCTTATGCAAACATGTCAATCAATGCGCCAACAAACACTGTTGTATTCTTTCTTGATTATAAATGTAAACTGTGCCTTTATCAATATGTTAATTATGATTTACTAACCATTGTCTTCTACGGGGACATAATATAGTAGGAAGTTAATGGGCATGTGAAGGGGGCCCAAAAATAATCCTGTGTGGGGGGGAGGCGACATTTTTGCGTTACGCTACTGGCTCCAGCTACCAAGATTCGCCTTCAGGTTTGAGGAGGATAACGTAAAAAGCATTTTTTTCATGTACTTAAGAATACCGTACATACTTCATGTCTATTTATCTCATAACTTTGATTCCTGGACTTGATTCCTGTGTGCTCTGAAGGCCTCATTTGTCGATTTGAAATAGAACACGGGATCGGATTAACAAACCTGTACAATTATTATTTTAGGTATCGATTCAAATTGCGTAGTTAGCATATCCGGTACTACTCTAAATAGCACATAAAATGTTGGGAAAAGTCCGAATTTAAATTCCTAACAATACATGTTAAACGAGAATTGTATTTATGCGTTATTTAATTGTTGCATTAATTTGTCAACAGTGCAGAACATGAAAACACTATATCTTACAACAAACAGCAACGTTTGTTGTAACGTTGTTATCTAAACATTATTGCTCATTAATCTTTCAGCAGGTAGCTATACGTACAGTGTAGTAAATTACAGAAAAAAATATATTTAGCAGGTCATTCGAAAGGAATAATTCCTATGATACAGGTTGCTATATAACTATACACATTCATAAACTAGCACTGTATTATTCGTATGTAAATTTGAATATAAAGTTTTTAAAAACAATATTTTCGCCATACTGTAGAAAATAGCAAATTACTATGCAACGTACAGGGAAAAAAATCTCATTAGTGTATACATATTATATACATAAATAAGGAACGTAAGTGAGTTATAAATATTTAACGAGTCCTAAAATAGTTACGTTACACTTCTAATGCTTTAATGAAAAATACCACAGACGTTTGCCCACAGTGCTGGTGTCAGAGCGAGTCTCATATTTTTGTATGCCTCTCATTCCCCATCATGTCTTCACATACAGATCTCTCATACGTCTCTCTCTCTCTCTCTCTCTCTCTCTGTTTCACACACATACTCACAGTGTTTAGGGTTATATACATAAACACGTGGATATACGATGGTATATATATATATACGTATAGGATTGACTTCCATCCTGGTGACTAGGCTACATTTATAACATGGATGTTATGCGGTTTGCATAAATGAACAGAAGGAATGTTACAACTCACATCCCACTGTGACTGTCTCTCTCTCTCTCTCTCTCTCTCTTGGTCTATCTACGTATGTACTTTCGTGACTCCCTTGCACTGCCATGTAACATGCCTAATATGGTTAACGAGATGGTCAAAATAACGTCGATAGGGCATAAGCTCTCGGCTTATATACACTCTCTACATGTATGTCATCAGACAGCTTTTTTAACGTGATATTTTGTGTTTGTTTATTTTTCTGGAAGAAATTTTTGGAGAGGCAATGTGTGAAGCTGTAAAAAAAATACAACGGAAAAAACACACAAGAAAAAAAGAAACATGGAAAACGAGATTTGAAACATGAAACAAGCAAAAAATAATAATAGTAACAGTAGTAAGTGTGTTTCCCTATATATATATATATATATATATATATATATATATATATATATATATATATATATATATATATATATATATATCACGTAACGTGAAACAATCATGATTTCTCAACAAAAATAAAAAGTAAATAAAAAAAATTAACCTATGGGTTTAAATACCTACACGCTAATCCTTTAGTAACCAAACAAAAACAACACAAAAAATGTACATGAAATCCTACGAAATATTATTATAATTACTTTGCTTTAAGCAATACATCATCATTTATTTATTTATTTATTTATTTATTTATTTATTTATTTATTTAAAGAATACAACAGGCTACTGCCCATTTACAATATTCTAAGTTACGGTAATTTATATTCATGATGTTATCTAAGTAATATAACGAGGGGAAACAATGTTATTGAGGCTATTCATATGTTATCAGAGTATAAGATGTGTACAAGATACCGATTATAACATATCTAATCATAATTGATCAAGTTGTATTTTTTTTTATTTATTCTCATTATCATTAAGAATCATGGGTGAACCCATGGAGGGGGTTGACAATGTCCAGACCACCCAAAAACTTTCTACCTTGACATACATATGCATACTTTCTCAATAAAACTATACGTACTTGTTTAACAGAAAAATGATGGATATATAACGATAAATGTCGTTTATATTTTATATTTCGTTATAAATGCCCACAGTCCGAATTGTAATATAAGTCAACACGGCTAAACACCTTCATTTTATTTACCTGTACTTGTAAAAACTACTGATTGCATGCATTGAAAATTAGACACATCAAATGCAGAACACTATTAACTTTTTATTCTCAAAACCTTCATGAAAATTATTATTATGTTGTCATAGCAAGCAAGCAAAATAGCTATCTTCTTTTTAACAACTCACACTACCTGATTATCAATATAAAATCCAAGGATCTTATAAAATAGAGGATCTGCCCTTACAACAAAATCTTGAAGCCATACGTCACAGTTTCACCATCCCTACTCTGCCCACTGCGCCCAATAAGGTCGCAATGTTTTGAGCCAACAATCATGGCGAAAACGAAAGTAGCCAATTAGACGGTGGCAGAAACGTGAGTAGCCAATCAGACGTGCAGATGCTCGGTTGCTTCTTGGCTTCACCGATTTAATAAGATGAAAATATATATGGGCAGATCCTCTATTTATAACATCCTTGTATATTCTACATTTCTTCTTCTTCTTCTTCTTCTTATCAAAACAATTGTGCACTTTTAAGCACCGTTGTCCAAAATAACTACAAGAAAATGGAAGTAATTAATCGCACAGATATACAATATCGTTGTAGATGTACCATAAAAATATGATCTCACACTTCATCTGTACTCTTTCACTTATAAAAACAATCTTGGTCTCTCATTTTTTTTTTCTGAAAATATAGGTGGAAACATTTTGCAATTACTTATCATCTTTTGGGGGGATTCTTCCCAACAAAAATTTCTGAGTGCGTCTTGCTAAGAATATCTATTGTCGATCCAAAGTAGTGAACTCTGTTGTAGGGACTACACATCCGCCATGTAGGAGAACTTCTTTAAAATACTTGTTTTAGCTTTTTTTTACAAAAGAACAGACACAATGTTATTTCTATCTCCCGTGTTTGAATGCGGTACCTTAAGATTGATCTTTTCTAACAAGCATATACAGTGAATTTTATTGTGTAGTATTTTATGTAAACACACAAGTATATCTTCTTTCCGAGGATGGTAAATGAAAATTAGAGTCTACTTGGGAAGCTGAATCATATTTGGGTGAGTTTTGAGTCTCATTGAAAGAGAGAAATCTTAAATATTTGGGTTTGTTATATTTTCGATTTTACTTGTATATTTGATGTACTCTGAATTCCATATTTGAGAAGCATATTCCAATTCTGACCTAAAGTACGCGAAATAAAGTACTTTGAGAGATTCATTTTTTCTGGAATCTTTATGATCCAACCCAAGTTTCTAAATACTTCATTTACTATGAAAGAAATTCTGTTGCAAATTTCATGATTTGTAAACTTATTTGAAAAAAATATATGTACTAATTCAACGATTTATAGATCTACAATCTAAATCATGTGTCGCATGGCCCCCCTTCCAATTTGAAATATTGGACCTGAATTCAAAATGGCAGATTTCAATATGGCCGCCGTAATGCCAAACCGCGCCACCTGGTGTGCCCCCATTCTAATTATCCACATCCAAATTTCGGTCATCTTTTCTCAAGTCGTTTTAAAAATACCACGCTGGGACTAAACTTTTGCCTATATATATATATGGTATCCCTACTACCGAATGCTGAAATGTTAAGTGTATACAGTTTCGCCTTCGATTCTTGGTAGAAAGTTCTCTCGTAGTTATATGGTTACACATGATAGGTTTCGGGGCTTTTAACTCCCCTTGAGCTAGATATAACATAAATATTATCATTTATATATCAAGACATCACACCTGAACTTACATAAAGTTGGTAACTTGAGCCCCCTCCCTGGATAGACTTCTGCGTACGCCACTGGGTTAGCGTATATGCTTTTGGCACACAGGACCTGGTTTCGATTCTGGGTTAAAATTCATGTAGAGCAGATCTGAAGTTCACCTGTCGATCCACACTCATATAACCTGGCTGCTGAATAGAACGCTAAATTCCAAATCAACCAGGGGTCACGGTGGATCAGTGGTAGAATGTTTTTTTCTCTGGTGTATGGGATCCTTGTTTCGATCCCAACACGCACCACGTGAGCTTTGGGGTGAACAAACACCATGTGAGTGGGTTTCTCGGGATTTTTCCGTTTCTTTGAACTTTCTTCATTCCACCGTTTCATTCATTTCTCATCGTCACCGTCTCCTTTAGCCTAATCGGCATAATCATGTGACGTTAAACTGAAAGATTGCATCAAATCAACCAATCGATTTCCGGTAAGAATCATGTGCTAAAGGTGTGCGTACGGAAAAGAAGTGAAAAGAGCAAACTTTCTGAAATCCTGAGAAGCTTCTGAAAGAAATAACTTATTGCTAACATAGGTTTACTGCAAGCAATCTTTCACATCACAGTTTGTTTATGCAAAATCATAGAAATGCTAAGTAAACGAAAAACTGAATAGTATAATGCGACGCAGTTATGATCAAAATTCATGACCAAATTGCAAGAAAAAATGGATAATAATAATAAGGATAAAAATAAATAAATAAATAAATAAATAAATAAATAATAATAAAAATAATAATAATAATAAGGATAAAAGGTTATTCCTTTTATCCTTATTATTATCAACGCAAGAGTCTCTATATATCAATCACCGTAATTCTTGATAATTTAGTCATGCTACTACTTGTCGCTAGCTGTACTATCTCCTACCTGACGCCTAAAGAGATATTGTTAGCGTGCATGCAATTTACAGGCGACTCGATGACTTAGGGCGAAGCAGTTTTAATAATTATCAAAATGGGTTAAACGTGGCACCAGATGACATTTTATGCCTTCTAAGGGTTAAGCAAGAGGGAAAAAATATAAGTCATTTATTGGTGAAGTGACTTAATCAAATGAAGATATTGAGAATGAAATTTGTACAATAAGTAACCAACAGTTTTTTGTACTTTCTACACTATTGCGTGCAACACCAATAAAACCTCTTCTAATTTAACTTTACCGTCTGTAAAGTAAGCTTCCAAGTTCAAGAATTGCCAAATAATTGGAGTGTGTGTGTGTGTGTGTGTGTGTGTGTGTGTGTGTGTGTATGTGTGTGTGTGTGTGTGTGTGTGTGTGTGTGTGTGTGTGTGTGTGTGCATTAACAAAGACAATAATAAAAAACTAATTAGTTTCCTTTAAAAGTGATATCGTTCCACATTCATAACCATATTGCTCCTACTTCACTTTTATTGCTGCTAACAAATGTTAAATTTTCCAAATAGCCATATAAGAAAAAAAATGCAATGAATAAAAACTATCATTAAAATTTGTGAAGAACTTTGCTCTTGCTAAAGAACTTTGGTTCTAACAAAAGGTAGTAGTTAGCAAACATACCAAAGTTATATGCGGTTTTCAGTGTGGGAGGAAACGTAAGAAAAGAAAAAAAAAATCGAAGGCGTAGTAGTACGTACGTGCAACCGGAAGATGGGCTCCTGCTTGAAACTCAAGGAGACATTCCAACTACACCAAGGTTTTTCTACGTTCGCGTGCTAAATAGCCATTACGGGCTATCTTGACTTGCGAGTTCATACTGGCGGCTTTTACAAGTCGAGTCATTAGGATCACGAGTCAAAAGGGCCACTTCTTCCTTCTCCCCGCCCCCTCTGTCACTTACCCACCCTCTTATAACACCACGGAAAGATTGATAAAAGTAGCAACTACCTACTCGAAACACATACTGCCACGCTATATGATATATCACATAACGCAAACCTTTCTGGTGCATTTTGATCACTTACAAATGTAACGAAAACAATCGATGATTTTTTTCCTCTATATATTCATTGTGATTTATCAAAAGGCCTCTGCAAGAAAATAACGGCAAACAACCTTTGTATACTCTGCTCTTACAACCATTAAATTACGCCAGTGGCAAAAGTATAAGTATACGTACCTCGATTTACGAGATAAGTTCATTCTACGAAGCAGTGTTTCTTCCAGACATGTTTCTGGAAAGGAGGGGGGGGGACTGTTCCCGGAGCACAGAGTGCTTCCTCGAAGGAGACCAAAATAATACGTCTGTAATATTATAATACATAGTATAGTATAGTACCGTGTGAAAATAATGTCCCCCTCGGAACATTTTTTTTCTGAAAGAAACACTGTAACACAGTTTCTCGTATCTTGAGAACGTCAAAATCTCAAACTGAATTTTTCCAAATAAAATACAGGATATGCACATTACGAAAATTTTTATTTAAAAACTCAGTTTATTTTCACTAAAATTGAAGCACAAAAACTTATGAGAAACATTTTTTGGTAGAGAGAATCACGTGACGTAAGGAAGGCAGAGTGAGAGAGAAAACCTGTTTGTTTCTTGTCGCTCCTGTGTGATCAGCAACGAGCCTTATTACGGTTGTTGTCGGAACTTAAATGTCAAGAGCGGCGTGAAAAACATCTTGGCATTTGAAGGTGGCGCTCCAAGTTCCCTATAAATGCTGCTAGCAAATGAGAGGCCAGCGGTATTGCCACGTTTATTTTGTACACATCCACGTCTACCCGCTATCACCTGATCGCGCTATGGTATGTCTGCTTAGCACTCGCCAACGTCGCGTCAGAGCTTGCGTTTTATTCATTTAGCTGAAATGCCAAGATGTTTGTCACAGGCATCTTGAGATTGCTCTTTGTAATATTAACCTAAATTTGCAATATGCTACGTGTAATTCTTGAAATATATTCATGATTAAGTTTTGTATTGTTTTAAATAGGGAGATACTCAGGAAGGGCGCTGCGTAACAGACCCATTTGGGCGTTATTACAGGTTGTAATTGCACCTTTTATGCTCGTTAGTTGAATATTTGGACGCAAGTTAGAATTATTAATGTGTATACTTAAATCGTGACTTGGATTACTTTCAAAACTATCCATTTAAAGTGAAATAACTTTATTACGAGCTCTTGTTATATGTTTTAAGTTCGTTAGTCCACAATTTACTCGTAATTTGGACCATTATTAACAAACGTATTCCAATTGTAACTTTGATTAGTTGCAAAGCGACTTATTTAAAGTTGCTTATATGTAGAATTATTTTTCACCAATATATTTCTATCGTAACTTGAATTACTTGTAAAGGAACACATTGCAAGTTGGATAAATTGATTATGAGCTCTTGTCATAACTTTTGTGTTCGTTAGTCGAATATTTGCTCTCAAGTTTGAGCGTTATTGACGAAGATATTTCAATTGTAAGTTGGGTTACTTACAAAATGATCCAATTAAAGTTGTATAACTTTAATACGAGCTCTTGTCATACGTTTTTCTTTTTTATTACTAGCTCCTGTCATACCTTTTCCATTGCGAGCACTTATCATTCCTTTTATGTTCGTTGTCGATTATTCGCAAGTTGGAGCATTATGAATGAGTATATTTTATTCGTAACTTGGATTACTTACTAAGCGATATATTTAAAATTAGATAACTCTATTACGAGTTCTTGCCATACCTTTTATGCTCGTTAGTCGAATTTTTGTTCGCAAATTAGAGAAATATAATCGTAACGTTCGTATTAATATGCAACGTTCTGTACAATACTTCGACTTATGAGCTCCTTATTTAGCAAGTAACCCAAGTTATGCTTGAAATATATTTGTTAATATGCTCTAACATGTGAATAAGTATTCAACAGAAAAACATAAAATATATGACAATAGTTCGTAAGAATATGTTTGTCAATTGAATACTTAGTCACAAGTTAGAGCATATGTATATTAACAAATATATTTCAATCATAACTTGGATTACTTGCTAAATAAGAAGTTCGTAAGTCGAAGTTTTATACAGAACGTTGCATATTGTATGACTTACGTATTTTATTATATTAAGTTACAGTACTTACCAATTAATATAATGAAAATGCCACTAGTATATGGTGGTTTCCATGATTACTTACCTGAAAATAAAAACAAATTGTTATTAATAAAATGTAGGTGTAACAGTATTGAGTGCTAGGGATCGATTAACATTAAACACATTAAGTTATGAAATAATAAGAACAGTTATATTTTTAATAATCAAAACTCAAAAAAATTTTAGTATTATATTTACAAAAATCAATAGTAAACTTTCCAAAGACAGTATAAAAAGAATCACATGATTCCATATTCTTTTATTATAGAGAACCAACATTTGTTTACTACTTTGAAGGTACCAAAGAAGCCATGGTATGATATAGATTTTAAAGGGATATGGGTAGCTACCAATATCCGTCAAAATGTTAGCAGGATTGACACCATTAACAAACACGGCCTAGATTTCACTGCGTGATTCCAATAACTACAATCTTGTCAACAGAAGCCGACAGAAAATAGCTAAATGATTTACATAATATAGCTAAAAATTTCCAAACTCTTCTAAAATTATGACTAAGTGTATAGCAAAATGAATCTAATAATAAAACAAACCGAACATTTCGTATTCTCACTGCGTGTACCTAAAGAACGCTGTAATTTTCCAGTCTATGAGAGGTTATGGTGAAAATCATGTCAGTAGGTTTTTCTCGGTATTCTTCAGTTTCCTTCTGCCTTCTCATTCCACAATTCTTTCATAATCAATTTGCTTTTATTAATCATTCGACTCCATTGGTCTAAAACACCTAATCTTATAACGTAAACTAGAAATTTCATTCTATTCCATGTCACTTCAAAACGAGAGAACAACGATTTTTCTAGAGGACAATTGATCTTAATATACTAGCTGAATTACTCGTTCTTCGCCCTAGAAGAAGAATATTTATGCAAAATGGTTGAAAGTAAAGCAACACTTATATGAAATATATGACGAGAAGTAAAACGTTCGGCTTTGCCCCTATTGAATCTTGGGCCAGCTGAAATGCCTGTTTCTTCGCACATAAGGTTGATACAAAATAATTCAAAACCTGAACGGTATGCAACCATAATCACATGAAAATGTGTTGGGTTGCCTACCTCACAGGCACTATGGTTTCTCTGTACTTAATTCTTGCATAAATTTTGACTCTCTCCCAATTTTCTCTCGAGTTGGTGATTGAAAAAACGGCTTCATACTCAGTTAGATCAAAATAAGATCTCTCTCTATGTACAAAATTTGGTGGGTCCATGTAACTCCTTTCCATATGAAAATCTGATCATACACACACACAGTTCCATTATATATTAAACTAGCGTTGATTACTCGCTTCTCTGGGTTGGAAAAAAAAACTTTAAATACACAATTCCTTCATATATCTCCCCCTTCTCCTCCCCAAGTTGTGAGGCTGAATTTGGATCTAAACAACATCGGAAGTGTTACTGTTCAGCTCAGCGACCCTGTACACTATGCATTTTACACTCATATATGTATGTCATTTTTGATCATTTTTAAATATCTTTCCCTCCCTCTCCTCTAAATTGCACCATCAAAGCAAAATGGTGGGCCTGAGCCTCATCTATGTTGAAAATTTGATTAAGATCGGTCCTGTGGTTCAAGAGGTATGAATTTACAAATATAGTCATTTCCACACACACACACTCACACAGAAAGAGAGAGAGAAATTGTAGTATGCGACTATAAAACATCAATTATCCTTTAATTGATTAACTTGGGTTTAGAGTCTCTTTTCAACATCATGACTATGTGAGACGAGTCCTACTGATTAGAATGGGGTGAACTACTTATCGCGTTTTGTATTTCATGCGTGGTGATCGTTTGATTTTGCCTTTTGTATCCTTACACATAACGCCGATGTGATAAAGGATGGGATTTAACACTAGTGTAAGCTCCGATAGCACGACTAGGGCTTGAACCCGGTGCAGTTGGCATGGCACATAAACCATCATGCAAAAATCAACCACCTACACATACAGATCATTCCCCACCGCATGATTTCGTATCCAACAGAGCTAGAGTACAATGCGAAGACATCCTCCTTGGCTATTTAAAACGTGAGAGACACAATTTGTATGAAGAGAAGAATTAATTTTATTCAAGACACACTACAAAAAACAAGAATTTTAGGAATGATCCAAAAATGTATCAAAAGATTGTGATCTTTTCCAAGAAATTTAGGAATGATCAAAAATGCATCAAAAGATTGCGATCTTGGCCAAGAATTTTAGAAATGATCCAAAATGCATCCAAAAATTGCGATCTTGGCCAACAAATAGTTTTTGGATCAGGGGCCACAAAATTTTTGAACGGCGCATGAATCTAGTTCTCCTGTTTATTTTTGCAGAATAAGCACATCATACTGAGTTAAGCAATAGTTTGAGTTTGGTTACACTATATGTAGTTCTCCAGATATAGGGCCTACAAGATTTCTTTGGCTAAAATATATTGGATCTTTTGATCCAATAAATCAGTTTGAAAATTATTTTTATAAAACGACTTTTTGGTAGTTATTTAGCAGGTCTAAAAATGTCCTAAAGTGTTCTCCAATGAACGAAATATTTCTAGACTTTCTTTTAACAGTGGTTAATAAAAGTGGATTTTGAGTTTAATGTCTCTCTCAGCAGCGAGGCTATATGAGACAGAACCTACTTATTAACGTGGAATCCAAACCACATGAGCTCCTACCGGGAATCCAACCCGGGTCTTCCACGCCAAACTGCCCAATAGCAATATTAAAAATATACTATAGTAATCGCGAGGAGTCATGAAGCTTGACCTTGATTTACCAATTTCAGCACCCAATAGAAAGCGAGAGTTTGTCCCAGTCGTCAACTCCTACCCGTGAAATAGTGTCAGTGTCGTGTTTCACGCTATACGAAGAACATCTTCTGACGGTAAAGTGTTGTCGAATTAATGCGAAGTTTCATTTCGTTTATTTCTTCTGTTGTTGTCGTTTGCTATTTTTGCTATTATTGTTACCGTTTAATGCTAATAATTGTTAGTGTTCGTATTACAATTTTTTTTTCGCTCGTTCGCCATGTCCTGTAAGTTTGGCAACGCTGTTTGTACACTTCTGCTGTTTCACTTTTTTTCGCAAGTGTGCTTTCGGAAGGCAGCTCTAAGAATCCTGCCAAATTCTTCTGATCCATCATCACATATCAAGAAAAGCAGATCTATGATTCGTGTAGATCCCAGGCTTCACGACTCGTCGCGATCAATATAGAACTTCTGAAGCATCCAATCTGTATATGAGCACCAAAACGACTTTTAAACAGTGTTATAGGATACTTTACACATTATCATTTACACATTTACAAGTTGTTCCTTCTCATGTACTCACTGGTGACGTCACAAGTTCAGGTATATTTTTTTAATATTCTTAGGGTAGTTTCTATTAATAACTATTAGGATCCATTCTAGACCCATATTTTGTTCACTGATACAACATTTTAGGACATGTTAAACAATAACTTTCCATGGACACGATGATGTCTACTACAAACTTACTTGGCCGGGGGTCGAACTACGGACCCTACCCAAATAGCAAGAAAGCTTTCTGCCAGTTGGCGCATGCTTGGCTATGGCTCTCTACCCTTGCCCTTTCCACGCGTGCTTTCATACAATCTGCCTTTTGTTGTACTTGCAAGCGATATTTAAGATCCCTCGCAGAGCGTCATAGCATCACTGGTCGTTCATTGGATATTGACTTGCCGCCAGCGTAAAACGCTTGCGTGAAGCTTGAATGGAACACTGAATGCAAGGTTACCCCCACGTAACTTCGTTACTTGAATCCAGCTTGCGGCATGCTTGCACGCTTTTCAATCAAGCCGGATCCAAGCTTGCCGACTTTCAATGCAAGTTTACAGCAAGCGGTATGCAAATTGTCTCTGCTACTAGGGCATGCACCTGAGGTAAGCGCTATGGTACTGAGCCACCGTGCCCCATTAAAAATGTCGGAATACTGATTTATTTCTGCAGTGTACCACAATCTGCGGCAAAATAAAAACATCACAATTCCCTTTGATAATTTGATTAATCAAAATTTAATGTCTCTTTCAAATATAGCGGGTATATGTGGCGAGGCCTCCTGATTAAAGTAAAAAACAACCCAAAACTCATGTTTACATCCGATGTAAGAACCTCCTACTGGGAATCAAACTCGTGACCACTTGAATAGAAAGTACATGCGCTAGTTACTTGACCAGGAAGAGCCACAATATTTTTTTTTCTCATTTTGACTGTAATAATCTAATTTGCTTTTACGTAAGTAAAGCCCGTTGGCCCCCAGCAAAATGCGTATTGAAAAATGTGAACAGCCACCTATTCCCACCAGAACGAGCATTATACTGCTCATCTATATGAAACATGGTAATGCAACCAGAGCACCAGTTACGGTAACTATTACAGGGAACAATAAATAAATAAACTGTGGCCTATTAACTTTGCATAGTTATTTTATGATATAGGCTTGACAATCCTTTTCGTGTAATGAATGTAGGTCATTTAGTTTTAGATTTTATACGATTTTTTTGTGAGATGGTCTAATTCATTGCTCTTTTTTTTCACTTTCTTTGTTCCTCCACACAATCCCTTCAGCTGGTATAGCGTGTGAAAGTATGAGTGGCTAGGCGGAAGTTTAAACCAACCCTCACTGCACGAGAATCTGCAATCAAGGCAAGAATGTGGGCGCCTCTAATGCATTATTATACATGGGGGGTGGGGGAGAAATGCTACTAAAGAACCTAATTTGATTGAGGGAGGTAAGGAGAGACGGAGCCAGAGAGAATGCAGCAGAGTCTATTCTAGAACAAGTGAAAATGTCATATGTTGAGAAGATAAGTTTACAAAGTAGATATTCGTAGAAGCTCACTTCACGATTTTCATATATAATACGAACAGAACACAACCATGCAATTTAGAAAGTGACTTCAATTTTTTTACGATGGTCTTCAAAGAATTAACATATTCAAGAGATTTCATTCAAAGAGGTACGTGAAATGAATATATTACGCTATTTCTTCAGAGCATTCACTTGAAGTGCAAAGGCTCCTTATGTCGACTCCAGACCATGTCAGTTTGTGAAGGACAAAATCTTGTTAGTGGGTTTTTCCAGGGTTCTCCTGTTTTTATAAAGAGACGCAGCTCTTGAACTCAGTTACTTTGTATTACTCTGTTGCGTCATATTCATCTTATGGTCTTGTTCAAGATACCTATTCAAATGTCTTCGTTTGTGTATGAACGGTATTAGAAGTAAACCTCACTAAACTGTTAGATATAATGATATGTAGGAAACTGGAAGGTTTCCTGCATTAGAATCAGAAGTTCATCAAAACGTTTTCTAGGAAGTCTGACTGACTACCCAGGATGACATCGGTTTCATGTACTCAGTACTCTACTCACAGGAAAGACCACGAAAAGGCTATCAACGTCATCCATCAAAAATATTCTTAACGAACCTCTTATATCCTTAAGTCAAGAAAACTTATCTGCAAAGAGAGTGTCAAGGACGTTTAAAAAATATAACAAACTCTATGGCCTATGGAACCCGGAGGTTCGATGCCGCGTTCACAATAGCTCTCCATTGACTTCTGTCCTTAGCTAATTGCATCCAGTTTCTACTTTGTATTCCTATCTCTACGAGATCCAGCTTGATATTGTTCTCCAATCTGCACCTACGTCTTCCTAATGGTCGTTTCCCGATTGGATTTCCATCTGATTCAGTAGCAACACCAGGCTCGTAATAGTAGGGGGGCAAAGGCGCCCATCATGGGGGCAAGGGGGGCTCGCCCCCCCCCCTCTAAGAGGAAATTGTACTTGGGAATATTGAAAATCCAATAGAATTTTTACATTAGTTACAGCACAATTTGAAACTATATTTGAAACGTCGCTTATACTTGCCCCCCTTCTTGGAAACCATAACATGGGCGCTCTTGGTAGGGGGCGGGCAAGAGGGGAGGCAAGAAAAACTTTTGGAAGACGAAGCAACCACAATTGTTTTCCTTTGAATATTATTATTATTATTATTATTATTATTATTATTATTATTATTATTATTATTATTATTATTATTGCACAGTGAAACCTCTCTAAAGCGGACAACCGTGAGGAATCAATAATTGTCTGCTATAGAGAGGTGTCCGCCTTAGAGAGGTTTTGATATTTTCTTACGTAAATTAGTAAAGAAGGTAATATGCAATTAGTAACAATAGTTTTGGATGAATCATGTATTCACGAATATTACGAAAACGTTACTGTACTGTGTTGTCCTCTGCTGTCCAATACTCTATGTTCGAGGCACAAGATGGAAATAAGATGTTATAGTTCTGTGCACTTTACATTTAGGTTTTCAATATGTCGCTTGAATTTGTGGATTAATCGCAGTCCAGTAGTGTCTTTTTGTGACAATATGCGTACCCGCGGGCAATAACTACCGAACTTGTCTTCTGCTTGGTTAGAGATTCCAGCAGGAAAGTAGAATAACGTGTTATTCCAAACGGTGGGCAACTGTCAATCACTTTTGTGTCTAAAACAGCTTGAGTGGGAGTGGAATGCAAACAAAGGACATGAGAGTGTTGTTAAACAGAGACTCTTCGTCTGGATTGCTGAGTAGACAGTTGAGAAGACAAAATGTCGCAATGCTTTCTTGGTGACACATGTATGAATTACTAAAAATGTACTTTTACAATACTTTTCAACTTATTTATAGAGAAAGTGTCCATAATACGGAGGTAAGTAATACCTATAAAGGACAGAAAAGACTGTCCGTGTCCGTACTAGACAGTGTCAGCTTTAGAGAGGTTTGCCAATATGTTTTATCCTATTACAGTGTTTGGGGATTACAAAATATGTCCGTTACGGGAGGTGTCCGTTAGTAGAGGTTTCACTATATTATTATTATTATTATTATTATTATTATTATTATTATTATTATTATTATTATTTACCGGTTGCATATATAAAATGGGGGCAAAAGGGAGCGAGAAAAAATATTGAGGTGGCGGTCGCCCCTCCTCGCCCTCCTGTAGCGCCGCCACTGATCTGGCAACATCACCTGCTCACCTGAGCCTCCTACCCTTGATGCCCCCAACAATGTTTAGTAAATCGTAAAATTATACAGTTCCTCGTTACGAAAATTTCGTCATGCCTGTAACGCCCCCATCCGTAGCCTAGCGGACAAGGTGGGAAAAACCAATCCAGCCTGGCCTCAGAAGGGGCTTTACACGAGCAAGCATCCGGATAGCTCAGGCTGTTGTTTCAATTCGGAAATCCAGAGGAGTACTAGTTCACAAATTAACAGTAAATATGTATATATATATAAACAAATAACAACACAACCAATTCAGGAAATAAATGTTTATTACAAATAAATTACAATAATTAATCCGTCTTCTCGCTGCCAAGTCAAAATCTGGATTCAATAAATATTTTATTTCTCAGTTTGAGAAAAGAAAAAAATATTTTATAATTCAAAGAATTGTTCGCTGAATTTTAAATCTTCAAAAATTGAATAATAAAGCAAATTCTCCAGTCAAATCAGGAACCTCTGAAGTTTGACGCAAATATTCGAGGCCAGTCAAGGACCTCTCACACTTAACTGTAATGTGAACACTCAAGGCCAGTCTAGGACCTCTCTCTCTCTCTAGTCTAGTACTAATATATTCCTTTCTTTAAAAATAAGAAATAAATTTGTACCTTTAATCGAGTGAAGATTTCCCTTTCTCTCAAATCGAAGAAAAAGTTTCATAAATTCTTATCATAAAAAGAAATTATTCTTATTAATTTGTCGCAATTTAGTTTGAAAATAGAAAATTCCCGACGAAAAACAACTGCAAACAACTTTGCTATACTCAATTGAATGCGTTCCAACATCGAAACATCTGAAACACAAACCGGTCAAACATACTCCAAACAGTACGAACAAGTCAAACGAAGTTTTCTTTTTTAAAGAAAAAAGTATCAAATTTTACTATCAATTCTTCAGAATTCAAAAACAGCATTAATAAGCCTTTCGGATTTTACTCTTTGAATCAAAAAACATGAATTTGAGACCTGTAATAAACATAGGATGAATAGCACATTTCAAAGGTTTCGGGTACAAATCCCTCCACCTTTGTTCCCCTGGATTTGCCGAGCTTATTCACTATAATTATTCCACTGAAAACCTAACCAAATGGAGCCAACAAGACAACCCACAGAATACACATAAAGACGTAGACAGACAATCTAATAGAAAAATTGAAAATTAACTCACCTCTGAAAATCCACGTTTTTACCTCAACTTTCTGTAGTTTCTCTGCCCTCAATCGTCTCGGACTCTCTTATCAAAACAAGAATATTCCACTGTAACGTGAGGTTATGCTCAGGACTCAATTTAAATGATCTCAATTCAATTAAAAACTCAATTGAGAAAATGGGACGTAGATCCACAATTTCCCACATTCACGAAATCGAGAAAAAAATATATACACAATTATAATTACGTGATTATGAGTATTACTCATGCACCTTTCTGCAATTTGCTTGCTAATAGAAGCAGAGAGAACTAAACCAAGCCTCCCTTCCAACACTTTTATCGAATTTCCAAGCAACACTATTTTCACTAATTTTTCAAAAATATGCAAATACACTAAATATTGCAGTAAATGAAATATCACTATAATCATAATCCTCACTTGTAATGGATATTCTTATTTTCTTTTATAACACACTCTTATAGAAACGAAGACTTCAATACAAGAAACGTGAACCAACACGAAACGTCCATTTAGATTCGTAATCCATTCGAACAGCTTAATCCCTCCAGATGTTACCCGTTCATACAACACAGCCCAAGTAGCTAGCCGAGGCCCGCTACTTGCGGCCGCAAAGCCGTGACCATGCGCAGTCAACGACCAGTGCATAAGCCAAGACCTTGATATTTCTCGGATACGAAAGGCAAAGGAAATCTTCTCACAAACGTTATTTTTACATTCAATTCTTTCTCTCAATTTTTAAAAATTCGAAGATGATACTTTTATATAAACTTATGTCTCCTTCTGTAACACATAATATTAAATACATTAATAGTAATTTTACCATTTTCCTTATCGAAGATTTTACATTTTTTATTTTTATAATTTCTTTTTTTTTTTTTCCTGTGACTTGTAACGGGCACGTTACAAACTCGCCGCCCTGGAAAAGAAAAATTCTCAAACCAAGAATTTTTCGACGTCTTCTTCTTGGCAAGCTACGGAATACAAAAAGATTATAAGACACAAATTTTAAACAAACATATATAAATAACATACATAACAATCTACCAATAAAGTTTTTTATACACCCTACTCTATCTGATATCACGTCTTTATATTTAACCTTTATAGAATCAATGAAAGAGATCCCCTCTGGTTCATTGAATCTCCAAGAATCCCGATTATCATTTTGGTTTTTCAACTGTGTGCATTCTTGATTTTCCACCTGCATGGTAGTCTGATCATGTAAACTATCGGATGTACGAGGCTCGTCCGAAATAAACTTTTTATTTCTCTGAATCAACTTGTGAAAGTTTTCAGCTTGATCGATATCAATATCCGATACCTCAGAGCCGCTGCTACCATCTAAAGAATTCAGCTTATCCACTTTATTCACTGGACCACTGCTATGTCTAAGCTCCACTTTCTTTTCAGCTAAGTTTGTATCCTGAGTTACCACTAAAGTCTTATTCTTTGGTCCTTTCTTCCTACGATTCCTACGCTTGCTTTTCTTTCCACTAGTCTTTGCATCGGGTTTCACAACACTATCTTGATCCTTATCTGGCAACCTAGCATTGTTCGCCGAATGTTCACTCTGACCAAGTTCAACATTAAGAACTGCAGATGTTAAATCGACAACTAAAGGTTGACCCGAATTTTCTATTGAACTACTATTTCCTAATTTGTCCATTAACCGAGAATTCGCAATGCACTGTCCCGAATTCTCCAAGTTAATTTTGGATATTTCATTTGCACCACTCTGATTTCCATGAAAATTATCAATAACTGAGACACAACTGCCCTCTGAAGATGAATTATTATACTGAGTCCGAACTGGATTTGTAACTTCGGACCTTTCAATCGCACCACCCAGTGTTTTCCCAAAATTCGTACGACTTTCATCCTTCCACATGGATTCAATGGAATCTTCGATCTTTCGAACGTCTCCAACTTCTGAATCAATCATAGATCTCAGATGATTCAGCTGGATAGCACTAGGCGCTGGAATTTCTAATAATATGGATTCAAGGTCAATATAATCCAAATCGCACTGAACACTCGCATCTTTTTTCCGAAAATTAAATCCATCTTCACAAATAAAAATCGATACCATGAAGTTCGAAACAGAAGAAACATCATGTTTAGTAGAGTGATGATCAGTTATCATTACATCCCTTTGGCCAGACTCATCACCAGATTTAAATCCGCTAAGATGTTTGTTATGTTGAATCACCTTCTTATAATTTAACCTAACCTGTTTCTTTCCACCGCGTAGAATCAAACAGTTTCTAGCATAATCTATAACTGAGTTTGTCGATCGTAAGAAAGGCGTTCCCAGAAGACACATGCAAGGCAACTGTTCCACTATCTTAAATGATATTCTCTCAAAATGACCTGAGAGATTCAAAGTCAATATTATCTCCCGATTCGTTGAAAAATTTAACCCGGACGGTGCATTTACTAACTTTTCAGGAGTCAATCTAATAAATTTTTCCAATCCACAAGACCGCACTAAGTCCAGTCGAACGATGTTAAAGCTTGAACCTCCATCCACACAAATGTCTGTTAAATAATTATGTATTTTACCAACCACAAATGAAGCGACGGTATTGTCCAATTCACTAGGAATTGTGTTAACTGAAGCATTAGATGCTTTAAATTGATCAGACCGTTCATTCGGAATCTTGTTTTTTCCATGAACCTGAGATTCTACTTTCCAACGATTCTTTACATTAGTAGGGTAAGAATTATTTAATTCTTTATTCAAAGAAAAATTTTTATCACCCACTGGAAATTCTCTATTTTTAAAACCTTGATCAGGATTTAACATTACTAAATTAGTCTTTTTCCGAGGAAAACCCATTTCCTTATTATATTCCAATTGATTTCGAAAGTTTAATTCATGCTTATCAGCAATATCCATTAACTCGGATCGGGTAGCTGGGATGTAATAATTCAGCATTTTATATCTATGGTTTGGATTCATGCCACATACAATGATATTTACCATGTCTGACTCATTATCCATAAAATTTAATACATTCATGGCAATTACTATAGATCTTACATACTGAGTAACTGATTCAGTGAGGCGTTGACGTCTATAAATTCTCTCAGAAATAAGGGAATGCCATGCAACAGGCGTAATAAAATTCTTAACAAGCCTAGATTTTAATTCATTCCAAGCTATTTGATGATTTAATGCTAACAAAATTTCCTTTAGTAACGAACCTTCACATTTCCCGACAAGAACAGAAAGAATCTTACTCAAAGAGTAGCTAGTATCCATTAGAGTTTCCTCAATTTTGGCTAATATTTCAAAAACTTGCAAACTATTACTGCCATCAGTTGTTTTAAATTCCTTAAATTTTAACTCTAGAAAATCACTAGTTCTTTTAAATGTATACTTCATCAGGAGATTATGCTCAACATTTGAAGATTCATTAGTACTATGCAAAGTTGGCAACCCTGTTAACACATTTTCACCCATCTGAGTTCTCCTAGGTGGATCACCATACCGCGGATGTAACGAAGTCTTGGGAGTGGAATTCCTAATTTGAGAAACCCTTTGGTAATAATCTCTAAGATTCAAGTACCTAGAAGGAACCTCATTCTTATCAGGACCTGAATTTCCAAAATTTATCGAATTCCCATCATTATTTGTACCAGAACTCGTTAAAGGCTCATTAAAAGTGACTTGCCTCTGATCTCGAAACGATTCGTTCAAACTCCCAATATTAACAAATCTACTGAAATTATATTCATCCGCAGGTGACTGCGAACTACCTCCACATTCTAAATTATTAGCTCTCATAGCAGGTTGTCTAATATGAAAACTCCCTTGAGTTGGCGGAGTCAGTGACATATTCAACTGTCCAAAATCAGATCTAGTATCTGTTTCAAAATTGCCGGTTCTATCTACCGTTATCAATTCGGAATATTGCTCCGGAATATCAATACTGACATACTCCATCGGATCACACATATGTATTAGCATAGAACAATACAAGTATAAATAGAACATAAATAATATAATTATAATACATACAAAATACAATACTAACTACGAACACTACTGCGACCCAGACTTTTTTTTTTAACCAAATGGAAATAATCCTAATAATACCTTGCTTCACCTTAATTTAATTTATCAAAGATACTAGTAATTTATAAATGAACAATAAGTTTCAATTAGCAATCACGAATTTAATTCTGAAATGCAAAAGCAAGTGCGAAATTCCAAAAATAATTATGAGTTTAATACAAACCCAAAAAAATGTTTAGAAAAGGACGGACTTACAATGCAAACCCAAAAATTTTAGAAATCGGACTTGGGCTGTGTTCAAATTTGTAACGCCCCCATCCGTAGCCTAGCGGACAAGGTGGGAAAAACCAATCCAGCCTGGCCTCAGAAGGGGCTTTACACGAGCAAGCATCCGGATAGCTCAGGCTGTTGTTTCAATTCGGAAATCCAGAGGAGTACTAGTTCACAAATTAACAGTAAATATGTATATATATATAAACAAATAACAACACAACCAATTCAGGAAATAAATGTTTATTACAAATAAATTACAATAATTAATCCGTCTTCTCGCTGCCAAGTCAAAATCTGGATTCAATAAATATTTTATTTCTCAGTTTGAGAAAAGAAAAAAATATTTTATAATTCAAAGAATTGTTCGCTGAATTTTAAATCTTCAAAAATTGAATAATAAAGCAAATTCTCCAGTCAAATCAGGAACCTCTGAAGTTTGACGCAAATATTCGAGGCCAGTCAAGGACCTCTCACACTTAACTGTAATGTGAACACTCAAGGCCAGTCTAGGACCTCTCTCTCTCTCTAGTCTAGTACTAATATATTCCTTTCTTTAAAAATAAGAAATAAATTTGTACCTTTAATCGAGTGAAGATTTCCCTTTCTCTCAAATCGAAGAAAAAGTTTCATAAATTCTTATCATAAAAAGAAATTATTCTTATTAATTTGTCGCAATTTAGTTTGAAAATAGAAAATTCCCGACGAAAAACAACTGCAAACAACTTTGCTATACTCAATTGAATGCGTTCCAACATCGAAACATCTGAAACACAAACCGGTCAAACATACTCCAAACAGTACGAACAAGTCAAACGAAGTTTTCTTTTTTAAAGAAAAAAGTATCAAATTTTACTATCAATTCTTCAGAATTCAAAAACAGCATTAATAAGCCTTTCGGATTTTACTCTTTGAATCAAAAAACATGAATTTGAGACCTGTAATAAACATAGGATGAATAGCACATTTCAAAGGTTTCGGGTACAAATCCCTCCACCTTTGTTCCCCTGGATTTGCCGAGCTTATTCACTATAATTATTCCACTGAAAACCTAACCAAATGGAGCCAACAAGACAACCCACAGAATACACATAAAGACGTAGACAGACAATCTAATAGAAAAATTGAAAATTAACTCACCTCTGAAAATCCACGTTTTTACCTCAACTTTCTGTAGTTTCTCTGCCCTCAATCGTCTCGGACTCTCTTATCAAAACAAGAATATTCCACTGTAACGTGAGGTTATGCTCAGGACTCAATTTAAATGATCTCAATTCAATTAAAAACTCAATTGAGAAAATGGGACGTAGATCCACAATTTCCCACATTCACGAAATCGAGAAAAAAATATATACACAATTATAATTACGTGATTATGAGTATTACTCATGCACCTTTCTGCAATTTGCTTGCTAATAGAAGCAGAGAGAACTAAACCAAGCCTCCCTTCCAACACTTTTATCGAATTTCCAAGCAACACTATTTTCACTAATTTTTCAAAAATATGCAAATACACTAAATATTGCAGTAAATGAAATATCACTATAATCATAATCCTCACTTGTAATGGATATTCTTATTTTCTTTTATAACACACTCTTATAGAAACGAAGACTTCAATACAAGAAACGTGAACCAACACGAAACGTCCATTTAGATTCGTAATCCATTCGAACAGCTTAATCCCTCCAGATGTTACCCGTTCATACAACACAGCCCAAGTAGCTAGCCGAGGCCCGCTACTTGCGGCCGCAAAGCCGTGACCATGCGCAGTCAACGACCAGTGCATAAGCCAAGACCTTGATATTTCTCGGATACGAAAGGCAAAGGAAATCTTCTCACAAACGTTATTTTTACATTCAATTCTTTCTCTCAATTTTTAAAAATTCGAAGATGATACTTTTATATAAACTTATGTCTCCTTCTGTAACACATAATATTAAATACATTAATAGTAATTTTACCATTTTCCTTATCGAAGATTTTACATTTTTTATTTTTATAATTTCTTTTTTTTTTTCCTGTGACTTGTAACGGGCACGTTACATGCCCCTTTTCCGTTCCTCTTGGGCCCGAATATTCGTCTCAGGATTTTATTTTTAAATACTTTCAGTCTGTATTCTTCCCTTAGAGTAAGCGACCATATTTCACAACTATACAGCACAACAGGTATGATTATCATTTTATATATTTTAAGTTTCAAATTCTTCGACAGAATTCGCGACGACAAAAGGTTTTGAACTACATAAAATACGAATTTATTTTCTTTGAACTAACACGAATTTCTTGCTTTCAGTCATTTAATTTCGTCGTAGATATGATTTTGGTCTGTTAACATTGCCCCTAGATATTTGAAAGTATCTACTTCGTCGAAAGTATTATCTGATATTTTGACACATCCATAATTTGCAGTATTATGATCTTGACGAACTTCCATATATTTAGTTTCCTCTACATTTACCTCCAAACTCATGTCCCTGCAAAGGTTTAATAAGACGTCTGCATTGCTTTTTATTGTTCTTCTATCATTTCCTATTATATTTACATCATCAGAACAAGGCATAACCTAGTGACTACCATTCAGCTCAAGTCCCAGGTTACTATACTTAATTTTACTTGTAGCGTACTCCAGAAGAAAATTAAATAATAATGGCGACAATGCATCTTCTTGTTTCACGCCATCTTCGACGTTGATGAGAACTGGAAACACACCTACGAAAAGCGACATGAATCACCCTCTCTCTTTAGGCAACATACAAGATAGAGACGCTTTAACATTATTTTCAACGAATTAAACATATTCACAAAATTTCCACCGTGTCTCTGATGTTCTACAAAAGCAATTGATCATATTGTCTCTGAGTGACCTGTTTCCAAGTTCAATGGCTCCTTAGAAGACTCCACAACCTCTCAGAAAAAGGACTTTCGTGTATCAATGTGCTTATCCTAAATTTGTAAATATAGTACACTCCTGACTATCCGGCTTAATGTGATAGGCTGGAGTCCCATAATTACTCTTTGTGCACCATCCATACCATTAAAAACATACTGTTTATATCAAAACCTACTCTTATTCATATTTTCTGTACTTTTAGTAGAGACCAGTAGTTTATATATGTTTGCTATGTATTGTACTGTACTATTTAAAAAATACAGGAACAGCAAGTCCAAGAATAAATCCAGTTAAGAATGCTCCAATAGCATTGCCAGAATGAACTTAAAAAGAATTAATTTTTTTCTTATTAACTTCTACTGGCTTTATACCAATTGTTCTGTGTACTTTATTATTATTATACTCATTAAACAATTCTTGTAATATTGGGGTAATACCATTTCTAATTTCCTTGAGTACTAAATTTAGGGGATGTCTACCCACTCGCAAGTGTTTCAGGATCCCTATAAGATAACACGTAGATATTTCTATGTGAATATTTAACAAGATATTGCACTTACCGTCTCAAAATTTTCCATGATATTTTCCAACAGCAATACCTATATGTTCATGGTTTCTGTTTTTGATTTAATGCCCCAGATCAATTTAGATTAATTATAATGTATACTTCCGTTTACACTTGGCAACGTAGAGGATAAAATTTCTCCAGGAACTGAGAGCTCTCTGCTGAACCTCTAGCCCTAATAGTCTTCGCGTCACGTGGTAGTGATTTATGAGCGCTTCTGGCTAAAAACAAATGTTGTCTCTGTTTCTTCCTTTTTTTTTTTTTTTTGTCAAAAACTTGTTTTGGGCAGCTTTGTCCTCAGTTTTGTATACTGCCTCTATCGAGATAGCAGTTATACAATGGAGATCGTTTGCAGATCTCATAGCAGATAATGTAACATTCTTTGAAGAAACTCTGAAGACTGACATACGAACCGCGTGACAATTTGGGTAGGGAATCTGGAGCGTTGCAATTTTGTGTTCTGAAGTCCGGCTTATCACACAAGACGAAATGACCATAAACAAGAGACTTGTGAAGGAAGAAGGAAAATGTTCTTAGTAATTGTATCCAATTGTTTCCACATTTTCCACCTTTCCCCCCGAAAGATCCCTTCGAAAAGGGAAAGAGGGGGTGATTTTGTGACCCTTGAGTTTTAGAATAGTCTTGAAACGAACTGCAAAGTGCACTTACTGGAAATTCTACTGTCGTTGTGCTATAATATCTGTGTTGCAAGAAGTGTGACAAAATGAAGGAATCAAAGAGGAAAAGAATTTGGTACTCTCTCCTTCCAAAAAAGAAGTCTCGCCAAGCTAATTCATATGTGTGGTCGATCTCAGAGTATGGAGTTCAAAGACTGGATAGTTAATATTTACCATTCAGGATTACCTTACAACCAATTAAATTCCATTTTCACCTAGCCTGGGCTGGGTTTGGGCAACTCCCTCTTGTGCAGTCGCCTGGACCCAGATCAGGCTCGTATTTATGGACATGTGTCTATTTCCGGATCACTTCGGAATTGATCCTTCGTTCCAGTGGTGCCCACCCCCCCTTATGTCCATGACGCACCCCCCCGCAATTGTCTATCCATAGGTATTCTTCCATGAAAAAAAAATCTTTTCGATTAATTTTACCCCCCCCGCCAAACATATTTATATAGATTTTTAACCCCCCCCAAATATTTCAATGACGCAGTTTGCGTCATAGCCCCCCCTTGTGGGCACCCCTGCGTTAATAACCATTCAAGTTCATTACTATATTTCCTGAATTATCCAGTAATCCTTTCTCCTCCAATCCTTTATCTTTCTTCATTCTTTCTCTTTTTCTTTTCTTCTCTGCCTCCCTCTGCTACTCTTCTTTCTCACTCTTCTTTTTCCTAACACTAACAAAACTGAAAAACGGTGTCGTGACGGGGAGTAGTTCTGTGCACCAGACCCCAGGGTATGGATTCAAAATATTTTGGTACCCAGAATCCAAATTTCGAAACCCCAGGACGATTGACCGTGATATTTTTTTAAATGGGCGATAAACATAAGCAAACGTAAAACAGCACTTACGTTCTTCGCCCATAAAACAAAGTTGACACGGTCAAATCGTCCTGGAGTTTCGAAATTTGGGTTCTGGGTACCAAAATACATCGAATCAATACCCTGGGGTCCAGTGCACAGAACTTTTATTTATTTTGTGTGGTTGTGTAATAATAATAATACTGTATAAGGAAAAGGAATGAAGACATACTAAAGGAAGCTAATGAAGGACGACAGATCATGAAGATAATAGGAAAAAAAAAGAAACAGCATGCTTGGACATCTTATTCGGCACTCCGATTGGATCACCATGTTGATAGGGGAAAAGGCAGAAGAAAAACCAGGAAGTGGAAGATCAAGGATAGAAAAATCTATAAGTTTTACGTCCCACAGTTATGCCTGGTAGGTTAAAGGAGCTAGTGATGTTGTGAAAAGAAGGAAATGCTGGAATGCAGAAAGTAGAAGGAAACGTGAGAACCCCGAGGAAACCCCCACACATGGTGTTTGTCCTCCACAAAGTTCACTTGGTGCGAGCTGAGATCGAACTAAGGACGCCATGCATTAGAGGTGAACGCTCTATCACTGACCCACCGCGGCCCGATCAGGGCTAGATGCAGTTACGAAGAAGAGACCTTACCAAATTATAAAACAGCTCTCCCAGGGGAGAGAAAAGTTTTAAAATTTCCTTCTTGCGCATCAACCTATGATTGAAGTGAGAAAGATTATTATTATTATTATTATTATTATTATTATTATTATTATTATTATTATTATTATTATTATTATTATTATTATTATTATATCGAGAATGTACTTCTGGGTTTCCTCCTTAAAAAATACACACACTATTTCCAATTATGGTTATCCTACTTTTTACAAATTTGTCTTTTTTTCCCTCTGTCTTTCATTCCCATCATGCGATGGGTGGGCCATAGAAGATGACGCCTTTTCTGTGGCCAGAGTGATCAAATTTGTCTAATTCAATATTGATTTAAATAGTATTAGTTTTCAAGCTACATATATGAGTTCTTTGACTAACTGAATAGTGCACGCCCCTTCTGGCTCACTCGCCACTATTTAACATTAAATTTCAGATGCCTCGATATACTTGCATAAGTTTATTATTTCTAAAATAAACATTACGTAAAAGGTTATTCAAATTGATATCAAGTTTTTCTGACATTTGTATATTAGGCATATCTTTCTTAATTTGCATTACTCACATTACCCCAGAGAACGAACAAATTGTAGAGTTCTGGTTTGAACATCTCTTACAATAATAAGCAAATATACGAGGAACAAATTTACCATTATTGACGATGCGGAGGGGAGGAGATTTTCTGGACTAGGAAGGAATGTGTGCGGGTGCAGAGCAGAGGTCTGCACGGGCCGGAATTTTCAGCCCGGGCCCGGCCTGTGAATTTACAATGTGAGGCCCGACCCTAGTCCAAAATATGTCTTAGCATTTAGGCCTAAGCCCGGACTGAGCTCTGTGATAATCAAATGAGCCCGAAATAAGCCCGAATTGCAGAAACTTAATTATTAATGCAAAATTGTATTTTTATTTACAGCAATTCGAGGTTTGATTTTGCAGTTGTGTTTTAAAAGTCCTCCAGAAAGAACGGTGCAATTTGTATCGTTTTACACTATATTTACAAAGTTAGGCCCGAAAAAGTCCGAGAAATATGGTTGTATATTTAAAAATTCACAGCCCGAACCCAGGGGCGTCATTTAGGAGGACAGGGTTTGCATTTGCCCCCCTCCCGAGTTTGAGATTTATATAATTTTATCAATACCATAGTAGTAAATCAGTGAAAAACGCGAAATTTTACATATATCAAGGGGTCTTGGCCCCCCAAGCCAAATCTGAAATGACGCTACTGCCCGAACCCCTCCCGGGCCCGAAGTGATACATTCTTTGTAGGCCCGAGCACGTGCAGACCTCTAGTGCAGAGGCGTTTCAAGTGGTGGGCGACTGCCCACGGCCTTGCATCTTGAGAGACCTCGCAAAGACCAACGAGCCTAAATCGATTTAGCACTCACTTTTGTCGATGCAACAATAGAAACAAATATGAATTCGGACTTAATTACAGAAAAACAATACGCTTCAAACTAACTTTTCATCTATTCGTATATATTAGATCGCTAGCATACGCGACAGGCGGCGAGTTTATTTTAAAATTGCAATAATGAATGTGTATAAGTCTTTATCGTTGAGATGAATTGTTTTCGATAAATTTTATTATAATTAGCAATTTTTAAAAAAAGGGGGCAGGAAGGACTCGTAAACCTTATTCGCCTTCTGTGCAGATGGTATGGTAAAAATCAATACTGGATAATGAAAGTGTAAGTGTAAAGGCTAATATGGAACAGAGAAACAAAAGAGAACTTCTTCAGAAGGGAATTGGGAGGGGAGGGATGAGAGTACAATGCTGTGACACTTAAAATGCGTCTTGATTTGTATACTTCAACAAACTTTTCTTATTAGATTACGCAATTTCTAGTTTCTTACTCCGATTATTCAAAGTATTCAAATGTTCTCGGAGGGAATGACCGCCCCTCCCTTTAATCCGTCCGTGGTGTCATTCAGTTTGGCTTTTCGCTACTAATTCAAAGTGCTTTCCGAAACAAGTTGTCTTCTTGTGACAGCAGGGGGTGGAAGAAACAAACAAACCGTGAAAGGAAGAAAGAAGAGGTTTTGGGCTCTTCCAGTCCAGACCATTCTAACCACTGAGAAGTGACAATCACAACGTGATTTATCTGGTAAGAGCGTCCTTTTAAAAGCAGCTAACAAGCAAACAGATGGTCAGCCCTCTCCCTTCTGCAGCATACTTTTTATTCTCTGTTGCCAAACTTACTGAAGAATATATTGCAATTAATCTAACGCATGTAACGTAAATTGGAGACCGTGGCTGGATTTATATGGGTCTTGTGTATTTGTATTAAAAATTTCAAGTTATTACCTGCAATACTTTGTTAGAAATTACCATATTAAATTTTACATGTTATCAAATGGAGAGTTAGAAACCTAAGCGGAGATGGTAGAAGATCCCCTTAAGAGTTCTGTTATAAGGTTCTACGATATGTTCTTTTACGAAGACACATGCTCAAAATGGAGGGCTCAAAATTGAAAAATTCGCAAAATATCATCTCTCTATGACTTGACGAGTTGAGTTGAATTGATTTTAGTTTAGCGTCCCGTTCAGCAGCGAGGCTATATGAGACGTGGACCTACTGATTAACGTGGAATCCGAACCACATGAGCTCCCGCCGAGAATCGAACCCGGGTCTCCCACGCCAAAGGTCTATGACTTAACGATTCGAGAGATATGGTACCTTAAGTCTCCCGATATCGGAGCTGTTTTGTCCATTATCTCGGGAACGGTAACAATGATGCGAAAAATTCCATCACTTCTTTACATAGTTTTTGATCCTCTATCGAATGGAGGGCTCTAAATTGAAAAATTTATAAACAACCGACACACAGATACAGAGAATTCAGTAATGAACTTTTTAAGTTCGTTGAATATTGTACACGTTTTAATAGCGAATCACATATTACTTGTTAATGTGTAAGAAATGTGAGCATTTTTATCTAGTTTTGATAGGCTGTCAATGAAGTTTCCTTTCGTATTTCATTGGGACTAAAGTCCATGTACTATTCCAGTCATATGCTTCACACATTTACGTTTGTGCCAAACAAGATAGAAACCTTTTCGAAATATTAACAAATATTGCTTCCAGCCATTTTATTGATTTTTGAAGCTTTTCAACGCTTATCATACAAATGACGTCATGGTTTTGATATAAATTGCTTAGAATCTTTAAAAGAATATATTTTCCATTATATTTAACGCATACAAAATAAATATTTTAAAAAATGAACATATCATGCTAATTAATATACAGCATTATTTGTTGCTAAAATATCAAAACTATGTGGTTTAAGGAACTGGCCATTGTAAAATAACTTTTTGTTGTTAATAGGGAAGTCACGAACTAGTGTATTATCACGTCATTCTCCTTCGTTAACACGCGCTCACAGCCTTTGTTGTTATTTTTTTATGTCATTTTTTTTTTTAATTTCAAAGATCATCTCATAAGGACAAAAAGTCTTCATTATATTGCAGCCATAAACATGTTAATAACAGCTGTTTTCGTGCGTCTTATATTAATAGCTTTTTTTTTTTTTTTTTCGCAAAACAGAATCCGAGATTTTTACAAGTCGTTTGAAGTTGGTTGTTGTTCGGCCGCCGCAATATTTTGAAAACAATTAACTTTCATTTTTTCTTTCTCTCTTCCTTTTTTCTTTTTCTATAAGACATGATGCCAAAGAACTTTGTGTCGAATATATATTGAGTATTCTAGAAACTGCGACACGAACTATAAAGCATTGTTCTACAAGTCAAAGCGAAAAATATAATATAATTGAATACCTTTCGGGTTCTCACCTTTCGAGTTTGGAGACGCGAATTGTACTGTGTGACAACGTCACAGATAAAAAAAAACCTCAGATAAAGTTTACCAATCCACCAAATAGTTACAGCGATCCTTTCCAGATGGCACTTAAAGTCGATAGACGTTGATGTTAGCACCCCTTATAGGCGTAACAATCGGTGTATCTGCTTCATGGAGTCGAGGAACAATGCTAATGTCACAGCTTTTATATTTTGCCAAAGATTTGCTGCAATTTTGCTGGAAAAATATTTGTTCGATGTTTATTTGATGAAATTTAGTGTTTCTTTTGATCAGCTAGGCTATAAAGTTTAATATGGAATCCAAACCATTATAAAGCGTTCAAATTCCAATGGTCTTCACCGGGAGTCGAACGCGGGGCCCTTACAACGATAATAATCACTCTGGTTCTTTTTTATATATAATAAATTTGAGCCATTAAATAATACACATTCCATCCCTAGTTTGATTCCATTTATTTATATCTGGTTGCCCTGACAACGACGTTCCAAACACTTATTATTTTTGAAACATTCGAATATCTTTATACATTGACAATCATATTATTTAAAACATTTCTTTCTCTTCTTCTGATAGTAAAAATCAGCCAGCCTAGTACATATTTGGAATATCTTATGGCCCAAAATTACAAGTATATTCTACAATGTACTGTTGTACTCTGTGTATTAAAGGTATGCGTGATAGTTTCTAAACTATCGAGAAGAGCTACTGAAAAATTGTTTCAGCTCTAGACTACAGCTTAAAAAGAATTAAATACAATTAATTATTTGCATTGCATATATAATACATTGTAGTCAGATCCTTATGTAATAACTACAAAACTTTTCCACAAAAATCTTAACAATCTTTAACAGAGCATCCGTTGAGATATTTCATAGTCCAAACTGCAAAGAATACCGTCTGATCCTAAGGAAATTTCTATGAGATCACCGATAAGGTATACTCTTACAAATAAGGAAAGAATCATTAAAATTGGTGCACGTAAATGTCGAAGTAATGCTTGAACATACCTACAACATAGAACATCCTTCTTTTGAAGTCTGTTAAAAATGACTAATGTATTCGTGTATTGAACGTAAAGTTAAACTAGCATATAATTTGATTGATAAACCTTCAATCTTGACCTATATATTCTTTTCACGACAGATTACCTGAAGAAAGGTAAGATTTACATTTTCCCGCCTTCCACGCTCTTCTGAATAGCAGAAGGTCGTTATTAGTTATAGGCTTATAAGAAAACATTTTTAATAATTTCCTTGTCATTATGAAAAATCTCTCATATATACCAATACAAAAATCATTTTTAAAATATTAATATGCATATGGGCGTTTCCTGACACTGAACAAGCTATTATCATCTGTATATCGAAGTTTTACAACACCACTTATTAATTATACAAGTCCCTGTGCACGTTTAAAGAAATAACACCTGCATGGTTGGAAAATTTTTGCCTCAAGAAATTGTACCACATGCTGCTTTCTTGAAAAAAAAAATAAATAAAACAGTAACCGCAATTATGCAAATTGTTAAATTATTTAGGCATCATGCAAATTTTTTCCTTGGTAATATAGAATATTGATTTTAATTCGTGATAAAAATAAGACCTAATATTTGTAAAATTATTTTACTATGAGATAATTGGTGTGGCTACGCATACATGTTCTTTTCCTAAAACACCAATCTGGATGCACAAATGCTTCCTTTTGGAGTTGTAGGCTGCTCAAAACCATCAAAAAATAAGCTTTAAAGGTCCATAGCTCCAAAACTATGGGACCTAACGTAGTCGGGTCAAAACTTCACTTACAAACTAGTATGCGCCCTATCCAAATACTCATGTTTCAGAATCCTGTGGTACTTCCGCAACATTTTTTGTAGAGGTAGTTGGTGAGTACTTCAAATTATATGCGCGTAGCCAAATCCTCTATAAAAATTGTTGTGTGAGTACCTTAGGATAAGGAAACATGGGTTTTTGGATAGGGCATACATTATTTCCTAAGTGATGTCTTAACCCGACTACGGTAGGTCCCATAGTTTTGAAGCTATGGACTTTTAAAGTTCATTTTTTTTAATGTTTTTGGCAGCCTAACTCCGAAAGGAAGCATTTGTGCACCCAGGTTGGTCTATATTTTTGTCTTATTTTGATGTCAGCAATCAGCTCTCATACGTTGTCGGTGCTGTTTTGAAGCTTGTTCTCTCTCTCTCTCTCTCTCTCTGTGTATATATATATATATATATATATATATATATATATATATATATATATATATATATATATATATATATATATATATATATATATATGTGTGTGTGTGTGTGTGTGTGTGTGTGTGTGTGTGTGTGTGTATGTATTTATGTATGTATAGAGAGAGAAGGAGAGAGAGAGAGAATAAGCTGATGCCTGTACTTCAGTATTTTTGTATGTTTTTTTCTAGCAGGATTAAATTTATTTTTATTAAATATGAATTTAAAACCGAACTAGCACAATAGGATTTCTTAAGGATAGTTAACCCGCCGTATCACGCGCCGTAGAGTCACACTTCGCGGACAGAGAAATTTTAGTTTTCTTAGAACTGTTAAAGGAAAATGAAATCTTTTAAGTTTTACGTCCCACGGTTATGCCGGTTAGGCTAAAGATGACGGCGATGATGAGAGATGAATGAAATGGTGGAATGAATAAAGTGGAAGGAAACGGGAGAATCCCGGGAAAACTTACGAGCACGGTGTTTGTCCACCACAAAGTCCACACGGAGCGAGATGGGATCGAACCTGGGACCCCAAGCACTGGAGGTGAACGCTCTACCACTGAGCCACCGCGCCCCCCCAACTGTTAAAGGAATTTGTGCTTTAAAATATACGTGGACAATTGCCAAAAACATTGCAAACAAAATATTAAACAATTCAATATCCCTTTTAAAACAAATACACATTAAAATAAATTAATATTGCGGAGTGAGGCTCCGCGAGCGTGCCATGGAGGGTTAAAAGACTACCAACCTTTCAAGACTTTTAGAAAATAACGAAAACCTAATTAAATAGCTATGAAAGAGAGTTTTGCAATTACAAGGGGAAGAGAAGAGTCCAACATTGAATTTAGCAAATCTCTGTGGCTAACAGGTTAAGGATTACCCTCAAATTAACGTTTCGAAGGTTTGGTCTGTGTAGTTTCTCTTAACTTTTGTTACATAAAGCTATTAACTTTGTTTTTCGAAAATTTGACACTTTAAAAGCCTGACATACTAAAAATATTTAAAAATTTATCATTTTTCTTTGGATTATTTTTCATAAGTGAAAGGAGATAATGAAATGCAACTCACCACAATCATAGACATTGTTATTCTACAACAGAGGATATGAACCTGAAGAATCTTTCAGTGTTGCCATCTATTAAAATTACAGTGTTGTTAGAATAACATTTCCCTCAAAATCTAAGTAAGGCAGCGACTAATTGAACGAACTCAACTGAACTTGATCACGTATCCTGTCAACTACTTTTTAAATACCCTTGACAGATTTTTGGGGAAATGTTATTCTGGTAACACTGTAATTTCTATGGATGGCAACAATGAAAATTCTTCAGGTTCATATTTTCTATTGTAGCATACTATCTATGATTGTGGTAAGTTGCATTTCATTATCTTCTTTCACTTATGAAAAAAAAAAAAGAAAATTGGTATATTTTGTTATTTTTAGTATATCAAGCTATTAAGTCTAAATTTCGGCATTGATTGCCAATAAACTCTAGTAAAGGTAGTTAAGAGGATCACACGAAACGAACCTGTATTGGACGTAGATATCCGTTATTATGCGTAAAGACGTTAATAGACTGATTCCATTAACGAACTTGGTCGATATAATGGCTAGCCATTTATTGTAAAACAAAAAAAAGTATTAAAAAAATCCCTTACATGTATGGAATACGTGGTATAGACTAGTTACCGTTAAAGAGAACTGTGAGAAAATTCACATACCTCACAAGGTGCTGTCTGTCTCTACAATATCACCGAACTAAGATCGAACCTGATGCTTTTACAGAAGAGATTAACATTTTATCACTGAGGCAATTACTCGTTTTACAATTACCAGGTGAACAATGTAAGTTCAGGCTTCTAGTTAAACACAGGGCAAAATGGGGACTTGACTAATGAGGAATCGAACCCTGGTCAGTGGCTGCTTTAGCAAGTAGGCCGGGTAGGCACGGGCCTACCCAAAAATTATGAAATATACTTATATATAAACGCTAAAAGATGCAATAGAGTAAATATATTTTCCACTATTTATATTAATGGTAGATAATTATTTTACAAACAGCATCAACTACTACTGTAAAAGTAATTTCCTACTGCCATTAATCAATGAAATGTGTATATGTATCCATAAGCGAGGTAGCAGGCCACCCAAAATTAAAATTCTAAAGCCTCCCCTGACCCTGGTCTCTTCCACTAAACCATCACTAAAACTTCCAGGTTACTACTTATTAATAAATAGGGCTTCTAGCTGGCAAACGCGTAACTCGTGTCGGATTCTTTGTCAGTCCAGTAAGATTTTCTGTTCTGTTTCTAGCATTATTCTTTATTTATTACGATACTGTATAAACAAATTATTTAAATACTGACCTACCTCACTCAATATACATACGCTTTTGACAATCTTCTTTAGCAAGATTCCAACATGCGTGCTAATGTGTGTGAGAGAGAGTGTGTGTTTTTATATGTGCGTGCGTGGTTGCCGATTAAATTACACCACGTCTGTTATCTTTATGACCATCAAGAAAATAAATTAGCAAAAAAATAAAGTTATTAGACATTTGATGTATTTACAAGGGTCCAAGGGAGGAGTAAACATACCAAGTCTTTCTTGGAACTTAGCAGGGGAGATGTAACAGTCACAGTTGGAAACAAGTAGCAATGTGGATTGACCATATGATTTAAAGAAAAAAAAAAAGACCACACACGAACTCTTAATGGATAAACAAACAACAATGTGAGGTTGGCAAAGAAATACTTAGACGAAATCTGTATATGTTACATTCACTAATTTCTTGCAAAGGAATCACATAAAAGCGATGTTATTATATTTAGTCTGTTTATTGTTATGTCTACATGTATAATAGGAGAACTGTTTCGTACTTTTTATTGCAGAGTAATTATTTTAGTATATTTACTAATATCACGGGAAGAAGTTATAGAAGCGATATTCCTACATATATGTCTGTCTATCTGTCTCACAGCCATGTTTGCTTCAACGAATGAACACTGTCTCATTTATAATTTAAAAAAAAAAAAGTAAACAATATGTGTTCCACATTATACCCTTGAGTCTAAATAAGAGAGTTCTTAGACATAAGCATCGACGCAAAAGAGAAAAAATATGGGACTCAATTATTGTAAATTTTTATCATATATTAATTGCCAGTACTTCATAGATAGTACCAAGGCCGTATTAAACACTTTTACCGTCCCCCTGTGCTCAAGAAAATTTTTGCACACATTCACATTTGTTCGTATTTAGTTACATGCAAGTGAAAATAAAACGAAAACAAACAAGTCGCCCAGCATAGCATAGTTGCTAACGCTCTTGTCTGTGCTGCGAGCGGTCCCGGGATCGATTCCCGGTGGGGATACTCGGTTAAAAAGTGTAAAAGATTTTTTTTCAAGCAACCCATCTTGATTAAAATTTTCCTGGGTTTTCCTCATTCACATCAGGCAAATGTCGGGATGGTGCATAACATACAGGTCGCCGAGTGACGTCATCCCCATACGTGACGGGGTAACGTGCCTATAATTAGTGAGAGCCCAGAAATTTAATACCCAATCGTAATCCTAACGAAAACTAACAAAAGAAGAAGAAACATTATAATTTTACGCTGACAGCCAATAGACACTAGCCTCAAGCTTCTTTTTCTAGCACCTGTAACGTCGTAACGAGAAAACTGTGTCGCTCAGTGATATCAACATTGCCTTTGATATTAGATTTCTCTTAAATATCTATCTCATAGGCCGCCCCTTTTCCCCGTATACCTACTTTAATCTCGATTTTGCTTTCAGATCCCGCTCCTAAAAATTTAAAGCCCTATGGTCCTTGCGTAAATTTGGGCCTGGACAGTAGTAAATATTTCAAAACTTAATCAAGAAAATTATTTTGTAGAAATGAGAACTCTAAAATGACACTAAAACATTGAGGGTGCTGAGTCCCCTTGAAGACAATATTGTAGAGTTGAAGGGGTTTGAGCACCAAATTCTGGTGTTTGTCACTCTAGATGCAATTGAATGATGATAAAAGAACTACTAGAAAGGAGGGAATTAAAAAAAAAAGAGAGAAAGATCAAGGAAATTACACCACACTTTATTTCTGTCAATCACCATAAATTTACATAAGCTAGGAATACAACCAAGGAGCTTTCGCATCAGAGATGAGTGTCTTATTACTGACTTACCGTTTCCTTACTTTTAATAATAAAACTGACTAAAAGAATAGTGGTTCTCAATGACACAGCAGTAATTATACCACTATTACTACTATTACTAATATTAATAACAATAATAATTAAGCAGAAGTATGACGACTTAGTAGGAGATCGTTCACCTCTGGTTTTTGGTTCAATCCCTGTCATATGACTTGGTGATGGACAACATTGTATGTATCCCTTCTAGTCGAAGTATTTAAGAGAAGATAAAGTAGTAATTGCATGTCGGTATTTTTGTGTAGATATCTCTTTATCCTACCTTTGTAATTTGTTAGGCATTTTCTAATGCACTTCTTCCTAATGTATACAGATCTTTTTATAATAATTACCTTCATTAACATAGTGAATGACACTTTAAGGTAAGAAAAGATAATAATTTCTGAATATTTCTATAAAGTAATCAAGTTGTATACTTGTCCAAATGTCATGAAAACATTTTGCTCTTAGTTTTGCTTTACCTTGAAGCAGGACATTTTAACTGGTATATTGTGACAAAACATTATAATGTTTGTCCTTAAAGATACTTGAAAAAACAGAAAGAAAGAAAAATCTTGGTACACGTGACAGCATGGTGTGAATTACCCATTAGGATATAACTTTTGCTCGTTCGTTTCCGTTATTTGATTCTTTGCCTGGATATCATTGAGAAGTGGGAACAGGTTTGAAGTTAATAAAAAAAATGGCTTCAGACGTTAGTAAAGTTATCACGCAACGTCTGTAGTCCCAAGAGGTTAAGAAGGGCTGACTCCACTTGATGAAGGCTTCAGGCGACATCACACGATGAGTATACAGGTGAAGAAAAAAATATCAGAAGACACTTTGATGTTGAAGATATTACAAGAAGTTTTTTTGAATATATTATTTAAGCCATATAGCCACAATCCTGTGATTAGTAGATGAGAGTAACTACAGATATAGTGCATGAATCCGACCAGTTACAATTTAAATTCGTTGTTGGTCAAACGTTTAAAAAAATGAAAAAATTGTTTGTTTTGTGTTTGTTTTCTTGTTTGTTTTTTTTTTTGCTTTTTTGTTTTTTGCTTTTTTTTTAACTAGAAGATACTTAACTTTTTGTTACGTAAACGTCGAGTGCAAGAACAACTCTTTCAACATTGCATTACAGATGTTGCGTGTTACTTTCTAACAAAGATTCGTAAATTAGAATCAGAGCAGGTAGAAGGCAATCTTGCTTGGTGAAATACTAATATTGATATAAAGATTTGATACGGAGTGGAAAGACTATCTGAAAGTTCTACATTGCAGAAGAACATCAGCTAGATCGAGTTTGTTATACCAGAAATGGATATTTGTTTCCAAACTTTACTTAATCTTAACTTCAAGCAAATTGTTGCCTCCTCCAACTAACTAAACTTCTAACTCATGCACCCTTAGTGTCATCTTACTCATCCGTGAATCGATTTCAGTAGATTTCAACTGAGCGATGTTCTTTTTCCATTTGCCATGGAGTGAAATTAGCGTCTCCATCAGGTCAGCTATCTTTCTTTTCTGCCCTTCCTTGAGCTCGAAGATTTCCATCTTTCTTTCTTCTCGGTCTATCTGCATTTCCCTTTTTATACAGGCAACATCTGCAAACTTTTTATCTATAGGCTACTTTGGCAGAGACTGGAACTGAGCAAACATGAACTTATGTTTCTTCAGGAAGGATTGCTGAACTTGTTACACTACTTTCAATATCATTATTATGAAATCCTTAACTAATATACGGAGTAGATTCAATCGCCTTGGATTCTTTTTAGACACTTATCACATGCCCATTCAGCACCATCTCTAGATAAGATTTCATATAGTTCCAACTCTAGAGCCAAAGTCCAAGTGATATTCACTTTTACACACTTCATATTGCACTCTCATGTCTTTTCATTAATTGTATTTTTTCACACTCTCGGCCGTATAACACTTAGAGAACTGTATTTCCCGCAACTGTTTTCTTATTATTATCTCTGTTCATTACTGTATGATAGGTTCCCCAACAGTATCTGTACCTTCGTCACTTGATGTCGGTGATCCTCTATTTGAAGGAGCAACCACAGTGAGGATGCCAGCCAGAGGTACTAAAGTCCTCTAGGGACATCCTGGCTGGGCTGCTATTCTCTACCATAGCCTCTCCGTCACTCTGTTGGAACATCGCTAGACACGACACAAAGACAGAGCGTAACAGGTTACTATAGATAAAATTATTTGTTTTTGCCCGGATGTTGCTGACAAAAATTTCAAATTTGCTTGGTTGTAGTCTGCCACTGTAGAAGTACGTGGAAATACATATGTACTGGATTAAGAAAAATCCTATTTAACTGTATTAATAATTTGCAACGATTCAGGCGTCGGACGAGTGTAGCGTATAGCTCTCCCAGAACACAGAGCAGAAACTTCAGATGGATATACACTTTAATAATACTCACAAGGAACGGACATGAATGTGTCATCCGAACCTCCGAATCAAAACTAGTCCATTCGATAAACATCACAAGGATATGTTCATGCACAAAAAATATGAACAGTGTTGATGCAATAACTATTCACTACGAATCAAAAGGTTAATGGGCCCCAAGGGCTTACTCCGCTGTCCATGGCACCTAATTTTTGTGCATAAATATATTTTTGTTAGGTTTATCGAATGGACTTTGATTCGGAAGTCCAGATGACACGTTCATGTTCGTTCCTTGACAGAAAAAATATTCCAGAATTAGGGATGCGCACGAGACGAGATTTGAGGCCGTCTCGTCTCGAAAATGTGCTGTAAAAGTGATGTCTCGACTCGAAAAATGTATTCTTTTCTATTGGAAGAGCTGTGTCTCGACTCGAAATTTGTCAGGAAAATTCTGTCTCGACTCGTCTCGTGCGCATCCCTATCCAGAATCTTTATTTTCTTGCTTAAAGGAGATAGACTGCGATATTTTTGATTTCATGTGGTAATAAGGTAAACTGAATATTGTTTACATAGATCCAGATAGGCTATGCAAAAGCAAACCATATTCATCTTACTTCAGTATTAAAGAAAACTGAATCTTAGAAGTGTTTTACCATAAGCATACAAACTTGAATATTTATATGTATTGAATACATTATATTTCTGTTCTCGCAATTCTTGAGTGAAATAATCTTCAATTTTATCATTATTTGGTAATAAAAAGATAATAACTTGCTATAAGTACAAAACCACACTACGCCACTGGTTCTTACATCATTGAGGTCTACCCTGTATATGAAATTACTCCACTATCGTCTTTGATTAAACGTATTAAGAATGTTACTTTTGTTCACATACGGAACGAAATCCATATCTACAGTGTTTACATTAAAGGAAACAACGAAATGCATTGTCTCTGATGTACGTATAGTATCAGGTAGTTATAAAAGAAATACCGGCTTCCAATGTGTACCATCTAGAAAAAAAAGTACAAAAACAATCACTCTTCCTTCATATTGAATTCCATGTATCATTAGCTGATGACAACTGTGATACATGTAACTTTCGTACGTGCAAACATGCCTTCTTCACGGTAATCAAGAGCACGGTTTGGTTAGGTCGTTTACAGTCTACGTCTGATGTTGTGTATGTGAAACCACTTCGGAGTTTGTCACGTTAGTGTAATATTATACCTACCACAGACTATGTTTAGTTTCCAGCCAAGAATATGATTTATCGTAATGGTCATATTATTTTTCCTCTGTTGTGATATATGCAACGAAGAAGTTTAAAAACTCTAATGTCCGGAGGCAATGAGAAATGAAGACAAGGTATAAATTGTTCACAAAAACGGGGAAGATTACTATTTCACAGTTGCCACCTTCGTATCTTTGTTTCTAGAAGTATCAGAAGAATCGTTAAAGTACCAACAGTTATTATTATTATTAACTTTTTAAAAAATACTCAAAAGCAAAAAGTTATGAGCTCGATTTCCAATAAGAATATGCGAGGACTGCCCATAAAGTATTTCGAAGTAAAAAAAAAAAAGTAACAGGATGAATAAACGAAATTGTATTATATACTTTTGAAAGGCACACTCATAAGCTATTTTCCCACATAATCGCCATGCAAATTAAGGTATTTATCATACCGTGGCATAAGTTTTTCAATACCGTCGCGGTAGAAACCTGCCGTCTGCGACTGTAATAACCAAGGTTTTCCCAGAATTTCATGCACCAAACTCCATGAAATTTAAGGGAGTTTGTGGTGGCCCAGTGGTTCCCAAGCGTTTACCTCCGGTGCTTGGGGTCCCTGGTTCGATCCCAGCTCGCGCCGTGTGGACTTTGTGGTGGACAAACACCGTGCTCGTTGGTTTTCTCGGGGTTCTCCCGTTTCCTCCGACTTTCTTCATTCCACCATTTCACTCATGTCTCATCATCACCGTCTCCTTTAGCCTAACCGGCATAATCGTGGTACGTAAAACTTAAAGATTTCATTTCATTTCATTTTTCCATGAAATTTGGAGATATGTCCAGTAATCATGAAACGTAAGTTCCGTAATCATGAAACGACGATTTGCACGAATTTTGTCGTCGATTTGCCTCACCAGTTCATCAAACAATAAGACTAGGCCTATACCACTGCGGTCCTCGTCATGAACACTGGAACGACCATTTTTAAAATCAACGCACTGTTGCCTCACTCGGCCTTCAATCATTATTCCATGTCCGTACACTTCACACAGTTGGCGATGGATTTCAATTTTGTGGTTTTTTTGCCACCAAAAACCTAATCACAGAACACGCCTCACAAGATTTTGTATTACAGAGCACATTGTAACACGTCACAGGAAGCACAGTAAGAGCTTCACAGTCCTCACGCTGCCATAGCTGGATGCGTACTTTTAGCGTGACAACGTTCTGACTCCAAGATGGCGACTCTAGCCCCACCCACTGCCGCGATCGACTAAAACGTCTTCTGCTTGCTGGACAACCCTCGTATTATTTCGTCGATGCTTTTATTAGAGGTAAAATTTACGGAAAAATTAAGAAAAAGTGAATCATTTGTATGAATCAATACACATTTCGTTATATGTTTGCTGTTTGCCTTTATTGTGGTGACTTGACTTGACTTGACTTGAGTGTAAGTTTAACGTCCCGTTCAGCAGCGAGGCTATATGAGACGTGGACCTACTGATTAACGTGGAATCCGAACCACATGAGCTTCCGCCGGGAATCGAACCCGGGTCTCCCACGCTAAAGGTGCGTACGCTAACCGCTTAGCCACGGAGAAACTCTCTTTATTGTGGTGACATTGTTAGTCTGGATATAATAATAATAATAATAATAATAATAATAATAATAATAATAATAATAATAATAATAATAATAATAATAATAATATGAAGAAGAGGAAGAAGAACGGATGAATGAAGAATGATTATGGTTTAATGAAGGCGTCAGTAGTGATGAGCATTTAACATTTAACGTTGTTGAGTAGCTTATACCAATTTTGTTTTTAGCCTATTCATTTACATGGAAAATTGTTTCTTCTGTTTTCTTTGAAACAAACTGAAAATAATGAGAGTTAACGATTTCGTTTTCGTGTCTACTCAGTGACGTAACTAAGGGAGGGGGCTAACGGGACTTGTGACCCGGGCACCAGATTGGGGGGCGCAAAACTGGGCAAAATATTTTATTTTCACCATTCTAGAGGGAGGGGGCGAAGGAGACTACAATTAATGGATGATATTAGAGCAGGAAGATCATACGCGAAGACCGTGGAGCATGGAAGATTCTCAGCTGCGGCAAGTGACCTGCCAATAAAGGCAGAATACCTATGATGATGATGATGATGTTTAAAACGCGAAAATATTTATTGATTTCGATTTACCTAAGAGTTAATCTTCTTTCCATATGAAATATACCGTGAAGAGTGACAGCTTTGTTAAGTTTCCTTCCTAGTTGGACACATTTTTGAAGCACTTCTCACCCATTTAGTGACTAGTCTTCGGTCTACGGGATCCCGAGTTTGATTCCCAGTAGGAGAGCATCAACCATATTACAGTAGCTTATATTACATTTGAAACTGTAGGCCTTTCCGTATATAGCTTTGCTGTTGATAAAGGATGTAAATATTTATCAATAGTCTATTAATTTTTAGTCAACCATTTTATCAATTAGATTATTAATCTCTTAACTCAACCATTTTATCAATTAGTCTATCAATAATATCTTAATCATTTTATCAATTAGTATTTTAATAATCTCTTAACCATTTTATCAATTAGTATATCAACCTCTTAACTCAACCATTTTTTCAATTAGTCTATCAATAATGTCTTAACCATTTTATCAATTAGTCTATCAATAATCTCTTAACCATTTTTCAATTAGTCTATCAATAATGTCTTAACTAAACCATTTTATCAATTAGTCTATCAATAATGTCTTAACTCAATCATTTTATCAATTAGTCTATCAATAATATCTTAACTCAATCATTTTATTAATTAGTCTATCAATAATCTCTTAACCATTTTATCAATTAGTCTATCAATAATGTCTTAACCATTTTATCAATTAGTTTATCAATAATATCTTAACTCAGCCATTTCATCAATTAGTCTATCAATAATGTCTTAACCATTTTATCAATTAGTTTATCAATAATATCTTAATCACTTTATCAATTAGTATTTTAATAATCTCTTAACCATTTTATCAATTAGTATATCAACCTCTTAACTCAACCATTTCTTCAATTAGTCTATCAATAATGTCTTAACCATTTTATCAATTAGTCTATCAATAATCTCTTAACCATTTTTCAATTAGTCTATCAATAATGTCTTAACTAAACCATTTTATCAATTAGTCTATCAATGTCTTAACTCAACCATTTTATCAGTTAGTCTATCAATGTCTTAACTCAACCATTTTATCAATTAGTCTATCAATGTCTTAACCATTTTATCAATAATTTGTTAACATTTTTCAATTAGTCTATCAATAATATCTTAACTCAACCATTTTATTAATTAGTCTATCAATAATCTCTTAACCATTTTATAAATTAGTATATCAACTTCTTAACTCAACCATTTTATCAGTTAGTCTACCAATGTCTTAACTCAACCATTTTATCTTTTAGTTTATCAATGTCTTAACCATTTTATCAATAATTTGTTAACATTTTTCAATTAGTCTATCAATAATATCTTAACCATTTTATCAATTAGTATATCAATAATATTTTAATCATTTTATTAATTAGTCTATCAATAATCTCTTAAGCATTTTATCATTTAATATATCAACTTTTTAACTCAACCATTTTATCAATTAATCTATCAATGTCTTAACTCAACCATTTTATCAGTTAGTCTACCAATGTCTTAACTCAACTATTTTATCAATTAGTTTATCAATAATATCTTAACTCAACCATTTTATCAATTAGTCTATCAATAATCTCTTAACCATTTTATAAATTAGTATATCAACTTCTTAACTCAACCATTCTATCAATTAGTCTATCAATGTCTTAACTCAACCATTTTATCAATAATGTCTTAACCATTTTTCAATTAGTCTAACAATAATATCTTAACTCAACCATTTTATCGATTAGTTTATCAATCTCGTAACTCGGCCATTTTATTCATCTTTCATTAAACTAAGGTATTAAGAAAAAAAACCTTGTATATTCTTCACTGTAAATTATCGTCCAACTTACACATTTATAGTCTATCTTGTAAATTGGACAAGCATAATATTATTATTGTGTGTGAAACCAAGGCTCGTCAACTTATGCTACATATACGAGTTTCCTTTATTGTTTACATATTGCTACCCATTATTAAATATAAACATAATTAATTGCGTACCAAAGTATAACAAAATATGTTGACATTTCATATAATTTGTGCCTAAGTAAATCGAGTATGCAACACTGCCTTGTACTTGTATTTCTTTCTTTTACGAATAAGTTAAAATAGAAGTATCATTATATAAACAAGACCGTGAAAAACAGATGAAAGGTCGAGTGGTTTTCTATGTTTAGATTGTAAATAATATGTGGGCATGTTATTTTATTTTATTTTTACCAGTGTTTCTCTTTGTGTTGCCAACGTACAATTTAGGGGAGCACCGTGAGTAGTCCAACATCATTAGAGTGAGAGGAATAAGAATTCTTGTGGCCACTACTCCCAACTGATCATTTAGATGCTACAGGCGTCAAATATCTAAAGAAGTCCACCACAAGAACCGGTTCTTCCAATCCAATGTCTTCTTGTATTGCATTACATAATCCAATCTACCATTTATACATATAGTTTATACCAAAGATCATTGGAGTTGTTAATTGCATGCAAACCTGTTCCATTCACTAAACGTCACCTAGGACTGTGATCCACAAAGTCAAGAAGAAATGCCCTTCGGTGAAATCTGTCGTCGATCTGATAACAATGGAGGTGTTAAAACAGTTCACACTAAATAGATGTTTTTTCTTTTTTGCTTTGTGTTGTAAATACTCTAGAACGAAGCTATAAACAACAGATGAGAAACCATGATGTGAATTTTTACAATATGGACGCTTTCTAAATGGACGCGTCATTAGTGTATTTAAAAGGAGTTCATATTGAAGCCAAAATCAGGTCAACTTCCACTACTTAATAATTGAATGATATATTTTCTGATTGATTGATTTGTGGTTACGTCATGTGAGCAGGGGCGTCGTTTGAGGATGGACAGGAGAGCACATGACCCTAAATAAGTTTGAGATATAGCACGTTCAGTATACAAGAGAATCAAGTCCACTTTGGGGTCATTTTGGATACTTCGTGTTTAAGAGTTCTTTCTGACGCTCCTTTCAGAGCTTAAGAGTCAACATCCCGGCGAAATTAAAATACCGCTAATTTTACAATAATTGTGTGATATCTTCAAATAGATAAAAGATAACTGAAATATGGAACAAGAGCGCCCTAGACAATATTATTTTGCTTGAGGTACCGTTATCACAAGTCACCTAGCGGCTTTCCGTTTTCAGCTGTTTAGAAACGCGAAAATAAATGCCGATTTACAAAATGGCTCGAAATCGAAAGCAGATAAGTGAGTCAAGATAACGGTTTCTCATGTAAAATAATATTGTCTAGGGCGCTCTTGTTCCATATTTCAATTATCTTTTATATATTTGAAGATATCACATAATTACTGTAAAATTAGCGGTATTTTAATTTCGCCGGGATGAAGACTCTTAAAAGATTCATATTAAGATATTTTAAACAACTCACATAATGTAAAAGAACAGTTTAACTTTTCCATGTACTTCAGTGTACCGCACAAATGTTCTCTTTTTTTCCTCACAACTTTGATAATTGAATTTGATTCCCTTGTGTTCTAAACGCCCCTGTTCTATTGAAACTCTTATCTAATGTTACCCTTCTCCCAGAAAAAAACGAAATTTGGAACTATTTTAACTCGATATTGTGCTATCTCGACTCTAAAAGCATATAAGATTCTATTCGAAGAACTCTTTCATTTCGTATCTCATCATGAAAATTTTGTTTCGCCTCGTTTCGTGAGTAAGACTATAGTGGAATATTGGTGGAGAACTTTGCAAATCCTCTCAAAACAAAATCTGACACGGCGCTATTGGTTAAAGCGGAAGCTGAACCACTGTAATGCATCCCACGATTTCCCACTGTGAATCGAACTCGGGGCCTCATGCATGAAAGTCACGTGCAAAGCCACTACACCATCAAGTAGGACTATATAAATGTATTCATTAAGGACCTAAAGAGAAATATCAATTATCATATCATTTTCCACATGTGAATGTTACAAATGTACTGTATATTGTAACATTAGGGGCTATTTTGTTAAGAGAACCAAAACTACCGTAAAATTATAGTGAAAAACTGACAGCCGTGCTATCATTAAATCGTTACTAAATCACAGCGACATGCTGCACAAAAACAAAAGAAATATTTCAGTTTAACGTCCCACGTTTATGCCCTTTAGGCTAAAGAGACGATGATTAAGGCAAGTGAATAGTGATGGAAAAGTTGGTGGGATAAGAAGGTGGGAAAAAATGGGAGTACTCCTACAAAACCCACGGACATGAAATTGTCTATTACAAATTTACTTGGCCGGAAATCAAACAGGAACCCCACACACAAGAGGTGAGCGCTCTACCACTGGGCCACCGTTCTCCCTGCTACACGAAGAATCTGATTAATGTTTAATTAAAAAGTTGACCATTATTTTTTTAATATCAATCATTAGAGGAAGTTCGGGTATTATGTAATAGTCGGATAATATGGAATACTTCATTATCTCAACAGTAATGTGTTGCTTCCAAGCTGAGAGGAAAGAAACTACTACATCACGTTCCCATGATGCTCTACAGTTAGTCTCCTTGTGATTGGGACATTCGTTGTGCTGGTAGACGTGAAAATCTGATTTCTTATTCCTGAAAACTTTTACAGGTGTTTTACAACCTGTATTTTCCTATTGAAATGTAAGAGATCAACAATTCCTTGTTTACTATGGCGTTGGATATACAGAGTGGTAGTTTGATAAGCGCTATTATCCTATACGCCTTCGAATGCGTTTAACAGCTCTTTCGTTTTCAAGTTGGCATGGAGGGCAATATGGAATACTCGCAAGAAAAGCATGGTATTCCGTATTCAGTATGGTATTCCGATTACAAAATATCTATCGGTATTGGGCAAGTAAATATACATATATGATTACAACAATGCTAAGTGTATTTTTTATTACAGCAAATTTTCTGATGATACAAGAGGTGAGCTTGGGTCCAGCGTTCATCATGTTGAATGTGAGCACACAATGACTGTACCGATCCTGAAGAAGCAGAGTTTTATATTTATGACTTTTGCAAGTAATCACATTCAGTTGACATGCAGAATTTTCATATATTGTCATTGTATTCATTATATGTTCAACAGAAAACTCATTTCTTTTCTATATAGAATTTGGTATTCCATATTACCCTCCAAAGTGATTTCTTTACAAATTATAAGTTTTGCCCACCCCTGTACCGAAACTTCTTTATCAAGATACGCATAAATAAAGCCAAATATGTAAGGCGTATATTTGTTTTCCTTTTTGTTTCAATGTGCAATTCTTAACTGAGTTACATGCGAAACAAAAATGGTATTCCATAATATCCGAACTTCCTCTATATGCAACATCATATCCTCCGGAAAATAATACTCGCTTTTTATCCACAATGTAACTGTGGAAAGTAAGTATGCAATTCTAGCTGATTTTTTTTTTTTTTAATTTTTCCACCAGGGCCTACTAGATGTATTCCTAGGGCTTTGTAACAAAGGCTTTGAAGTTGCATTATGTCCAGTTCAATGCAACCTCGAAACCTTTGTTTTCATGATAATATCCGTCACTCGTATAATCTGTCTGATCCATGTGACTCTTTTCTGTCTGATCTGTGTGTATGTGTGTCTTTGCGGGTGATCCGTAGCACAGGTCTTTGCATGCTGCAGACAATGAATGTCTGGTTTTCTTATTGTTCACGACTCCGATTCATACGTAAAAACAGGTAGAATACATTAAATGAAAATTTCACGATTTAGATAGTTTGATGTTTTACTCTTCAACGTGAAACCAAGAGAACAAACAAAAATAAATCTAGAAAATGTCCTCATTCAAATTGATGTGAGGAAATCGAGATGCACTAAAAGAATCGCCCAAGATAGATCGTTATGGAGAAGTGTTGAGTAGACCTTCATCCAGCAGAGGATTGACGCTGGCTTACTGATTAAGACGATGATGATTAAAGTAAATAGTTCCTTAGGCAAATCACACTAACTACTAAGCAGTCAAAAAAAAATCTTGTAGGTCTTATATCTGGAGAACTACATACAGTGTAGCCAAACCCAAACTATCACTTAACTCAGTACGATGTGCTTATTCCGTAAAAAGTAAGAAAAGTCGATTTAGGGGACATTCAAAAAATTTGTGACCACTGATCTAATTTTGGATCAAAAGATCCATTACATTTCAATCAAAATTTTCTTGTAGGACTTATATCTGGACAACTACATACAGTGTAGCCAAACACAAACTATCAGTTAACTCAGTATGATGTGCTTATTAAGTTTTTTTTTTTTTAATACGAAAACTCAATTTAGGGGTCGTTTAAAAATTTTGAGACCCCTGATCCAATTGGATCAAAAGATATAATATATTTCAACAAAAAAATTCTTGTAGGCGTTATATCTATAGAACTACGTATAGTGTAGCCAAGCCAAACTATTACTTAACTCATTATGATATGCTTATTACGTAAAAAAAAGTGAAAACTCGATTTAGGGGCCATTCAAAAAATTTGTAGCCCCTGATCCAAAAACTAATCATTGGCCAAGATTGCAACCTTTTGATGTTTTTTTTTAATCATTCCTAAAATCCTTGTTTAAGGAGCATAAAAAAATACTGTCTCAGAAAATATATGCTCGCCAGACTCACTTACCTAAAATTGATAATATAACTATTTACTGTTCACCTATCTTTTTATTTATTTATTTTATTAAGATGTACGTATAAAGCCCTAATGACAATAATAACTAAGTTACTTCCGTTTTGATAAATTCATTTTCTTTCCTTAATTACAAGGAATCAAATTAGTACAAGTAAATAGATTTACGATTTATGCTAATAAGCGACATTATAGAAACACATACATTACCATTAATATTACCTCTTAGCATCACTTAACCAATATTACCACCATTTATAACTTCGTAACCGAATTCATGTCACCAATCTTGTTATTAACATTGTTTTTTTTTTTCTTTTCTTGCATGGTAAATGTGTATATTACATAGATATGTTTAATTTCTCATTTGCCGTCACCACAACTATTAAAAGTAATCTAATTCACGGCAAAATGACGGCTTCAAGACGAAATCGTTAGTAACTTACATATTACGTTTTGTTTTTTGTATGTATGTATATGTGTTTGTTATTAAAGGACTCTTACTCTCTTGATAAGAGGTAACTAATGCCCATTTTACACGATGTAAATTTCACGCAAAGTCATGTATTGCATGTCAAAAAAAAAATCACGCAAAAACATAAAAGCGAACGAACATGATGACTGGTGCAAAAATAAATTCGATGTATGCATGGTATTAGTTCTTGGTATTATATATGGTTATTGTTTGTGCATAAATAGTAATAATTTGTTAGTTTTGTATATATTATTTTTGGTAGTGAAGTGTAGTACTAAATAATACTTATTCTATATATTGTTTTATGTGGACATGAAATAACAAAAATAAACATTCTTTCTCAGCGCTTTAACTTAGAATTTTTTCTGAGGTGGCAAGCATTAATATGCGTATTTGAACCCCTTAAAAAAAAGTTGTTTTTCTAATTCTTGGGCCCCCTCTTTCCATCTTTCTGTTATTCCTTATGGTCCCCCTTGCGCCTGTGGCAAGGTGTGGAGCCGTTAGTTACGCCTCTGGACCCGTTCCATACAAGACAAATTAATTAAGGAGACAATATTGACAAATCTCAAAGCCATACGAATAAACATTATTTCTAGGACCCCTAATAGTAGACTTTTTTTTTCTTTTTTTTTTTTTTTTTTACTGAAGTGGACACACGACTCAGTTTTGTTCTATTTACCTTTTGTGTGCTGTTTTGTTTATGTAGTGCAGTGAACTTGTTTGATGCTTCATTTATAATTTCATGTTCGTATCGTACATGGAGTAAGAAAATTTTGTCTTAATATGAGCCCCACCTCGAACGGCAGGGAGCTTCCCTGGAGGGGCAGTTGCCCCCCTGCCACCCACAAGTTACGGCCCTGTTTTTTCTATACCGCAAACACGTAAGATAAATGAGAAGCAGGGTACAGAAAAATGAAATGGAATTTCTAGTTGTATGCCCCAAAATTATGCCTTTTAGACTTTAGAGTATAGTAGACGGATGATTAAGGAAATGGAATAATTACAAAATAAGTGGTGGAATGAACATGTGGGAGAAGACGAGAGAACCACGAAAAACTCACGGATATGACGATGCTTACCACAAACTCTTGTGATCGGTGACGAACCAGGGATCCCTTGCACCAGACGTGAGCGCTCTACCACTAAGAGAAAAGACATATTTAGGAAAATCCAGGCGAGAATGCTCCAAGAGCATTGTCAGAACGGTTGACGCAATAATTATTGAGTCAATAACTAATGACGGAATAATTATTGAATCAATATTGGTGCTGATCAACACCAATATTATCTCTTTATGACTTACGGTTCCTGATATATGGCTCCTTAAATCTCCCGATATCGGAACTTTTTCGGCCAATATCTTGTGAACGTTAAGGGTGACAGGAAAAATTCCATCATTTCTTTCAGATAGTTTTTGATGCTTTATTGAATAGAGGACTCAAAATTGAATCATCACCACCAAAATCATCTCTCTATGACTCACGGTTCCCGAGATATGGCTTTTTAAATCTCTCGAAATCGGAACTCTTTTTGGCCAATATCTCGGGAACAATAAGAGTGACTTGAAAATTTTCATTACTTCTTTGAGATAATTTTTGATGCTCTATTGAATGAAGAGCTCAAAATTGAAAAAAAAAAATACAAATAACACACACACACATAAATACACACATACACACACACAGAGAAAGAGAGAGAGAGAGAGAGAGAGAATTTAGTAACTAACTTTTTAAGTTCATTGAAAATACTAATGTTATCATTTTTCAGATTGTCTAAGCTCGAATCTGGTTTAGTATTTGATCATATGAAACTTTTTTAAGCGATGAATCTACAATACCATCAAGAAAACCAGGAATTGGCATATAAAATATTCACGAATATGTCAGAAGCACAATAGACCTAATTTTCTTTCACACAGATACTGTGGAGCCAATCTAGTCGTGAAGTTTGCATCTACTGTTCCCGTAGATGCAAATTATATATCCTGTATCTGAGAATCGAACTTTGGTCTCTTGCTTCAAAGACACCGAGCAGTAACAACTTTGCCACAACAAACATTTGATCTATATTTTTGCTGGAGCGTGAACCAATCTCTACTTTATTCGGTAAACAAGTTCTTCTTTAGGCCAATGCAAGCGTCCAGTTTAGCTGGTGGTCATAAACTAGGTGAATAAGGAACTCTCTCATACGAACCACATGTTTATCTTCCTCTAAAATTTTAACAACTATTTCACTCCTGAATTGAAGCTAGCTGCTAAAACTATGAAAATATAAATTCACATCTAATAAACGTTACAAAAAGAATTTGAAAAGCTCTTAGTTCCTCAATGCTTTTACGATAAATGTTATAATCAAACTTATCCATTTGAGTGACATTTTTAAAGGAATGCAACCTCTCCTTCAGATTACGTGCCATGCATTAATTTCTTACTGGTCTGGCAAGATCTTGTTTTCTTCCTGCATGCCCACGTGCACGCCATAACTTTACTTTATAACTTGGAAAACTAACAAACAGCTATCATCTGCAACTGTCTCTCTCTTAAAATATCAACAAACAAATGAATAAATAAATCAGGTGAATTTTACAGTGAAATATTAGAGAACTGAAAATGCCAGATTTCTACCATACATTTTCAGACTATTTTCTATTATTATAAATCCATCGTGCTGCTGGATAGTATTGCTTTGTTATCTCGTTTGCTAACAATTCCTCATATTGCAGAATTAACCCAAATGGTCTTTTGAACAAAAATATGTGGAGCAGGGTATAATGCTGTGTCGTTGTAGTAGAGTACTCACCTCTGGTGCGAAGAGTCCCTAGTTCGACCTCAGATTATGTGAGGTTATGATGGACAATAGATATGGTGGAAGTCAATGAAAACTTGACTCATAATCCACTGACCCACCATCCATCGTGACCAAAACCCATCGTCATCAACTCTGGCCCATGATCCACGCCCTCCTCTACTCTGATTAAAGAGTTTACACTTGTAACAAAAGAAAGCTGTGAAATTATCACTAATCGGAGTTTGAATTTCTACGACCAACCACTCAAGCACCGTTCTGTTACAATACTGGAGAATCTGACCTTTACGATATAAAATGGTGAAGTGTTTGTCCATGGGCCATATTAGGATGAAATTCAATTTCATTATCATATATAATTCTTTCCTTATTGAATTACAGATATTTTTCAGTAGAGAATATCTGTAATTCAATAAGGAAACAATTATAGAATGAAATTTGAAATTCTCAAATCAAGTAAAGTAGGCCAACTTAAAGAAAGGTAAAAGAATGGTGTAAAATTTGACTGTCTCGAAAGACAAGCAGAAAGTCGTACTGCTATTATGACAATTGCAAATATCAATATCCAAAAGTGTTTGAAGTTCTTTTCTTACTTAGATATAGGCCTACTTATCTCAACTAAGTAAATAGAAAAAAAGATGAAAAAGGAAAGAAAAGTTGAGGTCTTGAAAGTAAAACGTAGACAAATTCACCAATATTCACAAGATGCTGTCTACAATGCACTGACCAGAGTGTGTAGGTGGGTCGTAGTACTTCGGTGGGTCAGAGTAGGTCACCGTGGGTGGTGGGTCACAGTGGTTCACGTCCCATTGACCCACGACCCACTGACCCACTTACAAATCTTGAGTCACTTGACCCACGACTAACTGACTCACTCCATCTCTGGTGGGCAACATTGTGTTATTGGGTTTCCTCGAGTTCTTTTTCGCTCCAAGGGCCGCGGTGGCTCAGAGGTAGAGCGTTCACCTCTGGTGCTTGGGGTCCCGGGTTCGGGCCCAGCCCCCGCCAAGTGAACTTTGTGGTGGACAAACACCGCGTGCGTGGGTTTTCTCGGGGTTCTCCCGTTTCCTCCCACTTTCTTCATTCCGCCATTTCATTCATTACTCATCATCACCGTCTCCTTTAGCCTAACCGTGGAACGTAAAACTCAAAGATTTCATTTCATTTTTTTCTCTCCCACATTTTCATTTCACCGATTATTTTCATAATCATTCACTTTCTTTGACCATTCGTCTACTTTAACCTAAAGAATACAATCGTAGAACGTTAAACTAAATATATTGTTTAGATAGCACTATTTTAGCTATTTCGGTCGATCAAATACTTCTCAATGTAATTATACAACCCAAATGTTTCTCAATTAATACTATTTTGCACATTACGTTTGTTAAAATTTGTTCACAGAGTTATACGACCCTACGTCATGTCCAAAAATGCTATTATGTATAGGTTACTTCGTTTCTTTAACAATTCTTTCTTGAATTTTGCGACGAATTTTAAAAACTTAGAAACCAAATATTTGCACATGGGTACTAAGCAAGTGAAGATATGTCTCCATGTTAAATGTGGTCCGTGTACGATATATATAGTATCATTGTGAATCAAGTACCGGATGGAAATCCTACGAGACGTCACTGCTGGATCACAAACGCGAACTTACATGATTTTAAAATTACACCTGGTTAAATATTATCAATTTTTGAAGAGGAAAAGAAATGGGTAATCCAACACCTGTCTAAAGGTTAAATTTTAACATTTTTGAAGAGGAAACGAAGTGGGTAATCCAACACGTGTCTAAGGGTTAAATTTTAAAATTTTTGAAGAGGAAAAGAAATGTTTAATCCATGGATTTTTAAAAAGAAAAAAATACACCCTCTCTACAACGAATAATACGGTTCCGAAAGTTGTGATTGATAACACATGGTTATGGCGACATGCGACAATGGTACCGGAGAATATATTATTATGTCGCGATGAAGCATAACACATTTCTCTAAACCTAAGCAACTTTTTACCACAAGACTTCTTATTTTCTTCTTTTACAACATCTGATAAAAATAAAGTTTTAATGAAATTTCAAAGAAACAAAAAGGATTGCAAAAGAAAGAGGGCGAAAGCACTCGGCGGATAGAAAAGGGATTTTTCTCGTCTATAAACGGAATTTTTGATTGTTCACCATTTTTATTCGGCATATTTATTGATGGCCTGTCAAACTATTCGTGCAGTATCACTTCCAGGAACAACTTGAGAAATTCAAATTCATATATGATATTCGTTTCTCTCCTTATTGTATCAAGACATGCTATTATTTCGAGGCGAAAGAAAAACTCAAACTAGATTAGTAAATTGACCAAGTCTACCTGATGGATAACAGTAAGAAATTATATAAAGTGCAATGAGCTGATCAGCATGGTACTGTATACCTACCTTAGGGCCACTCTTTATAAGGTTGTTGAGGGCTACGGTGGCACAGTGGTGACTCACGTGTGGTACTAAGTGTTCCTTACTCTATCCCAGATCATGTGTGAGATGGACAACACTGTTTTCGTGATTTGTCTCTAGATTATCCCGTTTCTTTCCACATTCTTAATGAAATCTATAGTTTTTACGTCCCATGTTTATAGCGTTTACGTTAAGGGACATTGATTAATTAAAGTGAACGATTATGTAAGAACTAGCGGGATGAAAATGTGGAAGGAAACGGGAGAATCTAGAGACAAATCACGAACACAGTGTTGTCCATTTCAAACTCATATCATCTGTGATAGAATAAGGAACACTTAGTACCACATGTGAGTCATCACTGTGCCACCGTAGCCCTCAACAACCTTATAAAGAGTGGCCCTAAGGTAGATATACAGTAGCATACTGATCAGCTCACTGCACTTTATATATAATTTCTTATTGTTATCCATCAGATAGACTTAGTTTCTTTATTATTCGTTCTTAATGTGTTTTAATTATATCTTAAGCTCGGAAGTGCCGAAACAAATAAACCCATAAACTAGAATGTTATACTTGATAAATGCAGAGATGTATACCTACTTTTTGGACTACCCTGTATTTCTTTGATCTACCTCTGTCATAGAAAAGAGTGTAAGTGTTGTTAAAGAGAGATAGACGGTTATTGATTTTCAAACAAGACTACATCGCAAGCAAATATGGTTGAATTCTTGAATGCTGGCTTATGCACTGTAGACCTATATTTATTCATATTTGGGTGTATGCTCGTCCCCTTTGAAGTGTTGTGAATGCAGCTATACATGAAAGTGTATGCTCGGGTAATAATGTTCGTTACAGTTAAGTGTTGCGCACGAAACGAGAAGTCAAGTTTTCTCGTCGCGTATCAAATTTTTTCATATGTCATTTTGTAAATTTATGTAAATATATATATCCTAATATCCTATCCTAATTTTTCGTAATATCCTAATTTTCGTTTTCATTTCATCTAAATTAAAAGTTGCCCGAATGTTTCCGCGTCCCTAGAAGTCTGGGAAGAGTAACAACATTTAAACCAAATGTATTACAGTAGAGCTCCGAAAACTCGACCTAATGTGGATCAAAGGGTGGCCGAGTTTATGAAAATGCCGGGTTATCGGGAATGGGGTTAAAAAAGAAGAAGTACGAGTGTTTCCTCAGAAAATACAGTACTGTACTTATATGTATTGGTTACTTGAGAATACAACAAAGAGTAAACTTCCCCAATTACCCCTAAACAAAGGAAAAGTACGTACTTTATGAGGGCATAGTGCCTTTACTATAAATGAAATAAAAAATAATGAATACACACTGTACAGTAATTTACCTGATAAGACAGACCTCAGAAAAAAATAAAATCTTTGAGTTTTACGTCCCACGGTTATGCTGATTAAGCTAAAGGAGACGGTGATGATGAGATATGAATGAAATGGTGGAATGAAGAAAGTGGGAGGAAACGCGAGAACCCCCACGAGCACGGTGTTTGTCCACCCCAAAATCCACACGGCGCGAGCTGGGATCGAACCAGGGGACCCCAAGCACCGGAGCTGAACGCTCTACCCCTGAGCCACCGCACTCCTTTAGACCTCAGAAAAAATACCTGGCAATGACCTTGAACAGGTCTTTGCGCGGGACTTTTTTTTTTTTTTTTTTTTGTGCCCTGTCATAGTGTGACCGAGCTATCAAGACTGTGCAGTTATCGAGTACCGAGTTTTCGGGACATTACTGTATTGACGTATATTGTGTAATGATTTGCGTACCTTTTTTAAACTTTGATAGATGCTCCCTATTGTGTTCGTACGATCACTTTATCAATTTATATATACTATTTATTTATTCATTTAACACTAGAACAGATCTAAAACTTGAGTGATCCAGTGTTGGCCACAAAATTCAAGACATCTTTCGTCTCATGGGTAACACTAGCTACACTGTACCTTGTTACGACGAGTTTAGATAGATACACGAAATGTAACTGATTTCAGATTTTGCATTTCTCTCTTCCCAATAAACAGAAGCAGTAGGTAATACATCTATCTTTTGACTAGTATATTCTTCTTCATCTTATTGCCTCGAGAAATAGAGAGGAAAAAGAAGGTTACCTAATTTGGAAGAAGTGTTATGACAAGATTGTTTACATCATAGTCGAAAAATTTCTTTTTGTTTTCTAGACTCCATGTTCTCCAAGAGGAAGATGAAGAAGGAAACAAAACAACAATAGTGTTTTTTTTTTTCACCCCTTGACTACAGAAACAAAAACTGGAAGTCTCAAGATGAGAGAGCAACAACGAAAAGTTATAGTTTTGAAAAGTTTTCTGGTATAGCTTACGCAGGCAACAGACAACAAGACTCTAGCAAAAATGGATCGAAAGAGAATGAATACGAGGGGGGTGGGGGGTGGAAGTAGGTTTCTTCGAGAGTATATACACACAGAGAGAAGTTCTCCCTCTCAGACATACATACATACAAACACACACACACACACACGCACACACATAGACGCATATACTCTGTATATACCTTCTAATGTCAGTACTTTTTCCTTCTTTCCTTTTTTTTCAGTGTTCGGTTTCTATCCTGAAGGAACAACACACTGAAACAACAAAACTTTTACCCCTAAATTTCTGGAAGAATTTTCGTATCTCTGTCTGCAAATCTTCTTCCTGCTTTTCTTCCCTCTTTTTTTTCCACCTAAAGAAAACAGCCAACTTCGGCAATAGGAAAGTAGGGAACAAAGAGAAGTCAGTTTTACTTGGTTTCCTCTCCCTTTTTTTCTTTCTCTCGTTGATTAAAACAAACAAAAATATACATATCTACTTTTGAGTTAGAGTAAGGTTAAGAAACAAGATATCAGGGAGTCTTCTAATCACTGCGAAATTAAAATACCGCTAATTTTTTTTTACAGTAATTACGTGATATCTTCAAATAGATAAAAGAAAAAATGAAATGAAATTTTTGAGTTTTACGTCCCACGGTTATGCCGGCTAGGCTAAAGGAGACGGTGATGGTGAGTAATGAATGAAATGGTGGAATGAAGAAAGTGGGAGGAAACGGTAGAACCCCGAGAAAACCCACGCTCCACCACAAAGTTCACTTGGCAGGAGCAGGCTTTGAACCCACGACCCCATGCACCAAAGGTGAACGCTCTACCACTGCGGCCCTCACAAATAGATAAAAGATAATCTAAATGTGGAACAAGAGCGCGCTAGACAATATTATTTTACATGAGGTACCGTTATCACGAACCACTTAATTGCTTTCCGTTGCAGCCATTTAGAAACGCGAAAATAAATACCGATTTTCTAAATGGCTGGAAATTGAAAGCAGATAAGTGAATCGTGATAACGGTATCTCATGTAAAATAATGTTGTCTAGGGCGCTCTTGTTCCATATTTCGATTACCTTTTTCTCTATTTGAAGATATTAAATAATTACTGTGAAATTAGCGGTATTTTAATTTCGCCGTGATGGGGTCTCTTAATGAATTTCTTCTTGAAATAATGATATGGCTACTAATTCTTGTGAAATCTCGTTACAGAAAAAAAGAAAGAAAAAAAAGCACTATTTCTTCTCTGTTTTTATTCTGTTTCCTCTTGAGTATCCTCTATGTTATCTTTTCGCTGTACTCCGTTTCCTTGTTATTTTAATTTTAAATTCAAGATAAGTCTTATAGATGCGTCGGCTTGTTTTATGTTATATCCTATCTTACAACATAACGAGGGAGAATTGATTTACAACAGTACTTTTTTTGTTTCTATTTCATCTTCTGTTTATCATTTATGGCCCATTCTTTTCATAATGTTATTACTTTTTTGTGGTTATTTCCCGACACATTAAAGGGAAATACCCTTCTAGTTAGAGAAGATCCAACCATGGTACTCTAATGAATAAATTATTATTATTTTTTCATATACTTAAAATATTAGACAATTTTATTAGCGTATAACAAAGAAAAAATGTGTCCCAAGATGAGGTGTGTATACTAATGGTTCTCAACGTGGGAGTTAACGCTCCATAGGGGGCTTGGGGACAAAGGGGGCGATTGGAGGACGGTACATTATTTGGTGGGTATTTGATAGAAGACATTTAAAGAAAACGTACGGGGAAAGATGACTAATGTAAGACAAATTACCAAGTACTAGCAGAATACGCGTTCTTCGCATGGGGAGAATATGTTTCATTTTGGACATAAAAGGGCTCAATTTGGATTTAAACGGGATCCATAGTGTCTATATTTATCTCAGTGATCCCGAAAACTATGGATTCGATACTAATGTCAGTCATTTTCGATGATTTTTATATACAGGGTGGATCGGAAGTGGGCGTACGCCCCTTTAGTTTCAACAGTATAGTGTTAGATATGGTAGAACGTTTGTATACAATTACCTTGAGGTATTAAGAGTTTTAAGAATCATAAACATCGGTATGATCACCATCGATGTCGTAGCACAGTTGAATTCTGCGCCAAGTTCCCGCAGATGTTTTGCTGAGACGTTTCCTGACGGCTGGATTGGAAGAGATTGGGCATCTTCACCAGCTCCCTTTGCCTGGCCTCCAAGAAGTCCCGATTTGACGACACCAGACAACCTTCTCTGGGTTTCATAAAGCAACAAGTAAGAAACATTCGATACCACACACAACGCAGGAATTACGAGCAGCTGTGGAACACGCCTTCACTCTCGTGACTCCGGAGTATTTCCGCAAAACATCTGCAAGAACTTGGCGCAAAATTCAGCTGTGTTACGACATTAATGGTGATCATACCGATGATTATGACTCTTAAGACTTTTAAGACTTCAAAATGACTGCGTACAGACATTCTACCATAACTAACACTAAACTTCTGAAACTAAAGGGGGTACGCCCACTTCCGGACCACCCTGTATATCTCTCCCTCCCCCAAGTTGCAGGGCTGAATTTGGATTTAAACGGTATCGAAAGTGTCATTGTTAATTTCAGTGATCCCGAAAACAATGGATTCGACCCTAATGTCGGCCATTTTTGATCATTTTTATATATTACCCCTCCCCAGTTGCGGGACTGCATTTGGATTTTAAACGGAATCGGAAGTTCTCAGAGAGCCCGAAAACTATGGATTCGACACTAATATCGGTTATTTTCGATCGTTTTTAAATATCTACCTCTACCTCTCTTCAAAGTTGCACCAACAAAATAAAATGATAATAACCATCCCAGGTTCGAACCTCGTCTATGTTGAAAATTTGATCGAGATCGGTCGGGTGGTTCGAGAGATATGAAGTCACAAAGATAGTCACTTTCATTTTTGTATATATGAATCGTTGAGCTCGAAAACCGGTCATCTCCATCGAAGCTAATTTGAGAGGAGTGACAAACAAAACTAAATTAGTCAATATGTATCTGACATATAGGGCTGTTTTCATTTTCGGATCGTAGAACTGACATTTGTCTACTTTCCAAAAATTTAAATAACCCTATATATATAAGTGACTGTCTTTCTGACTTTATCACTCTTCAAACATCCGACCGATCTCGATGAAATTTTCATCATAGATGAGGTTCAGACCTGAGATGGCTTTGTCATATCACTTTGACGGTGCAACTTAGGAGAGGAAGGAGGGGAAAGAACATTTATAAATGATCGAAAACGACCGATATTAGTGTCAAATCTACAGTTTCCGGGGTCGCTGAGATGCACAGTGACATTTCTGATGCTGATTAAATCCAAATTGAGCATCTCAACTTGAGGGAGGGGAGACAATATAAGAATGATGGAAAATGATTAATATCAATGTCGGATCCATGGTTTTCTGGGTCACTGGTATGAACAGTGACACTTCCGATCGTGTTTACATCCAAATTCAGCCCCCGCATCCTGGGGTTGGGGGGGAAAGAAATACATAAACCAAAAAAAAAGTTTTCGGGGTCGCTGAGATTTACGGTGACTCTTCCGATCCCGTTTAAAACCAAATTCCGCTCCGCAACTTGGTTGAGGATATATATGATCGAAAATAAACAATATTAATGTCGAATTCATAGTATTCGGGGTCGGTGAAATGAGCAGTGATCTTTCCGATGCCGCTTAAATTGATAGCACTAAAAATAAAAACAGCATATTTCACGGATACCAAACACATAAGATACGGAGTTGTGCATTTGAATTTTCATTTTAACCCAACGAATTGGGTAATTGATGCTAGTTCAACATAAATATAAATATGAATCTCCTTTTAAAAGCCCTGTATATCATACTTATATGTTTTATTTACAGTTATGGAAGCTTGTCTTTTTCAAAAGCTATTTTGTTGCTAGACCGTTACCAAACGTGATTTAGGCTCAAGAAACGCAGGTTCGAATCTGGGTGATAGTTCATATCTTTCGGATTTTACGTTAAAACAGTTGGTTCTCGTCTCGTGTAGCCTCGTTGCTGAAAATGAAATATTTCAGTTTAACGTCCCACGTTTATGCTCTTTAGACTAAGGGGGACGATAATTAAAGCAAGTGAACGATGATTAAAGAATTGGTGGAATGAGAGTGTGGAAGGAAATGGCAGTACCACGAGAAAACTCATAGGCACGATGTTGTCCGCCACAAATTTACCTGGCCGGGAATCGAACTAGGAACCCCACGCACTAAAGACAAGCGCACTACCACTGAGCCACTGTGCCCCCTACGGTTCTGAAAAAGAACACGAAATTCTAAGTGGTGGACAAACACCGTGCTCGTGGGTTTTCTTGGGATTCTCTCGTTTCCTCCCACTTTCTTCATTCCACTATTTCATTCATTTCTCATTATCACCGTCTCCTTTATTCTAACCGGCATAACTGTGTGACGTAAAACTCAAAAATTTCATATCATTTCATTTTCAATCAATTTCTTCCGTCTGTTTCATGTTGACAGTTATAATATTTTGTCGTTTTTCAAATTTTAGTATTTACTTGATTTTGGATGCCTTATGGAAATTAATTCATACAATCAATCAATCAACGTCCTTTAAAACACAGCTGGATAGCTAAAATTTTGAATAGGATTTTATTTGGAAGCCATTTTGCCATATCTTTTTTTTTTTTTTTTTTTTTTTAATTTCAAAAGCACAAATATATTCACTCCATCAATTGAGCTAATGGATAAACAGTCCAAAGTGGAAGCATTATTTACTTCTCTCAATGAGATTCCATAAATTATTAATTGCACAAAGAAAGCCAAAAAAACAGTTAAATGTCAGTTTTTATTTATATCTTCTCTTACTTGAACCACCTACACTTCATTGGAAATGTATTTAAGAAACGGCTATGTAGCTTAACATTTAGTTTTCCTTCTCTTGTTTTTCATGCAGTCCACAGTCATTACTAATTCTACAGTAGATTACAATTTAAACTTGAATCACCTCCAATACATTATTAAGGGAACCCATTTTGAACCTCAGCAGTTTCTCTTGGTTTTACTCTCCACAAATTGATGTAAGGAACAGCACAACTTTGTTCGTCGATTTTCTAGAAAAATTTCGCACCAGCGTCAGAAAGAATATGTTTTTCCAGTTAATGTTTTCCCTGTAATTTGAAAATGGTGATTTTTCTGCACTGAAGTGTGACAGTGGTTTACATAAGCTTATAAAACAAGATACATTTCGTTATATGGTATGTCAAATACAATAGTTCAAAAAATAATATAATGAGGTCATAATTCGCAATATCATTGTGGGATTGTCTTCTTGAATTGGTTTGTCCTGAAGTTTGCTAGAACGAATACTTATGAACAGTATGTACGATGGCCCAGTGGTAGAGTGTTTACCTCTGGGGCATGGGGTCTTTGGTTCAATCCCCAGCCAAGTAAGTTTGTGGTGGAAAAGAAACACATCGTGTCCGTGGGTTTTCTCTCACTTTCTCATTCCACCAATTCTTCCATCATTATTCACTTGCCTTGATCATAGTCTCCCTTGGCCTAAAGGGCATAATCGTGGGACGTTAAACTGAAAAATTCCATCTAAATTTTCTTTTTCTTCCAGGGGCGCGGTAGCTCAGTGGTAGAGCGTCCACCTCCGGTGCTTGGGGTCCCTGGTTCGATCCCAGCTCGCGCCGTGTGGACTTTCTGGTGGACAAACACCGTGCTCGTGGGTTTTCTCAAGGTTCTCCCGTTTCCTCCCACTTTCTTCATTCCACCATTTCTTTTAATTATCATCGTCTCCTTTAGCCTAACCGCCATAAACGTGGGACGTTCTTCCTCTATGTTTCTCTTCGCTCTCAGTAAACGACATGGACAAAGCAAGAAGCAACCAGAGAACCTGAGATTAAGGAAGTCATTGAGTGACAGGCGAAGAAAAACATAGTTTAGTAGATAGATTGCGAATCAAGGAATACTCCTACCTTGTAACAAATGTTTACTACATTCCTCTATTTCATCCCCCGTCCCCCTGCTCTTCCTATTAAACATTACATCGTAAAAGACCACAGGCATTTCTTACATCGTAAAAATAAGTCATAAATTAACCAGATAGAAATGCCTGTGGTCTTCGATGAGGGGGCAAAATATACTCGTTGTTAACTCATCGTAATGATGAAATTTGAAAGGTAACTTGAATTAAGAGCTAGGTACACTCATGTCCAAAATGATTGTTGCATATCTATAAATGTCTTATTGCAAGAATATAATTTGATAATGATTTTACAGGGTACTTTTAAGACTGATACTATGTGTATAATCAGGAAATGTATGTTTGTGGTAAATTTCATAGGAAAAGAATTATAAATATGTAAATTAGAATAAGGAAAACAAAATGTTACTAAATGGACAAGAAAGTTTTATTTTCGTTGTATTGTTCTTATTTACTGCTCTTTGACATGAAATTTGCCATATACATGTCTTTTCTGATTATACACATACTAACATTACAAGTAATACCGGGCAAATTTGTTATCAAATTATATTCCTATAAAAACATATTCATAGACATACAACAATAATTTTGGACATGAGTGTACATCCAGTCTAGCAAGCACGGACAAATTAACTCAAGTAATGACAGTAAATAGGATCAAATGAAGCATCTATGCTAATAAATGAAGCGGTCATTATTATATCCGAAGTATATGAAGTGTTAATATCATCAATATTTTTTGAAGTTTAACAAAAAAATACATTTGAGGTTAAAATGATGTTCTAGGCTTCATATACTATCTGATATCCAACGGATGTTATATACCTAGGTATATATCCTCCAAGACGGCAGGTATATGAGATTTTAACCTCATCAATATATTTGAAGTTTAACCAAAGTATTACATTTGAGGTTAAACTGATGCTCTAGGCTTTATATATTCTCTGATACCCAAAGCATGTGATGTTTTAACTTCACCAATATTTTCTGACGTTTAACCAAACAATCCTCTAACATCTAGGAAGCATATCTGTTGACATCAGCTTAAACAACAACAATACCTAAAGTTTTGTTTATCTTCTTATACCACAAGTATGTGAGAGTTTAACTTCACCAATATTTTCTAAAGTTTAACTTCCTCCCAGAAAAAAAAAAAACTGTTAACCTCAAAAACTAATTTTAACCTCAAAACATGTATCCCTTTTACCCTTTAAAAAAAAAATCCAACCTCAACACATATTTCCATGTGTATAGGATATGGGTAGCCACCTTTACTTGTAAATATGTTAACCAACTCGACCGACCGACTAGCTGTCTACTGTGCAAAATGAAAAGTTTGCTTCCGTTTGCTTCCATATTTATATTACAATCTTATGAAACCCACTATTGTTAATATAATAACAGTAATTGGAACTGGTAGGCAAGCTGCCCACGCATTATTAAACAGAAAGCATTCTGGATCTTCATAACTTACATTATATTGTAACAAAATATCATCATCATGATTGTAGGTATTCCACTATTATTGGCAGGTCACTTGCCACAACTGAGAAGCTTCCATGCTCAACGGTCTTTCGCTAACCTCCTCGTCTTCAACTACAATTTTTCTGTTTCCATATCGTCTATCAAATGTAGCCTCCTTCGCCACCTCCCTCTCTTTCCTGCCACCATACCTCCTAATATGTCCTTCATGATACAGTTCCTTCTTATCCAATGTCCCAACCAGTTTCTCTTCCTCTTCTTAATAATATCTAAAACTGTTATTTTGTTCCCCACAATTTCTAACATCCTCTCGTTTCTTTCCCCCCCAACTAAAAATTCTCTCCATTCTTCTTCACACCCACATTTCGAAAACTTCCAGTTGTTTTACATTATTTTTGCGTAATGTTCTTGCTTCTGCCCCATATAGCACAATACTAAACACGAATCGTTTTATAAATCTTTTGCTCAATTCGTTATTCAAGGTCTCACAAAACAGACTTTTTTTCCTTCTAAAGGCTTCTTTCGCCATTTCTATTATTGCTTTTATTTCATGTTCGTACTTCATATCATCACTATAAATATACCACATTGACTTGATCCCTAGTCTTCCGTTGCAAGCGCTGCTATCGGCTGAAGGTATTCCACTTGCTTTCTCTCGCTTAGCAACAGTTGAACCCTTATTGGCTCAAGGCGTGGGTGTGTGAGCTTTAGTTCGCATTTTTGCCACGGCTCAAGACATTTTGGCAGCACAATAGCTATTTTGCCTAAGCTTCCTGCCCATTGTACACTACAGATTTAAATCGCAGTTATTTAAAATTTCTATAATTGTTTACATTTAACAAATTTATCTATTTATTTTAGTTTTGTGCACGAATCACCCCAAACACCCTACCAATTGATTGATTTATTTATTGAGGTTTAATGTTGACATCAACATCAAGGTTATTTGTCCCCATCATATTTATGGAGTTAATTCGTCATACAGGTAGGCGACAGAGCAGGTGGAAACATCCAGTGTTTCTTTCAGAAAAAAAATGTTCCGGGGGACCAGACCCGTATCCAGGGGGTGTAGGGGGGCCGGTCCCCCTAAATTTTTGGTGCCCCCCATAAATTTTCACGATATGCTTGCAAATAAAATGTAATATGTGATGAACTATAATATGCTTGGATCGGGCCCCCCTAACTTCATCTGGCCCCCCTACATTTTTGGGCTGGCTACCGGCCTGCGGGGGGGGGACACTTAATATTCGGAGGTTTACATATTATTTTCACACGGTATTATTCTATTTATTATTATATTATAGATGTATTATTTTGGTCTCCTCCTGGAGACACTCGAAGAGCTCCGGAAACAGTGCCCCCCAAAAACATGTCTGGAAGAAACACTGGCGACATCTATTAGCGTCAGATAGGCATGCGACAGCTTAAGTAAGTGACCTGTTTATAATTAGGATCAATGTGACGCAGAGACTTCTTCCGTTCCTTATTAAAGATTGCCGTTCCTTTTCCTACAGTATACTACAGGGTGACCCACAATTAGGTATACAGTTCCGTACTGATCATCTCATTCCTGTTTATATAATTTCTTATTGTTATCGATCAGGTAGACTTAGTTTCTTTATTATTTGTTTTTAATGTCTTTTCACATATATCTTAAGCTCTGGAGAGCCGAAGCAAATAAACTTATAAGCTAGAATGTTATATTTGAACAATGTAAGGGTGTATACCTTCTTTGGGGCCACCCTGTATATTACATTTTTCATCAATATATAAATTTGGAGCACAATCCAAACAATTTGGCAGTGGGTTTACTTAAAAAAAAAACAATTGCGTTAAGATGGCTAAAATAAGATTAGAATATTACATTTTCACTCACAAAGCGAAGCAGTTTCTCTTAAGAGCAGCAAGAAAACTTCCCTTGGGTCACAGAAGAAACATCAGTCAAGTGAGAAAGAGCAAATTCTCAGTGGAAACTATTTTATTTATTTTTCCTTTTTTTTTTTTTTCATTTTGTGTGTGTGTAAAGAGGAGATTCTCTCCGCTTGTTCAACATTTCATATTTTGTGTTACTAAGGTTTGGAGAGCGCGCAGGGGGCGGGTGGTGGTTGTAAGTGGTAAGTGGTATGAGAAAAAAAGACAGAGATATGTCTCATGTTTCGCGGAAGATTAAAATACGTTGTCCCAGAATGCGCATTACATCAGAAACAGTGACGGAGCTTAACAACAACTATTACAATTATTCATTCCTTGCGGTTTAAAGTAGACAGTTTTAGGTCTCGCAAGTAGCTGCGATTATCTCTCGCATTTACTGTTTATTCTAAATAAAAGATTTACTTCCATATGTCATTCCACGTGAAAATACAGTAGGTATGATCTTACTTCGTTTATACAATTTATGATTTATATTAATTATTGCGAGTTTCAGTTACTAGCAAACAATGAACAATATCCTTTTAGTAGAAATATTTCCTGTACTAGTTCACTTTTTAGTTACATAATGCACGTAGTAGAATTTGTTGTGTATTGATACTTCTATTAAGTTAACAGAAATTATATTCCAGGGCCGGATTTAGGGGGTACGCCGGTGCACGTGCACCCCTTTGTTGTAAATATACACTGAGTATACCAGTGCACGTGCACCCTTTTGTTGTAAATATCTGGGTATAGCAGTGCACGTGCACCCTTGTAAATATACACTGGGTATACCAGTGTACGTGCACCTCTTCGTTGTAAATATACACAGGGTATACCAGTGCACGTGCACCCCTTTGTTGTAAATATACACTGGGTATACCAGTGCACGTGCACCCCCTTCGTTGTAAATATACACTATCTAAAATGAGAATCTAGCAGTTGAAATAGCAACATTTCCGTAAGAATTCTATACGATACAACTATCCACCATATTCCAAGTGTCCATGATTAAAGAAATTCCAGGTCCAAAACGACAAGCTTAATTATATACTAAAAATCATACCGATATAAAGCATCGTGGCTCAGTTGGTTAACCGTTGGCTTTGAATTCGGAAAATCATGAGTTCGATTCCCAAGATCAGACACAGCATTTCCAGGGCAATTCCTCATTGACATCACAGCTACCTAAAGACATTAAAAATGTCAAAATTAATTCAAATGTACGGGTAGTTATGGTGCACCCCATCAGAATATCCTGGATCCTGCCCTGTTATATTCGTTTGCTTTTCAATAATCAGATCACGTATCTATAACCTCTTTTAAAATCAAAGGTTCTGGTAAAAGGAAATTGTAAACATTTCTTTAAGAAGCTGTGGCTCATACCGTAAATGTTGTACCTTACATTCATTAAATTAAATTAAATCTTTCAGTTTTACGTCCCCCCATTATGCCCTTTAGGCTAGGAAGAATTGGTGGAATGAAAACGTTGGAACGAGATTGAAGGAGCCCAAGAAAATCCACGGACACGATGTTGTCCACCACAAGTTTACTTGGTCGGAATCGAGCCACGGACCCCATGCACCAGAGATAAGTATTCTACCACTGAGTCACCCTGCCTCTCCTCTTATATTCATGGTTTGTACGTCAGTCCGGTTTATTTGCAGTTTAGGGTCTCTTTTTTTGGCATCAAAGCTCAGTGGCGGCTCTAGCCCGGGTCCAGCGGCGCTTAGACAAAAAAAAAAGTAAACTATCTTTTTTATAATGTTGAAAGTTTATAGTATAGTTTGCCTTTTATTTTATATTGGAAAATTTTTAAAACATTAAGAGTCTTCATCCCGGCGAAATTAAAATACCGCTAATTTTACAGTAATTATATGATATCTTCAAATAGATAAAAGATAATTGAAATATGGAACAAGAGCGCCCTAGACAATATTATTTTGCGTGAGGTACCGTTATCACAAGTCACCTAGTGGCTTTCCGTTTTCAGCTGTTTAGAAACGCGAAAATAAATGCCGATTTTCAAAATGGCTCGAAATTGAAAGCAGATAAGTGAGTCGTGATAACGGTTTCTCATGTAAAATAATATTGTCTAGGGCGCTCTTGTTCCACATTTCCATGATCTTTTATCTTTTTGAAGATATCACATAATTACTGTAAAATTAGCGGTATTTTAATTTCGCCGGGATAAAGTATAGTTTCAGTTGTCTAATGTGTGAAACAATACTTGAGGTTCACAATGCCAATGTCCAACCTGACCATGACATGCATCGGAAGAGAGTTAAGTTGGAATAGTTCAGCAGAACCCATGAAAAATTGTGAACTTATGATATACCTAAAACAGTCTGGATTCTGGCGCCCCAGTTCTTACCTTCTAGATCCGCCACTGCCAAAGCTATATGAGATATGGCTCTACAGCTTAATGTGGGATCCGAATCATATGAACTTCCACCGGGAATCGTACCCGGGTCTCCCGTCCTGAATGTACGTACGTTAAAATTATAATATGTCCCAACTCTTGATTCGAAGTAGTTTTTCTATATTGATTACAAAGATATTTACATAGCACTAATTAACCTTTTGTCACTCGCGCTGTTGGAAAAAAGCAAACAGGTGAGTAAAAACTAATGATTTTTACGAATGGGGTCGCATTAACGGAGTCACCCTCACTGCTATTCCTCAAGTGGCTCCTTCCCCTCTTTCACCCTAAAGCTCGCTGACGTGCTGCAATTGTAGTAGCTTCCAGTACAGGTTGAGGAAATAGTTTCGTCTGCGTTTGCTTTTTTCAAACGCGCGAGTAGTTCCGTGATAACACTAGCAAACATATATTTTTATGGAGTTTGAAATTTTCCAACGCGCGATCGTTAATGTGATAATTATTGTTTATGAGTGAAGTTTTGTTTTTCTAAGCAACGTCTCGCTTCTTGAATAGAAGTGAGATAGAGAAGTGGCTTGACAATATTAATGATGAGTCTGATGTTAACTATCGAAAATTAGTGGCTGCTGAAAGTGATGCGAATTGAAGTAATGAAAAAGTGAATGAAGATGATATTGATCATGATAGTGAAGCAGATAAGAACAGTGTAGATGCAGATTCAGATGCAAACGATATGGATGTGAATTACAGTTACAGTGAAAATATTGTTTCATTGGGAAAGACAGGAAAACAAAATGTAAATAGTAACTGGCAGCATCAGCAAAGACAAAGTGTAAAAACATTGTGAAAAAGATGCTAGAACCGAAGTTTACTGCTAAGGGTATCACTGAGTAAACAGTTTTTTTTTTTTTTTCGAAATTTATCGATATAGCCGTGATTGATGAAATTGTAAAATGTACTAATAATTATTTGGATAAATTACGAACAAGTTTCGGCGAAGAACGCACTGCAACTGTACAGCAACTTCAAGAGCAAAATTAATGACTTTATTTCGACGTCTTTATTTGATTGCCAAAAGAAAGGAGCACGTGATGATGTACGATCACTGTGGACATGTGACGGAACAGGAATTCTAATCGTAAGAGCAGCAATGAGTTACACGAGCTTTTTACTGCAACTCAGGGCATTAGATTCGATGATTTCGAAAGCCGATCTCAGAGAAGAGATATTGACAAGCTATAGATATACCACATTGACTTGACACCTAGTTTTCTGTTCCAAGCGTTGCTATCGGCTGAAGGAATTCACTCCCTTTCGCCAAGGCTCTCTCGTTTAGCAACAGCTGAACCCTTATTGGCTCAACGCGTGGATGTGTCGATGGTTTGAACTTTAGTTCGCATTTTTGCCACGGATCAAGACATTTTGACAGCACTATAGCAACAATTCCAAATATCCTAAGTATTTACTCAACAATTGCATGCATTACTTCAAATAAGTTTACTAAATATATTGTTTGTATCTCAAAATGTCAATGTTGGAAAAAAGCAAACGCGCGAGTAGTTATGTTACTAAATTTGGCGCGAGTGACAAAAGGTTAAAACTATTTCATAACAGTAATCCCATAATTTCAGAGTTAAGTGCTTGTCAGAAAAAAAAATAAACATTATTATGTACACGAAAGCACATTATAATCCTGTTCCTATTAAAAATTAATAAAAATGTAACTTTTTTTGTAATAAAAAGAAAATAAAACAAACATAACTAAAAATCCCATTTTTACAAGAATACTTGACCTTAATTCCGTGAATTCACTTTTACATGTTTGCTATTAATTGTTTGGTATGTATTGCTTGCGTGACTCAGCTGAAGTGTACATGCTCCGTACAAAAGAAATCAATTACTACACATTGAGTTTTCCCTACAGTACCGACCGGCTGTTCTAGGGAACAATGTGACGTAATGGTAGTTTCCATAGTATTTTATCTATATATTGTTTTTTTTTCTGGCCCACTTTGTCCTAAAAATAAATATTTTATTCAAATAATAACAATAATAATAATAATAACAGTAAGTATAAGAGACCTTACGTTCATACAACAACAACCACACGAAACTTTTGTGTCCTTATTTCAGTATTGACGCGAAGGTGGTGTTTCCTAGAAATAAGTTCTTTGTTTCTTAACTATTATACCTATATACTTACTGTAAACTCATTAGAGAATTCTGCTTTTAATTGTGGGTTTTCTCCTAACTTCCGTGCTAAAATTCTCTGGAAAATCAACAGAAGCGATAACTGGAAAATGAACTTCAGGAGCTTCGGAATTATTTTAAAACTAGCCAAACTAGTAGGAAAACACACACACACACACACACACACACACACACACAAGGAAAGTGCATAAGCCAGTGGCGGATCCAGACCGAGACCGAGGGGGCCTAGGCCCTCCAAGTTTTTTGACTGACAAAAAATAATTGAAACTATTAGATTTAGTTGTATATTTTTTTAACAAAAGAAACACTGACCAAAGCTTAAAACACACTTTATTTTAAATTATAATTCGTAACGGTTTCGGATATCTAACATATCCTTCTTCAGACAATATCGAAAATAAATGAAAATACAGACATATATATATAGTCATTGTTATCAAAAAGTTTATATTCTTCTAACAGACATATATATATATAGTTATTGTACTTCTTTTCCTTCTATTTGTTGAGGCCTTCAGCCAATCCCGTAAGTCTTCTTGTTCACTTTCTAACTAATCATGTTCCGCCATTTTTGGTTCTTATAAGGGTCCTTTTTATTTTCTTCTTGGCTATGCTATCCAAACTTCCTTGCCATAATTCATTAATAAGTAAGCCTCCTGTCCAGTTCAACAGTTTCTAAATGTTGAGTGCCCTTTAATGTACGAGATATTTTTCTAAAAGCTTAAAGTAAGCGTTGCTTTGGGTTCTTTATTGGAAAATTTTTGAAACATTAGATACAGTTTCAGTTATATACTTTTTTTCTGTTATGCAATGTGTAAAAACAATACTTAAGGTCCACAATGGTAACGTTCAACCTAGCCATAATATACATCGAAGAGGACCGCGGTGGCTCAGTGGTAGAGCGTTCATCTCTGGTGCATGGGGTCCCGAGTTTAAACCCTGCCCCGCCAAGTGAACCTTGTGGTGGACAAACACCGTGTGCGTGTGTTTTCTCGGGGTTCTCCCATTTCCTCCCACTTTCTTCATTCCACTATTTCATTCATTGCTCATTATCGCCGTCTTCTTTAGCCTAGACCAATAATCGTGGGACGTAAAACTTAAAAATTTAATTTAATTTCAATATACATCGGAACAGAGTTAAGTGGAAACTTCTGCAGAACCTATGAAAAATCTTAAACGCATGATACATATCAAAGTCTGGGTTCTGGCTAGCCCCCCAGATTTCACCTTCTAGAACCGCCACTGACATAAGCCACGTTACAATAGGTATACGTTAGAAGTAAAGTGATGACCCAGAAGTTTGATCACATTTATTCAAAAGTAAGCTTCATGTTGGTTGTGTTAACCACACTCAAAGTACGTACTAATTTATTCAAGAAACATACTATAGTATAATACTGTGTAAAAATAAGCACAGCAAAGAATTCATGTCTGCCATTTGGCGATTTTCAACTTATTTTTATGTATAGTTTTCGACAAACTAACTCTTCTTTTTAGTGAGTGCTTTAGAAGCACCAAGTCTCAGACTGTACTGTAAACTTTTCATCCCCAAGCCAGACCTGACCAGAAAGGAAACTGTAAATGAAAAAGGGAGGGGGAATTATTTTAAAAATCACATTATTTGACAAATGTATCTCGGTTTCTATAAATCAGCAGATATATACTTGAAAAGTCAGATTCCAGAAAGGAAACTGTAAATGAAAATATTAAAAATAAAATAAAATAAAATAAAATAAAATAAAAAAATTAAAAACTCACATTATTATTTAATTCGTGTGTCTGGGTTTCCATAAATGAGGCATAGGATTGATAATCACTATTTTGTTAACATGTATAGTGTAAAAAGAAGTAAATACACATTACGGCTATAAACTTCGAAATCATTATATTAAATCTAAAGTTTAATTTCCGTCATTTTTTTCTAAATGTTGAGTGCCCTTTAATGTACGAGATATTCACTGGAGACCCGAATTACCATCAGGCACCGCCTTCACCCGCCCATCACAACCACGCACATAATAAATAACACCAGTGTTTGAGAGAGCGCTGCATTATATAGCCTCTAGCCTACTTATTCGTACTTATATCTGTGCGTGTAATCGCACATTTATTGTTCTACAATGTTAACACAGTCCGAGGTCGACCACCACACGGAAACATGAGAAATAAAACTTGCATATATGGTACGTAAATACACTAACTAGATATATGCAAGTAGGTTTGTTCGGTAGGCAAAATGCACATATACAGCCAGTTCGATTAAATGAGGTCGGGAGACAAGAGGGAGGGGGGAGGGAAAGAGGTTCGATGATGATGAGGTAAAGTTTTACGGGGCCATTCATTTGGATGAGCGACTCTACACGAAGTGGCCATAGCGTGATTAGGTATATCAGGGTCCATTTACTTCCAAGTTCTCCTATCCTCGCCTCCCACTACTATTCTAGGGCTCACATAACACACACAAAACACATATATACAGTCTCTTTAACCACCTCACCTTCCTTTCTGTCTCCCCACCCACCCTCAGCCAATGCTTCAAAACGGACGAACACAGAGGGTACATAAAATAAGGTTCTTAAACAGCAAAAGGAATGATGGGATCAGGCCGAGAGGGTTACGAGTTTGGATGCTGAAGCTAGGATCCTTCGTGTGTGTATGTCCGAGTTATCAAGACGAAAATCAGGACTTCACAAAACCAGAAGCTACAATCAAATCACTTTAAATGACCGCCCACTGGTCATAAAAGAGTTCTTTTTTCGGTTACATTAAAAGTGTATATTCAGTGTATACTGTAATGATGTCGTCTACCAACATTAAATGGAATAGCCCCATTTAACTGTCAATGTTAGGTGAACTGGAAGCACTATATTTATTGACCAGCTAAATATATCTTCTTTAGTAACACATGAAAATTAACCTTACGCCAGGTAAGAATATTATCGATACACGTTAAAGGCAAACCCAACATATATTACATTAAACTAACGTCTCCAAAAAGTTACTTTCATCTTTTGCTTTGAGATACATACTGTACATAAACAAAAGTATTATTAGCAGACCAAAATTTACAAAGGTACATTATGTAAATGATTGTCAATATGGCAATAAGATCTAATTTTACTGGAATATTTTAGTGTCAAATAAGCGTAATAGAAATCCTTCAACCATATTATGACTCAACAACATGTACGCTGTTTAGTAAGAAATAAACTTCAATGGCGCCATTTTAATGTATATAAGAGAGAGCGGTAAACGAAGGTTTAGGAGCACTAATTACTAACACCAACACTTCGTTAAATGAGTAGCTGAAAACAGAAACATTGTTGCCAAGTTTAATTAATCAATTCCACCTGACTGAAGCTATATATATATGCTAGGAGACTATCCGGCAACCAGGAAAATGGGGCAGGAAGGAATATTTGAAGCAAGAGTTTAATGGGGTAATTTCAGTGAGAAAACAGATTTGCTAAATTATTCTTGTAACGTGAAATTGATTTTAAGAATATTAAGTGAAAACACTAAACGTTTAGTTTTTTTTAAAAAAAGATCTGGCTTCTCAAGACATTATAAGAAGTGAGAATGTCATATCTCGTAAGAATATTAGCTGGTATGACAAGTGCCATCATCAGCATTAACGTTGTCACAAATGGAGAAGTTTCAATGTAATATGGTGTTCAACTAACTTTTTATTGACGTATGAGAAAGAGTTAACCAATACCTTTACGGTTGTAGTATTATAATTATTCTTTGTCATCCACTTTTCATCACTTACATCTAAAATAATCTTTCTTCAATCAACGTTCTACCTAGTTTCCTATCTTCTCCAATATTGTTATCTACTATTTACAGCGTATCTTCATTATATTCCGGTTCCATCAATCCAAATTTCTCCAAATCAGAGATAGGGAGACCCCTACTCATTTTGCCATCATAATTGGCCATTATTTTGCTATTTTAATGCATGATTTGAGGTAAGGTTACCAACTTCTGAAAATTGAAATACCGGAACACTCTCCTGGAATACGTATACTCTTAAGATTGTGACGTCATCGCTCGTCAAACATGTGAATAATCCGAAAGTGATTACTTCACATAAAATTAAGCGATTCGAAGTTCGAATTTAATAGCTTTAGTTACCTTTGAAGCAATCATTAAAACTTACCTATTCCAGTTTTGGTTGAGTTGGAACATGTAATTTTTGTAGTCTACCATCAATAATACATCGCATTTAAAACAGAAAAGCAAATTTAATTGGCAATATAATTATCGCATGCACAAAATATACTTGAAAAATAAATCTTACCAGCTTCGCTGGGGCTGGTAATGTCTCATAATACCTATATACTTTTACTGGACATGTATGCATTATTTAATTGGAAGATGAAGATGTAGCAGTCTTAGGTGCGCTCTTGGAAATGTACTTTTGTTGACCTTTAGTAGTTTTGATAAGTTCAGTAAATTTTCCTGCCTTCAACTCTTCAGCAAATTCCGTGCACAACAGGTCGATATCGAAGCGAGTTATAAGTTCTACTTTAACCATGTTCATCTACAAACGATTCCTTTCGTCACTCCAAAATAATCTGAATAGAACAGAAAATAGGACTATACTAGTAAGAGGAAAAATTACCGAACATATAACGTCCGGTTCTGAGGTCGTACTGGAAACTGGACAACGAGGTCAAAAACCGAACTGTTTGGTGAAATACCGGGCAGTTGGCAACCCTATTATGAGAGCGAGTGAGTTAGAGTGCGAGGAAATTAAGTGCGGGTAAGTATGAGCAAGAGTGAGTGCCTAAATATTATTTGAGGAAAAGGACAACTGATTGTGAGGAAGTTAAGTGAGTATGAGTGAGGTTGAGAGCATGAATATTATTTGAATAATTATAAGTGTGAGTGAAGGAAAGAGCATGAATATTAGTTGGTGCTGAGGACGAGTGATTTTTGAGTGTGTGAGATCCAGTGAGGATGTGACATAATCTTATTTCAAGGTAAGGACGAGTGAGCTTAATTAGTTGGATTCGAATTTAACGTCCCTTTCAGCACCGAGGCTACATAAGACAAGAACCTGCAAATTAATGCGGGATCCACATCATGAGCGGAAACCCAACCAGTTACTCTACACCTTACGCTAACTGTATAGTCATGAGGAAACTTGTAAGTGAGTTTGAGCGTGAGAGAAGTGAGTGAGGATCAGAGTGAGTGTGAGGGGGTAGGAAACTGCCGATCTCTGCTCCGAACTCACTCTTTGTTGTCCTCTAATTAGAGTTACCTATGAGACGGAGTTCAAGCTGTCTCGTCTCGAACTGATATTGTGAAAGCAATATCTCGTTTTGAGAAGTGTACCTGTGTTGAAAGAGCTTTCAAGGCTCCTACTTCGTCAGGAAAATTTTGTCCTTTCTCATCTTAGGGGCAACATTGTCTGTGTTTTTCTTTTTTTCTTTCATAACCTCAACGTTTCTACTTTTTGCACTGAATTCGCATAATTACTCAGTTCTGTATGTGGTATTTGTAATGGAATTAATCTAGCTCCATAAGTTTCACGTATAACACAACCATTTGAAACTACATTAAATAAATTCGCCACTTTAAGAGCCTGACAGTCTAAAAATAATACAAAATTTACCATTTTTCTTTTGCTTGTTTATTCATAAGGGAAAGGAGATAATGAAATGCGACTTACTAAATGATATATAATGTTATTCTACAACAGAAAATATGAACCTGCAAAATCTTCAGTGTTGCCAGAATAACATTTCCCCCAAAATCTAAGTTAGGGTAGCGAATGAGGAACGAACTCAACTGCATTTGATTACGTATCATGTTGTCTTGGAATCCTGTGAACTACTATTTAAATAACATTATAATTTAATTTTAATAACTGTATGTTGAAACTTTTTATTACAAACTAAATACAACTATTATTTAAAAAGTAGTTCGCAGGATTCCAAGTCAACATGATAAGCAATTACATGAGTTGGGTTCGTTCCTCAGTCGCTGCCTTAACTTGAATTTTGCGGGAAATGTTATTCTGGCAACACTGTAATTTCTATGGATGGCAACACTGAAAATCCTTCAGGTTCATTTTCTGTTATATAATAACATTATCTATGATTGTAGAAAGTTGCATTTGAACATCCTTTCACCTATGAAAAACAAGCAAAAGGAAATGGTAAATTTTGTGTTGTTTGTAGTATGTTAGACTCTCAACCATTTGCTAATGGTTTAGTGACCTCTGTCCAACATCTTTAAAATAAATAGGCTAGAACCTGTCTTTGAGGTCGAACATTCAAGGTAATTATAAATTTTATCGACTACTTTCTCAGTATGCAAGTATTTGACGAAAGATAATTCAGTACATGCATCGATGATTGTTACTTGTGTTAGTTGAATCTAGTGAGATAATGTTTAGAGGTTTCCTTCCTAAAAAGAAAAAGTCCGGAAGTTGGGCAAAATCATAATAAGAGGGGTTGTACTTGGACACTATTTCCTGAAGATTGTATCATGCACAAAACTTATATGAAATCGAATTCTAATTTATTTTATTTCCCTGGGAAAGCCCCCTCCGGAAGTAAACCTGAAAGAAACTAATAATGTACTATATCTTGGTGAAAATCAAACCAAATTTTTCAACTTCAGTAAAATCAATATTAAGAGACGGCCACTGAATCCACTAACAACTACATAATTTATTAAAGCTTGGGAAATAATCCATTGAATCCGGTATAAATCATTATAGCACCATTTCTGCCATCAAAAAATGATATAAGTCAATAATGAGTACTTATAAGCATTTGTAATAAAAAAAACGTAGATCTGGGTGAAGTTAGCCAGCAATGCAAAAATCTACTTTTCTTCTAACCCTGTGGCTAATACAGAAGACAGTCATCTGTGTCTGGATGACTGTCTTGACTGTCAACTTTTGCAAAAAGATGACTCTCAGTTAAACAAATATTACCGCAACTATTTCAAATACAAAGCTCACATGTGGAACCGATTTCTGAAGATCTAGTCTGGACAGAGCAACAAACAAAGAAACAAGTTTTCGTACCGAAACTTACGAAAGACATTAAAAATAAAATATGTGTAATTGGTGTAATAAAAGATCATGCAGGAAAAGAAAACTGTTTTGGAAATACTTCTAAAAATTCATCAACACTGTAATAGCTGAGATGGATGAAAGATTTAACAGAGACGCAGGAAGTATCAGCTGATAAAAGAGCCAAAAGCCAGAAGTGTTTCTCAGTCTATTTATGATATAGATGAAGATAACTTGCAAGCAGATGTAAAAATCTTTCAAAATTCTTGGCAGAAAGTGAATAACAAATATATCACATTAAAATGTATTCAGAGTAGTGTATGAATTTCTTAACTGTGCCTGTGTCAATGGCTATTGTTGAAAGGTCTTTTAGGATAATGAATCGAACAGTGCGCCCACGAGGAAATCGACTCGGAGTCTCATCATCGGACCACTGCAAGAGGATTTCTAAATTGTAGATGTTCAAACGGAAGAATTTTTAATTCAAGTTATTGCGTTCTGTGCATCCAAAAGACAAAAAAGGGATCCATTAGGTTTAAAAAAGGAAGGCCTTTGCAAGAATTAAATATTTTTTGCTTCACTTAATTCTCTAGTTTATAAATCGATTGGAATTATACTTAATACGACTGATATTTGCAGTAAAATTTAGGAAAGTTGCAATTAATTTTTGTGACACACTACTCTTATTTGAATTGCAGTAAGGAAGCACTATTTTGAAAAGCTTTAGATATTAGGCCTGGTTGAAGCTATAATTTCTTTAATGTCTGCCATTCATGCAGAGAAAGGGGGCGCGGTGGCTCAGTGGTAGAGCGTTCTCCTCCGGTGCTTGGGGTCCCTACTTCGATCCCAGCTCGCACCGTGTGGACATTGTGGTGGATCTTCGTGGATTTTCTCGGGGTTCTCCCGTTTCCTCCCACTTTCTTCATTCGACCATTTCACTTATTTCTCATCATCACCGTCTCCTTTAGCCTGACCGGCATAACCGTGGGACGTAAAACTTAAAGATTTCATTTCATTTCATTTAGAGAAATAACGGGTAATGTTTTCTTTAAAGTGTAGTTTTAAAATCAGGGTAAATTTAGGCGTGGCTTAGATATGTTTGAATTATAATAAGATTTATTATAATGCATGCACTTTAAATGTAACCAGCAGAATGTAACAGATGTGACTAGCAAAAGTCCAGATGGCATGACGCTAGTACCGTGGAAGAGGAAGCTTCTCTGGGATTTCACCTGCTCTAACACCTTCACGTCATTCAACCTTACTCTTTCTTCATGACGAGAAGGAGCTATTGCAGCCCGCAGAGAAAAGACGAAAAAAAAAATCTACTCGATAGATACATGTTTGTGACAGAAGCCATTGAATCTAGTGGCACTTGAGGCCTTGAAGGTCTCAATTTCATCAAAAGAAGTAGGCCGACGTATTGCACAGGTTGCTGGTGACAAACGGACTACTACTTTTCTTATACAACGTATGAGCATAGCAGTTCAGAGAGGCAATGTGGCTTCCATTTTAGGTACATTGTCTCCTGACAAATTATTAGAACTGGTTTTTCTTCTATAACTAATTGTGTAGAGTCAATTATTGTTTTCTTAATATCGTTTTTGTTTCTGTTTTTTCTACCCAGCATAGAATTAATTGTAAGTTTTCTACAGATCTGTTTGAACTTCGAACAAATTCGTGTGTTGTGTATCTTTTTTAAAAAAATATGCAATATGCAAATATCGAATGTAAAAATATCTATCAAATAGATTATATACGCATATAAGATTTATTATTTACTACTCGTAAATTTATTTAGTAATCACTTGAACGCCTGCATACGTTCTTCGTTCTTTTCCGTTCGTTCTTCCTCGAAAAAAAATGAGAACCAAACATTAAAAAAAAAGTAACAATTTTTAAACTTTTATTTTATGAAGCATCTGCAGAATAAACTCTCCTGCAAACGTCATTATTTTGAAACAATAATACAAGTGGTGTATTTAGGATTTTGTTTCGGAGATGGGGGCTAAATCCAAATAGCTATAAACCTCTATTATAACATTACATATTACATATCGAATGGGAAAAAAGCTGAACTTGTTTTCGAGGGGAGTTTCTAACCATATAGGTCTTTGTAAATACGCTTTTGAGTAAGTACTATAATTTACCCCAACACATTCGAAAATACCCCCCCCCCCCCAGAAAGATTTTTTTTGAATGAAACCCTTTAAAAATATTAATGAACGCTAAACGTCGAAAATATATAATGATGACCAAATGACATGTTTTCAGTGTGTAAGAAGTATCATGTGGACATGCTCTCACATGGAACGTTTTGGAATAGATTTTCTTTCTGTAACTTTTTAAGTGGTTAAGTTACTATGTAAGAAAGAACGAAAATATCACTAGATTTACAGAGAGAGAGAAGGAAGAAATAATGAGAAAAGTACATCTGAAACGAAAAACCCGGCACAACATTTTTTTAAAGAAACGAAGCAAAGAAGTGGGAGAGAAAGAGAGAGAAAGAAAGTCAAAGCAATTCGACAATAATTGACCTCGGTGGAAAACGATGGTGTATTTCTTAAGGAAACGCGTGCAACAGCAAAAGTTTGGTCTAAACTTATAATTGGATACCGAAAATATTTTTCCACAGCTTCTAGCTTTCTTCTTCTTCTTCTTCTTCTTCTTCTTCTTTTGCTTCTATTTCTCTTTGGGTAAAAAATAAACCAGAAGAAAGATCACATTAATGAGCTAGGTTCTCATGATTAGGCTCGGTACGTCAACATAAAAATAATAAAAATAAAAGATTTTAGTTTTTTTTTTTTTTTTTTTTTAACTTTGGTCGTTTTCACATACATTGAGCTTTGATTTCTTCTTAAGGCAAAAACATATACTTAAAAAAAAAAAATATTCTGTGTTGCTTGTTTTCCAGCAGCAGAACGTTTTATTTTGTCTATGTGTGTGTGTTTAGTTTCTTTTTAAAGCAAGTAGACTCGGGATAAATGAAAGAAACGTTGCGGTGTCCACTCTAAAGTGACATTAATGAACGAATCTATGGTATTACATCTGTCACAACAAGACTTTCTCACAAGGCCACTGGGACTGTTAACTTTTTTTAAAAAATTCATTCTGTTTTTTTTTTCTTTCTTCATTAGCAACTAGACAAAACTCTGGTCGCCATTATTTTCTTTGGCCCCCGGGTGCTAACATTTCCCAGACCACTTATATACGACTATTACATTGACCATGTGTGTGTGTGTGTGTGTGTGTGTGTGTGTATGTACTTTGTCAGTGGTACTACACACCATGTGTTGGTGTTATATAAGGTTTTTTTTTTTTTTTTTTAGTGGGAATCTTAGTGAAAGGGTGCAAATAACATATCATGACATCGTTACATGTCATACGTTTGGGATATTTTGCTGTATTTACTTCTTTTATTGCATTAATTTAATAAGATCATGATAAGAAATTGTAATAATAAAGGTAGAATGGGAGGAATACTAGTGCATTTCTAACCTACACCGTGAGAAAATTTACTTCTTAATTTTATAAATTTGTTTATTTTTTTTTTTTAAATCTAAACAGCATGAGAAACAAAGTAATTTTCTCTAATTTTCTTCCTAAAATTATTGTAAAAGCAAGTGATTTGACAAAAAGTAATGAGTATCTCATTATCTTTCTCACACTTTATTTTTCACAATTGCAAAAAATGCACACTCACGCCACAAATGATCTTCATCCATCTAATACAGTGGTTTCCAACCTTTTTTGACTGACGACACATACACTTCACTGAACGTACAAGACATCACGACACAATTGTTTGATATTATAATTATATTATAATTATAATTATAATCAATTAATAGTGAAATCAATTAGTTTTTATAATAACTCTATATAGCACTGAGCATCATTGCTACTACTGGAGGTGTTGACTGCTATAGTCAGTCTCGATATAATTTTTAAATTCTAAAATTTCGTGACATACTTTAGGGGACTGCGTAACACGCCACTGTGTCGCGACACATCGGTTGAGAACCACTGATCTAATACATACTACGAATAAATAAAGTATTAAGCGAATGCATTTCCGATCTTTCATGCAATATACAGTAGTTAGAAGAATTTTTCACCGAAAAAAAGTAGAACTTGTTTAGAGTGAATTTCAATTGTTTTACTTTTAATAAACTTAGTTAATATCTCGATTTCTTTCCTGTAGGTTTACTCTCGTACAGAATCAGTACAACTATAATTACATATAACTTTTTGAATATACCATAGTTATCGCCTTATAAGATGCAATTTTTAACCCCAAATACACCTAAAAGATGGGTATATGTCGTATGCACCAATAATCAAAATTATGAGTTGAAATTTTAGTCAGTCTGAAACTTCAGATTTGTACGTTTGTCCTCTTGCGCGGTAATGATTTCGAAAAGAAAAAAAAGTTTCCGTATTTTTTTCTGTTCTATAGTTATTCATTTCTGAACTAGGGAGTATTTCAGTAAAATCTGGTTCAGATCTATGAAGCAGAATAAAACAACTGTAATCTAAAGATTCAAAAGTGACACTGGGGAAGTGGCTCAGTGGTAAAGCGTTCACCTCTGGTGCTTGGGGTTTCGGGTTCGATCCCAGCCCCCGCTATGTGGGCTTTGTTGTGAACAAACACCGTGTGCGTGGGTTTTCTCGGGGTTCTCCCGTTTCCTCCCACTTTCTTCATTCCACCATTTCATTCATTACTCATCATCACTGTCTCCTTTAGCCTAACCGGCATAACCTTGGGACGTAAAACTCAAAGATTTCATTTTCTTCCATTCTAGCTAAATGACCTGCCCATCTAAGCCTCCTATACTTTTCGATACCTAATGCAGTATCAAAAATCAACTATGTAATAAACAATTAATATACTGACTCAACATGAAAGCAATAATCAATTACTTGCATGGTAAAAATAACTTGAACCCTTGAATAAAGAAATTCGCCTGTGACTTTAGAATAGAGATTTCCCAAAATCATATAGTTATTAAATAGATAGTTAAACATCTGAATGTTGTGCTTTACCTATGCTCTTAATCGGCCAGACAGAGGTGCTTCTTTCAATATTTGTAGTTTGTATTAAGGTGGTTACTTCTCAGAAGCTTCTCCATCGTTGCTTCGAAGCTCTGAGTTGAAATGAAATGAAATGAAATGAGCTGAAATGAATGTCTGCTTAGGAATTGAAATGAAATGAAGGCTTTCCGTGTAACGTCCCATAAATACGCCTCTTAGGCTAAAGGGAACGGATGATTGAGGCAAAATTGGTGAAATGAAAATGTGGGAGAAAATCCACGGACCCAATGTCGTCCACCACAAATTTACTTGAGCCGGGGATCGAACCAGGGATCCCACCCATCAGAGATAAGCATTCTACCGCTGAGCCACTGTGCCCTCTGCTTGGAGATTAAGATGAAAATTATATTTTGTTTTGAAAATTAAGTCTTTGAAATGAGTTATCGGACCTGTTTATTGTTACTAATTTACGTTTCTAATCTACTAAAAGACCATCACACCAGGCCCGTTGCCAGCCCAAAAATTTAGGGGGGGGGACGGAAGAAGTTAGGGGAACCCGACCCAATTATATTATACTTCATCACCATATTATAGTTCATTTGCAAGCCTACCGTGAAATTTTATGGGGGCCAGCCAAAGTTTAGGAGGGCCCGGGCCCCCCTTGCCCCCCTGTGAATACGGGCCTGCATCACACTGTGCTTGAAATTTCACTAAATCTTTAAGAAGTCTAAATGGCATTTTCAAGAAATATATGACCATTCTCCTAATGGCATAGAAAATGGGAAGTTAGGAAATGAGTTTGTTGATAGAGGTGATCCACCTATACAAAAAGCAATCATTACCGATTTTAACATTAATCACTATAGAGCAAAAAACGATAATAGATAGTGAGAAGCTGTTCTTATACTTGATTAAACGTCTGAAGAATACATTTCCACTCTACTAAAACCGGAAGTGATAGAAATTTACTACAACTTCCGGTTTTAATATTAATGTATAGAGAGCAAAAATGATAAAGGCGAGCGAGAAGTGGTTTCGCTTAGAAATCGATTTAACGTTAGGTACCATTGCTATCTTCTCGTTTAATCCTCTATTCAAACCAGAACTGACAAATCAACCACTTCCGGTTTTAAGCTGTCAACGTCCAGTGCCACTTACAGGTGACACTACTTGAAAGGCGTCTTCTTCCTGGTTCAGTACGTGAACTTCGAAACTCTTTTGTGTAGTGATGCAACATATATACGTAAGTAGCTGGTGCTACTGTGATTCACTAGGACCCCTGGTGGACGATTGGTGGGTGAACAAGAAGACGTCTTTAACTCTTATCCGGACAACCGGGGCCTCCCAGGCCCAGTAGCCTCATTTTTCTAAAATTTCTCAATAACCATACATATTTCGAAGACATAAAATACTGAATAATTCTATCCTTCGTCGAAGTTAAAATCATGAACATATCGAGTTGGTAAAGCTAATGTTTTTTTTTTATTATTATTATTTGAAAATCTTTTCCTGACGTAACCGGGCAACCGGGGCCTAGGAGGCCCCGTATAACCTTAGTGAAATTCCTGTCAAATATTAGACCAAATTGTCACATAATTACATAATTGTCGTATATATTGAACACGTGACTATTGTAACCTTTAGTCGGAACAGTATGCGGCAACAGACATTGAATTTTGAGTGTTCTGCACTTAAAATATATACTGGGCCTGACAGGACCCGGTTGCCCGTTTACGTTACAAAAATGTCTGGACCGGATTTGCTATTCTGCTTGGCTTACAAAAGCGTGACACGAAGTTTCGCTACTTGACAAAAATATATACCGGTACATTCTAGACTAGTCTAAACAGTAAGTGACAATAGGCATTGATTTTGTGTATTCTGCACTTAAAATATATACTGGGCCGCACAGGCCCCGGTTGCCCGTTTACGTTACAAAAATGTCTTGCCCGGATAAGGGTTAAAGTAGTGTCACCTGTAGGTGACATTGGGCGTTAACGGGTTAATGTTGATCGCTATAGAAAATGAAATGAAATCTTTAAATTTTACGTTCCACGTTTAATTACGTAGGCTAAAGGCGACAGTGATATTGAGAAATGAATTAAATGATGGAATGATGAAAGTGGGAGGAAACGGGAGAACTCCGAGCAAACCCAAGCACACGATGTTTTTCCACCACAAGGCTCACTTGGCGCGAGCTAGGATCGAACCAAGGACCCCATGCACCAGCGGTGAACGCTCTACCACTGAACCACCGCAGCCCCTTGATCGCTATAGAGTAAAACGGTAATATATAGCAAGAAGATGTTTTCCCCACTCTAATCTCTCTACTAAAACCGGGGGTACCAGAAATATGCTACCACTTAACGGTTTCAATAATTAGTGAGAAAATATCACACCATATAAACCAAATTCATTCACGTGGTATACACGTGATACTGCTTCTTATTTATATTTGGGCTTCTGTGACGTGTATATGTTAGCAATGCAGCTTTGGTTGAATGCTTTTTTAAAATAGCTGTATTTCTTTCCTGTACGTGTAATTGTCGTGCATAGATGTTAATGACAAAGGATTTGGTTAAATGGATTTTGTAATTGTACAATGATATGTGTAGTTTTAATATGCGTATGCAAACGACAACGGGTTTAATTAAATTTGTTTTGTAATTATTGTTTTATGTCCTTGCAACAGATCACTTCTCGTATGCAATAGACAATGTTTTCCTTTTGTAATAGCTAAACGTGCTCTTTCAATGTGTATTTTTTTTTTTTATTTAGAGTATGTGTTAACAACAAAGGTTATTTCGAAATGAACATGTATGGTTGTTATACAGGAATATTAACGCAACAGATTTATTTAATTAAATTCTTATGTATAATTCAATGTAAATAATAAAATTCTTACTTAATGTATATAATAAAAGCATATATTACTTAATGTAAACAATAGTCTCACGTAATGTAAAGAATAAAAGTTTTACTTAATGTTTATAATAAAAAATACTTAAGATAAATAATAAAAGCTTATTTAATGTATATAATAATAGTATTACTTTATGTAAATAATAAAGTCTTACATAATGTAAAGAATAAAAGTTTCTTAATGTAAATAATAAAAATCTTACTTAATGTAAATAATAAAAGTTTTACTTAATCTAAATTTAAAGTCCATCATTTGATTCTTCTAAAAAATAATCAACCACAAGGATAACATCGTCTGTGATCGATGAAATTCACAGTTCTTGGTCAAACTTGATATAAAGGTAGACCTTGAGGATCTTAGTAAACATATGAAATATTATGGTGTACATATGTTTGGTTCTCGGGTCAAGGGCCATCAAAGTTGTGCTTTGGACTTGCTGAATTGTTTAGTAAACCATTCTTTACTCCAATAATGGACAAAGTATGACCCATGGGCCAGACTCGGCACTCCTGAAAGATTCTATGTGGCCTAGGCATGATTCCAAATGCGACAAATTTAACTTCACTTCTAAGAATCAGAACATTCCCATGTCGAATCCGTTTGATCCTAAATGGAGCGTCGTTATAGTTAAATAGTTAAATATAGATTTTCCTTTAAGAGTAATGATTGAAGAATGATATTTTTTACAATAGGGAAAATTTACTAGTATAGTCGTAAATTTGTTTCTCATTCGCACTGGATGCACTATTTAGCATTATAATTTTGTTATGTTGACTTATACAGGTAATAAATATATAAATGTATAAGATTATGTATGTTCCCCCTTACGTTACCATACAGAAACTACAAACATACAATCATGCTTGTATACGATGACTTAGACAGGCCTACTCAAATTTCAATACATTCATACTTGAATGAATGTTCCTGTTTCTCTGTACCACCTAGAAAAAGCAAAGATAATCTGAAATTCGTGCGAAAGAAAATAAGAGAATAATGAGCAAATGTTCTCCCTTTATACATTTTTTATTTGATCTTATTAGAGGCAACATGTAGCACAGAGACAGTCAGACTGAGAGAGACCGGCTAGTATTTAATTTACAGAAGATTGATGGTGTTCAAGGCATGAAAATGACAATATCCTGGTCAAAGGGAATGCCGCGCTTATCCGCAATGAAGGCCTCGAATATCACGGATATGTCATCGCGCACTTTTTTTTCCTTTCTTTGAGAAGAGACATGGCATTTTGTTCCATTCATATATTTATCTCCAAACCACTTCAATGACAGCTTTTTGGTATCTATATATACTATACATACTATACTGTCTTTTTGAAGAAAAATAATATCATAAAGCATATTCACATAAATAGATTAGATTAATGACAGTTCCGAACAGGAAATAAACATGTCAAGAGTGTGCAAATTCCTCATTAGAATAATGGGTTTTATGTTAGTGAGATCTTAATACGAATTTATCTGTTCATGCTTCAATGTCTGATCAAAACAACACCACATACGTCTTTATTTTGTGTTTAAGAACTAAAAGTCTACCGTATTTTCTCATGTATAAAGTCGTACTTTCTCCAAAAATATCATTAGAATTGAATTAATTATTACTGAGAATTGAGAAAATTTAGCAAACGAGAGATAAAATAAGAAGGAATGAGCACGAATTTCTATTAGCATATGCAAGTAAGATATAACTGATCGATCGATTGATTTTTGAGTTTAACGTCCCTTTTTAGGAGCGAAACTATATGAGACGGGACCTACTGATTAATGTGGAATCCGAACCGCATGAGCTCCCGCCGGGAATGGAACCCGGGTCTTTCACGCCAAAGGCGCTAACCGCTTAACCACGAAGGAGCTCAACACAACAACTGATTATCGACTACAGCGCCATCTAAATATAAACGGCGCATCCAGAAAGCAGTGGTGCGTCAACGCGGTAAATTTGAAAATGCATTCCGCTGTGCATGCTGGAAATCTGATGTAGTTGAATTATTGATGGCCGGATCTTTGAATGTTAACCTGTACTTTTGTTACTACTATGTCATTAAGGAAAATCGAACTTTATAATACGTTATAGCATTTATGTATTTAAAAGAAAAAAAAAACTATGAATGTAAAGTGAACTCAAATTAGTTCCCGAACGTAATTTCGCCATTGGTTGATACAGTTTTCCAAATATCATGCTTGAAATTTGTGTTCCTTCTACACAAACAACACAAGTTATAGCTACCTCGTTTTTATTCCTAAATGAGACATTTAAAATGATGTTAGTACTGAAAAGTACCATGTTGCAAGCGGAAAATGTAAAGAGGAAGAAAAAGATATAAATATATTTATCAGCAATAAGCTCTTAAAAATAAACTATTGTTACCATTATGAAAGTGATAAAATCTTTTATAAGTAAAATACAGGATACTTTTCCCTCAACGGTTTTTTTCGAACGATAAGGGAACAAATGAAAAAAAACACCATTAATCGTTTTCTTAAGAGTCTTCATCCCGGCGAAATTAAAATACCGCTAATTTTACAGTAATTATTTGATATCTTCAAATAGATAAAAGATGAAAGTGATAAAAATATGGAACAAGAGCGCCCTAGACAAATTATTTTGCGTGAGGTACCGTTATCACAAGTCAACTAGTGGCTTTATGTTTTCAGCTGTTTAGAAACGCGAAAATAAATGCCAATTTTCAAAATGGCTCGAAATCGAAAGCAGATAAGTGAGTCCTGATAACGGTTTCTCATGTAAAATGATATTGTCTAGGGCACTCTTGTTCCATATTTCGATTATCTTTTTATCTATTTGAAGATATCACACAATTAATGTAAAATTAGCGGTATTTTAATTTCGCCGGGATGAAGACTCTGTAAGTTCTGAGACTCAAACACCATAGAAATTACGTTATTGATAAAGAAACATGCCTTAATTCTGACATTTAAATGACGTCAAAACTGTCTTGCTTGTTGCGAGATGCTGTCTGGGAGTTTAAAGTAAGTATCGTAACGAGGAAACTATATAAAACATACTTTAAATCTTTACTTTAAAACTTTTTTCCTTGCCAAAGTAAAAAGTTTTGAAACGAAATAGTACTGATTAAATAGAGCACAGTTAATACAGATCCAGAGTTTAATAATATCGAGTAATTAAATATTGGCATAACTATTAATTTGTGGTTAAAAAGCACACTAAATATCAGTATTCAATTCGAATTAAATTACAAATACGTGTATACTCATGATAATTAGTTTCAGAATTTTATCTACATTTGGCAACAGCCAACAGCTGGAAATCGTTCTGCTGTACGAATTTCCCATAAAAAAAGGCAACCCTTGCTATGTTAATCAGTAATGGAGCTACAGAACATATTAAACAGAAAGAAAAGACGTTTTCTTTAGGAAAACAAACACGAGCTAAAAAATATATATTGGTTGAATTCTAGAGCGTTAAAGCTTTCCATATAGCGAACATATTTTTGGATTAAGTTCCGTAACAACCGAGACTTGCAGCAAAAAGACATACTATTCGAAAGAAGTCGTCTTTCCGTAGCACATAGGAGGCTCGAATGAAAGCACAAACTGGTTAATGCTTTATTCTTGTAAGTATGAAAATTGTAATAAAAGTTGCATGTTAATGATGTAATTTCATTGTCAGTGCTTCGTGTTGTCTAAAGTTACTTACCATACTTCGAAATTCCAATCGGAAAACGACCATTAGGAAGACCTAATCGCAATATTGAGGTGGATCTCGCAGAAATAATAATACAAAGTAGAAACTGGATCTAGTTGGTTGGGATAGAAGACGATGGAGAGGTTTTCTTAATGCGACATTGAACCTCCGGGTTTCATAGGCCATAGAATTAGTTAGTTACCATACAAAATGTCTATCCAAATAGGTGAAACATAGAGCGATCACCAAAAGCTACTTGGTTACAACATTCATCCAGACATGGTTTATATTATACATTATCCAGACTTGGACATGGTACTCTTCAAAAGAATTCCGCAGCCACTACATCGCCAACACCTAAACAACACAATGACGTACAAAGATCCTTTCTCAATCTGACTGAGCGTACAGCCTTGAGCTGACATCTGTTGTCTACTTACAGAACTAGTTTCAAAACATTTTCAAAACATCTCGTATATTAGATGTGAATCTTAAGCTCGTACGTGAGATCCAAATGACGTATTAGCATATTAGCACTAGGAATTGAATCCGGAAGTAATGTATCAAAGTCGAGGAAGCTAATAATTTAACTATAAGAGGAATTATTATTATTATTATTATTATTATTATTATTATTATTATTATTATTATTATTATTATTATTATTATTATTATTATTATTATGCTTTAGGAGTAAGAAGTTTCTTCTACTTCTCTCCCTTTTAACAGAATCCAGAAAAATGAATGATACATGCAAATGATACATGATACTAAAACCTACCTTTTTGTAAAAATGAAACACATTCCGTAGTGGAAAATTTGGCAACGAGTTGCTAAATATAATTGAAGCTTATTTTGACCAATTATTTTTACAGAAAGTGAGGACTTTCATTTAATTATAATATTATTACATTGTACAGTCCGTAGCAAAAAAAAAAAAAAAACTGCAACATGAGTATTTAAGTTTATTGTGAAACGACGAAGTCTTTTGCTCCAAAATAAGTGTGCAAGGGAGGACGACGAGTTTCTCCTGGCGTGATTCGTGCCACTTAGACGTTATGTTGATTCCCTGCGCTGTTAGGTGTAGTTTCACAATAAACTTACATGCTCTTGTTGCAGGGTTTTTTTTTTCTGCGTACTGTACAGAAGCATGGAAAGCCAACTTACAGTCTTGACACTTTACTACTATAGAAAAGCTATCGGTCTTCTACGTAGAACTTAAGAAAGCGTAATTTAACGTTGATTCCCAACATCCAAGCACAGAGCATCTTAGCTCTTGATAGAGTGCTTACCTCTGGTACGTGGGTCCTTGATTCGATCCTCACCAAAAAAGTTTGTGGTAGGTAACAGCGTGTCAGTGGGTTTTCTCAGGTTACTCACGTTTCCTCCCACACTCTCATTCCACTAATTCTACCATCATCATTCAATTACTTTAGTCATACATTTCCCTTAGCCTAAAACTGAAAAGTCGCCTGAAATTAAGGCTAAAAGATTTCATTTTATTTCCAACACCCGAGCTATATAGGAAAATAAAACTTCAGTTTAACAAGACATGTGAATAATGTGTGCTTGATCCCTTTGTGAATAAGTGGCAAATATGAGTCCCTTCGGTTTGCAGGGTTCCGGTTCAATTCTCCATTAAGGAAGCTTGCAATAGACACAAAACCCTAGTAGTGGATCGGACTTCATTTTAAATAATAGGTCCGGGACACGGGGGCTCATTGGTACAGCGCTAATCTCTGGTTCAATTCCCGCGCAAGTAAGTTTGCGGTGGACAACATCGTGTTTATGGGTTTTTAACTCCAATTTCCTATCACATTCTCATTCCACCAATATCTTCTATCATCATTCACTTGCCTTAACCATCCGTCTCCCTTAGCTTAAAGGGCATAATCATGGGACGTTATATTGAAAGATTTCATTTTCAAATATCTAATAGGTCCACTTTTATGGAGGCTCAGTGCTTGAAAGGAACATCAACTTACGCACAGGCTCGCTGGTAAAGATCTCATCTCTGGTGCGAGAGGTCTTTGATTCCTGATCCTAGGGGATGTGGATTTGTCGTGGGCAACATTGAGCCCGTTGGCTTTTCTCGAGATTACCCCGTTTCCTTCCTCATTTTCATACCACCATTTCTTTCATAAATCATTCACTTTTGTTTAATCATCCGTCTCGTTTATACTCATTTATAAGGACATAAAAGTAAGGCATTAATTTTTTTTTTAAAATGCACCTTATTTCATTTTTTTCCAACTCAACCTACAAGGAACGGACATGATCGTTAGGGATGCGCACGAGACGAGTCGAGACAGGATTTTCCTGGCAAAATTCGAGTCGAGACAGGGCTCTTTCAATAGAAAAATATACATTTTTCGAGTCGGGACATCACTTTTTCAGCATATTTTCGAGACGAGACAGCCACAAACCTTGTCTCGTGCGCATCCCTAATGATCGTATCAACCGGACATCCGAATCAAAACTAGTCCATTCGATAAACATAACAAAGATATGTTCATGTACAAAAAAATTAGGTGCCATGGACAACGGAGTAAGTCCCTGGAGCCCATTAACCCTGTTAGTATAAAGAAAATCGTAGACTCGCAGTGAAATAGCTACTGCGTCAACACTGTTCATTGCAAAGTCGTGGTTTGTAGTTCATAGTCTTCAGCATGAAACGGGCTTTCCGGTGCTATGTATTGGAGCCCATAACTTACTTAAACAGGGAAAATTGGGAGAATGTTGAGAAAATTCCTTCCATAAACTTTGGACCCCTCTGGAGTGGCTCCTCGTAGAAGCACACAATCCAAATGTATCTCAAAAAATACTATAGGGGTTATGAAATGAATGTACCAAGTTTTGTTTTGATAGATGGAATAGATATGAGGGAAAAACATATATTGGTATACAAGCTTTTCCGTAATTTTACGCTATCAAATGGACTAGGTTTGATTCGGATGTCCGGTTGACACATTCATGTCCGTTCCTTGCTGGTAATCAACACCTACTGTCGTCGAGAGTCAAAGTCAGGACCATCTGTACGGAAAACATGCGTACTTCGCATAACTTTACGACTCGAAAGAACCACCTATGGTCATGATCAGAGGTGGGTATTTTTCCTAACCCTCACTCGCCTTCGCTCTCAAAATATAATGTCGTCCTCATTCTGACTTGGTCTCATCCTCAAAATGTTTTTTTTTTTTTTTTTTTTTTTTTTTTAGCCCTCATAATTAGTTCTCGTCTTCAAAATTCTCTCTCGCCCTGATAATTAGCTTTCACCCTCAAAATTAGTTTCGTCTTAAAAATTAGTTCTCGTCCTCATAATTAGTTCTCGCCCTCATAATTAGTTTTCACCCTCAAAATTAGTTCTGAGCGTCAGCCTCATTTCCTAAAATGAGGGCGGATCTCATGAAGGCAAAATGACTGAGGGCACTATTTCAGATCAGAAAACTCAATTCTCCCTTATGGCGCGGGAGACCCGGGTTCGATTCCCGGCGGGAGCTCATGTGGTTCGGATTCCATGTTAATCAGTAGGTCCATGTCTCATATAGCCTCGTTGCTGAAAAGGGACGTTAAACTCAAAAATCAACTCATCATCAATTCTCCCTTAGGGTTCTTCTTAATTAACCCTGTATATTGTACACAGTTTGAAAACAATCAAGCTTTTATCGTGTGTTTTAACCCTGGAACTAGCTCATACGATGGTAAAAATAAAAAAAAATAAATAAAAAAGAGAGAAAAATGAAACAAAGATCGGATGGACTTTTCAAAGAACGGTGAGTGATGGATACATAGAGTAGTAAGCGTAACTAGTGACATCTAGGAGGCAGCTGTCTACTACATGACTGCTTTACTGTAGCTGACAGCCGGCGCACACAAACACACATTGTATAAACACATACATACGTAGATAGCCATATACGTAAACACTGCTATATGTAACAGAAACGTTGGCAGACCCATCGCTCAAAGTCACACTTTCAAACCGCGCACAGTTATTTTACAGCGAATCTGCCAATCAAGGAAACAAAGTATGAAAGATATGGGTAATTTTTGTATTCACACACGAGTAAAGATCAGAACACGCTAAAATGGTATAAATTATCCAGCATTGGAGGTCTCGAGTGGTTATTTATCATACCATTACTTGAATTACATATTTTAAAATATTAAAAGTTCTTTAAAAGGAGTATAATTAATCTCAAAAAATCGATAATTATTATGGTAAGTAAATGACTATTCTTTTGTTTTTTTGGGGGGGAGGGAATAGTCATTTTGTAGATTTATTCCAAGTAGTTTTAGTGTCACTGTTACAAGAATGTATGTCATAGTTGTAAGAAGACAGATAGGAATAGATACAATATTCTATGTAATTGTATCCATTATCCATTACGCATCTGAAGCTTATTACACAAATAACTAACGCTTACTTATTTCTTAAAACTAAAATAAACTGTTACAGTTTCAACAACTTAACTTGATCACACATCAACAATTGTTTGATGAAGGCAACGATGGGAAGACGATATTAAGATCTATCTTATAGAAATAGGAATACAAAGTAGCAATTGGATTCAGTTGGCTAAGGAAAGAAGTCAACGGAGAGGTTTTGTGAACGTGGCATTGAACCTTCGGGGCTCCATAGATCATAGAGTTATATTATATATATCGTGTAGTAATAGAAAATTGGGTTGAACTTAGTCTTTCTTACTCTACACGCGTCCCTCTGTACAGGGGCGGATCCAGGACCGACTTCTGGGGGGGAACGGTGGTTTGTCATACTGCTACTTTTAAGGGCAAAAAACTTTGGGATGGGTTTTATTTATATACATAAAATAAGAAAGTTTCGTCTTCTGGGGGGGGCGATCGGGCGATCGCCCCCCTCTGGATCCGCCCCTGCCTCTGTATGTACATGTAAAGATAAAATTTATTAACACCATACGTTCAGTTCAGCATATGTGTATTCATCTATATGCAGTTTGTATCTCATGTGTTCGGTACACGCTCTAAAGTATGTGTGTAATATATTACTACATTATTAGCCTTGGCAAAATATAAAGAAAGTACGCAAAACTTTTATTAAACATGCCTGTACAAGGATCCACATTATGTAATTGGCAACCTGTGAGGCTATGAGAACATAATATACAACGTAATGTAGAAAATATTAATAGTGTCTTTGTTAAACACGATAATATACTGTTCTGGGTGCAGAAGAGCATAGAATTATATTGTTACCAATTTGCAAATGGACACAGAAAGGACAAAATGAAATCATGCTGAAATGCAAACTACAGCACTCATGGTCCTCCAGTCAACAATAATAATTGAAACAAGATTGGATAATTGGGTTCAATTCCCGATGGAGACACATCAAACACAGTGGTTTCGACTGCTGCTGCTGCTAGACATGTATGTGGACATGCTGACACACATACATAGATACAAAATAGCAAAAGAGTGCATATAGTCTCTGTCTAGTTGAATCTGTGGTGGGAATACATATCAGACAGAAATTCGGTCGTGTGAAACACCGAAGAGAGAGAGAGATTGGTAATATGTGAGTGTGAGTGCTTCTATACGGAAATACATGCCTTGAATTTATGTTTTCCTCATGACTGTTGGGTGTTGTAACAAGTTTGTAACTACTAGTTGGAAATATAAACGTGTGGGCGAAAAGTCCTTATGAGAGCTACACATGCAACCATATCAAAAGTTCTTTATCGTTGCTCGAATGTATGATTAGTTCGAAAGAAGTATACACAGTGCGAGAATAAGACATAATAGTATTTGCAATGTTGAGATGTGCTCAATATTAATAGAGATGTGTATTTACCGTACAAGAGTAATTGAAGATGGAAAAGCTGTTTATGAGATAATAAGGGGGAAATGTAATTATATGCAGAGTGATATAAGAATAGTTCAGAGCTTACATTATTAGTCTCATTGTGTTAACATTCATGTGTTGCTACTTCTTGTTAATAGTATTAGCTATCTTGATTTAGCATTTTGGACTAGAGAATTCGTTTCATTCAGTACAAGAAGAAGAATAACTGGAGTTGCGGCTTCTGAATATAACAATAATCTGCACTCTATACTGGATACACACTTAAAAATCTACCAACATGACATGGTGATCAAAACATGATCATGATGTATTTGATGTAATGACAAGGTTTCTTCTTTACGGGTACTGTGAGTTAAGGAAAACTGACATCTTACAGCTGTACGCAGTCTCGAACTGGACAGGGCAGGAGAGCAGGAATCCCTGCCGGGGCCCTCTCAAAATAAATAAATATTAAATACTGAATAAACACGGAAACTAAGATAAAACACGTCTACTATGTTGGAGCATACTTACTCGTTGTAGTTTGTTCCGTTCCCAAAGTTTGGTAGCCCCCAGCATTGAATGCAGTCTTGGGGTCCCATTATTGGAATGAAACTAACAGTATTATAAAGGCAAAGTCCTGTCTGGGGCCCTTTGTTTGTAGCCTAGTAAGAATATATTTCAACAATATGAAGAATGCGACTCCAGCATCATATTGTCTAAATGTGTATTGGGGCCCCATGAATGCCGAAATGAGACTGACTTTTATAGAGCCCTGCAGCCCTCTGTTAGTCGTTTGACAAGTTATTGCAACACCATAAAGAAACAGAACAGGTGCTCCATTACCATGCGGAAATGAAGCTGGCAACTTTATGGAGAAAAGCCACCTCCCATCACGTTAAGATAAGATGGGTTCCTCCAAGTGAAGCTTCTGCCGAGGCCCTATAGCCCCCAGTACGAGACTGGCTGTACGAAATGCAAGATGCGTTCAAGGCGCTGTTGCTAGAGAGATAACAATAGAGATAGAACCTATAGCGACAAATTTAGAACGTTTATCAACAAATGATTCTATAGTCGTAATAATATGATAGATTACGCGTATTTACGGTTTCCAAATAGCAAAAGTAGTGGAACTTGGAACATTTAATAGAAGATTCACCATTAAACTACTTGGAAAAGCGAGGCCATTGACTTTGGTTGCCTAGAAAAGCGTGAAAAAATACTGCAGTGATTGCTAGACAACCCTCCTCTTCGCTTTGTTTACAGATCTTGCGCTATCAAAGGCTAGCTTTTCTTAACTTCACAATAAATGTTTCGACTCTTAACTTTTAAAGCTCTCCACCTGGTCCAATGGCTAACACGCGAGCGCACCTTTGGTTGACGTGGTCTCAGGTATGATTCCAGGTGGGAGAAGTAGTTTGGACTCTACCCACCTTACTCTGTAGGTCCATGTCTCATATAACATCGGTGCTGAAAAGGAAAGCTAATATATGAGAAGAAGTCCTAAGTGGCTAACTGACTGATTGAATGATGAACACCCGGGCCAAACATTTTAAGTTGAAAACGAAATTAAGAGAGCATATAAGATTTATTACGTAAGGTAGCACTAAGGAAGGATTTATAGGAATTTATAGGAATATTAAATATTATGCAGAGAGTTTTAATAAGATTGCTTTTTCCTAAAGGCTTCCTAAGACCCTTCTCCCTCAATACTTCTTTCACTAGCCCTATCCTCCCCATTCACATTTAAGGTCTACATCATAATAATTCTACAGTAAGTTCTTAAAAACTAAACACTTATTCTACTTTTCCCATTCCAATTTCTTTCTTTCTTTTTTTAAAAAAAACATTGTTCCTTTCATTTCAATCACCATTGCTCTCGATTTTCAAACATGTAAGAGAAGTAACAAAAAAAAAAAAAACTTTTTAATTTAATGTCCCACGTTTATGTTCTCAGGCTACGGAAGATGGTAATAATGAGATGGATCATAACGATGGAATGAAGAAAGAAGGAGGAAACGGAAAAAAACTACGAAAAAACACATATACAGTATTTATTCACCACAAAGTCTACTTGGCACGAGCTGATATCGAACCAGGGACTCTACTCACCAGAGGTGAATGCCCTATAACCGAGCCACAGTGGTCTCGTCAAAAATTGTGTTCGGTAATGTGACAGCAAAAGATGTGGTGAAAAGAGCATTTTACTTAGATTCATTTGTTAAAGTTACTTTCTTTCTATGTACTGTGTATTTTGTAATAAAATTGCGTCACACAAATTCGTGGAAAGAGATATTTAAAAAGGAAGTTGCTATAATTAATATTTCTTGTTTAGAATGAGAAAACGTTATAAAAGTAATTAAAGGTTCAAGGAAAACAATGGGAAAATGCATCTCGTATTTTCACATAATACTATCATATAGTATCATTGGAGCTTGAAGTGTACTAGAAAGAATTGTTTGCGTCCCAAAATTAGTTCATCTCAGACTCGGCTTGCTTTTTTTTTTCTGTCCTTTCTTCACAAACTTCTGTCCACCAAATAGATGGAGAAAGATGTAGTAGCCGCCTTCGTAAATACTATTTATTCTAATTCCGCTTTAAAAAAAAAAAAAAAAAAAAAAAAAAAAGAAAAGAAAAAAGTATTCTTAATGAAGTGACAACAAATTCATTTACTTGTTCCAGCCATCTTGGAATATTACAAAAATAGCAAAACTTGGCGCAAAAATTAGCTGACAGTTTGTAACTTGATTTGCAAATCTCCAGAATCGAATACGGTTAAGACTGTCATACTAAATCGTGGGATAATGCAAAGGTAACAAATCATATTCCAAAAATTGCATATTTTGCAGTTTGTAATTTTTTGCAAACACCCACGATTGAGTACTGCTAAGACGGTCATAGTACGTTATAGGAGAAAGAAAAACACGAAAACATATTGCAAACATTAGCTTACAGTTTTGTTATTTGTGGAATACGACAGAATTGATTGGGGCTAAGGTGCACACTAAATCCTGGGGAATTGTAAAAATATCAAAACATATTGCAATCATTAGCTTAGTTGTTCTTTTTTTCAATATCTCGGGATTCAGGCTAAAACGGTCAAACTAAATCGTGAGGTAATGCAAAAATTCTTAAACGTGTTACAAAAATTAGCTTACTGTTTCGTTATTTTTGCAATAGTCCTTGTATTGAGTATGACTTACACGATGATATTAAATCCTCGGGTACTACAAGGATATGTATATATATGTATGGGTTTGTATATATATAAGGGTATGTATAAAAATTTCGTATAGTGAACACTGTAGTTAAGTGATAGAACGCTCGCCTCTGTAGCAAAGGTTCCCTAGTTTGATCCCAACTCATGTAAATTTAACATAACATCATGTCCATAGGGATTTGTGATGTTCTTCTGTTTTCTCCACATACTCATTTCTACCATTTTTTCCATAATCCTTCTCGAGTTCTCCTGTTTTCTCACATTCTCATTTCCATCATTTTTTCCATAGTCATTCTCAGGATTCTCCTGTTTTCTCCACATTCTAATTTTCATAACTCTTTCCATAATCTTTCTCGAGTTCTCCTGTTTTCTTCATATTCTTATTTCCATATTTTTTCCATAATCTTTCTCAGGGTTCTCCTCTTTCCTCCACTTTCTCATTTCCATATTTTTTCCATAATCTTTCTCGAGTTCTCCTGTTTTCTTCATATTCTTATTTCCATATTTTTTCCATAATCCTCCTCGAGGTCTCCTGTTTTCTTCATATTCTTATTTCCATATTTTTTCTATAATCTTTCTCAGGGTTCTCCTGTTTTCTCCACATTCTCATTTCCATATTTTTTCCATAATCTTTCTCGAGTTCTCCTGTTTTCTCCACATTCTAATTTTCATAACTTTTTCCACAATCTTTCTCGAGTTCTCATGCTTTCTCCACATTTTCATTTCCACCATTATTTCCATAATCCTTCTCTAGTTCTCCTGTTTTCTCCACATTCTCATTTCCATAATATTTTCCATAATCATTCTCTTTCATCAATTATCCGTATCCTTTAGTCTAAAAGGCATAACTGTGGGATGTTAAGTTAAACATTTCAATATTTTTCTCCTCGGGTTGGGTACAGGGTTTCAGGACCTTACCGATAAACATGAACTATTTGAGGAAATTCTGAATCAAGAAAGAGCGGAATATAGATCAAGAAACTAAGAAGTAGCGGTGTTAGAAGTCAATGTGCCAATCATACAGTTGAACTTTATCTGATCCGCCATAGCTTTTCAAGAGCGGAAGAAAGACAGTTTTCATTGAGATTAATGTTCACCGTTTAGTTTAAACCACAACCGCTAAAATCGCTCTTTTAAGAATGTTTTGACATTTTTACAATTTTTCAGGATTTAGTGTGCACCTTAGCCACACTCAATCTTGGGGTATTCCACAAATAATAAAACAGTAAACTATTTTTTGCAATATGTTTTCGTATTTTTCATTCTCACATAACTTAGCATGACCATCTTAGCAGTATTGAATCGTGGGGGTTTTGCAAAAAAATTACAAACTCTAATATGTGCTATTTTTGCAGTATGTTTTGATACTTTTGTATTACCCCAGGATTTAGTGACAGTGTTAAGCATACTCAATCCTGGAGATTAGCAAAAAAATTGCAAACTGCAAGCTAATTTTTGCAACACGTTTTGTAATATTCTAAGATGGCTGGAACAAGTAAATATCTTTGGTGCCACTACATTAAGAACACTGGGACATGGTAGATCAGTGGTAGAGCACTAACCTGTGATAGTTGGGGTCCTTGGTTCGATACCCGGTCAAGTAAGTTTGTGCTGGACAACATTATGCTCGTGGGTTTTCTCGGAGTACTTCCGTTTCCTCCCACTTTCCAACTCCGCCACTTCTTCCATCATCATTCACTTGCATTAATCAGCGTTTCTCTTAGCCTCAACACCACAATCGTGGGATGTTAAGCTCAAAGATTTCATTTGATTTTTAAGTGAAATTAGAACAAAGGGAATTTGCAAACGCGACCACTACATCTTTCTCCATTCATTTGGTGTATAGAAATTTGTGAAGAAAGAAAGAGATGAAGAAGAAAAAGAAAACCAAGTCTGAATTAAACTAATTTTAGAATGCAAACAATTGTTCCTACTACACCTCAAGCTCCAATGATACTACAATCAGTATTATGTGAAAACACGAAATACATTTTCCCACTGTTCAACTTTCAATTTTTTACTAAGTTTTCTCATTCAACAAGTAGTCAGTATAATAATTTTTAACGTTTAACATGACTTTTTCTCAGATTTTAAAGATATTATTTCTATGGTATAATAAACTTACCAATTAAGCCGCAGTGAGACCAATTTAGCTTGAACTTATCTCGAACTTAATTACATTCTAATGAACTTGTTACAACTATGTTGTTAGTACATGAATGTTCTTTTCTGTTTTTTTTTTCTAAACGGATATGTACAGAATGTTTAGAATTTATTACCTTCTTTTTCATCTCGATAAATAATAATAATAATAATCGTTGAGGTTGACAAGCAAACAATCTGATAATTCCTTATAATTGCGTGCTTGCACCAGATGAACTTATATGGTAAAACTGGTTGATTGTTTAGATACAAAAAAAGCAGTGTATTAATTTTAGTTCCTGTTTACACTTAAAAGAAATCCCATTATACAGATGCTCCTTCAATTACAGTATAAAAGAATAGCAATTATAGTTCTATTATTTTTTTTTTTAAATATTCTAAAATGTTCCCATAAATAGAGTGAAGAACGAATATATTTTTGAAACGCTTACTCATTTTTGTTATACGTAGGTCAATGTTAAATCCGAAAGTTGTAGTCGATTTCTACTGCTTTCGGCTTTAATATATAGAGCTAAAGATGAAGAAAAAATGTATTCTTGGGGCGTTTAATCGATTCCAGAAAACAACTTCTCGCTATCTATTACCGTTTTTCCTCTACAGTGATCAACGTTAAAATCGGAAATGGTTGATTTCTACCACTTCCGGTTTGAATATCAAAGAATTTCATTCTTAATTTTTGACCTACATCCTGGCCAAATTTAGTGATCCGCGTTCTCCCTTAGCCTAATCGTGAGACGTTATAGATATACCACACTGACTTGACACCTAGTCTTCCGTTCAAGGCGCTGCTATCGGCTGAAGGAATTCCACTCCCTTTCGCTGCAGCCCTCTCATTTAGCAACAGCTGAACTCTTATTGGCTCAATGCGCGGGTGTGTCGAGAGTGGGGTTTTAGTTCGCATTTTTGCCACGGCTCAAGACATTTTGGCAGCACTATAACTTGAAATAGGTTTAAGTGAAAATGAGCCTACATAATGAAGATGGCATCTCAATAGGAGGTAGAATTATTAGATGTATACAGTTTGCAGATAATGTGGCGTTTGTTGCCGAATCTGAAGAGAAAATAAATAAGATGTTAGAAAACTTGATGAAGGGCTGTGAAGAATATGGGATGAAAGTAAATGTTAAAAAGACAAAATCTGGAGTCTTTTTGGGACGTTTTTGGAACGAAGTCGTTTTTGGAACGAAGCGGTCGGTGTCAAACATATCAATAGGAAGAGGAGGAAATAGAACAGGTGACTAGTTTTCGATACCTGGGCAGTACGTATTATTAGTGATGATGTGAAGTGTGAACGTGAAGTAAAAGCAAGAATAGGAAGGACAAAATAAGCCTATCAGGAGGAAGAAAAGACTATATTGTGGGACCTTGAATAAAGAATTGATAAAAGAGACTCACAGAATGCTTCGTGTGGATTATTCTACGCTATGGGTCAGAAATATAGACATTGCGTAAAAGTGATGAAAAACGATTAAAAGTTTTTGAAATGTGAATATGGAGAAGAATGAAGAGAATTAGCTGGGTCGCGCGAAAAACAAATGACGATGTTACGAATGGTGGGAGAGACGAGAACAATTTTAAATATTATTAAGAACAGAAAGAGAAAATGGTTGGGACATTGGGTAAGAAGGAACTATATCTTGAGAGACGTGTTAGAGGGTATGGTGGCAGGAAACAGAGGAAGGGGGCGAAGGGGACTACAATTAACGGACGATACTGTAAAACAGAAAAGTCGTACAGTGATTTTTTTTGGGTAATTAAATTGCCAAACACCAATGTAAAATCAATTACTCTTCATTTTGTAAGTTGATATACATTTCCTTAGATTAAATTACAAAATTTGCTGGTTGTTTTTACAAATTTACAGTAAATTTATAAGAAAACATGATATTTTTATTGATAAAAATGTAATTTTACACCATTTCATATTAGTAATTTTACTTTATATAGGTGTAAATTGATTTACCTAGACGCTTGGCAAACAGATTGTCAGCGTTTTTTTGTAAATTTACCTATGATTTTTTTTTACAGTGTACCTTAAGATAAAGAGGTCAGCGGACCATGATAGCTTCTCACTAGTCAGTTGCGTCAAGTGACCGGCGAATAATGGCAGAATTCCTATGGTGATGATGATGATTTTGTGGTGGTGATCCATCGAATAGGCCTAATTCTTGAGATTTGTTATCTCGTAAAAAGAAACTCGGTAGAAAGGGACAAGCTACTGTAATATTTTGTACATATAGTATTTGTGTGCCTGGATGAAACAAGTGCATATCTTATAATCTATTGGGAGCAATAAAGAAAACATCTTGAAGAGTATAAAACCTCCTCATTGCTATGCGAACTGCATAATAGATATTCCTTATTCACACGTACGTACAGAAACACACACATACATTAAAAGAACTCACATATTGTATGTATGAGTTGGTTAAAAGTTGTAATTACTAATCACAATATTTCATCTTGGTGTGGTGTCTGCTGACCAATGCTTTTACAAACAAGTTTGTATCTCTCTCTCTCTCTCTCTCTCTCTCTCTGGTTGCTACAAGTTCTTTCTTTTCTTTCACTTTATTTCTTTTAGATTTTTTCCTTAAGTGTTTTTGGTTTCTTTGTCAACGTTTGATTGCTACATACAAAGCCAGCAGTTGCATATGTTTTCTTTATTACCGCCATAAAAGAAACTTGCTATGTTAAGTCCTGTGATTGGATTTGTAAAATTATTAAGCTATCGATACCTTTCCTTTTACATTCATTTTTTTCCTTTTTTGGTTCGTACTTTTATTGTATTTTTTTGTTCATCTACCATTATTTTTTTCTTAATCACCTTTAATTTTTTCTCATTCTTCAAGTTTTTTTTTCTTTGCTTTATTCTTTTTGTATTGTATAACCAGTCATCATCTATGTTTTACACAGAAGTATGCTATACCTCGTTCAGAAGGTCAAAAATATACTTTCTTCAGCTTCCCCCTCGCACCCCCTTCCCAGTCCTTCAAACTTGTATGAATTCTTCCACGAACAAAAAAAGAAAAAAAAAGATTTTTTACATCTGAAAATTATGCAGTTTTAAGTTTCACAAATGATACCTTTCCTTGAGTCTGCATTACTTTTGCCACATGTAAGCATTAAATATTTTATGTCTTCTATGTTGTTTGTTGTTCTTAGCTTATGATATGTAAGTTACTTTTTGCTGCCCTTTTTCTGGTCAATTTTTTTGTACGATGTAAACTATTGTTGCTTGCAGGTATTTGGAACCATAAATGCTGTAACTTTGTTAAATGGCCCAGTGATATGCCATTTCTTGGAACAGCTCTTTAAAGTGTATTTTTCATAAGTGACCATTTAATAACGCAAAACTGTGGTAATTATAGACTTTTTTTGTCGATTCTATAAATTCTAGTTATATAGTTTATCATTTAAAAAGAAAATGACATTACTTACATCTTGCTCTTTTACAGCTCACAGATGACGAGAAGAACCCAAGCAGATGTAGTGTGACGTAGGTATGGGCTCGCCCACTTTTCTCACGGGGGTTTCAAATGGCACAACGGAATAGCACACAGATAACTACCCGGAGTAGCAGCCGCCATCTAAGTATAGACAACACCTCAAAAACCGAAAATGGACTTGACCGTGTCGTTGACCTTTCCCCGCTAACCCTCTTTTAGGGTTCTTCTCGTCATCTGTGAGCTGTAGTTGTTGTTTTTTTTTTTTTTTACTAGATTTTCAAACAGTGGTTGGGGGCACAGTAGCTGAATGGTAGAGCGCTTACCTCTGGTGCGTGGGGTCCCCGGTTCGATATCCGGTCAAGTACGTGTGTGGGGAGCAACATCGTGTACGTTGGTCTTTCGGGGTACTCCTGTTTCCAATCCATTTTCTACCACCATCATTCACTCGGCTTAATCTCGTCTCCCTTAGCCTAAAAGTCATAATCGTGGGATGTTAAACTAAAATATTTAATTTCGTTTTCGAAACAATGCTATTGCATAAATATTGAAAATCTTATGTAATGATAAATTGTTCCTTCGTTTGTCGGTAGATACTAGAGCAAAAAACATTAAGACATAGAAATAAATTGTTTCTTAATGTTAATTTTGCATTTCAAGAATAGGTTCTACCTCCGCACTACCCTTTTAAGGTGGATCATCACCCGGAAGTCAGTACATATTTTAGCTCATTGCCTTAACTTCTGCGCAATGAAACGTTACATATTATAAATATTGTACTATAAGATAGAGTAATGTTTCAGCTACAGCACAAGACACTGATTCATTTGGTTGGGTCTCCTGATATCGAAAAATGTAATAAATAAAATAAAATATTTAATTTGTTTTACAATGAGCACACAAGATAGCACTTGCTGTTAGATCTTACTAGAAGTGCTCCGTTTTATGAAATGTTTATTTGGAAAGTATTTTAAAGTAACGATCTTCTCACGAAATAGATATATTATTTGACCGTTTTTCGTGTTATGTTTCATATTTTATTTAAATATTAATTTATATTTAAGGAAATAGATTTTAAGGTGAAACTTGGGCAGAACGCCATAATGCGTTGTTGCCAAATTTGTACGTTTACTGTGTTAGTCATAATAAGAAAATTCCTGGAATCTAGCGTTGCAGTCCGAGAAGCGGAATTGCGGTAAGGGTAGAAAACTAATTTCTCTAGTAAGTATCCAAGCAGAATTCCATGATTACTCCCTTTATTATCTGGCATCAGTAAACACACGACACGATCTGGCAACGCCACACTATTGAAGCACCGTTTAGCATGGCACTGGGAACACCTAGTGATCCACTTTAATAATTCCGAAGTATTACTTTCACCACTTCAGGTTTTAATATTGGATTATATTACTACATATACTATCTAAATCCATATTCTCAAGAATCAGCTCCATCTGCGCCCTTCTCTCTCTCTCTCTCTTGGTTTCAGTGTATGATCCCCAAAGTTTGAAAGTTTTGCATTTCCCCAGAACAAAAGGAAACTCTCTTATTCGCAAAAAATTTACTTTGCTGGATGATACAATATACCCTATATATATTAAGTGCACATTATCAGACGATAGAAAACACTTTTCTGATTCAAAGGTTTTCTGTTTCGACACCAAGTAGTGTTACCCAAGGAAAGATCAGATGAGAAGTCGCTTTAAGTATTCGAGACAGACGAGAGGAGAAACTTCACGAGTCTCGCTTGCATTACAAGTTCACCAAAGTTTAAAATTCCAATCACTGTTTTGGTATTACATTATTCATAGTATAAAATTATAAATTGATAAACTGGTAATATGTATATATAGTACTATATATATATATAACAGAGCGAAAAATTACCGGTCGCCAGGTCGCCATTGGTGATTAGAAATTTAGAGCTGGCGACCAGTATTCAGTAGGTCACTAGATTATTTGCTGGCAATTCCCATCAATGACCCTTCACTTTAGGACTTTGATCCGAAAACTGCAATCGACAATTGGTACTTCAATGCAAAGAGAGCGTTACACAAACGTGAAGTTTTAAGGTAAGATTTTAAAAATATGTACATGAATTATCCAAATTAAAATTGACTAAACCTGAATTTAATTGTGTGTTTGTGAAATTTTATGCCCTAATGTAATCTCTTTCTTTATCAAACCACGGCCGTGGAGTGCCGGGGGAGGAGACCTCTTATAATTTGTATGTGAGATAAACTGGCGACCATCATTTTTGGATTGGAAAGTGCATCTGACTTTAAAAGTTTGCGCCCTGTATATAGCATGTACTAAAGTAATAGTTAATGAACAGTAAGTAGTAATTCCTCACTTCAAAATAAAATCATCATCACCATCATTAAAGATGTTCTGCCATTATTGGCAGGTTACCTATTGTAACTGAGAGGCTTCCATGCAGGGGCGTCATTTCAGACTTCGCTTGAGGGAGGCACGAGCACATTGACGTAAGACTTTCACGTTTTGTACTAATATATTAGTAGACAATCAATTAAAGTATACGTAAACCTCAAACTCTTGGGGGGGGGGCAATTGCCCCCTCCTGCCCCACCTAAATGAAGCCCCTGCTTCCATGCTTCACAGTCTTCCGTTAACTTCGTCTTCAGGTACGATTTTTCTGTTTTGATAAGTTGATATGGACGTGTGGAGAAAAGTGCGTAGCTTTAAACCTAAGGCTGTCCAAAGACGTGAAAAAAATAACATAATAACACGTGTTATTTCGAACACGAAGAACTGTGGAGTGGCGGTTCATATCAGTTTGGAAAAAGTCGCATATACGCCATTCAAAAATGCATATTTCAGCAATGCAACGAATTCTTTTTCAGTGCATAATTCAAAAATGCATATTTCATCAATGGAGAATGAGTACGCAAAGGATTTCTTACAGTACATAATTCAAAAATACATATTTCAGCAATGAAGAATGAGTATGCAAGAGATTCCTTACAATACATAACTCAAAACGCACTTTTTAGCAATGTAGAATGAGTATGCACGGGATTCCTTGCATTGCATAATTCAAAAATGCATATTTAAGATGGAGAATGAGTACGCAAGGGATTCCTTATAATACATAATTCAAAAATGCATTTTTTAGCAATGTAGAATAAGTGTGCAAGGGATTCCTTACAGTGCATAATTCAAAAAATGCATATTTCAGCAATGGAGAATGAGTACAGAAGGGATTCCTTACAGTGCATAATTTACAGACATGTTTCCAACAGAATTCGCAGATATACTCTCAACAGAATTCCCAGACATGCTCTCAATAGAATTCTCAGACATGCTTTCAACAGAATTGAAGCGCTTGGAGGATAAAGGTGTTATGTTACATTTTTCGAAATATTGCATTCTGGCTGTTCATGCACGTGTTATATGCTACTCATGCTACCTAACACATTATTTGGTGAGTTCTCGTCTTAGTGCAGATATTTAGAAACGATGAAGGTGGTATGTTAACGGACAAAGTTGTGAAAGTCCATTTCCCCATCATGTTCAATTTGTTACATACCACCTTTATCCTCCAAGCGCTTCAATTCTCAGCAATGTTCTCAACAGAATTCCCAGACATGCTCTCAACATAATTTCCAAATATGCTCTTACACCGAAGTAGACGCGTGATACGTCGGTAAGAAGTCGAAGTGTTTGAGACCGCTACTTCCGAAGTCCATTGTGTTCAGAATAACGTGTGCTGTGTTGAATTGTCTCACAATTTGAACGGTCTTAGCTCCGAAATTATGTATTTTCCCCCATATGCTTTGCTCACACGAACTTTATTCTTATTTTCATGTGAGGAATCACTTTTTACAGTTTATCGGTATAGTTCGTTAACACCCTGTATAATAAAAAACAGTTTTATGGCCCGTGTTAAAGCATTGAATGCTTACTAACTTCTGCATTTCTGTTTCTTCTTATGTGAGGACCTTTCTTACAGGAAGAATATCGGATTTACTTTAATATAATCACCTTAGGAATGTTATATTCTTACTTTCGTTTTTACATAGACAATATAATACAAATTGCGCCATACTAATTTCAAAACTCCAGAAGGAAGTGTAATTAACCTAAATTATTGTGTTGCTATTGGTCCGCTAACGGGAAAAATACATGTAAACAAAATGACGTTAAAATAACAAGCATGATTATTGTCACAAGTAAAAAAAAAAAAAAGACAAAAAATAAAAAGATCCTTTTTTTTTATACTTTGACATGTTGTCAAGGTTTGAGCGATTGAAAAAAGAGAAAAAACTAGGGACAAAGAAAGGGTGGCGAAAGTTGAAAAACAGTTCTGTAGAAACAATGTCCTTTAAAAAAATATATGAGAAAAAAAATGCTTTGAAGACAAAAACAGTGTTTGAACCGAGACAGTACAGTTTATATGTTATCATTGGATTCATTTACGCTGTCAATCACTCTAAAAGTGACCTCGAAGCTTCGTTTCTCTTCCCCTAAGTTTCTTCCCATATCGTCTAGCCTAGGGTAAAGATTGGTGCGGATTGGTGAGTAACTTAGAGAATATTTTTTTTTAAACATGAACTTCTGCTATTTTTCTTCTCTTGTGTTTATTTTCTTTCCAACAAGTTTTTTTTTTTTTAAAAAAAAAAGCCCGTATGTAACTATTTTGTTTTCAACAACCTGTCTTTCATAAATTACTTTTCTACTTTTTTACCTTCTTTCAAAAGGCACAAACTTTAAGAATAATAATGATTAAATTGTTTTTTTTTTTTTACTCCTTTCTCCAAACGGTGGATCAATTTAACTTTAATAATAATAATAATAATAATAATAATAATAATAATAATAATAATAATAATAATAATAATAATAATAATAATAATACGAGGGCTGATCAATGAAGAAAGATCATAAATAAATAAGACATAATTACCTGTACAAACATTGTCTGTACCCTAATGCTCCAAATGTTGATGCTCTTCTTCAAAATAGTCCCCATTGCATCCAATGCACTTGTCCAAACGTTTATGCCAGTCATCAAAGACAAGCTGGAAACCATTTTTGATCAGATCCTTCAAAATCACCTTCGCAGCTTTCACCACTGCCCCTGAAGAAGCGAAACGCCTTCCTCGGAGGTGTATCTTCAAAGTTGGAAAACGAAAGAAATCACAAGGTGCTAAATCAGGGCTATATGGAAGATCCGGATGGGGTACACACGGAACGTTGATCTTTGCAAGGTAGTCAACAGAATTTTTCTATTGTTCCTTGCGTGTCACTTCCATGTTGCCTTATGCGAAACTGAAACTACGTGTGCTTGAACGGCTGCCAAGGTCATATTCCTGACGTCATGGCCTTCAAACTTGCTCGATCTATTCGTCATTTCTCCCACTTCACAAACATGTTTCGTTTTCTATTCCTTGCTGTTGTATTCTGTGCCGCGCCTTTTGTACATGTGGGCCCCGGGTTCGATTCTCGATATTAAAGCTTTGGCATTTGAACGCATGACGGCGGTTCGGTTTCCAACTTCCTTATACGTTCATGTCTCAAATAGCCCCGGTAATGGAAAGGAACACTAAACTTCAAGAAACGAACAAAGTACGGAAAATCTTGAATAGCGCAGATTGTATTCTAATATATTATTATTATTATTATTATTATTATTATTATTATTATTATTATTATTATTATTATTATTATTATTATTATTATTATTATTATTATATTATTATTATTATTATTATTATTTCTTATATTTAGAGCAATACATTTGTCAATTCTTTTTTGACATAGTATGAAATAAAACAGCAAATAGCATGTGTGTACAGCAAATAGAGTATATGGAAATAAGGCTACTGTATAACTTGTGTCCTGTACTGCCTTCTCCTATAACGACACTAATCACTAATAAATGGAATAGTTGCTACAGTCACCGGATACATTACCCATCAAACTTTTATGAGATTAACTTGATAGAACAGTCCGTAAATAGATGCCAACGAACAGTGATGGTCTTTGGAAAGATCTGCAGAGTTACTAGAGTCGCATAGCTTCTCAAATGTTGAATTAATTAATTAAACAAATGTTTGGAACTTGTCGGGATTTCATTGAACACATGGAAACATGATAACATGTAATTTCTTTATATGAGCAATGAAGTTTATTTTACAGAACAAGTCTAATAAACTGGGTTTTGCAATGTATATATGTCTTTCTTTTAGGGAAAATTCTGAAAATTTAGTACTGTAATTTGCTCAGACTTTTGACAAAGAAATATATATACGACTATCTATGAAGTTTTGCTGCCATTATCTGATAAAATTTTACATTAAAAATGATTTTAGTTCTAAGGCAGTATGAGTCGAACACTGCCTAGAAAACACTATATACAATATAACTATAATAATTCCATAAAGTAAGACTACATAGAAGAATATAACGTCGCTTATAAAATATTATATTTTATTATATTAGGGGCTATTTTGTCCAAACAGCGGGATATATGTAAATATTTTATATTGGTTCACCCAGGGCCGCAACTAGGGGGCAGTAAGCGGGGCACATGCCTAAAAGAGCAACATGTATACATTGAAGGGACGCCGAATTTCATGTTTGCCCAAGGTGACGAAAACCCTAGTTGCGGACCTGTGCACCGTAGAGATATTTAGTTGCAAATAAAATCTGTAGCGTATCGTGAGTTGAAATAATCATCTTTGATTGTAGGATGTATTAATTAATGGCTTAAAAGCGGGGTGTGCTGAACAAAAGGCAAATAAAAATGCTCATTTCTCTTCGTATTAAATTATGTCTAACAACTTCATCTCGTGAGCAAAATCCTATTTCGTTTAATCTCGTGGGCAAAATTCTGTTTCGTTTCGTCTCGTGGGCAAAGTCCTATTTGGTTTCATCTCGTGGACAAAATCCTGTTTCATTTCGTCTTGTGGACAAAGACCTGTTTCGTTTCGCCTCGTGGGCAAAATCATATTTCGTTTCATCACGTGGGCAAAATCCTGTTTCGTTCCGTCTCGTGGGCAAAATCCTATTTCGTTTCTTCTCTTGGGCAAAATCCTGCTTCGTTTCGCCTCGTGGCCAAAATTCTATTTCGTTTCGTCTCGTGGGCAAAATGCTGTTTCGTTTCCCCTCGTGGACAAAATACTGTTTCATTTCATCTCGTGAGCAAAATCCTATTTCGTTTCATCTCATGGGCAAAATCCTGTTTCGTTTCGTCTCATGGACAAAATCCTATTTCGTTTCTTCTCTTGGGCAAAATCCTGCTTCGTTTCGCCTCGTGGCCAAAATTCTATTTCGTTTCGTTTCTTGGGCAAAATGCTGTTTCATTTCCCCTCGTGGACAAAATACTGTTTCATTTCATCTCGTGAGCAAAATCCTATTTCGTTTCATCTCATGGGCAAAATCCTGCTTCGTTTCATCTCATGGACAAAATCCTGTTTCGTTTCGTCTCATGGGCAATCTTAGCTACGTCGTCTCGTTTGGAGTTCCCGCGTCTTTCCTTTCCTTGGATAGTATGATCACCGAGGGACGTCATTCCTCATTCGTGACGGGCTACTATATGGCCTTAGATGCCGAAAGCCCAGACATCTAAAACCTAAATCCCAAATCGAGGAGTTTAGCAATAGATCATAAAGAGTGAAAAAGAAAACTACCAGATTTTACAGTAGATTTTCTATTGAACATGAACTAGAAAAAGAAAGTACTAAAGAAAGTAAAGTCATTTACCCGAACATGTTAGCGGAATGGTAAAAGAAAGGTTATACACATATACACACACACACACACACACATATATATATATATATATATATATACAGACTGTTCCATAATTCGTGTTATTTTCTACAGCGCTGGGAGAAGATGAAGTTTATACACTATTAATGTAAAATTTGGCTCTCTTATTGAGAAATATCTGAATTTTTCGAATTTCTAAAGAAAATAAGAGAAAACTGCTGTTTAACCCCCTTTTTAGGGATGTAAACAGGAAAGTTCATTTTCCTTATGGGAGATTCAATGTTAAATTTTAGAAGCAGTTTTCTCCAATAATTATTCGTGAAGATTTTGGAGCAAATGAGTTGTATTTGTTACAAAATGCAAAAACAATCATTCACAAAGCTAGTAAAGCCGTCTCAAACATTATTTTGCGAAGGTCCCCCTTTTGGGGGGCAAGGGGCGTAAAAAGGTGGTGGGTGATATGTTACCAAAATCCCAAAATTTATTTTCGGAATGCCAGTAAGCGTGAGATTAATCACAAATGTCACAGAATTAATGCTCCAATGTCCTTACATGTAAGAGTGACTGATAATGGGGCTACAGCCCCCTTTCAAAAATTAAAAAAAAATCACCATAAATATCCTTAATAGGGACATACGAGAAGAAGGTATTTTTGTTAATTAATGTGAAATTTGGCGTCATTGTATCAAATGAGTATGCGTTTTTCAAATCTGGAATGTTATTTTGACAACGCACCGCCTTAGGGGTGGCACAGGGGGCGAAGTACTCGATGATGGATCTTTATAAAAATTCAAAATTTTGTTCCGGAAATGCGAGTGAGCGTCAGATTTTTTACCACTGTCACAGAATTAATATTCTAATGCTCCTTGCATGTGCCAGTGACTTATATGGGGCTATAGCCCCCTTTCAAAAATAAATAAAAATCACCATAAATATCCTTAGTAGGGACATACGAGAAGGTTTTTTTAATTAATGTAAAATTAGGCGTCATTGTATCAAATGTGTATGCGTTTTTCAAATTTGGAATGTTATTTTGATAACGCGCCGTCTTGCGGGGGGCACAGGAGGCGAAACATAAAATTATGGATGTTTATAAAAATTCCAAATTTTATTCTGGAAGTGTGAATGAGTATTAGATTAATCACAAATGACACAGAATTAATATTCCGATGCCCCTTGCATGTGCCAGTGACTTATATGGGGTATAGCCCCCTTTCAAAAATAAAAAAACACCATAAATATCTTTAGTAGGGACATACGAGAAGAAGGTATTTTTTTTAATTAATGTAAAATTAGGCGTCATTGTATCAAAATAGTATGCGTTTTCAAATCTGGAATGTTATTTTGAAAATAAATGAAATGAAATCTTTGAGTTTTACGTCCCACGGTTATGCCGGTTAGGCTAAAGAAGACGGTGATGATTAGTAATGAAAGAAATGGTGGAATGAAGAAAGTGGTAGGAAACGGGAAAACCCCGAGAAAACCCACGCACACGGTGTCTGTCCACCACAAAGTTCACTTGGCGGGGGCGGGGATCGAACCCGGGACCCCAAGCACCAGAGGTGAACGCTCTACCACTGAGCCACCGCGGCCCTAATGTTATTTTGATAACGCACCGCCTTAGGGGGCACAGGAGGCGAAACATAAAATGATGGATGTTTATAAAAATTCCAAATTTTATTCTGGAAGTGTGAATGAGTATTAGATTAATCACAAATGACACAGAATTAATATTCCGATGCTCCTTGCATGTGCCAGTGATTGATTTGATGCTACAGCCACCTTCCACAAATCACCAAAAATCACGATAAATATCCTTAACAGGGACATACCAGAAGAAGCTTTTTTTTTCTATTGGTCGATTAATGTGAAATTTGGCGTTATTGTAATAAAAAGTTATGTATTTTCCAAATCTGAAATGTTATTTTGGTAACAGGGGACAAAGATCGTGGTTGGTAATTTTTGGCTTTGGAGGGCACAGGGGCAAAAGTATAAAAATTCCCAATTTTATTTTGGTAGTGCCAATGAGCATGAAATTAATTGCAAGGCGCACAGAATTAATGCTCCTATGCCATTTCCATGTACAATCCGCAGCAAAGAACCTGCAACATGAGCATGTAAGTTTATTGTGAAACTACGACTAACAGCACACGGAATCAACATAACGTCTAAGTGGCATGAATCACGCCAGAAGAAACCTCGGCGTCCTGCCCTGCACACTTATTTTGGAGCAAAAGACTTCGTCGTTTCACAACAAACATATATTGCTCATGTTGCAGGTTTTTTGCTGCGGACTGTACCAGTGACTGATATTAGGCTACAATCCCCTTTCATAAAACAATATGATGAACGTCCTTATACGCAAGGACCTACTGGCAGAAGCTAAATATTTTTCATTATTAAAGTGAAATTTGGCATTATTGTCAAAAAATATTTGTTTAGAAAAAGAGCTAAAGCGACAATATGATAAATAAATGTCATGTGTTTATCTCTTTTAGTGGCGTCAACTCAAAATTTGATTGGCCTAACTGGAGTTTCAATGTAAAATGCGGAAAGCAGTTTGCTCTATATTTATACGAATTTTGCTAAAAAAAAAAAAAAAAAAAAAAATAGCAGTTTTAGGTAGAAAATACGATACCATTCCTCCTCTTCCTCCCCTTTCATCTGTAATGGTACATGCGTTTCTAGTTTTATTACGTCAATCCTCCAAATTGGGGAAGATAGGCAGTAAGAAAAATTCAAACTTTTCGTTATTACCCGTGAGCGTCAAAATATTTGGAAATATACCAAAATTAATGCTTAGAAGCTACCTCTATGTGTCAGCGACCACTTTAGTGATTCAATTCCCCCTTCCCGGTCCCAAAATCATTTAAAGAACCACACCACTTTGTTTTATTATCTTTCATGCTTCTCTCTGGCCTATTCAGAATGCATGCTAAGAGATGTGTGTTTAAGAAGCACTGGAACACGTTTGAATCATTTGTTGGCGTCCCACTGTAAGCTGATTTTAAGCAATGTCAACAAACTTCTGTTTATAAAACACCCTCTAATTCCTGACTCAACTTCTTGTTCATGTGTGCTGACAACAGTTTCAGACCTTTTCTTATCGCAATACACCAACGATTTACGAGTTAACGTGTTGACAGTTCAATGGGATTTCGTGTCTGTAATCCGAATCTTAATTCTGTGTCATTTGTGATTAATCTGATACTCATTCACACTTCCAGATTAAAATTTGGATTTTTTTTTTATAAATATTCAAATGCTTATGCTGCGCGCCCTGTGCCCTCCTAATCCGGTGTCACCAAAATAACATTCTATATTTCAAAAACGCGTACCTTTTTTACTAAGATAACAAATTATTTTACATTAATTTGACAAGAAATAATGGTTTCTCGGATGTCCCTCCTAAAATATTTATGGCTATTTTTTATGTGATTTTTTGGAAGGGGGCTGTAGCCTCATATCAATCACTGGCACATGCAAAAAACATCGGAATATTAATTCTGCGAAATTTATGATTAATCTGATGCTCACTGGCATTTCCAGAATAAAATTTGGATTTTTTATAAACATCCATCATTTTATGTTTCGCCCCCTGTGCCCCCTAAGGCGGTGCGGCACCAAAGTAACATACCATATTAAAAGACACATACCTTTTTAGCACAATAACACCAAATTTAACTTAATTGATTAAAAAAATAGTTTCTTCCGGTATGTTCCTGCTAAGGATATTTATGGTGAATTTTTAATATGATTTTTGGAAGGGAGGTTATAACCCCATATCAGTCACTTACACATGCAAGGAGCATCGGAATATTAATTCTGTGACATTTGTGATTAATCTGACCCTCACTGGCATTTCTGGAACAAAATTTGGAATTTTTATAAAGGTCTATTATCTGATACTTCGCCCCCTGCGCCCCCCCCCAAGGCGGTGCGTTATCGAAATAACATTCCAGATTTGAAAAACGCATACTCATTTGATACAATGACGCCTAATTTCACATTAATTAACAAAAATACTTTCTTCTCGTATGTCCCTACTAAGGATATTTATGGTGATTTTTTTATTTTTGAAAGGGGGCTATAGCCCCATATAAGTCACTGGCACATGCAAGGAGCATTAGAATATTAATTCTGTGACAGAGGTGAAAAATCTGACGCTCACTCGCATTTCCGGAACAAAATTTTGAATTTTTATAAAGATCCATCATCGAGTACTTCGCCCCCTGTGCCCCCCTAAGGCGGTGCGTTATCAAAATAACATTCCAGATTTGAAAAACGCATACTCATTTGATACAATGACGCCAAATTTCACATTAATTAACAAAAATACCTTCTTCTCGTATGTCCCTACTAAGAATATTTATGGTGATTTTTATTTATTTTTGAAAGGGGGCTATAGCCCCATATAAGTCACTTGCACATGCAAGGAGCATTAGAATATTAATTCTGTGACATTGGTAAAAAATCTGACGCTCACTCGCATTTCCGGAACAAAATTTTGAATTTTTATATAGATCCATCATCGAGTACTTCGCCTCCTGTGCCCCCCTAAGGCGGTGCGTTATCAAAATAACATTCCAGATTTGAAAAACGCATACTCGTTTGATACAATGACGCCAAATTTCACATTAATTAACAAAAATACCTTCTTCTCATATGGCCCTATTAAGGATATTTATGGTGATTTTTTTTTTTAATTTTTGAAAGGGGGCTGTAGCCCCATTATCAGTCACTCTTACATGTAAGGACATTGGAGCATTAATTCTGTGACATTTGTGATTAATCTCACGCTTACTGGCATTCCGAAAATAAATTTTGGGATTTTGGTAACATATCACCCACCATCTTTTTACGCCCCTTGCCCCCCAAAAGGGGGACCTTCGCAAAATAATGTTTGAGACGGCTTTACTAGCTTTGTGAATGATTGTTTTTGCATTTTGTAACAAATACAACTCATTTGCTCCAAAATCTTCACGAATAATTATTGGAGAAAACTGCTTCTAAAATTTAACATTGAATCTCCCATAAGGAAAATAAACTTTCCTGTTTACACCCCTAAAAGGGGGGCTAAACAGCAATTTTCTCTTATTTTCTTTAGAAATTCGAAAAATTCAGATATTTCTCAATAAGAGTGCCAAATTTTACATTAATAGTGTATAAACTTCATCTTCTCCCAGCGCTGTAGAAAATAACACGAATTATGGAACAGTCTGTATATATATATATATATATATATATATATATATATATATATATATACAATATGTTATCTTTTAAGGAGAACGTCGGCAAGAAAATTGAGTGCACATACCTGTGTTCCTCTTTTTTTTTCTGTTTCTTTACATCCTATAGACAATTTACCTTTTCCTTATAGATGCTCTCTCTTTTGTTTATTTGTTAATTAGACTAGTACTATGCCATGTCTTCGACCGCACAGAAATAATTAAAATTGATGACAGTTGTCTATATCCTTCGGGACTGGGGGGAAGAAGGGGGAAGAATGAGAGATGAGATTCTATATCAGGCAGGCAGGCTATTACGATAAAAGTAGACAAGTAGAAGGAAAAAAAAAAACTGACTTTGCTATATAGCGTTGAAGAAAACATTCACCAGACTAATAATGGGTGCGCTAAGTTCATCTTAAGAAACGTGAAACTATGTTAAGCTATATATTGTTTTTTTCTCTTTCTTTTCTTTTCAAAATCTGGTTTAAGCTTTTGTTCAGCTATTAACGGCAGAAATGAATGAAAATCAATTACTTTTATTTTGTGTTAATTGCTTCTGAAATGAAATGAAGTAATGTCTTTTGGGTTTATCGTCTCACACGTATCCCGTATGGATTAAGGCACAGTGATTCCTAACCGACTTGTCCCAAAATTTTAAAATAAAATTTTGAGACAGACTACCAGTCAACTCATGTACCTAATTATACTGTATATATAAACAGGGTGTCTCAAAAGTCCCCTGACATATGGTAACTGTTTTTATCAGAGCTACAACAAAATGTTAAAGAGGAAACATTCTCCAAATATATTGTTTTCAATCTAAAGTGAAGGATTTCTTAAAAAAAAAAAAAAAAAAATCGGATAAGTTGGTTGAGCTGTACATTCTTTATGCGCCTAATGTTAAATGAAAATGAAACCTTGTCATTAACTTGGATCCACAACGTAAATGATTGAAGTTACTATCTTTTACGCTAACGTCTCGATGGTCAGTCCCCATTTCAAACATGCGCCCATTCACCATACTTTTACAAAATTTGTCTTTGGTGCATAAAGAGCACTTGGGTGCATAAAGAGCGTACAGCTCAAACGGCTCGTCCGATTTTAAAAATTCCTTCACTTTAGATTGAAAACATCATATTTGGAGGCGGTTTCCCCTCTTATATTTTGTTGTAACTCTGATAACAGTTACTCTATGTCAGAGGACGTTTGGTGCACATGGACGCAATCTTTTGGTGCACATGGACCCGGTTAGATTACCGGTGGGAAATTTGATTTGATTTGCTTTGATTTTGAGTTTAGCATTCCTTTCAGCAGCGAGGCTATATGAGACGTGGACCTACTGATTAACGTGGAATCCGAACTACACGAGCTCCCGCCGGGAATCGAACCCGGGTCTCCCATGACAAAGGAAGCGAACGCTATCCGTTTATTCTCGAAAGAGCTCAAACCGGTGGCAAAGCCTTGAACGCATAGGCTAATGACAGGAAACTTCGGATTCCAAATCAAACTGTATACCCAATTCTAATATAGACCTACCCTTCAACGCTCCCCGATTCTGATATCAGACCCTCCCCGTTTCCCTAAACTCCAACAACGGCTATAGGTAAAACTTATTTCAGATTTTTTTTATCGGTCCTACGATGTGAATGATGGAATGATAATTGTAAAGAAATGAAATAAAATAATTATTCTATATTTTAGTTTAACATCCCACGATTAGGCTAAACAAAATGGATGATCAGTGGCGTATCTACCCTAGGGCCGGGGGTGTCTAGGACCCCCCAGTTCTTCCAGTGACAAAATAATTTAAGCTATTATTTATATATTTTTGAAAGTTTATATCTATATCTATCATAGTCTGAGTACTGTCTGTCCCCCCCCCCCGGTTTTTAACTTCTACATCCGCCACTGTCGATGATTAATGATAGTGAATAGGTCCTAATTGTGAAATTTGTACTGTATGTGCTTTCTCACTGGGAATCGAGTCCGGAACCACGTGAAGCAAAGGCACATGTGCTAGTAACTAGCCACCACCGGAGAACGCTCATGTCTCTAAACTAAACTGAGGTCTATAGACTTCCATGTAATGTTTCTAATGGAAAAATGAATGAAATCTTACAATTTAACGTCCCACGATTATGCTAGTTAGACTAAGGAAATGATAATTAAAGGAAGTGAATGACGATGAAAGAATTGGTGGAACGAGAATGTGGAAGGACACGGGAGTACTCGTAGAAAACCCATGGGCACGATGTTGTCCACCGCTAACTTACTTGGCCGGGGATCGAACCAACGACAACACGCATAAGAGGTGAGTGCTTTACTACTGAGCCACCGCGCTTCTTTCCTTCTAGTGGGAACGAGAGACATACTGACCGCAACTGTTAATTTTAATTGACAGTAAATATTATTTTGTGAGTACTAGGTCCTTTACTTTAATACTGCTGGTGTTCTTTGCCTTTAGTTTGAAAATTGTGACAAAATGAACACGCCGAAGCAACTAGATCCACGACATTAAGTGTTATTAGCTGGATTCCAGTTCCACAGCTTCTGTAGTTATATACCGCTTAAGAAATAGCTTTCAAGGTCGTGTATAAGAAGAGGCTGCTGTCTTTCGCTCGTGGAATGGAAGTTTTCTTGAGAAGCCAGCATATAAAGCAGTGATGCTCACTTCATGCTTGAGCCAACTTTGCCGAGAAACGGCACGCACGCACCTGTCGCCTCCAGTCAATGTTTAATGCGGCACACGAGACTGCAGAAGCCGAAAGTATCTTCACCGCCAAGAGAGAAGAGAGTAGCGAGATACTGCACAGTACTTAGCAATGGAAGAGATACTTAGAAACGTGCTACATACGTAAGATACATACATTCAAGCAAAAAGCATTGATGAACAGACTTTTTTTTATAAAAAAAAAATGACAGATTGTCTGCGCAAGCGCATTTAGTAATGCAAGGTACAACAAAGCGAGTAATAGGACAGAGTTATGTAAGGTAGTAGAATTTTCTCCATTTACAAATGACTAGGAAGAAAGAAGTGAATTGCTTTCCCTTTCGTAAAACGAGGGTAAACTTCTAAACGATACAAATCCAGTTTTAAAACCAGGATGCCACACTTACCACTTTAGCTTTCAATATAGGAAATAAGGACGGGAATAGAAAATACCCGTAGGATTCTGAATCTCTATTAAAAACCATTTCTTGCTATCTTAATACAGTGACTCTAAAAAGTTGAGTTGATTTTAACGTCTCTTTCAGTAGCGAGGCTATATGAGACGGGACCTACTGATTAACGTGGAATCCGAACCACTGGAGTTCTCGTCGGGAATCGAACCCGGGTTTCCCACGCCAAAGGCACGTACGTTAATCGCTTAGCCACGAAGGAGCTCAGACTCGAAAAAGTATTCGTACAGTCATTGTTTTATTAAGGATGAACGCCTATTTACGATTATTTAAGGAGTAAATGAAGTTAAGATTATTCATACAGTACATACGGTGTATATATGAATCCTATGCATTTACGTCCACACTATTTACACTATTAGTTCACCAGTTGTACCACCTATTATTAGTACAGTTTGCTGGTTTCATGTCTTACTCCAATCGAAAAAGTATTCGTACATCATACCTGATAAGCACTGTTAGTGTGATTCCTCTGATATTGGTGCTTGAGAAGGTTGCTGATAGAAGTATCAACAACCTATTGCTCAGTCTCGGTTCACAAAAAACATGTAATGAAAGGTAAGATGGGGCACAAAGGAAAAGAAACAACGGAAGATGAAAGAAAAATTATTATCAGGGTTCAGAATTAGACTAAATTGGTGTCTGAAATATCTAAAATCATGGGACGACTTCCCTCAATGGTGCAGTTGATATCAGATAGATTTAGCATTACGAAGTCAATTAAAAACAAACATCCGTAGAAGTGGTCGCCCAGAATAACTATCAAATAGATACAAGAACATAATAGTGTACACTATCAAAATTAATCCGAACATAAGCACCCCTCAGATAGCAAATGTGCTGCAGAGACGACGAGTAAAGGTATCATTGGCTACAGTGAGGAATGCGTTGAAAACAGAATGGTATAATTGCCGTATCTCAAAAAACAGAAATTGGGCGATTAACAGTAATCGCAAGAAGCGCCTAGAATTCGCTCTGAAGGGAGTAAATAAGTCCTTTGACATTTGAAACAAAGTTATTTTCATCGACGAGAGTTAAGTACAACTTGTGTGGGTTAAAATGGGAGAAAAACTATGCGAAGAACAAGAGAGAAGAGATCGATCCTAAAAATCATACTCCCATAATGAAACATGCTGGAGGATCTATACTTGTTTGGTGGGTCAATAAGTACTGTTGCTGTCGAGAATTTGTGTTTTGCAAAAGGAACAATAAACCAAATGAACAATATCAATATTTTAAATAGCAATCTTCGGCAAAGAACAGCAAAAATGAGTCCCAATAATGACTCCGTATTTTTGCACGATAACGATCCAAAACATGTCACACATAGGGGTTTATACTTAAGTAGTAAAGTTAATGTACTTAAACAAGTTCACACATACACTTAGTTAGCAAACATCCATCTCATAGAGCATTTATGGGAAATTTACGACTAAATAATTAGATACAACAAAACAGTGTGGTACGTGGGGTCCTTGGTTCTATCCCAGGCAAAGTAAGTTTATGGTGACCAACATTGTGTCTGTAGGTTTTCTAGGAGTACGCCCGTTTCCTCCCACATTAACATTCCACCAATCCTTCCGTCATCTTTCACTTGCCTTAATCACCCGTCTCCTTTAGCCTAACAGGCATAACCTGGAACGTTAAGAGTCTTCATCCCGGCGAAATTAAAATACCGCTAATTTTACAGTAATTATGTGATATCTTCAAATAGATAAAATATAATCGAAATGTGGAACAAGAGCGCCCTAGACAATATTATTTTACATAAGAAACCGTTATCACGACTCACTTATCTGCTTTCGATTTCGAGCCATTTTGAAAATCGGCATTTATTTTCGCGTTTCTAAACAGCTGAAAACGGAAAGCCACTAGGTGACTTGTGATAACGGTACCTCACGCAAAATAATATTGTCTAGGGCGCTCTTGTTCCATATTTCAATTATCTTTGATCTATTTGAAGATATCACATAATTACTGTAAAATTAGCGGTATTTTAATTTCGCCGGGATGAAGACTCTTAAACTGAAATATCTCATTTCATATACTTTTTTATACGTAATTACATGGCGTTTGTCTTAGTGTCTTTTTCTTCCTTTTCTTTTTGGTAACCTTGCAGTTCCACAGTTGCACATCTGTGGGTAAGCTTAGGCAACACATAACAATTTGACCAATTCCTTTGAACTTTCCCGCCTGCATGTAATATTAAGTAGTTATTTGTTCAAGTACGTACACTTATACACTGAAATTAGTAACAATTTACGGAAAGAATGGTAAAATTTAACGCATGTTGTTTATATGATTTGTTTAGTGAATGAAATCCACGTTAACTTCAAAAGAAACAATATTCGCCTCATTGATACATGATGTAAAATACACTAAGACACACACACTCAGCCGTCTACCTTACTCTTCCACTACACTAACACAAATTGTAGTACGGCTGTGAAAAATGACTTGTTTTGTTCACATCCTGTCAGCTAACTTCTTTCTTTTTCCTCTGACGTTGCGAAATTTTCTCCCAACAGTAGGTCAAGGATTTTTATGCCTACATTGGCGTTTGGTAAATACATCTAGAATATTCTCTTTTGCAGTTCAATTGCGTATAGCTAACGGACGTATAATGTTTTGATGTGTTTTTTTAATCATTACCATCCTTAGCAGCACAGACAGTACACCAAACAACAGGAAACATTAGGGTAAGATGGCTCTACGTTGTAATTGGCCACTTTGCGATCTTTTGCCAAAAAAACTCAATTGCCAATGTTGGCCCTGTGTTGTAATTGGCCGCTTTGCCGAATATTTGCCAACCATTAAATTGCCAACATTGGCCGTGCGTTGTAATTGGCCGCTTTGCCGAATATTTGCCAACCAATTCAATTGCCAACATTGGCCCTACGTTGTAACTGGCCGCTTTGCCGAGCATTTGTCGACCCACTCAATTACCAACGTTGGCTCTACGCTGTGATTGGCCGCTTTGCCGACTATTTGCCAAACAATTCAAATTGCCAACGTTGACCCTACGTTATAATTGGCCACTTTGCCGAATATTTGCATACCAATTCAGTTTTCCAACGTTTAGCTCTACGTTGTAATTAGCTGCTTTCCCGACCTTTTGCCTATCAACTCAATTTCCAATGTAAGGTCTTATTCCATACCAGCCTTCGCAAAAATTGAGGAGCATAACGCAACGTAAAACGTGCAAAAATCCATTTTAATTGCTATGTCTACTATCGCAAACTAAAGGGTAGATTTGGTGTTCCGTTGACACAAATCGTAACGCAATGAGGTCCGTAGTCCTTACGAAAAAAGTGAAATTACGATTGGAAGTGCGAAGTTGGGACTGCTGGATAAATGACGGGATATTGTTAGCTGTTGTGGGGTTAACACATTTTTCAACATTATTTTTCCAATTCTCAACCATGCCAATTCTCAACCTTCATTGGGCCAACGTGTGTTTTAACTTTACTGGTTTTTTTACTGTGTTTTTTTTTTTTTTTGCAATTCCTAATTATGCCAACTATTAATCTATGCTTGGCTAACGTCTATTTTAGCTTTATTTTTGCAATTCCCAATTATGTGGACCATTTGTTATGTACGGTAAGGACTACTAATTGTGAGGTGCCACCAACGGTAAATTACTTGACATACGTACATTGAGAATCTTTCCAGTGCTATGAGTTGCAGCTGATCTCTTTGTCCATACGTAGGAGCTATCCGCTTTCATATTGTCTATCAATTATAATCTGTTTTCCTCCCCCTTTTTCCTTCTACCACACATTCTTTCAAGTCCGACAGAGTACATTTTTTCTCAACTCGTGTTCTAATAAGTTAATTCTCCTTTGTTATTATAGTCTCCCATATCCTTCTTTTCTCCGCTACCGTTACTATTTAGAAAGCTTTGTCATGCTTACTTTACATGGTAGATAGAGGGCTTACCTCTGGTGCGTAGGGTTCTTGATTCGATCCAGGCCAATTAAGTTTGAGGTGTACAAAATTGTGTCCGTAGGTTTTTCTCAGGGTACTCCCGTTTCCTCCCATATTCTCATTCCACCAATTATTCCACTGTTATTCACTTGCCCTGATCGTCGTCTCCCTTCGCCTAAAGGACATAATTATATGACGCTAAACTGAAAGATTTCATCTCATTTTTACCACTGATCTATCCACCCTTGCGTAACACGATTATGGCTAAAGGAGACGGTGATTATGAGAAATGAATGACATAGTAGACTGAAGAAAGTAGGAGGAAACGGGAAAGCCCCGAGAAAACCGACGCACACGGTGTTCGTCCACCACAAAGCTCATTTGGTGCGAGATGGAATCGAACCAAGGACCCCAGGCACCAGTGAACGCTCTACAACTGAGCCACCGCTGTTTCAATATATATATTTTAAATTTTGAACCTCGTTATCTTACAATTAACGCCTTTTTTTTGTTTTTTTTTTTTTAGTTATACCCTAACAAGTGTATCTGAGGGTCAATAACTTACAGCCTATAAAGTTCCCCAACAGTCCCTCTCATTAGACTTCCCACAATAGATATGGCATAAACAATTCTTATAAGATTTATCTCAATTACATGCTACGATAGGGATTTACATATGCGTGTCCATAGGACGTACTGTATATGTATGCGTGTACAACAAAGATCGCCTAATGGATATATAAGTGTTTGATTAGTTGATTGGTACTATGCCTGCAGGACTAGTTAAAGATGTCCATTTTCATTGTCTGAGACCACACACACAACAATTCCATTCAACAGATCAGACCCTTAAAGTCATTCAAAGCTGAGATGATAGTGCATGAATCATAAGGAGAAAAATAAATATTACATCAGCCTGGCCACCCTATTGATCTGATTACTAGAACAAAAGTAAAAGAGCATGAATTCTCTTTCACTCTCTTTGCTTTGTATACAATTGAAAGTCTCCCAACTTGAAATAGTGGGTTTATACTACCTTACTATAGACAAAAATTCTCATACATCTTTGACCTTTGTAGTTAGTATTGTTTTATTCCAATATCCATAACTTGTTTAGTCATAGTATATATGATGATGTGTTAATATCACAATGTGTTGATGTCAAAAGTTAAACATCTGTGTCTCTGGGCCTATATTCTAGAGTTAATACTTAAACAAAACGAAACATTTTCCAGAGCTAATCAAATGACTGGTTGGTAGACTCAACCTCAACTTCCTCGATTATGCTCTATGATCTTAATTGAAATAAAACTACGAAAGCCTTAAATATAGCATATGTAAGCAACTGGGAGAAGCTTAATACAGGAAATCTTACATCAAAATTTTCTGTAAGTAGCATTTCTTCGTTGAAGTGTCCATGGAGCTAGAGGTGTCAGACTATTCCCCTAAACTTGTATGCTGCAATTTGGTTAGTAGAACGAAAACTGCATCCACTGGGATTTGAATCTGGGATCACATGTACACTCATGTCCAAAATTATTGACGCATGTCTATAACTGTCTTCTTGTAAGAATATGATTTGATAATGATTTTGCAGAGTACTATTAATACTGATACTTTGTGTATAATCGGGAAATGTATATTTGTGGTAAATTTCATAGGAAATGAATTATAAATACGAAAATTAGAATGAGTAAAACAAAATGTTGCTAAGTGGACAAGAAAGTTTTATTTTCGTTTTATTCTTCCTATTTACTGCTCTTTTGACATAAAATTTGTCACATACATATCTTTGCCGATTGTATACATACTAACATTGTAAGAAATACTGGGCGAATTCCTTATCAAATTATATTCCTACAACAACATATTTATAGATATGCGACAATAGTTTTGGACATGAGTGTACATAAAGTGCGTGTGAGGGGTTAAAGTTTCGTCCAGACTTCTAACAAATGCCCGTAAAGAACAACCTAACCTGAGCGGCACGATGTTATGATTCTGTTACGTTACGGCAATCCATAAAAGGATAGACCAGCGTTTCCCAACCTTTTTCAACTTGCGGCACACTAGGGTGTTACTTGGATTCTCGCGGCACACTTATAGATATTATTATTTGTAAATATGAAACACAGTGGTATTTTTTCTGTGATTATTTGATCTTCTCACAAAAAAGAAAGCTCTATCACTGGTTTTCCCTCCGTGGTAAATCGTTATGCTTGTTATTCATTCTAATTTAAAATTAGAAAATTGCAATGAAATATTGGACTCATTTTTTTTAAAAAAAATACGCTTTCTTTTTAAAAAACTGGATCCAACCTTCTACTAAGAAGGAAGATCAGTAAATAACGAACGAACAAACAAATCTATTTTACTTTTAAAACAAATGTAGGTAATTTGTCGAAAGGATTGAATGGTATTTCAAATTTTCAAATTACGAAATAGTCTGGAACAATAAAGAAGCAATAATTGTCATAACAATGATAACAAATACTTTTTTCAACATTAGAAATGTACAGAATAGTAACCCGGTATGAAACTTAAAATTGTAGATTCATGGTAGAGTTTCATAGTAATGTGAAACACAAATATACATTTTTGCAATTTGATTGCTATAAAATTAATAATTTTGTTTCGATTCCTCGCGTCACACCAGCGACCCATTCACGTCACACCGGTTGAGGAACGCTGGGGTAGACAGTCAATCTAAACTGTAACCATAGTTCAGTAGAGATTATGATAATGTCTCCCTTTGTGGAGATGGCTGCTGCTACCTACTTTGTCATGCAAAAAAGAAATCGAAAACACTGCAAATAATAAAGCTAATATATTCTGTTAGTTGGCAAAACTGTTACACAGTTATTACTTTAAAATAAATAAATAAATAAATAAACGTTGCTTTGTTCAGTGATTTAAAACATTTTTGTTTTGTAAATTTCGAACCAAAAGTGTGATTCGGAAAACGAATTTGTTAGCTCTACATTCACGAGATTTACACACTATCGGCTTGTGTAAAGTTGATCAAATTTTTGCTACAATTTTTAGGACCATAAACGAACTTTTGTTCACAAATTAAAAAAAAAATAGTTGAGAATACTCCAAGAGCATTGTCAGAACGAACTTAAAAAGAATGATTTTTTTTTCGAAATTTAAATGAAATTGTATATTAAAATTTGATTAACTAATGACGCAATAATTTTTGAATCAATAACTGGAGTTGTTATTGAATCAATATTGGTATTAATCAACACCAATACCATTGTTCTATGACTTACAGTTCCTGAGATATGGCTCCTTGAATTTCCCGAAATCAGAAATTTTGTTTGGTCAATATCTCGGGAACGATAACAGTGACGCAAGAAATATCGTCAATATCTCGGGAACGATAACAGTGACGCATAGTTTTTGGTCAATATCATTATCGTTCCCGATAACAGTGACGCATAGTTTTTGGTCAATTGTTTGGTCAATATCTCGGGAACGATAACAGTGACGCATAGTTTTTAATGCTCCATCGAATGGAGGACTCAAAATTGAAAAATTCGTAAATAACAGACAGGCACAACACATAGACATAGAGAATTCAGTAACGAACTTTTTAAATTCGTTGAAAATCAGTGCATACATTACAGTCTTGCCAGAATATTTTGAATATTCTTTGAAATTCCCTTCAATTCATTTCTACTGCAAAACAATCTTTCATTTAAGCTTTCCGAAGCTAAAGACATATTTAATTATTGTCATGCATGTAGCAACTACGGAACTATATACGTACGTTAACCCAGAATAGAATAATATTACAAGTTTATACCTACGTTTGTAATTTAAATTCAACCAAGTAATACTGCTGGGACGTAAATAAAAAAGGCAATATTTTCTATATTACCTTGGAAATTCCTTGTGATCTCACTATCAAGCAAAATTTGAGTACATCACACATGTTGCACGCATACAAAAAATATTTTTAAAAAAAATCAAATTCCACTTAAAATTATAATACTTTTGATCTGTAATATATCCGGTATAATATATATAGATCCATTTTATTAAAAATCATATATATATATATATATATATATATATATATATATATATATATATATATATATATATATATAGAGAGAGAGAGAGAGAGAGAGAGAGAGAGAGAGAGAGAGAGAGAGAGAGAAAGAGAGAGAGAGAGGAAAACGTATATCTTCCTCTTCATTAGTTATATAAAGTTAAAAGTAATAATAAAAAGAAGTCGATCATATTTGAATTGTCGTAGCATCCAGATACAATATAGAGCTTAGAATTATTGTTTTTTTTTCTTTTTTTCTTTTTTTTTTTTTTTTTTTTGCAGGATTTCCGAGATCCGAATTAATTTTATGGCATTATAAGGGCAGTAGTCGCAGAAAGAGGGGGAACAGAGGGGTAAACACACATTCAGAGACTGACTTTGTAATATTGTAGATGCACTATTTCTTTTTATTTTCTCTCTCTCTCTCTCTCTCTCTCTCTCTAAATCTGTCTGTCTCTCTCCCACGCATATACCAAAAACAGCAGACTATTATTAAATCTGAACTTTGCATTTCACAAATGCATCTATCCTCGAGCTGTTCTGTATATATATATATATATATATATATATATATATATATATATATATATATATATATATATATATATATATATATATGGAGAGGAGTTGTCAGGACTCGAGTCACATTGTATCAGGAAAACGCAGTCCAATAAGTTACAGAGTGATAGACGGACTATGATTAAACAGCTAGACAAAGGCGGAAATTGGCGTTGTGATGAATGGAAAGCCGTCATATAGGAGAACGTTGTTTCGTTCTGTTCTGTTGCTGGCGGAAAATCCTATGTTTGTTGTGGTGCTAAGCTCCATTTGGATAATGCCAACTGTGAAAAAAAAAAAAAAAAAAAAAAAAGCCTTTACCATTGCTATTAGAAAAGAATTAGGTTCGGACGGAAAGGATCACATGAATTACAAATCGAGGCAGAATAGGCTTTAAAAGTGTGTTGCTCTTTTTTTTTTACCTTTCTTTCTTTTGTTTAATTATTAGAAGCGGCGGTATGTTTCGGAAAAAGATGTACCGAGTATCCCTTAAAAAAGAAAAAAGCCCATAATCTTTTAATTGTCTTCCCGTTATTTAAACAGCACTGGAAATTTCATAGCTGTTATAAAAAAATTAAATGAAATCTTTCAGTTTAACGTCCCTCGGTTATGTCCTTTAGACTAAGAGAGACGGATAGTTAAGAGTCTTCATCCCGGCGAAATTAAAATACCGCTAATTTTACAGTAATTATGTGGTATCTTCAAATACATAAAAGATAATTGAAATATGGAACAAGAGCGCCCTAGACAATATTATTTTGCGTGAGGTACCGTTATCACTAGTCACCTAGTGGTTTTCCCTTTTCAGCTGTTTAGAAACGCGAAAATAAATGCCAATTTTCAAAATGGCTCGAAATCGAAAGCAGATAAGTGAGTCATGATAACGGTTTCTCATGTAAAATAATATTGTCTAAGGCGCTCTTGTTCCACATTTCGATTATCTTTTATCTATTTGAAAATATCACATACTCACTGTAAAATTAGCGGTATTTTAATTTCCCCGGGATGAAGAATCTTAAGACAAATAAATGAATGATGATAAAATAATTCGTGGAATGAAAATGTGGGGTGGAAACGGGAATATTCCGAGAAAACCCACGGACACGATATTGTTTACAACAAGTTTACTTGGCCGTGGCTTGAACCAGGAATCCCACACACCAGAAGTAAGTGCTTTACCACTAAGTCACTGTGTATAGCTGTTATATATGATAAACAAATTTCAATTAATAGTTATGGATCGTAATACCAACAAATATGTTCTTGTTTACCAATGATATAAACCCTTATGTTTCTTTTTCGGCATGGGTCCTATGATTATAGCACTAAAGGGCATATTACCTTATTTTACGGTTTACAAGACGCACCTTAATTTTTAAACATTTTTTTTTTAATACCATAACGTTTTTACTATTTTCATTATTCGATTGCAGGGTTGTCGACTAACAGATCGACTGGTTAGTTCCATCTGATGTTAGAGGCACTTCGGTTCGCCTTGTTTCCAGTTTTTCGACGAGTTTATGGTCCGTATCAAGGATGTTATAAATAGAGGATCTGCCCATATGTATCTTCATCCTATTAAATCGGTGAAGCCAAAAAGCAACGGAGCATCGGCACGTCTGATTGGCTACTCTCGTTTCTACCATCGTCTGATTGGCTACTTTCGTTTCCGCTATGATTGTTGGCTCAAAACTTTGCGATCCTATTGGGCGGAGTGGCAGAGTAGGGGTGGCGAAACTGTGACGTATGGCTTCAAGATTTTGTTGTAAGGGCACATCCTCTATTTTATAAGATCCTTGGTCTGTATGGTCTAATCTGTGGTTCTGGGTTTGTGATGGCTGGGCCGGAATGGAGACAGTGTTAGTAAACTTGTGAATCCGTGCAACTCATGTTCGTCGCATCGATGCACTGCTGTTGCCAGTTGAATCCAATGTTGCCAGATAGAGAGATTTCCCGCGGCATCGAATATATGGCCTTTTTAAAGACAGGCGGGAGTTTTAAAATCAAACACTGGACATTTTTATATTAATTTCTAGTATGCGATGCAACTGAATTTTGGAGGCAATTTTTCAAAGTAACAATTGTGTCTTATAATCCGTAAAATACGGTATAAACTAAGAGATGATATTAGCTGTCAAACACTTTTACATTTCATTTTTATATTTGTAGATTTGTAATACTTTTTAACCTTAAATCCTATATTATTATAAGGGAGTCGCAGTGGCTTAGTGGTAAAGCACTCTTTTCTGGTGCGTAGGGTTCCTTGTTCGATCCCAGCTCGTACCAAGTAGATTTTATGGTAGACAAATACCATGTGCGTGTGTTTTCTCGGAGTTCTTCTGTGTCCTCCTATTTCCTTCATCCTATCATTTCATCCATGATCACCCATCACAGGTTCCCTTAGCCTTAGTGCATAATCAGTGGCGTATTTAGGGGGTGCTTCCGGGCTTAAGCCCCCCAGAAATCTTACTTAGTATAGTCAAGTAAATGAAATATCTTGCAGAATTTTCACATTTCCAGGCAAAGCCCCCCCCGAAAGTTAGCAAAGCCCCTCCCGAAACAAAATCGTAAATACGCCACTGTGCATAATGATGGGACGTTAAACATAAAAAAACAACTCCCTCGTTCAACATCTATATAGAAGATGTTATGAAAGAATTCTCTGATAAAAACGAGAAAGGCGTAAAAGTAAATGGCCAGCGTTTCAGCACAATAAGGTTCGCCGATGACATAGCACTGATAGCGGAGAACGAAAAGGACTTGCAGGAAGCACTCGCAAACTTGAACGATCAAATGGAAAAAAGATGCAAAATGAAGATAAATAAGAAGAACATCAAAGTGATAATGTGGACAAGAGTAGGACACAAAGGGATAAACATATGGCTAGATAGAGAGAAAATCGAAGACGTTAAGACGTACCTCTATTTAGGAAGCTTAATATCCTCGGACAGAAGAAGTGAAAAAGACGTTAAGTTCCAGAATAGCACAGACTAAACAAGTATTCAGTAGAAAAAGAGAACTGCTAACATCAAGAAATGTGCTGTTGGACGTTCAAAAACGATTTATTGAGACACTGGTATGGAGCGTGGTGCTTTAGGGATCAGAGACGTGGACATTGAGAAAAGCTAAAATATCCAAGCTGGAAGCATTTGAAATGTGGTGTTGGCGCGGAATGCTTCGCATATCATGAACCGAAAGGAAAAGGAATAAAGACGTACTAAAGGAAGCTAATGAAGTTGCTTGGCCATCTTATTCGGCACTCCAATTGGATCACGAAAGATAGAGCGAAAGGCAGAAGGAAAACCAGGAAGAGGAAGACCAAGGATAGAATATCTAGATGCAGTTACAAATAAGAGACCTTATGAAAGTATAAAACAGCTCTCCGAAGGGAGAGAAAACTTCTAAAATTTTCATGTTGCCCACCAACCTATGGTTGAGGTGAACAAGAAGAGATTGTTAACTTTAAATAGGGATGCGCATGAGACAAGATTTGTGGCTGTCTCGTCTCGAAAATGTGCTATAAAAGTGATGTCTCGACTCGAAAAATGTATATTTCTCTATTGGAAGAGACGTGTCTCGACTCGAATTTTGTCAGGAAAATCCTGTCTCGGCTCGTCTCGATCGCATCCCTAACTTTACAGCTTCGTACTTAAAATTGTGCTTTTATTATCATATCCTCCATCCATGCCTTGTAATTAAAAAAAAAATCAGAACGTGTGTGAATAAAACCATCGGCCTAGAAAGATAATGCTTATAGAGTTTTAGACACCTTATAGATGAGCTTAATTATATCCCAGATTTGAAGTTTCTTTACTTTACAAGCCTGTTTAACTACGATATTGTGAACTTTAAATCTCTTTTCATATAAAGCTGTACTTTGTCATACCTCCTTTTTCACGCCTTTTTAATGATAATCAAAAAGTAATAAAACGAAAAACGAAGTGAGCCAACAAAACACATCATAATCATAACACTAAAACGAGTCGTGATACATGGAGACAGATCAGACTGGGATGGGGGAGGCTGGAAATAAGTCATTCTTGCTGCCATTCATCTGCCATGAATCTTCGTGAGATGTTTAAGCGGGAGATGACAGTTTTTCTAAATGAGTGCGATCGGAGCTTCCTCGTACGGGATATGAATACAGCCATTTGTTTGCAAGCGACGCGAGCTCTTATGTAGATTCCGGTCACGCGCATCATCAACTATTTGGTGACGGGTGTTTCTGTCTGCTTGCCTATCTGTGTTTGTATGAGTGTTCGTATTAGTGTGAGTGTGTGAATATCTATGTGCAAAGGAGTTTTTTTTTATTATTTTTTTAAAGGGTGAGGCTGGTAACACTCTTCCGATTTATGAATTATAGGTACAATTTTCGGATCATGTTTCGTATCGGAAGAGTAAAGGTTGACATGCTGATTTAGAAGAAGAAAAAAGAATACATGCTCGTTGTATTAAAATATTTTTCAACAGATTGAGACTGCAATATATGTGACATCTTACTCCTCTAACCATGAATATATGAAAACAATTGCTTAAATAAAACATCATTATTAGTAGTCATCATCATCATCGTAGGTATTCTGTCATTACTGGCAGGTCACTTGCCGCAACTGAAATGCTTCCATGCTTCACGGGTTTTCCGCTAACCTCTTCGTCTTCACGTACAATTTTTCTGTTTTGATATTGTCCATTAATTGCAATCTTTGTTGCTACCATACCCTCAAGCACGTCCCTCATAATACAGTTCCTTCTTACCCAATGTCCCAACCAGTTTCTCTTCCTCTTCTTAATAACATCTAAAATTGTTCTTTTCTTCCCTACCATTTCTAACATACTCTCATCCGTTTTCCACTCGACCCAACTAATTCTCTCCATTCTTCTCCACACCAACATTTCGAAAGCTTCCAGTCGTTTTTCATCATTTTTGCGTAATGTCTATGTTCCTGACCCATACAATAGAATACTCCACACGAAGCATTTTACGAATTTTTTTTTCAGTTATTTATTCAAGGTCCAACAAGATAGTACTTTCTTCCTCCTAAAGGCTTCCTTCGCTGTTCCTATCCTTGCTTCTTTTTCACATTCACACTTCATATCATCACAAATAATATACTACCTAGGTATCGAAAACTTGTCACCTGTTCTAGTTTTTCCTCTGCTGCTTCTATATTTGTCCCTGACCGCTTCGTTCCAATCACCATGGCGTTTGTCTTCCTAACATCTCTTTTTACAGCCCATATTCTTCACAGTCTTTCCTCAAGTTTTCTAACACATTATTCATTTTCTTTTCAGATTCCACAACAAGCGTCGTATCATCTGAAAACCGTATACATTTAATCATTCTACCTCCTACTGAAATGCCGTCTTCATTATGTAGGCTCTTTAGCTATTATTGAAATGAAATAAAATTTCTAGTTTTACTTCCTACGGTTACCGGTATGCCTTTAGGTCAGGGGCGGATCCAGGACCGACTTCTGGGGGGGCGGTGGGTTGTCATACTGCTACTTTTAAGGGCTCCAAACTTTGGGATGGGTTTTATTTATACATATAAAATAAGAAAGTTTCTTCTGGGGGGGGCGATTGCCCCGATCGCCCCCCGGATCCGCCCCTGCTTTAGGTTAAAGGAGAAAATTCATGGACACGGTGTTGTTCACTATAAGCAGTGATCAAAACTCGGATTTTTCGCCTCAGAGGTAAACACTACTCAACTGAGCCACCATACCACCTTTCTAAAACGAAATGAAATGAAATCTTTCAGTTTAGCGTCCACGGTTATGCAGGCTAGGCTAAAGGCGACGGTGATGATAAGAAATAAATACAATGGCGGAATGAATAAAGTGGGAGGAAACAAGAGAAAACCCACGCACACAGTGTTTGTCCACCACGAAGTCAACTTGGCGGGAACTGGAATCGAACTAGAGACCCCACGCACTAGAGATAAACGCTTCACCACTGAGCCACCGTGTCCCCGTGCCCTTTTTTTTATTATTATCACTACTAATTGCATTTTTATTGTAGTAAGCCAGTGCTCGAAGTGGGGATATATATTATATCATACCATCTCCTCACGAGAATTACAGGGCTCATAGTGGTCTGGTCTCTTGTAAATAGTTGAAAAGTGACCAAAAGCACACCAAAAAGTGACCAAAACATCACGAAAAAGTGACCAAAAGGTGACTATAATCTCATCATGCTCGTTTTTACCTTTGTCAATTTCTCATCACCTCTCTCCTTGTTTGTTGTTTTGTTTCATCTTTTCTTCTTTACTACTTCTCTTTGAGCTTCCTCCTTTCTTAGGTTTTCTAAGTACTGTTTGTAGTTACGGTAAGCAGATTTAGCAGATGTAAGAAGCTCCTGAGTAAGTGGAACCAGTTCTGGCCTATTTCCGAATTTCTTCATCCCAGACATTTATATTTAAGTTAGCACTGAGAGTTCCCAAAGCCATGAAATATTCAAATTCATCACCTACTCGTAAGAAGAACATACAAGAAGCATTGCACAAGATATAACATGATGAACCACACAAATACACACACACAACGTTGGGCGGAGCGTTAACTATTACGAGAGAAAACTAAAAGACTATTATGATAGAAGAAAGAATAGACACAGAAAGGTTCTCAACCCCACCTTGAGAGCTTAAGCATCCACCAACCATCTACTGTGCTTTAGAATGAATAAAAGCTGAAGTGAGAATAAAGCTGACTGTTTCACATGTGGCAGCAAGTACTGAAGCTTTCAGAAGAGTAATGAGTAACAAGTTTCTGTCTTTTTCCATTTATATATATATTAGAAAACTGCCAATGTAAAACTTAGATTTTCTACTTCAGGCACTATAAATAAGCGAATATTGTATTTGGTTATTGTAAAAATATAATTATAATAAATTTAAATTAAAGTTATTAAATTAAAATTAAAGATTTTTTAAAAAAGATAATTCAGATTGTAAAGCTTATTGATATCTCGTATCTAAATCTGCATTCAAGTAACTCAGTCTTGTTTCTAAAATTCATAAATATCCTATTAGGAATGTAATCGGTTGGTACGGTTAATATTGCAGAATGGGCCAAAACTTAAAGAAGTTAGAATAGTCCATTTTTAAGATTGATATAACCACGATTCCAAACCGATCACTTCTTAGGTGGAAATGTTTCTAGACTCACAATTCGAGTTAGTAAAATAGTTTACGGCGTGTAAGTCCATCTATAACTTTCGACTACTTCAACTTCTGTTATTTTTTTGTCTGTCCAGCTTGATTCTGTTTCTGTAGTTTTAATCTCCAACAATCAGAGCATATACTTTTAAGAGCCTGACATACTAAAAATAATGTAAAATTTACTATTTTCCATAAGTGAAAGGAGATAATGAAATGCAACTTACCAGAATTATAGATAATGTTATTCTATAACAGAAAATGTGAACTTGAAGAATTTCCAGTGTTGTCATCCATAGAAATTACAGAGTAGTCCGAATAAAACTTCCCCTAAAATCTAAGTTAAAGCAGCGACTAGAGAAACTCAACTGCATTTAATTACATATTATGTTGCCTTGGAATTCTGTGAACTCTTTTTAAATAATAGTTGTATTTAGTTTGTAATAAACAAAATAGTTTTAACATAAAGTTATTAAAATTAAATATTAACGTTATTTAAAAAGTAGTTCACAGGATACCAAAACAACATATGTAATCAAATACAGTTCAATTCCTTCCTCTAGTCGCTGAATTGGCTTAGATTTTGGGGGTAATATTATTCTGGCAACACTTTAATTTCTATGGATGGCAACATTGAAAATTCTTCAGATTCATATTTTCTGTTGTAGAATAACATTATCTATGATTGTGGTAAGTTGCATTTCATTATCTCCTTTCACTTATGAAAAACAATCAAAAGAAAAATTGTAAATTTTGTATTATTCTTAATATGTCAGGTTCCTAAAGAGTCTTCTGACGAGTTCAACGAAAGACGTTCACAATTGAGAAAAATGATGACATTTTCTCGCTACATTCGCATACATTTCATAAATTGTGTTCGTGTAACAAGTATGGCAAATTTTGAAGAAATTATACTGGACAAGAATTAAAAATAAATCTCAATTTCTGGTGTTTCTTTATGGATGATAATATTATTTTATTTAAACATTTATGTCTTCGAATGTATTAGCTTCTGAACTGACTAGGTCCAGTCTCTGGCTGATAACTATAAATAAACTATTATTATTATAATTAAGTATTACTTCTGAATAGCTAATTGTTTAACGTAGATTTCTGAAGTAGCAGAATTGTGACGTCATTCCGACATTAAGACGTTGACTGAATACTTGTCAGTATGCCGATCAAATATCACCTAGCAACGCAAACAGAACTCATATTAGAATCTATCGCTATGGAATTGTTGTAACTAATTATATATAGATACGTAATGAAAATTCAATTAACATGCTTACTGGAAACAGAGATTTCTAGCTTGCTTCTCACCAACCCATTCTATATAAACTTTTCCTTAGTTACACGGATGTCAGAGGATGAAACTTTAAAATAAATCTACCAATGGTTCTCGTCATTTGTTTTCTCGACAACAAATAAAGTAAATTTAAATGTGTATCTGTACAACTTTAGAACATCTGATATGCAGGCTTTCTCTTTTCTTAGTTACTTTCTGGTTGGCGTTGCAGCCCTTGGAGGGCCTTGGTCTCCCTAACCACTCTCCTCCATTCTTCTCAATTCTCTGTTTTTCTTCTCCAGCCCCTAATGCTAATTTCTTTATATCCTCTTCTATGTCGTCTATCCATACTCTTCTGGAACTACTTCTCTTTTGACTGTCTTGTTTTCCTTATGAACATCTTAGCCAGTTGGAGTTCTAGTACATATTTTTAGGCACTAAAGTAGTGTTTTCATTATTCATTTAAAAAGGAACCAATAAAGTTTTTTTTTAAACTTCCGGTTTCTTTTGCTTTTTCAAGTCTAGAGGCATTGTAGAACACATTACGTGTACTTTCACGCCTTTCTTTGTCGAGACATAGGAGATGATGACGTCATAACTTTTTAAAAAATATTTTTTGTTAGGCCTATTTTTATGACTTTTTGGCGGGCTTACTTTTGCATCTAGAAGATTGAAATTTTGCATAAACATTCAATCTATCGAGTATTATTTATAAGATTATTCTTTTAAATCTCTGCGTTAACACAAGGAGGTCCAGAGGGACAAAAAACAGGGGGATTCTTTACCAAAAAATCCCTTTTTTTCGATTTCCCTTGCTTAGATACACGATGGAGACATTTGAATAGTACCGTTTGAAAGGCAGTTCTATTCTGAAGAGAATGATGGGCGAACTATTATCCTAGGATAAATGGTGATGTCTCATGAAATTTCTACTCAAGATCCTGTTTTATACGAGAAAACCCACGGACGCGATGTTGTCCACCAAAACTTACTTGGCTTTTGGCTAGTAATCAGGGAGCCCACGGTAAGTGCTCTACCACTGTAACATCGTTTTGCCCAAGCAGATGCAAGAATTAGAGCCCTTCTATTTAAAATGGCTTTTCCTGGGTTAATTGGGAGTTGTCGGTTAATTGGGAGTTGTTTTTTCAACTTAATGTTAAAAAGTATTGTTGAGATTACATCGCCTTCCTCTAGCCCCTTCTTAACTTCAAACTCTTCAGACAAGTTTTGTTCTGTTCTTACATTTTGTAGTTTGGTGAGATAGACTATTTCCTTTGGGAGTAGAAATTCTTCCATTATTTCGAATACCGGTATCTTTTTCTGTACAGATAGTCAAATGCTTGCTTAATATCTACATACATCTGGACAATGGTTTCTCATACTCATAGAAGGGGCCGCGGTGGCTCAATGGTAGAGCGTTCACCTGTGGTGCTTGGGGTCCCGGGTTCGATCTCAGCCCCCGCCAAGTGAACTTTGTGGTGGAAAAACCCCGTGTGCGTGGGTTTCTTCGGGGTTCTCCCGTTTTCCCCCCACTCTCTTCATTTCATTCATTACTCATCCTCACCGTCTCCTTTAGTCTAACAGGCATAAGCGTGGGACGTAAAACTCACATATTTAATTTTAATACTCATAGAGAGAAAAGGGATATGGTGGATTAGTGGTGGAGCGTTCCCCTCTGGTTCAAGGGGTCCCTCCTTCGATACCAGACTATAAGAGTTTCTGGTGGATCTTCGTAGGTTTTCTTGGAGTTCTCCCACATTTTCATTTCACGATCTTTTCATGCTCCTTCGCTTTCATCATCATCCATCTCCGTTAGTTTAAGGTTCCTGTGAACTCCCCCTTGTCAGAGCACTTCGCCTTTTCGCCACCAGATGCTCACTTTTTCATTTAGCAATAACTGCTGGCACCTCTATTGGGAAGAACTGAAAGATCGTACCGCTCAGTTTGAATGTGTCCAGGATATCCACACTTGAAGTGGGCGGGGAGAGGAATCCAACAGTTTTTTTTTTTCGTGCACCTGCAGTCAGTCAGAGTCTATTTATACAAGCCGTGTTGTTCAGCCGCAGGGCAAAACCTTAATAGAGTTTAGAGTTTTTGTATGAAAAACGAGAATTAGGTTGCAGAGAACGTCATTCGCATCGCGTTGACAAATTATGTTTCGTCCGTTTATTACATGAAACTCTTTTCTTTTTTTGATTATTACCAGAATATGAGATTAAAAAAAAAAACTAAATGGTTCTTTGTATACAGAAAACAAACAAACAATACTAATATTTTCTTACATATCAGTATTATATGATTTTTTTTCTGAAGTGTATGATGCATGAAAAATGGACAAAATGAATTTTGACTTTTCTATTTGTCCCTATCCTTCTGAGTAGAGAGAATGATGTGGCGCAACTAAAGGGCCTGCAGGGCCCGCAACATTGAGAGGTCCAGAACAGAAAGAGGCCCATTTCAGTTTCGAAGTTAAACTTTATAATGTTAAGATGTTTAAAATTATGTGATGTTCCAACTATATCTCATTTTTACCTATGAAGACGGTAACACCTGAGCGATTATTTAGTAAATTAAATGCCAACAAAACTTTTACTGACCAGCGAAAACATTGACCACTCGCTACTTTTTGAACGAAATCATCGGGCTGAGATAAGAGCTACAAGGAATAACACAACCGTGCGCCAAACACTCGATTAGTCAGTGTGATGCTTGTGCTTTGAATGGAGAAGGACGACGATATATCAGGGTGACTAAATGGCTGGGAGCTTCATTTCGGAAACAACGCGACTTGTCGAGTTTTCGCGATCTGCCGTGCTTATGTATTTCAAAAATGGGAAAAGAACAGTGAAACCAGCATCGAACCAAACAACAAAAAGTGGGACGACCACACCTCATTAAAAATGTCGGATGTCGTAGACTCTCGAATTTGGTATAGCAGAATAGACGAAAACTATAGCACAATATAATAATAATAATAATAATAATAATAATAATAATAATAATAATAATAATAATAATAATAATAATAATGTGCATTATTTTTTGCATATGAGCAAGTTGTGACTCACTAGATAGAACATAGAAAGTCAAAACTGTTCTCTGTAAATTTAGCGTGAGTCATGAATGTGGAAAGAGGGGTTCCGTTTAACATTTTTGCGGGGAGGTCCATTCGTCCTTACTTACGCTACTGAGAGAATGTAAGGTAAAATAATAACACCAATATATATATATATATATATATATATATATATATATATATATATATATATATATATATATAATCCTGGCGCAACAGTCCCTTGTGATCGAGGAACGTTAGGCTAGATATTTCATTGTTATTTGGAAGAAAATCTACTGTAGATATTGGAAGTTTGATGCCGAATACAATAACCTTGCAACATGTCTCAGCGTGTCCAAGATATAAAACAACACACACACACACACACACACACACACACACACACACAAATAAAGAGAAAAAGAATTAGGATTAATGCTAGAGTATTAATGCACAAAATTACTCTAAAATTTTGCAGGAAAAATCCATTTCTACCATTGTTATTTCCCATGGAAACGAGAATTTCTCATCGCCCATGACTTCGTGTGGATTGTATAAAAAGATGATGACAGATATCCTAAATGAGATTTTATTATGGACCCCTCCCAACCATGAGGAGATGGATACAGCTATTTGTCTGCTCTGCCTGAGGGGAAAGAATCTTGCTCCTATTCTTGTCACGAACCACGCCAAGTATTCTGTTATTATTTTCCACCTCATGTCTTTTTTTGTTGTACGTGTTTCTATGTGCACTTGGTTTCGTTAATGGTCGCAATTACTGCGAATTTATGGTTGTTGTTACACTTTGGCGTATAATACAAGAATTTCTTTTAATTTATTTATTCAATTATGTTTTTATTACTATTACATATTTTTAGTTATTATTGCTTCTAGGGTTGCTGTTTCTTCATTATCCTTGTCCTAAGAATACTGTCGTGACTCAAGGAAATTCTCTGGTGAAATAATGTAAGGAAATTGTAATAGCCTGATAAGACTAAGGAAATCTCAGAAAAATCTCGATTAGAGTGGCTAATTTAAGAAGTCGAACTCCAGAATTTCTTAATTACATACCGAACTAATCTTCAGTTCACTATTTAAGGACTGCTGATTGAGAAAAAAAAAATATATATCACCCACTTACTTTCAAGAAGTAAGAGTCATCTATCCTATAAAATTTAGGAACATTACAAAAATGTATAGGTCTACTGTTTCAAACATAGACTATACTGAACAGTGTACAGTATTGGTTAAAACTTTCATTGTGATAATATATTTAATTATCATGTATATGACCGTTCCTCAGAGATTCAGAGTCCAAAACAGGATTTGAGCACCTTCGTGGCTAAACGATTAGTGTACGCGCCTTTGGCGTGGGAGACCAAGATTCCATTTCCGGCGGGAGCTCATGTGGTTCGGATTTCACGTTGATCAGTAGGTCCACGTCTCACATAGCCTCGCTGCTGAAAGGGACGTTAAACTCAAAATCAACTCAACTCAACTTCAAAACAGGATTTATTTCTGCTGATATCTCTCTAGTAAAACCGGATTTGATAGAAATGTACAACCACTTACGATTTGAATATTCACTTTCATCGATCAAAGGTTATAGGCCTAAGAGATAACAGAAAAAGAAATTTCTAATAGGGATTCACTGTTCTAAGAATAGATTACATATCTAGGGGAACTTTACGACATCCTGTTTCTACGTTAAGCACCCTAGAAAAGAAATGATAATACACAAAGAGAAGATGATGTCTGATATGGATTCAGTACCTCTAGAGTAGATCCTATCTGCGTTTTTATCTCTATAATAGCACCGCAATAGGTACAACTCTACTACCATTTCTGGTTTCAATATTGATTTTTATAGATCAAAAGCAATAGGCCTACGAGATAACAGAAAATGAATTTCTGATAAAGACTCTCTGTTCCAAGAATAGATTAGCCTAAATCTCCACTTTTAACGTCTATGTAAATCGGAAGTATAGGGAACTTTACGACATTCGGTTTCTACATTAAGCATCCTAAAACTGAAACGGTAATGCAAAGTTTGTTCTGTCTACATTTAGCCAATTTCGACTTACCTAAAAATTTTGAAGAATCCATGGCGCAAGGTCCGTAAGTGCTCGATGTGTTTCCCTTGGTTCCTAACAATACCCCGACAGCGTAATTTCCACTGTAATGGGCTTCTCTGAAGAACTGGGAGGGAAATCTTGTCCCATTCCCTTTGCACAGCTTTCCAAAGTCCTTTCACAGTTGTCAACGCCGTTTTCCCAAAGCCCGCTTCAGCAATCCAAATTCACAATAGTCCATAGGACTTGCATCTGGAGATTTAATAGGTACCTCATTGAAAGGTATAACCTGTATACCACTTGCCTCCTCCATCTCCCTGTAGAATGCGAGGGATGATCGTGAGGTATGTGATGAGGCCTTGTCCATGTGAATGCGCACCTGATTGGCGTCATTTCCATACATTGTTGGAATCCCATGCTCGTAGATCGGCCGCATGATCTGCTCTTGAAAATACTGCGAATTTATTTTGCAGTTCTTCGCCACCCTGCGAATCTTCAGTTTACCTCGGTAACAGTAGCCAGTAACGACCATGAACCATTTTGGGAAGGATTCTTTACAGACACGGACCCACCTTCTGAAGTTCTTGGTGCCTTTCTTTCGGTACATGATGGCTCTCGGTTTGCCGCTCCATGCTTTATCAAGCGTTACGACGTGCATCCACCTTTGTTTTGCCAGATGCCATTCGTATAGCTTCCGGGCGTTACACTTTCGTTCCTTTTGGTGGGCATCCATGAGAAGATGGCCGCGAGCTTTTATGACTTTCTCCAGCTTGAGTTGATGGTGTAACGTCCGGCTCACAGTCCCCAAAGACACGTCAAGACGATTAGCCATATACCTTTGTGTTGGCGGATTTTCTTGCACTGCCATTTTGCGAAGTTTCCTCTGCATGGTGGAGGTGGCCTTGGTGCATTCCCGCTTCCTAGGCAACTTCGTTGGTGATCCAAATGGCGGAGCTTCGTTACCCTTGTACTTTTTAATAACATTTTTTATTCCACTTAAACTGATGTTGCATCCATTCTTCTTGCACTGTTTTCTAATGACAGAAACACTAAAGTGGGCGTCATAAAGAACCGCAACATAGCCTTCACAAAACCGGCTTAGTTTGGGCGGTATTTTGGTCACAGAGCGGAAACCCACACACTTGGAAACACAACACTCACAACAATGGTCCTGTTTTGTGCGTTATTGTCGTCCGCGCGGAAAAACAACTCCGTTCCCAGGAAGCCATTGTACAACACTGCAGGACGCCACGAGCCAGGTCGGGTGAGTCCATTTTGCTCGGGAAGGGGAAGGAACGAAGTTGGTAAAACGTAGGTTGGACAACCTCTGTATATAGAAAGAAGATGTCTGATATGGATTCAGTCCCTAGAATAGGTCCTACCTGCGTTTTTATCTCTATAATAAAACCGGAATTGATACAACCCCACTACCATTTCTGGTTTCAATGTTGATTTTCATAGATCAAAAGCGATAGGCCTACGAGATAACAGGAAATACATTTCTGATATGGACTAACTGCTCCAAGAATAGATTACATGTCCACTTTTAACCGTCTGTGCAAATCGGAAATACGAGAAACTTTACGACATCCGGTTTCTACATTAAGCACCCTAGAACAGATACAGCAATACATAGAGAGAAGACGTTGTCTGATATGGATTCAGTACCGCTTGCTATCTGCGTTTTTCAGTATCCCTAGAGTAGATCTTACCTGCATCTTTATCTCTATAATAACAACAGAATTGGTAGAACTCTCTTACCATTTCTGGTTTCAATATTAATTTTCATAGAGCAAAAACGGTAAGAGATAATTAGCACCGTTTCAACAACAAATTTCATCTCTTATCTTCAATTTCTTGTGAAACTACAAGTCATACATACACTACAAGTTCTCCTGGGTTTCAATATTGAATTCTCATAGTTTGGAAGTAGTCCTACATCCAGGTAAGACATAACAAAATAGATTATTCTCTCCGATGGAATCCATAATACTTTCACAACAATATTTACTTAAGCGTTTCGTTTTTTTAAGTTTTAATTGATCTCGATAAACAGAGAATAGAAGAGGAAATTCTTTACCTAGAAACGTCCTCCATTACCTATGACCTCTACTAAAGACACTTTTACACAGCTAAGAATGCTGCCGTAAAATTGAATAATTACAGCCTAAAAGTACAGCGTACTTTTCCCCCTCCTTTTTCCTGTGTAATGAACAATGTAAAATAAATATAGATCAGTATTTAAGTCATGCATGGAAAATTGTCTATAAGTGCATTTAAAATACATATATTAAGGTCTGAAGTGAGGCAAAATGCCAAAGCTTGTCATGCAGTCACAAAAATCACAGGAAGTCACGAATGAAACATACACAAAACATCTACTGGACAGGAAATACTTACTATACCTCTCTCTCCTAGATAACTTGCATATACAACATACACACAAAAATCTATATCATTTATGAAAATTAGTGTTCTTTTAGAGCATAAGAGTTCATGTTTACTAGAGCTTTCTTCTTGGTCATTTCAGTAGCACAATCGCTTTCTCTTGCGGTCACGCATCCTTCAACTTGAAATTCATTTATTCCTTTTCTTGCTACTACGTACTGTGCTTTGTCACATGTGATCATAGTAACTGTCATTCATATAAGTGTTCCAAAAGCCACAAGGAGGACAAAACATCATGCGTGTTGTTTATTATTACGTTGCATGTCCAAGTTTGACACTACTGCCCTTTTCTTTTTGAATAAATTCACCATATGTGGGCTTCTTTAGAACGGGTTTATTAACGCAACATATTTTTACTTTATTTTCGATTAGAAGGACAACCGAGTTTAGTAGTTTTGATATATTTCTGCGGTGGAATGTATTACCTTTCCACTTCAATAAACCCACCCTAGTAATCATCTGTACCCTCATTGGGGGTGAGTTGAGTTGATTTTTAGTTTAGCGTCTCTTTCAACAACGAGGCTATATGAGACGTGGACCTACTGATTAACGTGGAATCCGAACCACATGAGCTCCCGCCGGGAAACAAACCCGACCCGCAAAAGGCGCGTACACTAACCGCTTAGCCACGAGGGAGTTCTTATAGTGGGTGGTTCTTGCTAGAAGTTTGTAGTGATTTGTTTCAAACAATGAGGCCACGGTAGTTCAGTGGTACAGCGTTCACCTCTGGTGCGTGGGGTTCGTGCTTCCATCCCAGTTCGTGCCAAGTGGACTTTGTGGTGGACAAACGCCGTGTGCGTGGATTTTCCCAGGGTTCTCTCGTTTCTTCCCACTTTATTCATTCCACCATTTCTCATAACCACCAACTTCTTCAGCCTACTCAGCATAACCGTTGGACGTTAAACTAAAGGATTTCATTATTTTTTTTTTTCAATCAATATTTGAATCTAAATTTCAAATAATTTCTCTTTCTAAATGCTGGAAGTCATGCAAACATCTTCACGCCTTCGGTACTTAAGAGAGATCTCCGGTTGGAAGAACATGTCATTCGCATCCCAAGTAAAGTTTTATGGCCACGTCCCATATAGCTTCGGCACTGAAACGAACACTAAACTTAAATTCAACGAAATCAAGCATAGTTACAACAAATACGTACCAACTCTGAAAACATTAATGAAAAAAAGAAAAAAATATATATATTTAAAATCAAAGTGTTATTGGTTGGTAGGTGTTTAGTGAGCTTTTCCAGCCAGGCGCGTCATGTAGGAGGGGTCAAGACAAGGAACAATTTACATTTTAATCAGAAATTATGGTAAAACTAATAGAAAATGTGAGATTACTTGTGTCCATCTCCTCCTTTCATCAAGCGTAATTTGAAATTTGTTTAGCTAAAACATTGTCCTAACATAACACATAGAGCACATCAAGCGGAACGGGTGAATTCACATGCGTATTTTTTGAGAAAATCGATTTAAAAAAAACGGACTTTGTGTCGTTAAAAGGTATGTCGTTCACTATCTATATTAATGGACAGAGTTTGCATTTTGCAACATGAAACTCATTCTTCTTAATAATTTACTGTTAACTAGCAGTCTTTTTCTAACGATGATACGTATACGTGGTGTGTTCAAAAAGAATCCGGACTTTTGAAATAGCGCGCCAAGTAGTAGTGGTAGCGCACTGCTGCTACTGATCGCACCTAGCGGCAGGTTTAGGCAACTAACTGCCATTTACCTCGTTTCGGTATGACCGTTTTAGTCGCTGGGTAACAGCTGCTTAAGGGCCTTCACCACAGCGAAATTAAACTACCTATAATTTTAGAGTTTTACTGTAATATCTTAAAAACAGATAAAAAGATTCGAAAAGCAGAAACGCAGTGAACTAGACAATACGATTTTGCATGCGATACCATTATCACAACTTATCTATCTGCTTTTGATTTGCAACTGTAGATAGATTTAGCTTTTTTTTTTTTTTTTTTTTTTTTTGCGGATTCTGTAAATAGTGGCATACCAAAAGCAGATGGGTGAATTGTGGTAAAGGTATCACATGCAAAATCATATTGTCTAGTTCACTACGTTTCTGTTTTTCGAATATTTTTATTTGGTTTGAAGATATTACAGAAAAACTCTAAAAATTAGCGGTAATTTAATTTTGCTGTAGTGAAGACCCTTAAGTGAGTACGTGCATAAACCGTTCGTCGGATTAAATGATACAGTGACAATAAAACAGTTCAAAGAACACCATATATGAGTGTGAAATTTTGCTACATACTTGGCAGAACATTAACAAAGACACTTCAATTGGTTTTAATTTCATTAAGGGTTTCTTCGTAAAAAAAAAAAAAAAAAAAAAAAAAAAAAAAACACGCATGGGTCGGTCAAAGATCAAGATGATGTTAGTAGTGTTTTTTGATGGGAAAGGCATTGTCAATAATGAATTTCTATCACGTGGTCAGATAGTAAACAAACAGTTTCACCAGGGATGTTGCGCAAAAGAAGAGCCGTAAATTGTGTGAAAATCAGACTTGGATGGTGCACCGTGCGAATGTGCCCACTCACGCTTAGCTCCTCATCCACAATTAAATGGCAAACCATTAAATTTCCGTTGTGCTCTATCCATTCTATTCTCCGTACTTGGCCACAGTAGATATTTTCCTGTCTCCCAAACTTAAAATCGCTTTGAAAGAAGTCGTTTCCAAACCATAGAGGAGATTCAGGACAATGCGATAAGAGAGATCTGCGCACCATCCCAGAAAGTGCGTTCCAGAAGTCTTTCTTTACAAATGGAAGAAGCGTTGGGAACGGTGTATTGCCAGCAGAGGGTACTACTTTGAAGAGGACAGTGCTTAAAATCTTCTACAATGAGCAATAAAGATGATATAGCAAAAGTTCGGTTTCTTTTTGAACCAAACCTCGTATTCTTTACACACATACTACTTGTGAATAGATTTTGAAAGGATCTGGGACACAGCTAAAGTGTAGGTCCTTGAGGTCAATGGCAAAGGGTTCTGCCAACAGAAAATTAAGTTTAAAAAAAATATTAGGTGCAGAAGAATAAACAGCAATTTATATATATTTTTAAATGTAGGAACAGTTGGAGCGTGCCCGAAATGAAGTTTCTTGCTACGAAACTGGGTAGTGACAATTCGTAAGTGGTTATCCGAAGAACTACAGAATACAAATAAACCAAGACGTGCGCACTAAAAAACACAGGCCTACAGAAAAAAAAAATTTTCTTGGTGCCTAAAATTTTAGAGCTGATTTTAACTATGTGTGGGGCGCTGAATCCAATAATGTAAGCAGTTTTTTTCTATCAGCTCTACTTTGGTAGATACAGGCTACTGTACCAGTAGTGTTATTTACGTTACAATGTATGTGGAAGAAATATTACAATCCAAAATAAATATGTAAATTATAAATGATGTAACCACTATTTCTGCATGCTTCTTGCAATAGTATACAAAATAAGCAAAAGAAATACAAATATTCTCGTAATAACAAGTTTGAATATGATCTTATAAACTCTGCAACTCAAATAAATCCTACTGTGCTCTATAGAGATTTCTGTTTGGAAGAACGGCGCTCTTTTCTCATTAGTGCTGCTATCTGTCGGTACTAAACGGAAACTAGTCATATAGTAGTTCCAGGAACGTCCACTAGATTGCATTGGTATTCTACTTGGCTAGTGGATCGTAGTTGTTGTCTTGCAGGTGGAGTGACATGTTGGAACATGTGAGTTTTGTTCTGAAATCATAACTTGTATCGCGTATACTAAGGCTTTATATTTAACATCCGTGTTAGTGGCCTGAACATAAAATGAGTTCAAGTCGAAGAAGTTGTGTTAACCATCCTGATGTGTTTTGCTACATATGTGGTGAGTACACATTTAAAGACAATAGAAAACATATCAGTGACTTTGTAAAAAAAGCATATCATGCATATTTTGGTGTACGCCTAGGGGACCAAGATAAAACGTGGGCTCCACATATTGTGTGTAAAATGTGTACTGAACACTTGCGACAGTGGACAACTGGAAAAAGAAAGAGTCTTAAGTTTGGTGTTCCAATGGTTTGGAGGGAACCCACAAACCATGTTGATGACTGTTATTTCTGCCTGGTAAATGTTACGGGTATGAATAGAAATAACCGGAACAAGTGGACATATCCTGATCTGCCTTCAGCAAGACGTCCAGTTGTTCATTCCGATGAAATACCAATCCCAACGTTTCACCACTTGCCAGAGCTTTGTGAGACTGAAAACGAACGTAGTGAACATTCTTGTGACATGGATGATGGAAGTGACAGTGATTATGAGGGAATGTCAACAATTCCTCAACAGTTTAATCAAGATGAGCTAAATGATCTAGTTAGGGACCTTAATCTTTCAAAAGAATCGTCTGAATTACTTGCTTCCAGATTGAAGGAGAAAAACGTACTAGAACAAGGAACTAAAATCACATTCTACCGAACAAGGGAAAAGGAGTTTTTACCATTTTTCACTGAAGACACAAATCTCGTATTCTGTCACGATGTTAGAGGTCTCCTAGAACACATGGGTCTTCCAGAATACAATCCAGATGATTGGCGCCTGTTTATTGATAGCTCCAAGCGAAGTTTAAAATGCGTCCTTCTACACAATGGCAATAAATATGGCTCAATTCCAATCGCTCATTCAACACGACTGAAAGAAGAACATGAAGCAATTGCTTTGGTTATGGAAAAAATTAAATATCAGGACCATCAGTGGGTGATTTGTGTGGATTTAAAGATGGTGAACTTTCTTCTTGGACAGCAAAGTGGCTACACAAAATATCCTTGTTTTCTATGTCTGTGGGATAGCAGAGACAAAGCAAACCATTGGTCAAAAAAAGAGTGGCCGCAGAGAGACGACATGGTTGTTGGTAAGAAAAACATTATTAACATGTCTATTGTTGAGTGTGACAAAATCATTTTGCCACCTCTACATCTCAAGCTCGGTTTGATGAAGCAGTTTGTAAAGGCGCTAAATAAGGACGGGCCGTGCTTTGCTTACATGGGAAACAAGCTACCTCAGATCAGCACAGAAAAATTAAAAGCTGGAATATTTGATGGTCCCCAAATAAGACAACTCATGAAAGATCCGGCTTTCGTGGAGTCCATGAATGAGACTGAACGTAGAGCTTGGACCTCATTTGTAGAAGTTATCAAGAATTTCCTTGGCAATAATAAAGCTGATAACTATGTTGAGCTAGTGAACCAGATGCTTAATGCATTCCAAAAACTTGGATGTAATATGAGTATCAAAATTCATTACCTGCACAGACATTTGGACCGTTTCCCAGACAACGTAGGCAGTCTGAGTGAAGAACAAGGTGAAAGATTTCACCAAGATATTAAAACAATGGAGGACCGCTACCAAGGAAGATGGGATGCCCATATGATGGCAGATTACTGCTGGAACCTAAAAAGAGACTGTGCAAAGAAACATTCAAGGATGTCACGAAAACGAAGCTTCCGAAGTGTTGAATAGATCGTTTTGAACAAATTATTTGATTTTTTATTCATAAAAACTATTATAAAATGTAGTTACAGAGTTATTATGTACTTGATGTTTGTGTTTATATGGTTTTCATTATTTTCAAAGTGTTCCAAATAACAGATTTAAATGTCATAGTTTTCTTTTCACTTACAGTAAAACAGCACCTATGCAATTTTCAACGTTGTAGCAGGTCAGTCTTGCAATTCCTATATCTCAAAAACTAAAGCTGTTAGGGGAAAACTAACGCCATATTTGGATTCAGCGTCCCAATTCTACTTCAAATCAGCTAAGAAACACCCGGCACCAAAACCACTGTAAGCCAGTGTTATAAATACATTCACCGTCTACTTACTATATATAAATGAAGCATTGAAAAACATATCGTATATCGTATATTAGGAATTATCAAGGAAAACAAGAAAAATCTATATCAATAAAAGTGAAAGTGACTATATTTGTGACCTTATACCTCTTGACTGCTCTCGATCAAATATTCAACATAGATAAAAAAAAAATCCTATGATTTTAATCATTTCTCTTTGACGGTGCAACTTATGGGAGGGGGAAAGGGGGAGATATTTCAAAATGATCGAAAATGACCGATATTAGTGTCGAATCCATAGTTTTCGGAGTTGCTGAGATGAACAGTGACACTTCCGATGTCGTTTAAATCCAAATTCAGCCCCTTTATGTCTAAAATTAAACGTATTCTCCCTGTGCGAAGAACGGGTATTATGCTAGTACCATATAATTCAAAACGATGATAAGAGTTATCGATATGATTTTTGAAAACAAAAGACATTGAAATGACAGAGGGCATGGAATAGTGAAATTATGATCCCTGGACAAAAAGCAAACTTTGATTGGATACCGACACAGTAGAAGAAGCCTAGTCACATAACCAAGAAGAATTTCAGAATAATCTTCGAAAATATTACCCAAGATAAATACTTGTGAACAAAAGTTGGTGAGATCTTTAACCACCAATGGATTGATAATGATTGAATATGACGATGAGAATGATTACGGTGAAACGAAGTGCATAATGCAGTTTTCTTTCACAACCTGTACGAACAGAACCTTCGATACTACAGGTTGTGTTAACCTTTTTTCACTTTCAAGCATCCGGCCTCTGGAACCATCGTCATATTAGGAAACTTGAAAACACTGTTACCTGATACCAAGAAACACCTTGCAATCCATCACGACAACCCATTAAAGCACATCCATTATGTGGCTGTCGCTGGAAATATTGATTGTTATTTCATTTTGAGATTCTTCTTTCAAAGTCAAATATACGCAAGGTTTATAAAACAACCGACGTAACGAAAGAATATTGAAATGTGCTCGGTATGAACAATATTCTGCCCAGCTGTAAGTTCTAGACCATTTACCATCTGAGTTAATGAGTCCATAAAGACAGGTAAGCACAGGTACAATGAAAAAGTATGGCCATGTCGCAAATCCTGCCCTGCTCCTTAAATAATTAGCATGTACTCGTAAATAAAAAATGAAACTGATGTTTCTTATGATCGTGTCACGGGAAAATAGCCGAACCGTTTGAAAATGAAATGAAATCTTTCAGTTTAACGTCCCACGACTATGTCCTTTAGATTAAATGAGATTATGATTAAGGCAAGTGAATGATGATAGAACAATTAGTGGAATGAGTATGAGAGAGGAAATGGGAGAACCCCGGGAAAACCCACGGACAAGATGTTATCCATCGCAAATTTACTTGGGCAGGGATCGAACCAGGAACCCCACGTACCAGAAGTAAGCTCGCTACCACTAAGCAACTGAGTGTCGAACTGAGTGACATAAATTATTCACTATAAATTGCACCTACCCTGAACTGAGTTTTTTTTTTAATTATTATTGCTTTGTTTAAAGTATGCATTCTAAGTAGGGAAAGGAAGTTCAAAATTTATGCCAAAAATAGGATATCTCACAAGTCATTGGGGTTAGGAAGATAAAACTTAGTATATAAACGTGTAATTAAAAATAATTGGGAATATGCATCAGAGATTGCCAAAATTTCGCTCCTAAGGAGGAAAGGCGTCAATTTCTCTATATATTCTTTTATTCAATACAACAAGGTTTGTCTCATCATCACGAAAAAAACGCCTAATTCGTTAGAAACAAAATTTCATACTTTAATTTCAACTTACAAGCCCACATTCGTTTAGAACACCTAAACGTCTCTATAACACAGGCACGTCATTTGGAGAGAGATGGGGCCATTTCCTCCTTCCAGAGTTTGAGATACACAATTTTTAAAAAATAAATTTTATACAAATACACTAGCAAATAACGTGAATCTCTTACGTCAATGTCCAAAAATCAATCTTTCCTCCTCCCCCCCTGGCAAAATCTGAAACGACGCCACTGCAATAACTCTATCACAATCAAAAGTGCATCGTTTGACATAACGAAATATTAAGTTGAAACTTAAATTGATTCATTTCCGTACCTCACTCCGACATATTGAAGTATATTATAATTCTTGACTACAACACAAATATCAGATTTCGGACTGAATCTTCATAGGTAACTCGTATGTAAAATTTTGTATTACACTTTAATCTGAGGCCTACTTACTCAGAGATAATGTAAATGTTGGAACGAAACAAACATAAAAACAATGCGGTTGTAAAGAAATCGTGGCTAGAAGGAAGCAAAGCCTAAAAACACTTATAAGATTTCATTCTCCCTGTTTGTATTCCGCCCACATAAATACCCGACTTCTTTAAACGGGTATATTGACACCTTGTTGAAACCCTACAACCGGTAAGAAAAGGCTTTCTGTATAAACGGAGGTCATTCTCGCAATGGTTAACAAAGTGACTTCAAACAAAGTGTTGGATGGCGAACGGAAAGAAAACTATTGCTGCGTAGTTCATTATTATTATTATTATTATTATTATTATTATTATTATTATTATTATTATTATTATTATTATTATTATTATTATTATTATTATTATTATTATTATTAACCAGTTCTTCCTCAAAGTACGGTAATTGCTATAGTTCTCGATATCTTGAAAAAATGAAATCTTATGCATCCGTTTATAAATTAAGTTTTACGCCATACATTATGCCGGCTAGGCTAAAGGAGACGGCGATGATGAGAATGAATGACAGTGGAATGAAGAAAGTGGGAGGAAAGGAAGAAGACCGAGAAAACCACGCACACTGTGTTTGCACACCATAAAGCTCACTTGGCGTGAGCTGGGATCGAACCAAAGACCCCATGCACCAAAGGTAGCCTCTCTACCGCTGAGCCATCGCAACCCAACTCGATATTTTGAATGGTTTATGAAATAAACCTCAACATTCACAAATATTAGAAATAGTAATAATTTCAGGGGTGGCCCAGGGGAGATTTCTACTAGGGTCATATCACCGATCATGTGGATTAAGCAATATTTTTACAGTACTACTTTCCACCTTCTCCCTCCGGGCTAACCTGAAATCATCATTCATCAAAATAGACGTCTATAATTCAATTTTCGCTATGAAAGAATTGTGAAATTTTGATTTTTTTAAAATTTATTTTTTTTCAAGATTTTCTTAACGTCTATGATAATTCAAATATGAAACAAAGTATGCACTGTTTATATATAAAACATATCAATACATTAAACTGTTGAGCACAGTCAGGATTAAATAGACAGCGAGCTCACCTTTGGGGACTAGGGTTTGTTTCCCGTTGGGAGTACAAGTGATTGGATTTCATTTTAAGCATTTAACTCCATGTATCGTATAATCGAGGCAGTGAAAACGGACGATAAATTATATATATATATATATATATATATATATATATATATATATATATATATATATATATATATATATGAAATGAAATAAACTCCTTGAGTTTTACGTCCCATATATATATATATAAAGATTTTAGCAGCTACTCTCTGTAAGATGGAAGTTGCGCTTAAACAGAAAATAATATGCTATTCTAATTGTTAACATTTCCAAGCATGAACATTCTCGAAGAACTGAGATTGGTCTAGTCAAAAGGTTTTGAGTAAATTTACTACGAACGACTGTCAATTACTAAATCCCTGTAAAACGAAAACAAGTCGAATACGGAGTGCGTTTTCCATTAAAATAGAGCAAATCATAATAACGACCAGTACAGGCATTTGTATTAACCGTTTTTAGCTTAATTTTGTAATAGGAACACCAATTATCTTATTGCCTTGCCACGTCACAGAAACAACAGGGATCAAGTAACGATGGGCCCAACTACGTATGCTAGCGATAAATATTCCCGCAGCGCATCACGGAAGGACATATCTGAGTGTTCGCTGACTTCTCCCATGGACACTTGGACGCGCGTTATCATCACCGAAGTAGCTGTTATTTGCTTTTCCGTCACGCTAGAGGTGGCTTAAAACGAACAGACTTTAATAACAAGAATCAAACATCGTTTATTTACATAGCCTATATCTACCAGACATTTTGTTTTGCGTTTGATTGTAATATGAGGCGAGCCACTCTGATCAGTGGTGGATCTAGCCCGGGGCGGTGGGGCAGGGGAGTAAACCCAGTTTTTGAAAAAAAATGAAGTCTTTGAGTTTTACGTCCCACGGTTATGCCGGTTAGGCTAAAGGAGACGGTGATGGCGAGTAATGAATGAAACGGTTCATTGAAGTATTTTATTCTTTATAAAGAATCCAACATGTGATATGTATACCTTCATATGTCATCTAAGCTGAATAACAAAACGTTCCTGTTCCTCCTTTTGTCATACGAAGCGAGAGAAAATTCGAGAAGCACCGAAAAGCAAACTGGGCTGGCGTGTTGAGATCTCGCTCAGTGGACGTCCGACATTAATCTCCGGCTTTACGGGTCTGTCCTCACGTCGTTCGTTGAGAAGGCCTTCCAGCACACTCAGCTGTCTGTTCATGGATAAAACCCGGTAAATTATGACAAAGCATGCACTGGTTCTTAAACAACTAGTGACGACAGTAATATATTGTTAGAATCAGCACCGCAAATGAATAATCACTTAACTAAGTTAACTTCCGTATTTTACTCGATTTTGACATTACTATTACATACCTTACTTTCGATAGAGGTAATTACTATATTATTAATTAATTAATTAATTAATTAATTAATTAATAATAGTATCAGTATGGGTATCAACGAATGTACTTGTTTCATACCGATTTAGCTGAGTTTTATTCGAGTCTTCATAGGCTTATAACAGATATTTCTCACGAAACATCGAATTAATATTTAAAGAAAAATAGTAACTATGGTAATCTACCGGATGCAATGAGATTGTTGAAGTGAGGCAATGCAGTGTATAACTAGTGGGGCTAGTTGGACTAGCCTGACTAGTAACTATTGGAGAAAATTATACCGCAATGATATATCCAGACAAATTATTTGAAGAATTTACACCATTAGTTTCTAAATTCCACCCACCCCCCAATTTTTTCAAAGATAAGGTGTAGCATGTAGGTAATGAATATGGTTTTCCTCCCTAGAGCTCTAGATTTATCACAAATCGAGAAGACTGGATACAGTGTTGGTAATGTGTTTTTTCATTCAGTGTCGTGAGGATAATTGGGGAGCTAGTTGAATGGAAAGATATAACGGACTCCAGTCAAGAACGTGAAATAAAATCCTAAGCACAGAAATGAGAAAAAAATATTTTAGAGAAATAAAACATATTTTGTGGTGCTTTGAATAGATAGTTAAGAAAAATATTCATATGTTTTGTTCTGGAGCTTTATATTCTATGCAGAGGTGCCCCCAAAGTAATTGTGCACGATCCCCCGAATTTTAGCTTTCTCCAAATTTACCATTCCTTCATTTTACATTTCTCCTCCAAATTTACCATTCTTCGCCAATTTTACTTTTCTCCTCCAAATTTACTATTCTCCTTCAATTTTACCTTTCTCCAAATTTATCTTTCTCCTCCAAATTTACCATTCTCCACAATTTTACCTTTCCTTACCAAATTTACCATTCTTCTCCAAATTTACCTTCTTTTCCCCAAATTTACCCTTCTTCTCTAATTGTACCTTTCTCCTCTAAATTTACCATTCTCCTCAATTTTACATTTCTGCTCCAAATTTACCATTCTCCCCCAATTTTCCTTTTCTACTCGAAATTTACCATTCTCCTTCAATTTTACCTTTCTCCAAATTTACCATTCTTCCCCAATTTTACTTTTCTCCTTTAAATTTACAATTCTTTCACAATTTTACCTTTCTTCTCCAAATCTACTATTCTCTCTAATTTTACCTTTTTCCAAATTTACCATTCTTTCCCAATTTTACCTTTCATCTCTCTCCTCCCAAGTTTACCTCCCCCCCGCCATTTTTCAGGTTAATGTACCGTTCTTAATTAAAAATTATGCCCTCCAAAATAAGCTCTTTGGCATCCGTAACTCTATGGATCAGAAACGTAGACATTACGAAAAATATTGAAGGCTTGCGAAATGTGGAAGTGGAGAAGAATATAGATAATTAGCTAGGTTGAACGGGAAGGGAAGAAAAGAGCGATTTTTAGATGCAATTAAAAAGAGGAAAAAAGTTTTAAAATTTTCAGTTTACCTAGAATATCAACATGAATAATCCATCATTAGGGGGGGGGGTGCGGCTTGATTCATCCAGAAAAGTAGACAAATAAGTACAAGTAGCATTACTCAAACTACTAAGTCTAACTAAAACGCATATTAAAAAAAAATTAAAAAAAGAAACATTTATTTTACCTTCAACTGAGAGTTATCTGTAGACTGAGCAAACTTGTATTTCTTATACCTGCCAGCAACAATAATTTAATGACAGACTATGTAAACTTATGTATGAAATGAAATTGGATTTATATTATTGTAGCATCAGATTTTCAGAACTGGCATCTAGCGGTCAGAAGACAATTTTCGAGACATGATTTTTAGAATCACTCAAGTGGGTCTTATAAAACAGTAATGTTACTAAGTACGAACTTTACTTCACACGAGCAGTCTCGAACGAAACTGAAATATTGGCTTCTGTCTTCTGCAATAGATAGCTAGAGCGATTTATCTCGGCCGAGTTTGTTAATATAGCCATATCCGTTAAAATATCCAAGGGTAACGGTGACCTACGTCAGTCCGTTACTTCACATGATAGCTCTAGAAAGAACGGTGTCTTACGTGCACCCCCTTATTCCGCATGATAACTCTTAAATGAACTCTAACTTACGTTCATTCGTTACTCCACATGATTGATAACTCTTGAACGAACGGTGACTTACGTCCATCCGTTACTCCACATGATTGATAACTCTTGATCGAACGGTGACTTATGTTCATCCGTTATTCCACATGATAACTTTTGAACGAAGATGAATTTCTGAATTCTGTTTTTATTTTTCAATAGACAGCTAGAGCGATTTATTTCGGCCGAGTTCGTTAACGGAGTCAAAATCGTTCAAATCTTTCATGAGTAACGGTAAATAACGTCCGTCCCTTACTCCATACCGTAACTCTCGGACGTAAGCAATTTTTTTTTCAATTCTGTTTATTGTAATGGATAACTAGAGCGAATTCCTACGTTAGTTAACATATTCTTAGATAATTTGTCTTTTACCGTGGCTTTCCATATTCTATTTTCTATTATTTAAACAAATGTGTATAATCATAGAGTGCTCGAAGTTATATATCGCACAGTTAGATAGCAGTAAACATCCTGCAGCGGTTGATATCTACTGGACGAAATTGAAACTTCTAGACGGGATCCTCTTTACTGCCTTTAACAGAGGAATAATAATAATAATAATAATAATAATAATAATAATAATAATAATAATAATAATAATAATAATAATAATAATAATAATAATAATAATAATAATAATTCACCTAATTAAAGGTAAAGGACTCTCCATTTAGGAAACGCCATAGGGAGCACAAGAGGTCGTTAGAATTTACCAACCAGGTCTCACCAGCTTATAGAGGTGAAACCGTGAACTGCATTAGAATATGGATGGAACGAGAAAATAAACCCCAATCCCCCACCGGAGATCGAATACGGGTCGCCTTACCGCCTATGTTGGCGCAGCTCTAAATCAGTTTAACTATAATGAAAAATAATTTTGAAAAACAAAATTGAAATTAAGGGATTTTATTCCATAGACTTATAAAGCTTGGATAATAGATTGAGGGTGAGATTGCAATTCCAGTTGGTAGTTGAACCTGGCCAAGTTTATGCGTAAAAAAAAGTCAACAAGGTATCTCCATTTCACTACAAGACAGCTACATGGTCTGTGTTAAGATGAAGAAAGTGTGAAATCAAGCATAAGTATCGGCCAAACTGGAGGAAACAAAAGGTCGAAGCAAAAAAAAAAAAAAAAAAAAAAGTATCCCCGTTGAGGCTCAGGGCGAGAGTGCTGCATCGTGCTTCAACACAATAGCTCATATTAATTCTCAAAATCTAAGAAAATACATAGGCTACCACACAAGCTGCTGTCATTACACCAATCTCAAATTTTCTTCAATACTTCAATAAGTCACATTGTGGCAGCGATACTCTTGCATAAGTAACGATACGGTGCAATACTACTGTGACGACTCTTACGCGTACAAGCTTTTTCCAAAGCTTTCTGTTGAGTAAGACAAACTACTTATAGCTATTTGATTACTTGGGAACAGGAAATAAGACTCCTAAAAAGGGGGAGAGGAAAAAAGCCGGATATCTCAAAAACTCAGTAATCAAAAACACGATTATCGCTTCTCTCTACGGCTTGGGAAATCCGGATTCGGTTCCCGGTGGGAGCTCATATAATTCGGATCTGATGTTAAGCCGGGATCTAGTCTCATATAGCCTCGGTGCCGAAAACTGGCATTAAAATATAAACAAACCAGAAGTCAACATCGAGTATTTAAATTTTTATTAGATATGGTCAGTTCAATTTCTAATCTTGTAATTTAAAAAAAAAAACAATGGAATTAGAATTAAGAATGGTCATTAAACAAAACTAAATTTCTGACTGGAACCCTCGAAATGATTTAACCAACCAAGCGGCTATTTTTTAAGCTGTGGGCCATGTGGTTAGAACACTTCGACTCTCACTCACTGTTTTTGCTGGACTTCTGACCCAAGTCCACAACCTCTTTCGTCCAATTATCTGTCCAGTTGTTCTCATGACGCCGGATTAACACCGTAACGGCAATATCATCAGAAGAATCTCAACAGTCACCTGTCCGAGGACTGACAAAGATGTAGCGCGCTGGTTTCACTGGAGCTGGTAGGTAGACTAGTGCGACTTGTGCGTTGGCGGACACCGGGCACTAGATGGGAAAATGCACGTATACCGTACGCCAAACATGTCGAGAGCAACTCCGGCAATTTTTTTGTCGTAGTAACTGCGGTACTATCAGTAAAAGGAGAGTAACCCAGCTCGTAAATAATACGAATTTCAAATTGTTTTCTTGATAATATTATCCTATAAACCTTCCGAGACTGTGTGGTGAGAATCTACTTCCATAGTGCAGGTTCGGATCTTAGTTCTACTATATGAAACTCAATTGGAAGAAACACCGCCTGCCTTGAGGACATTCAGATTTATTATTATTATTATTATTATTATTATTGTAAAGTAAGCGCGTATTATTATCTTTTTTAGGCGTTAAAATGCATACTTTTAAATCAAGACTATGTATTATTTTAGCACTTATAAGGGTGAAATGATAAGAATTCTGGAACAGACCGATTCTATCATTTAAGCAAGAGACGATGAAAAATTATCCATATAACAATGGAAAGAATTATGAAAGAATAATATAGTACATAACTGCCATACCCTGAGCGAAATTCGAACTTGTCATATAGACTGGTCTCTAAATCACCTGACTAACAACTTACACTGCTTAATGATGCCGGCCGGCTGGAACATGTCACTTCGTAGAATGTTTGAATCAATATGGTATAACATGATCTCACTATAATACTTATTAAAACATTTCGACCTATTACATTCATAGTGAAACTTCTTTTTTTCTCCTCTTTTTCAATACGTAAGGAATAAATAGGAGTCTACAAGAACATTGCGCTAATTAGTGAAGTAGTCGAAGGAAATGATATAAAACAATTTCTAATTTAAAATGAATTTGACATGATAATGTTTATATCTCATACAACGCAAGAGTTGCGGTAATGTAGTTGGTAGAGCGTCTATTTCTGCCACTTGAGCGGCCCAGGTTCGATCTCCGGTGCAGGCGTAATTTTTTTCCTCGTTCTACTCTCATTTTAATGTGACTTAGACGATCACCCAGTGTCTTTTTACATTGAGTACGTGGAAAAAAGAAGTAAAAGGGCCGGAGCGTGTTGCCAAGAAAATATGAAACCTTCACTTCTACATACATCTCGGAAACCCGGATTCGATTCCTGGTGGGAATTCATATGGTTTAGATCAAATATTAAGCTGTAAGCCCACGTCTCATTTAGCCGTGCTACTGAAAGGGACGCTAAACTCAAACCAAATATTAAAAAAATTGGGTCGCAGTGGCTCAGTGGTACAGCGTTCACCTCCGGTGCTTGGGATCCGTGCTTTGATCCTAGCTCGCGCCGTGTGGACTTCGTGGTGGACTAACACCGTGCTCGTGGGTTTTCTGGGAGTTCTCCCGTTTCCTCCCACTTTCTTCATTCCACAATATCATTCATTTCTCATAATCACCGTCTCCTTTAGCCTAACCGGCATAATCGTGGGACGTAAAACTCAAAGACTTCATTTCATTTTTTCCCCAAATATAAAACAAATCCACACACAGCTCTTGGACATTCACTGCCAGTGCCGCAAGAAGCTAGGGGTTAGTCTTCACTTATGCATCTCAGCCGTCCGCTGCAGAATTATCCTGACAGGTCAGTTGCCGGCAGTAAGAAAATGCTGTGATGTAATATAATACCTATGTGGATCGCCTTGTACTGTACAGGTTTACGAAACCAGAAAAATAGAGAAAAAAATAATTAGATTCTTTTTTTTTTCTTGTTCAACTCTGCGAAACCTAGTTAAATAAGATAGACTTCCATATACGCCTAGGCAAACGAATCTGTTACAATTGGTCGGCAAAACGGCAAAGCACCAAGTTTTCGCCGCATTGCTCGCAAATGAAGGTACTAAATAAAACAAGACGTGTAGCTCAGCAAAAGGCACTTACATACACATGCGTTAGATACTTCTTTTCCCTGGTAAATGAACAGCCGCTGAGAAAAAAAAAAAAAAAAAAAAAAAAAGAAGGAAAATGAACACTGAAGACTGACACACGACACAAATTTCCTCTAGGCTAGCAAGAAAATTAAAAAAAAAAAAAAAAAACGCACATATGTAGAAGGTTCCCTGTTTGTATTGCACTTACAAGTTAAGATTTCACACATGTGGTTTCGCCGTACCGTGCCGAAGGCAGTTACTTGTTCATTATTTTAAGTTTTGTTTATAATTAAAACAACAAAACGAGGTTCAACGTAAGGTGACAGCATTGTCTATCAACATCAGAAGAACGTCCGCATTGTATGCAAATCACGGACAATATAATTAAAGTTTTTTTTGGTACCTTTGAAAGACCATATGTATAACAATTCAGCAGACAATATGACAAAAACAAAAAAACAAAAAAAATCACAAATCATATAGGGCAAAAAGAAAACAAAAATGTTAACACGTAAACAAAACAAGCTTTTTTGTTAAAAAAAAAAAAAAAAAGGTAGTTAATTTAATTACTAAAATGTGAAAAAGAACTTACTTGGTTTGTCGACCTCCGTAAGCTCGTCACCACTAGCCGCATATGTAATGAGCGCCATCCAGAAGATTATAGAGTACAATATTCGAACGTCGAATGACATATTGGTTTAAGGTTTTCCCACAAAACACACTAGAACTTCCACTATTTTCGTGATTCAATTTCTCTTCTGGTCTCCAAACGAACAACAAATATTGTAAAAAAAAAAACACCAAAGGAAAAAAGATCACTTTCTTTTAATACTGAGAATGTGTGTATATAATTCTTTTAAAAATGTTACTTTTTTTTTTTCAAAATGCCACTAATTGTAAAACACTGTCATAGAAAGTCGAACTTTTTTAAAAATTTGTTTAGCCAGTAACAACACGTATTTTTTTTTAATTAATGTAAAAAATAAAAATTAGTTTTGGCGAACAATATTATTTTGTTTAATTAATCACACTGCCTTTTTGTTTTAATTTTTACTGTTTTGTTTTAATTTCCGAAAACAAGTAATTCTTGTTGTATTTCTTTTCTTTTGCACACAGACATAAATGCACATATGATGATTAAAAAAAAAACGATATTAGTTTTGTCCTTTTAAATTTCTGTATGGGATTGGGCGATTCTCCTTGATAGGGGAGATAGGACTACATATGACATACACACACAGACGAATAGATGTATTAAAAACAGATATATAAGAAAGTATTATATTAACCGTCTTAAATTCACTTTTTAGTCACACGCAATTTTCTAAAAAAAAAATCACTTCTTTAACACATTAGTAATACCATTTTTTAAAAAAGTTTTTTTTTATGTCTTTTAAGTGTTAGTAGAACAATTATGTTCGTTCCTAACAAGAGTTTGTGCCTCAAACTTCTCTTAGAATTTTATTTTTCCTGAAGTTTGTGAGGGAACGCAATAAATGTGTTATTTTCTTTTGATGAGATCAATAGATGTACAGTTCTTTTTGTTCGTTTGTTTGTTTGTTTCGTAGATAAATAGCACTCCTATGGATGGTTCGTTCTTTATTTGTTTTTTTTAATGTACCGCACACTCCAAAATACTGACAGACAAAAATTGGTTAATAACGATTACAAACACGCACGCACACGCAATTCACACTAAATCATAGCACGCAGAGAAATGTACTTATTTACGTTCTTATCACATTTGTAAACTTACGCACTTGAAACGGCGTCGATGTGTATAGCGTTAGTTAATTACACACGCAAAACATTCATTCTGATGTCTTTGTTGCTTTTTTTTATTTATTTTGTTCAGAAAAATGTATTTTCTATTTCTTTCAGTATTATAGGGTAGGAGAGATAATAATTTTACTGGGAGCCAAAAAATATCAGACAAGTTTACATTAAAAAAAAAAGAAAATCACAACGTACCGGAACCACAACAAATTAAATATATTCCTGTCTTTTATTCAGGGTTGTGTGTTCGGTAACCGAACATATGCTAGAAGAATTAAATTACCACCTTGCCGCTGTACTTTTTTAAGGTAGTCTTTTTTAACAGCAGAAATATCGGCCAAAAATATTTCGCACACTATTGCTTGTCGGTATCAAGTTCTCCCGCGAGGATAGAGAAACCGGGTTTTTCTGAAAAGCATTGCTAAAAAGGACAGTTACAATAGCACCACCAGCAAAATATCCAATCTTAGTAATAATAATAATACCAATAATAATAATAGTAACAGCAACACGGGTCAAAAAATCACTAAAATTATTATTGTTGTTAATTTGGCTGTTGTTGTTCTTGTTAGTATCTTGGGAGTAAAATTTCATTGCCGACAAAAACAAATTGAAACACGCTTTTTTTCTGATTATTATTATATGTACGCACATAAAAAAAAAAATCACTTGGTTTTTCACTTCAGTGGTTTTAAGACGAAATCGAAACGAATTACATGTTCGATTCCTTGCTTGGATACATCACAAATGTTGCTATTATAATTAATGCTACATAAGGACGAAAGTTGTTTTCGCAATAATAATGGAAAATGCGAACGGGACATGTCGCTTAAAGTATACGCGTAAAATGGATTTTTATTTTTTAAAAAATCACTTAATTTCTTTGATTAAACATTTAAAAGAAACTAATGAGCACACATACACTGAATTGGTTTTGGGAACAAAATGGATATAACTCATCAGTGAGGAGCTAGCAAAGTGATTTTGCCTTTTTTTTTAACTGTTAATTTCCTGTCTTAAGCACAAATTGTTTTTAGTTGATCAATTGTTTTACAGATCTTGTTCAGACTAAAGCTTCACACGCATAAACAAACCGTCTTGTTTTCGAATTATTATGTTTTTTTAAAAAAAAAATCTTTCCTTTTTTTTATCAATGGGACGATTACAAATCTACTTACGTATATAAATCACTTTATGGTAAGTATGTTTCAAATTCGATTCTTTTTTTTTTTTTTTCAGTTAAGCACAGACTCCTAGATAGTAGACTGTTACATGTTCACCATCTTTTTTTCCACAAGTATACAAATCACTTTAAAAAGCACTTGTTTCCTTTTATTTAATTTAAACGAACACAATCTTCCAACAGGCCAGCAAATTCGTAACAATTTGCCGGCAACTTTAGGCCTTCTACTGCAGATTCGCACCTGGTAGTGATGTTGTCATAAGGGTACACCGAATAATCCACGGCTTTGAAAACGTGTTGCAAAGTGTTATTAATACGGATATAATTGCCCGGTTCACTAATAAAACGACACGATACGTTATCCACGAACAACATTCTCGGGTCTCGAACACGGCAAGATCTTTTCTTTTATTATTATTTTTTCCTCTTTTTTTCTTTTTCAAAAAAATAAAAGTTTCGCACTGGTCAGCGCAGCGGTCCTAAATCTGTACTTGTTCGTTTTCGTGTCGACTAACTTCTTACTTCACGCCAGTGCCGCTGCTGTTAGCAGACGAAAAACTTCTCCGTCACTCACGACCTCTCGCTCTTAGAAGAGCCGCTGTTTGTGTTTCCTGCCGCTGCCGATCGGACGGCGCTGGTGTCGATTTTGTTCGCGCGACGCGACCCGAACACTTCTGCTGCGCGATGCCTACTGATAGTTCAGTTGCGGAGCGTGCTCAGTTAAATAAAGGCAAAACCTGCAGCACCAATCAATTGGGGTCTTGGGTTCTCGCTCGAAACACGCTCCTATATGGCGATATTGCTCATACTTTTTTCTTTCCTCTTATTGCTTCTATCCATATATATATATATATTACTTTTTACATATATATATAAATGTCAAGCAGTGATATAAACTTTCAAATCTATATGGAGGCACTTCGCTTTACACAACGTGACAAATTACCGCTGAAGTTCTCGTTATCTTTGAAACATCGAAAGTAAAGTGTTTTTTGCCATTACCCTTCACCCAAAAGATGCAACGATTAGTTTTTTTTTTTTTTTTTTTTTTCGCGCGGAGCATAACACGTAAAATGATAACGATATATGCATTTAATTGTCAATTCATTTCTGGATGAATGAATGAAAAAAAGGTCTCTCTAGCTATTTTCTACAAACCATTTATGTTGGGCAGTTTCCTTTCCATATTATTCCGTAGTAATTCTAGATTTCGTTGCTTCATGTTGCATGAGGACGTTTCCTAGTTACAGTCTTGTCTCGTAATATTAAGCCAAGGATATCTTTTCTCTGCCGACCATCATTATTTTCTTGCCACAACATGTCCAGCTCATTATTTCCTCCTTTTTAAAATAAAAACATTCGTCAGTTCTGTCAGTCTCCTATCTATGTGATATTTTTCTAATTTAGGCCAACTAGGCAGCCGCCTATGGCCGGTAAGTGATTTTTTCGTTTTCCATTTTTCTTGCTTTGTGGAGTTTATAGCATTAATAGCGTGAACAATTACTACATTGCACTATGCAAAAGCATTGAAGCAAGGTACCATATTGCAAGCTTCATCGTGTAATTATGCTCTTTATTTTAAGGGAGACGATGAGTAAGGTAAGTGAATGATAAGGAAGAATCAGTGGAACGCGAAAGTGGGAGGAAACGAGAGTGTCCCGAAAAAACCCTACGAACATGATATTGTCCACCACAAACTCACCTGACCGGAGATCGCACCAGGGACCCCACATACCAGAAGTAATCGCTTTACCACTGAGAGTACATGATTGGAATCAAAATGACATTAACCTATGTTCAGGTCAGCAGGGTAATGAAGGATTTTTTTTTTGTTTAAGTAGAGGCTTTTTACCTAAACGAAAAAGAAAAGCTATTCGGTAATCCTTATTGCACCCGTTCCCGGAATGACGAGGTGAAAATCTGAGGGGAACAGAGGGCCTCGAAATATTTCTCGCCTAAGATGCCAAAATACCTAGAGCTGGACCTGCATACACTTCTAAATGCTTCGCTGTGTAATTTTAGTGATTGAATATATATTTGAATCAATACCGAGATTATATGAGACAGACATACAGTACAATATATGTGGAATCCGGACCACCGTAATGCTTTTAATGTTCTTGCACCAGCTCCCTTAATGGAAAGAGTGACACTGTCAGCAAAGCCGCATTTAGATTTAATGAAGTCATACGCTATTGAAGGTAATGAGGCCCTTTATATGTTCAGTTGTTCCTTATTAATGACAAATTGCCTGCACTGTAGTACGCATCTGAATTCTACATGCTGCCATGTAACCAGCCAATGAAGAACATAGGCACCCTACATACAGAAATGAGCAAACTAGTGATATTTTACGGAGTAGGAGGAGCCCCATTACTTACATAGAGTCTATATAGAGCAGTAGAATACTGGTTTTTGTTGCAAAAATAACATAATTATGCAAGCATTACATTTTGCTATCAATTTTCCCTTTGCATAACATTTCTATAATACAGGATGGCCCAAAAGTAGGTATACACCCTTGGATTGATCAAAGTATAACATTCTAGTTTATGGGTTTATTTGTTTCGGCTCTTCTGATCTTAAGATGTAAGTAAAAATACATTAAGAACAAATAATAAAGAAACCATGTCTACCTGATGGATAACAATAAGAAATAATATAAAATGCAATGAGCTAATCAGTACTGTATTATATACCTACTTTTGAGCCACCCTGTATTGTGTAGCAAGCTGTGATGCGTGGTCACCTAATCAATTAAATGATAATATGTAACTTGGGTATTGATTTCCTACTTTAGTAGCTTGTTGTAAGGTCATTTCTAATGACACATGAATGAGCGGTATAGCTAAATCATCGTCAGGTCTCGGATTTTTTTTTTTTTTTTTTAAATTTCTAGAGAAGCATCAACTTTCGTTAACATGGAAAATTCCAATAACATCCTGTTAACCTGATTAGGACCAGAGTTGCTAATGGCATTACCATTGGTCCTTATTTCTATGAATGTTGTCTCATTTGCTGAGTACAGAACCCACCCTCTTCTTGAAACGTAATGCTTCACCAATTTGTAGGGGGACAAGCTGGGTCAGTGGTAAAGTGCATACCTCTGGTGCGTGGGGTCCTTGGTTTGATCCCAGGCCAAATAAGTTTGTGGTGACAACATTGTGTGGGTTTTCTCAGACCTTTTCTTCCCACTTTGTCATTCCACCCAATTTTTCCATCATCATTCACTTGCCTTAATCATTTTCTCCCTTAGCCTAAGGGGCATAACGTTAAACTGAAATATTTTACTTTTACAACAATTTGCTTATTTGTTTGTTAAAATTTAGAGTCTCTTTTCAGCACTGAGGCTATGTGAGACAGTTTAAGGTGAAATCAAAACCATCATACTGCATTCAATGCTCTTACCTAGAATCGAACTTGGGTCCGGTGCATCAAAGGTGAGTGCGCTATCTACTAGATTAGCAAGGAGAGGTAGTGTATAAACAGGGTAGAGCCCCTATGCATGACCAAACTCCTTTTCTAAAGTGATTGAGCAATCAATCTCCAGTGTGGATTGGATACAATAAGAGCCTGGGCTTAACAACATGAAACGAATGTCTGTGCGGTCTCTTCCGTACAAGAAAAAAAATCTATGGAATTCGTTTCAAATCCACTGACGACTTGAAAGCGGGACTTAGATGTGTGCCTAAGAATAATTATTCCAGAGATGCTGAAGCAAGCGATCAGACGCACATAGCTGCGAATACAGTTGTGTAAAAAAAAAAAAAAAAAAAAAAAAAAAAAAGTCTACTTTTCGAGAAGTTTGATAATTAGGAGCTGCAATAACATTAATGTTAATCTGATTTAATTTAATTTTTAGCTAAGCGTCTCTTTCAGCAGCAAGGCTATTTGAGATATGGACCTAGAGTTTAACGTGGGATCCAGACCATATGACCTACTGCCACGAATCGAACCTGCGTCTCCCGATATTAATATTGTAAGAACTCATGCGCCTTTCTTTCTTTAATGTATTAGTTTCAATTTTAATAAAATTTCTGCATTCACTGTCGTATCCACAGTCTTCACAACAGCAATACTTTAAAACACACAGATGTTATGCAAGGTGTTAATGAACTATACTGACAAACTGAAAGAGGTGATTTCTCACATCAAAATAAAAGAAAATGTTCATATGGACTTCTGTGGAAAAGTACATAGTTTCAGAGCTAAGTCTGTCCAAAAGGGTGCAAAGAATAAATTGCAAGACGTGTTATTTTGAATATAGGGGAATCCATATGGTGTAAAGAAGTTGCATACATACGCCATCGAAAAATCTATATTTCAGCGATGTGCAGTGGATGTGTAAGGCGGTCCTAGACATGCTTCTAGCAGGATTCCTAGATACGCTCGGATTTAAAGGTTGGACAAAATAGACTAAAAGTAAGCCTTAACAGCACTTAACACAGAATGAGTCGTTCTCTGCCAACTCCACGGTCACTCGTGCTCGAAAAAACGCGTGCAGAGATGTCTTTTTCACGCCTTTAGATGCCCTAGCTCTAAAACTATGCACTTTTTCCCACATACCCTCATAAAATTTCTTTTTTCGTTTGATGTGAGAAATCACTTCTTAAAGTTTGATGGCAAAGTTCGTTAATATCCTGTAATTTCTTTAGCATACTCATCTTTGGCGCGGGAGATCCGGGTTTGGTTTAGGGATAGCTGGAACCTGTTACTGATGGAACCGGTTTTCGGTTCTGAACGGATCCGGTTCTGAAAGATCCGGTTCCGCAACCGGGTCTTCAGATCAAGATCTGGAACCGGTTCTCAAGATCCGGAACCGGAACCGGGTTTTCAGATCCACTGGAACCGTTTCCTAAGATTTGGTTCTGGAACCGGGTTTTCGGATCCAGGTCTGGAACTGGTTCCTAAGATTCGGTGGAACTTTGTGGCCATCGCTAGTTTGGTTCACAGCCTAGGCCCCCCAGTTTTTTGAGTAAAAATAATTTAAGCTAATATTTATAAATTTTTGAAAGTTTTAATAAACTCGTGATATGCTTATCATAATCTACGTTCTAGATGCGCCTCTGTTAACAATGTCTAAATATATCATCGCAAAACTTTAAGAACATTAAAATGTATACCATTTGTTGATATGAAGACATCCACATTCACGAATAGACACTTTCTCACAAAAACACTGACATTGGGCAACTGTTGAGTCTATTAAATTCACCCAATAGAACAATTCTACAAAGGGAGTCGAAGCGCTACTCTTGAAATAACCTATAAATCAGGGATGCAAATAACCACTGGCCCACTCACCCGGGGCGAGTGGTTCATCGGTGCAGGCGAGTATTTAATATCATACCCAAGGTAAGTAAGTGATTTCTATTGTGGGATATGGGCTAGTAACTTTTTTCTTGGGCAAGTAAAATTTTGTTGCTTATTTCCATCCCTGCTATAAAAACTCTAGATCAGACTCAATGGGAGTGATTGGACCATTATCGGACGTTCAAACACTCTAGTCGTTCAGACCAGACATGGAGTGGTCAATGAAAACTTGACACACCACCCCTGACCCACTCCTACCCACCAAAACCCATAGTCATCAACTCTGACCCATGATCCACGCCCTCCTTTCCACTGGCTAAAGAGCTTGTAATAAAACAAAGCTCTGAAGTTTTCACTAATCAGAGTTTGAATTTCTACGGCCAATCTCTCAAGCACCACTCTGTCACAATACCGATATAAAATAGTAAAGTGTTAGTCATGGGTCATATTACGATTAATTTCAATTTAATTATCATATATAATTATTTCCTTGTTGAATTACAGAAATAGGATGAAACTCAGTGGAAAACTTCGCAATTTTGGAAGTATTACAGAAACTGAAATAGGATGAGATAGAACAGAAACTTTGCAATTACAGAAATACGACGAAATTTTAATAGTCTCAATTCAAGGTAAAAGAGACCAACGTAAAGGAAAAAGTGTAAAATTTTCCATATAATTACGCATACCGTACAAACTTAGAATTTTCATGTAATTAAGCTTGCAGTACAAATTTTATGTCTATTTATTGCTTTGTGCTCTGAACGTTCCACATAATAAACACAAATAGAAACAAGTGGATATAAAATGCGAAGCACTCTAGTAAAATTTTATTTCTCCGTTAATAATTGTTTCTCAATTTGTTTTTCAATTAATATTGATCGTTTTCTATTATTTTTACAAATCAACTCACTACCAATTTCCCATATATAAAAAGTGCCTCTCATAAAAGAGATTTTTTTAAAAAAATGCTAGAACCTATTCTCTTTACTTTTAATTACCAGTTAATACACTTAATTTTAGCTCCCTAAGTTGAACGGCTTGTGAGATACTTAATTCTTCACAAAAATTTGGACCCCCACTCCTCGCTAGGGATGCGTTCAAGTCGAATCGAGACAGGATTTTCCTGACAAAATTCGAGTCGAGACACAGCTCTTCCAATAGAAAAATATATACTTTTCGAGTCGAGACATCACTTTTACAGCACATTTTCGAGACGAGACAGTCTCAAATCTTGTCTCGTGTGCATCCCTACTCCTCGCCCCCCCCCCCCCCCGCTCATTATATGTATTAGAATGAAAGCGATATTTTAATATCCTATTTTGCATTAAGGCAGAACTATATACCAAATATCATTTCATTTGACTTTGCAATTTGGCTGAGATGATCACGCACACATAGTTATATTCAATTTTAATTGAGGCGCCTAGTATCAAAATCTACCATGTCCATTTCGCTTAGTTTCGAGTAATCTCACAAAACCTGCAGTGAATCTCCATATACACGCGTACAAAGTCCCATATTTAAACTAGTATTTTAGTATGAAATATTAAGCTTTTAAACAAAATTATGTTTCCATGGAATTCCTTTAAATCAAACATATAACAAACGATATATAACTCAATTTCGGCAAAAAAAAAAAAAAAAAAAAAAAAAAGGATTTGGGGGGCTTTTGATACTAGGCGCCTCAAAATCATATATACCTAAGATTCAAAAATATTTTCTCCCTAGTAGTTAGCTTCTCTAAAAGCTCACAGGCTGTGTCTCGAAAGCTAAGTAGTAATTCCTATTGCTATTATTGCAAGTACAAATATTAACATCTAAAACTGCGAAGTTCTTTTTTTGTTTAGAGATATTCATCTCAGGTAAATAAATGGAAACAAACAAACAAGGAAGGAAAATGGTGGTCTTGAAAGTTAAAAAGTAGAAAAAAATCACCAGTGTTCAAAAAATACTGTCTACAATGCAGTAAGTAGAGTAGGTCAGTGAGTTGTAGTATGTCAGTGGGTCATGTAGTGTTGACCCACAACTCATTGACCCACTCAAACATCCTTGACCTATTTGACACGTTGACCCACCGGGTCACTGACCCACTCCATATCTGGTTCAGAGTTAGATAACTAGGAGGAAAATGCATTCAATGATCGCCCATTCAAGAATTCAAGACCCAGCTGCGAGGAAAGACAGGATAGCACCATGGATGAACTAGAAGAAAAGTCACTATCACATTTCGTAGAAGTATTCACCTTATGCTTCCTGAAATGGATCTTGGAAATGTATCATTGAGCTGATAGACCAAATCCACACATTTTTGACCCGGAAGGAAAAGCACTCACATACGTTCACATAATCCCTTTACTCCACCAAGGTAATGTACAAGTTGGCCCCAAAGTAGGTATACACCCCTGCATTGACCAAGTATAACATTATAGCTTATAGGTTCATTTGTTTCGGTTGTCATCTAAATAAAAATACATTAAGAACAAATAATAAAGAAACTAAGTTTACCTGATGGATAACAATAAGAAATGATATAAAAAGCAGTGAGTTGATCAGTACTCACTTTTGGGCCACCCTGTACAGTACAGTCATGAACATAAATAAGTAGAGGTTGAAGCCATAAGAAATACTTTTACCTCTATTTATTTACGTTCATGACTGTACAATTTAAAATACGTATATTAGTTTCTCTTCCTTGCTCGGCTCCATAACAGCGTTTCTCACAATTTTTGTTGAGTTCCATCGTGACTAAGCGGTTAGAGTACGCGTCTTTGGCGTTTGAAGCCTGGTTTCGATTCCAGGCGAAAGATTCGGCGTTTGGTTCGGATTCCGCGTTAAGCAATAGGTCCAAGTCTCATAAAGCCTTGCTGCTGACAGGACAGTAAACTAAAAAATGAAATTAAAAAAATAAAGAAAATTATTGCCACAACACATCATTTTTCAAAGACATAACTTCAAAATATACTCAAGAACCATTACCGCCAAGCAGAGTAATTTCGTCCCAATTTTAATATATTCCAGTGTGGTATGAATTGACAACAAAATATTATATATATATATATATAAAAGAGCGTAAGAGGATAGCTTTATCAATTTAATGATAGAGATTTACCTGGCAACCATGGAAACGTTCTTGGTAACAAATCATCTTCTTCTACTGGCTGAATGAAGTAAAAGAAATTCTATATTTTGTTTTCCTCTCTGGTGCATTGAATGAATTTTTCCAATAGCACTTCACTATGCAATATACAACTGTACCCTGATAACCTACGGAATCTACCTCGCAGTTCTTGAGTGAAATACGATCAGCAAACTTTTTTTTTTTTTTTTAAATCCATCATTCTTTGAAATATTAAATGACTTGTGTAAGTTCTCATCATCACGTTACGTAGAACACTGATGTTTCCTCTTTTATTTTTTTTCCAATTCTCTCCCCTTTCTCTTTCTTCTCCAAACGGAAAGAGAAGAAAATTAAAAATTAGCATTCTGTTAACTTGTTTTTCCATGGTTTTTTGCCCTTTAAATTCTCTGGCGAATAATTTCATGGTAGATTTTCTATTTTTCATCCGATGAATATTTTGATAAGCATTTACGTTTTCCTTATTTTCTTTATTTCTCATTCTTTTGCCTCCCTTTCCCTCTCAACCCGCCTCCCCCGGCACAATTCTTCAAATTCTTTGTTTTGGTTTCCCGCGTTTCCATGGCATTTTTCTTTCATCTTCTATCTTCTTTTGTTTTGGCTGTATTTCTTGTGTTTTCTGGTATTCTCCCTTTCCCTACTTTTTCTCTTATTCATCTTATGCTGTGTCATCGTCAAATGTGGTGTACAGTTAATACTAGAAACTATCTGTGTGTGTATACCCACCTTTCTCTCATCCAAAATAACATACGAATCAAAAGAAGGAAAAAAAAACACATTGGAAACGGAGTGTGGTGAGGTTGGGGGGAGGGGTAAGTTTAGTAATTGAAATACCACCCTGGCGGATCTAGTTCCTGTTGGGAAATCACCTTGACTCGATTAGTTCCAAGCGAACGACGTGAGTGGCGCTGCAGTCAACTCCACCACAGAACCTTGTAACAATATTTTCCTTCTTTTTTTTTCGTTCCACCCTCGTATTTACTACTTTGTTTTCGTCCCCATACTTTCACTTTTTTTCGTAACAGTTGTTTTCTTTCATTCATTCTTTCTCTCTTTTTTTAGTTTGGTTTGGTTCCAAATTCGTTTATATTCGTGTGAACTTGCTTGCACTTGCTGATAATACCTTTGTACTTTTAGGAAAGAAATAAATTTCCTAATAATTTCCACACATACATACTCATATATATATATATATATATATATATATATATATATATATATATATATATATATATATATATATATATATATATATATATATATATATAATTTTAATCTAAGGCGGTAAACTTAACTGTATCCCATGTATTAACAATAGTAAACGAACTAGACACCCAACATGAAAGATTATTGATTATAACGGTATAAAAGTTAGTGCATTTTATTTTAAACAGAACCCCATGGTACGCCACCTCAGAAGAACTCTACTCGGTCAAATGGTTTGTTTGTTTGTTAGTTAGTTTGATGCAATAGTATAGAAAAATCTTTCAGTTTTACGTCCCACGATTATGCCGGCTAGGCTAAAGAAGCAGTAGTATAGAATAGAACAAGTGCCTTCTGCACGGAGGGCATAAGTAATTGAAAGTTGACACATTATCCTGAATCAAAATATACGATGAATCCGTGATATGTAACGAATTATATTAAATCCGTGCCTGTAAGATTAATATTAAATCCGTGCCTGTAAGATTAATATTAAATCCGTGCCTGTAAGATTAATATTAAATCCGTGCCTGTAAGATTAATATTAAATCCGTGCCTGTAAGATTAATATTAAATCCGTGCCTGTAAGATTAATATTAAATCCGTGCCTGTAAGATTAACATTAAATTCAGCAATTAGTTCTATTTTGTTTCGATTTAAAACGAAAGAAAAATTTACTGTTTTCTTCCTAAAATTTTCGGGTATTTTCAGAAAATTTGAGTTAGTTTTACCATTAAAAGAAGAAGAAAAAAACACTTGGCGTATAAGCCTATTTGTGAGCATAAGTTTGCTCCAGCGCCATCAGCTAGCGAACGGTTGAATTATTTCCAGCCTTGTCTCTAACACGCGCATCAGAGAGCTTGCTAGACGTAGTGGGCGTCACGTCTTGTTTTCACATGACTCCTCAGTTTGCCTCACGACACTGGGAGGACGCTGAAAATTGGGAAGCACCGGTCGGGAATCGAACCGGGACCACGTTGACATAAGTCCAACACTATAACCCTTAGACTAATGTCCCCTTTTTACCATTAGTATAAGCAAATACTAATATACTACTGGGGGCGCGGTGGCTCAGTGGTAGAGCGTTCATCTCTGGTGCTTGGGGTCCCGGGTTCGATAACAGCCTCCGCCAAGTGAACTTTGTGGTGGACAAACACCGTGTTCGTGGGTTTTCTCGGGGTTCTCCCGTTTCATCCCACTTTCTTCATTCCACCATTTCATTCATCTCTCATCATCACCGTCTCCTTTAGCCTAACCGGCATAACCGTTTGACGTAAAACTTAAAGATTTCATTTCATTTTAATATACTACTACTACTACTAAATAATAATAATAATAATAATAATAACTAGTGACATATGGAGGCCCGGATCAACGCCTAGCCTCAATAGCTGGAGCCTAGGTTTGATATATTTGTTTCTCTCTCCTTCTCCTCCTTGTATATTACAGAATAAATTAATATTTTGTGCTTGAAATTTCCCATCTGGGAGTTTCTGCGTTATAGATTATAATATTTCTTTCCCTTCTCGAGTGATCCTGCCGTATAAATGTGTATTAAACAACTATTGCCGTATATTTTGTGTAGCCGCGGCTGATTGCTGGGTCCATTATCGAAGGCAATTTAGTCGTTGTAATTTACAACGGAATCTAATAGCTCGATCAAAATATAAATGTTTCTTCATATATTACAATAACAACAGAAAGAATAGTATTTTCAAGCTCGAAAAGTAGAAACATATTTAAAATTACTCTTTTTTTTTTTTTTCATTAATTGGTTTTGCATCCTTCTCAGGAACACGAGGGGGAATAGTGTTCCAGAAGTATAGCTTAGAACAGTGGTTCCCAACCTAATTTCTATCACGATTCCATTTTATTACATCCCTCTTGCCAGCAACCCCCTTATAATCTTCGGTTTGTAATAAGCGTGTGTGGCATTTTTAATATAGCTATTGCGGAAATCTCAAGATATCCATCTATTTCTATAATAGTAGAATCCATTTCTTGTATAGGCCTATAGTGAATATAGTATCTTCCCTAAAAGCAAATGGATTAAAACCAAATTTGGTCACTTCATTCATATTTCAAAAATCGAATCCGATCCGTCATACTGTTTCAAAATAAATACCATTGGCCGGAGTGTTTTTTTTTTCTTCAACGGTAAGCATTAAAACAAAGACAAAAAATCGCTTATCAGTTGAAAATGACTTGATAATGTGTGTCACGAAGATTGAACCAGACAGTGCCGCACTAGTGAAATTCCACTATGCTCAGGTATCTCATTAGCTTTCAATTTTAATTGTATTTCAATATGCATGGTTTGTTGTATTTTTCTAGTATTTATCTGATCACCCAGAGAGATTCGTCATTAATTTGTGGCTACTAAATTTGAAGGCAATCTTGTTGAAGTGTTAACGTTTCTTTACACACAAACATATATATATATATATATATATATATATATATATATATATATATATATATATATATATATATATATATATATATATATATATGCATAGCTAAAATTTACCAAATAAATTCATGTACAGTACGATTCATATTGCATGATCATGTGATACTATAAACATAGAATAAAGATACATATATTTTAATAGAAATACATGTTATTGAGGGCTAGTGGTATAAGATTTGAAGGAGGCGTAGGATTTCCAAATCGCAGATGGTTATAGCCAAAGTCTGAAATGATGCTACTACATTCAAATGGGCTCAAGCATTCAAAAATACATAAAATCAACAAAATAAAGGAATTAGCTGAACAGAATTTGCATTGAGGCTAAATGCAAGTGTGATGCCTTAGTGGCGTGCAACAAGGTGCACAATTCACAATATATAAGAGCCATCCACAAAATACAAATCATAACCTTCTGTTGATGCAGTGATGCTTTTGTTGTTTGGAAGTTAGTTCATATTACGTCAACGAATAATAACTATGCCATGAAGTATCGCAAAGAATGTATCTCCATTGCACGTCAGAACTCTGTCCAAATAGAGATATGTTTTTCCTATAGAAAACATAAAAACACTGGCAATCCTTGTGTCGCAGTAATTTGATATGAAAAGTATCGTCACAGTTGGTAACATTCTTCAAGTTGATGGGGGAATTGAAAACTAGTTTCTGTACAGTGATTAAATGATTCTCTAAGTGCCTCACATATTTCGCCACATAATCGGCCTCAATAATCACCATGAGTGGTTTCTTTATTTGTTTGTTAATTAGAATTTAGCGTACCTTTCAGCAGCGAGGCTTTACGAGGCATGAACCTACGGCATAATGTGGAATTCGAAGCACACGAACTCCCACCGGGAATCGAACTCAAGTCTCCTGGACCAAAGAGGCGTACGCTCTCCGTATAGCCACGAAAGAGAGCTCTTTGAAGTGGTTTGGTATCTATGGTTTGTTGGTTGTCCTATAATACTGTAAGAAAAGACCTTTAACCGTTTTCAAACTAGTGAAGCATATAGGTTTCTATAATGCTGTTGGGTTAGCCATAGATACTCGATCCGTAGTTTTTGATGTCTTGGATTTAATGTGGATACTTCAACAAGAAAGCCGTGAGACGAGATACTCTCCAACACGATTTTTTTTTTTTTTTTTTTACTTTGAAACAAAGAGCAGTGTTGGATGGGCATGCAGTACTACCACATTTCCAAGAATTTGTTGTATCTAATAATATAGTATCTGACCAATTCACAGATATGACTGAAGTAACCTTGATATATATAATCTGTCGAGATTATGATCTCAAGTAACGAGAACCAATTATTAAGTACAATTACGACAGTGGCGACTTGTGAGGGAAGTAACATCGTTAAGAATTACAATTTTATGTCCTGAAGCTAAAGGAAGAAGACAAACTACTGTCGCAATTTTCATATATAAAAAGTGGAACATTAGCTTGGTGCGATAAATTGTAATTATTGCAGATGTGACTTCTCTTACGAGTCGTCAGTGAATATTATTACTACTACTACTACTGTTACTACTACTACTACTACTACTACTAATAATAATAATAAACTGCCGTTATCTGCTAGTCATTTTAAATTCGTAAACTTCGATGTAACACAAACCTTTGTTAATTTCTTCGTTTCGACATACTCGATGCATTATCGTACATCAATAGTAACCACCTTAATACCCTAAGACGTTTACATATTAAATACCTATTTCTAAATATCTTCAGAAGATTTCTCTTCCATCTGGGAGCAGAGATGGAATGGGTCAGTGGATCGTAGGTCAAATGGGTCAAGATTTGTGAGTGGGTCAGTGGGTTGTGGGTAACAGGACGTGACCCACTACAAGCTACTCTGTTCAGTGCATTGTATATAGTATCTTCTGATTAGTAGAGAATTTCGTCACCTCTATTTTTCTTTCCTTTTCATTTGTTTTTATTTACTTACCTCAGATAACTATATCTAATTGAAAAAAGAACTTCAAACATTTTTGGATATTGATATTTTTAATTGTGATAATAACAACTGAACTTACTAATTGGCTTTCGAGACACAGTCGAGTTTTACTTTTTTTTTTTTTTTTTTTTTTACGATAGCATACTTTACCTTGATTTGGGATTTTCAACTTTCATCCTATTTTCCAGTGAAAAGTATCTTTAATTCAGCAGGAAAATAATTATATACGATAATTAAATTGAAATTCATTGAAGTGGCTCATGACACACACACTTTACCATTTTATATCGTAAAGATCAGATCCACTGGGATTGTATCAGAGCGGTGCTTGAGCGATTGACCGTAGACATTCAAACTCCGATTAGTGATAATTTCACGGCTTTGTTTTATTACAAGTGTAAACTCTTTAGTCCGTAGAGAGGAGGGCGTGGATCATGGGTCAGAGTTGATGACGATGGGTTTTGGTGGGTGAATGGTCAGAGTGGGTCATGATGAGTCAGTGAGTCATGAGTCAAGTTTTCATTGACCCACGGCATATTTGTCGGGAGAGCCGGGCTCGATTTTGTCGGGAGCTTATATGATACGAAATCAACGGCAAGCTGTAAGTTCATGTCTCATATAGCCTCACTGCTAATAAGGACACTAAACTGTCATCCAACCAACCAATAAATATCTTCAGTATTGTTCTTTCTTCCAAAACTATCGCTAATATTTTTTTATTGGTTTTACGTTACATCCTCCAAATAGTTTCATTCTTCCCCATATCCACGTTTAATAAGCCTCCACTCATTTTCTGTCTCTTTGGTAACGTCTATGCTTATGCTCTGTTCGATATAAATCTATATATATAAAGGAAAGTGACTATCTTTATGACTTAATAACTCTTGAACTACCCGACAGATCTCGGTCAAATTTTCAACGTAAATGATGTACGGGCCTCGGATGCTTTTTATCATTTCACTTTCACGGTTCGACTTAGAGGAGAGGGATAGATGTAAAAATAATTGACAATGGCCGATGTTAGTGTTGAATCCATAGTTTTTTTTTTTTTTTTTTGGTAGCTGAAATGAACAGTGACACTTCCAATACCGTTTATATCCAAATTCATCCCCGCAACTTGGAGGACGAGGAGTTATATTAAAACGATCGGAAATGACCAATAGTGCTGAATCCACAGTATTCGGGTTCGCTGTGATGAACAGTGACACTTCCGATGCCGTTTAAATTTAAATTCAACCATGTAATTTGAGAGAGAGGGGCGGGGAGATATGCAAAAATGATCGAAATTGACCGATATCAGAAAGTTCTCCACTAATAGTAAAAAGTGACTGACTAACGGAATATAATACTAATTATTCTTATTTTTAAAACAGCAAAGCGGGTAATTGACTCTAGTAATAATAATAAAAAATATATTACTATTCAATACTTTGGGACTCTGCCTCTACTACTACTACTACTACTACTAATAATAATAATAATAAACTTCAGACACACTCACCTTATTAATTCATGTCCAGAAGCAATATACTTTTTTTTTCTTTCTTAAAATAGCACCCTGAATATGGAAAATTCAGAAATTTGAGACAAAAATAAATATTAAATTCAACGTGTAGTTTTTATATTTCTTTAGCATTTTCTTAATTTTTTAAAAAAAGTTTTGTTTGTACGATACGCTTCCAATAAATATAATCCTAAAGGCTGAGTTTGAAAATTTCGGCCACCGCGTTAGTATCTCTCTCTTTCTCTCTCTCTCTCTCTATCCTTTAGTCTGATCTGTATTAGATTTATAATGGCGAATGGTATTATGCCCAAAAGAGTTTACCTGTGTAGAAAACTAAGCTAAGGATTTTATGTTAATAATATTAACATTCCGATTATTTTAATATGAACTGTTTTTTTTTAATATTTAAATGTATGCGTTTTATTGTGAATTAATTATTCTTTAATGTCAAAACAGCTGCTAGTATTTCAGCGTAATTTTACTGAAAGCTTAATATCTGAAGTTACAGGGCTTTACAACTTTCTATTAAAAGGTAATAGCTGATTACATCTATCATTTTAAACTAATCGCTGTTATGACATAGGAAAACTTATTTCCATCAGTCGAATAAAGGGCAGAGAGAACAGATGGACCAAAAGTAGGAAGAAGATAGCGTTGCCCGAAAGACAAAGAGTACATTTTGAAATTCGAGATGAGAGTAGAAATATAACATTTCTCGTCTCAAAGAGACTAGGATCGAGAAGAAACGCGACATTTCTCATATCAAGTCTCGGGGGAAACACTAGTTCACAATCAAGCGCTAGAAATCTTAGTATATAAGCTAGAAGTTGATAAAGTGAGTGTAAACACAAAGAAAAGTATTTAACAACGTCTTAAAAACATGCAAGTCATTACACAATACGCTCCAATAATAGATATGGTGTGAATGTTGTTATATCACACTATTCGGGGATCTCTAATGAATTGGAAGGGTTCCAATAACTTATAGATGATATTAGGGGAAAAAATCAGGTCATAAATTTTTGCGTAAACTTACAAAACAAGACGAGACGAGACTTCATCAAAACTTACAACAACGAGACGAGAAAACCTTACTTCGTCTCGTCACCTGGCCAATACTACTCAAATTCGTCAGCATTATACTCCTTCAAAGCGGGGCATGGAATACACTCACAAACTTATCTCTCAGTTATATCTCTCAGTGATGGGAGACACTCTCTAGTGAATTGTAGTCTTACGGCATATCCACTGTCGGCATCACAGTATAAAGAGAAGCTTGCTTCTTTCGAGAGTTCCAGTAGAGTCGTATACCGAATCTCACATCATCAGCACTGTAGTCCTGAAATTTTCAGAGGGTACCGGTACACGCTGATTTGTGATCATCTATCATTGTCACATAGAGACATTGAAGACCTGTTTTAATGAACAATGTAAATCGTATGTATTAATAATATAAATAATACATATTACTGTTTTTTTATAGTCTAAAAGCATTTCGTGCTATTTTCTTGATGACACTTCTTACCCAAACCACAGCATTAATAACATAAATGGGTGTAGGTATGGAGAGGGAACCAACTCACTCCGAGAAGGAACAGAAAAAAATGGAGCCGAATTTTTTTTTCCATGACTCATATATTTAACATCTGCTAAGAATATAGGAGGAAAATGTTGATATAGTCACTTTATCATTGGAGTCATGGCCCGATTCAATAAATATAAACGAAACTATACACTTTGAAGCAGAAGGTATACTCTCATGACTAAGATTAAGCACAGGGTATACGGCGTGTACCCCGTGTACCCTCGACTACAGCCCTGCACATTATGACCAATATTCCATTTGGTCCAATCCAATTCGTGAACTTCCTGAAACCAGGAAGGACCCAGGTCTTTTAATGATCTGTCCTGTTATGCTCCATTCGAAAGAGAAAAAAATGTTGTCATCACTTATGAAAAATGAAATGAAATGTTTGAGTTTTACGTCCCACGGTTATGCCGGTTAGACTAAAGGAGACGGTGATGATGAGAGATGAATGAAATGGTGGAATGAAGAAAGTAGGAGGAAACGGGAGAACCCCGAGAAAACACACGCACACGGTGTTTGTCCACCACAAAGTTCACTTGGCGGGAACAGGGTTTGAAGCCGGGACCCCAAGCACCAGAGGTGAACATCACTTATGAGTTTCACTCAACCTTTGTATATGATTTCCATTAGGTGAGCAAATCATTTTCCCATTTACAGCAATTTGATATGTCAAACCATTCCGGAGATATGATAAGCATTGGTAAAGTTTGTAAAATTGCTTACAACGGCGCTTTTGTGGAAAATGTTTATAATGATATTATAAACTTAAATATTACATTTATATAATCATATATTCGTGATAAAACTTTTTGAAAAAAAAGTCGAATTTTGAATCTCATGGGGCGCGGTGGATCAGTGGTAAAGCGTTCACATATGGTACTTGGGGTCCCTGGTTCGATCCCAGCTTGTGCCAAGTGGACATTGTAGTGGACAAACAGTGTGTGTGAGCTTTGTCGGGGTTCTACCGTTTTCTCCATTTTATTCATTCCCTTATCCCCGTCATTAAGAGAAGGGATGAAATGGTGGAATGAAGAAAGTGGGAGGAAACGGAAGAACCCTTAGAAAAACGACGCACACGGTGTTTGTCCACCACAAAGTTCACTTGGTGCGAGCCCTAACCGTCTCAGCTGTGGTATTAGTGTAATCAGGGCATCCAAACACACAACAATAGGTGTTGCTGTATGTTTTCGTTTAACATATAGATTTGAAATATGTAATATAATCTGACATAGTGTCATTTGAAAAAAAAATATTGGATTGGCAACACTATTCATCTGTTTGTGCTGCGGCGTATACCTCATTTTACCATAACTTTTAATGATCTTGTAAAATGGTGAAAATGTACGCAAAACAGCTTCACAGTTAGAAATCAAATTTTTTTTCTTTTTTTTCGCACACAAATGTGTGGGAAAGTACAAAATTGTCAACTTAAAATTATGTCGTTCGTCAAAAGAAAGTACAAGGTTATTACAAACACGAGTTTTCTGTAATTTGGACATGTTATGTACATGGACTGAAAATTGCAGTGTCATTAGCTGATCATGACATGTATGATGTTCTTAACTTAGTTTCTTTCTTTATTCAATATAGTGTCAAGTTCTGTCATGTCACGAGTCGTCCATAACGTGACGTTTACAACCCTAAACGTGTCTGGAATTCTCACTGTTCGAAGACGACACCTTTAATAGTCACCCATTATTAATAATTGCGAAGGTTTTCCAGAATTGAGACAGTGTTTACCGCAGTTTATCTTCGTTTACGTAATTCTTTCTTAACACACTGATATATACAGTGATAATCAAAATAATGGAAACGCATGCAACTTATATGAATAATATGGCGTGGGATCACAGTTATACAGGGTGTCCCTAAAGTAGTGACTTTCTTGTTAGGTCCGGTGGAATAGGCTGTATGTTTGATGTTTTTTTTTTTGTTTCTTGTTTTGTTTGTGTTGTAGGGTAATAGTTTTTCCTTTTTTGTTCAGTTGGCAACACTATAAGATGGTTGCTCGCCTGACCCTGGAGAAACGTGTCCAATGCGTTCGCCTATTTTCTGAGACACACAACGTTACGAAAGCCCAGCGACGAATGAACGAGCTGCACGGACATCCTACACAACAGCGGAAGACAATAACAAGAGTGAACAAAACCTTCGACACCACTGGTAGTGTAATCGATACCACTGGTTGGCCTAAGTCTGTCAACAATCTCGCAAATGTGGCTCGGATACAGACGGAACTTGCAAGGTCACCATAGAAGTCGAAATCGATTCGACGGTTGTCCCACACCCTGAATATCCCGAAGTCATCTGTTATCAGGGTTCTCAAGGATCCGTTCTGAAGCTGCGCCCGTATCATCCTCGCCTGTTGCACTCACTCGCCTGTTGCACGGATCGCCATATCTAGTTTGCTGAGTAATACCTGCGGACGGTGAAGGAAAATCCTGAATTCGAGAACTACATAGTCTGGACGGACGAGGCAAAGATCCATGTTTCAGGGTCAGTGAACCGTCACAACTGTGTCTACTGGCGTCCTGAACATCCAGTATTGTGGAATTGACGATGAGAATCACCGAGGAATTCAACAACATTCACCTTTCAGATGTGCCGAGATGTGTGCAGAAAGTGCGTCTCCGGATGCAGTCTTGCATCGATGTTAATGGCTGTCAGATCGACCTCCAAATGGAGAATAGGGATTAGATACTGTAAAGCAGTTGAGTTTTTCATCATTCCTCTGTACCTACAATTTTGTTTCATGCTATTCTTGTTTATAATAAAAATGTACTGATCACTCAAAAGGCGAATCACTACTTCTGGTACACCCTGTACTTCAGAACAGCTCTGATTCGTCATGAAATGAAAGAATGTAGATCGCGTATAATTCCAGATAAATATTGTATCATTTCCGGTGCAGTTCAGCATTCATTGATCATGAGTACTTAGTTGTTAAGATCTGGAAATTAGGTAGACCAGGAGAGGTGTAGTAGTTCATTTCAATGTTCATGAAACCTCAGTCTCAATAGATTCAGCAATACGCATTGTCATCTTGAAAAATATTATCATTGGCCGGAAACATCTTGACCATAATAGGTACGTGTTCACATAAAATGTCCACGTAATCGCAGGACTCACGGAAACTGTGACCCACAGTATTACAGACTTACCACCATGTAGTACACAGAATAGAATTTGGAGTATAAGCTACTTTGGAAGTCCGTCGCACATAAACACGTCCTGTTGCTGGAGATAAGGTAAAGAGAGGACTCATCGGAACATACGAGGGTATATCCAAACATTTCCGGCCTGAAAACTGTAATGTCGTGCAACTGATAAAAGCCGTTCATGATTTATAGAGAAATCTATTTAAGAAATAATGTATTAGTTTCTAGCTGCGTCAATGCGTTTGGAGGCAGTCGTTTGTATCTATTGCATGACAATACTTCAGTCCACACAGTTGTTGCTGCCAAAGCTGTAATAAAAGACTGTGGCCTCGAGGAGCATCACCCAGCTTATAGCCAAGGTTTAGCACTACGTCCTTGGCAACAACGGCCGCGTGAACTAGAATATTGTTATGCAAGATGCAAGCTCAACGGACAGCAACAGATGCAAATTACTGCCTTCAAAGAACTGAAGCCATTAGACTGTTTGACATTAAACATACATTCTTTTGTCCACAGATGGCAGTATACGTCATGAACAGATTTTTATCATTGGCGCGATATTTCATGTCAGACTGGAACGTTCGGAAATACACGCGTATTTTGCATTTACAATCATCGATGATGCACTTTGCAATGTTTTCAGCACCATTTATACTCTAAAACAGGTTTTCTCAAAGTGTGATCCGCAAACCCCGAGGCTTCCTAAGAGATGATCAAGGCTCCGTGAGATACTTGGGAATATTGAAGAGAGAAACCACGATACTCGTAAAATAAAATAGTTATCTTTAAAAAAATACTCAGCTCATGGAACAATATTCTCAGTTGCTCTTGGTTGGAAGTTGTTTATGGTGCTTCACGTATTGTTCCATAAGAAATGACTCTTTGGACCAAAAGGAATTTGAAAATTTGAACAGTTTACTAATTTCGTCCAGATTAAAACTGCTATACAAACTGGACTAACAAGTAAAAATAAAATGAAATCTTTAAGTTTTACGTCTCACGGTTATGCTGGCTAGGCTAAAGGAGACGGTGATGATGAGAAATGAATGAAATGGTGGAAGGAAGTGGGAGGAAACGGGAGAACCCCGAGAAAACTAACGCACACGTTGTTTGCAAACCACAAAGCACACTTGGCGCGAGCTGGGATCGAACGAAGGACCCCATGCACCAGAGGTGAACGATCTATTACTTTTTTTTTTTAAAAAAAAAAAAAGTTAATTGATTTACCGAACGTGTCCAATTAAATTGCTTAACTACTTATTAATAGGTTTCTACTTATTTAACTCGCTTTTTCCAATAACTTAGAACGACAGGGACACAAACACAGTAACATTGAGGATAGTTAAAATTCCGAAGGCTTACCCAGCGGGAATCGAACCCGGAACCCCGTACACAAAAGGTGTACGTGGCAGCCACTAGACCACAAGGGAGGATTACCACTGAGCCATCGGGGTCCTCAGGACTAACAAGTTAATTTCATTCTTGCGCTATTTAGAAAATCCCATTTTTGTTAATATTCGACATTCAACTAATAAGAATAAAGTGCACTTGGTCACTCACCTTTGGTAAGTGTTGACCTATCACTTAGCTAATTCCGATATTTTAGCAAAAAAAGTAGATAAATAAATATGAATATACTGTAAATTTTCATGGATGTTTCTGCTTTTGCTGAAATTTTTCATAGGTGTCCTGGTTTTACAGTCTAAAAATTTGGGAAATTATTCTCAACAATGTAATACTATAATCCTATACATCATTGGGAGTAATTTCCCATATTTTAGGGTGAATCCTATACATTATTCCCAATATGATTTTTGATAGGCATGCGCTTGATCGTTTAAATATATATATATAGCCCATACCTACCACCGTTATTTAAGGTGAGTATAGTTACTGAACTATACAACATTAGATGAGTATCAGAGATGGTGTGTGTCAATGAAAATTTGACCCATGATTCACTGACTCACTACCCACTGTGATCTACTCTGACTCAACATGACCCATCCTTACCCCTCTAACCTACCACCCACCAAATCCATCATCATCAACTCTGACCCATGATCCACGCCCTCTTCTCCACTGTCTAAAGAGTTTACACTTGTAACAAAACAAGGCTGAATTTCTACCGTCAATTGCTCAAGCACCGCTCTGTCACACCGTTGGATCTGACCTTTACGATATAAAATAGTAAAATGTTTGTTATGGGCCATATTACGATGAATTTCAATTTAATTATCACAGTTCATAATTATTTCCTTATTGAATTACAGACACTTTTCAATGGAAAATAGGATGAAATTTGAAAGTCTCAAATCAAGGTAAAATAGGCCAACGTAAAGGAAAAAAAAAAAAAAAAAAAAAAGCAGTGTAAAATTCGACTGTCTTGAAAACCAAGTAGTAAGTCCTATTGCTATTATTTCAACTACAAATATCAATACCCAAAAATGCCTGAAGTTCTTTCTTCACTTTTAAATAGATTCATCTCAAGGAAGTAAATGGAAATAAATAAAAGAGGAAGAACATTGGAGGCTTTGAAAGTGAAACGTAGACAAATTCACCAGTGTTCAGAAGATGCTCTCTACAATGCAATGAGCAGTGTGGGTTGGTGGGTCAGAATGGTTCACGGTAGGTGGTGGGTCTCAATGGGTCACACCCTGTTGATCCACTTACCCACTCAAAAATCTTGACTCATTTGACCCACGACCCACTAACCCACTCCATCTCTGGTTGGTATATGCCGTATACATCCTATTAAATCCTTGATTGTGCCTTATAAGCTCCAATATGAACAGGAGTGACTTATTTGTATATTATTGTTATTGATTAATGTATGTTAGACTTTAAGGGTGTCACCAAATTGCTGTTAGATATCTTTTTTTATGAATCACTTTTCATTCTTTCAAAAAATTGCTACCGGGAAAATAGCCATAGTTATAGTATTTTCAAGGCAGCTAGATATGTGTTAGTCCTTCGAATTTACTTCAGTGTCCTTCAAAATGTCCATTGTTCAAAAAACTGTTCCCTCGCTTTAAGTATTTCTTCCGATAGGACAATAACACAAAGACACCAGGGTGTCTTTCCCGTTATTATATTCTAAAACCGTAGAGTCTATTATATAATTAACAATGTCTTACAACTCTTTCTTTAAAACTTAATCAGTCTAACATAAATCATGGAAACAAATTTACAGCATTTCTTTTTCCAATTGCATTCTCATTCTCTGTTAGTTTCTACCTGTCCCATGGAAGCCATATGTCGGAAGAGAACAGAGGTAAATTGCTACACAGCAGTGGATTAATATGGTAATAATAATAGTGCTTCTGTCTCTTAATGCGGTGGAACAGATTAAGCAACGGAAATTTTCATCTGTTTGGTCTGACAACTCATTTGACTTCAAACAGCTTCCAATTCTATTGTTTAATATGTGGGAAGGATGACGTCACATTGTATTAATTGAAAAAACCATAGCTAGAAACCCGTTCACAGGTTGTGCTTTAGTCACTCACAATGTTGCCAGATTGTTAGGGTCAATTAAGCATCATAGTTTGAATTAACAATTTCAACAAGATGAATGGTTTTGTTATAGGGGTGACAAATAAAGACTACGTTGCTACTATACAGGGTGTCTCAAAATTCCCTGGCATAGGGTAACTCTGTTATTATCAGAGTTACAACATAATAGAGAAGAAACCGTCTCCAATGATGTTCTCAATCTAAGTTTTTTTTTTTTTTAATCGGGGAGCTGTTTGGGCTGTACACTCTTTATGCGTCCAATGTTAAATGAAAATACAACGTTGCCATTTACCTGGAATCACAACATAAGTGAATGAAGTTATTGTCTTTTACGCTAACGTGTCGATGGCCAGCCCCCATTTCAAACAGCAACTTCATTTACTTATGTTGTGGGTACAGGTAAATGGCAACTTTGCATTTTCATTTAACATTGGGTGCATGAAGAGTGTACACCCCAAACAGCTCTCCTGATTTAAAAAAAAAAAAAAATCCTTCACTTTAGATTGAAAACATCATATTTGGAGATGTTTTTCCTTCTTACATATTTGTTGTAACTCTCATAATAACAGAGTAACCCTATGTCAGGGGACTTTTGAGACACCCTGTATTTTCCTTGAGTGGGATTTATGTAAATTATGAAACAATCACTAGAAGTTTTTAAATAAAATAAAACAGCAGAATTGGTACAATTCAATGTATGTACCTATGAAATGAATCATTTTCATTTCTGCAAAATCAATGTGGATATAAAATTATGAAATGTCTCCACTGCTAGTTCCCTCATGGTGACTCCCCATTCGTAAATTTAATGCCTTTTCCCCTCAAGAAGGATATCATCGTGGCTTTTCCCCCAAAGCGGATTTCTTTGTTGTAGTTTAGCGTCTCTTTTCAGCACCAAGGCTATATAAGACATAAATCTAAAGTAGAATCAAAATAGTATAATAGTCTCCCCACTAAGAATCAAACCTACTAGATATCAAAAGATGTTTGTACACCTCAGCTAATAAATACTTGTCGTCTCTTTAAAAAATAATATTTTACAAAAGACTATTGCAATGGTACAAAGATGTGTTCAATGAATATACGTAATTGATTCAACCAAGTGATCATATATCAGAATTCACAGACTAATTTCCGATGCAAGACATGGATCTCAAGTTGTTGAATACAAAGTTAACATATAGATATATAATTATGTATAGTACAACATTTAACACTGAGAAATAAATATGCGTACACTTTTTCATATTTACCTTCAAAATATATTATATTTCATATAATTAAATCGTCATCATCATCACTCAAGTCAAGACTTCTTCAAAGTCGGCCATGGCATGAACCGCAAGCAGTCACGCATTTTAGTGTAGACCGTTTTTTTTTTTATTCGACATGAACAAATTCCTGTATTTTTTTTTTTTTAATTACAGGCCTATTTTACATTTACGCCTGGTAATACTCGGGATATTTTGCAGTGTAGGACCATGTCACACTAAATCGGTTCATATTTTTACATTTTTTCCCTCCCAAATCCACTCACTCGGGTTTGTTTGATTCGGGGTCGGATCCAGGATGGACTTCTGGGAGGGTGGTGGGTTGTAATACTGCTACTTAGAGCTACTTTTAAGAGCTCCAAACTCTGGGATGAGTTTTATTTATATATAAAATAAGGAAGTTTCCTCTTCGAAGGGGGGGGGGGCAATCGACCCGATCGCCCCCTTCCTGGATCCGTCAGTGGTTTGATTAATACTTGAAGGCGTACACGTAAAGAATGCAAATAGACTGCTCGTTCCGTCAGTGGAAGTTTCTGAGTTAGCCTCGTTGCTGAAAGGGACGTTAAGCTCAAACTCAACTTCACTCAACTGAAATCACATACGTTTCCCATAAGTGTTAGAGCTACGTCCGAATTCTTCATTTTGTTTAACTAACTTTCTCCAGTCCATAACATGAAGATGTTGTGTCGCATTTACTTATTACATGAATCAGAAAAATCATTTTATTTATTTGTTTTTCATATTTCATGAATATAAATTAATTTTTCTTTTTTTCACTCGATTTCACATACATTTTGCTATTTCCGCTTTGCAGTGATAAACAGGAAGTACAACCAGGGGCGTAAATAAGGGCTCCGCAGACCCCGCATTGCGGAGGTACCAAGCCATCAGGAGACCCCCAAATCGTGAAATGGGACGTAGAAAGAGCCCCACACCAAGCTGTCTGCGAGAGGGCCCTCAAACCTTTAGTTTCTGACTACGCCGTATATGTCTTTAGCTATTACTGCCAACTCGACATTATGTGATGTAAGGTCAAAAGTCGTTGAAACAGTTAAGATTTCGGCATCACTTTCTGCGTGTTATATGGAATATTTACCAAATAAGAAAGTATTGGAAAGAAATTGGATGAATTATATTTTGGCCGCATTGTTTGTAAGGGATACACGCTGGGTTCTGTAAATAGGTGAAAATTTGTCAAACATAGCAGTTGTTGCAATGAATATCGAATATCTCCGGCCATGTTCATGATCTTTTATTGATAATGCCTCGCAGTAGCCATCAAGCAATACTATCTCTGATGATCCATTTTTCTCACCGATGTGCTGTTCATTGTCTGCTTATCATTTCTTCGAAAGTACCCTCTTTGCTCCATCGCACGTTGTGCATCAAAGCATCACCATCGATGATGTAGTGGTTGGATTGTGTAAACTCGAAGTTGTTACAATCACGTTGTAGTATAATACATATTCTAAGGAAGCTCTCTCCGGCCTCAACATCCGTTTCTTGCTACCTCTAATCGTTTTTACTTTATGATGATCGATCAATATTAAAACTAGATCAATACTAAAACTATATTTCTTTTCTATTTCTACCAATTCTAGCTGCAACGGGAAGATAAGGACACTTTTTAGATTTCTGGGCTGTCGGCAGCTATGACCATTTAGCCTGTCACGTTTGAGGAATGACGTCCCTCGGCGAGCACACTATCCGGGAAAATGGAAGGAAGAAAGGATTGGGGAAGGAAGGAAGTGGCCTGGGACCCATAAATTAGGTACCACCCCGGCATTTGCCTGGTGGAAAACCTTATTCAGGTTGGCTGGCCTGAAAAATCGTTTTAAATTTTTCGACCGAGTGTCCCCCCCTGGAATCAAACCCGGGACCGCTCGCATCGAAGGTGAGAGCGTTAGCGACTACGCTACGCGGGTCAAAATGGGGAAGTAAGGTAAGAGATACACCCAATTCCCGGAACGCTGAATCCATATCAACATTCGTTTTTTGCTGTCTCTCATCGTTTTTACTCTATGATGATTGATTGATATTAAAGCCAAATATGATATTTTTTTACGACTTGTAATTCAAATGGGAAGATAAGAGAAGAGCTATAACCTCTTCCTGTAACCCCGAATACACTTCATAAGACCATTCCCTTTTGTTCCGATACTTGTCGATGGATGCACTGACAAATACATGTGTTCTGTAAGACTCTTTGCATTTACACTTAGCATAAGTTTGAAAGTCAAGCATTGTTAAGCTCTTATACAACATTAAAGTTGAGCAGAGATTCTTTCAATTAGCATGGAATGGGTTACACTCTTCCGGATCTAAGCAACATGTAGCACAGAAATTTAATTGAATGCTAGTCCTATATTTTAACAAGTATTTCGTAACTTTCTAATCTATACGCGCTCTGGTAAACGGGAATCTCAATTTTTACAGAGAAGAGATCGATACAACGTAACAAGTTTGTTGTATTGAATTGCTTTAGGTCGGTTTCTCTGTAAAGTGGCTTCTCTCTCTTTTTTTTTAATAGCATATTTTTCACCGTTGAGCAAAAACTTTCTCATGTAGTAGATTGTTATCTTTGCCATAATTTAGACAAGTGATCAAACCTGAATTTTAACCATAATTAGTACGACTTACTCAACTAACATAATCTGTTTTCATTTCTAAAGAAGATCAAAAACGTATAATGGAAACTAATGTCATGTGCAGAAAAAAGAGATCTGGTTAAGTGATATAAATTGTCTTACCTATTTGGGTGACGCATCCTAAATGAGAAAAAGATAGTGTTTTCTTCTAGATGTTGAACGGTCAAACCATAAATAATTGTCTTCGCTCGCTTTGCTTTTTTAAAAAGCAAATACCGCCCTCTTTAATTTAGTATGTGACTTTGTCAAATAGATTAGAATAAGCTAAATCGTGTTTTAATTTTAAGATGAAATTGGCCATTAGATACAGTATGTTGCATGAAATACGTTTCAATTAATTTCTACATAATTTCTGTTAGTTTTCTACTATTATTGATTGTATTGATTTATCAATATTATCAATCTGAGGTCTCGTATATAGGGTGCATCAAAAGTTCAGGACCAAAGGCCTAACTCTCTTATTAGTAAAGAACATAAAATGGAAAAGCAGGAACGTTATTGAAAATAGGTGATTTTCAATCTAAAATGGTAGCATTTTCCAGTCAAACCAGCTGCACTTCTGTAAGGCATATCATATTAAATGGAAAAGCAACGTTGCCTGATGAACAGCTAGCTATTCGAACAGCTTGCTAAACTGGAAACGTGTCTTTTGATTTAACATAGGGCACCTTATTAACGTTCCCCGTGTCATTTTTTCCGTGCCCTTACGTTCTATTCAAACAGTCTGCTGAACTGAAAACATTGCTTTTGATTTAACATAGGGTACATTACTAACGTTCTTCGTGTCAGTTTTGCATGCCCTCACGTTCCATTCAAACAGCCAGCTGTCCTGAAAACGATGCTTTTGATTTAACATAGGGCACCTTACCAAAGTTCACCTTGCCATTTTGGCATGCCTTTACAGCCTACTGAACTGGGCGTTACGTTCTATTCGAACAGCTTACTGAACTGGAAACGTGTCTTTTGATTTAATATAGGGTACCTTATTAACATTCCCCTGGTCATTTTTTCGTGCCCTTACGTTCTATTCGAACAGTCTGCTGAACTGAAAACATTGCTTTTGATTTAACGTAGGGTACATTATTAACGTTTTCCGTGTCATTTTTGCATGCCCTCACGTTCCATTCCTACAGCCTGCTGAACTGGAAACGTTGCTTTTGATTTAACATAGGGTACCTTATCAATGTTATAAGCGTCATTTCTGCGTTCCCTTACGTTTCATTCAAATAGCTTGTTGAACTGGAAACATTGCTTTTGATTTAACATAAGGCACCTTACCAACGTTCCTTATGTCATTTTTGAGTCCCTTACGTTCCGTTCAAACAGCCTGTTGAACTGGGAACGTTGGTTTGGATTTAACATCGGGCCAGTGGCGTATTTACGACTTTGTTTCGCGGGGACTTTCCTGACGTTATTCCTGGAAATGTGAAAATTCTGCAAAATATTTCATTAACTTTAATATAGTAAATAAAATTTCTGGAGGGGGGCTTAAGCCCGGAAGCTCCCCCTTAAATACGCCACTGCATCAGGCACTTTACACTTTACCCAATGTGGAGCTAAGTGATTAGAAAATAATGAACATTTCATAAGTACCTATTTTTAACAACTCTGCTTCTTGTATCTTTACTCGCAACGAATTTTTCTCATGGCTGCAAACTGTTGATACAAAATTTATATATATACTTATAATTATCAACAAATTTACCAAGTCAGTTCTTTCTAGGAAAATATGATGTGTAACCTCTTACATTTTAAAAACTTATTTCTTTGAACTGCCGAATGGTTAACCGCATATGCGAATTACTTTTTGGTTCATGTGGTATCGAATTCAACTCTAAGTATCTTAGAAAACTAATTCTATGGACTATGGAACCCTGAGGTTCAATGCCGCGTTCACAAAATCTCCCCATTGACTTCTGTCCTTATCCAATTCAATCCATTTCTATTCTGTATTCCTATTTCTGCTAGATCCATCTTAATATTGTTCTCCCATCTGAGCCTAGGTTTCTAATGGACGTTTCCCGATTGGATTTCCAGTTAAAACTTTGAAAGCGTTCCTACTTTCTTCCATTCTGGCTACATGGCCTGTCCACTTGAGCCTCCTAGACTTGATGACCTTAACAACGTTTTGTAAACGGTATAATTTATGTAACTTCTCGTTATGCAGCTTCCGCCATTCCTCATTCCCGTTCCTTTTCGATCCGAATAGCTCAAAATTTTATTTTCAAATAAGTATTACTTTGAGTCTGCGTTCTTTCTACAGAGTAAGCGACAATTTTTCGCAACCATACAGCACAGCAGACACGAATATCGTTTTACGTATTTTAAAACTTCAAATTCCTCGACAGAATTTGCGGTCATAAAAGATTTTGAACTGAATACTAACACTAATTTCCTGCTTTCAGTTGTCATTTAGTTTCTTCGTGGTTATAGCTTTGGTCTGGCAACACTGATCCTAGATATTTGATCAACTCCCAATAATATCACAGAATTTTTGGTTGTAACCTGAAACCATGGACAACTTTTATGCTAAAAGACCTCCATATGGCTATATGGTTACCATACATATTCATAGCTGGTGATTACAGATTGATTGCCGATGAGATTTTATGTAACTTATGGACTAAATTTTGAAAGTGTCTATTCACCGAAATTGTTTCATTGAATTTTCCGGTTCTCCTTCAGGACGAATTATTACAAAAGCGAGGTAGAACGGAAAAACTAAATAAATTTGCACAAAAGAAATGAAAATGAAAATATTTAAATACAATGCAGAAATAATGAACACTTCTGACCAGAGTATATATATACTTGTTTATTAGAAACTAAATTACAGTGTAACGGTTTCGACAACTTAACGTTGTCTTCATCAGACACTTCTGTCTGATGAAGACAACGTTAAGTTGTCGAAACCGTTATACTGTAATTTAGTTTTTAATAAACAAGTATATACTCTAGTCAGAAGTGTTTATTATTTCTTTAGTGAGTTCCAGAGTCGTGATGGATAAAGTTACATATACACTCCATAGATACAAAGTGTATAAAGATATCAAGACTCCTTACGTCCGAAATTGGCACAACGCTGTAGTACTAACAACATCATATATATGGCTTGGAAAGCATAGTGAGTTCTAATCAAAATTTCAATTGTACGTATAGTTATATGTAAGTTACTTTTTGCTTTATCAAATGAGAATATATTTTTCACTTGAAGGCATATTTTGATTTTTTTAAAAAAAAGCAAATATTCTATTTTTTTCTAAATCTACCATTATTTGAGACATACGCGTATATTGTAACAAGTATGTGACTTACAAATTAAGTTTAATAAGGCACTGTGGTGGAAAATACAAACGCATTGACTTCAAGCAAGTGTGAAGGAGATAATAATACGATGGAATGTCACGGAGGGAACTAAATTACCAACGATAGATTCTACGTAAAACACGACTTCATGTAATAGCTTCTTCAGGGCAGTCGTGATAACGTTAAAAATCATGAGTTAACTACCATATTGACACTTACCGTGATTATGCATGCGTAAATCCAAAAGACAACTCGAAGAATTCTCTGCATACTGATTAACTCTTTGGACAACTATTCTTTAGATTTCTTATAAATCACTGTGATGTTCGAGTAGTTGTTAATGCTCCAAAGGCATAGCATATTTACAATATTACAAGCAGTAATTGTCAGGCAGGCAAGAAAGCATATATTTATTTCGGGAGAGGACCAATGTTTTAGGGGAGTTCAAATTCAATGTCAGGATAAATTATACCAAGAATTGTAAAATCAGTCCTAAAATTAGGCTAAGCTTACACAAAAATAGGGATTTCGGGTGGGGTTTGGAACCTAGGACCCACCCTTGCGTACGTCCCTGTGTCAGGTGTATGCGTGCAGTGGTGCAAATTTCTTTGTAACATCGAGGAACCCTTTCAAGTATGTCCATTTCGTTGCCAAATACCCGAGCAAAAATATCCATATCCTATGGGGATCAAGTACACTTTGGGGAAAGATGGAGGGGGCACACGGGACCCATAGGTTTCCTCAGTATGTATTGGGGGTCACAGTGGTTTAATGGTATAGCACTTATCTCTGGTGCTTGAGGTCCCTGGTTTGATCCCCGATCGAGAAAATTTGTGGTGGACAAATCGAGTGCGTGGATTTTTGGGGGGTTACTCACGTTTCCTCCCACATTTCATTCTACCAGTTCTTCTATCATCATTCACTTGCCTTAATTATTCGTTTCCGTTAGCCTAAAGAGGATAATAGGAAGAAGTCAAACTGAAAGATTTCATTTCATTTTTGAGTATGTGTGTCATCGTTTTTGAGGAAAACGAACTAATAATAGATATAGTCAGCTGATTGATAAGTAAACAATTTGTTCCAGGAGAATTAAAAACTAAAAATTATAATTGATAATGAACGACATACTGTATATACAGGCAAGGGCGCCGATTCCAGGGGGGCCGGAGGGCCCCAAAGCAAATGTGGGCTCCAGCATTGTATTTATGAATATACAATATTTGGCATAATTTGAATGCATAATTTGTCAAAAAAAAAATCCTCATATATACCTTCTGGATCTGAATGGGCCACCTCAAATTTAATACAAATCGGCGCCCTTGCACACAGGGCCGGACCCAGGATTGTCTGAGCGGGGAGGGAGGTGCACCAATAACTACCAAAATATCCAATCATACTAAAACTCTTCAAAGTGACATGTGACAATATTCTTTACTCCTGTCAACATAGAACGAAGTTTTTCTTCCCTACTTGAAAAATGTTATATTATTTTGCTTGGTGAATCTTATTCCTTCAACCTCCAGGAAATCAACTTAAAGTATTGCTTTTATAAAGCTTTGCCTTCTTTTAAACCCCAAACGGAAAATGTTGGCAGAAAGTTTCGGAAAGTGTTGCTATTTTCACTGCTAGCTTTTCATTTTAGATAATGTATATTTACAACTAAGGGGGAAGGGGGTGAACGTGCACCTTTTCATCCCCCTTAAATCCGGCCCTGTGTAAATACATTAAACTCCACAAAAAATCATCTCCCACTGTGAAGAGGCCAAAGAGACAACTAAATGCTCAATTGAGTGAACACTTACTTGCATTTTAAATTTATTTACTTACTGTATAGATATGCGTAACTAGACGAGGGGCCAGGGGGTCAGGATCCCCTGCAATAAGGTTGCCCACCACCCTTAGAATACTGCCGAGATATGAATTTTTCACTCATCCACTTTTAAGTAAGAATGCATTTTACAGACTACCTACTTTCCTGCTTTTTAATCACTATTCACTCCTTTCACTTGAAAATATATTTCCCTAAAAAGTTTGAGAGAATGAACCTCCAGCAGTCTCCTCTATGTAACCCAATACATCCACAGGTTTTAATTTCATATTTTCCAAACCATTCCACTATTATTTGTGTGTTTGCACACTTCTGGATCACCTTGTAGCATGTGTTAAAACAGTTAAGGATACAAAGAGTTAATCAGCGGATGACTCAACGCTAAGAATCTGGTGCAGAGGTCACGAGTATGAAAAAAAAGGAGAAACAGGTATGAGGACACATAATGGCAATCATCTAAATGTGGATTGGTTGAAGGTGCAGCCGAGGTGAAGAATGCTTTCTCCCCTTGCGTCCTCAATGACAGAAGGTCTAATTCCTATAGCTATGTCTTTTGTATACTTAATTACGTAATCAACTTAATGTCTTACCGACCGTCCGTCCCTGCTGGCATTAACACAACGAGACAGGAAAGAAGCATTTAGGTGAGGGATTCTCACAGCAAGAATGATGTAATCGCGAAGTAAAGTAGAGCAGAAGAGTAAAGTAAATGAGGGAACAGCTCAAAGTTGAGGTGCATTAATCAAAAAATGGGTGTTGTTCTATACATGAGCGAAAAGTTAAGATCTACGTGAAAATTAACTTTGGTTTTTACTCAATAGTTATTGTCTGTCCGTCACATTAAAGTAGTAGAAATTAAATAACTTTGTGGGAGAAACAATGACCTATTATGTTAGTTTTTTTGTTGACTGACCTCATTAACAACTATTGACCCTGTAGTTTACATTCGATAAACAAAACACGGAACATTTTAGCGTTCCGGCAAACGTTTTTGGGACACCGGTACAGAACTCTGAGAAAGGGATGATCCCGTATTTCACGGGATGTATAAGACTCTTACTCCACGACCCCTAAACTTCCCTTCCAGCCGGAGCTCCGGGAGCCCCAGTCAGGCCAGTAGCCAGCCCAAAAATGTAGGGGGGCCCGACTGAAGTTAGGGGGGGCGATCCAACCATATTATAGTTCATCACTATATTACAGTTTATTTGCAAGCCCACCGTGAAAATTTTAGAGGGGGCCCGCAAAATTTTAGGGGGGGACGGCCCCCTAGACCCCCCTGGATACGGGCCTGGCCTTAGTTCGACACTGGGTTTGATAAAAGAGAATGTGGGTGATAAAATATTTACATTGGTTGATAAAGCATTTGCACAACTATTATTAAGACACGAGAATCAGGTCGAAATAATAAATAGATATACGAGCATTGTATAATATCCCGTATGAATATTGTATATTATCTCAACTTATTGTTATTTTCATATTTCCAACTCGGTTGATGATGATAGGAACTCCATCCGCAAAGTCCAAAACAAATCAAATGTAATTATATTATCATATTATATACTACAACCATCGTACTCATAAAATAGCTTACGGTTTAAATATTTGCTCATCGTTAATTAATAATAAGCATATATAATTACTTGTTTGCAACGGCACCATAACTGTAAATAAAATTAATTATTTTCATTAAACACTGTATATATATATATATATATATATATATATATATATATATATATATATATATATATATATATATCTTCCTTTTGACGTGAAGGAGGTGTAACAATATCAGTGGGTGGTATCACTACTGTAGCTATATTTGGAAAACCGTGTTTTGTTTTCAATCCAAACAATATAAAAAACTACATGAACTGTCATAAAATAACGGGTACTTCCGGTTGACGTGAAAGGTTGAAATTTGGCATGATTGTAGCTTTCCAGAAGTAATTCACAGTAAAATTGCCAAAAGTAAATATTTTTAATATTTAGGGGGTCTAAAGCAGGGTTGAAGAAATTTCCAGTATTATTTAAATGGACCTTTTATCTTTTACATATGATCTCATGTTTTAGTTACTTGGAATTGGGATAAAATCTTGAAATTCAGTATACTTGTTCGTTTTGTTTAGCGTTACCTAAGTATATCACCAAAAATAAAAATTCCCAACTTCAGGGTGATTTTATGGGGAGCTGAAAAATCTTTTCCATGTTATTTATATTGGATATGTTGAGGCACTTCCGGCAGGATTAGAATGATGAACTTTGGCATAATTGTAGCTTTCCGGGACTAATCCACAGGGATATTGCCAAAAGTGAATACTTTTAGTTTTTAAGAGGTCTAAAGGGCGGATGAAAAAAAAAACAACAAAAAAACGTTACTTAAACGGGCGTTTTCTTGGGATACAAAATCTTATCTTCTAGGCAGTTTAAATAGAGAAAGAAATTTGAAATTTGGTAGAAGTGTGGGTTTAAGAGGAGCGAGGCCATAGACCGAGTAAACGCGGGGATCAGGGGTAAAGCCCCCAGCTGGGCTAAATTCAGGAAATATTAAGAGCAAATGCACGAAATTCACTCTTGATGCAGAGGCTGACACGTAAGAAACGCGAGGTCGTACGGAAAGCAAATGCGGGGGTCTGGGGGTGGAACCCCCAGCTAGCCAAAGGCCAGTTATACATATAAAATGCATGTAAAGTTTTATTATTATTCTCAAGTACTGATTTCTAGTTAAATCATTGACTTGCTACATGCCACATATTTTATATACCCTTCCTTCATCGTTGCTATAAACAATGCAGAGCTTCAGAATAAAAAATTGCCTGACTACCAAAATGACAAATATTTACAAGGAATTTATAGAACGTGAGACCCCTTAAATGATTACGGCGTTCAGATTTGATGGTATTAGGGAAGAATAGATCTTCTCCTTATCAATATATAGGGAAAACCGGGGCTATTTGAGTCAAGGGGCTTTTTTGGGTCAAACTCAAGAAAAAATGTCACTGTTTATTTAATATGCATACTAATATGCTGAACCTGCATTCAGTTGTGAGTTCGTTGGCAAAGGAAAGGTTGTGTGTGTCGTTGATCTGCTGCGTTCTTATCAGTTGTTGTGAATGTATTATTCGGAGTAAGTTGCATTGCAATACTTAATATTTGAAAATGAGCATTATCTTTTCTGACGATCTAGCTACTTATTTGGGTTTACCAACATCCAAAGTATCGTGATAGATGCTTTAGTGAACAAACTACTTCTGGTAATTAAACGACTTCCAAAACTTTGGTTCTATAAAACAAATGTTTTAAAATCTCCGGATGAAATGTGTGTGATAGCTCTCTTTCTTAAGCTTGTAATACAAGAACATTTGACAATCGAAATTTGAAATGTATTCAAAGCGCCATAATATCTCCGTCTTCCTTCCTACAAATTTATATATACAAGGTACGAAAGTAGCTCGAAAACTATGAGATATATCAAAGGCGGTTAAAGAAATATTAGAGGAACTAACAGAGTTGGGACGTATTGGAGCAACGAATATTGGAGAGGGAGTTGCTGTATAGTTTCCGCTCTTCCACCGCTCTCTCTAAAATCATGTGCGCCGTCACAACTCAACTCTGAAACATAGGTATTTAGATAAAGTGTGTATTAGTTCCTCTAATAGTTCTTTAACCGCATTTGATATCTCTCATACTTTTCGACCTAGGCATCCTCGAAGTTACATTTTTCTTGATTTCAGCGTCTCGTAACTTTGAAACAACGCGGTTTTCGCCCTATGTTCATATGGAATTAGGTGTGAGAATTTCACCAGTGGATTTTGGCTACATAATAAATGATGAACACCTTGGTTTTGGAAAACAGCTACATGATGTTCATATTTCACAAAAGCATATTTGATTCAGTCTTCTAATATATTTGTAAGATTAAAAACACAGAAAAAATAGGTTCACTCGAGCAGGTGGTTCCGCCAAATACTAAAATAGATAATAGTATAGATAAAATAAATACTAGTATAGATAAAATACGAAGTGAAACATTTTTCATGAAGGAATGAGAGCGTGAAAAAATGAATTTTGACTGATAGTGAAAGTATTGTATGTATAAGTGTGCTTTTTCACTATTATCGTTTATACGTGTATTCTCCGTCGCTGACTCGCCTGCTCCCTACGGATGTACCCCTCGCTACCGAAGGGTCCCCATGCTGCACTCCTGTTCTGACTCGGTTAGATAGCATTCGTGCTTTTTAGTGGTCACCTAGCACAAGTTGGTTCGTGTTTTATGCACTGTAGTTTTTATGCCATACGCCTACATTGTATTTATACTGAGACCTGCTGGAGTCAATCTGCAAGTGGTAATGGAGCTCCTCATTTCGTACATGCTCTGCTAAAAAAAATACAGGGAATAATTTAGTTTCTGGGGGTGGGGTATAATCAGCAACGAAACATATACAATCTATATATCAATCGATTAAGCTTGACAAATCGAATCGATCGATGCCGATTTTAACTACTTCCGGTTAACCACTTCTGGTTTACTGAGTCTAATTTAGTTTCCGGGGGTGGGGTATAATCAACAACGAAACACATACAATCTATATATCAATCGATTCAGCTTGACAAAACGAATCAGTCGATACCAATTTTATCTACTTACGGTTAACCACTTTCGGTTTATTGAGCCCACCTCCGGAAACTAAATTATTTCCGAAATACAAAGCTCTAAAACCTAACTTGAAAATGTAAGAAATGAAACAAAATTTAAGATCTGTTTAGAAAATTGTTTCGTAAATAACTCTAGCAGCTTAGTAACAAATGTACAATCTGGCCTAATAAATTTTTCTCAGAGTAATTATTAGTTTTCGGTGAATTATTTTCAGAAAACGTTTTAAACAATGTCTATGATAATTTTGCTCATATATAACGAGTCTCTCATTGAAAAAAGTAACATAATTGAATTTAATCCAGCTTTGAAAAAATAAAACCCATCTTCTTAAAATGTCATTCGTATTTTGCGGGTAGCTACGTATTTAATTAACTATTGTAGTATGCTAAACAGTTATCAAACTTGTAACATAACGTAACATAATTTATGGCTTAAATTTGATTTAGGTGCCTACTTGATGGATGTCAAAATTATAAAAGATTGGCTTAAATTTAAATATTAAAATAAAATCTGCATAAGTGACCTTAATCAGGCAATATAAGGCTTGTCACATGAGCCAGTGTCTGTATTACTCAAACTAGGACACGGAAAAGAGAAATTTAGTCCACGAGGTTCGAATTTCAGATCTCCAAACGTGGCATTAACTTAATGGAGAATAATAAACGGAAACTAACGAAAGGAGTTAATGCATGAAGTTCTATCTTCCCGGTGTACTCCAGGGCATTAGGAAGATAAGGATTAAATTAATTAGAACGTAAATTTATTTCTATGGTGTGGCAATTCACTTGCTGTTCAAGGCTGTAAGTAAAATTTCTTGCTCTAAATTTCGATTGTCGGCTATACTTGCTGTCTTTCGCCTACAGATCAAATCTCATTGATAGAATATAAATCGATTAATACACCTAGAAAAATCCTTATACGAATAGCAGTATGTTGTACAAATGTACGGGATCCATATGTTTGCAGAGCGTATGTTATCCATATACTACATACGTACGTGCTGCGTCTTTCCCGCTTAGATGTTACATTATACCACTGCAAGTTGTCTGACATCTAACAGTCTTCCATATGTTACAATACATACGTGTATTATGTAATATACGTCGGCTATATGTTATATACTTCAATCTGTATGTGAGATCCATACCGCCTATACCGGTATACAGTTCTTACTTTCATACGGAAAATATGTATAGATGAAACACTTGTACCGAAAGTATTATAAAACATACGTTTTCAGTTATACTTTCGCTGCAGAATTTTACATATTGTTGTACTTTAAGTGCAAAAAAATACAAGATTTATACATGTAACCTACGTGTTTACGTACGCCACATACATTTTTTCTCTGTGTAGCAAAAATTACAACTGAATAGAGATTTTACAATTGCAATAATGGTTAGCTTAGTCGTGTCTTTACGATTGAATAGTAATACAGAAATATTCTTGTAATTTCTCTACTTGACTTAATTAGAAGATTGATTTTGGACTAATGAATTTAGTATAAAATCAACACTGAATATTTGGTAACAGTAATAAAATTTTTGATAAACCTAAACTTAATTAATTCAGTAACATGTTTAAAAGAATAAATGACAAGACAAAATAATAATTTTCAAAAATGAAAAAAATAATCATTGCTTGTTCCTAACGAAAATAAATTCAAATTTACTTCTATTAAAACCTTACCAGAGACATTAACAAAGAAAAATAGCTTTTTAATAATAAAACAAAACTGTGAATTTGAACGATTCAAAATCGACAAAGAGCTAAATTCTAAATAATATTCTTTCCACAAATAGTAGCATTAATTCCAAACTGTTAGACTTTTTAAACATCTACCTATATCTTTATTACATACAAGGAACAGACACAAAAATGTACATGGGAAGCTGAAGAACACCTGGGCTTCTCCATACAAGGCATTCTGAAATGCATATCTTCCATGAAGTTTGAAGCCTATAAGAATTTGGCAATTGCACTTTTAATTTTGATTACACTGCCTATGTCTGTCACATCAGTGAACAGTTGATAAGGTCGTAGAATAATTTGCGAATTTTTCAATTTTGATCTCTCCATTGAGTGTGTGTCTTCGCAAAATAACATATCGCAGAACGTTTTACCAGAACTCTTAAACAAAACATGTGGGAAAAAATTGATACTGTAGGTATATATCTATCCTATTATAAATGGATAGGTATATACCTATTACAAGAATTGTGTAATGAGTATAATAATAAAATACATAGAACAATTGGTATAAAGCCTGTAGAAGTTAATAAGAAAAATTAATTCTTTTTAAGTTCGTCCTGGCAACGTTCTTCGAGCATTCTCAACTGGTCAGTGCCGTGCCGTGTAAAATCAGCGTCCGGGGCGAGAGTATATGATGGCGCCCCCAATTACATATATTCCAAGAAATTTTCCTCTCTTTTTTCTTTTTTCTTCTGAATTTTGCGCCCCCTGTTGATAAAATCGTACTTGCGTTCAAGTAGGAAACAGCAAAGATGTACAAATATGACTATTTTCCCACTAAGCGTGAAACAACATCAACTTTCTGTATTGAGGATATCGCAGCACCCAAAGCACGAAAGATTGAATATTAACGTAGAAACAGGCTAGCGAGATAGTGGTATGGTATGGGAAATATCAACTCATGTATCAATATAGGAATACATGCTCGTAAACATTTATGTAGACCATACTGAACATAAGCCCCATAAAAAAAACTGAAAATAAAAATAAAACACTTAAAAATACAAAAAGATAAAAATAAACAGCGCTACATAAAAAAATAAGATACATCTAATTTTTACTACTAATCTCCGTGCATTGGTAATCGTAATGGAAAATAAGAATTCCGGTAGATAGTAGCGGTGTACATTCAAATTGCTTTCAGAAGCTGATCTCGATTAATTTCATTTGACCCGGGACCCAGATAGTCTTTAGCTGCCTCTGTTACCTCTAATTTTCGTGCAACTTGTCTCGAAAAAAATCAGTCTTCCTGATGTCTTGATTATGTAGCACAAAGAACTTGATTAGATAGCCTATGTTTATTATTAAATGACATATTGTTCTCAGTAAAGAATATGAAAACTAAAATTTATTTAAAAACGCTTTGGAAGTTGTCTGTCCTGCATAATTTTGAAACGCATGAAAAAGAATTACATTGTGATGTTAGCTTCCAGCAGAAGAAAGACATACCGAGCAAATACTTAACGTTGACAAATAAGGCAAACAAAAAATTAACAACTGTGCAAACAAATTAACTCTCTGGTCCTTCTTTTTTAACAACGCCAAATTTAACGCCCTCTAGTTTGCACAACAAACACTTCGTTTGTACTTTGTCATCCGGCAAAGACCTTTTTTTTCCTTCCTCTTCCTTCAAGCACCCACATACATTTTTTTTGTAAGCGCTGACTACTTCTTTTGATGAGTAAGGGGTCACTTGTTAGTGCTAAAAGCAATTTCTCTCCATTGGCGATTCACTTTCAGACGTCAAGATGACATATGATACAAAGACAATTGTGGCTATAACGCGTGACAAGATTGTAAAAATGTTAGTATTTGGTCAAAGAATGTGAGAGTTACAACTCTTTCGTGTAATGTGTTAGTAAATACTAGCAAAACTCTACACAAAATGATATGTATTGCTTTAGTACATCTGTTCGTGACTGGAAGAAACGAAATAACAAAGACATCTGAAAAGTCAGGTATTTAACGAATTTCATGTAGGAATTATTTTCCGTTTATACATTGTTGGCAAGTGGTGGATTTGCCATAGTGGGGTTGTGGACAAGCCTGGACTGGCCCAGGTGGCTAGGCGGCGATCGCCTTCCAGACAGGGGCCAAATGAAAATTTTAGTAAAGAGAGGAGGTAACATAAATTTGGAATTACGTTAATCGAAATGAAAATTCATTATCCACTTTCTGATAGGAATATTAAGATTTACTATTGATAATTTCTTTCCTGATCTTTATCACGTCTCGCAGTGGGGCCAAACCAGGCAATTCTTGGCAAAAACTCGAAAAATGAAGTAAAAGATTGACTCGATAGCTATAATTTGTTATAATGAAACCTTAGTAGTGTGCAGGAAAGGAAGTTATAGCAGCTTACAATGACCTCATGGTACGTGTAAACTTGGTTATCCACCGAAGCCGGAGAAGCACTGCTTAATGACAGAAGATAGGCAGTTGACTTTGAATGCGACTATCCCTACATTGCTTATAGATATTCAGTGGCTGGCAAACATGGTGACACGACCCATATGTATGTATCGTTTTGTATATTTAAAATGTTGATGTGATATATAGTAGTATTACTTAATATCATATTTGGAAAATGCTGTGGTACTGAAAGCATATAAATTATGGTCAAACGATAGAATGGCATTTTAGTAGAAAATATGGCATAATATGTCTGTGATTTTTTCAATATGTCGTAGCGGAAACATTGTTCTTACTGTATGCAAAGAGAAAACCTGGAAATATTTGCACTTTGGGGAAATATAGCGCATGAAAATGTCTGAGGAAAGACGCATTCTGGATGTAGTGCTGCTTTTAGCTTGAGCTGGGATGAATGCAAGAGCAAGTGTTAGGTTATTATACATGTGATCCCCATGCAAGCACCGACGAAGTTGAATATAAGTCGATTCTGGGAATTTTGCCCCAGACCTCGTTGTGGGCTTCATTCACCTAGGCCCCATCTTGTTCCCAACATCTGGCATTCACCAACGGAACTAAACTCTAGTCAACCACATTTGATTAATGGTGGCGATATTTTGAAACGTCAATGTTCGCTAAACAATCTACGGACCATAAGATAGCACCATATTAAAAATGGTGCTGATCAATTCAGTTTTTTTTTTTTTTTTTTTTTTTTTTTTTTTTTTTTTTTTTTTTTTGGGATGCGTGCACAGAAGTGACATTGGAATCAACTGTAATGAGCTCGCTCCAGCTCAGAGTGTTCCAATCAAAGCCCTGAAATGAGTCCACGTATTCCATGATGCAATCTATGAAACAGGTTACTGACGCGTGTAAATCATAATATGGTTAATATATCTGATAATATATTCATATCGAGAACGTATGATGAGATATATTTTTTTATGTATTGAAGCGTCCTTGCATCTTCATTGTCATAACGAATCCTCCACGACATCGAAATAATTTTGAGAAGCAAGAACTTTTCATTAATTTTATTATTCTTCAGTTGTAAATTGAGTAATTACACTTTTCCCTTTCATAAATACAACTTTCCCCTTCAATAATGTAAACCAATCGTAAATTGCCAAATCAAAGCATGCTGCCCACGCGTGTGTTTATGCCAATCATGTAATCTGTTATATAATTTAGGTGTGAATATAAGGCATATTCCCTTTTCTAATGCAAACGTTTATATTTTTTGATGAAATAATGTCGAAATATCATAAACATTTTAGTCCATAGATCTTCTTTTACAAAGACATGTTCATATAGTGCATCTTGGTGCGTGCCATCTAAAAACTGTATTTTTTTATGTTTGCTTGTAAATTTATTTTGTGTCCAAATATTTCTCCTACATATTGAAGACATTATTGTAGCCACTGCACATACCGGGTCTTTTTTAAAAAACAATTTTCTGCTTGATATTACGCATTCCTACTTTCTGCCAAGAATTGAGTGCTTTGGCCCCACTGTGCGTCGCAATCATGGTAGATGATTCCATTACGAGCCCCCTTAGGCCTATATGTGCACACGATTTGCATAAACACACCCAATCTGGGTGCTTGACATAGTTCGTGGACCACAAATTCTTGCTGATATTAATGTTTTTACAAGATGATTTTGTCGTGCTTGTTTTGGAAGGTATATCCTCCCGGAAAAATATTTCGGGCTACCTGCAGTGGGCGTTCCTTTGCAGCTTATCGTACTCCTTGTTCACGAATACTGAAACTGCGAGTGTTAACTTTATATTAATTTGTCCGTAGTTCTTTATTAACAAATTACAAATTTCAACCATCCCACGGCAAGATGAAAAAAAATATATACTAATGATTACTGTCGGTGTTATTCTCATAAATATTGTTACGTAACATATATCCTGATTTTATATTATGATCTTTATGGCATAATGCATGGTGTGGCTAATAAAGGTGCTTTTATCGTGGGGAAACAGTGGGCAGTTGGGGTAGCCTAATGATACTTGAGGAGATTGAGAATTAGGGGCCAACACAATATGTCAGCCGCCGGGGCCAACTAGTAGCCGGCCGGCCCTGGTTGTGGAGCTTTCCACAGGGGCCGGTAGATCTAAAACAACTTTCAGACAGTACAGTATGACCAAATCAAAAGATGTAGACTATATCTGTAAAACATTTTTAAAATAAATATACTTCATGGTTCTGAATAATCACAATAACATTTTAAAACACATTTTTCTGACCAGAACAAAATGAATTATTTAATAATTATACGATTTTTGTTACAGTTTCAAGGACCTAACGTCCTCTTCATCAGACATTGAGAAAAGACAGATGACAGCAAATCTTATATCTTCCTCAGCCGTTAGTTTGCATTTTCATTTATATAATTTTAATTGTTTTTTTATATATATATAAAATTTAAATTTGTAATATGTAACAATATCATATAATTACATTGTTAATATGTGTTAATTGTCAATGCAATTTACAATTCTATTGATCTTCATATAAAATAAAATAAAATAAAATAACAGAAATTTGGAAATATTCAAAGTCTTATGCATTTTTCTTTTCTATCACTTCTAATAATTTCTCCCATTGCTCATGTATATTTATACCACTTGTCCAGTTCATTAAGTTCTCCTCTTGTTCTTTCTTTATTCTTCTCGCTTCCTTCCACTTCCTAATAATCTTTCTTTTTTCTCTTTCTAAACCTCTAGCCCCTTCTCAATCTATCATATGTCCCGTTTCTTTCACATGTTTCTAAATAGCATTATTTTCTCTTTTCATTCGAACATCATCTTTATGTTGTTTTAATCTGTCCATCAGCCTTTTTCCCGTCTCCCCTATGTATTTCATGTCACACACACTCACCGGCTGAGGAAGATATAAGATTTGCTGTCATCTGTCTTTTCTCAATGTCTGATGAAGAGGACGTTAGGTCCTTGAAACTGTAACAAAAATCGTATAATTATTAAATAATTCATTTTGTTCAGGTCAGAAAAATGTGTTTTAAAACTTTTAAAATGTAGGCCTACTGAACAGTCAAAATAATTAATATCTTAATTTCCAATTCAAAAATTGATTCCTTTCCTCCACTTTCGAAATACAACAATGTTCTTTATTTTGCATAACGCTCAGGTAATGTAAAAAGAAAGAAAAAAGAATCTTGTGTCTATAACGTAGCGATGGCCAGAACCAGATCCGGCTCTAGAAGACCCGGTTCCGGATCCAGGTCTGGAACTGATTCCTAAGATCCGGTTTTGGAACCGAGTTTCGGATCCAGGTCTGGAAAGGGTTCCCAAGATCCGGTTCCTGAACTGGGATTTCGGATCCAGGTCTGGAACCGGATCTCCAAGAACCGGTTCCTCGCGGAACTGGAACTTTGTGGCCATCCCTACTTTAACGATATTTTATATTGAGTCAATAGAAAGAAGGTGAGGATGGAAACGATGAAACCCTTAGAACATGGAGTTTCGGAGAAGAAAGACTCGATAAAGAAGGTCGTTTGTAAATTTGTGTACAAGTGTGGAAATTGCTAGTTACTTGATGTTTAAGACGCCAAATAGGAGTGAAAGTGCACGGACACTTAATATGGATCACGTGTGGCTGTTCCCTTGTGTTTGAAATGTGCTTTGGAAATCACTCGAAACATCACCAATGTGTTTTGGACATTCTTTGCTGACTTAGCTATTCTTGATCCAAAATGTATCCAAGATATTAGAAGCAGAGGACTTCAACCACGAGCACTTGAACGTTTAGCTAAGACATTAGCATATTATAAGTCGCATCACAGCAGATCTATTAAGAACGGAACTGGCCAGTTTAGCTAATCATTGAGAGGGACTGAAACAGTCCTCTTTGGATGAGTATGATGTAATGGAATTAGAGGAGGAGGTTGAAACCACACACATTTCTCCGGATGACTTCACTCTGAAGAAAAAGTGTATTCGTTGCTACAGACTTTTGTGTAGGTATAATCTTTTGACAGAAACTTATTGTAACATAGGATCTGCCTACAAGTACATGCTCTTTTATATAGGTAGCATGTATACCTATATATAGTTTCTTTTACATAGGTAGCATGATAGAGAAGCTTTTCCGTGTTAAAGTTCATAAAAAAAAACAGACTGAAAACGACTCTATCACAGAATAAGTTGGAATCCTTTATGCTTATCTCACTGGAGAAGGAAACGTTTCAATATATTGATGTAGACAACATCATAGATAGTGTAGCACAGAAAAGCGATGTCCTAAAACAATTACTCATAACTTGAAAATTTAATCTGAAAGATATATAAGTATGTATCAATGTCTGGCTGTAGCTATGTGCTCATATTTCTAATTCACTTCACAAAACTTGCTAAAATATATAACAGCCAGCTAACTCCCAAAATTTTATTTTCTATGAAGTTGAAAATAAAAAGCTAAATACACAAAACAACTCTCTCTTAAAACAGTAGAATACCTATACTATTGTAACCATTGTGTGCTAAAGGAGCATTGAGAATATTAAGCACAAAGTAGACCTATCTCGAATTGTATATAATTCCATTTACAAGAGCGTATATTCCTTAATTTCTAAAGGACCAATTTAAAAATATAAAATTATAAAAATTATTATTGGATAACAAAAAAAAATAGACGCTACTTTTTTTTTATAATCATACCCTTTTAGAGATTAAATTAAATAAAATTAGATTTAATATAATAATTTACGACTTCCTAAACGCCCTTGAAGAATAAAGTTTAATTATTAACAATGTAGGAATTTACTGACTTATGTAGGTATTCCTAACTTTAAAGTATTCTTAATTCCGACTAAAGATAACTATATAAATAATAATTTACATAATTTATTAGTTATTGATTAATCTAATAACCTAATTATTACTTATTAATTAGCCTACCTTTAAATAACTGTTTATCTAACCTACAATTCAAATAATGCCTTAATAGTAAGACTTCCCAAACGTCTATTTAAAATGTAAAGAAAACTGTCGACTTTTGACAGAGATGACAGAGTAAAGCCGACCTTTTTTCTTTTCTTTTCTTTCTTTTTCTTTTTTTTAAATAAAAAAGTCAGCATTAGCGAGTGCATGCTCTGGGCCCCCTCCCACAGAGTAGGCATTTATACCTACATGGTGAATCTGTTTTCGGTCCAGGGGCGTCATTCGGGGATTTCATGCGGCAATTCTGAGTTTGAGAAACACATTCTTTTCAATAAATTATATAGTAATAATAATAAAAAACTGAAGCTCTTGTCAGTGAATAATCTTCACCCCTATTCTTCCCACTGGCAAAATCTGGAATGATACTAGTGATTCGGGATCCCAGCTTGAAACACGGATTAATAGTATAACTCATAGGATAACCATGCAATGCTTTAAGCTAATTAAAATTCTGCAATAGTTAGCATGGAATAAGATATTACATTAAGAACTCCGAGATTTTGGTCTTCTACAAAATTTCATTGATGGCAGTAGGCCGTACGTGCAGCCATAAGCAACAGGAGTTCTTGGAAATAGATGGCAATACTGATTCTATCTGGCATAAATGGTTTTCATTATCATTCATAAAATAAATAGTGTAATATGCTTCGCATGACTCTGTTTACAACCAACTAATACATGTTTGTATTTATTAAAAACACCATGCGCGTCCTACTACGAATTGCAACAGTGGCAGACGACAGAAGACCAGTTACACCAATAGTCATGTGACGAAGAAGGACCATCACCACAGCCACACTAGAGCAGCTATATAATCGACAGGACCATCAGTACAAACGTCAGTCTTTGGCAGGTCAAATCCACTCTCAACCAGTGATGCCAACCTGTGGGAAAAATCCCATATCGTGGGAGTTTTTGACCTTATTTTCTTGGAAAGGGATAATAAGCAGCATATATGGGATTTTTCGAGAAGATAGAAATTTTACGGCTTATTCATTTAGATATTGTAAAAAGTGACTAACACAAAGAAATTTAATTTTTAATATTATAGCATACTTTTAATTAGTATAACGTGGGAAATTCATACGTAAAATGGGATTTTTTGCCTTTCGACATGGGATTTCATATTGTTTCAGGTTGGCATCACTGCTCTCAGCTTGCCTGAAGCTTTGAGAGGCCCAAAGCGTTGAGCTTGCTCGGAGCTCTACGCTTCCTAACCTACCCACTTAGTTCCCTCGGAACTTTGTGGAATTCCTAACCTCACCCACCCAGCTTGTCTGGAGTTTTATGGCTTTCTAACCCCTCTCTGCTTGCTCGGAGCAATGAGGATCCTATATCCACTCCACTTAGTTTGTTCGAAACTCTAGGCTACTCGGGTCTTGGGGAAAAAAAATATTTTACCCAGTTATTACAAAATTTTCATCATACGTTATTTTTATGTCATACTTGTATAGAAAGAAAGATTTTGTAATAAAAGTTCGTAGTGGGAGAAAACGATTCCCGAGTATGATTTGCTCTACTTAGCAGAACTTTACATGGTGGAGGTTATTAAGAACTTTACAAAATGCATTATTGTTATTTTAAATTTTAGTGCCCCTTAAGAAGTCATCGCGTACCCCAGGTTGAATAAGAGTGCTCTAGAGATTCCAAAGTATTCTACTTCTTTTCTTTTCTCAAAAATTACGAAATGAGAATGTCTTGTATTTTGATGTTTGAAAAGGTTTAGACAACTGTGAAAAGATGTTTCTTTATATATATATATATATATATATATATATATATATATATATATTCGTCTTGAGAAAAGAAAGAAAGAAGAAAGAAAAAAGGAATATTAAATCAAACTTCCAATTTATGAAAGTAAATCAATACATACATACAACCATGCCCAACAGTCTTCCATTTAACTATATTTAGCTTTGCTCTTTCTTTCTTTCTTCTTGACGTTCTGAAGAAGAGAGGAAAGCAAGGTAGAGAGAAATACAGTTCAAAAGAAAAGGTGAAAATTTAATTAACGATTTTTTTCCTTTTATATGTTTTCTTTTTATTCCATTTTTCTTGTAGGATCGTTTTCTCAGATGTGATTCATCTTTTGATAGAATACCACTTCCTGCTGTATTTTTGTACCTTTCCTTCTTCTCGAGTTCTTGTATGTATAGTACTAATTAATTTGGAAGCCTTGTAGAAGCGATTTCTTTTCTTTCACTTTTGATACTTTAGTTCAAGATGTAGAAATATAAGAATATCTCAAAATAGCTTTACGTTCTTTTCTCTCTCTTTTTTTTTTATTAATTTCTTTTAGCGGAATATAGGCTTAAGCTTAGGGTTACACGAGAATAGATTGTCACGTTCGTGTAGCGTATGTGAGAAACAATGCTTCATTATTTAAGGAAAGATTTATACAAGGTGTGTTCAAAAAGTATTGAACCTATGGTTGGTAAAAATACATTTATTAATTTGGAAATTCGAAACACTAGTGCAGGGCCGTGCCGTGGAGGGGGCGAGCGGGGCGACGGCCCGGGCGCCGAAATAAGTGGGGCGAAAAATTCGACAGAAAAAAGGAAAAAAGATAGGAAAACTTGCTTGGAAAAAAGATAGGAAAACTTTCTTGGAATATATGTGTGGGCGCCGTTGTATACTTTCGCCCCGGGCGCTGATTTTCCACGGCACGGCCCTGCACTAATGCACACCTAGTAGACACCTTGCTAGTGCACACACTTCTCCCAGCGCTCCCGCCATCGTTGATAACACTTCTGGAATCCAGTTTGTTGAAATGGTGAGCAACCGTGTCGTCGCATTCTGCATGGTGTCTTCTCTTGACTCAAATGGGGCCCCTTTTAGTGCCATTTTCAGCTTGGGAGATAATCAAAAGTCGCACAAAGCCATGTCAGGTAAATAGGGAGCGGACACTCTCCTGCTGCCCAAATTCTCGTTCAAAAATGAATGTACCGATCCGATTTAATAGTTTCCACTTGGGTATCGTATTTTTTAAAGAAAAACTTGATACCATATCGCTGCATTTTTTTTTGTAATTTTTACAAAGAACCGAAATCTGACGACCGCTCACTACACGTTTTTACTCATTGGCCAATTGCCACCGACTGGTGCTTTCTGCAGACGGGAACTATTTACGACTGCGCATGAGTGTCCCCACTACAACTACACTGAAGAAAGTATCCCGCGCTTCATTGGTTTCAGCGGGAAAATAAAATATTTTCAATAATTTTTAACACACCTCGTATATTCTAGAACAGGGCTGTCCAAATGGCGGCCCGCGGGCCGCATGCGGCCCGCCAAACCATTTTCTGCGGCCCGCAAAGCTTTCTTGATTTACGATTGTTATAACATAATATTTTAATTTATATTCATTCATTCTTTTAATGTTTCCACTCTTCTTTCGGAATAAGGCATACATTTAGCGCTTCTATACAACAAAAAGACGCGAGCATCCATGGCAACACTGGAGTCGGTAATGTAATCGCTGCTGAAAGGAACGATTACTTCAAGAACGTATATATATTTGATCTAGCTTTTTAAATCAGACCCTTTCTTCCTCGAACTTTGCCTAGAAGCCATAGCGCGCAAGACATACACCACTTCTTGTGATAAACACAATTTAGCATACTTTCTAAGTTGCAATCGTCTGACATTAGGTTTTGAAAATGAAGCATTTAATTTTTCTGAGTTCTGTAGAGACATCGAGAGTATCACGAATGGATTTAATGAGAAATTCTCAGATCTTGACAAACTAAAACACGACATTGCGTTATTTATAATCCATTGACAATAGACATCGAAGAACAACCTCCAAACTTACAGCTCGAACTTTGTGACCTTCAGGCTGACCATTCTTTCAGACAAGAACAAAGAAAGGAGTAGATTTTTCAGACTACTTTCTAACAAACGTTTCCCTAACTTTTGTGAGTTTAGTCGAAAAATAGTGTCAATGTTTGATAGTACTTATTTGTGTGAAAGTGCATTTTCCACCATGAAACTTGTGAAGAATCGCTTCAGAAGCTGCCTTGGAGATTCTTCTCTTTTACATCTCCTGTGTCTAGCAACAACAAAAATGGATGTAGATATCCCAGCCCTTGTAAAGGCTACTAGTCACTCTCAATTGCCACATTGAATAGGTATGTAATATTTCAAAATACATTTTTATATTTTTGTTTCGTAGCGTAATAATAATAATAATAATAATAATAATAATAATAATAATAATAATAATAATAATAATAATTATTATTATTATTATTATTATTATTATTATTATTATTATTATTATTATTATTATTATTATTATTATTATTATTATTATTATTAGCTGCGGCCCTCCACCTTACTAGTAAAGACTGTTATGGCCCTCAGGCTCATTATAATTGGACACCACTGTTCTAGAACATACAGGATGGACCATTTATCTAGATACATCCCTGTATCTTTTAAACTGATGGTCAAAAAGAGCTGAAATTTTTGTATCATGCAAATATCGGCAGGCAGACATTGTTTGGCATACTCTGGAAGACCATAAGGTTAACTGTGTTGCAAGCTAACATAAAGTTCTATTTTTTTTTTTCAAATGGCACTACCTCAGGTTAATTCTTATTTCAAATGTATATACATGCTAAACGAAAACATGCAACGTTGGACTTATTAAGTGTTGCAAACTAAGGAAGCTAGAGTATCACAAACATCCAATTTTTGCTGGTTTTCTGCAGAAGTAATAACGCAAGTGAGGTAGACAGAACAAAGCAGATTCAAAGTACTTTATTTCCTAATACTATGATCATGATACGACGGATTCGAATGAATAGGAACAAAGACACAAGGGATTGAAAATTTTACTTTTCTCAAAAACCTTTATTCCGCACAAATGGTTAGATAAGTATTTCATTTAATTATATTGCAAGTATTCATACAACCGCACATACTATATACCACATGTTACTATAAGCATACTATAAATATGTGTATTTATGATTCGTAAATAAATAGCGGCTGACAACATAAGGAAGTCACACTGTCATACTTACAGGAAGACACGAAGAGGTCCGAAGATCAGAAGTTTCACGACGATGGACCTTAAAAGAAGAGTTGAAGGAGAAGACCGGCATCAGTGCCTTGTACTGATTGTTCACCTACAATCCCTACTCCGGAGGCCGCTTTGGACTAAGGAGTCTTAATCTCCGGAGGCAGCTTTGAGCAATGGGGCTCTATTCTACCTCCTTCTAACAGCTTCGAGTTAGGAAACACCGATCTCGTCTGAGGCCGCTTTGGGCTAAGAAGTCTTAACCTCCTCAAGGCAGCTTTGTACATGGGGACTCTATCCTAACTCTTTCTAATAGCTTTGTGCAGGGGGACTCTATCCCATCTCCTTCTAACAACTTTGTGTTAGGAAACACCGATTCTGTCTGAGGCCACTTTGAACTAAGGAGTCTTAACCTCCTCGAGGGAGCTTTGTACATGGGGACTCTATCCTAAATCTTTCTAATAGCTTTGTGCAGGGGGGACTCTATCCCACCTCCTTCAAACAACTTTTTATTAGGAAACACCGATTCAGTCTAAGGCCGCTTTGGGCTAAGAAGTCTTAACCTCCCCGAGGCAACTTTGTGCAAGGGGACTCTATCCCACCTCCTTCTGACAGGATTGTGTTAGGAAACACTAATCCTGTCTGAGGCCGCTTTGTGCTAAGATACCATTCTGTCAACCCGAGGCAATATCTTGTGCCGAAGGGGCCCTTTCTACCTAATACTGAAAATACTTATTATTATCAAATTAATTATTATTATTAACACATTATTATTATTATTATTATTATTATTATTATTATTATTATTATTATTATTATTATTATTATTATTATCTAAATTAATAACAGACTTGTAGAAATATTTATTGAAACTTTGTATAATAACTTTATATTACATTTTGTAATAAAGGGTAGAGGTCTAAATCCTATGTACGTTATTGACTCTACCTACAAGAATTTTACAATATAGATGGTCTTCATAGATGTGAAAATCACAATGTCATTTACAGCAATTCAATATCTCAAAACTGTTCTGGAGAAATGTAAAAACTGCTAAAGTTTGTAACACGGCTTAAAATTATGAATTCCGTCAACTTATTGTACTTAAATCTATCAAAATGTTAATGTTATAATGTAATGTTCTGGTCAGAGGAAAAATAGGTGACCGTTTGTACCCACCAGATGGTGTAGGTATTACGGCGTCCACCTAGTATCGTGAGAACAATTGTGGAGCAACTTGAAATAAAGAAGTAGCAAACTCCACTCTAGAAAGGTAGCATTAACGACAATGGGAACCGAAATACTGACTATACATCACACCAAAAGGCATGTGTGCCACAAGCCAGCTGTTAGGTTATGGCCCTCCAAGGGTTTTTGCGTCGGAAATTTAATTTCATACCTGAAATTAAAGCAGGATCTGTATTAAAGTAGAGCATTCGATGCCCTCCCCCGGGAATCGAACCCGCGATCATGTGTTCCAAATATTTTGGTGGTTACACTAGTCACTCTAGTCACTAGACTAGCAAAAAGCAATTAACTTACAAGTGCTAGCGTAGTACTTCAGATTACGGTTGTTTATATTTCAAGATAAAGATCAAGTATGTTATTTAATGTGAAACCAAAGTGTTAGTTATGAAAAAAGTAAATCTTATAATGTCTAGTTACTACACCTATTGTTCATGGATCCAATTAGCCTTTCTTTAATATGCAAAAACAACTTGTTTCAATGGCTTTTGTTGCTGAATAGTGCGTTTGCCGATAGGAAGAAAAATGGGGACAGCTTGTTTCGCATGCTCATTCGAAACTTGGTTGTTGCAGCGGAATTGATTTGTGAGGTTTTGTGATCGATACCCAGTAGCCGCGTACGATAATTGGTCTGAAGCCTCGTGGCAAGGAGAACAGTCTGTTTCATCCGTGTTGTGTTTTTGTCCCTCGTTGTGGAAACAGGAAATCTATAGTCCTGTATGGCTCATTTCACGGTCTAATATTGAAAACAGAGAGAGAGAGAGAAAAAAAATTGCAATCGCTTTTGCACTGATTCGGTAGCTGATATGTTCACCATATTCTCAAATTATGGCCAATACAGTAACTTCAGTAGAACGGAAAAGTATGAATATTTAACATTTTAGGTAATATTATTTGTCATTTGGAACATCCCTTAGCCTTATTTCAAAAATTACAAGTATAAGTCTATGGTAAGGAAGAATTATAAATAACGTTCTCACTCTGTTTGACGAAGATCCAGGTACAATTTCTGGTAACCAGTAACGCCACAGGCCACACGACTTTTGCACGGTTCACCCAGACCTGGGCCTCGCTTTTCAAACCCGATCTGACCCGGAAATAACCGAAACATTATTTCTATAGTATTACTGCTGTATATCATAAGTTCATTGATCTTTTTTTTCTTTTCTTTCTTTCACTTTAAAGCCACACGAGTATCTCCTTTAGGCTAAGGAAAACGGATAATTAAGGCATATGAATGATGGGAGAATTGGTGGAATGATAATGGGGAAGGAAACGGGAGTACCCCGAGAAAACCCACGGACACGATGTTGTCCACCACATACTTACTTACTCGGGGACCGAACCAGTGACCCAACGTACCAGAGGTAAGTGCTATAACGCTGATGCACTGTACCCACCCACCGCCATAGTTCAATAATGATGGCCACTACTAGAGATCTGATAGTCACGTGTTCGATTCCCGGTTTGTCATTTCTTATTCAAGGTACTATCATGTCTCAACGATAGCCAATATCTTCCCATTTTGTAAAAATATTGCATTGTTTTTGAACACAGACTACATAAAACATTTAACAAAACACTGTTTGAGCTCAGTGGGATCTCTTATATTCTACACTGAAAGTCTTATACAGTCTCGCTCGATTAAATGTTGACAATTCCTTACAAGAGAAACATGTATATTTTCTTTTCTATGATTTCTACGCATTTTTAATCTTATAAACCTTGCAGTTACCTATCAGTGCAATGGTTTGATACACACACACACACACACAAAAGAGAAAGAAAACTATAGATTTTATGAGAAGAGAGAAAAGAAAGAAATGTTAGAATTACGTTAGCAGCCTAAAACACACTTTCAGGCTATGTCTCGTCGTCTCCAAGTCATATCAGGTTATTCCAAGTCACAGGTCTATGTGTGTCACTGAGTCGGACCTGGTCTCTCCAGATTACTGAATTCAGTGAGTCACAGTTCTCACTGCTTCCAGGCTACAAGTCACGGAGTTCTTTACCTGTACCATTACTAAAAGGCATGAGAGAAATATATACAGAGAATGCCAATGAGTCTGAGTTTGTGTGTGTGTGTGTGTTTATGCAACACCCAGGTTACAAAGAACGGACTCCATGAAAGAGGGCACCTATAGAACTACGACCAGGACTGAATGCGATCCAATTGACTGGTGCATAGATAATCATGCATGATCAATCCTCGCAGTACAGGCCGTTTTCCACCACACTATCTCGCCAGTGGCAGATCTAGACCGGGGCCAGGGGGCCTAGGCCCCTAGTTTTTTGAGTTAAAAAAATATTTTAAGCCATTATTTATATATTTTTGAAAATTTATAGTAAACTCATGATATACCTATCATAATCTGGGTTTCGGCTGTCCCCCTAGTTTCTATCTTCTAGCTCCAACACTGTATCTCGCTTTCAAGAAAGCAAAAGTTTTCATTAGATGATTAATTGGTTAATTAATTCATGACTTTTAACGTCCTTTGTCAGCACCAAAGCTTTTATAAGACAAAATTTATTTCTTAAAAGTGAGATCTGAACTATTACTTCAGTTTGAAAAAAAAAAAATCTTTAGATCAATGTCTTAGGATTATTCCCTAGGCCAGTGGTCGAAGTGAGATGGTATGCGGTGGTATGCCATACCGCCTCTGGTTTTTCAGTGATAAAGGCATACCGTCTATGGTTTTCCAATGATTAAAACATACCGCCACTGGAAAGTACAAATGCTAAATACCTTTGATAAATCCATTTTTATACACAGCAATTGACGAACAGCTTTGCACGTAAAAGGTTTTATTTCTTATGTAGAAATACAGTAATTTCACAACACCGACATTTTTCTTAAACCTTTCTCCCTATCATTTGTTTTTTAAATGAGGTATCTGCAAAGAAGTTCATCTAGTTTATATTTTGATGTGCCATATTGAATTGTTTCTTTGTTGTGTATGTGTGTATTTTCTTGCCTTAATACATATAAATGCCATATTTTAAGCATAGGTGGGTTTACGGGTTGTCTGCTGTGGGAGCGGACCTTCTGGGTGTTTGGAATACCCCACGGTCGAGTCAGGGACCGGGAGTTTCCCCGCAGGAAATTATTAATATCCTCATTCGGTTTTTGAACATTTTCTTGTATAATTCTCTATAATACAACAATAATAAGGGATATTTTTTCTGAAAGTTGTAGGGGATCAAAGTCTCTCCATGTCCCCCCCACCCCCACCCGTTACTACAGATATGCTCTCCAATGGTTTTCAGTCATTATGTAAACAGAAATGCAATCTTTTAGGCAACATACCGTTACTGTATTTCAACATTAGGTAGCCGGTATGTCGAATCAAAATTGCAATAAAACATACTGCCTCTGTTTTTTTTTTTTTTCTACTTTGAACACTGCTGTAGACTAAGGGAGACAAATGATTAATGTAAGTTAATTTTTAATTTCTGAAAAAAGTTCTTGATAAATGATTCCTTTCCTAAGGCAAAGTCACATTTTTGTAAAGGCGTTATAAGCAGAGTAGATTGTTAAAAAAAAAAAAAAAAAACTTCATTCTATTCTATGTGAAGTTGGCCAAACCACTTCGAAAAAAAAAAATGAAAAATATTCAAGTCAGAAGTTAGTGTTTAATTAGTGCTTTCAATTCCACATGGTCCCAGAGTTAGTGCTCAATAAATAAGGGCACACGGGGCAATCTCTAGAACAGTTTGAGCACTGATTCTATGGACTTGAGCACTAATAAGCACTAATTAAACACTAAATCTTGACATTAAAATTTTTGTTTTTCTGTAATGTGGTTGGGTCAACTTCACCTGAATGACTGCCTCTAGGTAACTGTACACTATCCTTCTGCTTGTACGAAATCTGTCCAACACTAGAGATTATCATACTGTAATTATTTGCAATTATCGAAAAGGTAGATTGAAAAGAAGTTCGATTTATCTACATTTTTTTAAACCATTGTTTTCAACATAATTTTCATGTAGAACAAACTTTTTTTGTTCTAATTGTCCAAGTTCGAATTAACGAAGAGGAACAATAGAGAGAGCAATGGCAGTATAGAAACTGATATCACCATGGTCGGATTTATCAACTCGGCCCGGACCTAGGGTCGCAACCTTCTTAGGAGTAAATACGAGCTCGTACTTTGAACAATACGGCCTCTAGGTGAGTGTACACATTTACGATAGAGTCGAACAGATGGACCGACTTCCGAAACTCATTTATTTTCGCCATGTAGAATCAATGTGTTGTAATATCCTACATGATTGTGTTTACATGTGCTTCTATTTGCAAACATCAACTATATGCATCTTACTACGGAGTACTATAGCTGCAGACGACTGAGACAACAGTGACGTAACTGGTCATGTGACAACGGAGGAACAACAGTGCCACTGCCTCACCGGGAACACCTGTATAACCGAGAGGATTTCAACGACAGGCATCGATCTCCAATGGTCAAATTCCCTTTCTTGGCTTAAAGTGGAGCCTTGGAAGTACCTCACCTAAATCAAAAGCCTCTAGCTTGCAGTAGAGCTCTTAGCATCCTTTTCCTCGCGGCTTGCGTTGGAGCCTTGTGGAAACCTTTACCTCTCTCTTCTTGCAGTGGAGTATTTTGAGATTGATTATCCCAACACCAGTCTAGCTTGCAGTAGAGCATTTTGAGATTGATTATCCCAACACCAGTCTAGCTTGCAGTGGAGCATTTTGAGATTGATTATCCCAACACCAGTCTAGCTTGCAGTAGAGCATTTTGAGATTGATTATCCCAACACCAGTCTAGCTTGCAGTGGAGCATTTTGAGATTGATTATCCCAACATTAGTCTAGCTTGCAGTGGAGCATTTTGAGATTGATTATCCCAACACCAGTCTAGCTTACAGTGGAGCATTTTGAGATAGATTATCCCAACACTAGCTTGCAGTGGAGCTTTGTCGGGACTCTAACCCTTCTCTGCTTGCAGTGGAGCACTGAGTGTTCCTACCTCCTCCTCACCTAGCTTGTTTAGTGAGGATTCCTTGCCGAGACTGTCAGGTCGAAAGGACACATACTTTTACCCAAACATTATAGTGGAATTTTGAAATTAAATCTGGTAATTGGATTCCGGACTGTAATTTGCTATATCTACGCTCAAGAAGAACATTACAGTAAAAATCCCTTTTGAAAGTAAAAATAAAACTAATCATTCTGTGTAGCTTTATTTTTTTCTTTTTAAACATAAATTTGTAACAATTCAAATATTTCTTTTGCAGCAGATTCAAACTAAAAATTCATTATTAAAATTTATACAAAAAAAAAATCGTTGAAACGAAGGTATGTATAATAGTATATAAGTTTATTATATTTATTTTCTGTTGAGTTAAAGTTTTGTTTGTCGGAGTAAGGGGTGGTAAACATTTTTCGGTCTAGGGTAAAACATTAAATCCGGCCCTGGGTATCACTCTATAATAAGTGGTTGAATGTAAATGACAAATATGATAGAAAATAGAATAACGTATATAGTTTCAGTACCATAAATCTTTTGCACATAACGTTTGTCGTTTGTGTTTCGCACCAGAATGTTTCTTTTCTTCTTTCTGAATAACCCTCGTACTAAATAACTCGTTGTTGCCTGAGCAGGAAACAAAACCAATATTCATATCCAGTGTGCCAGTGACATTATGATGCGAAACAAACCCTATAGATTCTTCTTGTTCGAAAAAGACGATTTGGCGTTTCTATAGGAGAGGGCGTGGTGCATTTGCTTTTAAATGTCCCTTCGATTAAATCCCGTCTTCCATGGCAACTCGTAACTTGAATAATTCTAATTTCCTTTGTCAAACCACACCCACTTCAGGAAGCGTTCACAGGAATCAGGGTAAAAGATTAGGTGCTAACGAGAGGTAGCTTATGATCTGGAACTAATTGTTCACACGGGGGCCACTACTAAAATGATACAGGCCTCTGCCATAAATAAAGATAGATCCTTCAATGTTCGCTTGATAATTACTCCACGCTCTTGTGTATTAAGCGTTGAATACGATATAAGACCTTTGATACGTCTCTTTGAACCTTTGTTAAATATTAATCCCTACATTTTATGGAACTTTTTCTTCTGTATGAGAACAAAGAGTATTAAAATAGATTGTATAACTTAGTTCATGGATTTTTATTTATTTTTTTTCTGGAGTTTAACATCCTATGGAAGTGTTTGATAATCAACAAATATTATTATTATTATTATTATTATTATTATTATTATTATTATTATTATTATTATTATTATTATTATTATTATTATTATTATTATTATTATTATTATTATTAGGCCCTATTATTATTATTATTACTAAATGAAACATTACATCAGTTTAAAGCGTTAGTTTTGCAATCGAAAGAAGTGCCTGTCACGGATCTTGCTCATAGTATGGATATTTTTTGTTGTGTCCTTTCAAAGACAATTTTTAAAAACTCCGTTTGCGCATGTGGTTCCCTGTTTCGATACCAGCAAGTAGACTTTGTGATCGGACAAACAATATGTGTGTGGATATTCTTTGGGTTTTCTCGTTTCCTCCCACTTCCTTTGTTTCACCATTTGCTTCATTCTCATTATCACTGTTATCCTTTATTCTACACGGCATAATCGGGGGACGTAAAGCTAAAAGATTTCTTTTCATATTTTCCGTTTATACATGCGCGTAAAGTGCTGGAGGTCTGGGCCGGCAGAGCAGTTCAGAATTAACGATCCCATGGGACTTTCTGCAGCTGAGATTAATCGCTAACTGCACAATTAAGAAGTAAACATTATAAGCGAATATATCTACATCAATTATATCACATATTTAAGGACGGATGAACTAATATGCACGATTGGTTCATAGGATATGAATTGTTTACGTACTCTGTGGGCAGAAACATGGACGTTATGCAACAGTGATGAAAAACAACTGAAAGCGTTTGAAATGTGGGTGTGGAGAAGAATGGAGAGAATTAGCTGAATCGACCTGAAAACAAATGAGAGGGTGTTAGAAATGGTGGGGGAGAAAAGAACGATTTTAGATATTATTGAGAAGAGGAGGAGAAGCTGGTTGGGACATTGGCTATGAAGGAACTGTATCATAAGTGACATGCCAAAGGGTATGATGGCAGGAAAGAGAGGGAGAGGATGAAGGAAGTTACAATTGATGAATGGCATCAAAACAGAAAAATCGTAAGTAAAGACGAAGAGCTTAGTTGAAGACCGAGGAACATGGAAGTGACCCGCCAATAGTGACAGAATACGTATGATAATGATACGTATTATATTTCTTAATATGCGTTTAAAACTTAGCTTTATCTGGATGCCAAGAACAAGTAAAATCCTGTTTAGATTGGTTTGATTAGAATAATTTATTTCTTTCAGCAGTAGGCTATGTGAGACATGGACAAGAAGAGCTTAAGAGTCTTCATCCCGGCGAAATTAAAATACCGCTAATTTTACATTAATTATGTGATATCTTCAAATAGATAAAAGATAATCGAAATGTGGAACAAGAGCGCCCTAGACAATATATTTTACTTGAGAAACCGTTATCACGACTCACTTATCTGCTTTCGATTTCGAACCATTTTGAAAATCGGCATTTATTTTTGCGTTTCTAAACAGCTGAAAACATAAAGCCACCAGGTGACTTGTGATAACGGTACCTCACGCAAAATGATATTGTCTAGGGCGCTCTTGTTCCATATTTCAATTATCTTTTATCTATTTGAAGATATCACATAATTACTGTAAAATTAGCAGTATTTTAATTTCGCCGGGATGAAGACTCTTAACATGGAATCTGAACTACGTGAATTTCCGTCGGGAATGGAATCCAAAATCCTATTCAAAATTAGCAAAACTGATGTTACGCTTTCTGAGCTTTTGAGTTGATATATTTATTAGTTCTAAAAATGTCCTCTTTATTACCTACACGTCATAATGAATGTTAGGGAATGTGTATTTCAGATCATATAAATAATACAAAAATATATGTACTGTGTAATTTATCTGCTAAACCAATGTAGAATTCTCGTATTTAAACAGAAGCGTAATTAGCTAACAATAGGTGGGACAGCTCTCAAGTGTATTGTAAATGGACAAACAGTCAGTTATACATTCAGCAGCTCTCATATCCATTAATATTAATTAATTTACAACATATAATTAAGAAGTGTACACAAATAGGACAACAGATTACTGGCAAGATAAATAGAATGACAATTTTGTATTATATTTAACAGGTATTACTGAGGATTTCTCTTCGTATAATACGTCATTTGTCACGGGACAAATAATAACTCTGTTTTCTTTGCAATTTTACCGTGTACCATTAATGCCAAGCGGAAACTGTACTTTCGTGTCACTCAAAAAGACATGAAATCTTCTCATACACGACATTAGGTACTGACGTAATCTATGACAGAAGTAAAAGGATTTGACGTCACATCCGGTAGAGGAATAATAGTAATAAGGCGCCGTTGTAGGAGTAAGTAAGGTTTCCGTGTCATAAAGTGAATCTGTGCAAAATTGAAAGAAGAAAAAGAAAAAATACCTCTCTTTTTTTTTAAAAAAAAGAAAAATGCGTGGGATTTCTCGAGAAATGATGACAGCATCTATTCATGTATGACAAGGTAGTGGTATCTCCGGCTCCATTATTCTACTTAAAGTCTGCAGTGACTTCTTATAAGAATATATCGGCTATTGTTGATAAAAAATGTCTTGAGTCTTTGCCATTGGTCTAATTGCTAGCGCGCGTGTGCCTTTGCTTTACGGAGGTTTTGGGTTCGATTCGCGCTCCAAAAGGCCTTCAAATTTGTATACATATTACGGTGATTCAAATTCCACCTTAAATTGTAGAACTGCTTCTTATATAGCCTCGGCCCTGAAAGTGCAAACCAACCAACCATATGTACCTTAAAAATTATTGTTTGGAAATGCCTGTTGATCATTGAAACGTTTTAAGTTTTCATTGATTACATACGCATCTTTGGGAAGGCGATGGTTTTGATGTTAAAACGATTCAATTTGTGTACCACTGTTAAGGTGATACTTCAACACTAACTCCTTCCCCTTTCTAGGGTATCGTAAACATAATTGACAGTGACAGTGTGTATTAGTTGTTATTTTTGTTATATACAAAGCTTTTCGCGTTATATTCGACATTTATATCAATAAAGGAAAACGTATATTTCTTGTACCACTTAACGAAAATTGTTTTGTGTGAGTATGACTTTTCTCACAATATCATACGTTGTCAACATCATCAGGAAATATGACATGTTGTTCGTTTCTTGGTATTAATGTAGAACATGTTGTGTAAAGCTTTGCATATAGCAAAAATAACAACTAATACACACTCTCACTGTCAGCTATTAGATATTTATAATACCCTAGGAAGGCGATAGTGATAAAAGTAATAACTAATACACACTCTCACTGTCAATTATTAGATATTTATGATATCCTAGGAAGGCGATAATGATAAAAGTAATGACTAATACACACTCTCACTGTCAATTATTAAATATTTATGATACCCTAGGAAGGCGATAGTGATAAAAGTAATAACTAATACACACTCTCACTGTCAATTATTAGATATTTATGATATCCTAGGAAGGTGATGGTTTTGGTGTTGAAATAATACCTTAAGAGCCTGTCTTACTAAAAATAATACAAAATTTACCATTTTTCTTTTGCATGTTTATTCATTAGTGAAAGGAGATAATGAAATGCAAGTCACCACAATCATAGATAATGCTATTCTACAACAGAAAATATGAATCTGAAGAATGTTCAGTATTGCAATCCATAGAAATTACAGTGTTGCCAGAAAAACAATTTCCCTAAAACCTAAGTTATGGCAGTCTGTAGAGGAACAAACTCAACTGCATTTGGTTACGTATCATATTGTTTTGGTTTCCTGTGAACTACTTTTTAAATAATGGTTGTATTTAGTTTGTAATAAACAAAATAGTTTTAACATACAGTTATTAAAACTAAATAATAATGTTAATTAAAACGTAGTTCACAAGAAACCAAAACAACATGATACGTAATCAAATGCAGTTGAGTTCATTCCTCTACTCTTTGTCTTAACTTAGATTTTAGGGAAATTGTTTTTCTGGCAACACTGTAATTTCTATGGATTGCAACACTGAACAGTCTTCAGGTTCATATTTTATGTTGTAGAATAGCATTATCTATGATTGTGGTGACTTGCATTTCATTATCTCCTTTCACTGATGAATAATCAAGCAAAAGAAAAATAGTAAATTTCGTATTATTTTTAGTAAGGCAGGCTCTTAACAGTGGTAGACACATTGAGACATTCTAACACTGTCATTTTTTGCTGTGCTGCTCCGCCTCTGTAGTGGAATTTTCGAATACCCCGGAACATGTATTTTCTTATTTTTATATGTTGAATTTCATCTCTGTAACTTCCGGGATTCATGGGGTATTCAATTCTTGGCAGAAAATTTACCTCCTCTCAGGATATGTGTTTCAAAAAGAATCCTGTTTTATCTCTTGCCTCCGTGACAAAAGAAGTATTCTGTAAAAAAAAAAAAAAAAAGTTATAAGTATGGCCTGAATGACGATGAGTCAGACACTTTTATAACACAGTTATACTATACATTTATGAAACACTTAGCCAATAAGTATGGAAATAGAATACATGTATATACTCGTAATTTCTATAATATTTGATATACTTTTTGGTACTTAAAACCGTTTAATTTAGGTAGTTAAGAATATTTGTAAATAATATTCTAGTTGGTATTGTCAACTAAGCCTCATGGTTGACCTGAGTTACCTAGTTCTTTGGAATACGTATATTGGAATAGATGGAGTCACAATATAGTAAGTAAATATTCTTTAACAACAACTAACAATGGTGCAGATATGTAGAGACAAATATCTATGCTTTAAGGTGAACATGCCCTAGGGGACAGTGTTGATCATGAAGAACAGGGAAATAGATAGAAGGTAGACAAAACCTCGGAAAAGTACAGAAGAGGTCAGCTAAAGTAAGGAGGTCGATGAGGTCCTCAAAACGTAAAATACTCAACAAGGGGATAGATAAGATCCAAAGAAGAAATAAAGATCCAAGAGAACCTGATGAGTTACTTAGGGCACGGGGAGGTCGACAAGAAGTTGATATTGGTTCGAGGTTAGTGAGGTTCTGAAAGAAACGAGAGTGGTCAGCATAGAAATCAATGAGGAAATTTGAGAAGGTACTGTGGTTCGGTGTAGGGATGCGCACGAGACGAGTCGAGACAGGATTTTCCTGACAAAATTCGAGTCGAGACACAGCTCTTCCAATAGAAAAATATACATTGTTCGAGTCGAGACCAATTTTACAGCACATTTTCGAGACGAGACAGCCACAAATCTTGTCTCGTGCACATCCCTAGTTCGGTGGTAGAATTCTCTATCTGATGCGAGTGAATCCCTGGTTCGAATCCAGAATATGTGAGTTTGTGGTGAACAACACAGTATCCATCGGCTTTATCGGACTTTTCCTGTTTTCTCCCACATTCCTTATTCCACTAATACTTTGAATACGCTCGGGATAATTCAGTTTTATTTGATCCCTTGTTGCCTTTAATCTAGAGGGCATAGCCATAGAACGATAAATTATATATATTAGAGAGTGGCCCAAAAGTAGGTATACACCCTGCATTGATCTAGTATAACATTGTAGTTTATGGGTTTATTTTCTTCGGCTGTTCCCAGCTTACGGTGCAGATACAAAATGCAATGATTTGATCAGTACTGTACTGTATACCTACTTTTGGGCCACCCTGTATATATATTTATATATAGATAGATAGATAAATATCTTTTCACTTCTTAATGCATTTTTACTTCTTTATAATATTTTGATTGTATGATGTTCTTGTGTGAGGAAAAAGAAAACAAGCGACTGCACTAAGAAGGAATAGCACACAATGGTAAACCTATAAGTTAAAAGGAAAATGCAAAAGTGAAAAAGAAGAGGGAAAAGGGTTCAATTTAAAAAATTAAAAACGAAAAAGGTAAAGAGTAAGCGAATAATTGAGTTGTTAGAAAATCATGCAAACATCATTTTCTTCTTAGACGTTTTAACCAGACAGGATAATTTCCATACATCACGGAATTTCCTTTTTTTTTTTCAAAGCTCTCTGTACGGTTTCCGCAGAAGAAGAAAAACTTTTTCAGTATTTCACTAAGTTGGAACCAGCATTTGCGTTGGAGGAATATACTTTAAAAAAAAAATAAAAATAAAAGCATACAGTACTTACTAGCTGTGGTTAAGTTATGTTAGCAGAGCTTAATTACTGGTATGTTTCTTTGCTTGAAACTTTTGATAGCTTAATTTGCAAAGTTAACGCATACTCTATATACTTTTTTTTGCTTGCTTTAACTTTTATTCTGCACTTTTTTGGGTACAAAAATAAACTTTTTTTTGCCTAATAATGTTTATTTAAGTGTACCACATAAAGCATATAAAAGTTGGCACTGAGTTAGAGATTTTTTATGAGTGCCCTTATATGATGGAAATATGTTATTACATTTTCCCTTAACCTCAAGCAGACTTTCTGGAAACTTTATAAAGTGTTAGCATATGCAAATTATTTGTTTACTTACATAAATTTAGAACATGTTATTTTCTCTTAACTTCAGTGTTAAAAAAAAAAAGTTATAAGCTGATGTTAATACTTAAAATATCTTTAGTACAGGGTCAGTGATAATTCTCTTCTGAATTTCACATCCCGATAGCACAATAACCAAGGGAGGCAGAACAGAAATGAAGCTACCAGAAGACACAGGCTCTTTCCAAGTTTTCATGCGTAATAGACACTGGTATATAATGAAACTATTAACAGGGAGAGAATTTCTAAAAGTTTTAATGCACAATAGGCACAAAAAAAAAAAAAATAATAATAATTGAAAACTAACTAAATCTATGGCCAATGAAACCACACTGTAAAATATCGTTGTGTTATTTCAACGACATGCCTATGTGTTAACACGATTGTGTTAAAAATATAACACAAACAAGTGGTTACAACAACTCACTCTCCATTTGGAGTTGTGTGTCAAATGCCGGTAGTTGAAATGACACACAGCCTGTGTGTTAAATTAACACAAGTGTAGAATCTTCGGTGTTGTTTTCTGCGTGATTGCCAAATATGTTGGGCATCTAATTATAAAGGCTTATGAATTGAAGCTACAGACAAACACAGTAGAAAGAAATACGTAAACAAATCCAGGTATACGCAAAATTTCAAAGTGCAACCCGCGCGATGTGTTTTCAATTGTTTTACATAATGTTTCTGAAGAAACCCTAGCAGCACAAGATGTGCTAGGCATGTGCCATTTAGGTGTTCTAAATTCATCTCCCACATTTGATGCGTTTATTGCTTCTTTTTCTAAGCGATTGTGTACTAGAAGCAACAAACGCATCAACTTTGTTAGATGGCAACTGGCGCCGATCATTTGAAAGTGAATATGGAAGAACTATAAAATAAAGTAAATAGACAATCGTCATTTTGTTATAAAATTAGGTCTACATGGCGAGCAGATTTCATCTTATCCCGAACTGTTATCGTCGAATATACGCGGCTTAAAGGAACACTCTGATTAACCAAATTCAAAAGACCTCAATAATTTATCCCTCTACAAGCGTCGCTTTCTTCACCGCCTCCGTGGCCAGTGGCCAAGTCGGAAGAACCCGCGGCCAGTAGTTGAAAGGTTGGTGATTCGTGCCGATCCCCCGCCACTGGAGTACATTTTTTTTTTTACTTGTTTAAAGTGTTTCTTAGACTCAGCATAATGTAAACACATTACGCATATAGGCGATTTAACATATTTTGGGGGAGTAATTTTAACAAGGATTAACACGGAGCGTTATTGTTTATCAGGTACGACGTGCTCCTCAGATTAAGAGACCGAAGCTGCAAGGTAAGGTCATCAAACTTTATCATGACAATGCCAAGACTCACACAGCCATGATGACACTGCTGAAAATCATGAAAGTAAGATGGAAAGTCGTCCTTCAGTTTCTTTATAGACCGCACTTTGCTCTTTCGAATTTCTTCTTGTTTGATTGTCTGAAAGGCCACCTGCATGGAAAAACATTCAACAATGACAAGGACCTCTTTTGTTGTGTGAAGCCATGGTGTAAAAATCACCCACCTGAATTTTACCAAAGTGCATCAAGACATGGAAACAACGTTGGACGAGCAGCGATGCCACTAGGTGTCGCCCAGGACAAGAACTCGCCTTAGCGCCTCCCCCCCTGACCAACCAAACCAAAACGATCCCCGACTATACCTGATATTGATATCACACAGGAATTCTCCTATTCCATGTTTTGTCTTGAAGTGGTAAAGTTTGATTTCAAAATTGCAGTACATAATTTAATCTTTAGTACAAGATAAAACACCAAACTAATTAGCATTTGATTGCCAAATAATCTGAGAGTATCAAGCTTGACATATTCTTATAGTTTTATCATAATAACTGGAAATCACAATGTTTTCAGAATTATATTTAGATGTGCGTATGTGTAGAATGAATCAACAATTTGTTGTTTTAGAATACAATATTTAATTATGACAAACAGTCAAGCTGTTGTCTCGAGTATTATATTCGGATATTTTGCAAATCTCTTAAATCGATGTAAGTTAAATGAAAACGATGGAATTAAAATTTAACTTTGCGGGCTCTTTTGCCTTTAAAGGTTTTTAGAATGTCCTCAAAAGATAGCTTTGAAACTAACTTATTCTCTATGGTTATGATCGTAAGGTTGGTGAGTCATTGTAGTCCTGTTAAGTTTCTAAGGTAACTTTTATGATCTTTAGTTTGCTAACACTCTCTTCTTTGCCTTATAATGAAAATAAATATTTGCCCAGTTTTGCACCTCCCAATCCGTCGCCCGAGGCACAAGCCCCGTTTGCGCGCCCCTTAGTTACGTTCCTGTGAATGAGATGCGCCATAGCAGATGAACACTACATTGAGTGACACAGTTTTGTAGGCAAAGGATCAAACTATGTTTATCTAAAAATTTCATAATCAAATTGCAAGTAATATTTGTGCAAAATTTACTCAACGCCCGTTGTATATTACATATATAATGAACGAAACGTAGCCTAATATAAACGTTGCAGAAATTTACTATTTATTTTAAAAGAACTCTTACTCAAATCTAACTTTTTCTTATATAGTGGTACAGAAAGAAACCCAACGAGTTGAGTCTTCCTTTTTTTATTATTATTATTATTTTTTTTTAAATTTTTCTTTCGTTTCTTTTGCAGTACTCATAGGGATAACTGAAATCCTAAATAAAGTTTCTACTTTTAGAACATGAAACGGAAATTTTTAATACAGAAAGAACTCTTTCTCATTTTTATCTCCAACAGAAAGAAAGAAAAAAAAAATGGAGAAAGAGTTGTTTTAAAGTAATGAAGCATTCTTAGATGTATAATTTAAACAACAAAAAGAAAGAAAAAGTTTCTAAAAATGTTTCTATCTTATTTTTAGATTATGAAGTGGAAAGAATGGATTACTTTTAAGGCAAAAAAATATTTTACTGTCTGTATAAGGGCTTTTATTGTCCTTGAAGCATAAAATTAACTCTACACATAAATTTCACTGTGTGTATGTATAATTTTGTATTAGTATTACGCATATGAAAAGAGAAAGAAGCATATATTCCTATCGTGGGGGTTCCTAGTTTAAAAATAAGAGTGAATTGTTACGAGAAACTGTGGGGGTTTGACCGTTCGTGCGTTTGGGGGATTTGTCCATTTGTGTGGGAGTTATGACCGATCGTGTGGGCGTTTTGACATTTCTTGAGTGTGAGGGTTTTGGCTGTGGGGGTTTTGGCCGTTCGTGCGTTTGGGGGATTTGTCCATTTGTGTGGGAGTTATGACCGATTGTGTGGGCGTTTTGACATTTCTTGAGTGTGAGGGTTTTGGCTGTGGGGGTTTTGACCGTTCGTGCGTTTGGGTGATTTGTCCATTTGTGTGGGAGTTATGACCGATCGTGTGGGCGTTTTGACATTTCTTGAGTGTGAGGGTTTTGGCTGTGGGGGTTTTGACCGTTCGTGCGTTTGGGGGATTTGTCCATTTGTGTGGGAGTTATGACCGATCGTGTGTGCGTTTTGACATTTCTTGAGTGTGGGGGTTTTGACCTAGACCCTCTAATGCCACGTTCACAAAAGCCCTCCATTGACATATGTCCTTAGCCAACTGCTTCTAGTTTCTACTTTGTGTCCAATCTCTCAGAGATCTATCTTAATATTGTCCTCCCATCTGTGTCTGGGTCTTCCTAATAGTCGTTTTCCGATTGAACTTCCAGTTAAAACTTTGAAAGCGTTCCTACTTTCTTCCATTCTGGCTACATGACCTGCCCACCTGAGCCTCTTAGTTAGAAATGATGACCCTAACAATGTTTGGTAAACGGTATATAAACTATACAGTCCCTCGTTATAAAGTTTCCGCCATTTTTCAGTCCTGCCATCTTGGATTTGAATGCTCGTCTCAGGATCTTATTCTCAAATGCTTTTAGTCTACGTTCTTCCCTTATAGTAAGCGACCATGTTTCGCAACCATACAGAACAACAGGATTGATTATTGTTTTTATAAATTTTAAGCTTCAAATTCCTCAACAGAATTCGCTACGACACAAGATTTTGAACTGAATAATAACACGAATTTCCTGCTTTAAATCGACATTTAATTTCTTGGTGGATAGTCTTTTGATCTGTTAACATTGATAATAGATATTTGAAAGTATCTACTTTGTCGAGAGTATTACTTGATATTTTGACCCATCTATAATTCGCACTATTACAATCCCGGCGAGCTTCCATGTACTCAGTTTTCTTTGCATTAACTTCGAAACCCGTGTCCCTGTAAGCACTTAATAATATCTTTGCATTTCTTTCTATTGTTTCTTTCTATTGAAAACAAAAGCCTAACATAATCAAAATACACCATAACCTGGTGACTACCATCGAGCTCTTGGCCCTGATTTCCTAAAGTTGCGTAGTCGATTTAGGATTTAGGATTTAGATTTCTTGGCATCTAAGGGATGACGTCCCTCGGCGAGCACACAATCCAGGGAAAGGGAAGGAAGGAAGCTTCCTGGGAACTATAAGTTGGTGTGAATGAGGAAAACCCAGGAAAACCTCATTCAGGGTGGCTGGCCTGAAAAAGCGTGTTACACTTTTTTGACCTAGTGACTCCACAGGGAATCGAACCCGGGACCGCTCGCACCGTAGGCGAGAGCGTTAGCGACTACGCTATGTGGCCCCGTGAATTTATTTCATTGTTTCAGTCTATTCTCAACGTGAAAGCTCGTGGACAAGAATTTTTCTCGTAGACTTCCAAATTATTTGAATTTAATACCGAATCCGGAAGTAGTTGACCTTTAACTCCAAATGGGGTTTAGTACAGGTATAAAGTCGGGGATGGAACCTGTAATTCGAACATCTATTTCTTAAGTATATTTTTATGCAGGTATTAATATTGAAACCCATTACTATTTATGGCTTTGAATAGAAGGATTAAGGTTGAGATGAAACTAATATTATGGATGCTTAATCCATATCAAAAACCCATTTCTCGCTATGTCACACTACTTTTTCCTACATGGGGATCAATACTGAAACCAAAAGTAATATAGGATTTCCACCACTTCTAGAACGCTGAATCCATATCAAAAACCCATTTCTCGCTGTCATACTACTTTTTCCCACATGGGGATCAATACTGAAACCAAAAGTAATATAGGATTTCCAACATTTCTAGAACGCTGAATCCATATCAAAAACCCATCCCTCGCTATCTCATACTACTTTTCCTCACATGGGGATCAGTACTGAAACCAAAAATAATATAGGATTACCACCATTTTAGAACGGTGAATCAATATCAAAAACGCATTTCTTGCTATGTCATACATTTTTTTTTCACATGGGGATCAATACTGAAACCAAAGGTAATATAGAATTTCCACCACTTCTAGAACGCTGAATCCATATCAAAAACCCATTCCTTGCTATCTCACACTACATGTTTTCCACATGAAGATCAATACTGAAACCCAAAGTAATATAGGATTTCCACCACTTCAGAAATGCTGAATCCATATCAAAAAGCCATTCCTCGCTATCTCATACTACTTTTTCCCACATGGAGATCAATACTGAAACCAAAAGTAATATAGGATTTCTACTACTTCTAGCACGCTGAATCCATATCAAAAACCCATTTCTCGCTATGTCATACTATTTTTCTCCACATGGGGTTCAATATTGAAACCAAAAGTAATATATGATTTCCACTACTTCAGAAATGCTGAATCCATATCAAAAAGCCATTCCTCGCTATCTCATACTACTTTCTCCCACATGGGGATCAATACGGAAACCAAAAGTAATAAAGGATTTCTGCTACTTCTAGAACACTGAATCCATATCAAAAACCCATTTCTCGCTATGTCATACTATTTTTCCCACATGGGGATCAATACTGAAAACAAAAGTACTATAGGATTTCTACTACCTCCAAAACGCTGAATCCATATCGAAAACCCATTTCTCGCTATGTCATACCATTTTTCTCCACATGGGGATCAATATTGAAAACAAAAGTACTATAAGATTTCTACTACTTCTAGAACGCTGAATCCATATCAAAAAGCCATTCATCGCTATCTCATACCACTTTTTCCCACATGGGGATCAATACGGAAACGAAAAGTAATATAAGATTTCCATCATTTCTAGAACGGTGAATCCATATCAAAAACCCATTTCTCGCTATGTCATACTATTTTTTTTACATGGGGATCAATAGTGAAATCAAAAGTAATATAGAATTTCTACCACTTCTAGAACACTGAATCCATATCAAAAAGCTATTCCTCGCTATCTCATACTACTTTTTTCCACATGGGAATCAATACTGAAACTAATAGTAATATAGGATTTCCACCACTTAAGAAATGCTGAATCCATGCAAAAGGACGTTCCTCACTCTCATGCTACTTTTTTCCACATGGGGATCAATATTGAAACCAAAAGTAATATAGGATTTCTACCACTTCTAGAACACTGAATCCATATCAAAAAGCCATTCATCGCTATCTCATACCACTTTTTCCCACATGGGGATCAATACGGAAACGAAAAGTAATATAAGATTTCCATCATTTCTAGAACGGTGAATCCATATCAAAAACCCATTTCTCGCTATGTCATACTATTTTTTTTACATGGGGATCAATAGTGAAATCAAAAGTAATATAGAATTTCTACCACTTCTAGAACACTGAATCCATATCAAAAAGCTATTCCTCGCTATCTCATACTACTTTTTTCCACATGGGAATCAATACGGAAACTAATAGTAATATAGGATTTCCACCACTTAAGAAATGCTGAATCCATGCAAAAGGACGTTCCTCACTCTCATGCTACTTTTTTCCACATGGGGATCAATATTGAAACCAAAAGTAATATAGGATTTGTACCACTTCTAGAACACTGAATCCATATCAAAAAGCTATTCCTCGCTATCTCATACTACTTCTTTCCACATGGGAATCAATACTGAAACTAATAGTAATATAGGATTTCCACCACTTAAGAAATGCTGAATCCATGCAAAAGGACGTTCCTCACTCTCATGCTACTTTTTTCCACATGGGGATCAATATTGAAACCAAAAGTAATATAGGATTTCTACCACTTCTAGAACACTGAATCCATATCAAAAAGCTATTCCTCGCTATCTCATACTACTTTTTTCCACATGGGGATCAATATTGAAACCAAAAGTAATATAGGATTTGTACCACTTCTAGAACACTGAATCCATATCAAAAAGCTATTCCTCGCTATCTCATACTACTTTTTTTCTAGATGGGGATCAATACTGAAACCAAAAGTAATATAGGATTTCCACCACTTCCGAAATCCTGAATCCATACAAAAGGACATTCCTCACTATCTCACACTTCTGGGGATAAATACTGAAACCAAAAGTAATATAGGATTACCACTACTTCCGGAATGTTGAATCCATATCAAAGGGACATTCTTCACTGTTCCTTACTGTTTTTCTCTGTGGTGATTCAACATTAAAACTGGAAATGATAATGGATTTTCGGATTTAATAGATTAGAGAGGGTGGAATTGGAATCTATCCTTGTGACGTCGAATCAATTCCTAAGAAATTGCTTTGCGCCCTCTATTTCCTTGTTTGCTATATGGTTATCAACGTTGAAACCCGAAATAGTTTATTTTTAGCACTTCCGGTATGAATAGAAGATTGGGGGAGTCAATGAAATTCTTTCCTCGGGACGACATATCGATTGCATTAAAAAAAATTCTTGCTTTCTACTACCTTTTTCTTTGTGATGTCTGTCGAGTAACAAACGGACATAGACAGTGCCCGATTTAGGTTTGATGGGGCCTTAAGCTATTGAAAGGGGCCCTTTATACGTCAAGCTTTAGGGACCCTTTATAGCTAAGTCAGGCTTTCTTTTTTAGTAACAAAATGTCGCCTTTTTTAAAAGTTTGAATATATGCTAATTTACAGACCTAATGGATATCTATATGGAAACAAGGGCCCATTACGAGCAGGGCTGGGAAACAGGGGCTCCATTATAAGCAGGGCTTGATAATAGGAACCTCATTACAAGTGGAGCTGAGAAATAGAGCCTTGTTATTTGCTTCATAAAAGCCTAGTATGTAACAATACAAAACATCATTATTGTATGTGCGTTTTATCTTATTTGCTTTTCCTTGTTATTTGAAAATTACATTACAATGCTATTTTCTTTAATTTTTTTGGGGGGGGCTCCCAAGCAAGTGTGGCCCTGAGCTATAGCTAGTTCAGCTTATACTTAAATCCTGCGTAGGACATAGGAGTTCTATAAGGTATGTTAGTGTTTCACTTTCCATCACCTTCACAAGTTGAACATTTGTGAAATTTAACATTTTAACCTCCTGATTGTTTCATCACGATGTTAGATGAACAACGATAATCTCACCAAAAATCGAACTTGAGACACCAAAGACACACACGTCAACTTGGTTAGAAGACAATCAAAAACAAAAAACAGCAATTTTAACCAAATATCTGCCAGATCTTATCGTTAATTTATTTATAACATAGCACATGCGTTACAATACGTGTAGTGAATGACTACATGCATAGTTCCGTCCAAGCACGGAGGAAACTAAACTTTAGCGTACCGTTTCAAGGAGAGAATGGCGTGTTATATGCAACATTGGTGCTTTTAATCATGCATTCCACACGACAATCGAAGTTTAATTACAAATAATACTTGTGGTTGTGTGGGAGACACGCCAGAGAAAGAGAGGGAGAAAAAAATAATAACTTAGTGAAAAAGTGGCAAAAATGTTACGAAGAATTCAGCAAGAACCTATATATATATATATATATATATATATATATATATATATATATATATATATATATATATATATATATATATATATATAATTCAAAAGGAAGGAAAGGTGAAGGTGATGTTCAATGGAAAGGTGTATTGAACACAATGAAAGTTTTTCTTTCTCTTAAAAAGAAAAAGTAGTGAAAGTTCCGTGAGTAAAAAAAAAGTTCTTAGAAATACTGCATTTGATAAGAGTTGATGTTCCAATTAAAATAGAACTCCTTTTATCTGATATATGAGTCGTCCATTTCGAAACGACATCTTGACCAAGAAGATTCAATTTTGAGATATGGGCACCATTGGATCAATGGTATTCGTAGCAGGGGCGTCATTTAGGGGGGGGGGCAGGAGGGGACAATTGTCTCATCAAGGGTTTAATCGATTGTCTACTAATATATTAATACAAAACGTGAAAGTCTTATGTCGGTAGTGCTCTTGCTCCACCCCGCCAAGCGAAATATCAAAAGACTCCCCTGATTCGTAGCTTTCATATGATACATGGTTTATAGTTCCAAAAAAATCCGATAAACGGTTCCAATTACGTTCAAATGTGAGGAATGTTGTCTTTGCCCATGTCCAACAAACCAAAATGACAGAGGAAAAGATTTTTATATTTACAGAAACAAACGGCTTTTTGTCCTTTGATACATTTATAGTGTGTAAATTAAACAATTCAAATTGATTCTCGTCTACAAGTCACAGCTTGATTCAGATGAGTTAAAAACGTACTATTTTCTCATAACACAGTAGGTTCTAAGGACGGTATGTTTATTCGTAACTGTTGGTAACCTTTCTATTGTTGTTACTATCTAAATAAAACATGTTTTCAGCGTTCAATATAATGATAAAATGGCTTCGTACAGTTCCAAAACGTATCTTGTCTTTCAAAGAGTTCCAAAAATGACTCTTGTCTAAATTACTTTTTAATATTTCCTTCTAACTATTGTATAGTTTTTGCTTAAATTTTTAGCAGAGATGTATTTGATCCTAATCAATAATTCTGCAATATATATATATATATATATATATATATACAGTGGCGGATCCAAGGGGGGCTATAGCCCCCCCCTTGACGCTCAGGTTTACACTAGATAAAATGGGCTTCAATCCTGCTTTACACTGGATAAAACGGCAAACTATGGTTTAGCTCCTCCCTTGATCATATCCTGGATCCGCCACTGTATCTATCTATCTATCTATCTATCTATCTATCTATCTATCTATCTATCTATCTATCTATCTATCTATCTATCTATCTATTTATCTATCTATCTATCTATCTATCTATCTATCTATATATATATATATATATATATATATATATATATATATATATATATAGTATATAGCACATATTAGTGAAAATTTGAAGCTCAGAACTTTTTTTATTTCTGGAAAATTGTGTTTGGTTGATAAGATGCTATTTGGAAATGGACGACTTATATATAAATCTATATGTGTTTAGACAATCTAATATATTAAGCGATTTTAAGAGGCTTAGCCTAAACTCAACAACTCCCCTCGAGAGAACTGAAATTCATAGTTTAGGAAATTTAAGAAATAGACTATCAGCAGGACAATGTGAATTAAATTGCTTTGCTTACTCGCGTACATCGTTGTGTCCTGTTCTGTGGTCCAAGCTGTAGAATAAGCACACAGATATACTGAATCCACTGAAAACTGTCATAACCAAAGTTCCAACGGTCCGCATTTCGAGTCTTTGTTGCACCAAGAATTTCTACAGATTCAGACGTCAATGTATCGGCAAAGTGGCTGAAGTAGTTCTTCTCCGTAGCCTGACATCTACTTGTGGTATCCCGAGGTCTCACTGTAAGCAAACGGAAGCAGGGTATCAAGAGAGTAGTAACCAAGTGCCGAGATTCAATTAAAGGACTCCTAATATCCTGGAGGTTGTGATTAAAATAGTGCTACTAACATTCTGGTGTCAAATCGATTTAAAAGCACCAAGAAAATGAAGAATAGTAATAGAATTGTCCAGAGAAATTTCTCGTTCTATACGCCGAAGTTAATCGATGGTCAGTGATGCTCTTTCTGATTCATCTTCGGGGATCCCAATTGGTGGCATTGATTTACACAGTGTATCAACTCCAAAATTGATCTTGATATCTTCTGTAGACGCTGAAGCTTAAATTGAACTTTGCACTAACTGATTTAGCAAGTTTTTCCGTTGTTGTGAGTTTGTTGCCGAAATGATAATTATAATTATTAAGTTTAACTTGATATTCACTGTTGGAAATTTTCCATTAAAAATAATAATAAATAAGGACAGACTGACCGAAGTACAAATTAAAAACAAAATGAATTTATACGAGTGTTGCGTCATTCGATCGGCCTCACCTTTAGTTAATTTTCCTTATATTTTAAAAACAAGATTTCAGAAAATCCTTTTAAGTGAATTCTAAAATCGGAGAGGGGAACGACCTGATATCGTTACAGTTTGTTTTCAATAATTTTATTTAATTTTCGTTAAGTATTGTCCGAGTTAGTCAAATGGTGTTATAATTTATAATTTTGCAATTAAATAATTTACATAATGTTTCTAATTTGTCGATTGTTTCTCTATCTGCACCTTACAATGAGAACTGGACGTTATAGAATTTGAATTTAGTGCCAATTCTGTTCTTTTTCATTTTATTAGATTTGATGTAAATGGTACACAACTGTGATAAAAAGAGTAAGATTTTATTTAAATATTTTCCCAGAATAATTACAGTTGTTAATTTAGATTATTTACCACACAGAACATTGTAAAATAGTTATTAAGTGTGCTTAGATTATTATTTGTTAGAGGATATAAAAGCAAAGCTTCTTTTCTCTGATTAATTGACATGTATAGCAACATGAAAAATTTTAGTTAAGCTTCTTGGGCCCGTTTCCTTGATTGTAAATACCTTTAACAAATGATGCTCAACTGAATATTCGAATCCCAGATTAAAGTTATGGATACTCAGGTTGATAAATTGTGTACAACTGTGAGCTTGAAAGTTTATATAATAAGCATGAGTCTTATAATAAAGGAACTAAAGATTTTGAAATCTGTTTTTATTTAAGTATTCGAATGCTAAACAAATAACATCGATGGCCTATGTTTAGCAGAAGGGGTTCAGCTCTTTTCTCTAAGAAATGTTACAATTTTGGTAATTTTTGTTCACATTTGGTTAGTTTAGGGTAGGTTAGGTTAGTTTAGTTTCTGTTATATTAGTGTAGGGGTCCCGCATAACTTTCCAAAAAATGATGGAATTTCGCTTATTTCTACTAATATTAGGTTAGTTTAGGTTAGTTCAGTTTAGCTTAGGTTAGTTTATGTTAGGTTAGATTTGGTTACGTTATGTTACGTCTAAGTACTTGCATCATTCATTTCTCCTGTAAATTGTGTTTTTTACGTGCTTCTGGACCCCTTGTACTAAACATACTCCACATCAATTACTGTCAGTCGTTGCTTCAACATCTCTCTCCTCATGTATGAATTCTTTGTCACCTCAATAATCTCCTTATCTGTGTCTTCGATCTGGTGCCTTGTTCTACTGCAACGTAGCTGCAGATGCGTAGCAGCGTTACAACATAGTAACAATGTACAGTTTGATGTTGGATTGGCACATGACAATAATATTACGTTATACTGTCTCAAAGTTTGCGGGATGATCACAGCATCGCGTTTGGACCTCTAGATATTGTTTCTGACAGGCACGTTCTATTGAAATCCACTGAAAATTCCGTAAATATTGCCATTTTCTTTAAACATTCTGCCCATAGAGACAGTCCCATCAAAATCCAAGGAAAATCCTGCAAACATTTCCATGGTCCTTAAATCTTCTACTGATAGAGACACATCTCATTGAAATCCAAGAAAATTACATGGATATTTCCATCATTAAAAGTTTTTACAGTGACAAGCACATCCCATTGAAATCGAAGGGAAATCCCATGAATATTTCCATTATCCTTCAATTTTCTACTGTGACAGACACATTCTATTGAAATCCAAGGGAAATCTCATGACTTTTCCATTATTCTTCATTTGTTTTTACTGTGACAGGCACATGATACTGAAATCCAAGGGAAATCCTATGAATATTTCTATTATCCTTCAATTTTCTACTGTGACAGACACATTCTATTGAAATCCAAGGGAAATCTCATGACTTTTCCATTATTCTTCATTTGTTTTTACTGTGACAGGCACATGATACTGAAATCCAAGGGAAATCCTATGAATATTTCTATTATCCTTCAATTTTCTACTGTGACAGACACATTCTATTGAAATCCAAGGGAAATCTCATGACTTTTCCATTATTCTTCATTTGTTTTTACTGTGACAGGCACATGATACTGAAATCCAAGGGAAATCCTATGAATATTTCTATTATCCTTCAATTTTCTACTGTGACAGACACATTCTATTGAAATCCAAGGGAAATCTCATGACTTTTCCATTATTCTTCATTTGTTTTTACTGTGACAGGCACATGATACTGAAATCCAAGGGAAATCCTATGAATATTTCTATTATCCTTCAATTTTCTACTGTGACAGACATATTCTATTGAAATCCAAGGGAAATCCTATGAATATTTCTATTATCCTTCAATTTTCTACTGTGACAGACGCATTCTATTGAAATCCAAGGGAAATCTCATGACTTTTCCATTATTCTTTATTTGTTTTTACTGTGACTGGCACATGATACTGAAATCCAAGGGAAATCCTATGAATATTTCTATTATCCTTCAATTTTCTACTGTGACAGACACATTCTATTGAAATCCAAGGGAAATCTCATGACTTTTCCATTATTCTTCATTTGTTTTTACTGTGACAGGCACATGATACTGAAATCCAAGGGAAATCCTATGAATATTTCTATTATCCTTCAATTTTCTACTGTGACAGACACATTCTATTGAAATCCAAGGGAAATCTCATGACTTTTCCATTATTCTTCATTTGTTTTTACTGTGACAGGCACATGATACTGAAATCCAAGGGAAATCCTATGAATATTTCTATTATCCTTCAATTTTCTACTGTGACAGACACATTCTATTGAAATCCAAGGGAAATCTCATGACTTTTCCATTATTCTTCATTTGTTTTTACTGTGACAGGCACATGATACTGAAATCCAAGGGAAATCCTATGAATATTTCTATTATCCTTCAATTTTCTACTGTGACAGACATATTCTATTGAAATCCAAGGGAAATCCTATGAATATTTCTATTATCCTTCAATTTTCTACTGTGACAGACGCATTCTATTGAAATCCAAGGGAAATCTCATGACTTTTCCATTATTCTTCAATTTTTTTTTTACTGTGACAGGCACATTATACTGAAATCCAAGGGAAATCCTATCAATATTTCTATTATCCTTCAATTTTCTACTGTGACAGACACATTCTATTGAAATCCAAGGGAAATCTCGTGACTTTTTATTCATTATTTTTCAATTTTCTATTGCAGACCTAAATGTCCAGAGACAAATATCAGATATTATAATGACGTTACGTGGAGATGTGCTATTTGGATAATGTAATGGCTTTCAATAATAGTTGTCCTAAAACTACTATTGATTCCGAGATATGATTAAATGTAGTGTATTTGTTTGTGTGTGTTACTTAGAAATCAATCCTCCGTTTCTAGAAATTTTGCAATACCTAAGAATAAAGCTCACTAGTCGCCACTGTTCCTTTCATATGAAATAACTATGATATTTTCACGATGACTCCAACTGTTAACTAACACTATAATTAATTTTGTTTTTAGAGATTTAATAATGAATTTCAATTTATATAAAGGAAACACACTGTACATTATGTTTTAAAGAAAGCCATAAAGGTTTCTAATTTCTGGGTAGGACGCTTAGAATACAAACACATGAGATAATTTAGAACTCCAACAGAATAATTATTACATAATTTTACGCCTGTAATATTCCAAATGCTTCTATTATATTACTAACGAAGGTTAAACGAGTAACTGATAAGCATAGCAAAGTACTCCTTTGGTCGCTGTTGCATAGTTTTCTAAGTGCAACTTATGCGCTTGAAGACCACTAATATATGTGGTTACATGCAAAAAGATATGGAGTTGGTAAGAGAAACAAGAATCTGCTATGACTAATTTATACTTCAAGCATCACGAAAAGCATAATTATACGTTCGTGAATCAAGTCTGAAGAATACGTTAGAATTCATTTATGTTTTTCGTTTCTTTTTTTGTCATTTTGATCTTCAACACACGGAAATATTCGCTTTGTTTAGTCCTTACGGCTTACAACGTAATGATTTTGTAAATCCCTGTTGAATCTTTCACTTGAATTGTCAAACGAATAGATTCCTCTTCAAGATTTCAAAACTAAAATGTGTAGAATAGAATCTCTTCAGAGTATAACGGTAACTAATTATTTTCGTTTCCTATGCCTACTATACGCGTATAAGGAGAAGAGAGAAAATATATGAAAGCTTATTCGCAAGTAGTTGTTGCGTTCGAACCTTCGGCCCATCATATACTACACATTTAAAATCGTGCTTAACAGCTTTAATTAAAGGGTGCTTTTAATTTTATAAGTTTTTAAAATATGCCCAACAATTAATTTGAGCTTGCACAAATATTAATGCTGAAAGCTAATTATAGTTACAGTCATTCTCTTAATAATAAACAACAAAGCATGTTTATATTTAATATAATCACTGCCAATTTTCAAGTACTTAAAATTAGATAATACAGTTTAATTTGCAATTAACTCATATACGATCAAATTATTTTTTCCCGAGAAATTTTGTGAAATTCGCCATATTGAGTCTATAGGCTACTGGTCCAGAAGGAAAGTTTATAAATGAATTTTCGTAAAACATACATATTTACGAACTTTTTAAAAATGTTGCAATAACGCATCACTAAGCACATACCGATGACATACTGGCAGAAGCAGGGGCGGATCCAGGGGGGCAATCGCCCCCCCAGAAAAGGAGAGTTTCTTGTATTATGTATATAAATAAATTCCATCCCAGAATTTGGAGCCCTTAAAAATAGCATTATGACAACCCACCGCCCCCCCAGAAGTCGGTCCTGGATCCGCCCCTGAGCAGAAGCTTCTTCTAAGGTTACAAAATGATTTACAGAAGAAATACCAATGAAAACGCTTCTGCTTCATTTTCACATTGCTAAAGAATACATATTTGGTCTATGTGTTTGACAGCAGTAACAAACAACCTGTTAAACAATGAGCTAATAGTAATTGCACACTGTACATTAGACCAGAACATTTAATTGTAAATGTGATATTTAATTCAATCGTTTCACCTGATGTTCAAACGCCTATTGTTTGTGGAATATGTCGAAGTAGTTGTGGTGCAGGGTCACTTTGCATCTTTTTCGTTGTTTGCGACTTGCATAACGCAAACCTAAGTCTTTTGATATCAGTACCTATCAGTGTTTCTTTCAGAAACAATGTTCCGGGGGGCACACTTAATATTCGGGGGGGCACTGCTGGTACTATTCTGTTTATTATTATATTATATACGTATTATTTGGTCTCCTCTGGGGTCACTCTCAGAGCTCCGGGGGGGGGGAGTGCCCCCTCAAAAACGTGTCTGAAGGAAACATTGGTACCTATCACATACTGTCCCTTATTATACCGCACTTCAGTAGGCACTGTCTTTGATATAAGAGATTTGACTCTTCCTGCCTTAGAGTGTTTGGTCCCGTACTTTTACAACAAAGGAAGTGCAACACATCATCTAAATTTCAGGAAGTCCATTAGTTTTTCGCTGTATCTTAGCTGCATTTTTAGATAGAGAAAAAAGGAATTTTGAAGAGCAACGCCAATCCCAAAATAAACAAGGACAACCACCATTTCTTACTTCTTAAATTTGTTCTGTATGACGCTTCGTTTTGGTCCATAAGGTCAGTACGGTATAATAGTTCAAGTTCAAGCAGCGAAGAATAATTCAAGTGAACGGAACGTCCATGACTATTATATGTAAGATACTCAAAAGTTCAATGAGAAATGGATGATGAGTTGTGTTGTTAAGTGAAGAAATCATTGGTTAAATCGTGGACGAATTTCAACCAAAGACATTTTAAATGAAAGTAAATAATTAAATTAAGAATTGAATTTTCCTGGCGACGTGATTTTAGTAAGTCTTCTCGGGCTATCAGCCAGGTGAAGGTATTCATATCCAACATTTCGAATGGAGACATGGCATTCATCTTCAGGGATTGTAATGAAGAGATCGAAGAATGTATATATGGTGACTATTTAGGGGGAGAGCTATGAATGGGCCAATCAGAATCCAGCACTTTCCTCAGCCAATCACAAGCCCCATTCATAGTCTTCCCCCTAAATAGTCACCATATATACATTCTTCGGTCTCTTCATTACAATTCAATTCAATTCATTCATTCATTCAATTGAATTCGAGTAAAAGAACGCGTACAGAGTGCTTAGTATACTCAATTCTCATGGTGCTAAAGTGGACAAGGAAGACTGCAATAACAGACACTAACATACCACACACAGGAACAGAATCACCTCCTCTTCCTCCTGACATAGAGAAGAATACCTGCACCACACCCACAGAAACAGACTCTCCTCTTATTACCGCTGATCCTGAGAAAGGTTCCTCAAACAGTGAATTTCCTTCCATACCTATAAGTTATTACGTCCTCACCAACCTCGCTGCTCTTCAACTACATCATGGATCAGAATACAGTCTCTGTCTGCGTGCCGACGAACTCATAACGGAGAAGATTTTCATGTCAGCATTCAAATAAAAGAGGCTATAGATGCGTTTCACAAAAAGTTCATCCTGAGAGATTTTGGACCGAAATTCAGACTGAAAACCATTTCAACCCAAGAATACATCGCTCTAGAGGGGGATGGAAAGCTACATCCTCTTGAAGAACAACCGACTAAACGCTCAAAAACCTTACCTACACATGTGTGATCAAAGACGTTGATATGAACATTGATCTCGAAGACAATGAACATGAATAGAAATGTAGACTTCTTCAATATCACCAGAATCCAGAACTCAACTATCAGGCCCACTCCTCCTGCTTCGACTCTTCTCAACTAGTACTGATACCGTCAGCAGATTTATCGCTGAAGGCATTTGAATTCACGACAAGATTTACAAAGCAGAAGCCCCACGATCCACAGCCAGACCTACTCCGTGTTACAACTGCTACGCCAATGACCACCGCACTCATGCCTGTACACGTCCCAGAGATTGTTTTTGCTGCGGAGATAATCACAACTCGCCATGCAACAAATCTATCAACCGATGTTTCTGCGCCACTTACAAGAGGATCGGATACAGAACGGGAAGCAGTGATTGTCCACAGAGGCCTCGTCACAAGCCACTCAGACAGACCATACCCAATATACTGAACCCGATCGAGTTCCCACCTCTGCCAGCTTCCAGCCCTTGTCAGACCCATAAAACAACTTCAACAGAAGAGAAGAAGAAGAAGAAATGGAAGAATCTGAACCAGAAATATAACCAGCCATCCTTTGTGCAGACCTAGATGCCAAGATCGCTGCAGCCATAGACATAGCCACCGACTCCATCATGAAATGGATAGCATTCATCCTACCTATAGTCACTGACCCCCTACGACAGAAACAACGCCATCAACGAAGTCATCAACAAAGCCATCAAGCCATCAACAAAGCCACTCACAGTATTTTCCGCAGAGAACTCAACATCCTCACCAGAACCCAAGACAACCTTTACATCACACACACTAAACTACATAACAGTACAAAGAAGAACACTACAGAGCAAAACATTTCCAATAATATACCATCGGATATCACCTAAACACACTATCAATACAATATTCGCACCAAGATGAATATCCCACCCAACAACTAATACCTAACCCACACAAATGTTTTTGAACTAAATATAATGTGCCTTCTGCTTTTGCACTCTCCACGGATGTATGGAAGTATTCTACAATCAGCTCACATTCTAGCACATTCTATCATCGACAGAAGACATCACCACCAAGTCAGGTACAGGACCACTTTCCAGGAACAAGATCTCTTGACCATCGGCATCACACATCATCGGCAACGCACGCAGAAGTGCAGAAACTGAATTCTATTCCGTCTTCTTTTGTCATTTCGTCTCACCACACCACACAATTGACTGCAATGGACAAAATAGCATCACTTGGTAGACATTCCTCTCTGCCTGAGAGCAGAGTAAAGTTTTTATTTATTTTTTTTTTTTTTTTGTCTTGTCTGTCTTGTCTTCGTTACAATCCCTGAAGATGAATGCGATGTCTACATTTGAAACGTCCAATGACAGTACCTTTACCTGGCTGATAACCTTAGAAGACTTACCGTACTAAAATAATTAAATAAATAACACGTTTCTCTTTTATTCATATTCGCAAAATCTTTACTATTAAGTGCACATACGGACTCTGGTCCTTGGGCAAAGGCGTGCTCCGAAACGTTTGCTAGACTCCCTAAGATCTGGTTTATCTTTGCTTGGATATCTGACAACGAAACACAAATATCTGAAATGCTCCCTCCTCCCAATAATGTTATACAAAAATTGGCACCTGGGCCCACGGTGGCTCAGTGGTAGAGCGTTCACTTCTGGTGCTTGGAGTCCCGGGTTCAAACTCTGCTCCCGCCCAAGTGAACTTTGTGGTGGACAAAAACTGTGTGTGTGGGTTTCCTCGGAATTTTCCCGTTTCCTCCCACTTTTTTCATTCCACTATTTCATTCATTCCTCATCATCACCGTCTCCTTTAGCCTAGCCGGCATAAACGTGGGACGTAAAACTTAAAAAAAATTGGCACCGTTGTCTTTTACTAGTCGAAAAACGATCATCCAAGCTAATAAAGGATTTGCATGCTTGTCATTGTTGCGACATTTATAAAAAATGAACTTCAAAAATTCAAGTTGAATTGTCCGTAACTAAGAATATGTAACAAATCCAATGGCAGAATAAATCAAAGTAGCTTTGTAAAGAGTGAAACGAATAAAATTATGATGTGCAAAATGCAGGCAAAAGTTTTCACATTCTTCTAAGAAACAAGTATTCAGTTTACTGCCTCAGGCAATGAAAAAGACTTCAAATTTGTGCTACACAACTTGAAATTCTTCACATTTACTCAATCTTCATCCTGCGTAGAAATTTCACTTACCGATGGAAAGATAAAATCAGTTACAAGTTGAAGGCAAAATTAGTTACAAGCTGTAGGTAAGTCATTATTGTATATTTTTTAACCGGCTTAAAAAAGAAGGAGGATTAATATTCAATTTATAGCTGTACATTGTTATATTCACACATAACTTCAAAATAGGTTCCCCGATTTTAAACATTCTTTTGTTTGAAAGAATACGCTTTCGCGATTGTCCGACAGAAACTTCATTAGAATCTGATCAGAGTCTTCGGTGCTAGGTTAAAGAGTTTCTCAACGGCTGAAAATGTTACTCCAGAAAGATTAAGAGAAAACTTTTTTATTTCTGAATAGGATGTGATGGTTCACAGATTTTATAGGAGTTAAGAATGAACTTCATGAGTCTCTGGAAGCAGAAGTAGAAGTGATACATGTACACCACGTGAAGAAGTTTAGTTTAGAAGTTTAGTGCGATATTTTCTCAATTTATTTTTGAAACCGAAAGTGGTAGTAGATTTCTACTACTTCCAGTTTCAGTAGAGGTTTAACGCAGGAGATAGTATATAACACAAGAGTACCTCTTCTTAGAACACTAAAAGACGATTTTAAAAATTCTTCTTGCTATGTCTTACCATTTTTGCTTGATGTATATTGTAAGGATCCCCATATCGCAACATGAGCACATGTTTATGGACGACACATGTTAACGTTTATAAACAAGCAGACGATACACTGAGTAGGAAGACACGAAGAAACCGAAAGAAGACGAGCCACGAGAAGAGGGCCTATAAAAGAGGAGCTACAGAGGAAGAAGGCATCAGTTGACCACTGATCACCTACCCACAACAGCTCTTGACGTCGCACTGGACTAAAGAGCTCTACCTATCCTAATATCCCTGGAGGCTGTTCTGAAACGAAGGGGATTCCTCAACACAACCATACCTCATGAGGATGCCATGAGCCAAGGAAGTTTCCTAGGACTTTAACCTGGTATCGCTACATGACACTCCGGTGGCTGCCATGAGCGAAGAGGTTCCCGTATGAAACCTCATTCCCTTCAACCTTGGTCATAAAGGAGTTTCTGAAGTATTGGCTTTGTAAAACTCAAAGACTATTTTGTATTTTTATAAATAATACATAGGTGAAGGGTCCATTATTGACTCTACCTACACTAATCATTTCCATATTCACCAATAATCAAGCTTTCTATAGAATTTGTAGTAGTTTTCTATTACTTCCGTGCTTTCAGATCAAAAAATCCAATGTATTTCAGTCAAAAATTTTCATGTAGGCCTTATATCTGGAGAACTACATACAGTGTAGCTAAACTCAAATTATCACTTAATACAATATGATGTGCTTATTCCGTAGAAAATACGAAAACTCGATTTAGAGGCCGCTCAAAAATGTTTGTAGCCTCTGATGTAAAAATTAATTATTAGCCAAGATCGCAATCGTTTGATGCAGTTTTTCTATCATTCCTAAAATTCTTGTTTGTAGAGACTAAAGGATGGAGACGAAGTGTATTCCTGGTACGCTTAATTGATTGCAGGAGACTTGAGTTTGATTCCCAGTGGGAGCTCATGTAGTTCGGATCCAACGTCAAGCTATAGGTCCACATCTCAAAGCCTCGCTGCTGAAAAGGACGCTAAACTTACGAGGAAACGGTCCCAAGTGTAAACAACCGATTTGGCTGGGGTCCGGATATGTGTTACGACAGACCAAAGTAGGAGACACGTATTTTGGCGTTTTGGCCCATACGCAGAAATTTCCGAAATACGGGGCCCAAAGTGCCCTTACATGCTGTAACTAGGAAGCGAATGACGTTACGTGTACACAACCGATTTGGCTGGGATCCGGATATGGCTATTATAAGCCCAAGTCGAAGAGATGTAGTTTTAATTTCGACCAACCCTGACAGGCCGGCAAACTTTACTTCCGCCACTCTGCCCGTTTTCCTGACAACACACGCTGTATCGATTAAATATTAATGTTCACTCTCTTGCACGAAAGTGTTCCGCCCGGTTTCCACACATCCTAGCCATAGAAATACAAGCGAAAAACGCAAACATTCTTTCGCTCGGTTGACACCCTCGTGGTCACCAGATCCCCCCTCGACGGCTTGTGCCAGCTGAACATCTGTTCAGAATTGCATGGATACCACATACGCCAACTTCATGGCCTTATTGAAAATCTAGCCATATGGGACCCTGTATATTCGATATTCCTTTTTGTGGGACCTAACAACAAACACAAGTCTCATACTTTTGGATATATTACAACATTTCCAACCCAAGCCAACATTCTGTATCAGTAACGTCATTCGCTTCATAGTTATAGCATATAGACCCACTTCGGGGTCCCTATTTCGGAAATTTCTGCGTATGGGCCCAAACGCCAAAATACATGTCTCCTACTTTGATCTCCCGTAACAAATATCCGGACCCCAGCCAAATCGGTTGTGTACACGTAACGTCATTCGCTTCCTAGTTATAGCATGTAGAGCCACTTTGGGGCTCCATATTTCGGAAATTTCTGCGTATGGGCCCAGACGCCAAAATACGTGTCTCCTACTTCGGTCTCCCGTAACACATGTCCGGACCTCAGCCAAATCGGCTGTTTACACTTGGGACCGTTTCCTCGTTAGTTCAATCAAACCGATTGTAGAAAACTGCTTCACGCTATTAACGATTTTGTACTGTAGTAAATGTTTAAACCGGATTTGGTTTATTTCTAGCATTTCTGGTTTGAATTTTACCTCCATCAACGAACTCGCTATTCCGAACTTTTGACCTTCTACCAGGCCGGTAGCCAGCTCAAAAATGTAGAGTGGGCCCGGTAGAAGTTAGGGGGCCCGACCCAACCATATTATAGTTCATTTTCAAGCCTACCGTGAAAATTTTAGGGGAGCAGTGAAAATTTAGGGGGGGGCACCCTAGCCCCCTTCCCCATGGATACGAGCCTGCCTTCTACATTCTGATCAAAATTAATGGCCACCCATCAAGTAGTTGTTGAGATATTTTGTCTACCGAATATACAGACAGGGTAGAAGTTTTGATCAAAGGAAGTTTTGATTAGAAACCAAAGTACTTAAAACATTCAAAAGTTGAAATAAACTTTATTTTTTGCCGAGCGACGTAGGATGCAGTTGATTGAAAAATAACTTTCTGACAACAATCTTAATTCATTATTTCTTTCTATTATTAAATCTTGAAAACGAAAGGATAAAAGATATAAAATAACACAAGAAAATCATAAGAAACATGTAAGTAATTTAAAATATATATTTTTTGTTCCTTGTTCTTATGCTTTCACATTCTACCTGTGTGAATCATATTGGATTGGCTTGGCGGAAAACAATAAGAGGTACTTGTATCACGAGTGGGAAAGTACAACATGCTTTCGGATCGTTTGGAAATGGTCAATAAACAATGATAACGTCCTTGTAAGTACATCACGAAGCAGTACTCATTCTTCTGCGAAGAAAATTCCAATCTCATTCTTTCAGAGAGAGAGAGAGAGAGAGAGAGAGAAAATACGAATCATTGGTTCCGTTCCGCGCTTTTCGCTGCAGAACAAGTTGTTTGTTTCGCTTATACAGGGTGTTACAAAAAAACTGTGTCACAATATTTTAGGAACAGATTAGAACCGCTGCAGAACAGACATCAAAATAAGAAAAAAAAGTTCATGTTGATCTGTGCTTAAAAAGTAGATAGTTTCGAAGTTATAAGGTGCCGAAAACGTGAAACAAGTGAATTTTAAAAGTACATAGCTTCACCACTATGAGACCTATCATAATGTCGGGTCAAGACATCACTGAGGAACTGGTATGTGAAATATCCAAATGTCCACGTTTAAGAATGCTCCAGTACTTACACAACAATTTTTAGAGAGATAGTTGGAGAGTGATCAAGTAGTCCCAAGCAGCCTTTTAAAAAATGATTATGCAAGTACCATTGGCTATGAATTGTTCTGACTATGCAATGAAATACATGAGACCTGGGAGTGGCCAAAAGACTTCCTGAAGACGATCATGATACCGATGGCTAAGAAATCGAATCCAAAGAGATGTGAGGATTATAGAACTATTAGTCGCATATCTCATGCAGCTGAAATTTTGCTCCGAATACTGAATAGAACTTTATATGGAAGAACAAATGAAGAAGTTGAGGAGGAGCAGTTCGAGTTCAGAAGAGGTAAGGACACAAGTGATACAATTAGATTATTAAGGGCGATCGGTGAAAGATTTATAGTAAAAGGGAAAGAGGTATATGTTGTCCTTATCGATCTAGAAAAGGCCTTTGACCGCGTGAAATGGGGATTGTTGTTGGGAGTTCTAAAGAAGATAGGGTTGGAATGGAAAGATCGAAGACTCATAAGAAACTTATACACTAACCAATCCAATAAGTGTTAGAATAGGGGAAGAACTGACGGAAGAGAGTGCAATTAGAAGGGAAGTTCGACAAGGATGCTGCTTTTCGCCAACACTATTTAATGTCTATCTAGAAGAGATAGTGAAAAGAGTTTACATGATGATGACGACATTTCGGTAGGAGGTAGAATGATTAGATGCATAAGATTTGCAGACGATATGGCGCTTGTTGTAGAATCTGAAAAGGAAATCAATAAAGTGTTAGAAAAAATGAGGAAGGGCTTTGAAGAATATGGGATGAAAATAAATGTTAGAAAGACAAAAACCATGGTGATTGGAACGAATATAAAAGTGGGAGGGGAGCAAATAGAACAATTGAATAGTTTTCGATATCTGGGTAGTATTCTTAGTAATGGCATGATGTGCGAAAGTGAAATAAAAGCAAGGATAGGAATGGAGAAAGAAGCCTTTAGGAGGAAGAAAAGTCTGTTTTGTGGGACCTTGAATAGAGAGTTGAGAAAAAGACTCATAAAATGCTTCGTATGGAGTGTTGTACTGTATGGGGCGGAAACGTGGACATTACGTAAAGGTGATGAAAATCGACTGGAAGCATTCGAAATGTGGGTGAGGAGAAGGATGGAAAGAATTAGTTGGGTCGAGCGGAAAACGAATGAGTGGGTGTTAGAAATGGTGGGGGAGAAAAGAACACTTTTAGATATTGTTAAGAAGAGGAAGAGAAACTGGTTGAAACATTGCCTAAGAAGAAATTGTATCATGAGGGACGTCATAGAGGGTATGGTGGCGGGAAAGAGAGGCAGAGGGCGAAGGAGACTACTATTAATGGATGATATAAAAACAGAAAGATCATACGTGGAGACAAAGAGGTTAGCGGAGGACCGTGGAGCATGGAAGCTTCTCAGCTGCTGCAAGTGACCTGCCAGTAAGGGCAGAATACCTACGATGATAATGATTGGCTCTGAAAGATGGATATTCGGATAGTTCACATACTAGTTCCTCAGTAATGTCGGTCCTATATTAGTGAAACTATGATCCTTTAAAGTTATTTTTTTCACGTTTTCGGCACCCTGTAACTACGAAACTCTACACTTCCGACCACAGGTCCATATGAACTTTTTTTTTTAATTTTGATGTGATGAATCCATTCCCAAAATTGACAAATTTTTGTAACACCCTGTATATTTTTGTTTCAATTCAAGTTCTTGTTAACATTTAGTGATGAAAGTTGTAAATTTGAAGGATTCGATTAACGAGTAATTCCATCCTTGCCTCATTTACTTTCGCGTCATGTCTTCAAGACACAAGAATCATTAGTCTGCCAGGGGCACACCCACTGGGGGGAGGTCCACAGGGGTCCGGACCCCCTCAAAAGTTCGTAAGTCGACATACATTCATAGCTACTTCTTAATAGAACTATAATTATTTAACATAAGAGTAAAAGTGCAGGTACCGTAACACGGGGGACGCCGTCCTACCAGCTCCAGAAAAATATGTACTGCGTCCCTCCAGTTCCTAAAAAAATTACAATGGACAAAAATAGGCAGGGGGACGGCTTGACGTCATGCCGCTACCTACCGTCCCCCTACCTTTTCAGACCCACTTTTACCCCTGGTTTAACATAGAAATTGTTGATGTAGCATAAAGGTTTGATCTTATCCTCTTTCTTTTCTTATAAAACCAATCTAGTTCTACTATTTTCCCCCCCTTAGAATATAAGTGGCAGTACTTAAAAATTACTTACCGCCTTTTCGGGTGTAGAATTTCACCGGTTCATTACTACATGGACGTGGTGTCTTATAGTATTGGACCTAGTAATTGGCAAATTCCCGGTAAGATATTTTACGGGAATATTCCCTGGGAAGATTCCCGGGATGATTCCCAAAAATGGGAATTTTCTTGAATTTATGTACAATTACAAAGAAAATTGCTTTCTATTACTATACTATGATTTCAAAGTTAAATTCGTTTTTTTTTTTATCATAGTATGTTATTACTGTTGTCTCTAGAGGATTCTTAAACATGTATATTCTGAACAGTATTAGGTTACTTTATTAATATTTTATTATATTTAGAGAGTACGCATAAATGCATATTTACTTACAATATGTTTTGTACAAGTAAATATGTGGAAAAACTGTTATAGTAAGTCTACATACTTTTACACCGCTAAACAGTTTAAATTTATATGTAAGTGGATTTTCTAAACTTGACTCTACAACTGATTATACAAACATATTAAATTTTTAAATGTTATAAACAAATTACGTTCGGTAACTGCCAGAACACATATATTCCTTTGGGGATCCCATAATACAATTTGTACCATACGGGTGTTTCATGGTACATTGCGTTATAACTCTCCTATTTGAGCTTTTTTGTCCGTTTTTTTTTTTTTTTTTTGTTTTCAAGTCCAGAAGCATTGTAGAAGACATTACGTATGGTTTCACACCTTCCTACGTCGAGACATAGGAGGTGATGACGTCATAATTCTAAAATATATATTTTCGTGTAATATTTTTTTTGGGGGGTTATGTAAAGTATTTTTGGCAGGCTTATTTTTGCACGTTGAAGATTGAAATTTTGCACAAACATGCAGTCCACCGAGAAGTATTTACCAGATTTTTTCAGATTTCTGCGTTAAAACAGGGGGGATCCAGAGGGTCAAAAAATTGAAAAAAGGGATATTTTTACCAAAAAATCCCTTTCTTCGCGATTTTCCCGCCTTAGATACATGATGGAGACAAGTGAATGGTACCGCCTGAAAGGCAGTTCTATTCTAAAGAGAATGATGTGCGACACATGGCCCTAGGGTAATTAGGGAAGTGTCAGGGAATTTTTATCAAAATATACTTCTATATAGGGGAATTTTGGACATTTTCAGTATTATTTTTTTTGCGGGCTTATTTTTGCACCTAGAAGATTGAAATTGTGCACTAACATTCAGTCCACCGAGTAGTATTTACCAGATTTTTTCAGATTTCTGCGTTAAAACACCGGGGTACAGAGGGGCTAAACGTTAAAAGGGAAATTTTTACCAAAAATCCTTTTCACGGGATTTTCCCGCCTTAGATACATGATGGGGACAAGTGAATGGTACCGCCTGAAAGGCAGTTCTATTCTGAAGAGAATGATGGGCGAAACATGACCCTAGGGTAATTAGGGATGTCTCAGGGAATGTTTAAAAATTTCCCTCTGTATACGGGAATATGGGACATTGTCGGTATATTTCTTTTTTTGGCGGCCTTACTTTTGCACCTGGAAAATTGGAATTGTGCATAAACATTCAGCCTACCGAGTAGTATTTACCAGATTTTTTTCAGATCTCTGCGTTAAAACAGGGGGGTCCAGGGGGGCTAAAAGTTGAAAAAAGGGTATTTAGACCCAAAAAATCCCTTTTTTCGGGATTTTCCCGCCTTAGACACATGATGGAGACACGTGAGTCATACCGCCTGAAAGGCAGTTCTATTCTGAAGAGAATGATGGGCAAAACATGACCCTAGGGTAATTAGGGATGTCTCAGAAAATTTTTTACCTGAGATCATGGTGTTTTACGGTAATTTGGGGCATGGTGGGAATTCCTGATAAAATTTCTCCCGCCCTTGGTATTCAAGATAGAAACTTGAAATTTGGCACACACATTCAGTATACCAAGTACTATTTATCAGATGTTTTTTAGATGGCTACGTTCACACAGGGCTGCTCCAGAGGGGCCCAAAGTGCGAGAAAAAATTCCCTCTGAAATTTTCCCTTTGACATAATTTTTCCCGCTCCTGGTATATAGTATGAGCATGCAAGTGGTACCATTTGAAAGCCAGCTCCATTCTGAAGAGAATGAGATATGAACCATGATCCTAGGATAAATAGTGACGATGCAGTAGCTGCTTGACTGAAAGTCTAAAAAATAGCCTAAAAACCCCGGATCCCTTAAGGGATATATGTCTTATCCCACATCAACGTCTTATTTTATCAACATTTGCGCATACATACTTATGTTCACAATATTTGCAAGATACTGACTTAACTTTATAATTTTGCATGGAACACTGCCACACGACCTTCCTACCTATTTCTCGAAATTTCATGCGTTAATTCACATGTAAGAGAAGTCCGAGTACCTCTTCAGAAATTTGAATCAGAGACAGGAGATAGACCGACTACTATTACTAACGGTGGTTCGGGATGTATTAATGGTACTTCATATCTATTTCTACATAATTTCTACATTACTTTACAAACTGGTTCCTTTTCATCATTTGTAAATTAGTAATTTGCTACTTTTCAGTGCAAATGGAAATGGAATATATAAAAAAAACATATTATTAGTTATATAAAGTACAGACAACAAATTTTAATTTTTCTAACCTCCAAATTTTTTAAAACCTAGAACATAATAAATTAGTCATATGGTTCTTATGATTTGGAAGATAAAGTAAAGAAATGAAAATAAATTCCTTCCCGGGAATTTATATCCCAGGGAAAAAACTCGGGAATATTAGCATTTATTATTTTCCTTCCCACTGGGAATATTCCCACTGCCCATCACTAATTGGACCCCGTCCCAAACTTTGGACTCCTTCCGAAAAAAATTTCTGATTACGCGCCTAAACCTAACTTTAAGATCATATTATCAAGATGGAAAATCTTTGAAACCTTTGATTTTAACGTCTCATGATTATGCACTTTTAGGCTAAGGTGTTAATCTGGTAGTCTGACCTTGAATTTTAATACAGGGAGTGTTGAATTAACACCAAAACCGTGTTACTTACACGGCTTTGACCTTGAGTTATGACACAGTTTGTATGTTGAAATAATAAGAAAGTGATGTAGAAGTAACACAGAAACTGTGCTATATTGTATTTGACATGGTGTAATAATTACACAAAGTAACTACACACTGTGTTACTTTCTTCGTGTTGGCGCAACACCGCCACAAGTAATTCAACACTTTTCTGCACACCTCTGAACCTGACATGGTGTCGAATCAACACCGAAAATACTAATCCAGATCCGAATTTAACACCACTCAACACCAGTTGTGTGTTAAAGACGTAACACACCTCCTGAGTTAAACGCCAAAACCGCGGGATCTGTGTTGAACTAACACCGCAATAGTGGTAGTCACGCTGGAACCACTGCCTGTGTTAAAATTGACTTGAATTAACACAACCACTTTTTACTGTGTACGAGTTTCTAAAGTTCGTTTGGTACAAAAATCACTTCCAGATTGTCTAGAAGAAAGCACACGTGCCTCTTTAGTGCACAGAATCCCGGATTGGATCCCCAGTAAGAAAGCCTATTGAAAATCTACGTCTCATGTAGTACTGAAAAGGAAAGCTAAACTCTTAACCCAAACTTGGTACAGAAAACTTACTGGTACTATACTGTAAAAAATCATTGTTATTTCAACGACATGCCTATATACATCTAATCATTCTACCTTCTACCGAAATGCCATCTTCATGATGTAGGCTTTTTTTTAACTATCTGTTCTAGGTAGATATTAAATAATGTTAGCGAGAGACAGCATTCCTGTCGAACTCCCCTTCTAATTGCACTCTCCTCGTTCACTTCGGCTTCTATTCTGGTAGTTCATATATGTTTTTCGAGTCTTCTATCTTTCCACTCCACTCCAACCTTCTTTATAACAATTGCTAATTCACGTGGTCAAAAGGCTTTTCTAGATCAATAAATACAACATATTCATTTTTGTCTTTTTCTCTAAACCTTTCACCGATTACTCTTAATAATCCAATTGTATCTCTTGTTTCCTTACCTCTCCTGAATCCGAACTGTTCCTCTTCAATTTTTTTCATTTTTGTAAACCAAAATCTTTGAAAAAAGCAGGGGCGGATGCAGGGGGAGGGCGATCGGGGCAATCGTCCCTTCCAGAAGAGAAAACTTTCTTATTTTATATATATAAATAAAACCCATTCCAAAATTTGGAGCCCTTAAAAGTAGTAGTATGACAACCCACCGCCCTCCCCAGAAGTCGGTCCTGGATCTGCCCCTGGAAAATAGACAAGGGAGGATAAGGAATAATTGAGCGATACGAATGCAATTAATCCATTTTTTAAAGTTTACTTGCGATTGTCACGTATATTATGTATAGAAAATGGTTAAATCGATCAAGAAGACGACGTATTTATATCTTAATCGTATGTATATACCATTACATTACAAAACATTTTATTCAGCTTGTCAACAGATATATATATAAACAAGTTGGTAAATTTCCCTTAGCTATTAAGGTTAATAATGAATGTCTTGTCTACAGAATCGAACAGAAAATCATAATAAGCGTTCCTATTTTACCAGTAATGAAAGACAACTGCGACAGAGTTAACATGCACCAAACTTATTCTACAAATGAAAAGATACTTAGTGATACATTAGACACAAGGAACATAATATAAGCTTTCTTTCTCACGTTATATTTGTGGAAAAGCAAATAATTCTAAGAATAATTATCACTATTACTGTTGAAAGACATATTTTCCGCTGCTATCCGTAGCTCCCTTCCCCAGTTACACCGACAGCAGACATGGTCGAGTTTCTTTTCCACTTAATATATACGTTATGCTACGTTTTTTCTTTATTTCTTATTATTCGTATCATTATCGGAACGACATATCATGATCGTGTACTGATCTAGGTAATGAATAATGTTTGTCGGACATGCAAAAAGAATATCCCTTATTTACGATTACAACCAATGATATTGGCTCTTTCATACGTTTACTATAGAAGCCTATTTGTTCACTTCGCTAGGGTCCTTTGTGTTTCTGAAATAAGGGTGGATACATAAGAAAAAAAAGATAGAAGAAACTCGAGTAAGAAAAAAAAGGAAGAAATAGAGATTCAGAAAGTACAGGTGAAAAATATATAAAAGACACGCCAAGGTTATCGTGTGCAGGACAATTCTCTTTTAGGTACAGAATACCAAGAAAGAAAGAAAGAAAGACTTATACAGTAGTGACACCGTTTCACACTAGTATTCAACTAAATTGGGGTCATATTGGTGTGATAAGGAAATAGATCCATCTTATTAATGCAACCAGTTCGAATCAAATGTTAATAGGTTTATTTACCAACACTTGTCTGAATAGCAAAATCTAAACGTCCGTATAACAAAAACCAGTTGGCGTGAAACTTACAAATGTATTTAGATAGATTAGTTTATCTGTCAATTATATGGATCAATGACTAACTTTATCTATCAACCATCATGTTTCTATTCATGGCTAACCGTATCGAAATTAGCGGCTAGTCATAACGATTCGCCTAGTAGCTATTGATTTGTTTTTATGAGTTCGCACCACAAACTATCATGAAGACGATTATTCGTTTCGATTTTTATTATGTGGACTATGTGTAAGATTAAGTCACCTTTACTAATATACAGTGTGTTCAAAAAGTCGCTTCTCAGTAGGTATACGTACGTGTAATTGAGAGAAAAGGATTGAAACATTCGCTTTTCTTGTTGTGTATGCGTATGTAATGTTATGCAAATGTCTGATACATATATGAACACAGACTTAACTTTCAACTCAATAGAGACGTATACTGGACAATAAAGGTAGTTTGCGTTATATTGTAACTAGTTCTTAAGCTCAACAGAGTTCTGTTGAGTATCGAATAATATTAACATTCGATACTCAGGTGTCTGTTCAATATTAACATTTAAGCAACAAGTGTTTCTTGGTTGAACTCGTGTTTCGTGCGGGTGACAAGTATAAAGAATTTGGTGAAACACTATTCATTGAAAAGTGGTTCAACAGTATTCGTTGAACAATTTCAGAATTGACGTATTACTATTAAAGTACTGAGAATCGCTGTGACATACAAGGTATAATTTACATACAATTTATCGATTACCAATTTTTACCTCGAATGTTTGAAAAAAAAAGTGTGTAGGAGGATTCAGCTGTGCTTTCAATCTAAGATAAACATATTCAACTCTTAATATAATGGAGTATTTCCATGTATCTTTTTGCTATAATCCACTGCGGAGCAACTTTTTGAGCGCACATTTAAAAGAATGTGTCTGTCTGCCTGTCATCATGGTTCCACCAAATTTTTTACATAGAGAAATCTTCACTAGATTTAATCGTGTACGAACCTGTTTTTTTTTTTTTTTTCGATTTTCGACTTGACGGGGCACTCAGAGGAGGCGCACGTTCTGAAGGTTCATAAAGTGTAGAGCATCTAAGAAACCCCTAAAGTTAGAGAACCCAAATTACTATGTGGTATTGTACGTTGTATACTGTTCAGTTCATGTGAAAAATTGACATTCCTACTAGAATTATATATATAAATGTGATGAAAAAGTCTTCTATTTCATCCTTTCAGTTTTACGTCCCACAGTTACGTCGTATAGGCTAAAGGAAACGTGATGAATGAATGAAATGGTGGAATAAAGAAAGTGGGAGGAAAAGGAATAACCACGAAAAAAACATGCACAGTATTTGTTCACGACAAAGTTAATTTAGCGCGAACTGGGACCGAATCAGGAACTCTACCCACCAGAGGTGAACGTTCTACCACTGAGCCACCACTGCCCCAAAATATCCCACATTTGAGATTACTTTTCAAGGCAAACTATGTTTAAAAGTAGTTTCATCGGATTCAAAACTCTCTAATTACTATATATATATATATATATCATATATTATATAAGTGCAAATAGATATGTATAAGGAGGTACCACCGTACAAACGCTATACAAATTCACATTGCACCAGAAAGTTTACTTAACTTCCATATCTCAACATACTATCTAAACAACTACACAGACAAACATTCATCAATAATTACAAAAGCGGTTATTTCAATTTTATAAAATACCTTTTGCCGACTGTCATTTGAAAGCTAAACAATATTACTTTTACAACTTTGATTTGATTTGAGTTTATGGTCCCTTTCAGCAGCAATGCTATATGAGATTTGGACGTACAACTTAACGTGGGATCCGAACCACATAAATTCCCGCCAGTAGTCGAACCCGGGTCTCCCACACCAAAGGCATGCATACTAACCGCTTAGCCATGAGGGTGCCCTATTTTTACAGTTCTCACCTATAGGGATGCTCTACTGTTATAACAAAAATCTAGCTGATTTTGCACTAACTAATATTTATTATGTTAATTGTATTTACTTTATCAAAACTAGGTCAATGGGAGAATAAATCTATTCAATTGACATCTACCAAACCTAATTACTTCTTAAACATAAGAACTTCATGCTAAAGCAAACTCCCTGCTTCAAGTATACCAATATACATTGGCGCAAATTCCGGGAGGGGGATGAAGGGGACATGTACCCTCCAATCTTGGAAATGGGGGGACTGTCCCCCCAATAATCCGATTTGAAATGTGTTTTTTGAAAAAAAAAAAAGTCATGATTTGTATCCGATTGCCAGAAAGGAAAGTGAGATGAAAGTGATGTCTCCCCAGAATGTCTCAATCTGCCCGCCTCCCAATGTTGAAGACTATACTCTGCTCCCTAATCCTCCACAGGATTGTTTTTCAACTTCACAATTTAAGCATCGCTTAGCAAAAAAAAAAAAAAAAAAAGTTTTACTTGTCCCCCCCCCCCCCATGTTGAAGGCAGATTTGCGCCGCTGCCAATATACAGTCCATTTTCGAAGCGACTGTAATCTTCGGAAACCTAAAAACTAAACACAAATTATTCGTATTTATCTTTCTATTTCCATCTCCATTTGTTACACCATGAGGTATAAATGTATGACTGCAGACATAAATCCAAGTAGCCTGTATTAAAGTTTAATTGAATCATTGAGTTCCAAAAACGGTCATCTCCATCGAAGCTAACTTGAGAGGAGTGACAAACAAAACTAAATTAATCAATATCTATCTGACATATAGAGTTATTTTCATTTTTGGAAAGTAGAAAAATTTCCGTTCTACGGACGGGAAACCAAATCAGCTCTGTATGTGAGATGTATATTGACTAATTTTGTTTTGTTTCTCACTCCTCTTAAATTAGCTTCTATGGGCATGACCGGTTTTCCGAATTCAACGATTCAATTGTAGCAAATTCTTAAAAATGTTTTGTTAGTAGTTACTGCATATATTGTAACTGAAGTAGTACAGACATGGGTCCGAGATTGTCTGCATTCGGGTGATATGTTTAAATACTTGAACTGTTATAAGAAGTCCTGGTATTGGCGTGTTTTATATTCCACTTAAACTACATATTATAAAAAAAAGTTGTAACAAGACATAAAATCTAAAGTAAATTTGTTCGAAAGTATAAAATATATTAGGTTAGTATAAAGCTCTGTTACTTAACTATTCTCCATCTTAGCAGGATCTACAAGAATCTGCAGGAAGGTAGCCTTAGCTTGCTTCGAAACATAGTCGATATTACTAAACAAAATATAACCGAAAATTCGTGGTCATTAAAAATAAGAATTTTAGAAATGATTAAAAATAATGGATTAAAAGATTGCGATCTTAGTCAAGAATTTTAGGAATAATAAAAAAATGGATCAAAAGATTGCGATCTTAGTCAAAAAGTTTAGGAATGACAAAAAATGGATCAAAAGATTGCGATCTTAGTCAAGAATTTTAGGAATAATAAAAAAATGGATCAAAAGATTGCGATCTTAGTCAAAAAGTTTAGGAATGATAAAAAAATGGATCAAAAGATTGCGATCTTAGTCAAGAATTTTAGGAATGATAAAAAAGGGATCAAAAGATTGCGATCTTAGTCAAAAAGTTTAGGAATGACAAAAAAATGGATCAAAAGATTGCGATCTTAGTCAAGAATTTTAGGAATGATAAAAAAAGGGATCAAATGATTTCGATCTTAGTCAAGAATTTTAGGAATGATAAAAAAATGGATCAAAAGATTGCGATCTTAGTCAAGAATTTTAGGAATGATAAAAAAGGGATCAAAAGATTGCGATCTTAGTCAAGAATTTTAGGAATGACAAAAAAATGGATCAAAAGATTGCGATCTTAGTCAAGAATTTTAGGAATGATAAAAAAGGGATCAAATGATTTCGATCTTAGTCAAGAATTTTAGGAATGATAAAAAAATGGATCAAAAGATTGCGATCTTAGTCAAAAAATTTAGGAATGACAAAAAAATGGATCAAAAGATTGCGATCTTAGTCAAGAATTTTAGGAATGACAAAAAAATGGATCAAAAGATTGCGATCTTAGTCAAGAATTTTAGGAATGATAAAAAAAATGGATCAAAAGATTGCGATCTTGGCTAATAATTAGTTTTTGGATCAGGGCTCAAAAAATTTTGAGCGGTCCCTAAATCGAGTTTTCGTATTTTCTACAGAATAAGCACATCATACTAAGTTAAATGAAGTTTGCGTTTGGCTTCACTATATGTAGTTCTCCAGCTATAAGGCCTACAAGAAAATTTTTGATTGAAATATGTTGGATCTTTTGATAAAAAAAAAAAAAAAATATCCGATTATTCAATACAATCTAGTATTTTAACTACAATACCTAGCACAAGTTGATCTGGAACTTTCAACTTTATTGAAATAGGAGAGATTATATTCTGAGCGAAATGCCGTAAAAAATAAAATAGAGGAAGTATATCAGAAAGTTACTGAAAAGTTCAAAAAGAGTTAGTATCAGCGGAATTGAAACCCTCTGGAACTTTACATTGCCAAAAAATACTCAAAACTGATATAACATCGTATGATTTATACCTGAAGTATGGCTTCCATTGAACAACTCAAAGACTTCTGTTATTCGTTTTTTGAAGCTACGGTTTTATGGACTAAATTTTTTTTATAAAGCCAAGAATCGCAGGAAAATCAAAGTTAATAGTTGGATAGTGAAGTATAATTACCAAGAACTATTGGTACTAAGGAAAGAGTAATTAAACATCTACGGTCTACACCCGCAGAAGACAACATAATTGTATCTGTGAATAAATATGCTTTCAATTTTTGTTTAACCTCGAAGCAGTTTTGCGGTTTTGTTAGTTTTAAAAGCACGAAAGAGAAGTGCAAGAGGTTGAAGAGTGATGTTGGATGCGAACGGAATGCTTTTTTTAAAGATTTTTTTGTTTCGTGAAGGAAGAAGGCGTTTCGAAACGTGGTAAATCTATAATTATCGCATTTCGCAACTTACGAGTATTCCATATTGTTGCAGAGACCTGCGGTAACTGTTGATAGCTCTTTGCATTCAATAGAAAGGCAGGAAATGACTCCGGTAATGAACATTATTTGAAAGACCACCATCATTAAATAATGAAAGAGGTTATTGGAGCCTCAGAATAAAGAACAAGCACATAAAAGCTATGCGGGTTTTTCAAATATACCATATCAATTCATAAATGAGATATATAGATTTTACGAATATGCTATGCCAATTCAAATGGAATTCAGACAGGATATTTATAGAACTTCTTGCACCAAATGCGTGGCTTAAGTCGATGAAAATTTATAAGCACAAGAGCAAAGCCAACAGAAACAACTTAAAACTGAGTAGTAGGTGGAAATTCGTAATTTGATTTTGTGCACAATAATAAAAACAAGCTGCTTTCATTATTATTTGTATTACTCGACCATTGAACGAAGGTCTGCGCGCTTTGTAACTTAAATGTGAATAAATACGCGTACATAAGCGTGAGAAATCAAATCATTTGGGATATGCTAGGCACATTGTTTGTATGAGAAATAGGCAGAGTATATAGTATATTATTTATTTTTTGGTAAGTTTGTGGTATAAAGATATCTGGGTTGACTAAGAAAAGGATCAGATGGTAATATAACACAGGTATCTTCTGTTTCGCCTATTTGTGTTTAGCCTAAAGCCCTGTCATCAATTTATATCATTATTTCATCTTATAGGTGTAGGCAAAACAAGAATTCCTACTTAGCCATTCTTGTATCACTTACAGCTCAGTTGGCAATCAATATCATTATTTCTATGTAATCATAGATATAAGCGAATCCAGATTAGCATATTCCTGTTTCTGCTGAATCTTCCGGGAGATGAAAAGACTCCAATTTGGGATGAAAAGTCGCTAAAACGTTCATGAAATTGCTCATCTATATGCACTGTTTTAAACTTGCAAATGTACTTTATATGGCTTATGTTTCCCACAAGGTTAAGGTCTAATACGACAACTACTATTGCGGCTCGTATTGATACTACTACTACTACTACTACTACTACTACTACTACTACTACTACTACTACTACTACTACTACTACTACTACTACTACTAATAATAATAATAATAATAATAATAATAATAATAATAATAATAATAATAATAATTATTATTATTATTATTATTATTATGACGGGATCATAATACGGCAAATTATGAGCGCGTTAAAATGGGTAAAATCGATGCTTTCAAATATCTAGGATCAATATTAACAGAAGAAAACCATATTCACGAAGAAATTAAGTGTCAACTAAAAGCAGGTAGTTCGTGTTATTGTCGTTGCGAATTCTGTCAAGGAATTTGAAGCTTAAATATATATATATACAACGATAATCCTGCCTGTTCTGTTGTATGGTTGCAAAACATGGTCGCTTACTCTGATGGAAGAACGTAGACTGAAGTTATTTGACGGTTTATCAAACATTGTTAGGGTTATCAAATCTAAGAGGGATAGGTGGGCAGGTCATGTAGCCAGAATGGAAGAAAGTAGGAACGCTTTCAAAGTCTTAACTGGAAGATCGGAAAACGACCATTAGAAAGACCTAGATGCAGATAAGAGGACAATATTAAGATGGATCTCGCAGAAATAGGAATACAAAGTAGAAACTGGTTTCAGTTGGCTAAGGATAAAAGCCAGTGGAGAGTTTTTGTGAAAAACTGATTGAACCTTCCGGTTCCATAGGCAAAGAGTTTGTTTATTATTATTATTATTATTATTATTATTATTATTATTATTATTATTATTATTATTATTATTATTATTATTATTATTATTATTATTATTATTATCACCAGGGCCGAATTTTGGGGGTGCACCGGTGCACGTGCAACTCTCTTCGCAAAGTAATTTAAATATACCCTATCTAAAATGAGAGCTAGCGCTAAAAATAGCAACAGTTTCCGAAACGTCTTGCCGTCACGTTTCCGTTTGGGGCGTAAAGAGGGGTTTTGCGAAAGCAATAGTTTAAGTCGATTTTCTGGAGGTTGAAGGAAAAGGATTCACTACGCAAAGTAATATAACATTTGTCAAGTAAGGAATAAAAACAAAAGCCAGGAAGAGAGAACAATTTTTCCTGCATATCACTTGCAACCCTCTTTAAAATATCCCTCCTCTCCGCCCCTGTTCTATGTATCAGGTGTAAAAAAATTGACACATGTCACTTTGAAGAGTTTCATGAGACTGGTTATTTTGGTAGTTATGGTGCACCCCCCGCAGAAAATCATACATCTGACCCTGATTATTACATACAATATGCTCTAGTCACGTCTAGCGTTGTGAAATTTCCGAAAATTTTGAACATGTTGGGAAAAAAAGTTGTTTTTTGGGGTTTCTTTCCGGAAAGATTGAAAAAATTGGGAAAATAACAAAAATATTTTTACTAGGTTAATTTTACTAGCAATGAAACCGTTTTTTTTTTTTTTTGAACGCGTGAAAAATGCAAGTTGAGAAATTTCAATATTGCGAATATTTAAAAAAAGAAGTATCCGAAATTAAAACTGTTGTGATTATTCTTGGAAATTGATAGTTATCACTCATTTCCTTTATGTGCTTTTTAGCCGTTTATTAGTCGTTTTTTATTAATTACAGAACTTTTACAAGTGCATACACATCTACCATTATGAAGCGTTTGTGTTACAATAAATAGGGCTCGTGAAGGAAACTGAGTTCTTAATGTGCTCTTTGATCTGGTGAAATTTTGTTAATTTTAATCAAATTACTTCTTAAAAGAGAAAGCAGTAGTCAAATTTCACTAATACCCATGAATTGAAACATATAATTACTATTATATAATATTCTAATATAGACTTTCATATAAAATTTATGCATAAAATTTTTTTTGTAAACAAATGCCTGTTTTCTAGTTCGACAAGTTATCTATATAGTATATATCAAAATGAAAGTGACTATATTTTGTAACTTAACAACTCTTGTATCAACAGACTGATCTCGATAAAATTTTCAACATAGATGAAATTTGAGCCTCGGATGCTTTGTATCTTTTCACTGTGAAGGTGCAACTTGGAGGAAGGAAGTTGGAGATATATCGAAAATTAGCGATATTAGTGTCGAAACCATAGTTTTCGGGGTTACAGAGATGAAGAGTGACACTTCCAATGAAGCTTAAATAGAAATTCAGCACTACAACTTGGGAAAACAGGAAGGGGACACACACACACACACACACACACACACATATATATATATATATATATATATATATATATATATATATATATATATATATATATATATATATATATAATGATCGAAAATGATAGATATTGGTGTCAAATCCATAGTTTTCGTGGTCGCTGAGATGAACAGTGATACTTCCGATATAGTTTAAATCCCAATTCAGCACCCCAACTTGGAGGAGGGAGGAGGAGTAGATATATAAAAGTAATCAAAAATGGGCAATATTACTGTCGAATCCATAACTTTCGAGGTCGCTCAGATGAACAGTGAACTTCCGATGCTGTTTAAATCCATATTAAGCCCACATTAGTATTCCTAAAGGGGGAGGGTGACATGTAAAAGTAATTTAAAATGACCGATACTACTGTCGAATTCATAGTTTTCGGGGTCCCTAAGTTCATTGGTGACAGTTTTGGTACTCTTTATGTCCAAAATAAAACTATTCCCCCCGTGCTAGAAACAGGTATTCTGTTAGTGTTTAATAATAACGAACGGAAGTTTTACATGTTAAATTCTTTAATATATTTCTTGCTGTAGAAATTAATGCACTTGTGCGGTGTATGTGTAAATAAGATAATCTCTCTTTTTAAATTGTTCGAAAAAGATACAAATAATAAAGGGAAATTTTATAAGAAATCAGAAAACTAAAAAGTAAAATTAAAACTTGTTGCTTTAAGTCTTCTTTTCCACTAGCGAGATACATTGTATATATGCTGCAGACACGTTACACCAAACAAGATTAGCATCAGGCAAAGAAATAGTTTTTAAACTATATTTTCCGGTTTATGCCAATATTTACGAACAAAATATTTTTTTCATAAAAGATTCAAAATTTTCGGAAATTTTACATAACACAAGGAAGATACAGATGGTGATCAGAAAAATGAAAACACCTGAACGAAATTGCAACTTACCAGATTAATATGGAGTCGGGCCACCTTTCGCCTTCAGAACAGCCTTGATGTGACGTGGGATGGAGGCATAGAGGTAATGAATGGTAGCAAGTGGAATTTTACACCATTCCTCGTGCAGGGCATCGGCCAGTTCTGTGAGAGAGGATGGAGGTGAAAATCGTCGCCGGAGTCGTGTTTCCAAGACGGACCACAGATGTTCAATTATGTTGAGATCTGGGGATTGGCTGGGCCAGGGGAGGTGTTGAACTTCATCCCGATGTTCCTCAAACCACGCTGCAACAACGCCAACTGTGTGAATGGGTGCATTATCATCCTGGAAGATGGCTTCATTGTCCGGGAACAACATCCGGACCATAGGATGCAAGTGGTCTCCTAAAATTGCGACATAATCGTTGGCAGTGATTCGTTCGCTAAGTGTGGACCCAATGACCACCACACACAGGACCCAATGAAAACCATGATATGGCGGAACACAGCATCACCGAGCCGCCGCCATGTTTCACTGCAGATCATAAGCTTCTTTGGGCGTTCTCCACACATAAACATGGCCCGTGGTTGGGAATAGGGTGAAGGATGACTCATGCGACCATATGACATGTTTCCAGTCCTCAACGGTCCAAGTTGCATGGTCGCGGCACCATTTGCGGCGTGCGAAAGCATTATGGTCCCTGATGAGTGGTTTGGCCCGTGCAACTCGACCCCGTAAGTTCATGTCATGTAATTCGCGTCGGACTATGATTGCCGAAACAGGGCGGGGGAGGTGCTGATTGAGTTCCTCCGTCACTTGCTCCGCAGTGGCACGACGGTTCTGCTTGACAATGCGCTTTAATACCCGGTGTGACCTGTCGTTCATGATTTTCTTCCACCCACTGTTCCGCTTCCCCGATGTGGTTTTCCCGTGTGTTGTGTAGGTCGTCATCATCTTCGACACTGTCCCACGCGACACACCTAACACAGTAGCCACTGCCGTCACACTCACTCCACATAACCGCGCACCAACAATTTGCCTTCTTTGAAAATCTGAGAGGTCTCCCATTTTACACTACCTCCGTCTGCTGCAGCCACTGGACACTGCTGTTCCATTGCGCCTGACGTAGTATGGAGACCGACCTAACACACCACCACCAGCGCTCCGATGCTGCGGGCGCCACGACACCACTGACAACCCATACATCTGACGTGTTGCCAACTACAGGTGTTTCCATTTTTCTGATCACCATCTGTATATCTTCATAAAATATATATTTGATTTTAACATATTAATTAAAATGATTCTGGACCCGTTATTTTAACACTTCCTTGCACAAAACGGGAACTTCATAACATAACTCAAGATAATTTAAATGTGTCTATATTAATTAATCTAACTATGGTTATATTTTAGTATGTTTTGTAGCCACAACGCCATTTTATCACAGTGCTAATTTTAAAGAAGTGGTGCACATTTATTTGTTGCCACAAATTTTCCCTATTCTAATACAAGAAACATAGGTACTCAATGATCTTAACTGTAAACTACTAAATATAAAAGGGTTTTTATTTTAAAAGCATAATAGAGTAAAATATTAAAAAAATTCGAGTTTTACCAAATTTTCCGGTTTTCCCAAGTTCGGGAAGAAAAAAGTAAAATTCTCATTTTTTACTCAAAATTTTCGTTTTTTTGCCCAGGCCTTCACAACACTAGTCACGTCTTTATCTACAGGACGCAAGCAATATTTGGATTCACGATTCATTTCTTATTATTTTCTGTACTTTTGTTTGTATTTTCAAGCAATGGCGTCATTTTATCTTTCGCTAGGAAAAGGAGAGCGGAAGCGAGACTACATCAATATAAATTGAGTAGGATTTTTCATTAGTATATTTATTGTCCTAACACTCAGTTTACTCTAAATTACACTTCTGCAGCTAATCGCCTTACTGTCGGTAATTATGGATTACTTGTGCCTCTCAACGGTAGCTCTGTAAACTAAGGGACATTGAAGGTTGGAGTTGTTTCCTGTTAAAGGGCAAAGAGCAATACAAAGTAAAGGAGAATTGTGCAGGATTGGTCAATTTGTATACTTGTCCAACTCTTCGCCGCGTTCTCTGATGAAAAGAAATATAGAAAGATAAAAGAAAATATTTAAAATTGCTTGTAATTAAAAGTGCCCGTCTGGTGTGTGGTCTCTGATTCGATCCCCGGATAAGTAAGTATGTGGTGAACAACATCGTGCTCATGAGTTTTCTCGGGGTCTTTTCTCACTTTCTCATTCCACTAATTCTTCCATCATTATTCAGTTGTCTTAATCATCGTCTTCCTTACACTGAGAAAAATTGTAGATGGTGTACTTAAAAAGATAGGTTACATGCGTAATTCTTGTAATTTTTGGACAACGTACAGGAGACGTATAACTGAAAACGCATGTTTTATAATACTTTCTGTATAAGTGTTCCATCTATACGTACTTTCCGTAAGGAAGAATGTAGGCGGTCAGGATTTCACATACAAATTTACGCAGTGGCGTAGGGAAGGGGGGCCCGGAGGGGCCGGGCCCCCCAAAGAGGTCGACAATGTACTTTGGTACTTTGATGTTTTGTAATTTTTTATATATTTTTGTTTATATATTTTTTGTTTGTAATTTTTCTATATGTACCTATAACAGCACTTGCCCCCCCCCAAACACACATCCTGACTACGCTACTGAATGGACGTATATAACATATAGCTGACGAAGGTAACATAAGTATATGCATGTGATATACGGAAAACTGTTAGATGTCAGACATCCTGCAACGGCATGATGTAACATCTAAGGGCAGTGCCTATGTAGCATAAGGATAACGTATGCGCCGTACTGATTTCTATAGTAAGCAAAAGGATACCGTATATTTGTACAATCTACCGCTGTGCGAAGAACGGATTTTTTTCTCTGTAGCCTAATAGGCGTAATAGTGGGACGTTAAACTCAAAGATTTCATTTCATTTTCATTTTAAAAGTGCCCGATTAGAGATTAAGTTGTTCACAGCTCAAAAGTAGCTAAATTTTGTAATAAAGTCGTCAAATCATCGTTTAAATATCACCAAGAAAAAGTTACCGATCAGAAAAATGTTTTTTTTTTTTTTCCTTCTATCGTATAAAAGTTGAATCCCCTAGATTTAGCGAATATCCGCCGGGATTGGAAAAAAATTGTCTCGGTCTCGTCTCAAGGAGCAAGTCTCGATCTGATCTCCATCTCGTCTTGATAATCTCGAAATAAATTGTGTAGAATTTAAAATGTATAAGTAATATCATCTTACAGCCTGTTGTTTCATTTTTTAAAAAATTACTAGCTGAACCTACGCTGTCTACACAGTGCATCATTCACATATGAGTATGAATCTCATTGTCATTCCTCACAACAAATGTACAGCGGGGTACACTTCTAAATGGTACACCTTAGCCGTAAATCTCCATATGGCTGTACCATTTAGAAGTGTCGCCCGCTGTACATGTCCCATTACAAACACAAGTGAAAGACTTCTTGATAAAATTCTGCAAGGGGTACGATAAAGGGGAGATATTTTTCGATTATTTCTTTAATATCTCACACCGTTTGCAAGATTTCAGCCTATTTCCGGTTGGAGTTTCTAATTCATGTATTCTCAGCGTTTTCTTCCTTCTTGCATTCAGTATGTATTAAGCAAATACATTACATATACAATGAATTATAATGTCAGTGACATATGGTGTTCATTGGACAAAACACTCCAAACAATAAAAGTTCATCTTATATGTTAGGCTGGAAATGGTTATCTTTCGTTTTTCATTATCATTTGCTCATTAAACAGGCGCCTGATAGATATACAACCCCTGCATACATTTATGTGGTGTTGAAATCTATAAATCGTAGGATATGGTGCTTTACTTTTTTAAAATTTCATCACTTCCAGTATACCCCTAAAATTTAATAAAGAAATAATGGCCATGTTTTTAAATATTCAATTAGAACTGGACAATCTACACAAAATTTGAAAGCGACCAATGAAAACTGCACATTTCTAACATTTGTGGTTTTCGAGATCTCATTGCCGAAATGATTGGAGACAAACATATAAACCTATCATCTTAATATATAGATTTTTACTCTTTATTTTTGAATTTCAGAACCCTAGCAGAAGTAGTGTGACGTAGGTATGGGCTCGCCCACTTTTCGGACGGGGGTTCCAAATGACACCACGGAAGAGCACACATACCCGGAGTAGCAGACGACATCTAAGTACAGACCACACCTCAAAAACCGAAAATGGACTTGACCATGTCTTTGACCTTTTCCCGCTACCCTGTTTTAGGATTATTCTTGTCATCTGTGAGCTGCACTTCTTCGTCGGTAACTGGAAACATACATTCTTGCTGTGTGTATGTTCGTAGATTCAATCCTCAGTAAGTGAGCCACGGTGGCTCAGTGGTAGAGCGTTGATCTTTAGTGCGTAGGGTCCCTGGGTCGATTCTACCTCGTGCCAAGTAGGCTTTGTGGTGGACAAATACCGTGTACATGGGTTTTCTCGAGGTTCTTCTGTTTCCTCCCACTTTCTTCATTCCACCATTTCATTCGTTTCTCATCATCATCATCTCATTTAGTCTACACAGCATAACTGCGGGACATAAAACTGAACTATTTCAATCGTCAGTAGTCTGTATATCAAGCCTTGAATTAATCAATTAATCAATCAGTCAATCGAGCCATTAATCAATTAATCAATCAATCCATTAATTAGCCAATCAATCAATTAATCAATCAAGCCATCAATTAATCAAGCCTTGAATTAAAGCTAAATGGTAACCTATACCCCGCTTTAGGCAATAAGTCTTGTCTCATATTGCTTCAGTGCTGGCTTTACAATCAAACTAATCAATCAATTCTAACAGTATCGTTTACTTCCTTTCTGTTGAATCAATGTTACTGAAACAGACGTAACTGATAACGCAAAAGGTGGCAGCAAAAGTATACGTAATTGAACCAAAATTCAAATTTTACGATTTCTCATTTATCATACGTTACTTTCGTTTTTGACTGTTGTAATCACTGCCGAAAACACCGTGTTTTGTTTCAAATGGATGAAATGTTTTATTACCACCATTCCTCATCTCAGAGTGTTGTTGGTGTTCTATAACACAGGTTTTCAGCAAATTTGTGGTCTAATAGATATAGAGTTCATCTTTGTTATGTATAATCTCGGGTTGGATCGCAAACGAGTTAGATTCAAACTCCGATCTCTCATGTAATTTGGTTCCCACCGAAAGTACATTCTGTTTCTTAGACTAATTCATAAAGTGTAAGAACATTATACAGACATATAATCTAAATTTCTTCTTGAGCTTAACATTATCAGTAGTTTCAAATTGTCCCATAAGTAGTTTCTAATTATGTTTGCAGTGGAGCAAGATGAAACTTTAGAATCTAAATTTCTGGTAGGGTTGTAGGCGATACAGGAATACGCTAAACAAGAATATAGAATCATAACGCGAGATCCCAGGAAGATGTCATCGTCATAGGTGTTCTGCCTTTATTGACAGGTCACTTGCCGCAGCTGAGGAGCTTGCATGCTCCACGGTCCTCCACTAACCTTTTCGTCTTCGCGTATGATCTTTCTGTTTTAATATCATCCATTAATTGTAGTCTCCTTCGCCCCCTCCCTCTCTTTCCCGCCACCATACCCTCTAGGACGTCCCTCATGATACAATCTCTTCTTAGGCAATGTCCCAACCAGTTTCTCTTCCTCTTTCTAATAATATCTAAAAGTGTTCTTTTCTCACCCACCATTTCTAACACTCTCTCATTCGTTTTCCGCTCGACCCAACTAATTCTTTCCATTCTTCTCCACACCCACATTTCGAAGGCTTCCAGTCGATTTTCGTCACCTTTACGTAATGTCCACGTTTCTGCCCCATACAGTACAACACTCCACACAAAGCATTTTATGATGAGTAACATTAAAATGATTTGACATACAGGGGTGCCCACAAGGGGGGGCTATGACGCAAACTGCGTCATTGAAATATTTGGGGGGGGGTAAAAATCTATATAAATATGTTTGAGGGGGTTAAAAATTAATCGAAAAGTTTTTTCATGGAAGAACACCTACGGATAGACAATTGAGGGGGGTGCGTCATGGACATGAGGGGGGGTGGGCACCACTGTGACATATAACAGTAATCAACTGTGAGATTTTGTTTCTTTGCCTTAAACTTACGAGTTTCATAAACAAGAATGTTAGTTATGCACATCTCTAAGAATAGCAACAATTTACTGTCTTACTTATGCAAAGACAAATTTCCAATCTAACTTCCGTACTGAAACAAGCTTTATAGGCACCAATTCCTTTTCGTACACCTCCCTATTCATACAACAAGAAAGTCAGAAAGAGAAAATATAGTGAATCTGTCTCTCTAAGTCTGAATCAACCTTTACTTCTTTTCGATTTTCTCCAACTGTAGTTTCTTTCGGGCCAGTTACTACATCTTGAAGTGTTTGGAGACAATTTCTGGCTCCTGTTAGATTCTTCAGTGCTTGCTGAGACGATCTGCTTCTAGAGCTGCGCTGCTAAAATAAACAGAACACACAGAGAAACCAACCTCGCTCGCAAAGAAGACTGTTGTATACCAAAAGCAGTGAGGAAAGGAAGCACTTGTATAAAGGATGGATAGATAGAAAGAAGAGGAAGAAGGAGAACAGGAGAGAGAGAGGAAGAACTTTTTGAGAGCATTTTCTTATTCCTCTTCTGCCAACTTCCTTCTCAACAAGAGGAACCTTACTTCCTGAACCTTTATGCGTTAGGGAAATTCACTTTTGTATATTTCGTGTTATCTTCTTACAAAATCTTTCGTGTTTTCCCTTTTTCATTCTTAATGTACAACAAGCAACAAAAATGCTTTTATGTTCTTCATAAGTAAGAAGAGAGACATTATTTGAGACAATGTTTAAAATTCTGTTTTTACTAGCTTTCCTAGTGTTTTGGTAAACATAATTATGTAAAATAACAAAATATTTTTCGTTGACAGTTCTCATTTTCCTTATACTGTTGTAGTTTGTGAGTCTTGGGAGAAATTCTGCAAAATAAATGTTCAGAAAAAAAACTGCTACAACAACAACAAGTATGAAGCTGTCAAGATTTGTCAACCTTTGCCATTGTTTCACTGCAAGGTACAATGCATAAAGCTTTCGTACGGGATTTACTTTATGCAGTGGTGGTTGCTGCTTTAGATTCTATAGGTATGCAACCAGCCATTTTTAATGTCTTTGGATTACCAAAACTCATTTATACAGGGTGAGTCAAAATGAGTTCCCGTATTCAATTATTATATCAACTGTGCATTGGGGGGACTGGTAAGACTGTTCCCATATATATTTTAAAGCGATGTTCAAAATATTTACGAAGTTGAAAAACAATACTGTGGAGGATCAGGTGAACAGAGTTGTCTTCAACATTGGAAGGCTGGTAGATTTGAGGCTCATTCTAGGAGGGGGGCATCAATTTCATCTCACTTTCCTTTGTGACAATCGGATACAAACCATCACATTTCTCCCCAGAAAAAAACACATTTCAAATCAGATTATTGGGGGTTAGTCCCCTAGTTCCAAGATTGGAGGGGACATGTCCCCTTCATTTACCCGGGATGTGCGCCAGTGATTATTATTATTGTGCTTTTAATAACACTATGTAAATAAAGATTTGTTACAGAGATTACACACACTGATTGATCACTCAAAAAGTTTTATTCTAACATATTATAAATATTCAATATGCGATCCACGAGTTACACGACACATTAGTCTATAGTCTAGTTCCAGACAAACTCTTGCAGTTCAACCACAGTTGTAGCAAGTGCAGGTGCAAATACCGTAAATTTACCACCGAAATGCCGTTGAAGTTACACAACGGACTTGTTCGCATGAAAATCAAGCACATAGAACGCTCTGTGGCCTGTAGAAAGCCATATTCTTTACTTCGACTACATTGCTCCCTGGTGGACGTCTACGTAACTATGCCTCTGCAATAGAAAGAGAAAAATGCTTTTTGAGATTACATTTCACGGATATATATATAGGCAAGAAAAGCTCATTACTTTTCGAATAATAAATTAATTAAATCGGAGCATCATTTTGACTCACTCGGTATAGGTCTATTTACTCTTCCCCATCTGTTCGTCACGGAAACAAAATATCTTCAAGAACTATTTTTGACGAATCACCATCAATTTTGGCTAAACTGTACAGGGTCAAAAATTAGAAATTGAATTCGCTGGCAGAGCTGATACTGAAACCGGAAGTCGTTTAAAATCAACCACTTCCGGTTTTAACGTTGATCATTATAGAGCAAATACAGTAATTGTAGATAGCGAGAAGCGTCCTTTTTATTAAGCTTTTAAAGAATACAATTCGTTTCCATCCTTAATTCTCTCCTAAAACCGGAAGTGATAGAAATCCTCTACAACTTCCGGTTTCAATATTGAACTACGTAGAGCAAAAAGAATACGAGATAGCGAAAAGAGACTTAAATCAGAAGTAGCAGACTTATCTATATTCGGATTTAAAGTTGGTGATCTCCGTAGAATAAATACCGTAATACGTAGCGACAACTGGTTTTCTGCAATCAATTAAGCTTCTCAAAAGTATATTCCGCCTCCGCTATAGTCTCCTAACTAAAAGCGGAAGTGACAGAAATCAACCACTTCCGGTTTTAATGTTGTTCGCTATATAGTAAAAACGGTAACATACAGATGGTGATCAGAAAAATGGAAACACCTGTAGTTGGCAACACGTCATATGTATGGGTTGGCAGTGGTGTCGTGGCGCCCGCAGCGCCGGACCGCTGGTGGTGGTGTGTTAGGTCGGTCTCCATACTACGTCAGGCGCAGTGGAACAGCAGTGTCCACTGGCTGCAGCAGACGGAGGTAGTGTAAAATGGGAGACCTCTCAGATTTTCAAAGAAGGCAAATTGTTGGTGCGCTGTTATGTGGTGTGAGCGTGACGGCAGTGGCTACTGTGTTAGGTGTGTCGCGTGGGACAGTGTCGAAGGTGATAACGGCCTATACAACACACGGAAAAACCACATCGGGGAAGCGGAACAGTGGGCGGAAGAAAATCATGAGTGACAGGTCACGCCGGGTATTAAAGCGCATTGTCACGCAGAACCGTCGTGCCACTGCAGAGCAAGTGACGGAGGAACTCAATCAGCACCTCCCCCACCCTGTTTCGACACTCACAGTCAGCCGCGAATTACATGACATGAACTTACGGGGTCGTGTTGCACGCGCCAAACAGCTCATCAGGGACCATAACGCTTTCGCACGCCGCAAATGGTGCCGCGACCATGCAACTTGGACCGTTGAGGACTGGAAACGTGCGGTATGGTCGGATGAGTCATCCTTCACCCTATTCCCAAAAACGGGCCGTGTTTATGTGTGGAGAACGCCCAAAGAAGCTTATGATCTGCAGTGTCTCCGCCCAACTGTGAAACATGGCGGCGACTCGGTGATGCTGTGGGCCGCCATATCATGGTTTTCATTGGGTCCTGTGGTCACACTTAGCAGACGAATCACTGCCAACGATTATGTCGCAATTTTAGGAGACCACTTGCATCCTATGGTCCGGATGTTGTTCCCGGACAATGACGCCATCTTTCAGGATGATAATGCACCCATTCACACAGCTGGCGTTGTTGCAGCGTGGTTTGAGGAACATCGGGATGAAGTTCAACACCTCCCCTGGCCCGCCCAATCCCCAGATCTCAACATAATTGAACATCTGTGGTCCGTCTTGGAAACACGACTCCGGCAACGATTTCCACCTCCATCCTCTCTCACAGAACTGGTCGATGCCCTGCACGAGGAATGGTATAAAATTCCCCTTGCTACCATTCACGACCTCTATGCCTCCATCCAACGTCGCATCAAGGCTGTTCTGAAGGCGAAAGGTGGCCCGACACCATATTAATCTGGTAAGTTGCAATTTCGTTCAGGTGTTTCCATTTTTCTGATCACAATCTGTACATTCAGCATCGGCTTTTCTGCAATCAATTAAATATTTGATATATTCCAACTTCTCTAATAACACCGGATGTGGTATAAATCTATTACCACTTCCGGTTTCAATATTGGGGGAAAATGTCACGCAACACAAACGTAGGGTACACGTAACATTGCTATTTGTTTTAATCTCAACGAACATTTTTAATGTCTTTAGTAGTATTTGAGCACAAATAAAACTTTGTTCTTCTGCGCAAGTCAATATTCATATTTCTCTCAAAAATTTATACTTTTAAAAAAGCCTGAAAAACAGGTAGCAGTTTACGTTTAGAGTTGTATAAGCAGATGAGACAAAGTTCACTATCATGACATTCTTGTTTCGATCTGGTTGATATGAAATCCACGAAGTCTATCTACACACATATATAAATTAAAGTGACTATGTTTGTGACTCATATTTCTTGAACCACCCGATCTTTTTCAATCAAATTTGCCACATATATGAGATTCGGGCCTGGAATGTTTTTTTTAAAAATCATTTCACTGTGAATATGCAACTTAGGGAAGGGGAAGGTGGACATATTTGAAAATGACCAATATTTGTGTCGAGTTCATAGTTTTCGGGGATTTCTGAGATGAACAGTGACACTTCCGATGCGGTTTAAATCAACCCTTTTGTGTCCAAAATGAAACGTATTCTTATCCCGTGAGAAGAACGAGTATTCTGCTAGTTTGATATATATGGAACAATTTTGGTTCTCATATATGTTTCGCTTAGACGAGCTTAATATCACAAACGTAGAGGGGAAAGGGGGGAGGTTTTTCCTAACAGGATCTGTAGATAGGAAATTTGAGTGATTAATACCTTTAGGTACATAGAAAATGCTTCACAATTACATAAATTTAATATTAGTAACACCATACAAAGAGAAGCAATTACAAATATATCTCTAAGGTGTAGTATTATCATGGAGAAGAATACGTATTTTGTGGATAGTGACGTTTCTGGGTATCAAAATTGAGTGGGTGGGTGGCGTCTCACTCCCATTTCAGTTTCGAGCCTATATAAGACATGAAACTACAGCTTAATTCAGGATCCGAACCCCATGAACTCGCACCACAAATTCAACCCGAGTCTCCAGTACCAAGGGTGCGTAAATTAACAATAGTCCACAAGGGAACTCTTTACAACTTAGAAGAAGGTTTACATCACATTAAATTTGAAGGAAGTCCACACCGAAGGACGAAAGGAGAGATATTTACTATTATTATGTTTCTTTTGAGCTGTTCGACATAGACATCTTAATGTTACTATACATGAGTTTTTTTTTTTTTTATGAGAATAGGAAAATGCAATTCACTTGAAAGAATTAAGTATGGGGGAAGCAAACAAACGAGACACAATGTGTCTACAGTAATACGAATAGAACAGTAACAAGAGTGTAAAACAACTGCGAACCATTGTGATAGATGATGTTATAAGATTAGGGAAGTCCTTTCCAATTTTCCAATTTTTCCCCCTATCTTTTTCTCGTTTTTCCAAGTCTTCATTATAATGAAATTCTGGTCTGAGAGAAACCTTAGTAAAAGAAGGAAGGAGAAAGAGGAATGAGAAAGACGGGGATAGAAATGAAATCTAAGAAGTATTTTAATTGAAGAAGCGTTTTCAATTCATAATATCGTCCGATGCGGTTTTCGTGAAAAATGACGAGAATGTCATGCACTTTAGGCTATATTTGAGAATTCTTTTTTTTTCTTCTTTCATCTTCACTTTAAGACAATTTCTCTAGAGGCTATCATTTTTTTTTATTCTCTCTGTATTAAGAAAAGTCTAACTGCGTATTTTCCTTGCTAACTTTTCCTTTTTTGATCTATAATAATTTTCTTGGAAACTTATTACAACTGAATTTCTTTAAAGATAAATATTACATCTGAGAAATAACTTTCTTAGATAATTATTAATCTGAGAAATAATTTTCTCACTTATTATAACTGAGAAATAATTTTCAGATCATTTTTATACACGAAAAAATCTTTTTTTAGACGTTTTTAAATCGATTATATCACAAATGAAAAAAAAACTATTTATTCCTGAATCATTATTAGAACATTAATATTAAATTCGAGAATTTATTTATCCTAAATAATTGTTACGCATTACTACATCAGTTGTAATAATGTTTTTTCTAAAATCGTTATTACATGGGAAACAGTTTTGATCTAATTCCATCTGAGAAAAACTATTCTTCAATTGTTAATACGTCTTGGAAATATTTTCAGATTATTATTACATCTTAGAAATACCAATTTGTAGACATGACAAAACTTTTAAATCTTACTAAATCTTTTTAAAAAGACCTTTCAAATCATTTAGAGTTGAGAAACATTTTCAGATCGTGGACGTAGAATGAATATGCATTTATTGTTGAATAATTATTAAAAGTGGATACTATTATTTTAAAGATCCTATTATATACAAAAATGTTTCCTGTTTAATTATTATTAGAACTCAAAAATGATTCTGGATCATTACAAGTAATATTGCGTTCTATTAAGAGAAATGAAGACAGTAATAGATGCATCTTCCACCACTGGTTCATATTTTTTTCTATACTTTGAGACGGAGTGGTCTACCATCAGCATGTCACATGTAATAATGACATGCTGCGAAAGCTCGGCCTACTTTATAGACTGGTAGAATATTTCTATTTTAACTGTGCCTTTGCTGGCGCTGCTGTCGATATGTGATTTCCCGTGCCTCCTTCGAAAGAGGAAGGACAAGTTGCTGCGGCCGAAATCTTTCAGTTGTTGGATGCGGAAGCGTTGCCACAATGAATTATTTTACGGACTTCGCTGTGCTCTGTCTTGTTAGCCATTCTAAGTAATCTACGATCTTCACTCGTCAAGACCAAACGACTAAATGACAAATTGGCAATACAGCTGAGATCATTCACTTCTTTTCTCTACTCAAAGGGAGTGCTTCATCCACCAGAGGGTAGCGGGGGTGGGGCCGAAGTATAGTTCGCATAGTTTCCGAGGGCACAGGTGGAATAGGCAGGCTCTACCGTTAACTATCCAGTCTATTCTTGGACCTCCTATATTCACATACGGGGAGTAGGATACGCACACTTCGCGGTCAGACTGAAGTCCTGATTGTCTACCAGTTTATCCTACTGGTCGAGTAGACCCTGGTAGCTTGCCACGTCCTTCAATGCTCTGCAGGCATGTCGCCCGCGTGTTATAAGGCAAGCTCAACTGCAAGCACTAGCTACCGCATCCCTCGATTTGACCATAGGCCGGCAGAGTCCAACCCAATCCAGGAGCCCTAGCCTTGCCTGATCATTTCCGGCGCTGCCTGCCCACTTCTACCGTTCAATGGCTACCGCTTTCCCGGTAGAGGTTTCGCGAACACGTCGAGATACTCCTGTATCTTATTCCAAATCCAATGGTACGTGTCTGGTCACAATTTGGGTTTGATGCTAGCTCCTTATTCTAGAGAGGTTCCTTCCTTCCACTGGAATCGGAAATCTTTACCCAGATACCTCAAATCAGTATCTTATCCCAATCTCCATTTGGTCTCCCTCCAACCAGTAAACTGACATTCTCCCCGGTAGAATTGTCCAAGAAATATGAGACGTCCTCTAATTACGGTAGAAGTACACCATACCTTCCCAGAGCCAATGACTAATGTAGACTGTCTGCGAACAGACATGTTCATTTGGGACTAAGAGAACCTCCTCTGACAGGCTCGTCCAAGCAATATGTGACTACCTATCTTTAATGTGTTTAGGACCACATACAAGTTGTAGCTACACTACTTTCCGAACCCAATGGTGCATGTAGGCTACCATTTGGGACAGACCATTTACATCCTTCCTCGGTAGAGCCGTCCAAACAATATGAGACTTCCTCTATTTACAGAAGAGGTGTATCTTACATTACCAGATTCAATGGCTGATGTGGACTGTTTCCCTTTGAAGACAATGACCATTTGGGAAAGGCGATTTCCCTAGTAAGGTCGTGGTTGCGACTCCACTACCTCATTCACTCTGGAGGTTGAGAGAGTGCGTTCGGATACAAGTATCCCATTCCGGACCCAAGAGCGCGCACTAAACGCTCATTGAGGGCTGGGCCATATCATCCTGTCGGTAGGATGTTAGATTCGCACCCCTGGGTAGAGCAACTATCTTTCATACGTGCTGGGGTACGACTTAATCTTATCTGTCGAACTCAAGGGCACAACCTAGTATTTCGGAGATAGAGTATTAGCTCTCACCTTTACCGTTAGACACGGCAGCAAAGATTATCTACCTCAATGAGAACGTGTCGAGGTCGCACATACCCTTCCAGATCCAATGGCACGGGTTATTCGCTATTTAGAGATCAGGTCTAGGAGCTTATTTTCCATTAGTTTGTTACCCGGCTAATTAACAGCATACATGATACATTAGAGCAGCATCACCGGATTTAAAAAGAGTAATGTGTTTCCTCACACTTTCCGAATTCCAATCTCCCCCTCTGCGCTAATCAGAATGCCCCGTCTCCTTTTCTCAGCACGGGCTTGGGACCGGCTATGGCGAGGCTACTTTTTCCTATGCAATACATGAATTAATGAAATAACTATTTTAAGAAGAAGAAAAAATATCAGCTTTATCACATTGGCAAGGAATGACATGTTTTTAACGCCACTCAAATTAGTTACTGTCGATTTGTTCGGAAACTAGATTTCACCTTTAAGCATGTCAGATAGTTCATGTCCTTACTAGCGATGCCAAAATAATAAATACATTTGAGAAAATATTTTAGATTATTATTACATAGGAGAAATACTTCTTCTTAGATCTTTGTTGATCATTACTATAAATGAGAATTATGCGTTTCGCCTTAAATCATTTTTAAGAGTGACAAATATTTTAGATTGTTATTACATTTGAGAAATACGACGTTGATTCAAATGACAAACTTAAAAGTACTGTAAATATTATAACAATTATTAAAGTATCTATCATTTTTCAACGTAATCTCCCTGACGTTCGATGCAAGTATTCCAACGTTTCGGAAGAGTCTGGATACCACGTTTAAAAAAGTCTTTTGTTCCTGACTGTAGCCACTCATACATCGCGGTTTTCTCCTCTTCATCACTTCTGAAATTCTTGACTCCCAACGCTTCTTTGATGGCTCCAAATACATGAAAGTCGTTAGGGGCGAGGTCTGGTGAATAAGGTAGGTTGAGAGACATTCAAATTTCAAATCCTGGATAGACTCAACAGTCAAATGGGCAGTATGCGTCGAGCGTTGTCATGCTGTAACAATACACCAGAAGTCAGAAGTCCTCATCGTTTACTCCGAATTGCCGGACTAAGTTAGTTTGTGAGCAGATATGAATAAGAAGTACTAATTACTATTGCTTCCTTCTCCATGTAATGTTTCAAAATGTCTCCCTTTGCATCCCAGAAGAGAGTGAGCATGACGTTTCTCGCTAATGGTTGAGTGGGGAATTTTTCCTTTTTCAGTGATAACCTATGGCGCCATTCCCTGCTTGATCTCTTTGTTTCTGGTTAGTGATAGTGAACCCAAGTTAGATCACTTGTAACGATTCTTTCAAGGAATGAATCACCTTCGCCGTGGAAACGACGTAACAGTTCTTCTCAGGCATCGGCGCGATGGCCTTTGAATTCAACTGTAAAGTGACGTGGCGCCCGTCTTGCAGACACTTTATTGAACTGCAGCACGTTACGGACAATATTGTGCGCCGAACCGACACTATTGTTCAAAATGATTGCTATTTCCTTCAGAGCAATACGCCTGCTATCCTTTACAAGCTCTTCCACCAAAGTATTGTTTTCGTCCATCACTACGTGGTCGTGGGTATCCTCTACAGACGTTACGCCCATTTTAAACTTTCTACACCACTCGAACATTTGCTGCAGAGACAAACATGAATCATCGTATTGTGCTGTCATCCTGCGATGAATGCTTAACATTCTCAGTACTCAAAAGCGTATCACAGATCGCTGCTCTAACGTTGTACACTAGATTCTCGCCAATCCGGCCCTCAGTAGTCCGGCCTCTCAGTAATCCGGCGCAAATCCAACCAAAAACACGTGCACAATAAATTATCGTGCGCATGCGCAACAATGCTTAGTTAAACAATGCTTTATGTACTGTACGTATTCGAAATTGTAGCATTCTTTACAGTTCGGTTGCGTGATGAAGCATGCCACCGTCGCGTATCATCATTGCGACAGTTAAAAATTAGGGACATGTTTCATAGTGAGTGGGACTAAGTTTCCTTTGAAAATTAATGTATATTTGTATTTAATAAAGTATATCCTCTATGTTTAAAAATTATATCCTTCGATTTAATAAAGTACAGTACACTATATCCCCTATGTTTTCAAAATAAATAAAAATACAAGATAAATAAATAAATCAAATAAATGTCAGACACTCAATAATCCGGAACTTCAGCTGATCCGGCACCCATATGTGCCAGGAATGGCTGGATTAGCGAGGGTCTAGTGTACATGTTGCTAGTGGTGCGGCCATCTTCGTACTAATGCTCTTGCCGTCTTCTGTGCTGTAGGTCTCTGCTGTAGGTCATTTTGTGAAACTCAAGGAACAATATTGCCAAATACCAATTCCATCATATAACTTTTCTGAATTTTGTAGTACTTTTAAGGTCTATAAATGAATCACCCTCGTATATATTTTTTTCGTGAATCAATGTTATAGATGAGAAGTAGCTTTTAAAAAAATCATTATACCTGAGGAATATAATCATTGTCAATTTATGACATTTTAGACTTTTCTAAGATCATTATTGCTACTGCAAAATGATGTCTTAAAATTGTTTTTATTGCATTTTATAAACATTTAAAGATTTTAAGGCGCTGTACATTCCAAATTTTAGTGTTTCTTTTAGCTTTAGGGAGATTTTGACATAAAAAGAAAAGAGTAGCGCGAATTTTTTATTTGATATACTTCTTTTTTTATTGTCTGGGCAAACAGATATGGTAACAACAATTATGATGTCATAGCTCATTTATCAAAGAGTGTGTAGAGCTTCTTAAGTAATTAAACTAGCTTATTATTACCTTACAGGAGTACTTAATTATTCGTTTAGAAGAACAGATGCTTAAGTTTATATTCTAGACGGCTAGTTTATTATCCTCTTAACATATCCTAGCAAATAAATTTAATTAGAATGAAAACAGCAAATTTCATAATTGAAAACTAAAAGCATTGTTTTTAAATCATGCTTCTTGCATTTTAAATCCACAATAAGCATTTTAGCGACATGTATTAGCGTCAGGCAGGCAAGCGATAGTGCAAGGAGTGACATCTATTAGTATGAATGTTTATTATTAGGAATAAGTGTGACGCACTTAGACCTAGCCTTTTATAAGTAGTATAGATATATGATACTAAAATATCGTAATTTTAATCATACAATGCTATAACAGGGTGTCTACTAAATTCTAAAATGAAATTTTGTGACCTTTCCCTTCCCAAATCATAAAATTTAGTAACATTCTCAAGAGCGAATTTGGGTGCGAATTTGGCCAAATTTTCAAGCATGCGATGGAAGCGTGGTTTGTTTGCGATTTGGTAGCATCTAAAGCCGACCAGAAACATTTTTAGTGGTAAATTTTGACGTTTTATAGAAAAAATTCCAATCTATACTTACATTTGCACAGAAAAAAATTCTTGACCCAAAAGCTAAATTTCGTGATTTTTTCTTGACTTTCATGACCGTTTTCTGATTTCGTGAATTTTTCATGACTTTTGTGACCGATAGACACCCTGTATAAGGACTAGGTACAGAATTAACCGATTTGTTTTGATTATACACGTGTTATAATATAATCAGTTTTGGCAAGAACTTTATGCTTTCTCTGTTATAGAATGCTAAGAGCTAGTTAGTCATAATTGTTATATTTTTTGTTACAAATTACTTTAGACTATTCAAGTAGGTAATACTCCCTTTCGCACAAATTGAGAATCTTCTAGCATATCACAATGGTTGTAAATATCCCTCCTCTCAAAAGCTACTACTTATATATCAATGTTCGTTCTATTACCGACTCTACGAATTCTTGCAGAGGTCGAGAACAGGTGAAAAAAAAATACTGCAAATGTTTGAATAAACGCTCCTAATTCCGGAAGAACATTTTTTTTTTAAATTTATGCATATGTGTCCATCATTCCTGCAGAAATATGTGGGCCACCATGTAATGACCATAATGTAATTTTGAGAGGGAAGGAAATTGGAAGACAGAAATGTCTTGCAATTTTGTTTTGAAGAGATAGAAAATCTTAGTGTATTATCTGCACTTTACGGGTACTTGTTCCGTTACCCTTCAAAGCAAGGGACAGCGAGTAATGGGAGGTAAAGAGGACAAACAGTTAAGAAGCTGATGTAACAGAGGAAGACACTAAATTAAATCGTTGTGACTTAAAGTACATATTTGTTAGTCTTAGAAGTACTTAAGTTCCAGTCCCTACTTATCCCTAGGGTGTCTTAGTATAGAGTAACTTGAAGTTAGGAAAACTTGGGTTAGGTGAACTTAGTTTGATTAGGTTAGTTAAACTTAGGTACTATACTTTAAGTTAATTTAGAGGGTAGGTAAACTTAGAAAATGTAAAAACTAATTTATAATAAATTTCTTTAACCAGGAATAAAAGTAATCTGAAGGTAAAATTAAGGAATGTTAAGTCGCTGCACCAAATATTGTTTATATAATAAAATGTTGTCTTTGGTGACAATAAAAAATACAAATTCTCCATTAATATTCATTCAATTAAAAAACTCACTTGACAAATATTTATTCCCAATAGTACCAAGGTATATGACACTACTACTATTTCATATGACACAAATAACAGTTTTAAAACGATTTTTAGGAATGATCCAAAAAATGAATCAAAAGATTGCGATCTTGGTCAAGAATTTTAGGAATGATCAAAAGACTGCGATCTTGGCCAACTATTAGTTTTTGGATTAGTGGCCACAAAATTTTTGGCTTTTAAGTCGACTTTTATTTATTTATTTATATATTTATTTACCGAATAAGTACATCATACTGAATTAAGTGATAGTTTGGGTTTGGCTACACTATATGTAGTTCTCCAGATATAAGGCGTACGATAATTTTTTTGGTTGAAATATATTGGAATTTCGTCTACACCGGGAGATTTGTGTTTCTTTAATTTCTTTATAGCAGTTTCTACTTCTATTCGGTTGAGTTCTGGAATATACGGTTCTGCGGTGTGTATCTCCTGTTCTACACACACACTAGTTTTTGGTTGCGTGTTAAGCAAATCGTCAAAGAAATCTTTCATCTATTTAAGATGCTATCCGTATCACTTGAGAACTGTACCGTCAGATTTCTTTAATATATAAGCACGAGGTTGATAGCCTTTTTAAAATTTGTTGACTCCCTTATACATGTCCCGGCTGTTTTTATTTTTACTATTATCTTGAAGTCCCTTAATTTTAGCTTTCAGAAAATCGCGTTTCTTTGTTCTAGAAGTTTTGGAAGTTTTCCGCCTGATATCTGAGAAATTTTGTGTAGTTATTTCATTTGGATTTTGTAGCCAGCATAATTTTGCCTGTTTTCTCTTCTCTGCTAGTTTTATGCATTCCTGGTTGAACCATGGTTTGTTCCTACGTATTTCCGTGTGTCCCAGTAAATTTTGTTTTAAGTGTCTTTGTTCTTAGAAAATCTTAGAGGGTTAAACGTAAATCTCTCAGAAGGTATAGACGTTTATTCTTTATCTCAAATGCTCAGATATCAAGAATGACAGCTGGGATCATATAAGTGAAGTAGTGATAGTTGTTCATATTTGAAACTCATACATACCATTATTAACAATTGTCGATCCATTGCTGGATGAATGTCTTTTAAGTACTTTTTGACAACCATCCATCTTGCATGATTCGTTTCCAAGATATTCGAAGTGCAACATAATTTAATCACAACATTTTTATGCTATGTAGGTCGCTGCATGTCACAAGAAAATTATATCTACCTACGTATCTGTCTACTATATCTGTCATACATATCTATATCTATATCTATATATATATATCTATATATCTATATATCTATATATATCTATATCTATATCTATATCTATATATCTATTTTTTGTCTACCCCTGTATATATATATATATATATATATATATATATATATATATATATATATATACAGGGGTAGACAAAAAAATCTAAAAACACTTGATACAGGACACGTAAGTTAGGCGCTCCACTGTACAACACTTGTTGCGGTTGCCGATCGTTTCTTGTTTTCAATGTGTCATACGGACCTTCCTTCTGTCAGCAGCAACCAGTTCACCTGTGAGTGTCGTGGTGTGATAAAATGGGCGACCTGACAGACTTCCAAAGAGGCTTGATCGTTGGTGCCCGTCTGGTTGGAGCTTCAGTGGCGAATATTGTGAAGGTATCGAAAGGCACTGTGTCCAATGTCACGAGGGCATACAGCTCACAGATGACGAGAAGAACCCTAGCAGAAATAATGTGACGTAGGTATGGGCTCGACCACTTTTTGCACGGGGGTTTCAAATGACACCACGGAATAGCACACGGATAACTACCCGGAGTAGAAGACGACATCTAACAAGTAAACCTTACGTTTGGGTGAATCGAGTTGCTGACTGAGACACATATGAGAAAGTAGTACTAAATGTGGTCAATATTTCAGTGAAGTTGTAGGTGCGAAGCTCCAGGGGTTTAGGAGATACAGCTACCAGAATACCATATGGAAGTACAGAATAGTCTTCATACAGTTGGAGGTAAAAGCTCTGTAAGACCTCTTGTAACGACAAAAGGTGAATAACAAATATATTAGGACTAGGGGGAAGTCATATAGTAAGGGTATACCTGACGGCGGCCATCTTGAAATCCGCCATTTTGAATTAAGGTTAAGTTTTTAAAATAGAAATAGGGTCATGTGATACATGATTTAAGGCGCAAATTTAATCAGAAGAACAATGGTGACGTTAATTTTGATTTACGCGCAATTGGTAAAAAGTTACAGGGAAATTAAATATTGTTGCAGCATATGTATTAGTCCTTTACCCCACCTTGTAAATTTAGTGTTAATGATAATAATTAAATAAAAAGCAGGTGGATAAATATTAGGTCTATGGTAAGAGTGAGTTGCCTTGATGGCAGCCATGTTCAAATCCGCCATTTTGAATCAGACAAAAGTTTTAAACAAAACACATAACATTGACACCTTATTAATAGCAAATTTTACCATAAATCCAACGGTATAACCATTTTTGCTTTATCATTAACCAGCATTTGTTATCGTATAAACAAGTTGCTAATTTAAGGAAAAATGACCAAAGTGGAATTGAGTCATAATTAAACTTGGGTCTTTCTTCCAGAAAAGTCCTCAATTAGTACAATCAATATGTAGTTCAGAAAAGAGTGCATGACTTGCACAAATGCTCTGCTCACAGTGAGCACACCTGACAAAGGCAATGGAGTTACACTTGACCCATTTGTCGTTAACAATTCCGTCAAAGCAGTAGTCGTAAGGAGCGATCCATTTAATTTTGTGCTGGTTAATGATAAAGCAAAAATGGTTATACCGTTGGAGTTATGGTAATATTTGCAATTAATAATGTGTCACTGTTATGCGTTTTGTTTAAAACTTTTTTTGATTCAAAATGGCGGATTTGAACATGGCTGCCATCAAGGCAACTCTTACCATAGACCTAATATTTATCCACCTGCTTTTTATTTAATTATTATCATTAACACAAAATTTACAAGGTGGAGTAAAGGACTAATACATATGCTGCAATAATATTTAATTTCCCTGTAACTTTTTACCAATTGCGCGTAAATCAAAATTAACGTCACCATTGTTCTTCTGATTAAATTTGCGCCTTAAATCATGAATCACATGACCCTATTCCTATTTTAAAAGCTTAACCTTAATTCAAAATGGCGGATTTCAAGATGGCCGCCGTCAGGTATACCCTTACTATATGACTTCCCCCTAGTCCTAATATATTTGTTATTCACCTTTTGTCGTTACAAGAGGTCTTACAGAGCTTTTACCTCCAACTGTATGAAGACTATTCTGTACTTCCATATGGTATTCTGGTAGCTGTATCTCCTAAACCCCTGGAGCTTCGCACCTACAACTTCACTGAAATATTGACCACATTTAGTACTACTTTCTCATATGTGTCTCAGTCAGCAACTCGATTCACCCAAACGTAAGGTTTACTTGTAAGTATAGACCACACTTCAAAAACCGAAAATGAAATTGACCGTGTCGTTGACCTTTCCCCGCTTCCCTGTTTTAGGGTTCTTCTCGTCATCTGTGAGCTGTACGCAATTCATGGGCAAACGACGTCTACAAAGCACAACAGTGGTCGAAAGACAATCTTGTGAGATACGTACCGGAGGACATTAAAACTGATTGTAGCAGCTAAAAAGACCACTGCAATGAAAATTACGTCTGAACTCAATTGCGGACTACAGAACTCGGTTTCAACGGAAACAGTGCGACGGGAACTTCATAAAATGAAAATTCATGACAGAGCTGCTATCGCCAAACCCCTAGTCACAGCAGTAAATGCGAAGAGGCGTATCCAGTGGTGCAAGGACCACAAGGCGTGGACTCATGAGCAGCAGAAACACGTAATGTGGTCCGATGAATCGACCTTCACCTTGTTTCCAACAACCGGTCGTGTTTACGTATGGAGAACACCGTCGCAGGCCTATGATAGACTGCCTGCTCATAACTGTAAAGCATGGGGGTGGTTCTGTTAGAGTATGGGCAGTGATATTGTGGTTTTCTGCAGATCCAATCATAGCCCTGCATGGAATGATGAATGCTAAGGCATATGAAGCCATTTTGGGGACCAGGTTCTACGCATGGCCCAAATATTGTTCCCTGATGGTAATGGCATCTACCAAGGTGATTTGGCACCCTGTCACATTGCATAAACGGTGAAATCATGGTTTGAGGAGCATGACCAGGAGCGATCACACCTCTCCTGGGTCCCACAACCCCCAGATCTGAACATCATTGAGCCATTGTGGTCTGAGTTAGAAAGGCGTGTTCGGTCTCATTACCCTCCACCAGCATCTCTTAAGGAACTGGAGCATGTTTAAGGATGAACAATGGAACAAAATTCCACATACCTCGATTCAGAAGCTGTATACGTCCATTCCACGTCGGATCCAAGCTGTTTTGGACGCAAAAGAAGGCCCTACACCATACTAGATATGATGTGGATTTAGATATTTTTAGATTTTTTTTTGTCCAATCCCTGTATATATATGTACACACACAGAAAGAAAGAGAACCGGTTGTTAAAAAGTTCGAATAGTACCACTGCTTATACGGGAGTTTGCAAAGATGAAGATGCGGAGGACGCAAGTATTTGAATCTCTATTGTATAGCAAATAGAACACTAGGAATATTTCATTAAAATGTACTATTAAAAAAAAGTATTGAATATAGAGTGTGCCATTCCAAATTTTCTTGCGGAGGACCGAAATTTCTAGATCCGGTACTGAGTTTTTACTATCTCTAGGAATTAAAATGAGGAAATGGATAGAAAGTGTTTAAATATAAATTGCAGATAGATTACGAAGCAAAATATGTACGTAATTATACTCCATGAAGACAAACTTTTCAAAATAAAACTTTAAGAATAAACAAAATAAAGCTTATCATTAATAAGTGAATAAATAATACAAAATGAGATGTTAAAATAATTATTTCTCTACAGAGAATAAAAACTACATTGGTTCTGAACGAGCCAAATTCATAAGACATTCAAAAATTGTTTTGTATTTTCTTTGAGAATTTACATGAAACAATTGTAATGTTTGTTGTTGTAAGGAACAAGCATACTCCAGTTGTTATTATAAGACATTGTAATGTATAATATATGAAATGTTAATTCAGCCAATTAATAGCCTTTAGTTTAGTTGGTCTATGTTAAAGATATTTTGGAAATCGCAAGACGTTACTAGAGAAAGATCACTTATCCCCTGAACTGTTTCTTCACTTCCACTGAGCTATTACCTCCTCAAAGAAATATAAAAAGAAAATAATTACAAGTTGAACTCCCACCAGTACGAAGTAATTAAATTAAGAAAATTTTAAATTATATTACTTATTAGAGATGCAATATTTATGGAGGTCATATGATTCTTCGACCTTCAAAGTCTCAGTAGAAAATAATTGTCAATTTATTACCCATGTTACTCTTGTTCCAAAGCGAATCAGAGGTTTATCAAACCTCTCTACGAAAGAAAATGGATACCGTAGAGTTGACGTGAAGGTAAAATTAAGGAATGTTAAGTCGCTGCACCAAATATTGTTTATATAATAAAATGTTGTCTTTGGTGACAATAAAAAATACAAATTCTCCATTAATATTCATTCAATTAAAAAACTCACTTGACAAATATTTATTCCCAATAGTACCAAGGTATATGACACTACTACTATTTCATATGACACAAATAACAGTGTTAAAACGATTTTTAGGAATGATCCAAAAAATGAATCAAAAGATTGCGATCTTGGTCAAGAATTTTAGGAATGATCAAAAGACTGCGATCTTGGCCAACTATTAGTTTTTGGATTAGCGGCCACAAAATTTTTGAACGGCTTTTAAGTCGACTTTTTATTTATTTATTTATTTATTTACCGAATAAGCACATCATACTGAATTAAGTGATAGTTTGGGTTTGGCTACACTATATGTAGTTCTCCAGATATAAGGCGTACGAGAATTTTTTTGGTTGAAATATATTGGATCTTTTAATCCAAAAAGAAAAGAAAAATGTCAACATTTTTGTGAACACATGAGGTAGAATTATACAAAATTAGTGGAAATAATAAGCGATATAACAAATCGGTTGTATTATTTGAACTCTGAAATTACCTAATTTGTACAGACAACTTCTTAATCTATAAAGTCCATTTACCAATTCTGATTTTTTTTAGAGAAACTAAGTTCATACTTATGTTGGTTCAGTGTATACTACTAAAAGTACTACCTTGACATTGGATGTATGCAAACTACAGTATGAATTTCACAAACTTGAGTATTCTTTTATGCCATAAACGTAACAACATAATTATAATATACATAGAATATTACGATAGACATTGATAACGCTTTATGCGAACAAGATTGAGAAAACACTTAAAACTGTCTTGACTTAGAGAGAGAGAGAGAGAGAGAGAGAGAGAGAGAGACGGAGTTAAGCATTTAAGTTTGAAGTGTTTTTCATCTTAATTCATTTCACCTTGGCTGTTCTTCTTCTAAGGTCTTGAGACCTTTTTTTTTAATCTCATTTTATGTTTCTCTTCTTCCTCCTCATTTTCTTCTTCATAGTTCCTTTTCTTGCTACACTTCTTTCTTTTTTTTCTTCTATTCTCACACTTTCCAAAAGTTGTATTAAGCGTCTCTAGGAAAGTCAAAAAAGTTTTCACATAAATTTCTTTCTCCTTACTCTTTTTTAAGCATTTTTTTAAACTTTTCTTTAAAAGAAATTATTTTCTTCTGATACAGTACCTTCTTCGTCTTCTTTTGTGTACGAATTCTAAAGAACCAACGAAAAAGCATGGTATCGTGGAAGAAATCATGTTGATTGAGTTTAAACTTATTATTATTATTATACTATGTATTATACAAGAGTAAATTCCAACGTGGGGGCCATGAAAGGAAAAAAAGGTGAAGCAAGTTGCTACATAACAACGAGTCATTTCAAACAAAGAAGTGTATGACGCAGAAACACAATGTTGCGATTGGACTGGAGTATTGTGCTGTATGGGTCAGATACATGCACATTACGCAAAAAGGATGAAAAACGACTGGAAGCATTCGAAATATGGGTGTGGAAAAGAATGGAAAGAATTAGCTAGGGCGAGCGAAAAAGGAATGAGATGGTATTAGAGATGGTAGGAGAGATAGGATCAATTTTAGATATTATTAAGAAGAGGAAGAGAAACTGGTTGGGACATTTGCTAACATGTAAGAAGGAACTCTATCATGAGGGACGTGCTAGAGGGTATGGTGGTGGAAAAAAGAGGGAGAGGGCGAAAGAGAGTAAAATTAATGGACTGTATCAAAACAGAGAAATCGTATGTGAAAACGAAGAGATTAGTGGAAGACCGTGGAGCATGGAAGCTTCTCAGTTGCAGGAAGTGACCTGCCAATAATGACAGAATACCTATGATGATGATGATGATGTTTTGCAATCTTTACGTAACTTTCTGCTAAAAATCGTAATGCTAAATTTATACAGATACTAATTGACCGCTGGTTCCTCACACGGGGAAAATAATATGTCTATGAGAAATATTTGAAAAAGTGGATATGAGAACCCTCTTTTCCCCTTTAGGATGCATATTTCAATCGAAATAAAATGGCAAGAACGTTACTTGACCCAAGTGCTAAATATGATTCTCTTTGTTACGTAACAACTACCCTTAGATTTCTTCTTTCTCTGATCTTCTAAATTTGTTTGTTTCGTCACTGGTATTGTGTGGGTTATGTTGGAAGTCTTCGTTAGAAACAATGCAAATATGTTATACAGTGCAATAATGAAAACCAGAATCCATAGTTACGTTATGATATATTCTGTTCTTGAAGTCAAATTTGAATTTCTGGTACTTCAGTTACTGCATAACACGCATTTTAATGAAAGTGACACAATAAAAAAAACTAATTTAAAATAGGTCCTAACTATTCAAAAATTGATACCAGTCGGTTCAGTCGTTCGAACTTGAAACAATCACAGAGAAGATTACAATCATTTTGAATTGATACAGAAGATAAGAGTATACATATAAGTTCACATTTGTACCGTGTCCTGCGAAAACGAACTAAACGCCACTTTCATACTTTTAAGAAAATTACGTATAAAGGTTGATGTCCAGCATTAATGTAGCAGTAATCAAAAGTGAAATTGTTTTTTTTTTTCTTTTTGGAAAGGTGTTGGTTTTCCTCTCTTTTCGATTGTGCAAAACGTTATAATGCTTATCAGGAACCAATCATCGCATTTACGTGGATTTTCAAAGTTTGGCGCTTAGTTCATTTTTGCATAATACGGTACATTTTACTTTTACAATTATTTAGTTAACAGAGATTACTTTCTTCAAGTAATTAGAATTGTATCAATTTCTATAATTTAATCAAGTGATTTTGCATATTATATGAAACACCGTACCAAAAATATTAGAGAAAATCAATTTAACATATCTATATGTATTTTCTGTACGTTGCATTGAAGATAATTCACTAGGACTCAGTTCAAAGTTAGTTAAGCTACACTAAAACCATAAGAAGTTCAATAAAAACTTGTTACTCATTTTATACAGCCTTTATTGAATACGATTTAGTGCTGTAATGTAATTTTCAAAACAAATCAATGTTTATTTAAAATCTTTGGGCGGTATTCAGAATGAATTCGTTAATGAAAGGTTAGTCACAGACTAGTTAGTGGCATACTAGCTCTTTACTAAGTAAGATGTACTTTTTGGTATTCAGAGTCTACTTTGAGTACAACTAAAAAGTTGATTTGGGTATGATTAACTAATATAACCTCAATGCATCGAGTGAGATAAATAAATGTGGCAACTACGTAAAAGTAGATGTGCGCATGCGTAGACTGTAAACATGAAAATACATGAAATACGAAATACAATATGTGTCGCTCAAGCTAAACCGTGACTAAAAGGATACCCTCTGCTCTAGATTAATTAGTCACATGTGATTAACTTCGTCAACTACTACGTCCTAGTCTGAGACTCTGAATACACTTTTGATAACCATCCGTTAGTCAAACCCGTAGTAGGGCATTAATCAGACGTCAAAACGACTCTACATAACGCCCTTTGTAATTAAAATTAAAATAAACAAGCTGAGTTTCCATAAACAAGTTCACTTTCAAGGAAGTGAAATTAAAAGATGAAAGTGAAAATGACAAAAATACAAAAAACAAAACAAGGAATTTACACAAATTGAAAGCCAAACCAGAGATATTTAAACCAAAAGCAAAAACCAGAGATATTTAAACTAAACAATAAGTATACAAATGGTCAGTAGAAGCAGAGTTGTCAATAGCATCGTCATAGTCAAGTTAGTCGACAGCTAGATTGGAATCCTTGTCAGAATGTACACTCATGTCCAAAATTATTGTCGCATGTTTATAACTGCCTTCTTGTAAGAATATAATTTGATTATGATTTTGCAGTGTACTTTTAATTATGATACATGTGTATAATCGGGAAATGTATATTTGTGGTAAATATCATGGAAAAAGAATTATAAATTCGAAATTTAGAATGAGTAAAACAAAATGTTGCTAAATGGACAAAGTTTTTTTTCGGTATATTGTTCTTATTTTTACTGCTCTTTTAATATGAAATTTGCCACATACATGTCTTTGCCGATTATACACACACTAACATTATAAGAAATACCGGGTGAATTCGTTATCAAATTATATTCCTACAACAACATATTTATAGATATGCGACAATAATTTTGGACATGAGTGTACCTCAGCCTGTATAAACCAATTTTCGTGTAAGTAACCTTGATTTAATTGTGCCAAGAAACGACACATATGACAGGCTTAGATTGTTTTAAATTCATAATTTCTGTATTTAGAAAATTTTGTAACTTCCTTTTAATTCAGCGTAACTTGTGTTCATAATAATTAAGATGAATCTAAATCAGTATTTGTTTTACTACCAAGGATACTAGAAACCATTTCAATTGTTCAGTTATTCTCATAAACTATGTGTATTATGGAAAATTCTCTGACTCAAAAATAACGGTAATTCATATCTAAATATAAGCAATATCCTATCACAATTATTTAAATTAGTAAACAAATCTCTCTCTATTTTAAAGTTACGAAACAGTGCTATTCAATCAAAGGTAGTTTTGCAGAAGTTATACAACTTTGAACTAAAACTATTATATGCATTCAATCAAAACTTGTTACTTAATTTTGTGAAACTTTTCTTGAAAATAATTTTCTATTATTCATCAAAGGTGGTTATCAACAATTTATGCAACCCTGAACTAAAAGTATTATAGTGACTCATAAAAATTTTCCTAATGAATTTTATGCATCCCTTATTGGGAAACATTTACATTACTCCCGCGAGCAAAGACTGCTATGCACAATTTATGTAACCTGAAACTAAAAATATTGAAGGAAATTCAATCAACATTTATTGTGGATTTTATTGAAAATAATTTACTTGAATTAAATGATTGACTGCTCACATTATGCAATCGTTATAAGAATTAAAATTTATTATGCATTTTATACAATTATCATTGGAATATCAAATCAAAAACTTATATGCATGCTTTAGGCCACACTGAACTAAAACTATCAAAGAAATCCCATCAACGCTTACTATGCATTTTATGAAACCCTTATCGATAATAATTTACTTGAATTTAGTCTTAGACTCTGTTCACTTTATACAATCATTAGGTAAAGACTATTATAAAAATTTAATGAAAGGTAATGGGTTATGCTTTTTATACAATTATTATTGGACATAATTTACTAGAATGCAATAAAATTGGCTATGCACATTTTATGAAATATGAACCATATTTATTCTAGGTAGGGCTGTTCCGATAATCGAGTAATCGATAACAATTCGATAAAATTTCAAAACCGTTTCATCGATATAAAGAATTTTAATTTTATCAAATTATCGAACTTTCGAGACTCCCGAAATGATTGAGAATCTCGAAATGTTCGAGACTCTCGAGATGATCGAGACTCTTGAAATAATCGAGACTCCCGAAATGTTCGAGACTCCCGAAATGTTCGGGACTCTCGAAGTGTTTGAGGCACTCGAAATGTAAGAAACATTAGACAACTTCGAGACACTCGAACTTTTCGAGAGTCTCGAATTGTTTGAAAGCAGCAAATACAGAAATATATCAATATGATCGCATTTGTCGAGTCGCTTGAATATTTTGAAAAGTTCGGGGTTATCGGAGTGTTCGGAACAAATCAATGCATTCGAGGTTAGCATAGTTGTATATAATATGTATTACATATATGCAGGGTGTTCATATTATAACTTCTCTCCTTAGCAATGAAGTGAAGAAAAAGTTGTTTTTTTTTCGCACAGATTTGTACAAGGTTTAAGCAGTCTGTCAGAAGAGAGAAAGAGGAAGAGAAAACATGCATCACCCGAATAGAATTGGAACCCAAGACACTATTAGTCTACTAATAGTCACTTTGCCGATTGCGCCAATAACGGGGCAGGCAGGAAAATAATTTTACATATGATTTCGACAAATACAACTTTGCAATAACTTATCAGGTGAAAAAAGTTGTTTGATTAGGTTGGCTGCAAGAAGAAATCATTGGAGAGGTGAAGGAACCAAACTGTCCATCACTACTTTTGATAATACCCGAAACTTCGATAATACTCAAAATGTCGACAATACCCGAAACTTCTATAATACTCGAAATGTCGATAATATCTGAAACTTTGATAATACTCGAAATGTTGATAATACCCGAAACTTCGATAATACTCGAACTTTCGATAATATCCGAAACTTCGATAATACTCGAAATTTCGATAATACCTGAAACTTCGATAATACTCGAAATGGCGATAATACCCAAATCTTCGATAATACTCGAAATTTCGATAATTTCAAATACTCGAACGGTTTCGAGTAACCGATGACAACTCGATAAATTTTCACTCCCGAAGTTCGATAGGTCCTCAGCCTTGTCGAACACCCCTAATTCTAGGAATTCAATCAACACTCATTATATATTTTATCAACTGTTATTTGAAATAAGTTGCGAGAACTCAATCAATCTTTATGCACACTTTGGGCAGACCTGAAACAGATATATTATAGAAATTCAACTAACAGTAGTTATTTGCAACCCTCACTGGAAGTGATTTATTAGAATTTAATCAAAGACAATCATATTCACTTTATGTAACTAAATTAAAACTTCTATAGGACTTCAATCAACATTTGTTATGCACTTATTCCAATCGTTATTGAAAAACAAATATACTCCAATTCGATCAAAGTTGGTATGATTATTATCCAACCACAAAAGCCTCTGGAAGTTCAAGGCAAACTTCAAAATAGAAATAACACAAAGCCTATGAGCAAAGCACATTTTTTAAAATTAAAATGTTGATGTGTAACAGTTTCGCCAACTAACTGAAATATCATTATATTTAGAACCATCCTAGGTTATTTGCAGGTCCGGATTAAGGGAGAGGGAACTTAGGGGAGCTTTAGCCCCCAGCCTCCAAGTAGACAGGAGTCTCAACTCTGGTCAAGATCTCAGCTGTCTATCTAAAAAAGAATCACGAAGATACAATCATCATCATAAAATAAAATATGACCAAAAAAACACGAAACGTATTCACTTAATTTTCCTACTGTACATTCACTGAAATGTATTAGATGAAGTCAGCAGGGGCCAAATATTTTTTTCTAGCCCTGGGCCTCCATATGGATTAATGCAGTCCTGCACTCCTGGGTATTTATATACAATAATAATATGAGACTTTCTTGTATTATAACGTGTCTCATTTTGCCAAGGTTTTAGTTAGTTGGAGAAGTTATTAAAATATTGTACTTTTCTCAGTGACTGTGTTATTTCTATTTTTTTTTAATTACTGAAGCAAAGCTAATACGAAACCAAAAAGCCAAATTTAGTAAGTATATCTTCAAATTATGGTGGAGCATAATTTATTATAATTGAATCAAAGATGGTTATGGTCACTTGCAATCCTGAACTTAAAGTATTTTGGTTTGAGTCAACACGTCTTATGCGTTTTATGCAACCACAATTAAGAGTAACTTACTGTTAGTAGAACACAATCAATGTTCTGCAAGACCCTTACGTTTTATGCAATATTACATAAATTATATCGTTGGGATAAAGTCAAGATTAGTGAAATTTCATTTGGATTAATAAAATCATAACAATGAAAGTGACTGGTTAGTGTATATACAGTGCCGGATTTAGGTTTGATGGGGCCCTAAGCTATTGAAAGGGCCGTTTATACGTCGAGCTTTAGTAGACCTTTATGCGTCAAGCTTTCTTTTCTAGCGACAAAATGTCGCCCTTTTGCGCAATGTTTGTATATATGATAATTTACGGACCTAATGGATATTCCTAAATGGAAACAAGGGTCCATTACAAGCACGGCTGGGAAACGGGGGCTCCATTATAAGAGGGACTGGATAGCAGGGGCCTTATTACAAGTGGGGCTGAGAAATGGAACTCTATTACTTGCTTCAAAAAAGCCTAGTACATAACAATACAAAACATCATTGTTTTATGTGCGTTTTATCTTATTTGCTTTTTTGTTGTTATTTGGAAATTACTTTACAATCAGTTTTCTCTTTAAATTTTTTGGACTTCCAAGCGAATGGGGCCCTAAGCTATAGCTTGTTTAACTTATAAGTAAATTCGGTACTGTGTAAAGATTGTAGATATGTAAATTTCTTCACAAAAGCCAAGAGAATAACGAGAAAGCAGTAAATTTGATTTTCTCTTGTAAAAATGTCTTCTGGTAATTACTTTTTACTTGAAAAAAATCTTAAGGTGACAAAAAATGTTTGTAGTTCCGACGTCACGCACCAACAATCAGTGGCACGTGATAACAAAAAGGAAAGAAAGTAACAAATGTAATTAGAAGTAATTAGTTAAAGGAAATTGTAAATTGATATAATTGACTAATAATTAAACAAAAATCCGAAGGCCAAACGTACTTTCTTATTATATTGTATTAGGTGAGCATATCCCTAGTAATAAAGGTAAGACCATAAATCAATATAATATGTAAGTTACAAAAAGGTTAGATAGTAGTACCCTTTTGACCTACAACAAAGTGAAATGAATATAATTACATAAACAATTTTTACAGTGCCGGATCTATAAACCGCAAACCCTGCGGTGTGGGGGGCCCGGACCCTAAGGGACCCAAGGGCTTTCAACGGTCCCCCTGCACCTTGCCTGTAAATATTAATTTTTAAAACACTTGAAAAATGATATTTTCACAACAGTTTAACTAGAACCAAGTAATGAGCTACCAGGACTGACAACGACGCACAAGATGTCTCTTACTTTCGAGGGGTTTAAAAATAAACTTATCCGTACATTATGCCTCTTGCAAGAGTTGCAACACTGCTGAAATGTTTTCAGGATTTTTTACATCCAACTGCATCCAGATTTGCAACTCTGGTGTTAAGTCATTTGGAGAAATTGGGATTGTCTTTGAAAAAATGATGAGGGCAGGGATATAAAGGCGGTGCTGGGATGAGTTTGCTTACTCTCAAGGAACCCATCTGAGTGCGAGGTCCGCAAAGCAAGAAATCGTTGGTGGCATTAAAAGCCCCTTCCCATCAAATAACAGAATACAAAATATTAGCTGCTAATGGCACCACAGGGGGAACCAGAGGGGGGTATCAAAGACAGACGCATGTGATGCAATTGCAGGAAGACGTGATGGACACGAGGGAGGTGGAAGGTATGTAAATCTTTGGAAATGAATAGACAAGGCAAAAATAAGGCATACGTATTTCATGGAAAAAGCTGAACAACGACAGGGGCATGACCCCTGGAAGTGCTGCATGTATCGTGATTTTTATACGCAGACCAGGATTCCAGCAGAAGTAAGTTATTGTCACTATGGGACAAAAGCAATGTCCATACCAAAGTCACAGTTCGCGCAATCCCATTTTACCACTCTTGCTGGCAGTGACGTACACAGTCCCTAATGCATTTGAAAGTTGGTCCACACAGGGCCTAATTGTGAGCGGTAGAGAACCCGCAACTTCACGCAGAAAATAAATAATTTGCCAGCTAACGTCCCATCTAATCAAATAATTGACATTATGGTGCAAGAGTGGGTCAAATCACTGATGGACGTTGCTCGTGCCACAACTGTCTTCACACCACGAATAGCCAGGGTACCTTTCTTATGCATTTTCTCTTCGAATCCTGACTGGTCTGTATTGAAAACACAGTTCCTGCGAAACGTGGGAATTAGTGCGTTCACCTCATTTAGAAATGCTTGTACGGACGCTCTATTTGTTTGTTCATCGGCACATTGTCATCTCGTTTGAAATTTTGTGATTTTACATCTCCCTATTCTGTAGTGTTTCTTAATCTTCTCCAGCCACCCTTTGCTTGCCTGACAGCAGGGTTGATATGTTTAAAACAAAATGTTTAAAAGAAGTGTTTAAAACATGTTTAAAACGAGAGCTGTTGTTTTATTCAGTTTGTTTTAAATGTTTTAAACAAATTGTTTTAAACGTGTTTTTTTTTTGATGCTGGTTGGACATGTTTAAAACAATTAAAATATCAGATTGAAGAAGCTCATTTAATTTTCTAACAAACAACCCATCCTCCGCAGGATTTGTGCATGGAGTAAATTACAAGCAGAGTTATATTCTTATTATAATAACAATTACTGAACGAAATTCTGCACATCAATGTGCGTATAACTAAACCAACAGAAATTCAAGTGAAGTATTAGAACATTTCTTAATTTTCAAGAATAATGGAGGTTAAACACACTATACACTATTCTAAGATCCAAATTCACAAATTCAAAACTTGGGTATTTTTTGATCACTATCATTTCCATAATAGTGAACAGTTCTCACATCATAAGTTAGAAGAAATAATCTGACAAATACAATACAACTCATAGAAAAGAGCAGTGACTAGCCTACAAGGAGCAAAGAGCAAGGAGCAGTGACTAGCCTACATTTTAACTAAACAGTTTTCAAGATACATATCTATCTGCAACATGGGTAACTAATAATGATTAGTGTCTACGGCATAGAAATTCCCGATTTCTTTCTCCGGAATTGAACATTTGGGCGGATCGAAATTAGGGAAGTTCCCGAAATTTGATCGAGCGGTTGAATATAGATGACAAGCAATACCTAAGAGTGTAAAAATGTAATATATATGCCTATTTAGATTATTGTTTTAAACAAAATAAACATTTTAAACATGTTTTTTTTTGTTTAAAACAATGTACTTTGTTTTAAACGTTAAAAACGTTTTAAACAAAAAACATGTTTTAAACATAAAAAACGTTCTTTTTTTTTAAATCATGTTTTTTTCCAACCCTGCCTGAAAGTCAGTGTACCCAATATCACGTGCACATTGAAACCCATAACGTTGTATATCACTATCATCAGGGTTGAAAAAAACATGATTTAAGAAAAAAAACAAAAAGAACGTTTTTTATGTTTAAAACATGTTTTTTTGTTTAAAACGTTTTTAACGTTTAAAACAAAGTACTTTGTTTTAAACAACAACAAAAAAACATGTTTAAAATGTTTATTTTGTTTAAAACAATAATCTAAATAGGCATATATATTACATTTTTACACTCTTAGGTATTGCTTGTCATCTATATTCAACCGCTATATCAAATTTCGGGAACTTCCCTAATTTCGATCCGCCCAAATGTTCAATTCCGGAGAAAGAAATCGGGAATTTCCCGATCTCCGTTCACAGAATATGTAGTGTAGTTTCTTTGTGTTACGTTCTATCAGGGCTTTAAACCTCAGTGGTTCAGTCTTAAACCTCAAATTAAGGCTGGAAGATGGTTTTGGTACCAATTTATTCCTGAAAGATGCAGCTTTGCTGATGTGCATTTTATGTATGTGGAAAGAGGGTAAATATCGTATTTTTTGTTTTTGTTTTTTCAACAGTTTTTTGGGGGCCATTCCCCCTCTTGGGGGATAGATTCATAAAAATTGTTACGTGAAGCAATGAAGTAGGCCACTACATGGTAATATCGTGTATTTGGACTTCTTACGTATATGGGGAAAGCAGGAAGGGGACAAAGTTAGCCAATTTTTGGAGTTTTTTTTTAACGTAAATTACATTTATTTTTACAACAAATAGCTCAGTCCTTAATTAAGCTAGAAAGATGATTTGGCACCAAAATATTTTTGAGAGATGAAGCTTTCCGTCAGTAGCATTTTATGTATATAAGGGGTACGTATGTACGGCCGAGAGAGGGAGGATGAAGTTTTTTTTCATCAAATTTTTTTCATCAGGTTTTGGCGGGTATATCTTCCCCCTTTGTGCCACATCCCTAAAAATGGTAGTGAAGCAATGAAGTAGTCCCCTACATGATAGTAACCTGTATGTGTACTTGTTGTTTATAGAGGAAGAGGGGGTCAAATTTGGTTAATTTACATTTATTTTCGGGACGGTCCCATATAACACAAGATATATTTCACTGAAGTGGCCTAGAAGCATAATTCTTGTTCGTATGCATGATGTGTGCAGCAAAAATGATTTGCATATGGACGTGGTACTATAGTGGGGGAGGGGAGAGAATGTCTAATTCAATGAATGTTTTTCTGCGTATATTTTTTTAAATATTTCCTACATAAAACGAATTCATACGCAATGGCAGCAATGGCTACTATTTCTTATATTATTGTCACAAGTATGTGGCCTACACATTAGCATCATTTTGTTAGCGTAGGGAGACTGCAAGGGTTGCCAAGGCCCCGCAAAATCAATATTTTCATATTTTTAATGATTTTTTTTATGTCTGTTCTTTTTCTACGAATACGGCGGGAATTTCACGAATGTTACCTCGTTGGAATTTGTGGTCTATAAGCTTTCCAATGGTGTATAACTCATGACTCTGTGATAATTAAGGGGTCACCAGAGCCCCGAACATGAGAGTCTACCGTTTTGTTAAAATCCCTGGCGGGTGTCTAAGAGTTAATTGTGTTGTTATGCCGTAGACACTAATCATTATTAGTTACCCATGTTGCAGATAGATATGTATCTTGAAAACTGTTTAGTTAAAATGTCATTTGCTCCTTGTAGGCTAGTCACTGCTCTTTTCTATGAGTTGTATTGTATTTGTCAGATTATTTCTTCTAACTTATGATGTGAGAACTGTTCACTATTATGGAAATGATAGTGATCAAAAAATACCCAAGTTTTGAATTTGTGAATTTGGATCTTAGAATAGTGTATAGTGTGTTTAACCTCCATTATTCTTGAAAATTAAGAAATGTTCTAATACTTCACTTGAATTTCTGTTGGTTTAGTTATACGCACATTGATGTGCAGAATTTCGTTCAGTAATTGTTATTATAATAAGAATATAACTCTGCTTGTAATTTACTCCATGCACAAATCCTGCGGAGGATGGGTTGTTTGTTAGAAAATTAAATGAGCTTCTTCAATCTGATATTTTAATTAACAATTTGTTTAAAACGTTTAAAACAAACTGAATAAAACAACAGCCCTCGTTTTAAACATGTTTTAAACACTTGTTTTAAACATTTTGTTTTAAACATATCAACCCTGACTATCATGAACATCGTGTAATTCGTCCCGAGCCTATTTGAATCGCATGAATATCAGCTCTCGTAACAATCTTCCGTTATCCTCCTGTGACTCCCGTATTTTTTATGTACTACTCGATTACATTGCATGAGCTCCTTCGTGGCTAAGCGGTTAGCGTACGCGCCTTTGGCGTGAGAGACCCGGGTTCGATTCCCGGCGGGAGCTCATGTGGTTCGGATTCCACGTTAATCAGTAGGTCCACGTCTCATATAGCCTCGCTGCTAAAAGGGACGCTAAACTAAAATCAACTCAACTCGATTACATTGCTGTTCACTAATACGAAATTTGTTCATAATCGTTTTCTTTTTATGACGTGGATGTTCATTCAATAGTCTGTATCTTTTCGACTGCCATTGTTTCCCCTTTCCGCCGTTTACTTTGTGGGGAGGGGATAGTGGCATGATGTTGCTGATGACGATCCCGCCTCAATATCGGTAGCTGTATCACTGCTTCTATTATATGCCTCCTCTTCATGTGTCTCCAGCTTTAAGTTGTCACAATCCAGAGTATCTGCTATTATGCAATTAACTGTATCGTCCTGTAAAAATGCGAGAATTTCATTAGCCGCTTCCTTTTCCTTATCGGATATCTCTTCTGTTTTTGGCACGCGAAATATCAACTTTGGCAACTGTTGTTGCAAATACCATACAATATTAACCCTATTAACGCTTTCCATTGCCACCTACCTTTTCTGCTACACGCAAACAAATCACTACACTATTGCATTTGCCACATTCGTCACTGCCCGTTTACGTGTTTTACTGTCCGCATCTTCCACTCTATCCGACTACCTCTCGGGCAACCCGTCTAGGTTTTGTCCACTACTAACACGCATTCGCCGTCAGTACCTAGTGGCGCTTCGATAACCCTTAACAACGTTTCCCAGTCACTCTGTCAACTTCTACTGTGACCGGATACCATTCCTTCACTTCCGGGGCTTATTCCCCCCGGCCCTATCGTTGTCTAGCTTTTTACATGTAATACGTATTCCTTATCTTTGTTTTGTCTATTCATTTCCAAAGATTTACATTCCTTCACCTGCCTCGTGTCCATCACGTCCTCCTGAAGTTGCATCACATGCGTTTGTCTTTAATAAAGCTCCCTGGTTTTCCCTGTGGTGGCCATTAGCAGCTAATATTTTGTGTACGGTTATTTGATGGGAAGGAGCTTTTAATGCCACCAACAATTTCTTGCTTTCCCGATCTCGCACTCAGAGGGGTTCCTTGTCAGATGTTGAGAAAAGACTTCAAGAAATTGAAGAACGAGGTATACATAGTCCTATTCACTGCGAGGTACATAATTTAAACCTTGTCATTAATGATACTGTCAAAGGTGTAAAAGAAGTTGCCAGTTACTTCACAACGCTCCAGGATTTGCATATATTTTTTGGCCAGAATATAAATAGGTGGGATATTCTGTCATCATTGACAGGAGAATCATATGTCACTTTGAAAAAGTTCAATCCAATTAGATAGGCTTTACGGTATCAGCTCATTGTAGCTATCAGGTTGAGATATGCTGATGTAATGAAAACTCTCCGAAAACTTTCACTGACAAGTGAGAAAGCTATTGTGCTGCCAAAATGTCTTGAGCCGTGGCAAAAATGCGAACTAAAGCTCACACTCTCATACTCTCACACACCCACGCGTTGAGCCAATACGGGTTCAGCTGTTACTAAGCGAGAGAAAGTGAGTGGAATTTCTTCAGCCGATAGCAGCGCTTGCAACGGAATACTAGGGATCAAGTCAATATAGCATATCTATAACGAGGTATCAGAAACAGAGCAATTGGCGAAAGTAATGGATTCCTTCGATTTCATGTTTCTGACTATGGTGCTGTCAAAAATATTTTCACAACTCAACATTGAATCGCAACTTCTCTAAACTAAACAAATTGACCTGAGAACGTTTACACACTCTTGAAGACAGCCAAGAGAAATTGAAGAAAATGATTGAAGAATATCATCAAATAAACCAAGAGGCCACAGCTGTTACTACAAAGTGGAAAGTCAAACCTGTGTTCGTAGCAGAAAGACAACCCAAAGTGAAGAAAATTCGATGAACTGCTAGAAAATCGTCGGTTTTCGGACACAGCGAGGCTTGCTTCAGGGTTAACGTTTACAATTGACTTCCAGATAGAAAAGAAGTACCACCAAGACATCGGTCCGTCACTACTATTGGAATTAAAAACCATATTTCATATTGGAATTTAAAAAAACAAAAACATATTGGAATTAAAAAGATCAACACTGTTTTTGAATTGGCGGTGTATGTCGAGTTTAATACTATTGCCCCAATTTATCCTGAAGTTTTGACTATTCTTGCTTTATCCCTGATTTTACCCGAAACTGTGGCTTGTAAAAGGTCATCCTTAAATCTTAAAGAGGATCAAGAGCTACTTAAAGTGTTCCATAACACAGGAGAGAATGGCGTCTTGGGAATGTTGACAATCAACCATGAGAGAGCTTTGACCATTGAAGAGAGAGATCTTATACGCAGTGGTGTCATACAGCCTGTTCGCGCGAACCGGTTGTTAAAATATTTCGAGTTCGCAGAACCGTTTGTTAAACCGAGATAAACATACATGCATCACATACACACACATATACATCACCAAGCCAAGCATGAAAGAAAGAAGCCAAAAAAAGTATGTGTTTAAACCTGGCAGAACTCATTTTCAGAATTTAAAAACTAAACCATGCATATCGTTTGTTCACGATTGTTCCCATAAAATTTTCGTTTGTTCAGGATTTGTAAAGAAATTATATCATAAAACAAAATGGGCGGTGACAACTTCACGTAGCAGAACCCATTTTCGGCAATCAAAAATAAACCACGCAGATAAGATTTGTGTATCTTTTGTATTAGCATAACAAGTGTGTGCATTGTAAATTTCAGCTGGAAGGGAGAGCTTGTAGAATACAAATTTTTCACAACCAAAACAATTGACCCATTTAAAGAACATTACTTTGCTCTGTACTTACCCGAAGATTAATGGAGGGCGAGGGTAAACGGTAAATTTTATTTTAATTCTTACAGGGTTAAACGTAGATCTCTCAGAAGAAGGTATAGACGTTTATTCCTTTTCTCAAATGCTAAGATATCAAGAATGACAACTGGGATCATATAAGTGAAGTAGTGATAGTTGTTTATATTTGAAACTCATGCATATCATTATTAACAATTGTCGATCCATTGCTGGATGAATGCCTTTTAAGTACTTTTTGACAACCATCCATCTTGCATGATTCGTTTCCAAGATATTCGAAGTGCAACATAATTTAATCACAACATTTTTATGTTGTGTAGGTCGCTACATGTCACAAGAAAATTATATCTATCTACGTATCTGTCTACTATATCTCTCTCATATATATATATATATATATATATATATATCCAGGGGTAGACAAAAATCTAAAAACGCTTCATATACGACACGTAAGTTAGGCCCTCCACTGTACAACACGTGTTGCGGTTGCCGATCGTTTTTTGTTCTCAATGTGTTATGTGGATCTTCCTTCTGTCAGCAGTAACAAGTTCACCTGTGATTGTCGTGGTGTGAAAGTGGTGCGGTAAAATGGGCGATCTGACAGACTTCGAAAGAGGCATGATCGTTGGTGCCCATCTGGTTGGAGCTTCAGTAGCGAATATTGTGGAGGTATCGAAAGGCACTGTGTCCAATGTCACGAGGCATACACAATTTGACGTCTACAATACGACGGCATGAGCAAACGACGTCTACAAAGCACAACAGTGGTCCAAAGACAATCCTGTAAGATAAGGACCGTAGGATATTAAAACGGATTGTAGCAGCTAAAAAGAAGACCACTGCAATGAAAATTACGTCTGAACTCAATTGCGGCCTACAGAACCCGGTTTCATCGAAAACAGTGCGACGGGAACTTCATAAAATGAAAATTCATGGCAGAGTCGCTATTGTCAAACCCCTGGTCACAGCAGTAAATGCGAAGAGGCGTATCCAGTGGTGCAAGGACCACAAGGCGTGGACTCATGAGCAGTAGAAACACATAATGTGGTCCGATGAATCGACCTTCACCTTGTTTTCAGCAACCGGTCTCTTTACGTATGGAGAACACCGTCGCAGGCCTATGATACAGAGTGCCTGCTTCCAACTGTAAAGCATGGGGGTGGTTCTGTTACAGTATGGGCAGTGATATCGTGGTTTTATGCAGGTCCCATCATAGCCCGGCATGAAATGATGAATGCTAAGGCATATGAGGCCATTTTGGGGGACCAGGTTCTACCCATTGCCCAAATATTGTTCTCTGATGGCGATGGCATCTACCAAGATGATTTGGCACCCTGTCACGCTACAGAAACGGTGAAATCATGGTTTGAGGACCATGACCAGGAGCGATCACACCTCTCCTGGGTCCCACAATCCCCAGATCTGAACATCATTGAGCCATTGTGGTCTGAGTTAGAAAGGCGTGGTCGGTCTCATTACCCTCCACCAGCATCTCTTAAGGAACTGGAGCATGTTTTGGGGGAACAATGGAACAAAATTCCACATACCACGATTCAGAAGCTGTATACGTCCATTCCACGTCGGATCCAAGCTGTTTTGGACGCAAAAGAAGGCCCCAGACCATACTAGATATGATTTTCACATTTTTGCAAACGTTTTAGATTTTTTTCGTCTAATCCCTGTATATATATGTACACACACAGAGAGAAAGAGGACCGGTTGTTAAAAATTAGAATAGCACCACTACTTATACGGGAGTTTGCGGAGATGAAGATGCGGAGGAAGGATTTCTTCTAAAACGTAAGTATTTGAATCTCTATTGCATAGCAAATTGAATACTAGGGATATTTCATTAAAATTTACTATTAAAAAAAGAATTGAATGTAGAGAGTGCCGTTTCAAATTTTCTTGCGAGGGGCCGAAATTTCTAGATCGGGTACCGAATTTTTACTATCTGTAGGAATTAAAATCAGAAAATGGACAGAAAGTGTTTAAATATAAATTGGAAATAGATTACGAAGCAAAATATGTACGTAATTATACTCCATGAAGACAAAATCTAATATAAAACTATAAGAATAAACAAAATAAAACTTCTTATCAAAAAGCATGAGATGTAATATAAATTGAAATAATTATTATTTCTCTACAGATAATAATAAGTACATTGGTTCTGAACAAGCAAAACTTATAAGAAGTTCGTAAATTGCTTCGTATCTTCTTTGAGAATTTACATGAAACAATTGTAATCTTTGTTGTAAGAAACAAGCATACCCCAATTGTCATTGTAAGACATTGTAATGTATAATATATAAAATGTTAATTCAGCCAATTAATAGCATTTAGTTTAGTTTGTGGATGTTAGTGATATTTTGGAAATCGCAAGATGTTACCAGAGAAAGATCACTTATCCCCTGAACTGTTTCTTCACTTTCACTGAGCTATTACCTCCTCAAAGAAATAAAAAAAAAAAAAAAAAAAATAGTTGCAAGTTGAACTCCCACCAGTAAGAAGTAATTAAATTAAGAAAATTTTAAATTATATTACTTATTAGAGATGCAATATATATGAAGATCATATGATTCTTCGACTTTCAAAGTCTCAGTAAAAAATAATTGTCAATTTATTACCCATATTGCTCTTGTTCCAAAGCGAATCAGAGGTTTATCAAACCTCTCTACGAAAGAAAATGGATACCGTAGAGTGGATGTATTTTGCACCAACAAGGGTTACTTTGCACCTAACAGAAAAAAAAATATTTCGTTTGACTGTGTTGGTAATAATCTTATATTCTGTGACATAATAATGACCGATATCACAGATAGTAACATGGAGGATGTCTGAAGAAATGTGACCGCAATTGAACTGTTACTTGCTCTGTGAGAAGACAGTAAAGTTTAGTGGACAAATTTATCCACAAGTCAATTCAAAATAAGTCTATATCAACTTAGCTCTCTACTTGCGTAGGGATTATGAAGACGTAAGCGATATTAAAGTTGATTCCGGTTTCTGTAAAGATCATGTCAATAAAAGAGTGAGATGCCATATTGTTCCACAGTCTCGTTAAGAATTCAGAATGGTGTTACTTTGCACCATGTTTCAATTGACAATAGAAAAGAAATTACAGATTACCAGTAAAAGTTGCTGAAAGTACTGAGATTGGTAAGAACAGAACAAGAGGAGGGAAGGAAGTTTAGAATAGAACCAGGTAAGAATGTATCACATGATGATTTACAAGAGCTGGATATGCTGGTACAACCCTCTTCTAGTGCCGGTATGTCAAAAGTATACGATTCTACTTCCAAACGTAAAAGAATAACAGTAATAATAATAAGAAAATTTTAGATACTAGTGATTCAGATAAGGAATAACATATGTAATATACCTATATATATATGGGACGTCTGCGGATGAAGATTGTCCGGATAACTCTACCAGTACGAAGAAAAACGAAAGCTTTGAAGAACATTGCAGTTGAACGTGTATTTTCATTGTTTTCATTTAAGAAGAACTGTTTCCTAGTCAGATTATACAAGTAAATGACAGGGGGCTATTATTAAGGCCACGGCAAGATCGGAACGCTACTGGATATTTTGCAATATTTCTGGGAAGATATTGTCGCCTATGTCAGTAATTCAAACCCAACCTTACGTCGTAAGAAGTGATTGTAGATTTCATAAGATGCTTGTTTACTTTCTATATTGTATTAGTTCTGTAATGTTATATAATAGAAGAGATAGTCGTTTGCTACGTTTGTCATGGCACCTTAGTACAAAATGTTCTTAAGTAATTCTTTTTTAATAGTTTAGGTATTGGTACGCGCACATGATTTATGTAATATAACAAATCGGCATAGATATACTTACTTTAGAATAAGTTCAGTAAATTTGTAAAAACTTATCAAAAACAAGAATGCTGTAAAAATTACTAATTATGCATAATTTACATATTTTGTTAATTATAATTATTTGTTAGCAACCACTAATGGTAGATGTATTCACTACAAGTTGCAGTTTCGTACCAGTAGTACTCAACAGTACATAAATTACAAACTTTTACTAGTGCGAAGTTACATGCTTATGTGGGTGTCTTTGCACCGATTTTTGAAACCAATCCCACCATACACATAAGATACGTAATAGCCAGAGCATGAAATGTGTAGATCTCAAACCTTAAACTAAAGAGGCGAAGCCAAAGCAATCTTATTTTACTATAATGACGGAAACCAAGTAAGAAATCACACTTTACTCGAAATTTGGCGCAAGTATATCCACTTTACGGTAGCAGGAGAAACTTGAGGGATAAATACTAGTGAAACGTGCTCATGACTTGCATCGAAGTCAAGAAGGTACCAAGCGTTACTTTCAGAGCATCCGTTGGCCGGCAAGGCCTGTCTTGAATAAGGGTTATTCCTTATCTGAATGAGTATTTCAACCGCTGAAAGCAGAGATACTACCACAACTAACTTCAAGTTACAAATGTTTACGCAAGAATGTCGATACACTTTCTTTTCACTCCAATTTTTATCATACTTCACACCTACTACCAACTAATGATCTACCATTAGAGATTTCAACATAAACAGGAACCTTCCTGTATTTTAAACACAGTTTAATTAACTTAAGCCACTTTTGGCATTACTATATTCCAAAACTCTGTCATATATATCAATAACAACTTAGTTACGTTACTCATTTGTTTTATATAATCATTCAACTAACTTTTAACACCTTGTCCTAGTATTTTATTCCCAATGTCTTCCTGGGTATCACCTAAAAATGAACTGTACTCACTGACATCGGCGCAAATCTGTCTTCAACATTGAGGGGGACGGCTAAGACCGTTCCCATATTATGTCTTCAGTGGCGTATTTAGGAGGCTATCGGGCTCAAGGTATCCCCGAAATAAGTTTGTTAGTTTTTCGCATTCCACGTACAAAAATAATTTTTCTTACAATTCTAAGAATGTCATTAATTTACCATTTTCTTACGCTCTTTGTTCAGAAATAATACTGAATTTGTCAAATTTCATTCCATGTAAGAACTGCGTCCTTTTGTTCTTTCTTTCGTCCTTTCTACTTTTCTATTTCTTTTTCTTGACATTACTTCCTTTCATTTCGCCTATTATACTTTATCGGCAGTTGTCAGTTGTGATTTAAGTCGGCCGTCATCACTAACACCAAAACAAAGAGCAGTTGATAAGCGAAACTGGTGTTCCACACCAACTTGCGCGGATATCAACATGAAAGGACTTTAGTTATTATAACAAAGGAAAAATTATATCGTTTAGTTATTTTTAAAAGAAGGAAATGTTTGAATTAAAGAAAATCAAAACGAGGGGAATAATTAGCCCGGGAAATTAGGAAGGAAAAGAGGATGCTTCCTTTTTCTTGTATGAATAGAATAACGGGTTAGATTCACTCCTAAATTTTTGTATTATATCATATAGGATTTATCGGACTGCAAATCTTACCATTATAACTTCAATTTATGCATAAATTAAAATATATTTAATTCTCAGACTCAGGTGGGCAATTGTCCACTTCCTTCCTTGTGTTGGGCATAGCCCCTCGAAACAAAATCCTAAATACGCCATTGCTTGTCGTCAACATTGGGAGGTGGGCAGATTTGAGGCTTATTCTAGAGAAGGGAGATGAAACTCATATTAAGGTAGATGAATCTGATCAACTGTTGTAGAGTATATTATATATTAGGCGATGTAGATGAAGTAGTAGTACATATCAGTATTACAAATCACTGCCGTGAACACATTCTGAAATCTGAATACATGCATATTTATAATTTGAATCTTACTAATTAGGCATCCACAAAGATCCACCTTAAAATTGTTTTATAATAATATAATAATATAAATAATAATTTCCCCAATACTATGAAGAAAGAATATCAATTATGTATGACGCAACAATACTCTTTGAGCAAAATGATGATAATCTTAATAACATTACAGGAATCGTTACAGAAATCTGACGCATGTCATATACGCCAGATGTAACCTGAAGATTATGGAGAGAAAAAATCCAGCAATTGAATTCTTTTCTTTGCTTACGAAGGATTCTCTCTGAAAAGAAAATTTGGACACGCGAAAATACATAGAAACAAACCATGGTTCAAACTAGCAGAGAAGAGAAAACAGGCAAAATTACGTTGGCTACACAAAATCAAAGACTACAAATCCGAATAACTATACAAAATTTCGTAGACATCAGGCGGGAAACTTCCAAAACTTTTAGAACAAAGAAACGCGATTTTTTGAAAGCTAAAATTTAGGAACTTGAAGATAATAGTAAAAATAAAAACAATCGGGACATGTATAAAGGGATCAACGAATTTCTCGTGCTTATGTTGAAGACAGCTGTATTCCAGAACCCAATCGAATGGAAGTAGAAATCGCTATAAAGAAATTAAAGAAACACAAATCTCCGGGCGTAATCGAAATTCCGCTGAGTTAATTTTAGCTGGAGGCGAAAAATTGTGGAACAAGATACACAAACTCATTCTCCTTATCTACAACAAGGAAGAATTGCCACAAGAGTAGAAAGAATCAATCAATGTTCCAATCCACAAGAAAGGCGACAAAACTGACTGTAATAATTATCGAGGCATCTCTCTTCTGTCAACATCCTATAAAATCCTTTCAAACATTCTATTTGCAAGATTGACCCCATACGCAGATGAAATTATTGGTGGAAATTATTATCAGTGTGGATTTAGACGAAATCGATCAACTATCGACCAAATATTTACCATTCGCCAAATACTCGAAAAAAAGTGGGAATACAATACCCCGGTACATCAACTATTTATTGATTTTAGAAAGGCGTACGACTCGGTTAGGAGAGAAACATTATACATCGTTCTTACAGAACTTGGAATGCCGAGAAAGCTAATTAGATTAATTAGGATATGTTTAAATGAATCCCAAAGTAAAGTCCGGGTAGGAAAATTTTTGTCCACGAGCTTTCACGTCGAAAATGGCCTGAAACAAGGAGATATGTTGTCACCATTATCATTTAACTTTGTTCTGGAATACGCTATAAGGAAAATCAAAGATAGCAACCAGGGCCTAGAGTTGAACGGTATTCACCACGTTATGGCATATGCTGATGATGTAAATTTAATAGGGGATGATAGGAAAACAATAGAAAGAAATGTAGAGGTCTTATTAAACGCTTGCAGGGACAAGGGCTTAGAAGTAAATACAGAGAAAACTAAATATATGGAAGTGCGTCGGGACCGTAATACGGCAAATTATGAATGCGTTAAAATATTAAATAATACTTTTGATAAAGTGGATACTTTCAAATATTTAGGATCAATATTAACAGACGAAAATCATATTCACGAAGAAATTAAATGTCGACTAAAAACAGGGAATTCGTGTTATTATTCAGTTCAAAATCTCTTGTCGTCGCCAATTCTGTCGAGGAATTTGAAGCTTAAAATATATAAAACGATAATCATATATGTTGTTCTGTATGGTTTCGAAACATGGTCACTTTCTCTGAGGAAAGAACATACACGGCGTAGACTGAAAGTATTTGAGAACAAGATGCTCAGACGAATATTCGGACCCAAGAGGAACGGGAATGGAGAATGGCTTAAACTTCATAACGAGGAACTACATGATTTATATGGTTTACCCAACATTGTTAGGGTCATCAAGTCTAGGAGGCTTAGGTGGGCGGGTCATGTAGCTAGGATGGAAGAAAGTAGACTTCAAAGTCTTGACTGGAAGACCAATCGAAAAATGACCATTAGGAAGACCTAGGCGCAGATGGGAAGACAATATTAAGATGGATCTCGCAAAAATAGGAATACAAAGAAGAAACTGGATAGAAGTCAGTGGAGAGCTTTTGTGAACGCGGCATTGAACCTCTGGGTTCCATAGGCTATAGAGTTAGTTAGCTTACGAAGCATGAGTAGATGCCTAGGCTGATACTACAAAATAGATGAAATGCGCATTTACTGAAAAGATGGGTTCTACTGACATTGGATAGTCTATATACTCTTCGTGTGCTACGCCCTAGGGGAGAGGAGGAGATAACATTTCATATCAGGTTACGTCACGTACAGTCGCACGCCAAAATGTAAAAGCCAAGAGAAACAAATTTCATCTCACTTTCCTTTGTGGCAGTCGGATACAAATCATCACACTTATCTGCAAAAATCACTTTTCAAATCGGATTCTTGGGAGAGCCTCCAGTTCCAATGTTGGGGGAAACGTCTCACCATTTCCCCGGAATTTGTGCCCGTACCTACAGCTGTGACAACTTTCCAGCATGAGGAGAGGGGCATATTCTCCGGTGGCATTTATTGCAATTTGTGCTCAAGTAGCGGAAGTGGAATTAATACATATTGATGAGACTTCTAAACGCACTACAGCACGAAGTTCAGTTTGAAATACTACAGAATACGATTCTTTTTAAAAAGCCAAGAGAAATCAATTTCATCTCACATTTCTTTGTGGCAGTCGGACATAAATCATAACACTTATTCCAAAAAGCACTTTTTAAGTCAGATTATTGGGGGGAACAGTCCTCCCCAGGTCCAACATTGGGGGGACATGTCCCCCTCATCCCCCCGGGATTTGCGCCAGTGCTCACTGACTTCCAATAGTTAGCAACTACTAATGGTAGATAGATTCGCTACAAGTTGTAGTTTCGTACTCGTAGTTCACAATAGTACATAAATTACATACATATTTACTGGTGCAAATTTACATGTTCATGTGGGTTCCTTTGGGCCGAATTTTGAAACCAAACCCACCATACAGTTAATACACAATAATAGTCAGAATATGATATGTGTTGTTCTCAAAACTTAAAGTAAAGAGACGAAATCAAACCAATCCTGTTTTTGGGAACAGAGTAAGAAATCACATTTTTCACGAAATTCAGTACAAAGTACATTCACTGTACGTAGCAGTTTATACTTGAGGGATAAAAATGGGTGAAGCGTGATCCTGACGTGCACCAAAGTCAAGAATACTAAGCGTGACTTTCGCATAATAAGTGGACCACAGCGGCCTGTCCTGAATGAAGGTTATTTTTTAGCTGAATGATTATCTTGAGTTTTCTTCAACCGCTGAGTAACACCTAACAAGCAGAAACTGTGCTCTAATGGCATGACGTTGAAAAATGATGCAAAACATTGAGGGACAAATTCAATAATCGTTTTAGAAAGTTAGCCCTTTTACAGTATGTCGAAGTCAGATTCATGGCTGGCTGTGACTCCTATAAGCATTTCAATAATATTTGAATATTAGTCAGTAGTCATTTGGAGCCCTTACGCCAAGATGTGTTGAATTTGAAGAAGAGTATTTGTTTTCAGTGCCCATCTCGTTTTGTAGTAGAATCAACGATAATATTACCTTCTCACTTCGGAGCCCAATTTCATCACACTTAACTCGCGGAGTACTAACCTTAAATTACGTACTGTACGTTGGAGATAAATATTTTTCCATCACAGACAATTCAATTGACTGAATAATTGTGCCCCGGACACTTGTTCATGTCGCCGGAGAGGTATCGGTATGGTCTCGCCTGTTCACTTGGCTCCCAGAGCAAAGATTTCAAACTAGGTCTGTCAGACTTAAATATTTTCTCAACGCAACATACATGGGCGGTATATTTGGTCGCCTACCTGCTCCCTAGACATTTGATTCAGGTAAAACTAACTTCAAACTACGTTTGCCATAGATAAACATTTCCCCAGAGCATTATGCACTGGCGATATGGTTGGTCGCCTACTTGTATATTGGGTTTAGCTCAGGAGGGGTTGACTTCAAGCTACGTATGTCATAAATATTTCTCAGAGCAGCATACACAGGCGAAATGGTTAATGCGTACTTGTTTTTTGGGTTTAGCTCGCAACTGGTTGACATGAAGCAACGTATGTCATACATAAACATTTCTCCAAGGCAACATGCACGGAACAATTTGATTGAACGCTTATCTGTTCGCTGGGTATGTTTCAACAATTGGTGGTTTCTGTGTGAAACACAGAGTCCATATATTATATAAGATTTCCAATATTTGTTTTTACCTTTGCGACAAAAAAGTTTAATTTTTATGTCAGTTACAAGGCCAATTTCTATTTGATTTTCAACCTGTTTAGTGGTATAGAATTCTGAGAAAATAAACCAACAAAGAAAGAAACCTAGTCTGTAAAAATCTGTGAACATTGTGTGGATTTTTGGTTGAAACTTGGTTTCTGTTGTCGTGACAGGATGAGAGAACGTTTAAAAAATACGTGCTTATGAAGATTTAGAGAAACGTGGAAAACACTCATTTTTACTTTAGATGTTGTTCATTTCGCGGAAAACCTTCTGGAAAGGTCGATCTTAATGCACGTGTACAATTAGACATACCGGAATGTGGTGGAATCGATCATAGTTTTCCTTGGAAAGCCAGTAATTCTTGAGAGGGAGAAATACAGAGAGAAGGATATATTTTAAACACAAAGATGATTTTCTTTGTTAACAATAAAATAAAATAAACAATAAAATAAGAAGAGAGACATGTATATTCAACATGGCTATCAGATGATAACATAATTAACACATAATAGTAAATTAGTTTAATTTTTTAAAGTGCAAATTCCTACGTGGTTTTACAAACATTTTTGTGAAATATAAAGAGAATAATGTTAAGTTGTTCAGGCTTGTACTCTTTTGTTTAGGTTCTGTAAAAAAGGCAATAATGACAAAAAATAGAACCTGGAAATGAGTACATTTTTCAAATAAATTTTATTTTTTTTTTACTTTAACATTTATTGTTATTATAATTTGATTTTAGAATTAATTTAGTGTAATCTTTTATTATGATGACATAAACATAAATCCGCCATGTTTGTAAAAGTTAAAATCGGAAGATTTTGTCAAACTTCCCAACTGAATGATAAAGAAGTTAAGAACACATGGAAATTATTGACAGTTTACTGTAACGTGAACTTAGGCTACAAGAATAAGATTTAAAGTGTATGACCTCTTATTTTTGGGAATTCCAACAACCTTTCAGAAGACATTGCTATAATAATGTTTGTATTACTTTCTGAGACTCCTTTACCCACTCTCAATGTCATCTTTTCAAATTATTTCGTTCTCTCTCTTTATCTCTTCCATTTTTGTGGACTTTGATATGGAATTCCTTTAATATTGGTCTCGTTCATTGATTCTTCTATTTCCATTTTCCCTTCTTTATTTTCCAAAATCACAAGTTTTGTGTGTTTTAACCCGAAACTGTCATGTAATATAGATCACTGAAAACCTATTACATCAGAAATCTGTTTCCTATATGTTGTTGCTACTAAATAACTACCAACAAATCTGTTCTACTTATTGTTGGCAGGAAGAGTCACGAAAGAATGTACATGCCAATGTAGTTTTAAGTTAATGGTAGTTAGTCTGTGGGTTGCTAAGATTAACAAGAGGTTGTTAACTCTTTAGTGGGCAGTGTTGCTCTCAAGCAACGTCGCATTCTATTGCGTTATCCGCACGAATTATAACTTCAGCGATTATTTAATTGGCATTACTGCTTTCATACAATATTCATATACATGATTTGCGGGTCGCTTCTTTAGATACTTCTAATCTTCGTTAACAAGGAACAGTCAAATTTAGTATTGTAGAAGCTTTATCTCCTATGTTCCGCGAAAGTTCTTTTTTTTCTATTTGTGGTTTCTTGCTCTGTAGGAAAATATTTCAACGAAACTGTTGGCAATTACTGTATTCTTATGATATTTTATCATAATAGGGCAATGCTGCTCAGTAGCTACACATAAGACCTATTTCATGGCAATGTTGCTTTGAAATAAACACTCTGTATTTTGTAATCAAACTACAAAAATACTTTAAAATTACGATATTATGATCAGGAAGGCATTGTTAGACCATAAAAGCAAACTAAATATTTTAAGGGTAATGCTATAAATGCTTGTCAATTAAAGGGTTAAGATTAAACAAGCAGTAATGAAGATATAGATTATATGTCTTAAGGACAAAAGTTTGAAAGGTTATGTAAGTATAAGAATTGGGAAAGATTCAAGGAGATTATTGTCAAAAGATTAAAGATCAAAGGTATGATTTAAAGAGAGAATAAAGCTTCTAGATCTATACAAGAGTGATCATGTGAGTTTGATTTATAGTGCAATAAGTTTACCGAATATTTCGACCAACACTAGCTTAATCCTCTTTAACTTTCACAAAGTAGCACTTATGAAAACCCATTATTAAACAGAGTTTTACATACAATTTACTCTTGCATTTCTTAACAAAAGCTTGCATATTCGTAAACGTGGCTATCTCGTTCTTAGTTTACTCTTTACATCTTATAGGAACATAAATAAATTTACATACAGTATCATATTATAATTTAACATTGTAACATGTTAAAAATCAGTAATGGATTAATATTTATTATTCATTTTTATAATTATTTAAAGTAAATTGTAAAATATTTTAATTTTAATTTTTTATAGTAAATCGTTGGTGTTGTTTACTGGTGTTGCAGATTAATTATACAATTTGCATGAAGCTACGTATGTCATATATAAACATTTCTCCAAGGCAACATGAACAGAACAATTTTTATAGTAAACATTTTATAGAACAGAAAAAAACACACACACATGTTTTATATATACAAATACAAAAGACATTTTTCAACCGAAAAAGTACAGTAGTATGTGAACATAGCTGAGTTGGAGAGATATAATTATCTTTTCCCCAAGACTCAAAAATAAAAACCTGCAAATAGACAGAAGAGAGCAGGTCAATAATACGGAAATAGAGGAATCGTAGACGGGCCTGAGGGACACCAATAACAGTCTAATAATATTTGTAGTACAATCAACACCACCTTTATCAAATATAACATATCTATGACTGATAGAAGTACAAACTTCCATTCATTAAGTTATTATGCACTACAAATACAAATCTACGTCTCTTATATAAGCAAAGTTAAAATTTATATTCGTTCTGTGTAAAGAAATAAAACATCTTAGAAAAGAAAAGAAAGAAAAAAGAAAAAGGAAAAAATGAATTTAATAATGTTAACTCAGTGTCATATTACAGCTACTTTTCTCCTGAATACCAAAACTGTTTAGCTGTAAAGGGTGTAAATATTCATTTGTAGTCCTAGCTTCCTGAAGCCTTGCCCATTATATTCGGGTCGATCAATATATATATATATATATATAAACAGCACATTTGAATATCAGATACATATTCTTTTTTCTGTGATGAGTCTAATAGACAACACGGCGGATGTGTGCTTCTCATCATAAACCACCTTTTTGTGTTATTTATCAGTCATTCTCTAATTTCCCACTCAGCCCAAATATACATACATACATATATACACACAACTGATATCACACAAAAACAAATATACAAAAATGTTTGTTAGGCTATTCAATTAATATTTCATTTTATGTTTTCTTTTATTGTTTTGTATTTGGTAATTGAATACATCTGTTGCTTACACTTAAAAAAAAAATTGTGTTGTTCATTTTTATTCTGTATGTACCTTTTTTTTTATTATGCATCACGCATATTGAACATTTATCTAAAAAAATATATAAATATAAATACAAAGCAAAGTTAGAAAAGGTCAAGAGAGCATAAATGTGTATTCATACAAACACACACACACGCATATTCTTTTTTGTTAGTAATGGTGAAAGCTCAGTGACGAGTACATGTCTTATGAGACACGCAATGCTCAAATTAATTAGCCCACTGCCCTTCCTGATTTAAAAGGGGTTCAGAAAGAGAGAGAGAGAGAGAGAGAAAATGCAAATGACAAAAACACTGTACTGTAGGTAGTAAGAGTTTACGTGACCACAGCCTTATAATTTGATAACAATTAAGGTGCCCAAAACTGAAATTTTAAGTGGAGTTTATGATTTTGCACGTTCTTCTACTTCACTGTATATATATTTTTACTTATTTTTAACATTGGACATTTCCCTCCCTCCCTAAATCTACCTTAAGAGTATAATGAATTTTGTACTTTGTTTTGCTAATCTCTTTCGAACCGTCAAATATGAAAACTAAATATGAAAGTTTTCTTTTTAAGTCAAAATTAAAGTCTAATATCGTAGTACAGTTATATACTTAGGGATGGCCGGATCCGGATCTGGCCGGATCCGAAGATCCGGATCTGATTGGGTCCGGATCTTTTGGATCCGGATCTCGGATTTCGGATCTGGGTCCGGATCTCGGATTTCGGATCTGGATCCGGATCTCAAATCTCGGATCTGGATCCGGATCTCGGATCTGGGTTCGAAATTCGGATCTGCATCCGAAATCCGGATCTCAGATCTTGATTCTTATCCAAACTCACATCCCACCCAAATTGTGATAAACTTGAATATCAAAAATTCACCGAAAGTAATTTCACGAAGTCCTGACAGTGAAGAAGAAAACAGAAAATTAACAAGTCTATTTGTCTCCTCCATTCTACACTAAAGATCAAATGCTTGCCTTACTAAAAAATAATCTGATTTTCGAATTCGATTCGGATGAGAATTCGAATGTCGAATCTAGGTCCACCCGGTCGCAGGACCGAGATGAAATACACACATATTTATATTTGAAACCGGAATACAAAACTCGAATATTTAAAATACCTCAATACACCTATTTCATTGATAGTTAAGAAAACAAACAGTTAAGACAAGTATTGACTAGTTTTTACATATATTTATCTTGCTCAGTCTGCTCTAAATATCAAATGTATACCTTACAATTAGATTTAATAATTATTTAGTAAATCACAATATGAGCACCGAGAATAAACTATGAATTTTGGTGCCCCTTATCTAGATTTGAAATTTCGGATTCATACATAGAATCAGGCTGAAAGATAAATATTTCAGATCTGGACACCGAAACAAGTGCTAGTACCAAGATCGTAGCCGTTTTACCTAGGTAATGCGAGCGGAAGGCGAGCACTAATTCCGCATGTACCGGTACTTTGGGGGAACACGAGAAGCTAAATACAGATAAATATTCTTTTTCAGGGGCAACTTGCGCTTTAACATGACTTTTCATGAGTGTTGTGTTCAAATACGAAAACAGTAATGACGACTTGTTTGAAATAAATGGCTTTTCTTTTTTAGCAATAAAGTTAGGTACTTTCACATTGAATAAAAATTAGCAAAGCACATTTCACTGATTAGAGTGCTGGTTCTTATGGAAGCTTTCACACTGAACCGAAGATTTCCTCATGTGGGTATCGAATTGCCACAATTCACCTTGCTGAAAGACGTGGTTTATCAGGAGGTCGGCCAAGATTCTTTTGGACTTAGCCTGTAGACTGCTTCTGGTCTCAATTATTCCCATATAACAATACTAACCATATATAAAGTTGGTTCGAAATGATTTATAATATTACTAATTGACCTTAAGGGGATAATCGCGATTTAAATATTCGTAAATCAGAAGAGATGTAAAAGTTAAGCGTTAAAATGAATCCGATAATTCCTAATGCAACCTAATGATAGCAATAAAACTCCTTATGTAACATTTTCAAAGCTAAGATTAACAGTTTTGTTCCTGAAGAGGGTTTATGGCAACATAGAATATTATAAATCCAATTATCATAAGTAGTACCTCTGACAGCCCCGCATTTCACATCACCATCGCCCTTCATCCTAACAAGTGGAAAATTCACTTACCCACAATGAATTTTCAGGCATTCCACTGATATCAATATCTCAGTTTGGGTTTGGGATCATGCTTCGGTGAACCTTGACTATCACCATCAGCAGCTATTAGAGAATCAGAACTTATTTCTGTATTAGACAATGTGGGTAACTATAGATTTTCGTCTATAGAAGACAGAGAGCGTGCCTTAGATGCCCGTGGTCATGGGTTCAATTCCCGGAGAGGCACTCAACAATTTCGATGGTGACCCAGCATCGTGAGGACAATTGGGGAGTTATCTTAAGTAAGAGGTAGCGGACTGCAGTCTAGAAAGTTGGCATTAGTGACTTCGGGTGTCGATGCGTTGACTACACATCCCCACTTTCAATGTAAGCCCGCTGGTAGGAACCAAAGGACTGTCGTGCCAAGAATTTAGTTTGTTTTAATTATCATAAATGGCTTCTTTATTATTAAATTTTATCCAATATTTTCTTTTCAACTAGTTTGGGAAACTCAGAGCTAGCTACTTGTTTTCTTTTTAATTCATGTTCATAGTTAGCACAACTAATCACTAAGGAAAAACAATCTTTTCAATAAAATTCGCCTCGCGTCTTTCGTAGCTCTAAGTTTAGTTATTTTTAGTTTTCTTTTTTTTCAAGTTGAAGGGCGGTTTATCATTTTCCCCTCGCTTTCCCTATTTTTTTTCTAGTTTTACCTATGTTTCTTTGCACGGACATTGCGCCTATACGCACGTGCTTAGTGTGTTCGTTTACAAAAGTGGGTCATTTTCCTGGCACTATAGAAAGAAGAGTGCACTCTATCAGAGAAATATTAATTGACGTATGTAAGTGAATATATCTATGACGAAGTCATAATTACTCAGTTTTTGCATCGTACATAGTTTCCACATCCTTATTAATCGCTTCATCCTCGCTTCCTGAATTCCAGTTCTAGTATTCTTTCTTAATGGGGACTGACGTCTCATGTAGGCTTATTAACTATAACATCAGCAATAAAGAAAGTACGGTTTAATTTGCACTAATTTTAAAACATTACGTTAATTAAATAATAATAATAATAATACGGAGCGAGTTCAGGCTACTTGTTAGTATTGTTGCTTCGCAATTGGATAATACCGGGTTAGAATTCGGAGACCAGCCATCCTGACTGAGGATTTTCCAGGGTTGTTCCTCAGTTATACTGGGCTAATGCTAGGTTAGTACCTTGATCTAAGGCTCTGGAGACCTTCCTTTCATTCCTTTTCCAATGTTTTCATCTGTTGATTACTACAGTGTAAAATGGCCTCTGAGGATGTATCTGGTAGCTTATAGTAAATAAACAATAACGACGTAATATATCTTCACGAAACGTGTGGGTTAGTCCATACAGTCAGTCTACAGCCATACAGTCCCAATAAATAGCTAAAGTTTTAATATCAATTTCCTGACTTTTGTATACTATTTTCATATTGTTTCAGCTTTCAATTTTCTCATGTATGTTCCCACCGAGAATTGAACCTGAGATCACATGAACAAATGCGAAAATGTTAAATATTTTTGAACATTTTAATATACAAAACACAAAACGCTTCAATGACACGACGCATTGATGGATATGTTTTGGTTACGTCCTGCAATGTATGATTAAAGAAGCCAGGAGGGTGAAGAAAAAATAACAGAAATCTCTTTCATATTTACTTCAACAAACTCCCGACCTCAGAAGGACAAGCCATAAGTTAGGTAATAAAGTCATACAACGAACACAACCATATCACTCTCCTGAAATTCTCGTGTGTATGTTTCACAATTTCAGATGTAGGTTTGGATACGAATCAAGATCTGAGATTCGAATTTCGGATCCAGATCCGAGAACCGGATCCAGGTCCGAGATCCGAATTTCGGATCCAGATCCGAGATGCGGACCCAGATCCGAAATCCGAATTTCGGATCCAGATCCGAGATCCGGATCTGAGGTTCGGATCCGAGATCCAGATCTGAGATTCGGATCTGAGATTCGGATCCGAGATCCGGATGTGAGATTTGGATCCGAGATCCGGATCTGAGATTCGGATCCGAGATCCGGATCTCACTGGATCCGGAAAAGTTTTGGCCATCCCTATTATATACAGCATTCTATTTTCTACACCACTGTGTGTAAGACATTTTCAGTATAAATTTATATAATATTATATACATTATACTATAAATATACCACATTGACTGGACACCTAGTCTTCCGTTCCTAGCGCTGCTATCGGCAGAAGGAATTCCACTCCCTTTCGCAAAGACTCTCTCGCTTAGCAACATCTGGACCCTTATTGGCTCAATGCGTGGGTGTGGGAGGGTGTGAGCTTTAGTTCGCATTTTTGCCACGGCTCAAGACATTTTGGCAGCACTATAGCAAAATACTCGTTCTTCGCAGTGGAAAATACGTTTCATTTTGAACATAAAGGACTGAATTTGGATTTAAACGGCATCGGAAGTGTCACTGTTCATCTCAGTGACCTCGAAAACTATGGATTCGACACTGATATCGGTCATTTTCGATCATTTCTTAAAAAATATCTCCACTTCCCTTTCCCCTGCGTTGTACCACAAGGTAAAATGATAAAAAGCTTTCCAGGCCTAAACCCCTCATACATGTTGAAAATTTGATCGAGATCGGTCGGGTGGTTGAAGCAGTATAAAGTCACAAACATAATGAATTTCATTTTCATAGCCAATAAAGAGATAGATTTCTTACCGAACACCGCACGCAGATTGACCGTAAAATTTTTCAATCTAAAATTTACGTATGTGGTAACTTTGATAATTTTCTTTTTATGGTGAAGTGAAATTTTATGCTATACTGTAAGTATCTGTAACCTTTGTAATTATACGAGAATTAGCTGAATGCAAGAATAAACGCGTGAGCTTTCTTCCATAATGTACGTACAAACTAAGGCATTAAAGCGTCACACAGCTGAAGAAAACTGTATACAAGAATTAGTACATTAGGTGAGCTTTCTTCCCTAATGTATAAGCTTAGCTTCCTTTAGGTTGGAAGTATTCTAGAGTGATGATGTTTCTAATAATAGAGAATGCACAGAGCAGCGAAATTTTGCATTATATGATTTTGTACTAGACATTTAACTATTTTTATTATCCTCCCCACAACTATTTTCTTGTAAGATAGCCAATAAGAACACGTTATTTGAAGAATTTAGAAATTACTTCATGTGATACTCTAACAATTGATATTCAATTATGCATTTATTGCTAATACGTAGTATGTGGGTCACTGCTAGGAGTCACTGTTAAAAGATATCAAGGACCTTTTGGGGTTCCCAGGAGGAAAATGTTGTTCGTGTGCTTCCTGTGCTCCAAAGAAAGCCGAAGAGTCTTAGCCGACGAGCTACGTCCGGTATGTCTTTTTTTATTATTAGTAATTAAATAGTTACCACTAATAACTTTCCAACGCACATATGATTTCAAGAAGTTAAGAAGAACACAGAGGCTGAAGGCTTCCATATGAACTCTTTTGAAGTATTCACTCAAGTATGACAGTACGCTCTTTCACTACTTCCAGAGAGTCCTACATCACTACAAACACTCTTGATGATGGCCCAACACAGCACTTTTCACTGGAGAAGACTTTTTTGCAGATGTACAAGGGAAGTTTTATTCCACTTACGTTGGGATGTTTCCTAGAGGAAGGAAACTATACGCCGCTTGCGAGAAGAAAGGCTGTATTTCAGGAGTTCAAAAGCACAATAGTCCATTATGCTGGTGTCGGACTCTCCACTGAGATGTCGGTAGAAGGAATAATATGAATTTTGGTCATAGCTCCCATCCATCTGTATAATGCGAACGATGATTTGGGACACCTTGTCCTGATACAGTTCTATCCGCTTGGTGGTAGCATAGATTATAGGAATTTCGTTGTGGTAAACATCTGTTAAAACATGTTCTTGATAATACAAAAGAATTGGTTGTCAAAGGATACACTGTTGTCAACGCGACATAACTTTAATTTTCCTTTCTAACAAAATTAGCCACATCCAATAAATCAATTGATATGTTTCGATGCCTTGAAGAAAGAAATTACTTTGTCCATTTGCATCGGCACTTCCGTATGTAATTGCTTGAACTTTAATAGTCAGATATTGCTATCCATGCGTTGTCTACGGTGACTACAAACTTCCACTGATTTTCGCAGGTGGCACTTGTGCAACTTTCTGCAGTTGGGTTTCCGTTGCACAAGATGACTTCCAGAACGTGAACATCCGTCTTATGAACCACCATGAGATGTAGCTAATTGTGAATGACGTGGTGGATGGTTAGTTGTGACTAGTGATGGGTAAATTCCCGGGAAGATATTTTTCGGGAATATTCCCGGAAAGATTCCCAAAATGGAAATTTTCCCGGGAATTTATGTACAATCATAAAGAAAATTGCATTCTATTACTACGTTATGATTTCAAAGTTAAATTCGTTTGTTTTTTTATCACAGTATACTATTACACTTGTCTCCAGAGGATTCTTTAAAATATATATTCTGAACGGTATTATGTTATTTTATTAATATTTTATTATATTTAGAGAGTACGTATAAATGTATATTTACTTACAATATGTTCTATGCAAGTAAATATGTAGAAAAAATGGTGTAGTAATTCCACATATATTTACGCCGCTAAACAGTTAAAATTTATAAGTAAGTGGATTTTCTAAACTTCACTCTACTACTGATATTATAAACATATTATTTTTTTAAATGTTATAAACAAATTAGATTGAGTAACTGCCAGTAGATACATGTCTCACCAATGTATCAACATTTGCGCATACATATTTATGTTCACAAAATTTGCAAGATACTGACTTATCTTTATAATTTAGTACGTAACATTGCCACACACGACCTTTCTTCCTACCCATTTCTCGAAATTTCATGTAATTCCCGCGTTAATTCACATGTAAGAGAAGTCCGAGTACCTCTTCAGAAATTCGAGTCGGAGACAGGAGACACCGACTTGTATTATTAACGGTGGTTTGGGATGTATTGATAGTACTTCATCTCTATTTCTACATAATTTCTACACTACTTTATAAACTGGTTCCTTTTCATCATTTGTAAATTAGTACTTTGCTAGTTTTTAGTGCAAATGGAAATGGAACTTAAAATATCATATTATTAGTTATATAAAGTACTGTCAACAAATTTATTTTTTTAACCTCCAAATTATTTAAAACCTAGAAGTAAATCATAATAAATAAAATAATTAGACATACAGTTCTTGTAATTTGGAAGATAAAATAAAGAAATGGAAATAAATTCCTTCCCGGGAATTTATATGCCAGGGAAAAAACCGGGAATATTCCCATTTTTTATTTTCCTTCCCACCGGGAATATTCCCACTGCCCATCACTAGTTGGGACACGTGAAACAGGTGTTCATAGTACCCGTGTCGGTGGGGTCTGTTTCTGATTGGCTTAGTTAGTGATATACAGTCGTGGAAAAGCCACGCTGCATATCATCGCATTGTGACATTGACTGGAGCGTCCAACGTACAGTAAATCCATGTTTATGGCACTGTTTAACTATACTGGAACAACAGAAGTGTCTTTCGGACATTACAATGTTGTCTTTCTATAATCAGTTCACTATTTTCATATTGGAACTCGCACATTACGACTATTTTGCTAACACTACTGCCACACACACTATTCCCAGAATGATGCAAAGTTCATTTCTGTGCCAAGCTTGCACTTGTATTATGCCCTTTACATTTCGTCTATGGGGAACCCTATTAGCCTCTGTAATTTAAACTCTTCCTGATGCCCTTTATAGTAAAAATTGAGGGGTTTAGCCAAATTGTAAGCGGTGAGTGGTGTAAAAATTGAACGTTAGCCAAATGGTTAACGTTCGTGGCACCAGATCCAATTCCCGATAAAAAAAAAATGAGATTTTCCAACTAATTAACCCAACATCATGAGACAATTGGAATGATACATAAATTAAGAGTTAGTAAATTTTACTCTAGAAGACCAGAAATAGTTATGCAGACTACAAACAACATAACTAGGAAAAACGTATAATTACATACGTACGTACCTCTTTCTGGTTGCATTTCAACCCGCTCGAGTTTTTACAAACTGAGCAAGAACTTGTCATTGAAAGAAATAATATGAAAGTAAAAATATCGACGCAAGTTGCTCTAAGTATAAATTTAACAAATAGCTAATATTAGCATACAGTGTATCGCTACTGCACAAAAGTATACAGTACATTTAAGAGTGGCACACATATTGTAGTATATTAAATAAGCAAATTATGTCTGTGAGCAAAGATCTGGAAAACCCATGTGAATCTATCTCTTCAGGCGGTCATTCATAGTATCCCCTCCTCCATTTTTTTCTTTTTCATTATAGTGTTTGTAAAAAATGACTTTACCTTGTGGAGGCGTTACTTCATAACTCTTGCAGTAGGTGTGCAACGCGAAGGGAAGATATTACAAAACAAGCAATGAATGGAGCGTTTAGAAAAGAAAAACAAATTAAAGAAAAAACAAATTGTGAAAGGTCAAAGTGTGCTGCAGGCCAGAAGAATTTCCGGTCTATTCAATGTTAGGTGGTAAAGAACAAATTATTGCTCTACGTAGGGCTATAATAAGAAAATCCATGGCTGTTGGTTCAGAGTTCCAATACCAATGGAGTAACGTTGTTTGAATTTGTTTTATTATTAGAGTAGACTGGCTTAGTTAGTGATACATAGATTGCACGTAACAGTTCAATACCAAAACATATACTCCATTTTTCCTTGGTTTATACCTTTCACTAAAGTTTTCGATTTGGTCGATTTGGGATATATACAGGATGGTAAGAAACTATTTGAACAAACTTTGGGAGCTGATTCCTGGCACCGAAACAAGCAAAGAAGTTCTCTGGAACTTTGGTCAGTGAGGGATAGTTTCGGCGATATAAGGTGCGTGGGAAAAATGAACTTCAGAGGGCTGTAATTCAAAAACAACGCAACGTAGAGAATGCGGTTTAGAACTCGAAGTCATACCTGCTCGATTGAAAAATGTATGCTTGAAACCTCCGCAATATATGTGTGAGGGATTTCCCAAAGGAACGTAGAGATTACTTGCCAAGTTTATAGGAGATCCCTACGTTCCTTTGGGGAATCCCTCACACTCAAATTGCGGAGGTTTCAAGCATACATTTTTCAATCGAGCAGGTATGACTTCGAGTTCTAAACCGCATTCTCTACGTTGCGTTGTTTTTGAATTACAGCCCTCTGAAGTTCATTTTTCCCACGCTTTCGGCACCTTATATCGCCGAAACTATCCCTCACTGACCAAAGTTCCAGAGGACTTTTTTTTGCTTGTTTCGGTGTCAGAAATCAGCTCCCGAAGTTTGTTCAAATAGTTTCTTACCACCTTGTATATCCCCAATTAATAGTTAACTCAAGAGAGGTGGAGAAAGAAAAATCATATCTCAACACTTTTTTTACGTTTCCATCGCAATTCTTTAAATCGCATTTTCGGCGGCAAAAGAGAACATTATTATTATTATTATTATTATTATTATTATTATTATTATTATTATTATTATTATTATTATTATTATTATTATTATTATTATTCGTCGAATAAAGTGTCGAAACGGATATGGTCTCTTGTCATCAGTTCCACGGACAGTTTTCAGTAATTTGGTATGTGATCCGTAGTAGATTGTATTCTTGAGAACCTAACGGACACGAACAGAAACCTCGGCTTTCTTTTAGGGGATTCGACTCTGAACTTTAACTATATCCAAGATCGAAAAGGAACCGTTCTGTCATAAAGGAAAGACAATGATTGACCATTTTGTATTGGAAAAGTAGTCACTTCGATAAATCTTTAAGTATTACGTCCTACGAGTATGCCAGCTAGGCTAAAGGAGACGGTGATGATCATAAATAAATGAAATGGTAGAATGAAGAAAATGGGAGGAAACGGGAAAACCTCGAGAAAACCCCCACACACGTTGTACATCCACCACAAAGCTCACTTGGCGCGAGGTGGGATCGAACCTAGGACCCTATGTACCAGAAATGCACGCTCTACCACGGAGCCACAGCGGCCCTTACTTCGGTAATAAACTATGATCATACATACATTGCATTTTGCAACGCAATTTTTCGTTTGTATCGCATTTCTAGGATTTTGTGCAACAAACTGCGATGCGTTACAGCTTAAGTAAAACGCTGATGTATATTTGATCCGACTTCCGAAAAGTTGTGGTTATGATATCTCAGTAACTTCACGAACTATTTATATAGCAACACTGTTATAACCGGTAACGAAGTTTTCCTTCTTCCCTTTTCGTAAATTAACCAAGATGATGGAGAAAAGTAGAAAAAAACAGCAAAAATAGTTAAAAAGAAATAAGAAATAGTAAATGTGGACAGCGTTCAGTGCATTAGCGCATTTCCTGTTTCCGTTAGCTTCTTTATGGAACTTGGATAAACTCAGATCCGGAACAGATTCGATTGTTTAGTTTGATGCTGTTGTTCAATCAAAGAGTAAAGTTACTTTGTTCTTTTCTTTCTTTTATTGTAGCGAAGGGTTGAGCTCTGATGGTCCAAAGAAGAAAAAAATACCAATAACTTTGAATTGCAGTTTGATAGCATTGCTATAAGAAGGAAAATGCTGTATTTAGTTACCAGTAGTGTAGTATCTTTACCTATGATGGTCTGGGTACACCTAATAGAGTACCATCTTTACCCGTAATGGGCTTGATGCACATAGTAGAGTAGCATCTTTACCCATGATGAGCTGGGTACATAAAGTAGAGTAGCATCTTTACCCATGATGAACAGGGTACATATAGTAGAGTAGCATCTTTACCCATGATGAGCTGGGTACATAAAGTAGAGTAGCATCTTTACCCATGATGAGCTGGGTACATATAGTAGAGTAGCATCTTTACCATGATGTGCTGATACACGTAGTAGAGTATCATTACCTATTATGGGCTGAGTACACATTATAGAATACCATCTTTACCAGTGATGGACTGGGTTCACATAGACAGTAGCTTCTTTGTAGTTATGATTTTGGTACACATAGTAGAAAAAATGAAATGAAATCTTTAAGTTTTACGTCCCACGGTTATGCCGGTTAGGCTAAATGAGACGGTGATGATGAGTAATGAATGAAATTGTGGAATGAAGAAAGTGGGAGGAAACGGGAGAACCCCGAGAAAACCCACGCACACGGTGTTTGTCCACTACAAAGTTCACTTGGCGGGGGCTGGGATCGAACCCGGGACCTCAAGTACCAGAGGTGAACGCTATACCACTGAGCCGCCGCGGCCCCGTGCACATAGTAGAGTAGCATCTTTACCCATGATGGCCTGGGTATATATAGTGGATTATAATTCTCTATAATGGGATGGGTACATATAGTAGAGTGGCATCTTTACCAATGATAGAGTGGGTACATATAGTAGAGTAGCATTTTTACCCGTGAAGGGCTAGGTACACATAATAGAGTAGCATCCATAGTCGTGATAAACTAGATACACATAGTAGACAATCAAATTTACCCATGCTGCGCTGGGTAGAGTAGCTTCCATACTCGTGATGGGCTAGGTACTCATAGTAGATCATCAACTTTACCCATCATGGGCTGGGTACACATAATAGAGTAGCATCTTTACCCGTAATGGGCTGGTACCGATAGAGTAGCATTTTTACCCGTAATGGACTGGGTACCCATAGAGTATCACTTTTACTCGTGATGAACTGGGTAGATATTGTAGAGTAGCATCTTTACCCATGATGGGCTGGGTACATATTGTAGAGTAGCATCTTTACCCGTAATGGGCTGGGCACACAGAGTAGCACCTTTACCCGTGATGAACTGGATGGATATAGTAGAGTAGCATCTTTACCCGTGATGGGCTGGGTCCACATAGTAGAATAGCATCTTTATCTGTGATGGGCTGGGTACATAGAGTAGCATATTTACCCGTGATGGGCTGGGTCTACATAGTAGAATGGCATCTATTGTCGTGTTGGGCTAGGTACACATAGTACCCATCATGGGTTGGGTACACATAGAGTAGCACCTTTACCCATCATGGGCTGGTTACACATAATAGAGTAGCATCTTTACCCGTAATGGGCTGGTACCCATAGAGTAGCATTTTTACCCGTAATGGGCTGGGTACCCATAGAGTAGCACCTTTACCCGTGATAAACTGGGTAGATATAGTAGAGTAGCACCACGCATTACCCATGAGGGGCTGCATTTCCAAAAGAATACACACTTTACGAGACCAATCGTCACTTTCACGACGCCTTTTCGAGATGAGGAGTAGGAGTTAGGAATTAGATTTCCGGGCTTTTGGCATCTGTGGTCATGTTGCTATCCCGTCAAGTATGAGGGATCACACTACCCGGTAAATTGGAGAGAAAAAATTGAAAGGGAAGGAAAGAACTGGCCTGTGACCATGATGTTAGGTGTCTTCCCGGCATTTGTCTGGTGCGAATAAAGAAAATTTAGGAAAACCTCACTCAAGGTGGCTGGCCAGCCACTGTAAAAGTTGTCCGCTCCTGAAATCCAAGCCTATTAATCACAAAGTTACGTTACCTCTATGATAAAAAATTTAGTCAATATAAGTCAAAGTTATGTGGCATGGGAGCATGAAGTAGAAAATGCTGTATATGCTACAGCAAAATTATAATACTGACTCTCTTAGCCTATTGGCTAGAGTGCATTTCTTTCGAGCATGAGACTCCGGAATTGGTTCCGGTGGAAGAGCATCGAGCCTACTGCAGTGGTTCAGATGTCGCTTTGAACTGTAGGTAACGTCTTCGTATGTAACCTTGCTTCTGACAAACGATATAAACATATACATTCAACCAATCAATCAAAATCATATTGTATTGCATCATAGAAGTATTTACTATGAAAGACATGTATCTACAATGGTCAGATGTAAGGGTTTCCTTCCTCAGAAAGGTCTTGGACGGAAACTTTGCAGTTTTACTATTCCCCTTCCAAAGTTTGTCACTCTCAACTCCACAATTTACCTTCCTCCTCGGAAAGATAATATTATGCGCTCCAAATATAACTTTCTCCCTCAAAATTTACCGTATTTCATTTTGATTATACCATTTTCCGTGTAAAATTGTACCCTCTCCCAGAAATATTCTCGTAAGCGCAAAACGGCGTCCTAAAACTTAAAGAAAATGGAGTAAATGTGAACTGTGCATGGATTACGCGAGATATCTGTCGTGTTGATGACTGCTCTTTCTTGTGACTGTAAGTTCGTGAAAGAGTTTTATATACGAGGTATGTTCAAAAAGTACTGAACCTTTTATTACACGCGTAAAGCAATGAGGCGCAGGAGACTTTGTTCAGTGTAGATGTAGAGGGGACACTCATGCGCTGTCGTGGATTTTTTCCCGCCCGCATGAAAGCATCAGTCGCTGGCAATCGGCCAACGAATGAAGACGTGTAGTGAGCGGTGGTCGGATTTAAGATTTTTGTAAAATGGCAGAAGAACTTGAGCAGCGATATTGCATTAAATTTTGACAAAAGCTTGGCGATACCCAAGCGGAAACCATTCAATTGGATCGGTACATTCAATTTTGAACTACACTCTGTAAAGAAAAAATAGCGACGCTTGCTCCGATATAGTTTTCACAACACACATCAACCAATATGAGTTTTTACATGAATTGCTGATAATATTAGTATGCATATTCTTAATGAGCAGTTCATTCTTAATACTTGCGCCGCAGTTTCATGTTTTTTTTATATGTATATAATGAATTTATATGCATATATTAGTAACTGTGTGTGTTTTCAGCAAAAACGGCTGTGGGAAGAATTATACATAAAAGTATGAAAGATCAACAATAATAGCACAAAACAAAAAATGTAATTTAAGAGTAAGATATATTGTGTACGAACATTGAGAGGTACAATATATCAAACTAGATTTGGTATATGGACCATGGGCTTTAGGAAGTGCAGGGAATCGTCGAGGTCTTTTCGTGATAAGGCTATTGCAAAATCAACCTTGATTTCATGGAATCACTCCCGGATTATCTGTTCCGTGAGTTTAATTCTGTCAGATATAGTTGTTTATTGAGTCTTCTGCTCATATTGCCCAAACTTTACAATTTGATTCATGTCAGGTGAGTTTGGAGGCCACATGAGTCTTTGAATAGTCATATTCTTGCACCACGTATTAACGATTTTCGCTCGGTGACATGAAGCAATAACGTCCTGAAAAACGAAGTAGTCCATATTTTCATGAGGAAAGTTATCTTTAGCTGTTGTAAGAATTTTACGTACCAGAATTTGAAGACGTTTTTGTGCATCAAATGACTCTTCACATATATCCATTGTTCTGACGTCTTTGGCGGTGAAGCAAGCTCATACCATCACTCAGTAACTGAATATTTGCATCTCTTCAACAAAATCCGTATCAAGTTCCTCGCTCATTCGTATCCACTACTTCACACCACTATCGTTTCCCACTATTCTAAACTTTTTTCAACGGAGAAAACATGCTTCCAGTTGTCATAAGTCCAAGTAGCATATCGCCTCACAAACCTACGTGTTGAAGCCTTCTGTGTTTTTGTCAGTTTCAACTTTCCAGGCGGTTTTTTCTTCGTAATATCCTCTTAATACAGTTAAGACAATACAGTCGTACGAGTAACTGCATTTCCAAGATCATCTCAAATTATAGAAACGATTTTTGGGGAAGTCATTCCTTAATTCTGCAGTCTTATTGATTTTATTTGGCGATCTGCTCTGGTTGATGTTTCTTTTTCCTAGCACACTCTTGACGAAGGGATGATTTCTTATACTATTTTTGCTTGTGAATTACTCTTTCTGCCGTCGAATGGTAGATTTTGAGTATTCCAGCCATCTCCCTTAGAGATGTAACTTAGCTGTGCAAAGCAAGAATTATGTCTTGTTCACGTGGCGACATGTCACATTTCTTACCCATCATACTTGTTTACAGTCCACATGTAGCAACAATTTCATACACAAACAACGCTCCACAACAACAATATTGCCACTTAACACTGTTCAAACAATGACAAAGCAGAGAACAATCACAAAATGCTAATTACCTGGACCTACACATCACAAATGCAATGCAGAATTCTCAATAAAATAACTTACGAGACGCTCTCAAGTGCCATCTGGAGAGAATATTACTGATACATAAGTAATTAGTAAGCGCCGTTGCACACCATAGGTGTCACAGATAATCCAAATGAACTATCACACTCATCATTTCCTTCTAGCCGGCTGCAACTATGGTTTTCTGTGTAAGTTACCTTGAGAATTGAGGTGTCGCTATTTTTTCTTTACAGAGTGTAGAATTTGGGCATGGGGAGGGTGTCCGCAAAATTTGATTAAGTCTTTCATCGCCAAACACAACATTCCTGTGTGTCGTCAGGCTCGCCACTCACCCGACATGGCTCCGTGTGACTTTTGTTTATTTCCCAAGCTGAAAATGCCACTAAAAGTGATCCGATTTGAGTCAAGAGAAGACATTATGCAGAATGCGACGGCACAGTTACTCACAGTTCCATAAACTGCGTTCCAGAAGTGTTTCGAACATTGGCGGGAGCGCTAGGACAACTGTGTGTGTATTATTAAGGAGTCTCCTTTGAACGGGGATTAGGGTTTCGAATTTTCAAATCAATAAATGTATTTTTGCGAACCAAAGGTTCGCTACTTTTCGAACACACCTCGTATATAACATTAGTTCTTGATAAACCGAGTGAAATCATGTGTAAATCTAAGCCTTTAAGATAGTTTTTTTTCGTGTTTTTGTGTCCTCTGTGGCAGGCGACTTCCCCTTCCTTTTTTTTCATCTTCAACAATCTCCCTTTGGACTCAGGGACGTCAGGGATGAAACGAAAAGAACATCCCCCTCAAGGGAGCCTTGGACAACGTTTGTCGCTCTATCTATTTGTTATCTTTCAACCACAACTAGAAACAAACGGGGGGAAGGGGAGTATTGAAGAAAAGACTGAGAGAGAGAGAAAGGAGTTGTTTTCGGATGAATGGTAGGCGACTGCTCCCTTACGCTGCTGTTAACCTTGTGATGTTATCAGAAGGGAAATCTAAACACGCGAGATGCATCTGCCTTATTAGGGAAGGTAGTGAAAGTCAGTCTTCACTTGTAAAATTCAAATTCCGAAGTTTGAAATATGGCTGACAGAAACCATAGAGGGATATAAAAGGGGGGAAGAAAGAAAGAAAAGAAACAATATAACGAAATTTGAATTTACAATTAACTTCTAAATTACCACAGGATGTTTACTTAACGAGATAGTAAATCAGTTAAATATATACCATCAAGTAGATTAACCACTATATTGCGTGCTTTGTTAAGTATCTAAGTACACTATACGACGTTTCTTTATTATATGATTTCTGGTGATGTCACAAACAACTGATGCAGCTCTTTACCTCTACTCAACTAGAGAGACACTTACGTATGCTTATCTATGTAAGAGCAGCCTCTCATAAATAATACAGAACTACTACTACAAAATTATTTATAGCGTAAACTTGTAAAGAGGGTAATACTCAGTAAAGGTAATTATATTTTATGGTTAAAAGGACTGAGTTCAACACTTCTTCATGTATTACTAATAGAAAAAAATAATATCTGCGTCAGTGTTCGGGTTATGGTTGGATTTTGGTTGATTAGTGTTTAGCGTTTTTTTTTTTTTTTTAAGCAGTGAGGCTATGTGTAGACGGCTATACGGATGTGGACAGGGATGTACGCAGGGGGTGGGTCCTGGGGGTCCGGACCCCTCCCCCCCAAATACTGACTTTTTAATAAATTTAGTCTAATTTTACAATTTTTAATATAATTTAGCCTGAAATTGTGTTTGGACCCCCCGAAAAGCTTTGGACCCCTCCCGAAATAAATTCCTGCGTACGTCCCTGGATGTGGATATATTTTTCAGTTCCTGTGCGAATGGCGGATACAAATGCAGATATTCGTGGAAAGACAAGAATTTTACATACCTTTCCTCTAGACACTTTTAACTATTTACATCGTGTGATTACTCTTTCGGAACAAATGACTATCAGAATAAAATTATTATTATTCGTTAATTATTATGTCTTTTTCTTTCCTGTTAAACCCTATAATCAATATGAAATACTAATATGATTTTATGGGAATTTGGGTGAGATAGTTTATTCTTCCTTCTAGAGAGTCTTTTATCTCCATTTATTTTGCCTGTGCGTTCTAAGCAAAGGCACTTATGTAGGCCTATCATAAGTAGGGATGGTCACATTTTTTCGAAAAATGGCTTTTTCGAAAACGAAAAACGAAAATTTTTTCGAAAAAACAAAAAAAGAAAATTTTTTCGAAAAACAAAAAACGAATTTTTTATCGAAAAAACGAAAAACAAAAATTTTTTTCGAAAAAACGAAATTGAAATTTCCGAAAATCGAAAAACAGATTTTTCGAAAAAGGCCATCCCTAATCATAAGTTAAGAAAACACAAGGATTTCCTCCAACATTGAATTGAAATGAAATGAAATCTTTCAGTTTTAGATCCCGTGGTTATGCCGGCTAGGCTAAAGGAGACGGTGATGATGAGAAATGAATGAAATAGTGGAATGAAGAAAGAAGAAGGAAGTGGGAGAACCCCGGGAAAACCCACGCACGCGATGTTTATCCACCACAAATTTCACTTGGCATAAGCAGGGATCAAACAGCAGAGACCTCACACATCTCTAAAATTAATTGACAGATACGGTATTATTAGCATGATACATATGTATATATTTGTTAGGAATTTGCATTTGAGGAAATCTTAACTAATTATGCGTAGTAACTAAGTAGGAGTAGTTTGGCTAGTTGACTTATAGCAGGGAAAGAGGATATTGAATATTTAATTTGAATGTTATCGATATTATATCATAAGATCAGTAAACTATAAAGGAGAGATTTAGAATTGTTACAGTAGAAATTATATTTGGAACTGTAACTCTTATAAAAGAAAGAAGGTTTATAATTTGTTATCACATCTGCGGATGCGGCACAAGGTGTTGCGTATGTAGACAGAGATTTTGCGGATACGAATTATCCTTCTGTAAAATTATGTACAAATTTGATATTGCATTTGATATTTGTTTCTTAATTTCCTCTAGAAGTTACCAGAGTTTCTCACGAAACGTCCCCGAAATGTGTGATGTTGCGTCTACCCACGAACTGTGAAACTCAAAAATACAGTGGTAGGGTTGCTAACAAAGCATTCCAGCTATAAAAATTGTTTTCTCCTTATAAGACATTTTTTTTTTTTTTTTTTTTTTTTTACAGTCAAGACATTACATAAACAGTGTATACAATATAAAAACATCTTCATAGGTACGTGTACAAAATTCTATTCTTACGAAGATTATAAATTATAGTCGAGTGATGCCAATTCCATAATGAATTATAGAACTTCTTGAATGGTGACACTTGTATATACAACGTTCGAGATGAAGTATTCACCGATCTTTTACGTTTTCCAGAAGTGCTTCCTTATACGAGTGGCAATGTGGTGTCTGCAGACAGAACGTGAACTACGTAGACAGTGCTAAGAGAAGATTGGAAGTCCCTCAGACGTTTCAAATGTGCTTTGTTACAAATATTTATCATTCTACGTGGTAAGGAACTTAGAATAGAAGAGAAGGGAGAAAAGAAAATGGATAGAAAAGAAGATAAAAAGAAGAAAACGGGGTTTGAAGATGAAAAAGTGAAAAATCTTGGTTCTCTAAATATTTAGTAGAAACTGCGGAAGAAGTTTGTTTTTACTAACTTGGAACCTATTCGCAGTTTGAAGGAGAAATTAAAGCAAAAAGAAAGAAGCAACAGTTCACTAAAGATGGTCCTAAATTTATTGGATCTCTTATTTATTCAAAAGGTTATTCTGAGCGAAGATATTTTTTTATTTAGTTACTTATTGAGAATAACAGAAATCAGATGTAGTCCAAGGCCACCTAACTTTTTATGTTTAAAAACTTCACAGCTGCTATCAACACGTACTACAGAGTAGTCCGGTGATAACTTTCTTATCAAGTAGGATCTATTAACTCATTGCCAACTGTTCTATCTGCACAGAAAATGAAACAGATGTTTACTGATGCTGTAGCAGTAAAGTTAAAGTCTTTGGTCGTATTACGTAGAAATGTACGTAGAAGAGATGTAAAAAGACGCGAGTGTGTTCTCGGGTTCTGGATCAACGGTTGAGACTGAACTCCTGTAATCACAAGTGCTATAAGTGAATAGTAAGTACCCGGCTATTTGAGGCGATCGCAATGCGTATTTATTGGTCATGCGTACGCTTGGAATACGCTGACCATGTATTTAAATGTATTAATAGATGGCTAATCACAAACGCAAAAGCAATAAAAAACGCGGAGAAAACGTCAGTTCGAGCGTATTTGGTGCATTTCGGAACAATAGACCGCCTGCTGTTTAAAAGATTTCAAAAGGAAGGGGGAAAAAAGGAAAGACGTGTTGCCAGGCAAAGGGATTGTAGCAAGAAACAGCTGCTTGGAAGATGGTTTGTGCAGAGTATTGGAACTCTGCTATTACACACCTGGACTTGGCAAAAATTTCCTGAAACCCTGACTGGCTCACAGTATGATTTACAACTCTGGTGAAAGTAAAATTACTGAATAGCCACCTTGACCGCGTTCGCTACAGGGGGTAACGCTTTCTCAAATAGCCTAAGTCTAAATCAGAGCTCTACTCCGAGCGAGTGCGATCACAATTGAGTGAAATTCCCATTATGTGCAACCTGTGGCGTATTTAGGATTTTGTTTCGGGAAAGGAAGATGGCTATACACAATGGGTGCCGACAAATTTTAATGAATTTCATTTTCCTTCCTTTAATATTTGTATAATGACACTTCCAGGTATGAGGAATGAAAACATTGAGTGGAATACGCGATAAAACGTACTAGCGATAAAACGTACCACCGACAAAACGTACCACTTACCCTGCGGGCTGCTTGTGAAGGGTTTTCTAAAAAAACATTTTAAATAATGACAAGCTACGAAACGTATCACTTGCCTGGAGGGCTACTTGTAAAGAGTCTTCCAATCAGCCATCAAATTAATAATGACAGGCGACAAAACGTACCACTTGATAGGACGGTACATAAGTATATATATGTACCGGCCAAAATAAGGTTAAAAGTTGGACAGATTGGTGGTGAGAAAAGTACCGATGCAAGACCAAGACTAAGGAATGCAAGACCAAGACCATACCTGCAAGATTCTCGCAACACCAAGACCATATCTGCAAGATTCTCGCCAGACCAAGACCAGCAAGAATCTTGAACAAGCACTATTTGAATATTTGCTAATTTTCATCACACTTTATCCAGGCTTTGGACTGGCAAAATAACAATATAATGTATAAATATAGCTACTTTGGCGTGTTTAAAATCTGCTGTGGCTAAGCTGTTGTCAACATTTATTTTCCTTTTTCTTTTTTTCTTTTTCTTTTTTTTTGTGCGTATTTTTGTTTTTCATTTTATTTACATCAGCAACGAGAATGTTTTGGTCTCTTGTCATTTCAGAAGATCGTTGTAGTTTATTCCAGTTTCTGTATGTAAGCTATTGCCTTTAAGCAAGATCTTAGACTTCCATTTTCTTCATAATTTTGCTTCACTGTCCTTTCAAGGCGTTCATCATGCTTTATGTACTTCATCTTCCTCTTAGAACTTCGAATATTGAACTCTGACCTCAAAAACGCACAGTGTGATCTCTCGGCTTCTTCTCTCAAACAAATAATGACGTCTTTAACGCTCGGGTTTGGTCTTCCTGAGAGTGTGTTCAGCCGGTTGGTCCAACCCTCTACGGCATTTGTAGTTCGGTGTCGTTTATTATTACAGTTCCACATTGTTACTGGAATGTCCTCATTTTCCAACTAATTATTTACAAAGTAATCGAAGAAAAGAGTTAGCTTCGTTGATTCTGGGGCTTCCGAGTGTATTTCCAGCCAGCCATCGTACACTTCCTCTGGTTTTAAAAAAGCCAGAGCCGCACACATGCGTATATGCAAACGGATTTCCTCATTCTGTCGATACTCCACCGAAAGTCCTATCTCCTGAACTTTCCGCCAAAGACATTTCTTAAAATGGAAGAAGCATCCACTGATTTCTGTCGAAGAAAATACTTGGCGAAGTGCAGATATGGCTGACGATTCAAAGTCCACGTTCACTATTTCTGGTTTCCACTCCGGAACAGACTGAAGGATGAGTCGAAACAAACGAATATATGTCTCTTTATTCTTATTGGGTACTAAACCAAACACTACCGGATTGATGTTGTTTCTTCATACGTAGTGCCATAATACAATTTTGAAGTACAGATGTATAATATAAAAATTACACTAACCTTTGTCATGTAAGTTGTCTAGCGTGTCATTGTAAACTCTCGTAATTGACGTGTCTTCTTCTCGAACCCTTGTATACGCTTGTTCACAACCAGCTGGGCATCGTTCGGGGCTTCACAAACGTGGTCACTCAACGGGCCACTAATCACTTCATTGTCTTTTGATTTGATAAAAACGCAACACTTACTAGATTGTTGTGTTTGGCAAATCCACGTGATTGTATCATCTCTTTCTCCTATATGCATACCCTTCGAAATTATCACACAAACAGCCCTCATTTGTAAGACTTATCTCCATTTTCTTTTTACGCTCCAAACTAAATATCCCACATGAGCCCCAAGTCATAATGAGTAATGTGAGTGCTCGGGTTTGTGAGCTCAGTAGAACACCCAAACCACCACATGATAAGACTAGCCAATCAGTACGCGAGGAGGCCTATCCCCCCCTCCCCACGAAAACCTTTCGTGAAAGTAAATTTTAATGACTACCACCGACCCGGTTTACAATGTCAGATTTCCTCGAAGTAAAAGAGGAATGGTCAATTGGTCAACGAAGGTCAATTGGTGAAAGCAAATTTTAATGACTACCACCGACCTTGTTTACAATGTCAGATTTCCTCGAAGTAAATGCCTGACATTTCAAGGTCAACTTTTTCCGTGAAGTGGTACGTTTTGAAAATGAAATAAAATCTTTGAGTTTTACGTTCCACGGTTATGCCGGCTAGGCTAAAGGAGACGGTGATAATGAGAGATGAATGAAATGGTGGAATGAAGAAGGTGGGAGGAAACGGGAGAACCGAAGAAATCCACGCACACGATGTTTGTCCACCACAAAGTTCACTTGGCGGGAGCAGTGGTACGTTTTGTCGCGGATTAAATAACTGAAATGTTTTAATTAGTCAATGACAGATTGTCATTTATATAAGTGGTACGTTTTGTCGTGGAATAAATAACAGAAATGCTTTAATCAATCCATGACAGGTTGTCATTTATGACAGGTCGTCAAAAGTGATACGTTTTGTTGCGAAAATTCAAGTGGTACGTTTCGTCGGGACATCATTGAATGAGAGTAAGGAGGTGGCAGAAATAACTGAAAAGTAAGATAATATCTAAGTTATCAAGAAGAAAATATGCGGGGGAAAGGCATGAAATTCGGTGGCGGTACATTTTAGAAATATAAATAAGCTAATTTCCTACCTAATTTCCCGGGCTACTTATTCCCCCTTCTTGATTTTCTTTAATTCAAACATTTACCTTTCTCTATAAGTAAACGATGTAAATATTTCTTTCCTATAATAGTTAACTAAGTTCAATTACTGTATGTTGATATCTGTGCAAGTTGGTGTGGAACGCCAGTTTCGCTTATTAGCTCTTGTTACTTTTGGTGTTACTGATGACGGCCGGCTTGAATCACAACTAACAACGCTCGAACGTACGATAGGAGAAACGAAAGAAAGTAACAACTAAGAAAAAGAAACAGAAGAATAGAATGGACGAAAGAAAGAAAAAAGAAAGCAGTTCTTACATGGAATGAAATTTGACAAATACATTATTACTTCTGAACAAAGAGCAGGGGAAAGGAGGGTAAGTTGACGAGGTGTTTAAGATGACGAATTGTCAATTTCAGAATCCTGAAGTGATATGGCAACACAGCCTTCATGCGGTTCTAAAGGCACTAGTGCCACATGTGTTGGGAGATAGAAACTATTCCAATCGGCCATGTTCCAGTTGACCAGGAGTGCTTTGACTGTTTGCACGTCAGTTCGTTGTAAGATTTCGGTGTCAGAAAATAACGTCTGAAGCTATTGTGGTAAGTCCCCAGGACATGATTTCTGTTTTTTTTTCGAAACAATGTAGTATATTAATTACATCAATAGTTCAATGTAACTCAGAAATAACTTGATGACAGATTTGTCTCTTTTGCAATAAAAAATGGCTGTTTCGCGTAAGATGACGAATCAAATAGGCGGACAAGACGGCGAATTCGTCATCTTGCCCGAACTGCGTGAGCCTAACAAGGAAGCAATTTGGAAGAATAGTTTATGACTATGTTGAGACTATGACGATTCCTCACCGATTCAACCAAGAAAAGAAGAAGGCCGGCAAGGACTTCATCAAGACCTTTATGGATAAATTTCATTACTCTCTGCGAAAAGCGGAATCTACATCTGCAGGGAGGCTAGTTGCTTTCAACAAAACAAATGTTGAATCGTTCTTTAGTGTCTATAAAGATGTTTTAAATTAGAAACACTTTGAATCTCATCAGATTTTTAACATGGATGAAACGGGCTGTTCAACTGTACCTACGAAACCTCCAAACGTATTAAGTTCAAAAGGAAATCGAAGAGTAATTAAAGTTTCTTCTGCTGAAAGAGGTGTGAATGTAAGTGTGGCTTGTTGCTTTAGTGCTGTTGGCAACTACATCCCACCATTCTTTATTTTCCCGAAGGTGCGTATGCAGGAACACTTTTTGAACAATGCTCCTCCTGGCTCTGCTGGTATCTGCAATGAGTCCCATTCCATATTACCTTACAGGCAGTTAACGTGTGCAGAGAAAATCATATTAGCCTCTTAGGATTTTCTCCGCACACAAGCCACCGGATGCAGCCTTTGAATGTTGCTCTGTATGGTTGATTGAAAACTGCATATAGCCGTGCTTGTGATAACTACTTGATGACTCATCCAGGTGAGAGAATCAGCATAAAGAATGTTGCTGCCATTCAATGTGGCATATAGTAGGGTGGCCACGATCAGTCATGCAGTAAAGGGTTTCCGTGCTACAGGGTTAGTGCCATTAAATTTTCAGATTTTCAGCGATTCTGATTTCGAGCCATCATTGACAACCGAAAACCAATATGTTTCTGAAGTTACAGCGACCGCAGCAACTGAAATAAATGCCACGGAACATTCAACAACTACAATGTCTAACTCAGCATCTGCATCATCTGTATCAGTACCTAAACCTTCTATTCCAAAATTGTCTCCTTCCTTTGCGCAATCTAACCAAATACACTTTGAACCTGCATCAACACTTGCAGAACCCGATTCTTCCATTTCTGAACCAGGACCATCTCATGCAGACCCTGGACCCTCAAATGCGAAATCATACAATGGTCTACCCCTGCTTCCTAAAGCAGTTAACAAAGGCAGGAAACAGCGAAAGAAGCTGCCTTCGTTGCTTATCACCAGCAGTCCTGTCAAAAGAACTCCGGAAGAAAGAAAAACCGGGAAATAAGCCAAAGAGAAAACAAAAGAAGATATGCGTACCCAGAAGAAAGGAACACGGAAACGAAAAGACAAATCTCCGCAGCATAAAAAGAAGACATGTATTAAGGATTTATATTCAGTCGACTCCTCTGACTCTTCTATATCAGTGACTTACATGAACGAAGACGACGATTCCGATGTTTTGAGGGAAGAAGTGTGTGTAGTATGTAATGAATATATTTTAGTAAAAGTGAAACGTGGTTCGCTTGTAATGTTTGTCAGAATTGGGCCCATGTTGCTTGTACTGAATTGTCTGTAACAGAAGCAAAATTCAAAGCATACATCTGTGACTTTTGTGCTTGAAATCACATTGCGCTTGTGTTCATATTCTTCTATTCATGATATTATTTGTGTATTCTGCAAAATACTGCGTTTGAAATACAATAACCAGTCCAGTTCTGTTCTCGCTTTTTGTCTCGTCATCTTACCCACCTATGGAAGTCATCTTACCCGCATAGGAGGGTAAGATGACGAAAGTGATATGGGGTTAATAAAAGTGAAATATCATCGTAACTTTTGAATTTAAAACCATCAAATAATTAACAGAGTAAAACGAAAGTCTAATAATTGCCGTGAACATAAAATCGAAACATTTCATCAACACAAGGCTGACAAAACATGCATAGAAGCTTACTATCGTCAACTTACCCTCCCTTCCCCCATAAGAAAATGGAAAATCAATGATATTCTTAGAAATGGTAAGGAAAATTATTTATTGTTCTATGTGGAATACAAAAAGTAACAAATTTATTTCGGTGGGCTTGGGCCCGATACCCCCCTAAATACGCCACTGTGTGCAATGAACCCGAGCCTATGAGAGTAACAAGTGCAAGGTCGAACTATTGAGAACTGTGTTAAGAATAGCAAGCTCAAGTTCAATCGATTTCGAGCCTGAATTTCATTGAAATCTGAGCGCGAGACACTGAGCTTGACTCTTCCTGAGTGAATTTCAGTGGCAAAACGTCTTCATTGGAGCTTCCATTACGAGCTCCAATGAGGATAATCACCTCGACTTTTTAGCAACCGCGAACCTCATTGCGAGTAGAGAGCCCGAGCTGTAGTGAACTTCTGGCTGAGCTATCATGAGCCTCGTTGAAATGAGATCATTGAGCACAAGCCAATAAGATTCGTGAGAGTGAGCAAATTTGAGCCTCATTAAGTAAAGCGAGCTCGAGCTAGAGCGACTTCGAGCCTGAGCAAACGCGAGCCTAAGATAATGATTAAGACAAGTGAATGATAGCGGAATAATTGGTAAAATGAGAAAGTGGGAGGAAAGGAGAGTACCTCGAGAAAACCCACGGACACAATGTTGTCCACCACAAAACTACTTGACCGGGGATCGAACCTTGGACCCCATGGACCAGAGATAACTGCTCTACTAACGAACCACCGTGCCTCTTCCATAAGCTGGATACTTCAATATGGCCTACACAGTGAGTGCTATTAAAGAATTATATTAATAATTCTTCCATTAATAAACTGCATTGGTATTTTCTTTGAAGTACTGTGCTCTTCAATACCTGCTTTTACTTTCAAATCATATTTGCTCTGTAAAAAAATTATGTATTATACGGAATTGAATCTTTTTCATTATATTGGATATACAAGAAAAATAATTTTAGAGTATTGTGATACATACGTTCTCTTTTTAAGCACCTTTCAAACCCATTAGCTCTTTTTTCATACAGGAAATCACTTATTTTCTGGCTACAATAAAGTACCTCAATGACATTTCCCTCCATGAAAGATCGATTAGAGTAAATTGTCTACAAAAGGGCATTATACTTTTTGCCATCTATGGTTTGTAATTTATAATTTTCAAAGAGAGTCAGTCTGTAATTTGTTTTGATATATTTATGGAATCACATGACCATAAATAAAGTGCAAGTGTTAGTAATTTCATTGCAAGGTGTTTCACTTTTTTGTATGCGTGCATTATGGGTAGCACTTGTCAATGATTACATGTAATTGACTCCATTACTTATGAATGACATCGATCTTTGTGATAGCTATTTCTAATTCGTTCAATCGTGTCGCATTTGTTTCCTGTTTTTTCCAAAATAGTCTTTTTCTTCTTTCGTACTTTTTATTGATTGTTAAACAAGATCGAATTGAATTTGTATTGCATTCTTTGTTCTTTTATAGCCGTACAAAGTACAAAGAACGAACACAATATTAAAGAATAGATTCCTCCGTTCCTAAGAAGAAAACATTGGTAAAGCTATATACACTGATGTTAGCGAAAATTGCAAATGGGGGGGGGGGGGAAGCAAAATATGTAAACATGTAGGTTTGTTTATTTCATTTGAGTGTAGTGTCCCTTTTAGCAGTGAGGTTATATGAGATGTGGACTGAAGAGTCTTCATCCCGGCGAAATTAAAATACCGCTAATTTTACATTAATTACGTGATATCTTCAAATAGATAAAAGACAATCGAAATGTGGGACAAGAGCGCCCTAGACAATATCATTTTACATAAGAACCCGTTATCACGACTCACTTATCTGCTTTCGATTCTGAGCCATTTTGAAAATCGGCATTTATTTTCGCGTTTCTAAACAGCTGAAAACATAAAGTCACTAGGTGACTTGTAATAACGGTACCTCACGCAAAATAATATTGTCTAGGGCGCTCTTGTTCCATATTTCAATTATCTTTTATCTATTTGAAGATATTACGTAATTACTGTAAAATTAGCGGTATTTTAATTTCGCCGGGATGAAGACTCTTAAAGTTGAACGTGGGATCCAAACTATATGTGCTCCACAGTGATTAGAACCTAGGTCTTCCGTACACTAACCGCTTAGCCACGAAGTAGTTCATGTAATATTTAGAAATTGAGTATAACAAACATACATGTGGTTTCACATAGAAATAAAGAATCATAAGCTGGTTTCTTTTTAAAATGATAAAGAAAAAGAAACACTGTTCAATATTGTTCAAGATTTGTTGCCTTTCTTGAAAAGAATACACCTTCCGATTGATTGATTGATTCTGAGTTTAACGTCCCGTTCAGCAGCGAGGCTATATGAGACGTGGATCTACTGATTAACGTGGAATCCGAACTACATGAGCTCCCTCCGGGAAAATACACCTTCCGATTAGGTATGGAAGTTAACTTTATTCAAACGATTGTCTCGGCTCGCTTGACACTGCCCAACCTGTGAATCCAATTTTGCACTATATGTTTGATAGTTTGTGGCGTTATTTCAAGAATAGTTCAATTAATACTGTATTTCAGTGTCTGAATAATTTCCGAATTGTCAGCATAACTAGTGTTCGATTCTCGGAAAGTGTGCTTGGTTCAGATCTCATTTTAAGCAATAAGTTCTGTCTTCCCAATGCTGCAAAAACATGGTCAAACTCCAAAAATCAATAAATGAAACATCAAGTATCAGATATATTTTGGTACTTACTCAGTGTTATCAAACCCAGTTTGTTTATAGATACGTACCCCTTTTTACTCTCACCGTAATATTACTATTGCACTAAAAATAAAACCTGAAATTTATTTTATTTTAATAACTGTTACATTAAAATACACTCAGGAAATAACTAGCTCTCGAAATGTTTAATTTAACACATTAACGAGTAGAACTCTTCAGGAGTTCATTTGATTTATATTCTTTTGTTGCAGCGACAGTGTTGTTAAGAGTTTAAAAACCGATTTTGAACTCAAACTCACATATCTGGCTAGATGATCTTCCCTTTCCCCCTCTCCCTCCTCTTTGATATTCTTTTCTGATACATCAGATTGGTTATTGTTTGGATCACTAGCTTTCACATATCCCCACATTCACACACACACACATACACACGTGTGTACGCATATCTATGTGTGCTCACCCGTACACTTCGAAACAGGAAAAGGGAAACCACAGACGCTGGTTCAACACTGTCAGGAGAAAACAATAACACCTCGGAGAATTGATCAATGACAAGTTTGGAAGAGTGAAAATCTGTGTCGAGCTTTCGGCTGACAAGCGGGAGGAGGGGGTAAAATCGGGGGTGAGACCATTAGGAGGATGCTCCCTTTGGAATTCAACATCAACAGGGAAAAAGAATAGTGCAGGGAATTCAACTGACTATTAGCAAAAAGGGCTGCAGAAAAGTTTTTTTTTTTAATTTTTTGTTTTAACCACTTTCCACATCAATTGTATTACGAAAGAAAAAAAGGCAACTTTAGTTTTTTTTTTTTTTTCATGAGAACGCTTTAAAACTGTTTTGCAATCAGTTACTTTAAAGGTACTTAAATATGGTGGAATTTACGTATTACACTGAAAGCCTCAATTTAGAACGATTTAACTTGACAAATCGGTGATGGATGAAACACCAAAGAAAGTTGTCACTTAAGAGTTATCTTTGTAAGATAAGAAACAGGTCATCTTACCCCCTACTTTCCGCCTCTTACCCATACTGAGACAAAATTCCAGTTTTACTTGTAATTAGTTTCAGATAGGCTTTGTTCTTCAGTGGCGAAGCGTGATTTAATGAAAAAGTTAGGCCGAAACTATTACATAAGAAATAGAGAAACATTACCTCATATATCATCTTGGAAGTACAACGGTAGTTTAATCGCGTAAAGTAACCTGTTTCTTAACGACGTAGCAAACATTGTCATGGCTAAGTGGTTAGAGTACACGTTTTCGACTCTGATTAATGATGGGAATTAATATGGTCCCCTTTCGGACCCCTCCTTAAGCTGTGATTCCACGTCTTATATAGCCACGGTACTGAAAAAGTAACGTTAAAATCAAACTGGACCTTATAATTTTGAGTTTACACACACACACACACGGGGCAGGAATAATGTTGCACATGTGATGAGAGATAATTCTCCACTCCACTCGTAATTTTGTAGAAGTCTCGTACTGAAGCCTTATAATTTTGTGTTTATACACAGGGCTTGGGGGCCAACTCACACACAGCGTTGAGTGGGGCCCCTTCTCTACGTCCCACTTTACGAGTTGGTGCCCCGCAATGAGGGGTCTGTGGGGCCCTTATTTACGCACCTGTTTATACACATAAAATCAGGTATAGTTTTGCCCACAAGGATAAACGATATTTTTTGGTCCCTCTCATAAATTTTTGTAGAAACCGTGTCTCGTCTCGAATCTCGAAGTATTCTTTCTCGTCTCGTCTCGATTCTCAAGTCTCTTTCCCGTCTCGTCTCGTAAATTTTGTAAAAGCCTCGTCTCGTCTCGATTACCAATAGTTTTCCCCGTCGTGTCACGTATATTTTGTAAAAGCCTCGTCTCTTCTCATAAATTTTGTAGAAACCTCGTCTCGTCTCGATTCTCGAAGAATTCTTTCTCGTCTCGCCACGATTCTCAATAGTCTTTTTCCCGTCCAGTCGCTTAAATATGGCAGAAGCTTCATCTCGTTCCTAGATCCGGCCCTGATATTTATTATTGAAGCATATTGTGTAATGGGATTGATAAATGCTGTAAGTGATTTTATCTGTGTATCTGTAAGTGATTTTATCAATTTATAGATTGTATGACAATAGAAATAGTAATAAATAGTAGGAGAACAATAGAAATAAATGTGGAGGTCTCATTAAATGCTTGCAGGATATGGGTTTAGAAGTAAATGCAAATACATGGAAGTTCGTCATGATCGTAATATTGCAAATTACGTAAGCGTTAAAATATCAAATAATACTTTCGATAAAATAGATACTTTCAAATATCTACGATCAATATTAATAAACCAAAACCATATTAATAAAGAACTTAAATGCCGACTAAAAGGAGGAATTTCGAGCTATTATTCAGTTTAAAAACTTTTGTGGCCGCGAATTGTTTCAAGGAATTTGCTGAAAGTTTATAAAATGATAATCAATCCTGTTGTTCTGTTTGGTTGCGAAACATGGTCGCTTACTCTGAGGGAAAAATGTAGGCTGGAAGTATTTGAGAATAAAATCCTGAAACGAGGAACGGAAATGGGGAATGATGGAAACTTCATAACGAGAAACTACATAATGTATATCGTTTTCCAAACATTGTTAGGGTCATCAAATCTTAGGAACTTTGAAATTACCATGATAAAACTTTTACTTACATGCACCTGGCAACACTGCTATTGATTTCTGTGGGGCTACTTAAAGCAGAAGGTATACAAGAACAATTCTCGAACTATACAAGACCTGGAAACGAACATTCGCAGTGCCAATTGAGAATATTAACACTTCTACGCTTCATAAAGTTGTTGCCAACATGGTGAAACGTGTGAACCAGTGTTTGAATCAAAACAGGGAACACTTCCAGCATCTGCTGTAGAGCTGAGAACTCATTGCGTGGTAGTAGCAGTGTTGCCGGGTGCATGTAAGTAAAAGTTTTATCATGATAATTTCAAAGTTTATTTTTCCATTGTTTTCAGGAATTGCATAATGTAGACAGATCTTTAACAATTTTTTGGATGCGCTGGAACATCAGCAATGTTGCCAATTCAGAGTATTAATTTATGAAAACTATGATTTCCCTAGTTCCTCCTTACAGAGGCCTCACCCGATTAGTTATCGATGGAAATGAAAAATTGTTTTTTTCCATCCCATAGTTTCCAATCTACTCCAACTAAACAAACTGGGAATTAACGACAGAACATCCATACGTATGAGCTATGAGTCAATTTATATGTTTTGTAAAAAAAATTGATTTACCCCTTCGGCTAAATCTGGCAACATTGTGTGGTTCCTAATGTACTTCAATCGTAGCTTGCTAGTTTAAAAATATATGCATGAACAAAGCTTTATTTTGGTATAACCATTATTCGTGTATCGCTTCAGGTTCAAAAGTTCTACTATTCCAAACTCCGGGTTGCATTGCATATTGGACACCCTGTAGTAAATTGGCCTTTCACCTCCTTGAAAAACTTTGTATTATAAGAACTTAGAGCAAAGAAAGTGATCTTTAAAGCAAATCAATTAAAATATTTATTCTACGCCAAAGTGTACTAAAAATTGTCAATATGCCAGAGTTGAAGCTGTATCGTCTTGAAAGAATTTTGTTAAAGCAGGCCCGAACTTAAAGACCAGGATCCCTAGTTAACAGTGTCGAGCACCCTTTTACGGCAATTTAACAAAACATGAATTTTACTTTTATTTATTTATCTTGCGTACTTTGATTTCAGAAAGTAGACTTAAAAGTAGAAAAGAAAGACCGTAAGTGCCTACTGTATACCCACTTTTTCATATACTATTTTTTACAACTACAAGATTGGTTGAGTTGAGTTGATTTTAACGTCCCTTTCAGCATCGAGGCTATAGGAAACGTGGACCTATGCTGAGAAAAATCCGTTTTCCGGACAGCGGTATATTGTACAAATACACGGAATCCTCTTGCTTACTACAGAAATCAGCACGGAGCGTACGTTATCCGTATGCTACATAGGCACTGCACTTAGATATTACATCATGCTGTTGCAGGATGTCTGATATCAAACAGTCTTCTTTATATTATATACATATATGAAGTTACCTTCGTCAGCTATATGTTATATATCCATTTGTATGTATGGAAGACAGAAAGTATTATAAAACATGCGTTTTCAGTTATACGTTTGCTGTACGTTAAGTCCAAAAACTACAGGATTTACAAATGTAACATACGATTTTTCGTATTCCACATACATTTTTTTCTCAGTGTACTGATTAATGTGGAATCCGTACCAAACGAGCTCCTGCCCGGAATCGAGACCGAGTCTCCCAAGCCAAAGGCGCTTACGCTAACCGCTTAGCCACGTAGAAGCTCAGTTACAAGATTAGGGTAGCCATATTGACCATAGGATGAGACAGCCACACACAGGCTGAGACAGGATGAGACCATAGGATGAGACAGCAGTGCAACCAGAGAACTGTAGGCAATGTAAGAAAACCTCCTACCTCATACTCATCCGACGTCCAACCACGTGCTACACAAACACCACTCCAACGTTGTGATTGAGCCCTGTGGTCAATATACTCAGACTTCTCTGTTCTCATCCTCTTCTGCCTCCCTCTGCCTTGACTTCACTGTCCTGTCCTCTGGTCAGTACGTAACTAACCTTAATTTTGCCAAATCAGGAGCTTTTCTCTCTGTAAAGGAGTAGATGACCTTACTATAGTCCGCAGATTGCATTATTTTTCGTGTCTTGTATCCTCAATATGCATTATAGTAATCGCGAGGAGTCGTGAAGCTTGACCTACATTTACCAATTTCGCCACCCAATAGAACACGGTCCGGTCGTCAACCCCCATCGACGTAATTTTGCCAGTATCGTCTCTCGGAGTATACAGAGAACATATTCTGAGGGTGTAGTGTTGTCGGATTGTCGCTACGTTTCGTTTTGTTCGTTATTGTTACTGTCATTATTTTATATTTTTCTTACCATTATTGTTACCATTAATTCAAATAATTGTTAGTGTTCGTGTTAATGTTCTTTAAGTGCTGTTTTTTGACATTCGTTTCCTATGTCCTCTAAATTTGGTAACGTTATTGGTGCAGTTCGATGTTTCGCTTTTTCCGTAGTATGCGTTCAGAAAGCAACTCCAGGAATCGTACAGAATTCTTCCCATGCATTACGTGAGAGAAAGCAGTTCTGTGATTTGTATTGAGCCCGGGGTTCACGAGTCCTCTAGCAGGGCCTTCAATCATAGTATGGGCCATAGGCAGCCACCCGGGCCCGAATTTTTGTGTGTGATGGAAAATCATATATCCATAGTATTTCCTATTGCAATGATGCCACGTCCTAGGTCCTCTGTTTCGCTTCACCGCAAGTAAGTAGAGGTACCAACTTATGAGTCTGACCCGAACGAAGAGTGTAATGATTATATAGCGAAGCTGCATGAATTATTATTAGCAGTGGCGTATTTAGGGGGGTGGCTTCCGGGCTTAAGCCCCCCCCCCGAAATCTTACCTAGTATAGTAAAGTAAATGAAATATCTTGCATAATTTTCACATTTCCAGGCAAAGCCCCCCCCCCCGAAAGTTAACAAAGCCCCTCCCGAAACAAAATCGTAAATACGCCACTGATTATTAGATTTATGATTATAAAAAGTTAGTGATTCCAAAAGTTATCAACGTGCTGGAAAGGGTGTTGACCTAGTTCCTAGCTAGAAGTAGCGTAGTTCGCCTACATAGACTTTCTATTTTTTAAAAGAACTCTGTCCAATATCGTGGACAACCCAGAACTTTTTTCCTAAAATATATTTTACGTTTTTTAAAAGCCTTTGCTAACTTTCTTTTTTAGGTATACGAGTAATAAATATATTCATTAATGTGAAAGAATTAAATACACAAGACATTGTTCTTAATTCAAGCTGATGATTAAAAAATTTTTTTTAAAAAATTAAAAATTTCTGCATCGTTTCGCTTTTCTCAGTGGCGGATCTAGAAGATAAAACCTGGGGGAGAGAGGCAGTCAGAACCAAGACTATGTTAGGTATATCATGAGTTTAGTATAAACTTTCAAAAATATATAAATAATAGCTTAAACTACTTTTGTGTTTGAAGAAACTGGAGGAGCCTATGCCCTCCGCCCCAGGCTAGGTTCGCCTTTCGAGTTTCTTCAGATAAATTCAAGTACAGAAGAAGAAAAAGATAGAAATAGCCCAATATTTCAAGTATGAAGGATTTGTAGTTAATATCTTATAGGTGACAAGATTTACCTGATGACAAACGTATTTAATTAAATTAATTTGTAAAGTTTACCCAATAGAAAGCTACAATGTCCGGTGCTTTAGTTTTTTTTTTTTTTTAACTTTTTATTTTTTAGTTAAATCCTGTGAGTGACTGTTTCCTTTCGAGAACCGTTTGCAAGTGTTAAGCACTGCACATCATCTCATTCATACTTAATGAAGTTCTAATGGATTCCTACCTAGAGAAGCGTCTAAAGGGACACAAAATAACCGTGTTACATTTACGCGGATTTCTGCAGGGATACAGGAAATTGACCCAAGCAAAACCTGCCACAGCTAATACCATACTGTATTTCCTGGTCAACTGTCGCTTTCCAGGAAACCGGAAAGGCAAAAGCTGAAGTTTAAATGGAGCCTTCTCTTAGCCTTTTACATAGCTACATTATATGTTATTATTAGGAAGTTAATTTTACCAGAATGGTTATTGCGAAGTCAAAGTCTCTTCCATTCCTGTTAAAATTCACTAACAAATAACATTAAGTATTGTTACAATTTAGTTTTTTGTGCATACGAAGTACGTACACAAACTCAGATACTCTGACATTCATCAGAAAAGCTTGTCTTCCCATGGTAACATGACACAATCAAATAAATCCTCCTACTGATACATTTCTCCCTCAAAAAAGTTGACTTTACAAATATACTCAATGATTACTACGTCTACCTTGCCTTAATCTTTCTTTAAAATGTAGTCATCAGTTGCTAACAGCTGGTAGATTGATTAGAATTTAGGCCTCTCTTTCGACAGCGAGGCTATATGAGACGTGGACATACAGCTTAACGCATGATTCGAACCACATGACCTCCCACAGGGAATCGAATCCAGGTTTTCTCTGGCAACAGTTAATCAAATTTGAAGTTTCAAAAAAAAAAAAAAAAAAAAATTAGCATCCTTACAATTTTAATGCATTTATAGCGCACGAAAAATGAATAAAAATGTTCATTAACAAGAACTTTGGAGGAAACCTGGACATTCGTGGTTGAAGGTACAACTGTGATTCTTTTGGCATGGTAATTTACTGCGGCAAAAATCATAACGATACAATAATGCAAACAGGTTTCAGAAGTGAGGAAAATGGAACTTGACCAAAATTGGTAATATTGGCACTCCGTAATCACGATAGAACCATTTTAGTATTCTGATGATGTAAATATACACAGCCGACCTGGCCAGTACACACCATTTAGTTTTGAGTTGGCAGAATTTTGGAAATTCAGCACTGTATTCAGGATAAATTTTCTTGAATAAAACACAAAATTCATTTAAGTTGGAGAAGGTTAATCTTCTTTTGCATGGATACCTTTCCAGTATCTCTAAGCCCACTAACACAATATCTTTTTCCTTGGGCTACCATTATCATCCTCATAAAATGCATGAATTTCAGACAGTACTTCAGGGTGAAAATCGTTTCTTTTTATTGGCAAAACATCAAGCAATATGCCTTGTTGGTGTTTTCCAAATTACATAAAACTTTGTTTGTAATAACTGCTTGATGATACAAGAGTTTGTACAGTTTTTCAGTAATTTTATTGTTTTGTACACGTACGTGTACTGCCATCAGCTTTCTAATAACTCTTCAACCACTTCTGTATGCCCGCTAGTTCACGTAGGACAAAAACAGTTTTGGTGCTTTTTGACAAGATTTCGTGCACTTGATCTGGCTTTCATTTGTTTTTGGATGGATCTATGTGAATGACATCATTTTCACTTCGGATTTCAACTACTCTTATTATGGAGTACATTTTATTTATTTATTTATTTATTTTTGTCATGATCTGAAATGATCATGCTCCCAGTCATTTGCTAATTTCACGTTGAATGTCCCAACGGAAATCAAACCTGGGTTTCCCGCCCCAACGACGTTTACGTTAATTATGCATCTAGGAGTGATTTGACAGTCCATAGGGTATGTGACGTATGGCATCACTAAGAGGGGATTTCTAGAAATTCGACCGGCAAGAGTGTGAAAAGGTGTTGGTAACTATTACAATACGATGTCCATATTTCATTCGTTATCCCCCAAGGTTACTGACATAAATTTGGCATTTGGACTTTTCATTTAAAAATGAGTAAACGTATGTTTCAGAGCTTCACTATAGTTTATCTAGAAAGAAAACAAAAGAGGTGGGGGTAAGGGTTGTTCAATAAAATCCACGTACGAGGTGTTTGAATTTCGTGCAAAGCTCACTCAGTTGAATTATATATGAAAGAATCACAAGGAGGGAACGAAAATACTGTCAGCAGGAACACATGGGAACATTTCCTAGTAATAAATTTTGAGAGGTACATTCAAAACAAAGAAAGGTGGGTGAACAAACAGTCAGAAACTCAGAAAATGCAACGTTCTAAAAATAAAGCAGGAATTACGTAATAACAAACTTATACAAACTATCTCTTCTTTTCATAGATATTAGTGAAACAAAACGAAATAGCGAAAAACAAAGTAGAACAAAGTTAATTTTGAAACAATATTATGTTTGTCTGTATAGTTTCGTTCTTGATTATCCTTAAGAAACGAGTCTTTTTCCCCCCTTTTTTTTTGAAAGAACTAATTACATTATTCATTATGCATTAAACAGAAAGAAGAAAACATGGGGTATATTCTTATATTTTCTTGAACAAATAAATTAAAATTTCTGAAAGAAAGCGAAATCTTATGGTACGTTGGCTTGAGAGTTAAATGTTTACACAAACAAATCTCTCTTTTTTTCTTTAATTATATATTTTTCTTCTTCTTAGAATTTAAATTATTGTTGGATTGTTTGTGTTAGCTTTAAAATGCAGCACAAGTTTATTTTTTTTTTCTTTTATCTTGTAGGTTCCAACTGTAGCAATTCTTCTGCATGCATAAAACTAGTGAGACGAAGTGTGTTTTTTTCATTTCCTCACATTGTTCTGAATACAAGACCAATTTTTCTTCTATGACGTCTACTGAGTTTTCTTTCGGATTTTTTTTTTTTAATTCCAGCTTCTTCTTCTGTTTGTGTCTGTGTACTTTTTTTTCGTGCTCTCTTCTGAGTACAATGTCAGAAAAAAAGTATATATATATATATATATATATATATATATATATATATATATATATATATATATATATATATATATATATATTCTTACGGGTCTCTTGCCAGTCATTTGCTTCCTACTTTCTGTATTTGTCTGACACATTGTAGTGAACTTAAGCACAAGAGAAGTAATTATGGTAATTGAAATTAAATGTAACATCATTTTCATTCTTCTGTATTCTCAGATTATCTTATTTCTGAAGTCTTTGACACTAACTGTTAATGACAATATTCATGAATAGTTCACATTAAAATATCCAATTCAAATATATTTTCCTTTGATGGAATTTCATTGTCTCTTATATATTTTTTTTACTCTTCTCTTTTAGTCCTTGATTATTTACACTAATTAATGGCAATAATTCTTAACAACTATGGCTAATAGAACTATTCATATCAAACAGTTTTCCTTTAGATTGAGATTCTTCATCGATTTCATTTTCACCACTACTTCATTGCTGAAACATTAGGATAGTAGTAATAATAAGAATTTTCAATAATAAATTTCGATTCACTTCTTGGTTCATAATAGAATCCTTTATGGTTTTTTCCCCCTTTCTTTTCAACATCATTCTCTTTTTGTAGTACTAGACAATAGTAGCAATAATATTCAATAAAAAAATTTCAACAAGATTATCGGATTCAAATACCTTTTCTTATTGGAATTAGTTATCACTTTTATTTCTCGGTTATTTTCTTCCTACAACATTTGAAATTAATATGTAATAACAAATTTCAACAAGACTGTTGAATTTAAACTACTTTTTTTTATTGGAATCAATTATCGCTTTCATTTCAAAATTATTTTCTTCCTACACATATTAGGCAATACTAACACTAATATTTAACAAATATGGCCAATTGATTTTTTTTTCAGACGATACGACGTGCTTTGACAAGATTGCATATAATTAACATGAAGAACATATTATAAATGCACTTAAAATTATATTTTGTAAAACTAAGTGGGCTTTGTACAATTTGCAGTGTTGCTCCAAGCTAAAACATTTTAAGGTATTTAAGGGCAAATCTTAAAGAAAGAAAAAAGAAACTGCATACGGGTCGAAATAAGTTTAAAACATTAATGCAAATATTTGGACCATAAACTTGAAGTATAATGCTGACTGGAAATAGCGAAATGGGCGACCTGGAGAAAGGAAATTTAATATCACGTGACTCAGGTTCATGGTTGCGGACAAAAGTAATAGGTAACAAAACTAAAGCCGTTAGCATTTTATAAAGGTAACCAAGAAAGTTCTGTCGCTTTCTGTGGAGGTCTGTGTTCCTTTGGCCCTCACATCGTGAGATGAATGCGAATGGAGATAAAGTGAAGGTCAGTTGTTGCTATGGGTATATCCAACGTACTACTTGGTTGTGGCAGTTCAGTTACACCGTGAACTTGCGTAAGGACAGAGTGAACATGGGACCTCAACAGAGCGAGCGTCATAAGGGCGTGTGTGCTGTAAGAGTTGAAACTGGGGTCAAACGCCACTCCAGCGGGGCGGAAAAATGCCAGACCTTTGGTGAGGATGTCCTGACTACGTGGACAGTACATTGGTAGTTTAACAAGTTTAAGGACTGACGTAACACTCGAAGATGCACCACGTGCCGGAAGACCAATACATGTACAAAATGAAGATCTTCAAGCAACAATTGAGGAGCACAGTGGCCAGGCATGTGAAGAACTGGAACTACAATTCAATATGAATATAGAAAACATTCGACAGCACGTCCATCAACTTGGGAAGCACTTCAAGTTGGGTCAATGGGTCCCACATGATTTGACTCCTGGCCAAAAGGCAACGCGAGCAGACATCTGTGTTCCTTTGCTGTCTTGTCTAAGGAAGGAGCCATTTCTGAACAGGGTGTGGACATTGATGAAAAAAGGCCCCGTACGAAACTCCATCACTGTCATCATTGGTTAGCATCCCATGAATGGGTTCCAAAAGAGCCGAAACCTGCACTACACCAGAAGAAGGTCTTCCTGTGTATGTGGTGGACTGCTCGTGGCATCGTGTATCGGAAACTGCTACTAGCTGGTCAGAGCACAATGCAGCTACGTACTGTCAGCTGTTGAGCCGTGTTCAAGAAAAAACGCAAAACTCTTAACCCAGCACTTCTGAACCGCAAAGGGGTCCTCCTGTTACAGGACAACGCTAAGCCTCACGTAGCTAGAATGACCCGGGACACCATTCTACGCCTTGGATGGGAAACACTATTGCATTCGCCATACTCCCCGGACATTGTACCGTCCGATTATCACTTGTTCCATTCCTTGGACAATCACCTTAGAGGACGCCAGCTCAAATCCCTAGTAAAGGTGCAAAATGCACTTGATACCTTCTTCGCTTCACGGCCCACCAAGTTACCGCGATGGAATCCATGGCCTTCTAGAACGTTGGCAGAAGGTCGTCGCTGCTGATGGAAACTACTTTTTGATTTTCCAGGTACGTTTTATTGATGTTCGTAGGTGGTGGGTAAAAAAGCGACAGAACTTTCTTGATTATCTTTATAACTCATTAAAAAGAACTGTGGCTGTCCAGGTGGCTTCAGATAAGCGATAACCATATTTGATTCCTTTAGCATTATTTCTAGCTATCTAAACATAGGTTTGCTACCTTTTAATTCAAGTAGCACACATTTTCTCGTTGGTAGTTCTCTAGGGCTACGTGATCCGGTAGAACGTATAGCAATAGGAAATTTTCTAGATAATCAGTTTTAATATTCAAGAAAAGAGAGGCACCAACAGTAGGGGAATATGATTGAAAGTACTTTATTCTTAAGTTCGTGATTTATTTTCGTGTAGGCAAAAGAAATTAAAACAATAAAACTGTAATAGTTACTAACTTATTAAGTAAGAAATTAGTAACTACTATACATTTCGCGATTTTATCCGTGTATTGGGTAAAATTCTGTATCATTCTGACAAATTACTAATGTTTACGTTATTCCAAGATTCAAATACAGCGAAAGTGTACTTCTTCAATGTTTCTAGAGGTTTTTGTAAGTTTTATTTTGCTTTCCGCAACTTTTCGTTGTTATTATTAAAATGAAACGGTGAGATTTATATATTGAGTAATGAAAGTCTGTAAGAGAAGGAAATGCCTATAGTGTAGACGTATTAATATTAACATTTCTTAAGATATTATCACTAATCAATACAAAAACCTCTACGGTCCTAGGCAAGGGAGAAAGGAAGATGTAGAGGTCTTAAAAATTTTACATAGTCGGAAGATATTGGCAGCGACATAAGACTACAGTATTAAGTAAAAAAAAAAAAAAAAAAAAAAAAAAAAAAAAAAAAAAAAAAAGCTAATTAACTAATACTATGAATATTAACCGGAAAAAGAAATACATTTCAAATTTGGTTTCAAAACTGCTCATATTTTATTGAACAATTCATTTTTTTTTTTTTTTTTTGTGATCTTGTTTCTAAATAGTTTGTTAATTTTCCGTTTTGCTTACTTCACATTTAATTATGAGTTACCCGAGCATATTCACAGACACATAAATAGACAAGTACATAAAAACAAAAAAAAATACATTTATTTTGTGAGTCAGGGGATCTAGAAAATATAAAAAAAAAAACAAAGGAAATTTAACAACTACCGCATGTGATTTTTGCGTAATTTATTATTTAAATGTTTTTGTTATTCAGGTCATAATTGAGTTTTAATAGATGCATGCTCTAGTTTCCTCAGAACTTTTTTTCAGGGAGCGCGGAAATTACATATTCATGTATACTGTAACGGTTTATATATATATAGTATGTGCATATATAGGAAAGAGATGTCACTACGGTCTCTATCTCGCTCTGTTATATTTAACTTCCGGAAGACAAGTTTCATTTTTTGTTTGGTAGAGCGAAAATACCCCTGAGATGTTTCCAGTTATCTTGAAGCTAGATGTTTTTTTTCTTCATCTTTTTTTATTTTTTAGCTAACCGAGAGGGGGTGTAAGACCTTACATATATGTGTGTGGACGGTGGTTCATCAGGTTGAAGCAAGGAGTCACGTGTGACAAACTGCGCACGAGCAACCGCACGGGACCTCAGCTGGAACGTGATCTGATGCCTACAACGGAAGAAAAGAAAAGATAATCTTAATTGTGTTTCCTTCCTCTCTTTCCCTTCTTTTCTTCTCTCTCTATCTTTCTGTGTTTTCGTATCTCTCTTAAAAAAAAAAAAAAAAAAGAGTTGCGAAAAATTCTAAGCTGGAATCGTATTTTCTTATACATATAGTAAGTACTCTGTGACAAATTGTATAGTGAATGTATTTTGTTGGATACAAACTCCGCAAAAAATCACTTCAGTTTCCTTTATACTGTATGTTTCAAGGACGTTAAAGCTTTGTTTGGAGAAATGGTTGAGTTTGTTTGTTTAATTTATTGAGGTTTATTGCGGAGAAAAGCTTCTTCTCGCAGAAATCAAACTCGGAACACATCAGGTCAAACTATGTATTTGGCTAATTGAGTTTGAGCTTTCTGAAAATATTCAGTACCTTGAGATGATCGAAATATTAAATCTGTGACCTCTTAGTGTAATGCAAATTTTACATTTTAGTTTCTGGAAACCAGAACTCATAACATGGGCTTGGTGCGATCGGAATGTCCAGTTTTAAGTCTCATGGGGAACCATTAAATGGACCGAGGTCAAATACATGAAGCTACTAATTCCGTACATGATCGGAAAACAGGCTGGGGTGACCGTCAGTCAAGGGACAGTTTGTTCTTGATTAGGATTGTTTAAAAGTGCACCACGGAGTGTGCACATATGCGAATGAGCACCGATTAGGACATTCTGCACCAGTAGCGGTTTCTGACGTAGGGCTACCGGGCTACAGCACGCTTCCTATGTTTGTGTATTTGTGTTAGACTAATTTTAGTTCAAAAAATTTTCATCTATTCATTTGTTTAAACTGTTCATCAATTAACAAAATACAGAACTTTCCCATGACGATCTTCTTTTTTGAGCGTGGAGCGCGATTATCAGCGCCTTCAGCACTGTGGAAGTTGTACTAACGAACCGAGCGGGCTGTACTGAATGGAGCCCGCTTGAACTATACAAGCCTACTCAACAAATATATCTCTAGCATGGAGCAAAGATCTCAGTATGCCTTGTCCACTTTCCTTTTCTTACACCCAGAATAGCTACCACCGTGCTGTGTTAGGTTGAGCCCGAAGACATTCTGCGCAAGCGCCAAGTATTCCTCTTTCTCGCTTTCTTCTGCTTACTGATGGCGCTCGCCGCTCGGTTCTGTCTTTTCTCTTTTTTTATTTTCTTTAATCCTAAAGGTCCGGGAGCCCAGAATTGTCGGGAGTGTATATTAAATGAATTGAACATTTTTGACACAGATTCAGATCGTAGCAAAATTATAACGCACACATTTAATGGGGCATCGATAATAAGAGATCAATTAATGGCGTACAATCTAAAATTAAAGAATACTTTCCTTTGGCACACTACATCCATTGTTAACCAATTAAATTTGATAATGGGAAGAACTGCATCTCAAAATCAATCGACAAGGGCTTTTTTCCTGTAGTCTTTCAGGATTTTCCACATTTTTCCTCAGCGTGTATCTGTTTTGGAAAAAGTGGCTGTACGACGTATTCCGAGTGGGTCAACTACTCGATGGAATTTCAAGTCACGAACCGTCAATTCCATCTATGAAACTTAAAATGTTTCGAAAGAGTGTTTTTCAGAACTAGAGAAATCCAACACAGGGAATTCACGTTTTGGTTAGAATTTTTACACAAAATAATGCCGCATGTGAATATTTTCTATAATCAAATTCAGTGCAGGCCTACCATTAAAGTACAAACAGCACCTAAATATTTCATTGAAGCCATTGAGAAAATTCGGAATGACACAGACAATATTAGGACAAGTGATATGTTTCTACCAACAGTTGGTAATACAAATATGGGTGGATTGTATCTTGCAGAGTACCCAATGCCAATGAAGTATGTGATCGCATTTCTGCGGATGCGCGAAATCGATTTGAGAGAACAAGCCATTTGGATGCCACCAAACTTCTGGATTCTGCAAATTTTAGTGATTTTTCCGGAACATTTCTGGACACTGCGGTTGAAAGCTACCCAATGTTAGGTAAGCAGTGACTTCGCACTGAGCTTTTGGTTCTGTCAGCTTATCTTTAAAAACAATTTACAGGACAATTTTAGCGAAATAACAACCCTTTTGCAAATAATAGTGACAATACCAATGTCCACAGCAGAGCCTGAGAGATGCTTTTCGTCTCTAAAGAGAATTGAGACATTCGTAAGGAATTTCCGTAGGTCAGGAAGGTTAACTGCCCTTGCCATGCTCTCGATAGAAAAAAGTTTGATCAACAACATGCTAGATTTCAACTCCAGGGTGATAGAAAAGTTTGCCAGCATTAAGAATCGAAGGATGGATATCAACTTCCGCCTTCAGTGGGTAAATACACGTATATATATAATATTGTAGCACGCTTTGTTAATGACAGTACGAGCCGCCACTGTTCTGCACATTTAGCAAGGAAGAAAAGCAGTGGCTTTGGAGTAGGAATAGTGAAGAAACATGCAACACACTTTTTGTTTGTGAAATTTTGTGCTTGTAACACAATACTGAAAAATGAACTTCACGGTTACTGTCCAACATCATGTTATGGTGAACCTATCAAGAACATGGAAGCAAGTCCTCACAAATGTGTTCACGCAATTGCACATAGTTAAGAATAAGCACTATCATCCAGCCCCTCTGCTCAATCAATAAGGTGGAAAAATTAGACTAATGGTGCTACATGAGTTGACCCTTGCCTACAATGACCACCATCTGCAGGTGTATACTTCTCTGGGTGTATGGGGTAACCGGAAAAGCTTCTTGCAACTAATATTAACTCCTAATAAAACAAGTTAGTTTCGTTTCACAATTGTGGAACTGCGTTAGAGTTGCAAACGATGTACATTCAATATTACATCTACAACTTCAAGCTGCAACAGAGGGATAGAGAGAGATGATAGCTTTTCAGTAGTACATTTCTACTACATCCGGTCTTAGTATATAAATACTGGAAGACACTAAATCAATTATTTACAGCGGTTTGTCGTTATTTCTGACCGTTTTTTGTTCTATTTCTACCGCTTCCGGTTTGAATAGAGGGCTATCAAGTAGAGGATTATCGAAAAGGTGAAACGTACCCTTTGGACACTGAGTCGATTCCCATAACCCATCCTCGATGTCTCTTACCCTTTTTGTTCTATGCAAATCAATATTGAAATCGGAATTACTAGAAGAGATTTCATCCACTTCCAGTTTTGGTAGAATGCTAGGATGTTTATGGTGTATTCGCTTGAGACATTTCAATCTCTCCAACGGAATAATTGTTTTGAATAACTGAAGAAATATAATTATGTACTAACATCAACTTTAGATTGCCTTGTACGGGAGTTGTGGTAATGCGTAGAACATATTTGTATTTATAGATTCATGATACTTCGTTTATTACTAGGGATGGCCAGAAAGTTCCGGTTCCGGCGAAACCGGTTCCGCGAGGAACCGGTCCTCGGAGATCCGGTTTTCAGAACCGGTTCTGGAACCGGTTCCGGGCCTGGATCCGAAAACACGGTTCCAGAACCGGATCCTAGGAACCGGCTCCAGACCTGGATCCGAAAACCCGGTTCCAGAACCGGATCTTAAGAACCGGTTCCAGTTCTGGATCTGAAAACTCGGTTCCAGAACCGGATCTTAGGAACCGGTTCCAGATCTGGATCTGAAAACCCGGTTCCAGACCTGGATCCGAAAGCCCCAAAGACCCGTAAAGGAGGCATAAAGCTCACCTTCAAAAATAATGCAAAGAGGACCATGCGCTTGTGCCTTCCCCGCTCAGACCCGCTTGTGCCCCCAGAAAAAAAATTTGGTCCACCAGTGGGTGTTTAGCCAAATGAGTTGGCCAGTTTGCCTGTTTAACCAATGAGTTTGCCAGTTTCCCAGTTTATTTAGCCAAATGAGACAAGCTGCCGCCGCCTGGGCGCCTGCCTGTCGCTTCCACCATTTCATCTAGCATACTGTTCACAGCTTGCCAGCAACTCGGGTTTAGCGTAGGGATGGTCACAAAGTTTCGGTTCCAGCGGAACCGGTTCCGCGAGGAACCGGTTCTGTTTTCAGAACCGGCTCCGGACCTGGGTCCGAAGAACCGGTTCCAGACCTGGATCCGAAGAACCGGTTCTAGACCTGGATCCGAGGAACCGGTTCCAGACCTGGATCCGAAAAACCGGTTCCGGAACCGGATCTTCTAGAACCGGATCCGTTCAGACCCGAAAACCGGTTCCACCAGGAACCGGTTCTGGCCATCCCTATTTATTACCAGATTTTACAAATGTTATTTATTTAGAACTATCGCTTCGCTGGTCTAAATAAGAAAAGTTAATAATATGTTCCGTTAGTTAGTCTCTTTTTAATGTTACTGAAGCGCTCTCTGACATCGGTAATTTTCGATCATTTATATATATATATATATATATATATATATATATATATATATATATATATTAGGGTGGTCCTTAATTTTCGATTTCCGAATTTCTTTGCTCCCAATCCCTAAATTGGTTCCATGTCGGACCAAATTAATCTTTGAAAAAAAATGGGCTCAATCGAAGAATATTTAACCGACCCCCAAGCGACCTAAACATTTAAATGCATTTACAATGTATAGTACGGTATATGGCAAGAGTTTGTAATGAATTCTTGTAACTTAAAAATGGCTAAAGGAAAGGAATCATATCTTGAATAGAGGTTGTAGAAGTAGATCCATACCTGATACTGAGTAGTGACCGAGATGAGGCATATTTTTACGTCCACCATCTTGGATTCGGGCACAAAATTTTAAATAGAAATGACCTCGTATGATATATCATTTTGAGGTAGCTTTTGACGACAAACAGACGTCTGCCTTTATTTTCCACTTATCTCTGAACATGTAATAATTATCAACTATGGAAAATAAAAGCTCCGAAGTAATAAAACTTATTATTCTGTGAGTTTATATCACTGTACGGGCTGCAGATTTATAAGATTGTTGAATAATTTCCCTTATTTGAATTAAACCATAAAGTAAAGAAAGAAATGCACATTCGTTTCTCTACAGTAAATGAAAAAGTAAATATGGTTCTTTCCTAATCAATAATTTAAACAATATGTTCCAATTTATCTGTAAAAAAAAAAAAAAAAATCGCTAACCACTTATGGTATCTGTCACCAGACACTGCGGCATTTGCATCCTTTGATGATGAAGTACCACAACATGTGAAAGAAAAAATGGTTCTTAATATAAAAAAGAGTACAGAAGTATATGATGCACAAAACCAAATAAAGCGATACTCTATAAATAGTGCAGAACTCAACAGCTTCAGAGAAAAAGAATTCTCAGACTTCGTTTCCGCAGATTCGAAGACATGTTTCTCAAGATTTTCGATAAATACACATTTTCTGCAAACATGCCCATCTACTTGGAAAGAAGTTGTGAACTTTCAACGTGTGTTGAATATATTGAAAAACATTGTGGTGGTGAATGATGCAGAGAGAGGTGTGAAACTGAGACAAGAATACGGGAACATTTTAACAAAGGACGAAAAAGAGAAACAATACATATTGCAGATAGTCAGTGAACACAGAAAAAAGTATCCTGATGCTACAAAAATTGGCTTAATGATGCAGTAGAATTTGGCTAGTTATCCACAGTCTTTAGCTTTGGTTTATTATCATTTTAAAGATTCATTATATTATTTATGTATTTCATTTCATATAAATAATTTCAATATAGGTTGGTGTGTATTTCGACGGAATGTAATTATATAACAACATATATAATTATTTCCTTGTTACATGTATGTAATAGTTTATCAATATTTCAGTAACCTATAAAGAAAAAACAATATTGAAAGATAATAAACTATTATTTCAAAGCTAAAAGGAATTAAATGACCACAGATAAGTTGAAAATATAGGAAGATATGTTTTTATAATGAAAGGTTACCCAAAAACGATGCCACAAAACATCATTTCCATTTTAAATTTTGGGTCCGAATACAAAATTGCGGAGTTCAAAATGGCCGCCATCATGCTATTTCTCAGGGTCAGATTTGGATTACTTCCAATCCCAGTATCCAAGATGTGGACCCTTTCCCTTTAGCCGCTTTAAAGTAAGAAATATTTATTCCAGACTTTTCCTATATATTAACATATTGGATATGCATTCAAACTTTAGGTCGCTTGGGGGTCGGTTAAATATTCTTCGATTGAGCCCATTTTTTTCATGGATAAATTGGGTCCGACATGGAACCAATTTACGGGTTGGGAGCAAAGAAATTCGGTAAAAAAATTTCGCCATGTAATTAAGGACTACCCTAATATATATATATATATATATATATTATATATGTAACCTTCTCCAAGTTGCGGGGCTAGATTTGGATTTAAGTGGCATTGTAAGTGTTACTGTTCATCTCAGCGACCCGAAAACTATGGATTCGGCACTAATATAAGTCATTTTCTATCATTTTTAAATATCACCCTCCCCTAAGTTGTAACGTCAAAGTGAAATGATAAAAGATATCCCAGGTCCGAACCTCATCTATGTGGAAAATTTGATTGAGATCGGCCGGATGATTCAAGAAATATAAAGTCACTTTCAATTTTATATAATATATATATATTTTATTTTGAAATTTAATTATATTGATCTTAAAATCGCAAAATTGTGATCTGTAATAGTTAATTTCCCAATGAGGTGCTATTACCTTAGGATCCATGGTTCGTGGAAAAATTCAATCTTTTCAAATACCCCATATGTTGCAACCATACACACAGAAATAGCATTTTCTTTTGTATCTCAGAAGAACCAATAACTTTCAAAATTTAAACAATTTCAACAGACTATAGATATTGATAGAATTATTACAGGTCTATGGTCTTCTCTGGAAACATAATTTGTGTTCTATGTGTTTTACTGTCTAAGTGAAGAAATTTATTATAAGATAGTCTTACTCGAAAGTCAAAAAAATAAGTATTGGCTTTTCTTTACGCTTCGGAGATAACGTACAATTTCAATCGGATGCAATTTCACTTATTTATGGTGGTCCAAAGCCATCTTCCGTGATAATGTCCTTAGTCACCCGTCACAGACACAAGAACTGAAAAACATAGCATGTGTCACTTAGTGATATTTTACAAGGTGAAGATGGTTTATATGACTTGGAGTCACTTTCTAGCTGAAACTGTTCGAACAAAGAAGCGCTCCTCTCGCTCGTGTTTTGGTTTAGCAGTTTGAGGAGACGATATGTTTGTTTTTCAAACGCTGTGAGTTATAGCATCCATTTGTTTCCCTTTACGCGTGTTCAGGAAATGAGTAACTGTACTGTTTCGTCCCTACTCAACACGCTCTTTTCCCCTTTTCTTGGATTTCTTTGTACATGTATCTTCACGATCCACGCTGAGAAATGACTATAAAGTGTAGAATGTGGAAGTGCATTGTTCTCATGTTAAAAACTTTAGTGCATTTTGCGTACGTAATAGATAGTTTCTATCCAAACAAACTAGTGTTTATCTCTGGGTTCAAGGAAGCTGGAATTAAGACATTGCTGTAACTGATTAATTTATAGAGTTATCCTGCGAGGGTAAGAAGGAAGTTGCTTGATTGATCGATTGGGGTATAAAACTTTTGCATCAACATGACACATGCGAAGTTTAATATAATGCTCGAATTAGTGTACGTAAATTTCCGGTCCCAATCTCTCAAATATCGGAAGAAACCTTGTCATGAGCAATGTTATTTTGCGAGGGTGAGAAGGGGTACTTGATCGATTGGGGTATAAAACTTTTGCACCAACATGATCCATGTAAGGTTTAATTTTTTCGAGTATTCGACTAATGGATTCCTCGAATATTTGTTGTTTGAATAATGGATTCTTCAAATGTTCATTATTCGAATAATGGATTCTTTGCATATTTTTTACTTGAATAATGGATTCGTCGTTATTTTTCGTTATTCGAATAAAACTCTTTATTCAAATAATTATTCGAACATTTGAACAGAGTAATATTCGAATGATACTAGAAAAAAAATGTCAGAATAATTTTAACACCACTAACACGAAATTTAGAAGGAATAAGAGTTCAGGTCTTTCAATTTGGAATAGGTTGCCAGTATATGACTTATTTATACGCAAAATTTATCCAAAAATGAATAATAAACCAAAAAAGTATAAGATTAAAGCCCTTCACTAATGTCACTTGCATTTCTTTCGATTTTAGTGAATAAGCCAATGACACTTAAAAGTATATAAAAAATGTATATGGATTTAGGTTAGTACGTACAAATTACTATTATATAAACTAACAAAGGTTTATATATCCTTTCCTTATACACCAGAACTTTGAGTTCGAAGCTTATGACATCAAAATTGTTAGGCACTCTTTCTGCACTATATTAAGATTTTGAAAATAATTATTTGTTCACATACTAGCATATTGCACATATTATCTGACTCACTTTTTTTTTAAGTTTTTAAATGTTTTCCATAGTCTCTAAGTTATTTACTAAAATGCAAAAAAAAAAAGTTGAATTTATCGAAGAGCCATCCTCGAATTTATCAACCAGAGATGGAGTGGGTCAGTGTTTCGTGGGTTAGGTGGATTAAGATTTATGAGTGGGTGAGTGTTTCGTGGGTTAGGTGGATTAAGATTTATGAGTGGGTCAGTGTTTCGTGGGTTAAGATTTATGAGTGGGTGAGTGTTTCGTGGGTTAGGTGGATTAAGATTTATGAGTGGGTCAGTGTTTCGTGGGTTAGGTGGATTAAGATTTATGAGTGGGTGAGTGTTTCGTGGGTTAGGTGGATTAAGATTTATGAGTGGGTGAGTGTTTCGTGGGTTAGGTGGATTAAGATTTATGAGTGGGTGAGTGTTTCGTGGGTTAGGTGGATTAAGATTTATGAGTGGGTCAGTGTTTCGTGGGTTAGGTGGATTAAGATTTATGAGTGGGTCAGTGTTTCGTGGGTTAGGTGGATTAAGATTTATGAGTGAGTCAGTGGATCATGGGTCAACAGGACGTGAACCACTGCCACCCATCACCCACCGTGATCCGCTCTGACCCATCGACCAACCATGACCCACTACGATCTACCATCCCACTGAGCTCAGTGTTACAGACAGCATTTCCTGAACACTAGTGAATTTGTCTACGTTTTACTTTCAAGGCCTCTATTTTTTTCTTCCTTTTTCATTTGTTTTTATTTACTTACTCGAGGTGAGTAGGCCTATTCTAAATGAAAAAAAAAAACTTCAGGCACTTGGATACTGATATTTATAATTGTAATAATAGCGATAGGACTTATTATTTGTTTTTTTTTTTTTTTTTTCAGAACAGTCGAAGTTTACAGTTTTCCTTTTTTCCTTTACGTTTGCCTACTTTATCTTCAATTGAGACTTTCAAATTTCATCCAATTTCCCACTAAAAAGTATTCGTAATGCAACAAGAAAATAATTATATAGAATATTTAAATTTAAATTCGTCATAATATGACCCATGACAACACATTACCATTTTATATCGTAAAGGTCAGATCCACCGGTATTGTAACAGAACGGTACTTGAGTGATTGATCGTGGAAATTCAAGCTCCGATTAATGGAATTGAATTGATTTTTAAGTTTAACGTCCCTTTCAGCATCGAGGCTATATGAAATGTGGACCTACTGATTAACATGGAATCTGAGCTACAGAGCTCCCGCCGGAAATCGAATCCGAGTTTCCCACGCCAAAGGCGCGTACGCTAACCGCTTAGCCACGGAGGCGCTCTCAAACTCCGATTAGTGATAATTTCACAGTTTTGTTTTATTACAAGTGTAAAGTCTTTAGTCAATGGAGGGGAGGGCGTGAATCATGGGTCAGAGTTGATGACGATGGATTTTGGTGGATGGTGATCTGAGTGGGTCATGGTGTATGTTGGTTCGGAGTGTGTCACAGTTAGTCAGAGTGGATTATGGTGGGTGGTGGGTCAGAGTGAGTCATGGTGGCTGGTGGATCATGGTGAGTCGTGGGTCACGGTAAGTGGTGGGTCAGTGGGTCAAGTTTTCATTGATCCACGTCATCTCTAGCCTCAACTAATCTGGTAAATTTAAAGAAATGATTAGTTTGTCTACGTATTTACGAACTATAGTTTCTGTCAGTGAAAGTATTTGAAAAAAAAATTAAGAACAAGAGAAGTGCTTTAAGAGTAAAAGTTCTTTAGTAATCAAGATTTCACTTCACTTTTCAAAGTGTTAAAGTGCGGCAACTTTTCATTTTTTTACACGCTTCCTTGTCATGCACGATTTTCTTTAGATATTTTTCTTTCAGAAAACAAACCAGTTTTTTAAAAAATAAAACTTAGTATTAAAGAAGAAAAATCTAAAAGATCATGAAATACTATTTACATGACAACGTAGACGACAGAGAACTTTATAAGATCATTTTGTTAAAACTTTACACGACATAAGTTATATAGACAGTATCTATGCAGTTAACTCAACACTTCCAGTAAGGATCGTGAGATGTTTAGTTTTCTGCTTTTCTAAAGAAATTCTTCAAGAGACATACAGACGCATAAGCGAGAGGTAGTTAAAGTTATATAAGAATTGATTTTAAATATGTTAAAAGTTTCTTGCGGTAAGATTTTGGTGTTTAGAGTTAACAACATGCAATGTCTGTAAAAAGTAATGCGATGTCCTTAGTTACGGTTAATCCCTAAGGCATAACTCATTTATGAGAAGCTATAGCCGCTGGCTCTAAGGATTGTGGGGGACCCATGACAAATTAGAGAAGAAAATAATTTTATTATAGTGAAATATTGTTGGATTCGTTATGTTTTAAGAAAAAAAAAAGTAAGTTTAAAGAAATTGTTTTGCCTTATCAAAAACAATAACCTTCCCTATAACTTTGAAAACTCATGTTTTTTTAATTCATTTATCTTACAGACATGGTTTTAGTGTCATTTTGTAACAAAACACGCCAAATGTTTTACCTTATACCTAAAGAGGTTCAATATGGCTTGCACCAGGCACGTAGCCAAGGGGTGGGTCCGGGGGGTCCGGACCCCCCCTTCAAGACCAGAAATTTTAGAAAAATAAGGAAGGTTAAACAAAAAGAAACGAGAAATAGGAAGAATCAGCGTTAAAAATAAAAAGCGAAAAATAGAAATAATTTTTCATCATCGCTTCTTTCTAGGGTATCAAACATGTTATTTCAGAAACGGTTTTCAACTGCTCCTTTAAATTATCATTTGGAATAGACAGTAGTTGACGGAAAAATAGAAACAAAAAGTTATGTGGAAAGCAAGCTCTGTTAACATTTAATTCAACAAAGGAACGCAGATATTATAAAATATTTTACATTATTGGATACGTACTTTTTTTTTTTTTTTTAAATAATTGAGGTCATAATGAAAGGAAAATTGTTATATTCTAATGAACAGAAGGAGGAATGTAAATATTGTAAAATCTTTTTAAATCTTTTTAATATTCTTTTATTCGAGATTTCTTCATAGTTTGTTACTAAAATACTTACCAACTTGTCCTAACAAACCAATATGTGTTGCTAGTAAAATAATTTAGATTGATCAAGCTCCTGGTGTGATAACCACAATATTTCATGTCACACTCCCCCCCCCCCCATTACGAAATCCAGACTAAACGAACCAATGTATGTTACCAATAAAATAGTTTAGAATAATCGAACTCTGGTGTGATAACCACAATATTTCATGTCTCGGACCCCCCCTATTACGAAATCCTGGCTACGTGCCTGCTTGCACTGATGACGCGGCACGCGTCCTCTCTGAAGTCTCACTTGCTCTAACGTCTTCAGATGTACGGGGACGACTTGAAGATTTGTTGTGTCTTGCTGGACATCCAGTTTCAATAAACCACTTATGCCACTGATAGGTAGTAGACCTACTGGAAGGATCTTTACCATACTTTGCACGAAGATTACATTGGACAGTTGTCGTAGACTTGGATTCTTCAAAAACCCAAACACACACAGCTAGCACGTTCGGGATCAGCAAAGGCTACTTTGGTGCAACAGCCGCTAGCGCTTGCGGCAGCTTGTTTCTGAACTAGTGTACTACGTGAGTCAAAACTTGATGCATTTTGCTACAAAATGACACCAAAATCATGTATGCAAGATAAATGAATCAATTAGATATGAGTTTTCAAAGTTATAAAGTTCTTTTTGATACACCCTGTACAATTCTAGTACACGTGACTATTCATTGTAGAGGCAGTATAATGTTTAATGAATCCAAAACAAGTAACTTAAAAACTGTAAAAATGGCTCCTTTTAGAAACTGAATTTTTGAATGGTCTGAAACCCCGGCGAAATTAAAATACCGCTAATTTTACAGTAATTATGTGATATCTTCAAATAGACAAAAGATAATTGAAATATGTAACAAGAGCGCCCTAGACAATATTATTTTGCGTGAGGTACCGTTATCACAAGTCACCTAGTGGCTTTCTGTTTTCAGCTGTTTAGAAACGCGAAAATAAATACCGATTTTCAAAATGGCTCGAAATCGAATGCAGATAAGTGAGTCGTGATAATGGTATCTCATGTAAAATAATATAGTCTAGGGCGCTCTTGTTCCACATTTCGATTATCCTTTATCTATTTGAAGATATCACATAATTACTGTAAAATTAGCGGTATTTTAATTTCGGTGGGATGAAGACTCTTAAGCATGATTTTTTGAGTAAAGATTCGAACATTGGAATATTATAAACATTAAAATTTTTTTCCCACTTCTGAGGATGGAATTTTCGTGAACGCTGAAATAGTTTTTTTTTTTTTTTTTTTTTTTTTCAGGAAGCTCATAATGTAAGGGACATAGAACAATCTCGCAGAGGGGAAGGTACCATTAGTCCTGGTTATAAGCAAGTAGAAAATTAGTAATGCAGACAGGAATTCAAATAAAAATGAAATATTTCACTTTAATGCCTCATGATTACGCCCTTTAGTCTAAGAAAGACGGATGATTAAAGCAAATGAATTAATTGGTGGACTGACATTATGATAGCAAATAGGAGTATCCCGAGAACACTCACGGACATGGTGTTGTCCATCACAAACTTACCTGTCCGGGGATCGAACAAGGGACCCCACGCACCAAAGTTAAGCGCTCTACCACTGAACCACCGTGCCCCCCGGCAGGAAATCAACTTCAGGTGTATTATTATTTGATTCTTCCTATCTAGATGATAAGTGCAATAAATTCACTTCCCATATTGGTCATGTTAATTCTAAGAACATAACACTTAGAAACAGGGGTGTAGGCAGAAGATTTGTGTAGGGGGGCCCGTCGTTTTTGATGGGGGGGGGGGCAGCTACAATGTACAAAGTCAAAAAAAGTGTTGCTGCTAGTGTTTTTGAGGCCTGAAAGAAAGGAAAATTTTGGTTTTCTTCTGGAAAACTAAAAACACTATTTTAGCTCCTTCTTCTTCTTCTTCTTCTTCTTCTTCTTCTTCTTCTTATTATTATTATTATTATTATTATTATTATTATTATTATTATTATTATTATTATTATTATCCATAAATTATATTGAAGATAGTTTTTATTATGCTTAATCAAGAACTACTGCCCGGGACCAAACGCTATACGTTTGTGCATAACTATAAAGGTAACCAAGAAAGTTCTGTCTCTTTTCGTGGAGGTCTGTGTTCAATTGGACCTCACACCGTGAGTTGAATGCGAGTGGAGATAAGGCGAACGTCAGTTGTTGGTGTGGGTATATCCAACATACTACCTGGTTGTGGCAATTCAGACACACCGTGAACTTGCGTAAAGACAGAGGGAACATGGGACATCCACAGAGCGTCATAAGAGCATATATGCTGAACGAGTTCAAATGGAGGTCAAACGCCGCTGTAGCGGGACAGAAGATATGCCAGGCCTTTGGTGAGGGTGTCGTGACGATGCGGACATTGCAGCGATGGTTTAACAAGTTTAAGGACGATGACGAAACTCCCAAAAACACCACGTGCCAGAAGACCAACACAAGTACAAAGAGGAACTGGGACTACAATTCAGTGTGTGGAGAAACCATTCGGCAACACATCCATCAACTTGTGAAGCACTACAAGTTGGGTCGATGGGTCTCACATATTTTGACTCCGAGCCAGAAGGCAACGCGGCAGTCGCCTGTGTTTATTTACAGTTTCGGAGCCATTTCTGGACAGGGCGTTGATATGTGATAAAAAGTGGGTCCTATACAAAGCTCCACGGCGCCGTCATCATTGGTTAGCATCCCATGAACCGATTTCAAAACAGCCGAAACCAGCACTGTACCAGAATAAGGTCCTTGTGTATGTTTGGTGCATCGTGCATCGGGAACTGCTACCAGCTGGTCAGAGTATCAATGCAACTGTGTACTGTCAGCAGTTGAGCTGTGCTCAACAAAAACTCAAAACTCTGGAGCCATCACTTCCGAATTGCAAATGTGTCCTCGTTTACGGGACAACGTGGCTAGGATGACTTAGGACACCATTTTCCGCCTTGGATGGGAAACAATATTGCAACCACTATATTCCCCGGGTATTGCACCGTCCGATTATCACCTGTTCCATTCTTTGGACAATCATCTTAGAGGACGCCAGTTCAAATTCCTAGTAAAAGTCCAAAATGCACCTGATACTTTCTTCGTTTCACGGCCCACCAAGTTCTACCGCGATGGATTCCATGGTCTTCCAGAATGTTTTCAGAAGGTCGTCAATACTGATGGGGACTATTTTTGATCTTTCAGGTTAGGTGACATATCGATGTTCGAAGGTGGTGGGTGAAAAAGCAACAAAACTTTTCTTGGTTACCTTTATATTTAAATTTAAGACCTTGTATACAGAATCTATCTACACAAGATTGATTTTCTTTGAAATTTCACTTAATTTCTTTACAGTTTCCTGACAAAAATATTTATTTATTATTCGTGACTAAGAAAAACATAATTATTTTATTACACTGAGTACAAATAAAAGAGAGAGCGAATTTAATTCAAATTGAATAAAATCATTGTTTTTCGCCAAATTTTCCATCCTCTATGTCTTTTAAAACACTTGTTATAGCATATAAAAATATACTGTACTTACAAATCAGTTTAGTACCTTTGTTTTATGGCTGTATTTGTAGTACCTTGTTAAAACGTTTGTCTTCAAACTGTCAAATATAAATCGCAGTAAATTGTGTAATGTGCTGTCACAAAAAAAGTATCCTATTTTTCGATCGGTATAAGGAAGAAATACTATATGAACAAAAACACCAGAGGTGCAAAAAGTGCAGCCAAGTTCGTCAGCCTCAAAAAGTGTTGAGATGAGGATGGATGAGCCAAGTTCCTTGGTCACTGCATCTGAAAGGAACACTGGAACTTGGCGTGAGGTGTCTAACATATTCGAATATATTAAGATGTCTGTTCCTAGTTTCACGACCGGGACATTTCAGTCCTAAGGCTAGTGGTGACCCACAAATCCACCACGCTCACAAACACCACCCCTAAGGCTCGTTAACATCATTTACTTTGACACTTCGTGGAGGAATATAAGTTTTCTTTGTCTGGGTTTCGAGCCACCAATCTTACTGCAGTATACTGTATATGTGCCTTAGCGCATTAGGAAAGTTGATATTCTTAAGGTTGATGGTGGTCCCAAACCCACCATGCCCACCACCACTATCCCTAAGGTTCTTTAACATAATTTTCCTTGACATCTCGCGCCAAGTTCCAGTGTTCCTTTCAGATGTAGTGGCCAAGGAACTTGGCTCATCCATCCTCATCTCAACACTTTTTGAGGCTGACGAACTTGGCTGCACTTTTTGCACCTCTGGTGTTTTTGTTCATATTTCACTTCTTTTTGTAGTTCACCATGTCAATATCGTATATTGCAATTCTCAATTGTGGCATATTGCTGCATTTAAATTTAAAATTGTACATTTTTAAAGGAGACATAATGTGTCACATACAACATTAGTTCCCAAGGGCTCTCCCACCCGGAATCGAACCCAAGATCTGTACAAGAAAGGCGCACATGCTAGCCACTAGAACAGCGGAGAGGATTTATTCTATAAAATATCTGTCAGAGCGTTATGTCCAAACGGGATTCCAATTCATTTACCCGAACTACAAAATCACGATCGCTAACATCTCATTTTTCATTACCTAAATACGAAGAGTATCAACAGGGCCCAAAACCCTTGATGCTGAATTCTCGCTGCTACATCACTAGACATAGCTGGTGTTTCAATATGCTTAGTTTTTCTCTACCTTTTCACATTGCGAAATTACGGAGTTCATTACATGACGCGCATGTTGCGCAGTTTCATTCTGCCTCGGGTTTTCCTTCCAATGATATACACCTTTCAAATAGCATGTAAACTTAATAATATTTGCCACCAACATATCCTAACTGCATATAAAGGTACATGAACTGGCATAAATTAAAGTGGGGTTTCCGGTTGACATGGAAAGTTTAAATGATGAAGGAGGAGGATGAATTTTCCCATGTTATTTAATTTTTTTGACTTATAATCTCATGTTTTAGGAACTTGGAATTGGAATAAAAAATGAAATTCGGTATGCTTGTACGTTTTCATTAGTATTACCTAAGTAAATCAGTAAAAATAAACAATTCCAACTTTAGAGTGGTTTTATGGGGAACTGAAAAATCTTTCCCATGGTACGTATTTATATGAGACACCTTTTACACCCCAAAATTATACGACACTTCCTGTATGGCTACAATGATTAAATTTGACGTGATTGTAGTTTTTCGGAACTAACCGACAGAAAAATTGCCAAAAGTGAATATTTTTAATTTTTAGGGAGTCTAAAGGGGAGACGAAGAAATTCCCCATGCTATTTAAATAGGCTTTTTTTCGACTTATAATCTCATATTTTAGGTACTTGAAATTGAAATACAAACGTGAAATTCGGTATGCTTCAACGTTTTCGTTAGTATTACCTAAGTAAGTCAGTAAAAATGAAAATATCCAAATTTAGAGTGGTTTTATGGGGAACAGAAAAACCTTTTCCATGTTATTTATATTGAACGTCTTCTACATCCCAAAATGTTTAGGCACTTCCGGAAGGGTTAGAATGATGAAACGTGGCACGATTTTAGCCTCTCGGGAATAACAAACAGGAAAGTTGTTAAAATTGAATATTTTTAATTTTTAAAGAGTCTAAAGGGAGATGAAGAAATCACTATGTTATTTAAATAGGCGTTTTCCTGGAATACAAAATCTTATCTTTTAGATAGTTGAAATAGGAAAAGAAACTTGAAATTCGGGAATTGTAAGCTTAAGAGATGTGAGGAAATAGGACGAGCAAAGGCGAGGGTGTGGGGGCGAACCCCCGAAGGGCAAATTCAGAAAATATGAAGAGCAAAAGGCACGAAATTCGCTGTTGATGAAAAGGCTGATACGTAAGAGATTCTCACACTGTTCACAGATAGAGACACGAAGTATCAAGAACATTTTTACATAACGACTGTGGTAACTATAATATAACTCTGGTACCAATATATTTACGAAATCGGTTACATTTTGTTGCTAGTCTCACATAAATTCGAACAATTGGATTCCTCATTTCTTCAAAAACTTCATTAATTTTAAACATTCTCACCTCAACATTATCTTACTTATCAAATTAATTTCAATATCTATTTAATACCGATGACTGCAATAAAGGAAAAATATTCACCGAAAAAAGACAAAATATTGGCTTTCCTTGTCTGGGTTTTCAACCACGAAATTTACGGCAGTATGTACGTGTCTTAGCCCACGGTTTTAAAAGTTAACTGATTCACAGAACGTGCCTCATTAACTTGCTTAACTACTTATTACTAGCTTTCACTTATTTTACTCGCACACTGAGAAAAACTGTATGTGGCGTACGTCAAGACGTTTGTTACATGTGTAAATCCTGTAGTTGTTGGACTTAACGTACCCTAAACGTATAACTGAAAAAGTATATTTGAACGTACTTTCCGTATAAGTGTTCCGAATAAACGTACTTTCCACACGAACGAAAAGACTGTATGTAGGCGGTCAGGATCTCACATACAGATGGCCGTATTAACTTATAGCTGATGTACGTAATGTAAGGAAGACTGTTAGATGTCAGACATCCTGCAACGACATTGTGTAACATCTAAGCGGGAAAGAGGGCAGTACGTATGTAGCATATGGATAACGTATGTTAAGTGTTTATTTCTGTAGTAAACATAAGGATCCCGTATATTTGTACACTATACCGCTATGCGGATAACGGATTTTTCTCAGTGACCTTAGCTTATTTTTCTATTAACCTAGAATGACAGGGACACGGACAAAGAAGCATCGAGGAGAGTAAAGATTCCAAAGGCTCTTCCACCGGGAATCGAACCCAGGACCCCATACACCAAAGGCGCACGTGATAGCCAATAGACCAGCGAGGAGGGCACCAACTCGACCACTCAGACGATTGACAACATTATCACTATGCACATGATGTGTTCAATAACGGAATCGTTCCCGATTTCTGATTGTAAGGACAGTTTTCTTGCTAATGAAAAAATTTCCGTAGCAAATTCCTCAAAATTCATTTTCAAGCCGTTATAGTGTACCTTTATGGAGAGTTTTGCATCTTTATCTCATTAAGAAGTACCTAATGGCTATGGACAGTTCTTCGCCCATAAAAATTCAAATAGTACATTCCTTAAATTTGGAACCTTTACTTACACAAGTCATTACATAAGGTAGGCACCATTATGCAGAGTTTCAATTCTCTATCTCATTTGAAAGTACCTAATCAATGAAGAGTGAGTAAATGAACCGATCTTTCTTTGAGTAAGGACAATTTTTCGCCCATAGAAAATTCCATAGCACATTCCTTAAATTTCGGATATTTTTCATATTCAAGCCATTATAAGCTACCTTCGTGTAGAGATTCACATCTTCATCTCATTGGGAAGTACCTAATGGCTACGAACTATTTTTCGTCTATAAAAATTTCCCATAGCACATTCGTCACATTTAAGACTTTTTCCATACTCAGGTCATTATAAGATACCTTTATGCAGAGTTTCACGACTTATCTCATTGGAAATACAAAATCAATGTGATGAGCGAGTGAGTAACCGATTTCAGCTTGACTAAGGACAGTTTTCACCCATAAAATTTTTCCATAGCACTTCCTTAAATTTCAAATCTTTTCCATACTCAAGTCATTATAAGGTACTAATATACAGACTTTTACGTCAATATTACATAAACAAGTACTTAATTAATGTGACGAGTGAATGAATGAACTGATATCTGCTTGGCTAAAAATAGTTTTTCACCCATAAAAAAATTCCCATTGCACATTCCTCACATTTAAGACTTTTTTCACACTCAAGTCATTATAAGGTACCTTTATGCAAAGCTTCACGTCATTATTTCGTTGGAAACTAACAAATCAATGTGATGAGTGACTGAATGAACCGTGCTTTGCTAAGGACAGTTTTTCGCCCATGAAAAATTTCCAATAACACATTCCTCACATTTCGGAATTTTTTCACACTTAAGCCATTATAAAATACCTTCGTGAAGAATTTCACGTTTATAATTCATTGGGAAGTATCTAATCAGTTTGATGAGTGAGAGGACGAACATATTTATGTTTGGCTAAGGACAGTTTCCCGCCCATAAAAAATTCCCATAACACATTAAACACATTTCGGACTTTTTCTGTACTCTAGTCATTATAGGGTGCTTCTATGCAAAGTTTCACGTCTATACCTCATTGGGAAGTACCTAATCAATTTGATGATTGAGAGAATGAAACGATTTCTACTTGGCTAAGAACAGTTTTTCGCCCATAAAAAAATTCTAATAACACATGCCACACACTTCAGAATTTTTCTATGCTCAAGTCATTATAGGGTACCTCTATGCAAAGTTTCACGTTTCTATCTCATAGGGAAGTATTTAATCAATTTGATGAGGGAGAGAATGAACCGATTTGTTTTTGACTAAGGACAGTTTTACGCCCATAAATAACTCCCATCTCACATTCCTCAGATTTCAGACTTTTTCCATATTCAAGTCATTATAATGTACCTTTATGCAGAGTATCACGTCTCTATCCCATTTGGAAGTAACTAATTAACTTGATAAGTGAGTGAGTGAAAAGATTTCTTGCTTGACTAAGGGCAGTTTTTTGCCTATAAAAACTTTCCCATTGTACATTCCTTAAATTTAGGACATTTTCCATACTCAGGTCATTATAAGGTACTATTGTGCAGAGTTTCACGTCTCTGTCTCATTAAGATGTACCTAATCAATTTGATGAGTGAGTCAGTTGAACGATTTTTTTTCCTGGCTAAGGATATATTTTGCCCATAAAAAATTTCCCATAGTACATTCCTCAGATTTCGGACATTTTCCATACTCAAATAGTTATAGGGTACATGTATGCAAAGTTTCATGTCTCTATCCCATTGGGAAGTACCTAATCATTTTGATGAGTGAGTGAGTGGATCGATTTCTTGCTTGGCTAAGGACATTTTTTGCCTATAAAAACTTTCCCGTAGAACATTCCTCAAATTTCGGACTTTTCCATATTCAAGTTATTTCAAGGTACATTTGTGCAGAGTTTCACGTCTCTGTCTCATTAAAAAGTACCTAATCAATTTGATGAGTGAGTGAGTGAAACGATTTTTTTCCTGGCTAAGGACAGTTTTTTGCCCATAAAAGATTTCCCATAGCGCATTCCTCAGATTTCGGACTTTTTCCATACTCAAGTTATTGTAGGGTACCTTTATGCAAAGTGTCAAGTTTCTATCTCATTGGGAAGTATCTAATCAATTTGTTGAGTGAGTGAGTAAAACGATTTTTTTCCTGGCTAAGGCCAGTTTTTGCCCATAAAAGATTTTCCGTAGTACATTCCTCAGATCTCGAACTTTTTCCATACTCAGGTTGTTATAGGGTACCTTTATGCAAAGTTTCAAGTTTCTATCTCATTGGGAAGAACATCATCAATTTGTTGAGTGAGTGAGTGAATCGATTTCTTGCTTGGATAAGGACAGTTTTTTTGCCTATAAAAACTTTCCCATAGGACATTCTTCAAATTTCCGACCTTCTTCATACTCACGTTACTGTAGGGTACCTTTATGCAAAGTTTCAAGTTTCCATCTGATTGGGAAGTACCTAATCAATTTGATGAGTGAGTGAGTGAGTGAAACGATTTTTTTCCTTGTTAAGGACAGTTTTTTGTCCATAAAAGATTTCCTATAGCACATTCCTCAGATTTCGGACTTTTTCCATACTCAAGTTATTGTAGGGTACCTTTATGCAAAGTGTCAAGTTTCTATCTCATTGGGAAGTATCTAATCAATTTGATGAGTGAGTGAGTGAAACGATTTTTTTCCTGGCTAAGGACAGTTTTTTGCCCATAAAAAATTTCCCATAGTACATTCCTGAGATTTTGAACTTTTTGCATACTCAGGTCATTATAGTATTTTTACACAAAGCTTCAAATTTCTATCTCATTGGGGAGTACCTAATCAATTTGATGAGTGAGTGAGTGAAACGATTTTTTTCCTGGTTAAGCCAGTTTTTTGTCCATAAAAGATTTCCCATAGCGCATTCTTCAGATTTCGGACTTTTTCCATACTCAAGTTATTGTAGAGTACCTTTATGCAATGTTTCAAGTTTCTATCTCATTGGGAAGAACCTAATCAATTTGATGAGTGAGTGAGTGAAACGATTTTTTTCCTGGCTAAGGACAGTTTTTGGCATAAAAAATTCCCATAGTGCATTCCTCAGATTTCGGACTTTTTGCATACTCAGGTCATTATAGGGTACCTTTACACAAAGTTTCAAGTTTCTATCTCATTGGGAAGTACCTAATCAATTTGATGAGTGAGTGAGTGAAACGATTTTTTTCCTGGCTAAGGACAGTTTTTTGTCCATAAAAAATTCCCATAGTGCATTCCTCAGATTTCGGACTTTTTGCATACTCAGGTCATTATAGGGTACCTTTACACAAAGTTTCAAGTTTCTATCTCATTGGGAAGTACCTAATCAATTTGATGAGTGAGTGAGTGAAACGATTTTTTTCCTGGCTAAGGACAGTTTTTTGTCCATAAAAGATTTTCCATAGCACATTCCTCAGATTTCGGACCTTTTCCATACTCAAGTTATTGTAGAGTACCTTTATGCAAAGTTTCAAGTTTCTATCTCATTGGGAAGTATCTAATCAATTTGATGAGTGAGAGAGTGAAACGATTTTTTTCCTGGTTAAGGACAGTTTTTTGTCCACAAAGATTTCCCATAGCACATTCCTCAAATTTCGGACTTTTTCCATACTCAAGTTATTGTAAGGTACCTTTATGCAAAGTTTCAGGTTTCTATCTCATTGGGAAGAACCTAATCAATTTGATGAGTGAGTGAGTGAAACGATTTTTTTCCTGGCTAAGGACAGTTTTTTGGCATAAAAAAATCCCATAGGGCATTCCTCAGATTTCGGACTTTTTGCATACTCAGGTCATTATAGGGTACCTTTATGCAAAGTTTCAAGTTTCTATCTCATTGGGAAGTACCTAATCAATTTGATGAATGAGTGAGTGAAACGATTTTTTTCCTGGCTAAGGACAGTTTTTTGTCCATAAAAGATTTCCCTTAGCACATTCCTCAGACTTCGGACCCTTTCCATACTCAAGTTATTGTAGAGTACCTTTATGCAAAGTTTCAAGTTTCTATCTCATTGGGAAGAACCTAATCAATTTGATGAGTGAGTGAGTGAAACGATTTTTTTCCTGGTTAAGGACAGTTTTTTGTCCACAAAGATTTCCCATAGCACATTCCTCAAATTTCGGACTTTTTCCATACTCAAGTTATTGTAAGGTACCTTTATGCAAAGTTTCAGGTTTCTATCTCATTGGGAAGTACCTAATCAATTTGATGAGTGAGTGAGTGAAACAATTTTTTTCCTGGCTAAGGACAGTTTTTTGTCCATAAAAAATTTCCCATAGTATATTCCTCAGATTTTGGACTTTTTCCATACTCAAAGTGTTATAGGGTACCTTTTGCAAAGTTTCACGTTTCTATCTCATTGAGAAGTACCTAATCAATTTGATGAGTGAGTCAGTGAGTCAGTGAGCCTGAAAACTGCATATTTTGGGGGTCCAGTACTCGAATATGGTTTAAGGTAGGAATGTGAGATTTGGTATATGAGTACATCTGTGGGATATCTCCTTACATTCTAAATTTCATGTTTCTACCCTTAATAGAATCGTTTTTACAAAGCCTCGAAATCTGCGATTTTACCCAAAACTCTTGTTCGTGTATAATATGCTTACGGCAGTGCAGGCCAGTTTTTATTTTCTTCGCGGAACTTGGCTGCCATGCACTGCCGTGCATGTCGATACTATTTTTCGTTCGGTATGGAAAAAGCAATATTTCTCCATACTATTTTACCATAAATTATTAATTGTCAATAAACTTTGTTACTTTTAAATGAATGAAGAGAGATAATTTTACTATGATGTTTTAAAAGTTGGTCATTTGAGAGGGCCAGGAAACCATTTGGGGGGCCTGGCCCCGATGGGCACCCCCTTGGCTACACCCCTGCTTAGAAAGTATCTACATGATGCACACAAATATAGGGTTAGCTTAAGAGAAATAGATTAAACGCTTAAAAATTCGAAAACGTTTTCTAGTACCTGTACTGTTTTATAGAAAACAGTCTTCAAGTTCACATTCTCCGCTTTTTGTTTATTTTTTGTTCATGACGTAAGCATGACGTTAGTCGAACAATATAGCCGCTAGCCAACTAGAAAAGCTATCTGCATGCTTTTACTTGTTCTGTTACTCTCGAACAACGCCGTTTCAGAACAAGGTATCCTCGTCGCCATAAGTGCCTTTACATCGCAGTGACGGGTATGTGACCGCGCAGTACTCCAAGGAAGGGATGGTTGTATAAGAATTTGTGATTAATTTTGAAGAGTTTTTATTTTGACTAGGGAATTAACATAGGTGAAGGGAGTAAAGACACAGATTTGAAGCATCAGTTCACTGTTATTGAAGCATCAGTGCACGAAAAGATTCGTATTCTCAGTTTTTCTATTTATTGTTTTATATGTTAAGTTAAACACCACAATATGTATCACTGATATCGCAGATCGTATTATTTTTTAAAATCGTGTTTGTAACCTATTGTCAAAACATTCATCTCCAGACATGATGTAGAGAGAAGAGAAAGAGATACATCTGTAATATATGTATATGTGATTCACTAAGTAACTGTAGAAATTAGTTAAAGGTCACATAAGAGAGCGAAAAGGAGGTCTAGAAGTCTGAACTTTTTAGAAACGTCCTAGATAGGTGAAAATATAGTTAAAAATTGCAAAGGGTATCATGTAATTTACCTCTCTTTTCTTATATTCTAGTATACTTTTTCTTTCACATCCAAAGATCCCTATTCAGATTTACGAGATAAAGGTGAAGAGAGAAACATTTCCATTTCAAGAATTATATAAGGAAAAAAATCTTTTGACTTAGACTAGATTCGAACTCGCAACCCTTGAATCCATGGCTCAGCGCTCTACCGACTGAGCTAACAACTTCTGTTGGAAAAGCCTGATTTCTACAACTACTGGTTGCTGAATGATGTGTATTAACCAAGTTTGCCGAGATAATTGCTTCATATAGCTATTGCAATAATAATAATAATAATAATAATAATAATAATAATAATAATAATAATAATAATAATAATAATAATAATAATAATAATAATAATAATAAAGCAGAAGAAGAAGATCAGAATTTAAAAAGTCGCATATGTTAAAAGTTTGACGTGCAGAGTAAGTCCTAATATGAGATTTTATTAATTATATATAATAAATGTAAGCGTGGTTTATTCGTGCGTGCTATTCAAACTGCGTAATTCACTACCTAGTCCCATAAGGGTTGTACAGTATGGCACAGTAGCCTTGCATCCTCCAACCGTGAAGAATGTTTCGGTTTGAACCTATGCGTGTCCTAAGAGGAAGGAGGAGATTGAAAGAAAGAAAAGTGGTTTAGAAATTATGCAAACGTAGAATATCTCACGAGGTGAGGTGATTTAGAGTTCAGCGTGTCTTTCAGCTACTACTCTATACAAGACGTGCATCTACGACTTAACGTGGAACCCGAACCACACGACTCCTGACGGGAATCGAAACCCGTATCACCTCTAGTTCTATTATGGGAGACACAGGAACATATAAAAATAATCGAAAATGAACGATATTAACGTTAAATCCAAAGCTTTCGACGTCCTAAAAATTCGTAATTGAAAGATATGAGTGTCTACTCAATAGTTTTCGGGGTCGCTGAAGTGAATAATGACACTCCAGATACCAAGAAAGCCCAAGGCTTTATTCTTCGTTAGCGGCAAGTTTATTCAGTTGCTCCTGCTGGAAATGGATTCGTACTATTTCATTCCGATTCAAATACGTATTCTACTGGGAAAACTAATCTCAAATATATCTAATGGTTATATTTAATGGAAATAGACATATGCATTTTTGAATATTGTATATGAATTGCTAATTCATACTTTATCTAATAGAAAATGGTGCATCCAGGATATATTCTGAAGTAATAGGGAGAACTTTTGGAGGTATATTTTATTAATCTACTGTCGAATTTAGTGTGCAATAATTTCACACAATTTACTTCGGAACTATCGAGACGAGACTGAGATAGCTATTTGTCGATTGAAAGGGGACTAATACTGTAAGTAGTCTCGTATTGTCTCGTTTTGATATCAGTCTTACTTCGGGGCTTGTTCTCTAGTAACTGGTTGCGTAGTGCACCTACATAAGACGTCGTATATTTAAATGTTTGAGAACTTACCCCACCTCCAGTTGACGGATCGTTCTATCTAAAACTACCAGACCGTTTATGTAATTTTTCGTTTAAGTACAGGTCCTATCCTTATGTCAATTATTTTCTTGCAACAGAGAATGAAAAATGTAACAGTTATAATCAGGGTGCGAATTACCGGGGGGGATGAGGGGGATTTTCCCCCTCAATTACATTTTGTTCCCTCCCAAAGAAGTCAGCTTACACTTCATTAAAAGTATATTTAAATAGTGTTTTCTAGTGATACAAATATGGTAATTAGCTTAATTTCTCGTTTTCTTTGTTACTGTAAAGTTCACGTTATAAAGACACTTTTCTGGCTTTCAATTTGGCACAATCTCTTTATTATTGCATCCATATCAATTTCATTCAGAATGTCATTTTCAATGGCCATCAAAGCTAGTCCATTTAATCGTTCTTGAGATATACTTGATTTCAAATAATTCTTTATTAATTTTAGTTAAACTAGTTCAATACACAACAAATGACAAAAGTGTGTGTCTTAATTTATATGTAATTTGTCCCCGATCAGTGGCAGAACTTTAAAATCAGGTTTCTCCGCAAAAATTCTTTTCAGGGCCCTTTATGCCTATAGAACAATTCAATTCTTTCATGTTTCTTTCCAACATAGACGTTCGAAATCAGGCAGTAACACTATGTAAACACAAGCACTGATGCACCCAAGATTTTTCTTTGGGGTCCGAAGAGTTTTTCGGAATACCCTACAAAATGCAAATAATTTTGTGTATTTGCCCCCTGAAATTGTGCTAATTGGGAGATCCACTCTCAGACTACCTGTTCAGTGTTTCGTCCACACATATTTTAGGGGGCCACTCCCCCCGGGAGGAGATCAAAATAATACGTCTATAATATAATAATAAATAAAAGAGTACCAGCAGTGGCCCTCTGAATACTAAGTGTGCCCCCCGGAAGATTTTTTCTGAATGGAAAACTGCACCTATTAGGGATGCGCACGATACAAGATTTGTGGCTGTCTCGTCTCGAAAATGTGCTGTAAAAGTGATGGCTCGACTCGAAAAATGTATATTTCTCTATTGGAAGAGCCGTGTCTCGACTCGAATTTAGTCTGGAAAATCCTGTCTCGACTCGTCTCGTGCACATCCGTAGCACCTATCTCGGTACATCCCTGAACACAAGTAACTAATAATCAAAACTCTACTTTGCATTAGAATTATTACTAATTTAAAATATAGCTCCATCTAAATTTATTAGCAGAAAATGGATTAATAATTATTGTGGAGTGGAGTGGATTTTAGTTTAGCGTCCCGTTCAGCAGCGAGGCTATATGAGACGTGGACCTACTGATTAACGTGGAATCCGAACCACATGAGCTCCCGCCGGGAATCGAACCCGGGTCTCCCACGCCAAAGGCGCGTACGATAATAATTATTGTTATCTGTCATAATAAAACGAGCATCTGTATACGCTGCTGTGATTGAAAGTGAGAGTACTGAAAATAATACTTGTCATCCAAATGACCTTTCGTCGCTTTCGATTTTATCCTTTCAAGTTATATACTTATATGCCACGGGAAAACTAATTGTATTCAAACAAATTTTGAAATACATGAAATTTAATTCAGACCCGTAACCGAAATGACCGTATCGTTCCATTTTAATTCAACAATTAAATTACTGTAATCAGGTAAAATAAATTTACAGAGTCAAAAGAATGTCGACCTGCAAATTCTTTCGTTAACAGTGACTGATATTAACAACTCCCCACCTCAATATTTGTATGATTTTGTCCAGCACTCGAAAGAAACTTTTTCGATTCCCGGCGGGAGCTCATGTGGTTCGGATTCCACGTTAATCAGTAGGTCCACGTCTCATATAGCCTTGCTGCTGAAAGGGACGCTAAACTAAAATCAACTCAACTCGAAAGAAACTTTTTAGAGCCTTCGGTTGCCTCTTATCTTCTTTCACGTTTTGTAGCTTTCTTTTACTATAAAATGCTCACTTGGTTTTATATCGTTGGTCGAGTAATGAATGAAATGGTGGAATGAAGAAAGTGGGAGGAAACGGGAGAACCCCGAGAAAACCCACGCATACGGTGTTTGTCCACCACAAAGTTCACTTGGCGGGGGCTGGGATCGAACCCGTGACCCCAAGCACCAGAGGTGAACGCTCTACCACTGATTCGTTAACTTGGTAGACGTATATGAAGAAATCACTAACATAAAATAGCTGATAGCTTTACGCCTAACCATCTCAGCGACCTCGAAACTATGAACTCTAAATGAACATCGGTTGTCGTTTTCGATCATTTTATATGTTACTCCCTTCCAAGGTGTCTTGCCCCTTATCCCAATGCATGAAAAGCAAATGATGTTTTCGCAAACAGCCAGGGGCAGGGAAGGAGTAACAGAACGCACACAACTCGCTGTATAGCTTTAGGGCAAATACCTAAAGGCACAAGCAATAGGCCACTTGACCAAGAGCAATGTTGCGAAACATAAGACAAGATAAGCCCACGCTCAAGATAAGCTCAGGCTCACAAAAAATCACTGACCCTTCGAACAAGATAATATTGTCGCGCTCTCAGAGTCAGGTTTTAATTGCATTTGTGTTGAAGTACGTTTTCTTTGTTTTTTAAACATTTGATGAATTTCTTACACACTGTTGTGTATGATATTTTCTATGTGGAATATTATTGTATATTTTGTACTGTACACGTTGTGTAAATAGAACTCATCTGTATTTCTTACATTGACTTTGAAAACTTTAGCAATGCCCTCATGCGCTGTGTACGGCTTTAAAATGAACACACGAAATAGAAAAGTTGGTGAAGAGAATGTTAAGTTCCGTTCATTTCCAAAGCAGGGAGATATACAGCAATTGTAAAGCAATAGGGGTGTAATTTTGTCATCTGTGGTTGGACCCAAAAAGCCGTAGATCCACGCTGCTTATGCCCTTAGCAGAGCTGAGCTGATTTTGAGTTTAACGTCCCGTTCAGCAGCGAGGCTATATGAGACGTAGATCTACTGATTAACGTGGAATCCGAATCACATGAGCTCCCACCGGGAATCAAACCTGGGTCTCCCACGCCAAACGCGCGTACGCTAAGCTTGTGCCCTTAGTTTTATGAATTTTACCAAATTAATGAATATCTACACAGTATATGAGTTCTTTGCTATACTGCTTCTGTAATAATATTTTTGTCATTAATTTGCTTATTCTGTATCTTTCTATATAAAATAACTAGTTCTGGCTGGCTGATTGATCAACGCTAGGCCAAACCGCTTAAGCTAGAAACTTGAAGTTTAGAAAGGGCATATGATTTGTAATGTAAGGTCCCACTAAAAGAAGAATATTTGGAAATTTGAAGGGAAAAGGGAGAAAGAGGAGTGGCAATTATCTTAAAATGCCCATACCTTGGAATCTTTGAGTGTTAACGACATGAAATTTGGTATATGGACTTCTCATTTAAAATAATTAGATATGTATGTAAGCGCTTTTATGATATTTGCCCTAGGAAGGAAGAAAATAGGGTAAAGTTACAATTGTTATAATTGGATGGTCATAACTCGAAAATCGTTAAGGTTATTGACATGAAAATTGGTTGAGTTGATTTTGAGTTTAACGTCCCATTCAGCAGCGAAGCTATATGAAACGTGAACCTACTGATTAACGCGGAATTCGAAATACATGAGCTCCCACCGGGAATGAAAATTGGTGTTTAGGTTTTGCAAGTAAAACAATTAAAGACATGTTTCTGCGTTTTTTCATTTTTCCTTAGAAAAAAAAAGGTTTAAATTGTAATTGGTAAAATAGAATGGCCATATTCCAAAATCCCTTAAGAGTAGAAACATCTTGATTAAAGATGTATTTCAGTTTTTTGATATTACGGTTAGACGAAAAACAGCAGGAAGACAAAGTTGGGGGTTGAAATTGTTAGAATAAGATATGCCATATCTCGAAACCACTTAAGATCAGAGATCTTAGGGATATGAGAAGTGAGAGGCCGGAGAAAGAGCAAATGCAAGCGTCTGGAGGCGGACTCCCCGCCTAGCCGAAAGCAAGTTATGCAATTAAAAAATTTGCATCAGTTAAACTTTACACGGCGGTTTCTGGGTGTTGGTTTTTGAAGCTCCAAGTTAATCACATAACTTCAATTTACATGTGTTTATTTTCTAAAATTCAGCAGTTGTTTATAAGTGGGTATTTTGGACTCAAATTTTACATTTAAATTCATATGTTTTTTCGTTATTTATATCTGGTATCAACTTTATTTTCTTTATCAGAAAGATAGAAGATAATTTATTAGAATATTTTCATAGAATTTTAATATGTCACATTAGGGTGGGCCAAAATATAAAACGAACAGTAGGCGATTGTCCACAAGGTTTATTTTATTCCTTGTGATGTATACAAATAACCAACGAAATTTCAGTACAATTAAGTCATATTTACAGGTCGCTTCATTTTTGCCTTGTTTTAGTTATTGTAGGATTAAAAGTGGATCTGAAAAGGCATGGGGACGCATTCGGTCACGCTGTCCCGCGTGCCTATTTTTGCCATTTGTAATATTTTAGGAAGTAGAAGATGCCATGTATATTTTTTGAAGTGAGGCTAACGGCGTCCCCCCATTCCCCCTCAGTTTTACCCCTGATTTGTTGCCAAAACTTTTAGAAAAATGTCACTATTCCTCAATTTAAAAAACGCTTTCTTCAGTGGAGTGGAAACATTTTTAAGATGGTTTTCGACCAATCGAAGAATAAACTGTTTCTGTTCCTAGTCTTTTGTCAAGGCTTCATTATACTTTTGGATGAGACTGATACCTCTTTCAGCTACATTATTCACCACAGCCATTTATTTTGATAATTCACAAAATTCTTGAAAAAAAAAAGCATTATCTCGCCAGCGTTGTAGTGTTTGTTTGAGGAAAGATTGAGACTTCTCTTTGCCTTTTTTCATTAGGACATCAAATATTGAGTGTTCTTGCTGTTACTAGATCCTCCAAATTAAGATCTTCGGGTTTCTTTGTCAACTTAAGTCGTAGTGGAATGTTTGGTTATGCTGGCCGCTGCAGGCTTTGGACCATCTTTTCCTTTGTTTCTTCTGATAATCTCTCATAAAAAAAAAAAGCTAATTCTGATAAAAGTGCAGACAAAAACTAGAGATATCTTGAAAATGCTGCACATGCACTACTAGAAATGCAGTCCTCTGAGTAAGTTTTCAAAACTGACATAAAGTTAGTCATTGAGAGGGATTTGGTTGACAAGGGGAGCTTCATTCCACTTTTTCACATAAACAAGGCTGACAAACAGCGCTAAACATGTGATAATTTACTTTCGCGCAGTCATCCTAAATTGAGACTTAAAAAAAATTTCAATGCTTAAATGCCTTTCCCCATCCATCTAGCGTGATGTTTTGGGTCTCGAGCTCGAAATGACTGATTGTCGTTGCATCCACCAAGAAATATGAGAAATAAACGCAAAAGTTCCTTATAATCATCTCTAGGCTTCTTGGCTTAAGGAGCACTTGGTAAATATTTTAACATCTGATATGTTTGTGCTTCAATGGATTTCGTGCATAGCATCTGTGCATCACTGGACTCTCAAATAGGTCGTCAGTTATCTTTGTAAATCATCCTGATTTACTGATGACCACTGTTTATGAAATTGTTTGAACGATGAAGTTGATAGACCTTCTGCCGGACTAAACAAACATTTGAAGATACTAGAGAGGGGCCGTGGTGTGTCAGTAGTAGAGCGTTCACCTCTGGTGCATGGTGTCCCGGGTTCAAATTCTGCTCCCGCCAAGTGAACTTTGTGGTGGACAAACGCCGTGTGCGTTGATTTCCTCGGGGTTCTCCCGTTTCCTCCTACTTTCTTCATTTCACCATTTCATTCATTTCTCAACATCACCATCTCCTTTAGCCTAGCCGGCATAACCGTGGGACGTAAAACTCAAAAATTTCATTTTATTTTTTAAGACACTAGAGAGGACTACCTCCATAACATGATGACACCATCTAATGATCACAATGAAAGCTACGAACTTATCCGGCTATCCGGCTATTAGCACAGCAACTGTGTTAAATTACATTGTAGTCTTGACGCCTATAATATAGTATACATGAATATAATACCCATTAGGAACCTAATATTTTTCTAGTGCAGCATATATTTACCTTAAATTTACGAATGAACGAGTATATACGGAGAAGGGTATACGCTATATTTTTGAGAACGGTCCAGCGTATACCTCAGAAAACTTCTAGCGTTAGTTCATTGGTAATACTACATAAACAAAAAGATTTAAAATGAAGCGACCTGTAAATATTAAGCAACAGTGCTGAAATTAAGCAAGTAAATAGGTTATGGCTAGAGGAAAAAATAAGCCTTGTGGACTATTATTTTGAACAAGTTGAATTTTTGCATTTGATTTTGGACCACCCTAATGTTACATGTATCGTTAAAAAAAATAATCCTATTCTTTCTAAAATTATTTATGTAGATCAAACAAGGAACAGAAAGAAGTAAAATTCGTCCTTATCCGTTTGTATTTCAGCTGCTATTTGTTCCTTTCGTTTTGTAGAAAAATCAAAGTACAGAATTGTGCAGGAAAATTGCTTTTGAGAAAGGAATTAAATGAAGATTGTTTAGAAAATTGAAAGGGAATCACTTGCGGTATCGGCATTTGTGATACTGCAACAATTGCGGTACTTCGAGTATTGACTTTTGTGGTATTGGGACATTTGCGGTACTATTTGAAATAACTTCTTATTCTCTTTGCTAAGAGAAAATATTTTCGAGTGTTCAGTTACAGGATAAGCACGCAGTATCAACTGCTACACAACGACCAAATTTTATAACATTGGTGTAGCTAGCACTTTGTTTTAGGGGAAAATAACATGACTGTTTTAGGGGACTCGGGTTTTTGCATACTAAAAGCAGACTAAAAATCTTCTTTCAGAATATGAAACCATTATTAACTCACATACATACATACAAACTTTTCTCAGAACACTAAGAACATGTAAACTCAAATATAAGGATCAATTATACAGAAAAGTGAAATGAAAAACATTTACTAGGATACATGGTAGACACATCCGAAAGATGTAAACAAATGCTTGTTTGTGATTGGCCAAAACTGGAAAATGTAAACAAATTCTTATCTCTCATTGGTCAAATGCCTGTCCATAATATTTAAAGGAAACTTCTAGAAATGTTTATATTTTTGTTTTCTTTCATAGCTTTCATTAACACTTTTCCAAGAACTACAGATAATTATGATGGATAGATTGGGACAACTTACAATCACAATAATAAAAACAATAAACAACGTAGTCTCTATTCTGGAAGAAACAATAATTACTCCAACTTTTGAATGTGTACCATTTTCCTCAAGAATTTCTTGACATCTTTTGAGGATACATAATCAGTTAATGCTTTTTCTATTCTTCCGTCCAATTCTATGTACGCTTGTTGTCTACGTTTCCCTTCAATGTTTAAAGGTCATCTTTGATACAGCTAGCTGCTGTACACAGCCTCATTTTTTAGATACTTCTAAACAACACACTTAGGAGTTCATTTACTTATTAATGTTTTGATTCTGTAATTCCACCTTCAACAGCATTATTCGTTCTGTGCTCTTGATTCGAGTAGTTTCACATGAATATGTCAATACCAGTATTATTTAACCGGCATTATTTCTTAATCACTGTTCTGCAAGATAATCTAAAAACCTAAAGTCTTTCGTGATGTGATGCATCTTCGATAATGGAAAGCCACCCAATAGCAATATCATCTACAGGGAGAAATGGTAGGGCAAAAGAAATTCTGAGGCGGAGCCTCACCTCTGGAACTGATTTATAGTTGAGTCCTAATTCCTGAACCTTCCTCCACAAGCACTGATTAAAATGGAACTTACACCAAGTAATGTGCGTTTCCTGGAACAGTGTTCTTCGAGATGTTATTGCTTTTTGCTCGAAACGTAATTTGCTTAATTTCGGATTCCAATCATAATATTAACCTTCACCAAACTGAAAAACTCTGATATCTCTTACTATCTCTTGCTGGTAAAAGGACGAAGATCCAAGGGACAATATTTGTTTCCTTCAAGATATGTTCCCGTTCTTGAAATTTCAATATTGTCTGTACTGAAAACCCTGATGAGAAACGCATGGTTTCTTAGATGTTTCGATTATTGTGATAGTTTCCATTAAGCAGCCCGCGTGATCTCCTCTTATATATTCATGACCTACTAAAATCAGCCAAACAGAATGAATCACATATATTAGGCTGTTGCATCTGCATACCCAACCTCTTTATTAATGTATTCATTCTAATTTAGATTAACGGGGCTGAAACGGATGATTTCGGCGCACGTTCCACGGTGTGTATCGCAAATGTCCTACTGTTTAAGGGAAAGTTTTGAACAGTACCGCAAATATCCCAGAAAAACTGGTGTTCTGGTTTTATCGCAAATGTCCTGATACCTAGAAAACTAATGAGTTCAAGCAATGACCATCCGGATTCTCTAAGATTTAAGTACAGATAAGAGGGTATATAATGGAAAAGCATTCTACGTAAAAATATTGAAGCCATTGAAGAACCTTATACACAGCAGGGAACAGTAACATCTGCATTAATTGAAGATATATATACTTGAGAAACTCGGCACTACATGATGAATTATTTACAACAGTACCAGTGTTGTCAACGGCTTGAGCGGATCGGATCACGGCTCAGTAACCACCGAGCCGAGCCGAAAAGTGAGCCAAGGAAAGAACATCATTAGAAAATTAACAGGCATCATAAAAAAATGAATTTGTTAGCAAGTGTGAACCGGAGGTTTTAATATTTTATTCCATTTAGAACATACATAAGTATAAATTAACTAAACAAGCAACTGAAAAGTTCTTCCTCCGAAAGAACATTTTACAAGCAAATGAAGAAAGTGATGAAGTGAGAAAATTAAAAGTTCTGGAAAGAAATTCTGATTGACAAACGCAACTGGATTAGGCCAACTGGGGATACAACTTAAGGAAAAAAAAAGAAAAATGAAATCTTTGAGTTTTACGTCCGACGGTTATGCTAAAGGGGGTTGGTATGATGAGTAATGAATGAAGTGGGAGAACCCCGAGGAAACCCACGCACACGGTGTTTGTCCACCACAAAGTTCACTTGAAGGTGGCTAGGATCGAACCCGGAACTCCAAGCACCAGAGGTGAACGCTCTACCACTGAGCCACCGGGGCCCTTAAGGAAAAGGAAAGAAAAGCGCACCACAGACAATAACTCTAGAGTTGTGGGGAAAGTTGTCCAAATAGACTTTTCTTTTTATTTACATTTAAAAAGAAATAAAATATATTTCCATGACGGAATAAAATTCCACTAATATAATAGACATCTAAATTAGAAATACCAAAAGACAGCTGAAAGTAAGGAGAAAACAGCAATTTCACATCAGGTTCCAAAGAGAATACACAACAGCAAGCGAGTAAGCAAACAACAGCGTTACTTCTCGTGTGGTTCTGTCCCGAGCGAGTGTCAAAGGTGACGTCATTGCACGAGTAGGACAGAAACGCGTTCAGTGATGAACTTACCAAGGCAGTAACTACTGTATTTACTCCACGGAGTCCGACACTCTATAAAGTGCCTTTTATCTATACAGGATTATGCGCGATCAACATTATAACCAGTGTGCGAATTAGATAATCTATATTGGGGGGGGGGATAAAATTAGGCCAAAGGACATAGTCTGAAGGTTCAAATTTCAAAATGAGACAATAAATGCCTTACCCCCATATATATATATATATATATATATATATATATATATATATATATATATATATATGTGTGTGTGTGTGTGTGTGTGTGTGTGTGTGTGTGTGTGTGTGTGTGACATCTGTAATAAATAAGAGATTTATTAATTTAATAAATCTACCGACAATAACTATGCACATATATATTGTCTGACATACACACACCCCACTAAACCTTTCTGAACGTGTTTTAATGTTGTACTCACTCTTGTTCCCGTAGCTCTCTAAGGTTTATTTAGTTAATAATTCGCCTCGAGCGATGATCACAAGCATATGTTAATTTTTCCACTCATATTGAAAGCTTCCACTTTGCATTAATACCTACAGGTTGCGGAAAGAAACCTACTTCAGTCTTGTGAAAACCACTAAAATTATTAGTTAAACCGGACATTTATTTATTTTTTTTTTTTAAAGAAAATCTAGATATTAGCCTATCAAATAAGAAATGGATTGTTGCTGGTCCCGATTTCTCACATCAAGGTCAAATCGAAGGCCAAATGTTTAAAATCTCTCAATTCAAATTTCGAGCTTGTGCTTCTACTTCCCGCTAAAGCTGTGCTCATCACGACTTTTTTTCTCCAAATATCGATTCCGTGATGGGCACAGGAAGTCAACACTTAAAAATTACTTTACTGTTAGGTTGAAGATGAGTTGATTCACTATGGGCTACGTTATTCAAATAAAGTAAAACATTACACTGAAGTTTTTCAGACAACATTAATTGCGTGGACAGCAAACTGTACAGCGAAAAGATGGAAAAATGAAGGGTTAACTTAAAAAAAAAAAAAAAAAAACGCTTCAGTTTAAATGCTTATACAGACACGGACAATTACACGGAGAACCAGTCGTATTAACAAATGCTGAAACAAATCTTGAATTATTCGCTTATTCACCTAAAAATCACCTTCATTAACATGTCTGGTCACTAGGAGCGTATCCCCCAGCGTATACGTTAACATATACTTACGAGATAATACCTATATCTCAGATTTTGAGTACAGTTTCAAAAGTTCATTTCCGTAAACTGTAAAAGCAGTGATTACTATGCTAATTATCACAAATTAAATGCAACTTTTGAGTTGCATACACCAACCTACTAGGGAATGAAGACCATGTGCTAACAAAGAGTACACTGGAAAATGAAATAACATGTTATAACAAAAATTAAAATAAGATGATAATCGATACAAATATAGAGGATGAATATGACATATCCGAACTTCGCCAAGTATGGTAGAAGAAGCTATTTGTTTACTTCTTCTTGGCCAACCGCTAATAACATTTATAAATCTATATGTGGCTTTGTTATACGCAATTAGTACATTCAAATTCACAAACGATGTCGAACTGAAGGGTACGAAGGTACACTTGCAAGTAACAACCGTAGTCATAATAATATAGTTCTACTAAACAACGTTGAAAATAGGGGGTAATTAGGTGGTAAGTAGAAATGACCAAAACAGAACAGTTTACATCGATCATTTCGAAATACAGCTAGAAGATTAAATTTACAAGAAATAACAAAAATCAGTGAAATTTGGAGTTATACTAAGCATAGTTTGAGGGGGAAAGCGAGCATCCCTGGTGGAGATACTTCAGCTGACTTCTTTGGGGGGGAACAAAATGTAATTGAGGGGGAAAATCCCCCTCATCCCCCCCGGTAATTCGCACCCTGATTATAACTGTTACATTTTTCATTCTCTGTTGCAAGAAAATAATTGACATAAGGATAGGACCTGTACTTAAACGAAAAATTACATAAACGGTCTGGTAGTTTTAGATAGAACGATCCGTCAACTGGAGGTGGGGTAAGTTCTCAAACATTTAAATATACGACGTCTTATGTAGGTGCACTACGCAACCAGTTACTAGAGAACAAGCCCCGAAGTAAGACTGATATCAAAACGAGACAATACGAGACTACTTACAGTATTAGTCCCCTTTCAATCGACAAATAGCTATCTCAGTCTCGTCTCGATAGTTCCGAAGTAAATTGTGTGAAATTATTGCACACTAAATTCGACAGTAGATTAATAAAATATACCTCCAAAAGTTCTCCCTATTACTTCAGAATATATCCTGGATGCACCATTTTCTATTAGATAAAGTATGAATTAGCAATTCATATACAATATTCAAAAATGCATATGTCTATTTCCATTAAATATAACCATTAGATATATTTGAGATTAGTTTTCCCAGTAGAATACGTATTTGAATCGGAATGAAATAGTACGAATCCATTTCCAGCAGGAGCAACTGAATAAACTTGCCGCTAACGAAGAATAAAGCCTTGGGCTTTCTTGGTATCTGGAGTGTCATTATTCACTTCAGCGACCCCGAAAACTATTGAATAGACACTCATATCTTTCAATTACGAATTTTTAGGACGTCGAAAGCTTTGGATTTAACGTTAATATCGTTCATTTTCGATTATTTTTATATGTTCCTGTGTCTCCCATAATAGAACTAGAGGTGATACGGGTTTCGATTCCCGTCAGGAGTCGTGTGGTTCGGGTTCCACGTTAAGTCGTAGATGCACGTCTTGTATAGAGTAGTAGCTGAAAGACACGCTGAACTCTATATCACCTCATCTCGTGAGATATTCTACGTTTGCATAATTTCTAAACCACTTTTCTTTCTTTCAATCTCCTCCTTCCTCTTAGGACACGCATAGGTTCAAACCGAAACATTCTTCACGGTTGGAGGACGCAAGGCTACTGTACCATACTGTACAACCCTTATGGGACTAGGTAGTGAATTACGCAGTTTGAATAGCACGCACGAATAAACCACGCTTACATTTATTATATATAATTAATAAAATCTCATATTAGGACTTACTCTGCACGTCAAACTTTTAACATATGCGACTTTTTAAATTCTGATCTTCTTCTTCTGCTTTATTATTATTATTATTATTATTATTATTATTATTATTATTATTATTATTATTATTATTATTATTATTATTATTATTATTATTGCAATAGCTATATGAAGCAATTATCTCGGCAAACTTGGTTAATACACATCATTCAGCAACCAGTAGTTGTAGAAATCAGGCTTTTCCAACAGAAGTTGTTAGCTCAGTCGGTAGAGCGCTGAGCCATGGATTCAAGGGTTGCGAGTTCGAATCTAGTCTAAGTCAAAAGATTTTTTTCCTTATATAATTCTTGAAATGGAAATGTTTCTCTCTTCACCTTTATCTCGTAAATCTGAATAGGGATCTTTGGATGTGAAAGAAAAAGTATACTAGAATATAAGAAAAGAGAGGTAAACTACATGATACCCTTTGCAATTTTTAACTATATTTTCACCTATCTAGGACGTTTCTAAAAAGTTCAGACTTCTAGACCTCCTTTTCGCTCTCTTATGTGACCTTTAACTAATTTCTACAGTTACTTAGTGAATCACATATACATATATTACAGATGTCGTATCTCTTTCTCTTCTCTCTACATCATGTCTGGAGATGAATGTTTTGACAATAGGTTACAAACACGATTTTAAAAAAATAATACGATCTGCGATATCAGTGATACATATTGTGGTGTTTAACTTAACATATAAAACAATAAATAGAAAAACTGAGAATACGAATCTTTTCGTGCACTGATGCTTCAATAACAGTGAACTGATGCTTCAAATCTGTGTCTTTACTCCCTTCACCTATGTTAATTCCCTAGTCAAAATAAAAACTCTTCAAAATTAATCACAAATTCTTATACAACCATCCCTTCCTTGGAGTACTGCGCGGTCACATACCCGTCACTGCGATGTAAAGGCACTTATGGCGACGAGGATACAAGAATTTTGAGGAAATTTTTTGTTGTTTGTGCAAGGGCAAAACTCCTGTGAGATCACTCGTATCTCAGGGAACAGTAACTCGTGTTTGTGAAACGTTGTTGGGACATCCGTTTCATTGAGACCTGTCGTGTTACAAAAGAGTAAAACACAGCATTGTAAACTTCAAGGCATACTTTTCCAGCCACATACATATTCTCAATAACGTTATCAAAGCTCTTGACTGTGTAAAATTTTAGAAGTGTCTATTATTGTTAGGTTCACTCTGTATATCTTAGTATTGAGGTAAATTAAACTGAAAAATACAATACATAAACTAGACATACAAAAAATGGCATAAACTCTTTTATATGTTTCTAGATTGTAATACAGATAACTATCTTCAATAGTTCAACTCTTATCTATTGTAAACAAATATTAATACTGTATAACAGTATTTGCACTGAATCCTAAGAAGACATTTATTACGAAAACACAAGGGAGGATGTTATATAAGATTGCTCTCGAGATAAAAGCTAAGACTGTCTCGTCTCGGAAAGGAATAATAGTAATAGTGTTTGTCGCGTCTCAGAAAATGTAGCTTTCAACAGGAAGAGAGCTCTGTCTTGTCTCGGAAAGGAATAATCAAAATGATGTCTCTTCTCGGAAAGTATCGGACTCAACCGGAAGAGGATTCTGTCTCGTCTCGCATCTCATCAAGGAAATTCTGTGTCTTTTTCTGTTTCACCTTGTCGGCAACTCTAAAACCATATTAACTCACTCGCACAAGTAATGATTATCAGATTCAAAATATTGCCGAAACCCACTTTCTTCAAGCGCGGTGGCTCAGTAATAGAGCGTTCACCTCCTGTGCTTGGGGTCCCTGGTTCGATCCCAGCTCGCGCTGTGTGAAATTTGTGATGGACAAACACCGTGCTCGTGGGTTTTCTCAGGGTTCTCTCGTTTTCCCCCACTTTCTTCATTTCACCATTTCATTCATTTTTCATCTTCACCGTCTCCTTTAGCCTCACCGGCATAACCGTGGGACGTAAAACTCAAAGATTTCTTTTCATTTTTTTCAAGTTTCCTCAACTTAAAAAAAAACTTTGGATTTTAGGGTTTTTGGTGATATGTTTCTTTATGAAATACTGACGGCGCTAGACCTAAGAGTTATCAAGGCCTTTGCCGGCTAGCATCAGTCAATACCGGCTTTCTATAAAGTCCAATACTTCAATAATTGAAGCTACATATCCTGCAGTATAAACGTACACTCAATTCCAACAGCCTTTCGTTTTCTAAAGGCTGATTCACACATAGTGTGCCATGCTCCCCACCGCGACGATTTGCCGTGCCGTTTCCGCTTTCTACTTCATTTCCCAAGATGGATTGCAAGGAGAAAGACATTGTTCCTGTGCTTCGTGTTGCTTCGTGTGCTACGAAGAAAGCCGAAGGATCTTGCCGATGAGCCACAACCATCGGTTTCTCTTCAAGGCGGCCTGTCGGGGCACGACGTGCGTACGGGGCAAGCACGGCACGTGATGCATGAGTTAAAAAAGACAACGCAATGAATTTTCAACGTCAAAGCCTGAAAAAACTGCGTGGGCCACAGCACATTATGTGTGAATTAATCTTTAAAAATTCAATCCTTCAACAAATACAACCAATTGTGACACTTCGTGATCATAAGTTTGGAGAGGCTATTATTGTCCCACCTTTTTTAAAAAAATATTATTATTTCACGGGAAATACAAAACACGTTATCTCTTGTTTTATGTATATTAATGTATGCGAAATTTTATTCTCTTCTGTCTAGTTCTTCCTTCATACTTGGTGTCGATTTTCAAACTTTTAGGTGGAGGCTTTTTACCTCCCAAAAACCGTTTTTCCGTAGAAAATATTAGTAACAAAAAACACACAATGCTTATTTTATGTCTAGTATTTACATGCCAAATTTGTTCGCAATCAGCTTGGATCACTGAGATGATATTCCTTGCAAGACTTGGCTGAACTAATGTTGCCTACGTGACTCCATGAAATTTCTCGTCTGAATTCGAGTCTCGTCTCGTATTTTCATCTCGTTTTCAAGACGAGGCAAGAATTTCCTAGTTTTGTGGACAAGATTAGTCCTTATGCAATACCAGGGTTATGAAGGGCGTAATCTATCCGTGGGCTCTGAAGCATAACTGGAGCTTGAATTTTAGTCCAGTCTTCAGGTGCACAAGCCACCATGTACGTGTAAGATCAATCTTCAAACTAGAAGAGTAGTATAGTTTTGAAATAAAAGACAAATACAAGTTAAACATAGTGAAGTTATAACATGTGTAGAGACTAGGGATGGCCAATTAAAGAATTTTTACTTTCCGGAATCCGGAAAGTAAAATCGAAAAAATTTGAGAATTCGAAAAAATCCAGAATTCGAAACAATCCGGAATTTAGAAATTTCGATTTCGTAAAAAAAATCTGGAATTTTCTAAATTTCAGATTTTTCCGAATTCGGGAATTTTTCCGACATCGGAATTTTTGCGAAATCCGGAAAGTGAAACTTCCGATTCCGGAAAATAAATTTTCCGACATCTGGATTCTAGAAACTTTTTGTCATCCTTACTATAGATGTATGATTAAATCCCAGATATAAGTGACAAACGCATCTATAATCCATCTTAAACTTAAAATGAACCTGATTTGTTAAGACTTAGAACTTTGAAAGAGAAGAACTAGATCAATGAAAGAAAGAAAGAAGCAGAGAAAAATGAAGAATAGGATTATCGTAATATCAGCATATAGATTTCCCTTCAACTCTTTCCTTTTCTACTTTCTTTGCCATCTCATGATATAAATATAGTTCGTTGTTTAAAATCGACCACGGATAAAGCTAATTTGGTGGACGAAGCCACTCTTTTCTCCGTTCAACTTATTCTTCTCTCTTGTCCTAGTGACAGAATTGGATGCTGGGAAATCTTAAAAAGATGTTCTTCTCTACAGCCTCCCTCTGTCTTGCTCTTAAGAGAATAACTACATCCATTTGTCTTTCTCTCTTCTCTCTCTCTCTCTCTCTCTCTCTTACTGTCTTTTCCATCAGACTAGAATGTAGCGGAGAAACAATTAGTAATGATTTTCTCGTTTTCCCCCCTTTTAAAAAAGATTGCTTTTCTTCTTTCTTTTCAATTGCAGTTGTTGTAGAACTTCTTTTAACAATGATGATACTGCCAGCTCAATCGTTTGTTTTATCAAGACCCTGGTACGCTCTTAAAGCATATAGCTTTAAATGGATTCACGAAAATGAGCGTGATATATATATGCACTACAAGATCTGGTCGGAAAGTAATGAGATGAATTAGTTTATTTCAAGATATGCTTACTGCACACTTAAAATTACTCGAAATAACACCCCACGCGCATTAATACACTGTTGATAACAATTCTGGCATGCGTCTTTAACTTGTCTGGACGTGTCGAACTGGACATTCATTACGGCAGTTTGAACGCATAGCCCAAGCCCATAGCCAGAACGACAAGACACGGGGAAGGTGGCTGGTGGTTAAGTCCTCATCCGACATTGTTGACTGCTTAGTTTTGAATATATATTAATATAAACAAACAAACAAATTAAAGTTTAAAGAGAAAGAGGATAGAAAGCTATAGCTTTCTCCTAGGTACGGCCCTAGCGCAGTTGCAAAATACTGTTATTTCAAGTTGGATTTGAACAAGAAAGGGGAAAAAGGAAAGTAGTCAGTAGGGTTGTGGAAGTTGGTGCAAAGTTGCCTCGGTTTGCTTCACCAGAAACTCTGTTAGTAGTATTGCCGTAATGAAGACTTACGTATTTGCAATCTCCAGGCGTACGCGTGTTACAATGTTTGTCCAGGTTGTACGGATTCCTGATGAACAACACATTGACAGTAAAAGAAGAAAATAAACATCGATTTCATCTTTGACTTATCCAATCGAGTCTTCTTTGGGTGGAGAGACTAGATAGTGTGCCATTTAGAGGTGTACTTATGAAGTACTTGTGCTTTTGATAGAAAATTTCTCCCCGTAAGCTTTTTGTATCACAGCAAGAGTCTCGATAAGAGATTATCCGAGTTTAACACAAAATTTTATCGCGTATCGTTGCTGAACATTCTCTGAATTTTAACCGTTACTCTGTGCTCACACGTATGTCCACTTCGCAAGTGATTCACACTCTGAAAATCTCAGATTCAACTGACGATGAAACCTGATCGTTTTCCTAAGAGCCACCACCGACTGCCATAACCGGAAACCTTTTCCCCAGGTTCTTATTGGACCAAGAAAATTAGTCTTATCCCTTTGCGGACAGACTGTATTTAGTTTTATTGCAATAAATAAATAAGTTTATAAATTTTCTTCCTGTGTCGGTAGGTTGTTGAATTAACAGTTGCCTCATGAACTAATCAAATATCACAAGAAATGTACTACAGGGTGTAGGATCGTGGGTTGTAGAAAAGAGCGACGAGAATCAACTGATATATGGCAATGAAGAGATGAAAAAATAATCCCCATAGCATACACGTCCCTTAGATGTTCAAGGAATATCAATCTTGGGATACTGGGATGTCCAGATGTATGCTTCTCTCAGGAACGGACTTACACTGGGACATTTTTTAGGTCTTTATAGGATAATCACAAAATGACTTTAGGACACACAATTATTATCCCTCATTGGTACACCTTGTTCAAGTCCAATTGAAATCTGTGAATATTTCCATTATCCTTAAAGGTTTTACTGCGAACCTTGGTGTCCTGGGAAAAGTATGGGACAGTCAAAGGACACCCTTGGATATGTTCTTTCACGTGGGTATTTGTGTAAAACGAAAATTAGTCAGGAAGTAAAATGAGCAGAAACTAACCATAACGTAAAGGATATCCTATAAGCGACAGACTACCTGAGATCTAAGAGCTAGGTGCAAGTACGGCTGCATAGTTACTAGATTTTAGCACACACAGAAAATGATACGGTTAGGATTACCCTTTGAACGCCTTTATCCCTCAAGTTTCCACAAACACTCATTTCACACAGGCTGGGACAACGCCTGAACAAGGGTAGAACCAGTGTCGGTCTGGAGCAATCACGGGCCCTCGGCTAAAGTTGGTTGTGGGCCCCTGATCGAGAAACTTTTCACAGCGTATCTTCGGTACTTACAACAATGATTAAAGGTTTGTTTATGAAAAAAAAAGTTTGTGAAGTATTTTAAATCTATCTATGTTACGATAAATGACAAGGTAAAACATACTTAAGCAATATAACGTAGATATAAATCATGACATAGGTTTCGGCGTCAGTTCAGCATTGTACTATATGATGTAATGAGGCTATGAGTGAAATGAAGAGAAATATTTTGATATCGGAAAATTATGCAAAACCCGTATAGCTATAAATATTCTTTTATTCTATGAGAACTAATGACAAATATTTAACGTGTATTACAATATTTATATGACCACATAACTGTAAAACGACGAAAATATCGGTATGCACTAAGTAAACTTATTCTAGATTTATATTAATACAAACCAAGAAAATTATTGATTACTACTAATAAATGATTAAATATCATCAAGCACATAATTGTAAAATTGAAAATGACTTAGACACACACGGGAATTACAAAGTATCAGGAACATATCAATACATTAATTTTCTTTTCAAAACTACGCTTGTCACCGCAATTTCATCAATGACTTTATTTTTGTCCAAATTTATAAACAAGTCTCTCTCAACATTCATCAACATTAAAGGAGATAGTAAGTTGTCGCTTAAAGAATATCTGAGTCTGTTTTCTGGAATTTTCAATTTCTGGAAAATCACCTTCTATATCAATTTCCCCATTCCTAAAATAAGCTTTGATGTCTTTAACCAGGGATTTACATTTGTCATGCAATCTTTTAAAATTTTTGTCACTTCTTTTTCTTCTAATTTCGTCTAATAATGCATCTACCGACTGCCAGGCCTTTGCATAGTATACAGACTTGCTTTGGAGAAAGATGGATACAAAAGAAGTAACTGAAAACATGTCTAACATGACTACAGCTAGAAACAAATTTTCGAATTTGCACCACTCTCCTAGAAGGGAACGCACTGTAAATTTTGTTTTGCAATCGAAATTGCCTGTTGACATATCTAACAATATTGACAAAAATGTAACGAATTTAGAAGATTCAACATTATCATAATGTAAATCTATTATGGATGATAGAGCTTTGTGAAAAATACGAAAAGAAAGGAACAATAAATCTATGAAAACTGTCACAAAGGAAAGTGCGGCAACTATAAAGTCCGAAGGGAAATAGTATAACAGATAAATAGTTTTCGGTACTATATCTGGGTAATGTTATTAGAGAAGATACCGTATGAACTGTGAACTGAAAAAGATAGATAGGAAAAAACGTCATTATATCCAACTTACTTTTTTAATATTTTGGGGGCCCCTACAAGAGTGGCGCCTTAAGCTATAGCTTGTTATGTGTAAATCTGGTACTGGTTGTTTTTTTAACTGGTTTTCAAGCATTACATTAAACTATGTTGTTGTGTTTTAAAATTATCAGTAGTTAATTCTGTTTTTGTATTCTAAACATCTGATAATTAAGTTATTTTTTAAGTTTTAAATATTTATTTTCCTATGCGTCCGGGCCGTCCCAAAGGCTCTCGGGCCCTCGGCGATTGCCGAGCAGCCGACCTAGCCAGACCGGCACTGGGTAGAACGGCAAATAACACCGCTCTGCATGCATTCTAATGTTTTCAAACGAATATCGTTTCTTAAACTGAATTTTTGCACTGATGTGAAATATGTAATCAGTTTTTCTATCACGTTAGATTTTTTTTTGAGAATTCGATATCTTCAAAGATCAAGTTTTAGTGGAAAAACTATTTATGTCTTTCTGAAAAACTACTAGAAAATATGAATATATTCTAGTAATTGCTAGAAAATTGGCATTAAATTTACTATGGACGAGTCCTACAATATCTTGATATCTTTACAGTCAGATAAGATAACGGAATGATAAAACTATTCGCTGTAGTAATGTGTTATTTTGGGTAAAGTGAGCTACTGTCGCAGCAATTGAACCCATGCCCCTCTAGTAGATCATCTCCTGATAAATCATTTGACACTGAAGCAAAACCCGGATGACTCGCATTCAGAAAGTAATGATTTTATACCAAGTGACAATGATAAACCACAACTATTTAACCAGCAAGAACTAAATGACTTGGCTCGCGATTTGTATCTATTGAAAGAAAGTGCTGAATTTTTAGGCTCAAGACTCAAAGCCAAAAACTTACTTTTATCCGGGACTATTTTATCTTAGTATAGGCAAAAAGAACACGAGAAGATCTTTTTTTTCTTTTTTTGCAGAACATGGATCAGTGATTTACTGTCGTGACATAGCAGGACTTATAGAATGGTTTGATGCTTCTGATTGGAAACTTTTTATCGATTCATCGAAATCAAGTTTGAAAGGCGTCTTACTTATTAATCATGCTGTAAGCTGTCGTCTTCCAATTTTATTAACTATGCTGTACTGTCGTGTTCCTATTTTATTTTAACTATGCTGTATGCTGTCGTCTTCCTATCACATTAATCATGCTGTCATCTTCCAATTTTATTAACTATGCTGTACTGTCGTGTTCCTATTTTATTAACTATGCTGTATTCTGTCGTCTTCCTATCACATTAATCATGTTGTCATCTTCCAATTTTATTAACTATGCTGTATGCTGTCGTCTTCCTATCACATTAATCATGTTGTCGTCTTCCAATTTTATTAACTATGCTGTATGCTGTCGTCTTCCTATCACATTAATCATGTTGTCGTCTTCCAATTTTATTAACTGTGCTGTACTGTCGTGTTCCTATTTTATTTTAACTATGCTGTATGCTGTCGTCTTCCTATCACATTAATCATGCTGTCATCTTCCAATTTTATTAACTATGCTGTACTGTCGTGTTCCTATTTTATTATCTATGCTGTATTCTGTCGTCTTCCTATCACATTAATCATGTTGTCGTCTTCCAATTTTATTAACTATGCTGTATGCTGTCGTCTTCCTATCACATTAATCATGTTGTCGTCTTCCAATTTTATTAACTATGCTGTATGCTGTCGTCTTCCTATCACATTAATCATGTTGTCGTCTTCCAATTTTATTAACTGTGCTGTACTGTCGTGTTCCTATTTTATTAACTATGCTGTATGCTGTCGTCTTCCTATCACATTAATCATGTTGTCGTCTTCCAATTTTATTAACTGTGCTGTACTGTCGTGTTCCTATTTTATTAATCATGCTGTATAATGTCGTGTTCCTATCACGCTGTATGTTGTCGTCTTCCAATTTTATTAACTATGCTGTACTGTCGTGTTTCTATTTTATTAACCATGCTGTATACTGTCGTCTTCCTATCACATTAGTCATGCTGTATGCTGTCGTGTTCCAATTTTATTAACTATGTTATACTGTCGTGTTCCTATTTTATTAACAATGCTGTATACTGTCGTGTTCTTATCACATTAATCATGCTGTATGCTGCCGTCTTCCAATTTTATTAACTATGCTGTACTGTCGTGTTCCTATTTTATTAACTATGCTGTATGTTGTCGTCTTCCTATCACATTAATCATGCTGTATGCTGTCGTCTTCCAATTTTATTAACTATGCTGTACTGTCGTGTTCCTATTTTATTAACTATGCTATATGCTGTCGTCTTTCTAGTACCATAATGAAAACATTGATTAGTGTAGACTTCAGGATGGGTTTCAGCTTAACTTACTGCATACATTTTTAGGTTTATGAAAAAGGAAACTTGTTTTTTTTTTATCGATTTTCTCGAAAATTACGCATGTGAATTTATACTTACTCATATTATCTTGTTTAGCCTAGTGAAATTTATCGACTGTCATATGTTTCATGTTTGGACAGACTTTTTGTCGTTAAGCATTAATAGTATTGTAGAATACCCAAAACTTACTGTATACGATGGTTTCATTTCGGTGTCACCTTTTCTTTGCTTTTAAACATACTAAAAACATAGTTAGGATTAGGATTAGAAATTAGATTTCTGGGCTTTCGGCATCTATGGCCATGTTAGCTTGATACACATATGAGAGATGATCCCTCGCCGATCATACTGTCCGGGCAATTGGAGAGGAAGAAAGGTTGGGGAAGAGAAGAAGCGACTATTATGTTAGTTGCCATCCCGCCATTTGCCTGGTATGAATGAGGAAAACCTAGGGGAAACCTCACTGAGGATGGCTCACCTGAGAAAGCTGTTACAGCTTTTCGACCGAGTGTCCGCACCGGGAATCGAACTCGGGACCGCTCGCACCAAATACAAGAATGTTAGCGATTACAATGTAAAATGAAATGAAATATTTGAGTTTTACGTCCCACGGTTATGCCGGTTAGGCTAAAGGAGACGCTGATGATGAGTGATGAATGAAATGGTGGAATGAAGAAAGTGGGAGGAAACGGGAGAACCCCGAGAAAACCCACGCACACGGTGCTTGTCCAACACAAAGTTCACTTAGCGGGGGCTGTGATCGAAGCCGGGACCCCAAGCACCAGAGGTGAACGCTCTACCACTGAGCCACCGCGGCCCCCGATTACAATGTAGTTACAAGTCTTAAGCTTCATTTTATCATTTTTCAGTGCATTTCTTTCTTAGAAGCTTACTTCATCATCAACTTGTTTTGTAAGTCAGAGTTTGAAAATCATATTCCTATAATAAAACCGAGGTATTAAAATAATTGGAGAAAAATACACTGTAAAGTCTATTTTTACCCGAAACAGCAGTATATTTCGTGTGATCGAAACCAGAAGAAACCAGTTGAGAATACTCCAAGAACATTGCCAGAGCGAACTTAAAAAGAATCGAGAGATGGAGCGGGAAGGATAACTGTGATTGTTCCTAGATGTAAAAGTAAATCTTTTTATCCGCATCTTGTTCTGTTTCTCGCAAAAAAATTTGCAAAATATCTTTATGACTTACAGTTCCCGAGATATGGCTCCTTAAATCTTCCGAAATTCGAACATTTTTGTCCAATATCTGGGAGACGGTGGCCAGTTGGCCAGTAGCCAATTGATCAGTGGTTACCGGTTACTATTTGGTACCAAAATGTTCACCATCCTCTTAGGTATTTATCAACACAAATTTGATCTCTCTGTGATTTACGGTTCTCGAGATCTGGCTCCATACACCTCTCGAAATCGGAACTATTTTCTGGCCAATATCACAGGAACGGTAGGTAAGTCATAGGGAGATGATATTGGTGTTAATCAATACTTAAGAGGATGGTAAACATTTTGGTACTGGTATTAATTGGTGGCCACTGGCCAAACAAGTGGCCAGTTGGACAGTGGCCACCGGTTACTATTTGGTACCAAAATATTTACCATCCTCTGTATTGATCAACATCAATATCATCTCTCTATAACTTGTGGTTCCCGAGATATAGTTCCTTAAATATCTGGAAATCGGCCATTTTTTGGCCAATATCACGAGAACGGTAAGTCATACAGAGATGATGTTGGTGTTGATACCTAAGAGGATGGTAAACATTTTGGTACCAATAATTATTGGTGGCCACTGGCCAAAAATGACCAGTTGGACAATGGCTACCGGTTACTATTTGGTACCAAAATATTTACCATCTTCTTAGGTATTGATCAACACCAATATGATTCTTCTATGACTTACAGTTCCCGAGATATGGCTCCTTAAATGTCTGGAAATCGGCAATTGTTTGGAGAATATCTCGGGAACGGTAAGAGTGACTCGAAAAATTTAATCACTTTGTCAGATAGTTTTTGATGCTCTATCGAATGCAGGGTTCAAAATTAAAAAAAAAAAATCGTAAATAACAGACAGACGGATAGAGACACAGACATACAGAATTCAGTAACGAACTTGTTAAGTTCGTTGATAAAAATCTGAATTTTCCATGTGTAAGTTACCAGTTAAGTTACAGAAGCTGTCTCTCTCATTATATATTTCCTCATTCCATATTATGTATTTATTTCTGTTCAATTGAGTTATTCTGGTGATACAATATTTCCAGTAATTTACTGTTTTGAGTACATTCTTTACGTATTTATGTTGTCATATCTTTAATATTTACAGAATATGTATATTGATTTTAAACTATGTACGTTTGAATTAATTGAAATTAAGGATCTAATGGAAATCTCCCTACTTATATTACAAAGTTCAGATTAGTGTAAATTTTTAGCCATAGCTTTTAGTTTTATAAAAGGTACAAGAATATTGGTGAAAATTGAATGAAAACAACCAAAGTTGCTTGTTGTGAAAGTGAAAGTAAGATGTCCTTAACCGTTAGGAATTTAGATGCTACTGCTAGAAGAAGATAAGATCTGATATTTAATAAAGTATTCTTTTTACATTATATAATACATAAATCTAGTTTTATAAACAATCTGTTCCAGCAAAGCATCAAAATTAAGAGAGCAAATTCATAAATGCAAAACTCACCTCAGTAATAGAAACAACACATACTTTCCATACTTTTGTTTGCTGAATTTAAGCCCTTCAGTAATCACCATAGTGTCATAGGAACGGAAACATCAAGAAATTGTTCAGAAACAATCAAAAGAATGACAAAATAACATTAATAATTGAATAATAAAAGATTAATTTTTCAACAAAAGAGAGTTTTCAAATAACTACTAGCTAAATCTGCGCTCTCTACACAGTGCATCATTCACATTTGAGCTAGAGCTAGAATCTTCTTGTCATTCCTCTCAATATCTGTACACAGGGACGTATGCAGGGGGTGGGTCCTGGGGGTCCGGACCCCCCTCCCCGAAATTTCGACTTTTGTGTAAATTTAGCCTAATTTTAGGGGTAATTTTGGGAATTTTAATATAAAATACCTTCATATTGAGTTTGGACACCCCCCGGAAATAAATTACTGCGTACGCTACTGTCTGTACATGTACCTTTACAGAAACAAGTGAAAGAAGTCTTGATAAAAATCAACAAATGATATCATAAAGGGGAGATTTTTTTGGGATTATTTTTTCAATATCTCGTAACATTTGTAAGATTTGAGTCTACTTCCGGTTGAAGTTTCTAATTCATGTATGATCAGAGTTTTGTTTCTTTTTGCATGTAATAAGCAAGTACATTACATACATAATCAATTATAATGTCAATGATGTATGGTGTTCATTGGGCAAAAAACTCCAAACAATAAAGATTCATTTTAGATTGGAGAAATGGTTATCCTTCATTTCTCGTTAGGATTTGGTCATGTAAGAAACGTCTGAGAGATATACAACAACCTCTATATACATTTATGTGGTGTTGGAATCTATAAATCGTAGGATATGTTGCTTTACTTTTTAAAAATTTCAACACTCCCAGTGTACCCCTAAAAATGTAATAAAGAAATAATAGCCATGTTTTTTTTTAAAAAAAAAATATTCAATTAGAACTGCACAATCTACACAAAATTTGGAATCGACCAGTGAAAACAGAACGTTTCTATTGCTTGTTGTTTTCGAGATTTCATTGTCGAAAGGACTGGAGACAAACATGTAGACTTTTCTTTGTTAATTACAGCAGTTATCACCTTACGAGTATAAAACTGACTTTTCTTTTAGTTTTATGAAGCTTTCTGTTATGTAGGAGCAGTTATTGATGTTCTTAAACAAACTCAACAATTTCAAAAGTAATTAATATATTATGCACAGCCTATAATTAGAAAACTTTTGCACCACGTTTCTTGACACAGATTACTGTATTTCCGCCGCTGTTTATCCCGACCTACCCCAAACCAATTGTTTACCCTACTGTGTTGCAATTTATGACACACCTTTGAACTTCCCCAATCAGTTACGGCTGTGCTGCTTTTGTTTATTGGTATGACGTGGCAACGGCGCTTTCAGGAACACGAAGTCATCAACAGCCAAGGACAAGCTGTCTTCTCCTTTAGACTCTACTGCAAGTGATTAAAGGACGTTTCATATAGCGATATGACTATAACTACTTTACAAGGTTGCCAACTATATAAACAACAGAAACAGTGTATGTTGAATAGCCAAAGCTATGTCGTTTCATATAGCGACACGACTATAACTACTTACAAGATTGCCAACTATATAAACAACAGATACAGCGTATGTTGAATAGCCAAAGAGGGACTGGAGACAAAAGTTGACTGGATCTCCTGAATCAATTTATAATCTTTGTCTACAGTTCCTCCTTGGCTTTTCAACATCATCCTTCCATCTTTCTCTCTTACCATTATGACTTCCCTATTTTTGCACAAATATATAAAACTCACTGCACAAAGAAGCCTCGGCTAGATGTCCATCCCCCTTCCCTCCTTCGTGGAGTAAATTGATTTTCGACCAAAAAATTCCGGAATCAGAAATTTCACTTTCCGGATTTCGGAAAAATTCCGGAATTTGAAAAAATCTGGAATTTAGAAAATTCCGAAGCTTTTCCGAAATCGGAATTTTTTTTTAAATTATGGATTTTTCCAAATTTAGAATTTTTTTCGGAAACGGAATTTTCCAAAATTCAGAATTTTCCCGATTTTAGTTTCCGAGTTTCGGAAAGTAAAAATTTTTGAAATTGGCCATCTTTAGTTCCTATATTCACTAACACGTTTCATAAAAAAGTATAACAGTCCGTACAGTTTCGAACGATAATCCACTATGGTTATCTTGAGAAACAAAAATATAGCAATGAACCATTGATGTCACTTCTTAAAATAGATTTCCAAATATTAGTAGGGTGAGCAAATACAAACAATGCAATGTCCTTTATGTACTCGGGGGTGATTGGAAAGATAAGCGGTATAGTTCCAAATGCTGAAGTGTTGAAATACAACGAAGCTACATGAGAAGCTACGATGTAAAGTTTAAGATAGAACCTAAAAAACAGTTTTACGTACAATGTTCTCAAATCAAGAACTGAACAAGGTTCAAGCGGTTCCGGCTCGATTCCCGGTGGGGGCACTCGGTCGAAAAAGTGTAAAAAGATTTTTTCAGGAAAGTTATTCTGAATGAGGTTATCCTGGGTTTTCCTCATTCACCCCAGGCAAATGCCGGGGTGGTACATAACCTATAGGTTCCAGGCCGCTTTCTTTCTTCCCTTTCCCCAGATAGAGTGCTCGCCGAGGGACGTTATGCTTCTTATGTGACGGGCTAAATGGTCATCAATGCCGGAAGCGTAGAAATCTAAATCCTAAATCCTAAATTCTCAAGGACTGAACGGGATCCGTGTGCGAGCACTGTCCGTTTTACCAGCGGGACGGGGCATGAAATATTGGTATTTGATGATCTACCATTGAAGAAAATAATGGAGTTTACTGCAAATCTTAAAAAAAAAAAAAAAAAAACTTTTATGGAAGCAGAAATTTCTAAAGAAGAGAAAAAGAGTAGACATCTTTAGGACTTTGTTTATACAGTATTTTCTCAAGGTTTTTTTTTTTTTTTTTAAGTCTGCAACGAAAGGAAATATTACGATATTACAGATTGTATTTCATTCTGATGACATAAATAGTTAATTTCCAAATGCCAAGAGAAAGGGAGAAATAAATTGAAAAAACATAAAAAAAAAATAGGACATGATAAATGTGTCTTTCCTTCATATATCCACCCTCTCTGAAAATTTAAGAGCGCAGTATTAAATTTTGTATGCTTTCCATACATATATGTTTCTTTTTTTTCTTTTTTTTTTTTTCGTCTCCGAAGAATGGAATTGGCAATGGACAAAAAATATGAAATGTATTATAAATATTGATACAATGGTAATTTAAAGCCTATTTCATTCGTAGGCTCGGCAAGAAGACAGAAATACTAAGAAGACCAAAGTACGAAAAAAAAAGGCTGAACTGTGCTAAGGAGAGTGGTAAAAATCACAACTGAAAAAGACATCATTTTTTGTTTTTTAAATAAGAATTCCAGTTTATAACATTATATATATATATATATATATATATATATATATATATATATATATATATGTCCCTACCCAGCTGTTCTGAGAGAAATTACGGTCATGGAAAATGTTCAGCTAAAGCTATCAAGACAGAACTTTACGGTCCATAATAATAGAACCTTAAACTTTGCTTGCGCCCTTATGTCACTCGTCGTCGTCTCGTCTCTTGGTATATATCCCTCCACCACTGCCCTCTTAGTTTTACCCTGTTATAGCAGTCAGTGTCTTTTCATCCGTTCCTCGTTCCGTCCTCCGCCCAAGGCTCCTGGTAAAAGGGAAAAGCAAGAAGTCCTGTCTTTCCCCTTGTGTCCTGGAAACCGTCGACAATATTGCTTATACGGGTGCAATTCATTCGTTACGGCATTTTGATTAGATATAAATTCCGTCCTGTGAGGAACAGTTACGTATCGCCGCCTTTCATGGTCTTCTCTCTGTAACTGCAGCATTAGCTCTCTCTCTCTCTCTCTCTCTCTTTCTCTCTAACAAAATAAAATAAAAGAAGAAAATGAGAAAAAGAATGAGCAAGGATGAGATAAAGCGAAGCTGGGAAATTTCACCAAAAAAAATCCCCTCATTATCAATTTTCCCGTTGTTTCAATGTAAAATTTCCCTCTTCATCTCTTTTCAGTCCGTTTTAGTTTGTTACACGTATTCAAACAAGTGAGTTTTGTTTCCACTGGTGAAAATACGATAGACTTCAAAATATGTGAAGCCGGAAGTAGATGATCTATAAACTTCCGGTATTGATAGAGGGATAAGGTCCGACACGGAATCTGTTCTTCGGACGCTGGATCCGTTTTTCGTGTCTCTTGCAATTATTACTAACTATATCGGAATCAGTAATTAAATCGTAAACTGTACTAGATTGTACTACACTGTTAAAAATACTTTCTTAAATATGAGAAACCGCTTCTTATCTGTGCACCGAGACAATATTTTCTTAGAAATGATATTTGACAATTCTCATTCATAAGGAAAGTAACAGTATATTTTCTCATTCCGCTTTATACAACTTCATCTACTTTTTTTCATTTCTCATTAATGAGAGTTTCCAACTCTTGTTTCTAAGTAAAGATATTCTCGGTGCACAGATAAGAAACGGTTTCTCAGATTTAAGAAAGTATTTCTAACAGTGTACTTCCACTGTCAGTAGAAGTATAATAGATGAGATTAAATCTATTCTTGGGACTCTGAATTCATATACAAAACCGCGTATCGCCATCTGCTGCTATTTCGCACGTTGAGAATCTACACTGAAACCAGAAGTCGTTTCAGTTGCAATACACGAATACAGTCGAAGATTGAATATCCAAAAGCCATTTCCCACTATTTCTTCAGAATGACTCAGTGCTACAGCGCTTACCTCTGGCGTGTGGGGTCTCTAGTTCAATCCTCGGACAAATAAGTTTGCGGTGGACAACATCGTGTCCGTGTGTTTTCTCGGTGTACTAATGTTTGCTCCTATATTATCATTCCATCAATTCCCCCATCATCATTCACGTGCCTAAAATCATTCGACTCCCTTAGTGTAACTACCATAATCATGGGACCTTAAACTGAAAAAAATCATTTCACTTTCCTCATTAGCTCTTACCGTCTTTGCTCTGTTGAGATTAATATCTAAACAGGCAGTATTGGTGGACACTGGAACTGGAAGCGGTAACGGTAAGGGTGGTAGGCAAATCGCTAAATCAATTCTTGAGACGCTAAGTCGATAATAATAAACCCCTTGTCGCTATCTATTACTGTTTTGTTGTATGGTGATGAATGTTGGAACGCGGAAAGGGCTTGTTTCCTAATACTTCCGGTTCGAGTGGAGTGGAGTTGATTTTGAGTTTAACATCCCTTTCAGCAGCGAGGCTATATGAGACGAAACCTATTGATTAACGTGGAATCCAAACCACGTGAGCTCCCACTGGGAATCGAACCGGGTCTTCCAAGCCAATGGAAACTTATTCTTAAGGCATTAAATCGATTTAAGGGAACCACTTTTCGTTGTCTTTATATATATATATATATATATATATATATATATATATATATATATATATATATATAGACAGATAGATAGATAGATATAGATATATATTGCTGATACTTGTTAACAGACAGACACATGGACGGAGTTATTCATGCCATAAGACTTTGCATATTTTCTCAAATTTCTAAACTAGAAGTAATAAATCTAAAACTAGACGTTTTTGACCATAATTAGTGAGATCACTTGCGCTAAATTTAGTACTTTATTTGCACTATGATCCTGTTATGTTTGTTTTGACATTAAAATTATCCTTTCGATCAATTACAACTTCCTTCCCACCCTTCTTTTACCTTCTACCAAACTGTGACTCAGTGCTAAAGCGCTCATCTTTGGTACGAGGTGTCTTCGTTTAGATTCGAGGGTATGTGAGTTTGTGATGGACATCTTGTTCCTTAGTTTTCTCGTTACTCTAGCGCTCCCTGCTCTCACATTCTCATCCAACCATAATTTATTAGTCACCCGTCACTGTTAGCATTAACAAAGAGCATGAGTAAAAATTAAAGATTAAGCAGTCCTTCTCAAATTATTCCCTGAACAGTTACTTTTTTCCTTTGTGTTTAATGATCAACACAACTTGTCCTGATATTATGTTTCACCCGCTATTGCTTATTCTGAGACCTGGGGCACCTATTTCGTTTACAAAAGATTCAATAACTTTTAGACAGGGGCGGATCTAGGACCGACTTCTGGGGGGTGGGGAGGCGGTGAATTGTCATACTGCTACTTAGAGCTCTTTTAAAAGCTTCAAACTCTGGAATCGGTTTTATTTACATATAAAAAAAACAAGAAAGTTTCCTCTTCTGGCGGGGGCGATTGTCCCCCCTGAATCCGCCACTGCTTTTAGATGACCTGGTGATAATTATAATAACACAAATTATCGTAACAAAGTGACCTTCATTTTCAAGCAGCACAGCCAGTAGGCTTAACCGTGGGAAACAATAGGCTAGCTAATGTAGGTCCTACGTTGTTATTGTCCCTTTTGCCGAGCATTTAGCAACCAACTCAGTTGCCATCGTTGGCCCTATGCTGTAATTTGTCGCTTTGCCAAGTATTCGCTAAGCAACTCAGTTGCAAACATTGGACCTACGTTGTAATTGGCCGCTTTGCCGAGTATTTCCCAACCAACTCAATTAGCAACATAACTCCTACCGAAGAAGCATCATAATTCGATTGAAGGCACGAGGTCAAACCTGTTGGAGTAATAACGGCTAATCGTTGGTTGTCCAACATACACTTTAAACTACGTTGGACCAACTTATTCCCATGGGAATTAAGAATTGGTTATCGCATAGATCAAGTCCAAGAATAGGGTGGCCCAACGTGGTTTAAAGTGTATGTTGGACAACCAACAATTAGCCGTCATTACTCCAACAGTTTCGACCTCGCGCCCATAATCGAATTATAATACTTGTTTGGTAAGAACCACGTTGCTAATTGAGTTGGTTGGCAAATACTCGGCCAAGCGACCAATTACAACGTAGGTCCAATGTTCGCAATTGAGATGGCTACCATATACACTACTTGCCAAAGCGACAATTACAGCGTAGTGCCAACGATGGCAATGGAATTGGTTAAGCAAATGCTCGACAAAGCGACATATTACAGCGTAGGGCCAATGTTGGCAATGCAATTGGTTAGCAAATGCTCGACAAAGCGACATATTACAGCGTAGGGCCAATGTTGACAATGGAATGTGTTAAGCAAATGCTCGACAAAGCGGCATATTACAGCGTAGGGCCAATGTTGGCAATGCAATTGGTTAGCAAATGCTCGACAAAGCGACATATTACAGCGTAGGGCCAATGTTGACAATGAAATTGGTTAGCAAATGATCGACAAAGTGGCATTAGAGCGTTTAAATGTTGGCAATTTGAAAAAATAAAGAAGAAGAAGTACAAACAAAAAGATTCACATATATATTTAAAATGTTCTATTAAGCTGTGCTCTTAAGTTTTGTTCAGAAGTAAAAATATTACATACTGTTAGAAATGTATTGTAGTCATGCGCTAGTCTATAAAACAACGAGCGTTTTATAATTGATAATCTAGGCGTCTCATAAGTTAGCAAATCAAGAGAACGAGTTAGTCGGCGAGGAACTCGGAAGTTAATCTGTGACAGTAAAAATTCGCAATTAATTTTAACATTGATAATCTTATATAGGTAAAGTAGGTCTGCAGTTCAACTTCGTTTGTCTGGGGTACACAAGTTCAATAAGACATTATTTCTTATCTCGTGTGGTCACGTAACTCGGAAATTCTAAATCTAACTATGGCTATAAAGAAGTTTAAGATCGAGTCAATGCGTGATAGGTTAGTGGGTACTGCCATATTACATACATATGAACAATACGGGGAAATCGGGGAAATACAAGCCATATAAAACATTGTAAGGGCAGGGAGACCTTGTATTTCGGGAAATCTATAAAGTAGACCAAGTAATTTCATAGCTCTGGATGAGATCAATGAGATGTGATCCGTAAAGGAAAGTTTTTCATCAAAGACAACGCCTAGGTCTTTTTGAGATGACACACTTAATAGGAATATTATTGACATTGTAAGTCTGAAGAAGCACATTCTTTTTATAAAGAGATAGAAAGGATAGAACATTTGTTGGGGTTTAAAGCTAAATTCTAGGTAGTACATATAGATATATAAGAAGATAGCCTCTCGAGGAGAGATCGCCCCCACTGTCCTCCCCGTGGATCAGCCAGTGCGTGTGAAACATATTAGCTCGGGTTCAGCTTCAACTCAAGATGTATTGAGTAGTGGTTCTCTTCATCTCCCTTAGCATATACGCCACATTTTTTCGGTAGCTGACTGTCCCTTGGTTAACTTTCTACGAACCTTAGTTTGGGAACTACCATTCTAAAATATTAAATCTTCCGTCCATGTACTATTCATAAAAATTTAATTTCAAACTATTTGTTGTCATAAATTTCTCTTGTTTCAAGGGAAAATTCCCATATTCAGAGGGAAATTTCACCCCACACTAGCACCACTGCACATAACCATCTGCTTTTACTCCTTGTCGTTCCTTCAATTTGCTATCTTACTCATTCTCTCTCTCATCGTTTATCCTTCCTTTTCTTTGTGTGTGTGTGTGTGTGTGTGTGTGCGTGCGTCATTTTTTCTCTCTGTATGTGTTTTTATTCTTTCTCCTTCCGTGTCTCTGGCCAAGTTCTCTGGTTGATGCGTTTCAGCAGATGGTTCTTGTAGCCGCGGGGGCAGAACCACAGCATCTGGACCACTTCAACTTCGAAGTCTCTACTTTGGGTCCGGCGTAATATTTCCGGCTATGAAGAGAATGCAAACATTTGAGGGTGGGACATTAACGTACGACTGGATAGCTGTAACATATGTAACCCCCATTCTGTCTGGCCCTTGCCTAAAGAGAATGGACGTCGATTTCTATGTGTGGTTGGTTGATATGTTGATGAAATTAAGTGTCCTTATATTGCTATAGTAATGCTTTCTCCGTAATTTGTTCCCTTTCGGTCATTTCATATGTGAATCTTCCTTTGTTTTCTACATGCATTAATCCCCTCCATAAATCATAGCTATAATGGTTCTCTCTGCTGCAAATCATCTTCAGGATCATTTTCTAAGATGGGGGTAAAACTACAATGTTCATCTTCTGGCATTATTACCACTGTCGGTACATGAGAGACAAAACAAATATGAACGATATTAATATACAGACTCTCAGTGGCGGATCTAGAGGGTAAAAACTGGGGAGCAGCCAGAATCCAGACTATGAAAAGTATATCATGAACAAAACTTTGAAAGGAATGGTAAGAAATCGCAATACTTAATTTTTGCTTCTCGTGCAAAGTAAGAGAAAGCACACATCTTTGTTGCTTTTAGTGTTCATTTTCTTGTATTTTACTACTACATACTGTGACGCAACACATAATCGTAACCCATTTAAGGACTACAGACAAGGGTCTAAGAAGACATATATAAAGATTATAACACATATTGAATTCAAATCATGCCAAATATTGTATGTTCATTAAAAAATTCATATACTAACAATAAAAATACATATTCATAAAAATACATAAAGGCCGGGCCTCTCAGGATTGACGCCCTTGGGGTCCTGCAGAAGTTTCCAACTTAAGGTTAGAGTAAAGGGACAAGTTTTGCCGATAGATGTCACTACAGTCTTCGTATCTCTTCCATGTATTTTTTTACCTTTCACGAAAATTTACAATTTCTTTTATAAATTTCAACCTAGAGACTTCAAATTTTTAGAAAAGGAACTGCATAACCTATTAAGGGGAACAATCCATGCCGATTTTTTATTTAGTATTTTCTTCACTGTTGAAACAGTTTCCTTGTTAAAGGTTTGGATATCCATTTCAACAATCAAGCCATTTCAACAATGAAGAAAATTCTAAATGAAAAATCGACACGGATTAATGTCTTCGATAAATTATGAAGTTCCTTTTCTTAAAATTTGAAGTCTGTAGGTTAAAATTTGTAAGAGAAATCGTGAATTTTCGTGAAAGATAAAAAATACATAGGAGAGGTACGAAGACTGTAGTGCCATCTAGCGGCAAAACTTGTCCCTTTAAGCCAACCTTAACTTTCTCCCGAACGATATTATAGATAGATTGGACGTTGACATTGTGGACCTCATGTATTGTTTTACATATTGTATAACAGAGAAACTGCGACTGAAACCATATCTAATATTTCAAAGTTTTCCAATTAGAGATGCGCACGAGACGAGTCGAGACAGGATTTTCCTGACAAAATTCGAGTCGACACATGGCTCTCCCAATAGGAAAATATACATTTTTCGAGTCGAGACACCTCTTTTACTGCACATTTTCGAGACAAGACAGCCACAAATCTTGTCTCGTGCGCATTCCTATTTCCAATAAAAGAATAAAAGGCAACGTTTACTACAAACTTTCAAAAATATATAAATAATAGATTGAATTATTTTTGTCACTTAAACAACTTGGGGGCTCTAGACCTCCCAGCTCCGGGCTATACTCGCCAACGTAAGTTCTATGAAAAGCAACGAAGTCTTGTATTCATGTTTTGTTTCTTTGTTTTTGGTTGAAACTTGGTGTTTCCTTTTCAGCACGGGGCTGTGGACCTACTGTTTAAGGTGGAATGCAAAGCACTGTAATTAGTGATGACGCTTGAGCGGGGAAAATCTGTATCACCGTAATCAGTAAAAAATATTAGAAGGGACAAGGGGACGGTTTACCCCCGCTGGCTTCGCCTCCCCTCAGATATGTTGAATTGCAATGTAAAGTGAAGTGATATAAAACTATTCTTTTTAGTATACAAGAAAATAGGTCGTCCGCTCACCCCCCCCTAAAATTTCTGTGCCTCTACCATTTTTTTGCCCGTCTCAAGATATTAAAGCCGACGTCGTCACTGACCGTAATGCGTTGAAATAGTAATCCTCTTCCACCGGGAATCGAATCCACAACCACGTGCACCAATGGCGTACGCGCCACTAGTCCAATGGGGAGTCCAAAATATTTAGGTGGATAATAATCAGGAATTCCTTTTGAAACTGTTAAAGTGTCTGAACCTTACCTCATCTCTCTCTACCCCTCCAAACGACTACTTCTTTAAACCGACCATCGTTAATCGCGCCCGTCTTTTTTTTTTTTTTTTTTAATGGAAGGGAATTTCCTATGGTTTCATAATAATAATGTCGTACACAGTAAAAAATGATGTTAAAAAATAATTAACTTTTAACAGTCAAATAGCTCCAGCATGACTACCGTTTTAGTGTGTAATTTGAACGGTGTGAAACTAACCCCGTGGTAGTGTTACAGATCTAGGTGAATAAACAAAGGAACGCCGAAATAGTAACAGCGTCTCAGTGACGATTCTCTCTCTCTCTCTTTCTCTCTCTCTCTCTCTCTCTCTCTCTCTCTCTATATATATATATATATATATATATATATATATATATATATATATATATATATATTGGGTGTTTTATAACAACATCGACAATGTTTAGGAGGTGATTCCTGACACCAAGGTAAGACAAAAAGTATAGACCAGCCTGGATGCAAAAATGCTTCCTTTCGGGATTATAGGGTACCGAAAATATGAAAAAAAATGGACTTTTAAGGTCTATGGCTCCAAAACTATGGATCCTACCGTGGTCTGCTCAAGATTTTATTTAGGAATTAGTATGTGCTCTATCCAAATATTCATGTTTCAGAATCCTGCGGTGCTTCTATAACAATTTTTATAGAAGTAGTTGGTGAGTAATTCAAATTATATGCCTGTAGCCAAACACCCTCTATAAAAATTGTTGTGTGAGTACCATAGCATTCTGAATCATGTACTGTATGTTATGTTTATTATCGTTGTCACTGTCTCATGTTTATTAACACTGTCTCATGTTTATTAACCCAGGACCACAAAGGCTAGAGACTAACTATTGCCCAAACCTTCTTAAGAGATTTCGACATGAAGGTGATGACTTGTTGAAGAGTATTGTGACTGGAGATAAAAGCTGGTTCCATCATTATGAACCTGAAACAAAACGACAGAATATGGAATGGCACTACTTGAATTCGTCACTGAAGAAGAAAGCGAAGATAGTGCAAGCAGTAGAGGAAGTTATGGGGAGTGTTTTCTGGGATGCACAGGCTTGTCTTCTGGTTTACTTTCTTGAGCTGGACGAAACATAAATTCTGCTCGCTACATCCAGACACTTCTGAAGCTCTGTCGTGCCTTGCGTGGTAAACGTCCTGGAAAGAAGATCATCCTTTAACAGGATAATGCGCGTTCGCTTCCCGCACGTGCCACTATGGAGCAAATAAGGAGATTTATTTAGGAAATACTTCCACATGCTTCCTACAGTCCCGACATGGAACCCTCCGACTATCATATTTTCGGTTTTGCGAAGGAACAGATGCGAGGTCATCGTTATGAGACACTGGATGATATTCGGCAAGTAGCGCCTCAGTACCTACGGGCAGTTGGAATGAAATTCCATCGGAAGGGTATTTTCAAACTTGCAGAACAATGGGAAGAATGTGTTTAAAAAAACCGAGACTATGTGGAAAAGTAAAAGAAAGTTCTGTAGACTGAGGTTATATATTTGGTTTCACTTACAAATAAAGATTACGGTCGTGAAAATATGTTACTTGTACGACTTTCAGTATACCCCTTGTATATATATCGGGTGTTCTAGAAACTGGCGCATACTGACTACAGAGCCCTATTCTACAAGTCAAAATAAAGCGGAATATATATATATATATATATATATATATATATATATATATATATATATATATATATATATATATATATATATATATATATATATATATAATTATGTACCGTTCAGATCCTCGCCTGGAGACGCGAATCGCACTATGTGGCAACGTCGCAGATAAAGAATCATAGAGTAAATCTACCAATCTATCAAATAGTTACATCAGTTCTCTCCAGATAGGAGTTAAACTCGATAGGAGTTGACTCTAGCACCACTTATTAACCTAACAATCGATGTAACTGCTTTGTGGATTCGTAGAGCAATGCTAATGGTTCCGTGTCAAGCTACAACGTTGCCATAGTGAATATTTTTGATTCCCTATAGCGGCTGAAAGAGGATTCAAAGAGTATAGCTTACCATTATATAATATTTTCGCTTTATTTGACCTGAAGAATAGCACACTCTGTTCTCCGTGGGCGCCATTTTTAGAACACCCAGTATATGCCTTATGTTGTTCTTAACATACCAACTACCATAGTCAATGCAAACCATTAATGTAGTAATATTAATAACAATATCATTCATCAATGGTCAACGAAACGTTTTATTTACATACTAAGAACAATGATTTTGCAAAAATATCACAACTGCCTCAAAATTCTGTGTACTAAACAGATATTAGATTAGTATAGATTTCGATATTACTACTAAACACCATCATCATGTCAAATGCTTGACTTAACCACTGTTATTTTAACAATTTTTCTAAAATTAGATGGAGTTGAATCAGCACCGGGCTTGTGTGAAAATTTAAACTACGTTCGGGTACACAGAACTATTTTGTTGAATTGACACAGCTATATTGTGTACTTGAACCCTCTTAATGCGTCCACCTCTTCTTCTCGCCAGGCGAAAACATTTTTTTTTTTTTTTGTCATAAAATATTACTTTACCCATCTTTTGTTTTCAGAAGGCGACCTCTTTACTACAAATATGTGATTTCATCAAGTGAAAATGTATTGTTAACAAACAGTCCAAAATTCTGTTAATAACCTGAGTTTATGGGATAGGTGGGTAAACCACAAAGAGTCACAAAAATAATTAAATTAATGGCGTAAATTTTTTGTTGCGCCATTGGGTTTGTAGATGTTGCATTGGCTCACGTAAATATGAAGCTTTATATGCGATATTCCTAAGCGATGTTTCAGGATAAACACTAATCCGGTTTTCAGAGAGAAAAAATATCCTTCGTAGTGAAATGAAATGCATCAGCTAAAAAGAAAAATCAATTCTACGAATGTTTCGCAGATTTTTAAAGGAGTTTGGTTGACCAAAAACTCATTTATATATTTTTTCTGTCTCTCCGTGTGTCCGTTCGAGACATACAAAATCTCAAGAATCTCTTGATGGAACACCATCAATGTTAGTCAGGATGGAGTAAATCAGAAGTTAGGAATGGGTATCGTCAATGGGTGTGATCCGTCCAGTTGATCTCAAGATATGGACAATCAAAAAATGATTCCATATGTATTCTTATGGTAGCAATTATAGGTATTATCCTTGCTAGATAGACTATCAGCAGTACTGTTGAGATTAGCGGGTTAGTATATGTAGGATATGGAGTTAAGGCAGAAAGTGCTCGCGAATTTGTGAGTGTCATGTACGTTATTAGGTGAAGTAGCATGTGCAAATAAATATACTTATGATATGGGTATTAAAGATTGAGATTACAAAGTTAGACATTATGAAGACATTGAGTAATGTATTTATTGTCTGTGTAAATTAAGAATTCTTTTGAGTTAGTTGAAGAGTGCTGTTGCGCACATATTGGGAATAAAGTGAAAGAAGAATACCTTGTGTATATTTTGTTAGTAGTCTGACTGATTAAGTAGCTGCAGTTAGCAAATTTGAGTCAGTGTATTAAAAAGAGCTAACAAATTTTGGTCTTTTTAAGAACAATGGAATTAATGTTATCAGGATGGCCATGTTACCAAATTTTCCTCCCTTTAATAGTGAAACCGATAAGATACAAACTTATTTTTAGAGATTGAAACAATTTTGTAAAGCAAGACACATATCAGAAGATAGAAAATTATCCATCTTGATCACAATCATGGAGACGGATGCTTATAAGCAAGTATGTAATATTTGTTGGCTTCATCTCTTGCCGATAAATCTTACGCAGAATTAGTTCAGGCTATGAAAAAATATAATGCAGCTAAGGTAAATATTATATCAGAAAGATATTGTTTCCATTTCATAAAGCAAAAGCAATACCAAGGTATCAGCAATTTTGTGTTAATTTTTTTTTTTCAAAAAAAAAAGTACATTTTGCGAATATTGCTGTTGTTTAGCTGAAAATTTAAGAGATTAAATTGTTTTTGGCGTAGCCGATGATGCTTTAAAACGCAAACTTTTAACTACTAAGAATTTGACTTTTAAAACAGCAGTTGGCATTGCTTTAACCATGCAATACACGGAACAGCAATTATGTTGGTTTAAACCAAGTTCAGACCCGGAGATTAGTATATTCATCGTTCATACACAGAAAGTTTCAGAATGACTTTCATCTAGTTCTTGTTCTTCATCACAATCTTTGCCAAAGTCTGTTATTATTTGTAAATTTTGTAAGTTAATACATAGGAGAGGAGCTTGTCCAGCTTGTGGACAGACATGTTTACGATGTGCTAGATTGAACCACTATGTATTAGCTTGTCGTTTTGACACATTTAACAAAAAAGAGAGTGAGCATCCATAACCAATACAAAACATTATGTCTCCTTAAAGGATTGAATTAGCATAACAACAGAAGAAATTACTAATTTCGCCAATTTTAAGAGATTAGATTCAATCTCACGTAAGAGTATTACAGAAGTAGAATCGTCTTAGTTTATTGAAGAACCAGGCATATCGAACTTTTTGTTCTGTGATCAATCCTGTTCCACAGCAATGAGATCAGAGAACGAACCTACTTAAACGCAGATTGGAATGATGGTACCTTAAGGGGCGTTTACACTTAGTCGATTTGCGTTCGATTCAGTTGAATTGACGTCACTTTCAATTTAATCGACCGTGTAAACGGGACTTCAACTTAATCGCTTGTTGATCGAAGGCGACTAATCGACTGGCAACTGAATTAAAAGACGTTCTATTTTCTGTGGTTGAAATAATTGAACACATCCATCAATCTGATTCGGCCTAGTTGCTTCGATTTAGTGGCAAATGCAGCGAGTCGATTTAGTCGTGCGACTAAATCGACCAAGTGTAAACGCCCCATTAGTTAGAAGAAAGCTTTCGGCCATTGGCACGTGCTGGCCTTTGGCCTTCTACGCTTGCACTTGAAACGCATGCTCTCATACAATCTGCCTTTTGTTGTACTTGCAAACATGTTTAGATCTTTCGCAGAGCGTCATAGCGTCACTGGCCTTTCATTGACTATTGACTTGACCTGACTTGTAAAACGCTTGCGTGAAGTTTGAATGGAACTGAATGCAAGATTTCCTCCATGTAACTTCGTTACTGGAATCCAGCTTGCGGCATGCTTACACATTTTCCAATCAAGCTGGATGCAAGCTTGGCCGACTTTCAATTCAAGCTTACAGCAAGCGTTATGCAAGTTTTCTCTGCTACTAGGATAGTATGGCACATCAGGGTACGGGTAATGCTGTTCGGTATTTTCAGGTACAAGATAAGTTTTCTCATACAATGAAAAGTTTCTTAAGAAAATGGTGACACAATAGCTTTGTAAATAATGATAAGCAGTCCAAGTTTACTGATGTTGCAAGCTGTGAAAAGTGCTCTTACAGCAGAACCAATAGTTAACTATTCTTCATTTGTTAGAGCAGGGTTTGCCAACCTGGGGGTCGCGAAGATAAGCGGAAGAGATAACATAATTAGAATCTAATACCGGAAAATATTTTAAAATATTATTTTGAATTTTGTTCTTATAGGCATATTTTTTATTTTTATACATACTGTTAAGAACAACAAAAAAATAAGTCTACAAAAGATTTTCAACACATGCAGAGTTGTTTAAAAATCAATTTAAATGAAAGAGGTACGATATGAAACTAATGAGAAGTGCATATTGAAATACCAGAAAAATACGAACGCAACAAAACCAGCATATAGAAATACAACTGAAAATTGAAAGCTAATGAGATACTTGAGCATGGTGTAATTTCACTAGTGCTGCAATGCCCAGTTCAATCTTCGTGACGCACATGATCAAGTCATTTTCAACTGATAAGTGATTTCTTGTCTTTGTTTTAATGCTTACCATGGAAGAAAAACTATTTTCGCACAAGGAATTATTACTTTTAAAGCAGCAGACAGTTTTAAAATTTTCAAACGGCCTCCATTTTGAATCAGTTTGGCGGATCGAATTCGACATTTGTAATATGAATGAAATTGACCAAATTTGGTTTTAATCTATTTGCTTTAAGGGAAGTTACTATATCCAATATACAGGGTGGCCCGAAAGTAAGTATAGACCCCTGCATTGATCAAGTAAAACATTCTAGTTTACGGATTTATTTGCTTCGGCTGTTTCGGGCTTAACTTATAAGTAAAAAGACGTTAAGAACAAATAATAAAGAAACTAGGTCCACCTGTGTGATAACAATAAGAAGTGATGTAAAATACAGGATAAGACTGTCCATCTACTTTTGGGCCGCCCTGTATATAAGAAATGGATTCTACTATTATAGAAAAAGATGGATATATCCCTATCATGAATTCTTTGCAGTAAATGTATTAAAAACCCACACAAGCATATTACAAACCAGAAGTTATAAGATGGTCGCTGGCAAGAGGATGTGATAAAATGGGGGTCGTAATAGGAATTAGATTGAGAACCACTGTGTTAGAGCAACAAAAGAAAATTCAAAGGCAAATAGATTTTTTGTTGGAAAGGTGGAATGGGAGAAAGAAATAAAGACATCTACTTAACATAAATAGACATCATGAAATCGATTTTTGATTTATTATGTTATCACTGAAATGACGTTACTGTCTACAAAGTAAAGTTTGACGTTTGCTTTTACAGGAAATCGTGAAAAAATATTTTTGTGTTATTAAAAAAAAAATACGCGTATATATATATAATTCGCTGCCAATAATAACTGACAGTATTCCTTCTTCTAGAACAGATATTAATGTAGAAAAATACACTGTTTAGTTACAAAGTATATCTATTGTAGTTTGTCTTCCCTAGCAATAATATATATAATCCTAGCAATAACTGTTCGTTAGTTTCTCAGCAACATTTACTTCGTGAACAAGTCTCTAAGTAATTTGCAGAAAAGATATCCTCATATGAAACAGGGGCGAATCCAGGAGGGCGATCGGGGTGATCGTCCCTCCCATAAGAGGAAGCTTTCTTATTGTATATGTGAATAAAACCCATTCCAGAGTTTGGAGCTCTTAAAAGTAGCTCTAAGTAGCAGTATTACAACCCACCGCCCCCCCAGAAGTCCGTCCTGCCCCCCTGATATGAAAGTTTCTGAGTAAGAAACTTCAAAGAATTAAAAAAAAAAAAACACACAACGAAAATTCAAAGTTGATTTGGTTTCAAGAGCTCTCATAGTCGACATTGCAGTATCATAAAATTTGCAATTTTATTTATGACACTGTCTCTTTTTATTTTTATTTTATTTTTTTTTTTTAACGGAGACGAATAAGTATCTAAATGTAAGTCTAATTTACTTGTATAATATACTGGAAACATTTCAGATGACTTATCAACCTATTGGACTTGGCTTTTTAATATACCATATATATATATATATATATATATATATATATATGGAATTTTGGTATTATCTGGTAGCGTCAATTTCTTTACAGCTATTTGGTTCGAAGCTTTTTAGGTCGTGTATTCGTCGTGGGAGCAGTTTTCTCTCGTAAATGGTTTCGATGCTGTAACCCACAACCACGGAAGACCTTATGGAGTGGAAGATTCGCTGATGTTTGTGCAACCACGTATCGCCATGTATTATATATATATATATATATATATATATATATATATATATATATATATATATATATATATATATATTTGTGTGTGGGTATGTGTGTGTGTAAGTGTGTACGCGCTTACACAGGGGGAAAAGCTGGATCAAAATCTTTGGCAGTAGCTATTGAAAGACGTTCACAAGTGTTGCCATCCGTATGTCTTTTTCCTTAATAGCCTCGGAATATTTTTTAAAGAATTTGGGTTATCAAAACTCCTTAATATAGTTACCGTATCTATCTCTGTGTATTTCCGTCCGTCAAGTTGTACGTAAGGTCCCGATTAGAATATGCGTGCGTTATTTGGACACCGAATGTAAATAAATACTTACAAGCAATAGAAAACATACAATTTAAATTTCTAAAAATGTTTACGTACAAGAAAACAGCTTTCTATCCCAAACAGATTCCCTACGTGGACTTAGTAAGGAGTTTGAATCTCCGAACTTTGACGAATCGACGAAAGATGTTTGATTTACCATTTTTATATAAAGTATTAAATAATAAAATTGACTGTCCAGAGCTACTCACGAAAATATATCTGAGTGTTCCAACAGGCAGAACAAGACCAGGGAATACTGGTATATTTTTCTGTGAAAGGGCACGAACAAATATTCTCAGTAAATCTCCGCTATGGAGAATGTGTGACTCCTACAATGAATTAAGTCATAAAACTGATGTATTAGATATATTCAGTATGTCAGAATATATAGTTAGAAATAGGATTATTACCGAGTACGTGACACTCGAAGTGAATTGATTAATTGTACGGGTAAATGTATATATGTCTATGTATGTATTATACGACACTATAATTAGGCATTAAGCCTGTTGTGTTGTTTTTTTTAATAAATAAATAAATAAATAAAAGAATACTAAAAATCTCCAGAGCTGCTTGATAGATCATTCATCAATTTTAGCCAGGTTGCAGAGGGTCAAGAATAACGAATCGAGTTATTCTGGATTTTAACGTTTCTGACTATAAAGCAGAAACGTGACTAGATACCGAGAAACGGTTTCTTGGAATCGATTCAGTGCTCCAAGAATGCATTTTTTCCCCTTTCCTGAGTTTCTATTAAAACCGGAAATCATAAGAATCTATTGCAACTTCCAGTTTCAATATTGATCTGCATAGAGCAAAACTGATAAGAAAAGCGAGAAGTGCTTTCTTGTGAATGGATTTTTTTTTTTAGAAAATGGAATCTTTAAGTTTAAACCCGGATTTAAAACCGGAAATGAATAATTTCTCATCATTTGTAGTGGATTGGTTACCTGCATCAACCAACTTGCATTCCTAAATTTTGATCCTCTCTACATCCTGATCAAAATTGATAGTAAAAGCAGTTCTTTGAGATTTTCTGACTCCTGCACATGCTTTTTTTTTTTTTTTTTTTTTGTCTTCCGGATGAACTGACACACGGACAGAGACGGTAAGAGCTTTGGTCAGCCCTGCAGTAATTTCTTAAACAGGGCAACCACACAAACCCTAAAAATTGTTTATTTACAGTGGCGTAGGGAAGGGGAGGTTCAGAGGGGGCGGGCCCCCCCAAAGCAGTCCGACAACGTACTTTGGTACTTTGATGTTTGTAATTTTTTAAATATATTTTTATGTTTATATATTTTTTTTGTTTGTAATTTTTCTATATGTACCTATAACAGCACTTGCCCCCCCCCCCCAAACACACATCTTGGCTACGCTACTGTTTATTTACAAATAGTATTTGTATCATTACTGTTAAGATTATGTCTCACAATTAAGAGTATGAATGTCATCGTTAGAAGAAGACAAAAAAAATATTTAGTCTAATTTTTTATATTTCCAATTAATATTGACATCGAATGACATGCTTTTTACTGCCATAAAAGTGAGATTTTTCTTCATAATTATGCATGGCAATTGAACCACAAACGTTTCTGTGCAGCTTAACGTTATACCTATCGACTAATATACGTATCGCCTTCGTATATTATTTTAAATTAACAAACTAACTCTATGGCCTATGGAACACGGAGGTTGCATACCGCGTTCACAAAAGCTCTCCACTGACTTCTATCCCTATCCAATTAGATCCAGTTTCTACTTTGTATTCCTATTTCTGTGAGATCCATCTTCATATTGTCCTCCCATCTGTGTCTGGGTTTTCCTAATGGTCGTTTTCTGATTGAACTTCCAGTTAAAACTTTGACAGCGTTGCTACTTTCTTCCATTCTGGCTACATGATCTGTCCACCTGACTCTCCTAGATTTGATGACCCTAACAATGTTTGGTAAATGGTGTAAATGTAATTTTTCGTTACAAAGTTTCCGCCATTTCCCATTGCCATTCCTTTTGGGTCCGAATATTCGTCTCAGGATCTTGGTCTAAAATACTTTCAGTGTACGTTCTTCCCTCAGAATATGCGACCATGTTTCCAACCATACACAACAAGAGGCATTATTATCGTTTCATATATTTTAAACTTCCTCGACAGAATTCGCGACGACAAGAGATTTTGAACTGCATATAACAGGAATTCCTTGCTTTTAGTCGACATTTAATTTCTTCGTGAATATGGTTTTCGCCTATTAATATTGATCCTAGATATTTGAAAGTATCCACTTTATCAAAATTATTCTTTGACATTTTAACATATTCATAATTTGCCGTATTACGGTCCCAACGAACTTTCATGTATTCAACTTTCTCTGCATTTACTTCTAAACCTATGTCCCTGCAAGCATTTAATAAGACTTACACATTTCTTTCTATTGTTCTCCTATCATCCCCCTATTAAATTTACATCATCAGCATACGTCATAACCTGGTGAATACCTTTCAGCTTTAGGCCCTGGTTGCTATCTTTGATTTTCCTTATAGCATACTCCAGAACAGGGCGACAACGCATCTCCTTGTTTCAGGCCATTCTCGACGTGAAAGATCATGGACAAGAAATTTTCCTATTCGGACTTTACTTTGAGATTCATTTTAAATATATTTTAATTAATCTAATTAGCTTTTGCGGTATTGTTTATTTTAGTTAAACAGAAATTTAAAGTTTAAAGGTTAATGATAATAATCGGCCATATTATGTGTTGTCACATAGCTAGTATTGTCATGATAGCTTAACCTATCAGAATCAACAGCTTCACAAGAATATATACAAAGTGGTGGCCCGTAATTTTGTATAGAATATGATGTTTCAAAAGACTGCTGTAAAGAAACTAGAAACACAACTTGAATATAAAATCGAAGATACACACATTATTCTCATACCTTTCCTTACGAGAATTTTAATCTCTGTTCTCCATGGCAGGGTCAACCAATTAACCAGTAGCGTACCCAGGAATTTATTTCGGGGGTGGTCCAAACTAAATATGAAGGTATTTTATATTAAAATTCCTAAAATTGCCCCTAAAATTAGGCTAAATTTTAAAAAAGTCGAAATTTCGCGGGGGGGTCCGGACCCCCAGATCCCCCCTGCGTACGTCCCTGCAATTAACCATTCAAATCAATATGCGCCTGAAGATGACGCTGTCACGAGCAGCTTGATAGACCCGTACTGCGGAATTCTTCTGTGATATCTTTGCTAGTTCGAGCAAATGCGTATGCGATATTGATATATTTTGTCCTTTTAAACATCCCATAAGAAGAAGTCAGGTAGTGGGAAATCGGGAGATCGATCTGGCCACTCTACAGACCCAGTCGACCTCTACATACGCTGTTCCAGAGACAACCGTTCCATCATCCTGTTTGGCATACACTAACGGTTCTAAGTCCAGTGACCGTTATTCCCACTCCCAGCATACACAGTGTTGCCATATCGAAACTTTTTGTCCAAAATTACAAATACTACCGTTAGTTAAACATCATATACGTACATAATTATGAGCCATGGGGGCGCGGTGACTCATAATTAGAGCGCAGTGGTAGAGCGTTCACCTCCGGTGCTCCGGTCCCTGGTTGGATCCCAGCTCGCGCTGTGTGGACTTTCTGGTGGACAAACACCGTGCTCGTGGGTTTTCTCGGGCTCCTTCCGTTTCCTCCCACTTTCTTCATTCCACCATTTCATTTATTTCTCATCATCACCGTCTCCTTTAGCCTAGCTGGCATAATCGTGGGACGTAAAATTGAAAGATTCCATTTCATTTCATTTTCAAATCCAAGAGTACGAAAATTGTCATTAACATACAAATGAATAAAAACAAACATGATTTTGGATTACATTAACACTAAAAACAAACTTCGTGACTTTTTTTTAGATTACTTTGTGATTCATTCGACGTAGATTTCTTTAATGTCCAGAAATAATAGAAATAAAATTAGTAAGTGTAAAGCAGTTGAACTTATTAATAGGAAAAAGAACTTTACAAGAAAACAATACACAGCTGTCCACATTAAAGTAATACGACGTTGTAATACCAGATGCCGACCGAAAGGATAAGAAAATGTAAACACTGCTTTACCTAAATGTCACAAGAGATGTTCAAAGTGCCCCCCCATCCCCCCGTTAACACTGAGACACTTCTGCAAACATTGAAGCATATTGGCTAACACTGCTCGTTCATAAGTGATCTTCCGGATGGTATGGGTAAATCTTTTGCTAGAGTCCAGCTAGGGTTTGCGTATACCTTCTGCTTTAAACATACTCAGAGATAAAAATCATAGAAGGATAAATCCGGAGAACGAGGAGGCCACAACCCCTTGTTTACTGTGCGCCCTTCTGTAAACAGTTTATGTATGCACCAACGCCAGGGATTCGTTCGATGCGTGGTATGTGGATCCATCTTGTTAAGAGTAGGAGTATAGCATTTCTTGTGGTGTCAGTTCGTCATAAAACTGTTGCAAGAAGCCTCAGCAAACTTTAGTATTCACTCTTGATGCAAAAAACATTGAACAAACTACACTTATCCCTAAAGCTACGCACCAAACACTTTTTCTTTTTATTTTGTGATGGAGAATTTTTGTAGTGAAGGGTATGTACGTAGATTCCCAGTAAACACGTCCCGCGTACTCTCCTCTTTCAAGTAAACCAATAAATGGAACTAAGGAATTCCAATTTAAACAACTGCGCATTGGGTGGCACCCCGACACTACATCGTGACGTCAGAATGAAACAGACTCCGCAAGGTACTAAACAACTACACGTCAGGCGGTACATCGTCGTCAGCCAGAATTACTAAGAGAATTACACACAATTATTTGCTCGTCTCTGGTATTGGATGGCCGGGCTCCTTTTTTATGATCCATCCTGTTTCAATCAATTACATTTGTGCAATCAAAATCGTAAAGGTTTCTCTTGTTTCATTTTTATAATTAATACTAATTGTTTTGTTAGATATTTTCTTTCTTATTAATTATTAAACTTGATGTATTCCTTCTTTCAAAAATCTTGATATCATTATATTGTAGAAACTTTAGCTGATACGCAATAAAAAAGCTGCATTTTATTTACCGCTTGCACTCAACTTTTACCTCCTACAATAAATGAGATTCTGTACTTTAATTATGTTTGCAGTTAACATTGTGGACCTTGATACAACGACGTATTCTTTGGGGCTCTGGCTTCAGGCTTTGGACGCTTGTCATGATCATGGTCAATAATAAAACTAATCTGGGTTTGAAATTCTTGAAATGAGAAAAGGCCAATGGGAGATGTTTGGTGCATCGTTCAAGAAACATATCATTTCACTCAGATGTACTAAATGCATTTTAATTTGGAAAATAAGTGCAAGAATTTTCGTAGAGCGGGTAATGGATAAAATAGATTGGGCATTGCCCGCTCTAGCCCCTTCCTCGCTATGGAGCTGGTTTTGGTAAACCAAACTCTGTGGTAGGCAGCGCCACCACATCGCCTCATGCTTTCTGCAATATCTTTGGATAGTTCCTCAGCTTTCCCGGCAGGTGGCAGCACAAGGACTGGCCGAGACGACCCGCTCGGGAGAGTAATACTCCCGGAAGCACGTTTTTCCGCGCGCTACTCTAGACAGCTGTTTTACGCGCTATCCTAGCCAGTTGTTTTAAGTTGGTCACAAAATTTGTATCATGAAGTACAAGGGGAACAAAACAACCCTATATCATGGAGTACAAGGGCATAAGTACTACAACTACTTATCTGCATGAAAATAAATAAATCACTTTTTAAGTATTATTTTCATATTATTTTAATTTAATAAGTTTTATAAAAATGTAAAAAAACTTTCCTCGGGCGGGGTTTGAACTCGCGCCAAAAGAGGATTTTATTACTAGCACATAGCGCTAGCCCACTCGGCCATTGAGGCCGACAACAGCAAGCGTTTGTTGTCTGCTATTTGAATGCAAAGTGGTAAGAAGTGGATAACGCCAACCAATCAGAAATCTGTTTCTCGTTTCTACTTCCGGGAGCATTACTCTCCCGAGCTAGTCCTTGGCCGAGGGGATATATCAAGGATGTTATAAAATAGAGGATCTGCCCATACAACAAAATCGTGAAGCCATAGGTCACAGAATCGTCACACCTACTCTGCCTACCCTGCGCCACTAAGATCGCAATGTTTCGAGCCAACAATCATGGCCAATCAGACGTGCCGGCTCAGACGATGCTCGATTGTTTTTCGGCTTCATTGAGTTCATATGATGAAGATACGTATGGGCAGATCCTCTATTTTATAACATCCTTGGGATATATATACTTCCACGGGAAACGGAGAGTGTTCTCCTTCACGTTGGAATCAGGAGGGCAAGCGGCAACAGCTGCAACAGCCGCAGAGGCAGAACCCGCATCAGAGGCCAGGCTAGAAGAAGCAGAACCATCGCATGGAAGAGAGTGAAACGAATGCCCCAAGAATACTAGATTCAGTGTTTGATGAGAACTATTTGTGTGAAATACGACCGGTGGCTGGACGTTCCGTTAAGTATTCAACTTTCTATTTTTTTTTTACCTGTATAGTCTGAATCCGTTATCTGTATATATTTTTTTTGTAAAATGTATGAAACATTTTATTATCTTGATTATTATTTAAAAAAAAAATGAAACCACCTTATCACTCCTTGCACCATCTGTGCAACCAATATAAAATGCACACTGTCATTTGTTGAATCGCAAATGCGACGGTGTCAACTCCTTATTTCATAAATTACGATTTCCATGAGAGTTCCATTACTACAGCTTGATTAATTTATCTGTTGTTTGCATTCACCTATTGTGCCAGTTTGTTAAAAGGAAGAGGAAGAAGAAGAAGAAGAAGAAAAGAAAGAAACTTTATACCCTCGAGATATACAAAGAAAAGTGTTTATAACCCAGGTTAAATTGAAGCTCCGATTGAAGCTGTTGCTACTTCTGTCCGTCCTAAAGTGAACACAGTCTTCTTCACGTTGTAGTAAGTTAATGTCCAGTATTCGGATCAACTCACTCGTCAAATCTTGAAGGAACTGAATCCCAAACGTGAAATACTTTTACTGGTGATTTCATGTTAAAGCGTAACCACGATGGTTCATAAAATTGAACATCAATTCTTCATGTTTGAAACGAACTTTTCAATTACGGTGCTTTAATTGCGTTAAATTCCAGGGTTTCTGAGATTTAATTACTGAGATTTCTTGTTATTGTAGCTAATCTGTTTCTTAGTCTATATAATGTATCTGAACCATAAGGAAACACATTTTACACATTCTAGAAGTAAGGAATCGGTTTTCTGTTACCTTCCTTAACCTTAAATAGTTATATCTTCAATATGATCCACAAGACGAAACGAGACGACTTTCTCGTCTCTTCTCTCATATCTTCTCGAATTCTTTCTCGTTTCGTTTCAGTTTACGGAAAGATTTTCTACTCTCGTCTCCTTTTTTTGATGTCTTAATATTTTCTTAATTTCATCTGGAAGTTATCAGAATCATTTCCGCGTCATAAAAGGTTGACAATGGGTGTGATATAACAATATTTAAAATATATTTAATATTGAGGTATACTTAGAGGTTGCCATCTGACCATAATTAGGCGCATCCCAAATTGTGAGACTTTTTTTTTTTTAGTATCCCGAATTACGCCTAAGAGGGACGCGGCACACCAAATTTTCAATATACATTCAAAATGTGTGAGTGATTTCTGTAAGTTTCGACCCACAATATGTACCTATGACTATCGAGATATTTCTCTGGGGAAACCCACCTACACGGTATTTATCCACGCAAATAAGGCTTATAAACCCTCCTCCAGATGTTGTGTTTATATACTACACGTAGCCTCAAGGGAACGATTGGCTATATGTTTATACGCCACACCTGTGGAGCTGCGATGGCTCAGTGGTCTCTGGTGTGTGTAATTCCTGGTTCGATCCTAGTTTGCATCAAGGGGGATTTGTGCTTGACAAACATCGTGTGCGTGGCTTTTCTCGGCGTTCTTCCATTTTTCTTCCAACTTTCTTTGTTCCACCATTTCATTCATTTTCTTTATCATCACCGTCTCCTTTAGCCTACACGCCATAATCGCCGGGACGTAAAACTTAAAGATTTCATTTCTTTTTTTATGTACTTCATCTGTCTCTAAAGGGTTAATTGCCCTTAAGTAGGGATGCGCACGAGACAAGGTTTACGGCTGTCTCGACTCGAAAATATGCTGTAAAAGTGATGTCTCGACTCGAAAAATGTATATTTCTTTATTGGAAGAGCCGTGTCTCGACTCGAATTTTGTCAGGAAAATTCTGTCTCGACTCGTGTCGTGCGCACCCCTACCCTTAAGTTATTCACTAAAATAAGAAGAAAGTAGGGATGAGTGAAGACCTTTGATTAAGTTAGACCTGACCGTATTCAGTACACACACCCACACCCACACAAATAATCCTTTTAGCGTGTAACAGAGCTTTCTTTCCTAATGCGGTTGGAAACAGTGTGAAGAAGGGAAAATTGGTAACAGCAGTAAAGCCAGCTCTGACGATATGAACAGACACTTATCATGGGACTATATCCATCTTCTTCCTACCAAATCTCTGTTCGATATTCTTGGTGGATGGCTTAACTTCGCTAGGTGACGACAAGTTTTAAAGGATAATCTTGAAGATCGTGTCAGCTTCCGCACAAACTGATGACGCTCAACCCTTACAGCAACTGATTTCATGACAACACATGACTTCATTGCCTCGCCCTTTCTCAGAATGATTGTAGGGTAAACGCAATTTATATACGCACTATCCCTTTCTGCTACCAATAACTAGTGTATAGATAATATTACACATGAAATCTATCCCATTCCCAACAGAACATTTTGGTGACAACTTTACAATCAATTTATTTCTCCTCTACTGACCTGGGTGTTATCCAAACTACTTATCGTATTCTCACACGAAAATTAAAACCGTGCTACTTTTCAAACATACACAGATCACAAATTAAGGATGTGACTTGTTTGTACACGTGAATGTTAAGAAATGCCTAAATTTGGGAACATGGTAGCACTAAAAGTGGTACATGTATACACCAAAGCTTGAATCGTTATTGTGGTTTCGTTAATGTTAAATGCCATGTAAGTAAATTAGAATATATATAGTTCTGTAGTACCTACTTGTGTTATAAAAATGTGCACAACAGTAGAAGTAATGTTTTTTTTTATCTGTTCTCACGCAGCAATAATTTGAAATCTTGTAAAACAATGCTGTCTATACTCGCGAATATTTTTTTCTGAAGTTGTGGTCTAAAATTAAATGCTCGGCTTATAGACCGCGAAAAAGTATAGCCTCTTTACAACAGTTTCTACATCTATGATTTATTATTATTATTATTATTATTATTATTATTATTATTATTATTATTATTATTATTATTATTATTATTAATAATAATAATAATAATAATAATAATAATAATAGTAATAATAATAATAATAATATAATAATCTCTTCAAGGGGACACCGTGGCTCAGTGCAAAAATGGTCATCTCTGGTGTGAGAGATCTCTACCCACACGTACGTATTTTTGGTAGACAACATCGTCAAGCGGTGGCGTAGAGGTACATCATTGAGCTCTGATGCATTGAGTCCCTGGTTCGATCCCAGTTCACGCCAAGCAGACTGTGTGATGGAAAACTCCGTGTACGTGCCTTTTCTAGGAGTTTTCCCTTTCCTCCCACTTTATTCATTAAACTCTCGCATTCATTTCTCAGTATCACTGTGTCCTTTAGCCTAGCCGGCATAATCGTGGGACGTAAAACTGAAAGATTTCATTTTTACAAAATTCTGTCCATGGGTTTTTTTTTCGTGATTTTCCCGTTTCCTGCCTAAATTCTTATTCCACCAATTATTTGCTTATCATTTGCATTTCATTAACCATTCATCTCCTTTAGAAAAAAAATGGAATTTTTGAGTTTTACGTCACACGATTATGCCGGCTAGAATAAAAGAGACGGTGAAGATGAAATAATGAATTAAATGGTGGAATGAAGAAAGTGGGAGGAAACGGGAGAAGCACGAGAAAACCCATGCACACAGTGTTTGTCCACCACAAAGTTCACTTGGTGCGAGCTGTGATCGAACCAGAGACCCCATCATGTTCTTTAACCTACATTGCATAATTGTAGGACAAAACTAAAGAAGTTCAATGTCTTTCAGTTGAGGGTTAACTGTCTTTCCCAGCCAGTTCATTTCGTAAACACTTTGAACTTAGTAGTATAGCACGTACTTCTCACGAACTTGTTCCGAAAATCTCACGAAAAACGCCCTAAAATCCGCCATTTTGTACCAAAATTTACCCATGTTTCCAAAATCTCACGAAAAACGCCCTAAAATCCGCCATTTTCTACCAAAATTTATCCATGTTCCCAAAATCTCACGAAAATGAGGGTAAAATCCGCCATTTTGTACCAAAAAATTTACCCATGTTCCCAAAATCTCACGAAAATGGATGCAAATTTCCTCTTGAATGTTTTATCATATATTTTAATACAATTTTATATTAATTTATACAATTTGTGCTGATTACTTACCGTTTTTTCCCAAGCCTTTAAGAAACTTGTTTCTTCCTTGCTTATTCATCCCTCAAGTGCCCAGAAATAACTGAAGAAGCTTCAAAGCATGTCCACACAAGTCTTTTTTGTTAATCTTGAACGCAGTTGGTCTTGGTATTCAAGAAACTAATTCTAAAGAAAGAAGGCACCTATAATAAAAGAATGGGATGTTCTAAGGTGACGTAACTAAAGGAGAAAGGCAGAAAACAAAAGGATAAAAAGTAGGAATAGTGGATTATGTGCTCAAAAGTAGGAGAGGTATTAGAACAATGGATTGCCGACAAACACCCTTTATAAACGTATGAGATGCTTTTTATGTAGCTGTCTCGTAATTCCATCATTGTGTCAATTAAGGAAATAAGAAAGTCTGAGTTGAAAGTGAGATATGGATGTTGCACAATGCTTTAACCCTAGGAGGTGAGAAAGGCATGTCAAATAAGTTAGTTTCATGTATTTAGAAACATGGGAAACTCTGGATAAAGAACAAATGTTAAAATATATTGACTGTCTAAGATGTAAGGCGTAGGAGGGAGGGAGCCCTTTGATGGAGTAACGAACGTAACATAGACACCTGCTTGTATGTGTGTGTTCCAGGGTTTTTGGAGGTGGAGGGAGCGAACTGTGCTCTGGACATTGCTTAATTGGGGGGACTGTGATTTCTACTGTATGGAAACTGAAAAATATGTGAAAAAGAAAGAAATAGGAATCATTATTCTAACGACAGAGAATTTAAGAATGAGATAGGTACGTGTCACTTTTTTAAAGTTAATGTATTGCCCCATATTGAGGGAACCGCACATAAGATGGAGGGGTGAAGTGTGTTTTTTGTTTTGTGAGCAAAGGACCACTTTAAACCGGCGTGCGACTTGTTACGCATTTTGTTAAGACCTTGCCACATACGTAGAGGGGAGAGAAAGGGTGAGCGTTCCTACCTGAGTTTGAAAGAGGAAAAAAAGACTGAATGAATTGTGTAAGCAAGACAACTTTCACTATTGTGCTTTTTGGAAGAAGTGTTCAAACAAGATTTCTTTAGGTATTTTCACATAAATGATTTTATCCTTTTAAAAACTAGATTATTGAATTAATTATTTATGAATATTAATGAAATGATAATGAATATTAATGAGATGGTAATGAATATTAATGAGATGGTAATGAATATTAATGAGGGAGTATTTTATGTACTGATATTGTATTTTCAGTAGCTGATATGGGATTTTAGCATAGAATATCATCTTTTGGATATTGTATGGGTCTAATGGTGTACGAAGCTTAGAGGAATGACAAATTGCATGTATATATGATTACTTTGTAAGTGGGGTACATGTATGTGTAGCTGATATGTGATTTTAGCATAGAATATTGTCTTTTGGATATTGTATGGGTCTAATGGTGTACGAAGCTTAGACGAATGACAAATTGCATGTATATGTGATTAGTTTGTAAGTGGGTACATGTATGTGTAGGTGATATGGGATTTTAGCATAGAATATCATGTTTTGGATACTGTATGGGTCTAATGGTGTACGAAGCTTAGACGAATGACAAATTGCATGTATATATGATTAGTTTGTAAGTAGGTAGATGTATGTATGTAAGTATATTGGTTTTTGATATCGGGACAGGAATATATGTATCATATTGTAGACATATTATCTTTCGTTTGCGTGTAAGTGTTTTAAGCATGTGTTGTTGGTTGCGTAGCTTTAGGGGCTATACTAGGCTGGATGCAAACACCTGAAGTGTTTCTATTGTAGGGTTATATATATATTGTAGAGTTGTATATGTTGTTGTGATGATATGTTATGTGAATGCAAACACATGAACTGATTATATTGTAGCCTTATAATTTGATTGCTTATGTATATAGATTACCTTGAATACCATGTTAGAATGTATATATTGTGGTTTTTTACGTACGCAGATACTTGTTAGACATGTTCTAGTGGTATTTGAAGCACAAAGGATATCACTGTGTTATAACCCATTTACATATAGATATCTTTTCACTACAGTATTCTAATGTCTTATATTGATACCTTTACTTACTTCTAAGATGCTTGTTTACCTTATAGAAGACATTATGACATCAACATGGTTTCCAACTTAGTCATTTATTGTATGAACATAAAATTTGTATAAATAACCTTATATGAAGCATAGGTATTCTTCCTTTATCTTATATAGAATACAGATACTTCGTATGATATCAATATTTGTTTGGAGGAATAAAACATATTATTATAAATTGTAACGCTTTATTGTATTTATATACTCTACAATATTGTATTTTGCAATATTGGCATATTGATATACATATATAGATATATTTAAATAAGATATTTACTATACTTAGAATATTCTTAATAACTTATTGACATATTTACATTATATATACGTACAAGTACCAACAGATAGCAAAACTTATGGACATATTTGATGATATTATGACCATGTTATGACATTATAGTACCTTTAGACAGTTTACTATTTACATATATACAGAATACCATTCATTTCACGCACTTAATACTTTGATAACCATATGGCAATGTTCTATAGTCAGTAATACTGTTATGATTTAATCGTCGTCTTTTATTTTGAACTTTCTGATGTGTTTTAGTTTCAGACTTGGATACGATGACAAACCCAGGCTTACGAACAATTCTTCCTTGATTGTGTAACTGTTTTTTGTCAGCTTTATCTTGAACTAGTTGATAAAAATGATCAAAGTTAATTTCTTGTCGTGTACGATGATTTAAAGTAATTCCTCTAATTTTAAATACATAATCTACTTTTTCTGTTTGAACTTCTTTCATTCTATAGGCATAATTTTTTGGTCCTAAGCCTATAAAGGCATCAATTTCCCAGCCATCAGGAACTTCATTAGTTAACTGACCTAAATAGGAACCCAAAGAAAGTGGAGGCTTTTCATTACGTTGCTGCACAAACATAATACTATCAGTGTCGCAGTACAATACACGCTGAGGATCTATAGCTGTTAGTAACTCATAAAGTTTTAGACGCGCCCAAGAGGTGATGAAGGCTGCAAGGACAACATTGGAAAATTTCCATGGTTTGTTTTTGTTTTCAATGTTTTTATATGATACAATGAGATGCCGCTCTCCAATAGGCAATACAGTTTGTACCTCATATTGTGGTGCCCATAGATAACTTAAAAATTTTTCTGGAGTATCTACAATTACAGATTGAGATAAATCTGTTCTTTGTCCCCATTTCCCATACAAGGAATTGAGAAATATTTTGGAAATATATCTTAAACCAGGATTTGATTGAATGTTATTTTCCGTTAACTGAATGCATTCATGTTCATAATAGTCTGCAATATATTTTTCTTGATCTTGTTTACTTTTGCACCAGCTAGGAAATCCTGAAGACTCCTGTTTCATTTTTAAGAAGGAATTGACCTAATCTTTAAACAGATTATTTTCTGAATCGGATAATTTGAATTCCCAAATTTCGATAATTTGTAGAATTTTGTATCCGAGATCTAAAGCTACATGAAGTTCAGGAGTACAGTATGTACCAGTAAGGACACGCTCGGCATCATTATGGATGCAATTGTTCTCACTTTGTTCCATACACGTACGACATAACCCAAACAAAAGGCGATCATTACATGTATATGGTAAAATTGGAAAATATAAGTCTTTGGGAGGCAAGATACTACATTTGACTAATCCATGAATACTTTGCACTTGTGGAAAGTCAGGCCCCTTGTATATTATAGGTTTACCTATAGGCAATGGCTTACGTGCCATTACCCACGGATAAAGACTGGTAATATCATAATATGCCACAAACTCTTCGCTGGTACATTCGTACAAGGCATTAAAACATTCTGTACGTCCCCCATGAAAACTATCTTTAGGTATCAGATGGTTGACAAGATCATGACACTGTGTTTGAATAAACTGTTGTAATTTTTTATCATTTTTTACCATGAGGTCCCATTCACATTCCCACATTTCAATGACATTAAGATTTAATTTTTTAAGAAATGCTATTTTTGTGGTGGTGTTTTCATACCGATCTTGTACTGATGTACCTTGCTTAGAGGATGAATCTAGGGACACGTGTCGTAGTGTAGGATAACAGTTTAAACACCCGTGATAGTAACATCCATGAAATTCGTAAACTGTATTTGTTTCAGTTTCAAATCCATCAACCTTATACCTCCCAAATCGTTTTTCCAAACCATTTCCAGAATGAAGAATTTTATTACCAGTAGTACGTTCTAAGTATCGCAGCCAGTACATTGCCTTCAGACTTTGACGATCACGATGGTCAAACCCATAAGGTGGAATAATTGGAATAATTTCTTTGGGTAAATATAAGGTACGATATGTTAGTATTGCCAAACTAGCAATAGTTGGTGCAGCGATAAAACATTGGATACCATTTGTTTTGTCTTCAATTAAGTTTGAAAATTTAATGATAGCCTCTGCTAAAATTTTAACATCATTCCGACAATATTCAATCATTTCCTTTTGGAGATTATACTCCTCATTACTTGCAACACGTTCTTTGTGCCATATGATAAGTTGCTCTCGATCTTCAGTGCTCCTTGAATCAGCATCAAAATATTTTAGATCAGGAATTTTGCCTATATAATTTTGGTTTTCTAATGTATTAAACAAGTACGGAAAATCTCCCTTTCGTAAATTTGCAGAAAGACCTAACGTCTTAGGTAATTTAGATAATTTAACTCCCATATACAAATATGTGTCACGAAAGTAAATCTTTTGTCCTAAACGCATTTCAATAATTTTTTGCCCTGACATTATTACTTCAGGTGTAAAATGATGGTTTATGATCAAAGTTTTAGCACAGAATTGCATATCATAATTACTGCCATTATGGGAAAGCACAATGATTTTTTTAAACATTGGTCGAGTTATTAATACATGATTAACAAATTCTTCAATGTTGTGAAAATCAAACGAACGGAATCCATTTTTATCGCCGCATACAAAGCATGTATCATCAAGCTTCATGTCCTTACACTTGTAACAAGCATGAATACAATTTACGAAATTTACGCGATGTTCTTGTTCTCCTTGTTCATTTTTAGGAAGCAACATTGTTTCTACATCAAAGATAATGTACAAAAAGGTATCTACATGTTGCATCATAGCCGTTTGAACAAAACAAATATGGTCATCTATTACATATGAGTAACATGTTTTACAATAACGTTCACCACATTCATGTTGAGACCTGCGTGAACGCATGTCAATCATATCACCACATTGGACACAAATTTTCTTTGTTTCGCATAAACTTTTTCCGGAAACATTTATTGTTTTATGATTAGCAAAACATTCTTCTGAAGAAAACAGTCTATGACAATTAATGCATTCACGTTTAATATTATTATCATTATTACAAACATTGTGATACTTTTCACTCATTGGGCATTTGAAGTTACACTTATGATTTTCTGTACGATGATAACCTTCCAAACAATACTGACAATAATTTTTCTTGTTTAATAGTGTTGTAATACTAGTAATTAATTCATAGTGTCCCTCAGTATACAAAATTAAAATTTTCTTTGATGCATATATTCCAGGATAAATTACATTGTAGTTTCGAGTTAAACGATTTTTTTCGTAAACAACAATTTGATAATGAGGTGCTAGCTTATTTTGAAACTTTTTTACATCATCAATAGTACATCCATCATGGATTTCAATGTCAACTTTAGCACTAACACACAAATCCTTTGCTTGTTTCATCAATCGTTCAGAATGATTTTTCAATTCATATACGTAATTATAACGATGATCAGCTCTACCCATTCCAAGAATAATACTCTTGGGAAGACAATACACATCCTTTTGTACAGGAATAGTACATTGATGCATGTGTGTTACAAGATCAACATATTTTGATGAACCCATAGTTCGTCCCCTACCTTTACGTAAATCAACAATATGAATTTTGAAATTTACTTTATCACCTAATAAATAATTTTCATTACTATTTAAAACATTTTCAATTTTACGAAATAAAATGTCGGAGCTTAAATTTGACTTTTGACGCCACGAAATGTATATTGGTTTATTAATTGTGGAAGCAGAACTTTCTATTGTTATACCAACATACATATCATCATCGGCATCATTTAAAACATGATCCTTTACAAATTCAAATAACAACTGAATATATTTTTCAGGATCATCTATTCCACTAGTGTGCATACGTTCAATTGTAACTTCCTTTCCCGTAAGTCCAAAATAAGTATAATGTTTGGTTGTATTATTAACAATACGAAAATATTCATTTGTTTTACCACTCCCATACATGGTAGGTTGTGATAGATTATTAGTATTAGGACTTGGAAAGTTTATAAAATTTTCCATGAAAACGCTAAAATCATTTGTAGTTAAACTATTAGCTTTTCCTTCAGACACAAGTTCCATAAACTTCTCACGAGCTAAATTCTTTATATTATCTTGACGAAAGAAGCCTACATGATATAAATCAATAATATCTTTTGCAGACTTACATTTTTTCAAAACAACATGAGGATCACAACCAAAATGCATAAACAACGCCTGCAATAACTTGGAATAAGCTTCATTGCTTACCCTTGCACCCGTAGCATGACATTGTGTTATCACTTCCCATGTAAATAAAACTTCGTTTGGATTTTCATATCCACGCGCTTCTTGTGCCGCCAACATGGTACAGATGACAGACTGTTCTTCCATTGTGTGATTGACACACTAAATATGTAATTGCAATTTGAATTTTTGTCTTATACAATAAATATTTTACACAATGATGTACACAGAACTTTGATATTTCTTTCACAGTTTTTTAAATGATAAGGTTTCGTAAGTAGACTTTTATGATATAATTCACAATGTGTTGACCAAAGATACACTTTTTAAGAATTTTTTACACTTACCAGTAAGTATAATAACAAAACTTTCCCGAACTTGTTTCAGTTCACAACAGATTTAGTTGTAAGTTTACCGACACTACACTTAAAAGCTTGTCGGCAATTGCACTAACACTTGCCGTTAACCACAATGATAAAACTTCCCGTAACTTTTTTTAGTTTAGTATCGATGCACTACCACTTGTCACTCACTAAGTATATTTTAGTTTACCGAAGATATACTTTTAAGTTTATCGGTTAATCCTTTAGCACTTTCCGATAATTGTAATTTACAAACTGCCGTAATAAAATTGATTTAGACTAATTACAGCACGCAAAGTACAAACAGGAAGTGTGTTTACTTTTTATTGATTGTTTATTATCAACACTAATAAATGGAAATTCCAAGAACTCCACACGAAGATTCCCGAAGATTGCCGAAGGTTCCCGAAGTTTCCCGAAGTTTTCCGAACATTGCCGAACCTAACCGAAGATGAACATGAGAGTTTATCCACAATTCCTGTACATGTTGGTTAATGTACCACACGAATGGTTCCGAAAATTACCGAACTTAACCGAAGATGGACATAAGAATGTATGAACAATTCCTGTACACGTTTAGTAAATGTAACTTCCAAAAGACTTGTAACTTTAAGATATATTTCAAAGATTATTATTATTAGATGTAACTTTGTAACAAAATCGGTATTTTAAAATAAATGATTTAACAACAGAGAGTATACCAATAATTGGCTTTACTTTAACACTAGTAATTCTATAGTGCGCGGCGCGGCTTGCTGCGCGGGATTTATAGTTTAAAATTTAATCTCGTACCCAAACACACTTAGTTTTTGTAATCTCGTACCCAAACGCAGTTAGCTTTGTAATCTCGTACACAGGTGCTTTAACATATTTTAAATTAGTAACAGTAATATTACATAATGTGATATAATTTGTAAATGCACTATTAAAGTTTGCAACACTTCAAATAATTATAGCTACTTGTTTTGTATGCTTTTCCACTGTGTTATTGGCCTTAAAAAATTCCTTTGTTAGTAGTGCTAAAAATTTGTTTTGTCTACATTGCTACAGGTGTTTAAACTGGTTTAAACCGGTTTAAACTAGTTTATTGTTTTTTCTTAACAGAACACTCATAGAGTGTGATCGTATTTAAATTGCTGTGCAAGCTCATTATTTATTTAACCTTTCGTAATATTCATTGGATCGTTTGTTACTCAAACTCTTTATTTATTTAACCTATCGTAATATTCATTGGATCGTTTGTTACTCAAACTCTTTATTTATTTAACCTCTCGTAATAAATTACTCGAACACTTCGTGTGAGCATACAAAATATGTTCCGAAAAATACTAAAATGTGTCAGCATACGGAAGATAATTTGAAAATAATTAAAAAATGAAGTAAACTTAGAATTAATTCCGATAGAAACACAAAGTAACATAGTTACAAATATTTTATTCGTTCGCTTGATTAGCAGCTCAGAGGAATTACATTCCGAAAATATTAAAATTAACAAAACATAAACATAAGAAAGTTATTTTAGCATGACACAAGATGATTAAACTTAAAATTTATTACATGAAGCTCTTTGATTGTTAAATGGAGAAGTAAAATTTAAGTCAGTGTTGCAATTGAATACAGAAACTATCAGTAAAAGTACAAGTTCCAAAAGTAAAGTGTAGAAACAAAACTTAAAACACAATGTTGCAATCTAAATTGGAAAGAAAATTAAAAATACAACTTACAAACAAAATGTAGAAACCGAAAATAAAATTGCAGAAGCAAAATTAATACTACAAGTTTAAAAAAAATTGAAACTGACATGAAAATACATAAACAAAATTAAAACAACGCTACAATTTAAATTTAAAGTACAAGTTCCCAAAAGTAAAGTGCAGAAACAAAACTTAAAACACAATGTTGCAATCTAAATTGGAAAGAAAATTAAAAATACAACTTACAAACAAAATGTAGAAACCGAAAATAAAATTGCAGAAGCAAAATTAATACTACAAGTTTTAAAAAAAATTGAAACTGACATGAAAATACATAAACAAAATTAAAACAACGCTACAATTTAAATTTAAAGTACAAGTTCCCAAAAGTAAAGTGCAGAAACAAAACTTAAAACACAATGTTGCAATCCAAAATGTAAAAGAAAAAATTAAAAGTACAAGTTTAAAAAATTAAAACATGCAAATTAAGAAATAAAAAATACAGAAACAAAACTTAAAACACAATGTTGCAATCCAAATTGCAAAAGAAAATTAAAAGTATAACTTTAAAACACAATGTTACATTACAAATTCCGAAACAAAATAAAAATTACAACTAAAGAAATCAAAAATGTAAACTGAAAAACTAAAAATGCAGGAATAAAAAATTTTAAAGTACACAATGTTGCAATCTAAATTGCAAAATGAAAATAACAAGGAGGAAAGAAATTTTAAAAAATGCAAAACTGAAAACAAAAAATACAAAATAAGATTAAAACAATGTTGCAATCGAAAATACAGAAAGAAAATAAAAATACAAACATAAAACATATACGAAACATTATGTAGTAGTATAGCACGTAGATCTCACCAACTTTGTCCGCAAATCTCACCAAAGCTGGTGCAAACTCATGTTATTAAAATAATGACGTGCTATACTACTACATAATGTTTCGTATATGTTTTATGTTTGTATTTTTATTTTCTTTTTGTATTTTCGATTGCAACATTGTTTTAATCTTATTTTGTATTTTTTGTTTTCAGTTTTGCATTTTTTTTAAATTTGTATCCTCCTTGTTATTTTCATTTTGCAATTTAGATTGCAACATTGTGTACTTTAAAATTTTTTATTCCTGCATTTTTAGTTTTTCAGTTTACATTTTTGATTTCTTTAGTTGTAATTTTTATTTTGTTTCGGAATTTGTAATGTAACATTGTGTTTTAAAGTTATACTTTTAATTTTCTTTTGCAATTTGGATTGCAACATTGTGTTTTAAGTTTTGTTTCTGTATTTTTTATTTTTTAGTTTGCATGTTTTAATTTTTTAAACTTGTACTTTTAATTTTTTCTTTTACATTTTGGATTGCAACATTGTGTTTTAAGTTTTGTTTCTGCACTTTACTTTTGGGAACTTGTACTTTAAATTTAAATTGTAGCGTTGTTTTAATTTTGTTTATGTATTTTCATGTCAGTTTCAATTTTTTTTAAACTTGTAGTATTAATTTTGCTTCTGCAATTTTATTTTCGGTTTCTACATTTTGTTTGTAAGTTGTATTTTTAATTTTCTTTCCAATTTAGATTGCAACATTGTGTTTTAAGTTTTGTTTCTGCACTTTACTTTTGGGAACTTGTACTTTAAATTTAAATTGTAGCGTTGTTTTAATTTTGTTTATGTATTTTCATGTCAGTTTCAATTTTTTTAAACTTGTAGTATTAATTTTGCTTCTGCAATTTTATTTTCGGTTTCTACATTTTGTTTGTAAGTTGTATTTTTAATTTTCTTTCCAATTTAGATTGCAACATTGTGTTTTAAGTTTTGTTTCTACATTTTACTTTTTGGGAACTTGTACTTTTACTGATAGTTTCTGTATTCAATTGCAACACTGACTTAAATTTTACTTCTCCATTTAACAATCAAAGAGCTTCATGTAATAAATTTTAAATTTAATCATCTTGTGTCATGCTAAAATAACTTTATGTTTATATATTTATGTTTTGTTAATTTTAATATTTTCGGAATGTAATTCCTCTGAGCTGCTAATCAAGCGAACGAATAAAATATTTGTAACTATGTTACTTTGTGTTTCTATCGGAATTAATTCTAAGTTTACTTCATTTTTTAATTATTTTCAAATTATCTTCCGTATGCTGACACATTTTAGTATTTTTCGGAACATATTTTGTATGCTCACACGAAGTGTTCGAGTAATTTATTACGAGAGGTTAAATAAATAAAGAGTTTGAGTAACAAACGATCCAATGAATATTACGATAGGTTAAATAAATAAAGAGTTTGAGTAACAAACGATCCAATGAATATTACGAAAGGTTAAATAAATAATGAGCTTGCACAGCAATTTAAATACGATCACACTCTATGAGTGTTCTGTTAAGAAAAAACAATAAACTAGTTTAAACCGGTTTAAACCAGTTTAAACACCTGTAGCAATGTAGACAAAACAAATTTTTAGCACTACTAACAAAGGAATTTTTTAAGGCCAATAACACAGTGGAAAAGCATACAAAACAAGTAGCTATAATTATTTGAAGTGTTGCAAACTTTAATAGTGCATTTACAAATTATATCACATTATGTAATATTACTGTTACTAATTTAAAATATGTTAAAGCACCTGTGTACGAGATTACAAAGCTAACTGCGTTTGGGTACGAGATTACAAAAACTAAGTGTGTTTGGGTACGAGATTAAATTTTAAACTATAAATCCCGCGCAGCAAGCCGCGCCGCGCACTATAGAATTACTAGTGTTAAAGTAAAGCCAATTATTGGTATACTCTCTGTTGTTAAATCATTTATTTTAAAATACCGATTTTGTTACAAAGTTACATCTAATAATAATAATCTTTGAAATATATCTTAAAGTTACAAGTCTTTTGGAAGTTACATTTACTAAACGTGTACAGGAATTGTTCATACATTCTTATGTCCATCTTCGGTTAAGTTCGGTAATTTTCGGAACCATTCGTGTGGTACATTAACCAACATGTACAGGAATTGTGGATAAACTCTCATGTTCATCTTCGGTTAGGTTCGGCAATGTTCGGAAAACTTCGGGAAACTTCGGGAACCTTCGGCAATCTTCGGGAATCTTCGTGTGGAGTTCTTGGAATTTCCATTTATTAGTGTTGATAATAAACAATCAATAAAAAGTAAACACACTTCCTGTTTGTACTTTGCGTGCTGTAATTAGTCTAAATCAATTTTATTACGGCAGTTTGTAAATTACAATTATCGGAAAGTGCTAAAGGATTAACCGATAAACTTAAAAGTATATCTTCGGTAAACTAAAATATACTTAGTGAGTGACAAGTGGTAGTGCATCGATACTAAACTAAAAAAAGTTACGGGAAGTTTTATCATTGTGGTTAACGGCAAGTGTTAGTGCAATTGCCGACAAGCTTTTAAGTGTAGTGTCGGTAAACTTACAACTAAATCTGTTGTGAACTGAAACAAGTTCGGGAAAGTTTTATTATTATACTTACTGGTAAGTGTAAAAAATTCTTAAAAAGTGTATCTTTGGTCAACACATTGTGAATTATATCATAAAAGTCTACTTACGAAACCTTATCATTTAAAAAACTGTGAAAGAAATATCAAAGTTCTGTGTACATCATTGTGTAAAATATTTATTGTATAAGACAAAAATTCAAATTGCAATTACATATTTAGTGTGTCAATCACACAATGGAAGAACAGTCTGTCATCTGTACCATGTTGGCGGCACAAGAAGCGCGTGGATATGAAAATCCAAACGAAGTTTTATTTACATGGGAAGTGATAACACAATGTCATGCTACGGGTGCAAGGGTAAGCAATGAAGCTTATTCCAAGTTATTGCAGGCGTTGTTTATGCATTTTGGTTGTGATCCTCATGTTGTTTTGAAAAAATGTAAGTCTGCAAAAGATATTATTGATTTATATCATGTAGGCTTCTTTCGTCAAGATAATATAAAGAATTTAGCTCGTGAGAAGTTTATGGAACTTGTGTCTGAAGGAAAAGCTAATAGTTTAACTACAAATGATTTTAGCGTTTTCATGGAAAATTTTATAAACTTTCCAAGTCCTAATACTAATAATCTATCACAACCTACCATGTATGGGAGTGGTAAAACAAATGAATATTTTCGTATTGTTAATAATACAACCAAACATTATACTTATTTTGGACTTACGGGAAAGGAAGTTACAATTGAACGTATGCACACTAGTGGAATAGATGATCCTGAAAAATATATTCAGTTGTTATTTGAATTTGTAAAGGATCATGTTTTAAATGATGCCGATGATGATATGTATGTTGGTATAACAATAGAAAGTTCTGCTTCCACAATTAATAAACCAATATACATTTCGTGGCGTCAAAAGTCAAATTTAAGCTCCGACATTTTATTTCGTAAAATTGAAAATGTTTTAAATAGTAATGAAAATTATTTATTAGGTGATAAAGTAAATTTCAAAATTCATATTGTTGATTTACGTAAAGGTAGGGGACGAACTATGGGTTCATCAAAATATGTTGATCTTGTAACACACATGCATCAATGTACTATTCCTGTACAAAAGGATGTGTATTGTCTTCCCAAGAGTATTATTCTTGGAATGGGTAGAGCTGATCATCGTTATAATTACGTATATGAATTGAAAAATCATTCTGAACGATTGATGAAACAAGCAAAGGATTTGTGTGTTAGTGCTAAAGTTGACATTGAAATCCATGATGGATGTACTATTGATGATGTAAAAAAGTTTCAAAATAAGCTAGCACCTCATTATCAAATTGTTGTTTACGAAAAAAATCGTTTAACTCGAAACTACAATGTAATTTATCCTGGAATATATGCATCAAAGAAAATTTTAATTTTGTATACTGAGGGACACTATGAATTAATTACTAGTATTACAACACTATTAAACAAGAAAAATTATTGTCAGTATTGTTTGGAAGGTTATCATCGTACAGAAAATCATAAGTGTAACTTCAAATGCCCAATGTGTGAAAAGTATCACAATGTTTGTAATAATGATAATAATATTAAACGTGAATGCATTAATTGTCATAGACTGTTTTCTTCAGAAGAATGTTTTGCTAATCATAAAACAATAAATGTTTCCGGAAAAAGTTTATGCGAAACAAAGAAAATTTGTGTCCAATGTGGTGATATGATTGACATGCGTTCACGCAGGTCTCAACATGAATGTGGTGAACGTTATTGTAAAACATGTTACTCATATGTAATAGATGACCATATTTGTTTTGTTCAAACGGCTATGATGCAACATGTAGATACCTTTTTGTACATTATCTTTGATGTAGAAACAATGTTGCTTCCTAAAAATGAACAAGGAGAACAAGAACATCGCGTAAATTTCGTAAATTGTATTCATGCTTGTTACAAGTGTAAGGACATGAAGCTTGATGATACATGCTTTGTATGCGGCGATAAAAATGGATTCCGTTCGTTTGATTTTCACAACATTGAAGAATTTGTTAATCATGTATTAATAACTCGACCAATGTTTAAAAAAATCATTGTGCTTTCCCATAATGGCAGTAATTATGATATGCAATTCTGTGCTAAAACTTTGATCATAAACCATCATTTTACACCTGAAGTAATAATGTCAGGGAAAAAATTATTGAAATGCGTTTAGGACAAAAGATTTACTTTCGTGACACATATTTGTATATGGGAGTTAAATTATCTAAATTACCTAAGACGTTAGGTCTTTCTGCAAATTTACGAAAGGGAGATTTTCCGTACTTGTTTAATACATTAGAAAACCAAAATTATATAGGCAAAATTCCTGATCTAAAATATTTTGATGCTGATTCAAGGAGCACTGAAGATCGAGAGCAACTTATCATATGGCACAAAGAACGTGTTGCAAGTAATGAGGAGTATAATCTCCAAAAGGAAATGATTGAATATTGTCGGAATGATGTTAAAATTTTAGCAGAGGCTATCATTAAATTTTCAAACTTAATTGAAGACAAAACAAATGGTATCCAATGTTTTATCGCTGCACCAACTATTGCTAGTTTGGCAATACTAACATATCGTACCTTATATTTACCCAAAGAAATTATTCCAATTATTCCACCTTATGGGTTTGACCATCGTGATCGTCAAAGTCTGAAGGCAATGTACTGGCTGCGATACTTAGAACGTACTACTGGTAATAAAATTCTTCATTCTGGAAATGGTTTGGAAAAACGATTTGGGAGGTATAAGGTTGATGGATTTGAAACTGAAACAAATACAGTTTACGAATTTCATGGATGTTACTATCACGGGTGTTTAAACTGTTATCCTACACTACGACACGTGTCCCTAGATTCATCCTCTAAGCAAGGTACATCAGTACAAGATCGGTATGAAAACACCACCACAAAAATAGCATTTCTTAAAAAATTAAATCTTAATGTCATTGAAATGTGGGAATGTGAATGGGACCTCATGGTAAAAAATGATAAAAAATTACAACAGTTTATTCAAACACAGTGTCATGATCTTGTCAACCATCTGGTACCTAAAGATAGTTTTCATGGGGGACGTACAGAATGTTTTAATGCCTTGTACGAATGTACCAGCGAAGAGTTTGTGGCATATTATGATATTACCAGTCTTTACCCGTGGGTAATGGCACGTAAGCCATTGCCTATAGGTAAACCTATAATATACAAGGGGCCTGACTTTCCACAAGTGCAAAGTATTCATGGATTAGTCAAATGTAGTATCTTGCCTCCCAAAGACATATTTTCCAATTTTACCATATACATGTAATGATCGCCTTTTGTTTGGGTTATGTCGTACGTGTATGGAACAAAGTGAGAACAATTGCATCCATAATGATGCCGAGCGTGTCCTTACTGGTACATACTGTACTCCTGAACTTCATGTAGCTTTAGATCTCGGATACAAAATTCTACAAATTATCGAAATTTGGGAATTCAAATTATCCGATTCAGAAAATAATCTGTTTAAAGATTATGTCAATTCCTTCTTAAAAATGAAACAGGAGTCTTCAGGATTTCCTAGCTGGTGCAAAAGTAAACAAGATCAAGAAAAATATATTGCAGACTATTATGAACATGAATGCATTCAGTTAACGGAAAATAACATTCAATCAAATCCTGGTTTAAGATATATTTCCAAAATATTTCTCAATTCCTTGTATGGGAAATGGGGACAAAGAACAGATTTATCTCAATCTGTAATTGTAGATACTCCAGAAAAATTTTTAAGTTATCTATGGGCACCACAATATGAGGTACAAACTGTATTGCCTATTGGAGAGCGGCATCTCATTGTATCATATAAAAACATTGAAAACAAAAACAAACCATGGAAATTTTCCAATGTTGTCCTTGCAGCCTTCATCACCTCTTGGGCGCGTCTAAAACTTTATGAGTTACTAACAGCTATAGATCCTCAGCGTGTATTGTACTGCGACACTGATAGTATTATGTTTGTGCAGCAACGTAATGAAAAGCCTCCACTTTCTTTGGGTTCCTATTTAGGTCAGTTAACTAATGAAGTTCCTGATGGCTGGGAAATTGATGCCTTTATAGGCTTAGGACCAAAAAATTATGCCTATAGAATGAAAGAAGTTCAAACAGAAAAAGTAGATTATGTATTTAAAATTAGAGGAATTACTTTAAATCATCGTACACGACAAGAAATTAACTTTGATCATTTTTATCAACTAGTTCAAGATAAAGCTGACAAAAAACAGTTACACAATCCAGGAAGAATTGTTCGTAAGCCTGGGTTTGTCATCGTATCCAAGTCTGAAACTAAAACACATCAGAAAGTTCAAAATAAAAGACGACGATTAAATCATAACAGTATTACTGACTATAGAACATTGCCATATGGTTATCAAAGTATTAAGTGCGTGAAATGAATGGTATTCTGTATATATGTAAATAGTAAACTGTCTAAAGGTACTATAATGTCATAACATGGTCATAATATCATCAAATATGTCCATAAGTTTTGCTATCTGTTGGTACTTGTACGTATATATAATGTAAATATGTCAATTAGTTATTAAGAATATTCTAAGTATAGTAAATATCTTATTTAAATATATCTATATATGTATATCAATATGCCAATATTGCAAAATACAATATTGTAGAGTATATAAATACAATAAAGCGTTACAATTTATAATAATATGTTTTATTCCTCCAAACAAATATTGATATCATACGAAGTATCTGTATTCTATATAAGATAAAGGAAGAATACCTATGCTTCATATAAGGTTATTTATACAAATTTTATGTTCATACAATAAATGACTAAGTTGGAAACCATGTTGATGTCATAATGTCTTCTATAAGGTAAACAAGCATCTTAGAAGTAAGTAAAGGTATCAATATAAGACATTAGAATACTGTAGTGAAAAGATATCTATATGTAAATGGGTTATAACACAGTGATATCCTTTGTGCTTCAAATACCACTAGAACATGTCTAACAAGTATCTGCGTACGTAAAAAACCACAATATATACATTCTAACATGGTATTCAAGGTAATCTATATACATAAGCAATCAAATTATAAGGCTACAATATAATCAGTTCATGTGTTTGCATTCACATAACATATCATCACAACAACATATACAACTCTACAATATATATATAACCCTACAATAGAAACACTTCAGGTGTTTGCATCCAGCCTAGTATAGCCCCTAAAGCTACGCAACCAACAACACATGCTTAAAACACTTACACGCAAACGAAAGATAATATGTCTACAATATGATACATATATTCCTGTCCCGATATCAAAAACCAATATACTTACATACATACATCTACCTACTTACAAACTAATCATATATACATGCAATTTGTCATTCGTCTAAGCTTCGTACACCATTAGACCCATACAGTATCCAAAACATGATATTCTATGCTAAAATCCCATATCACCTACACATACATGTACCCACTTACAAACTAATCACATATACATGCAATTTGTCATTCGTCTAAGCTTCGTACACCATTAGACCCATACAATATCCAAAAGACAATATTCTATGCTAAAATCACATATCAGCTACACATACATGTACCCCACTTACAAAGTAATCATATATACATGCAATTTGTCATTCCTCTAAGCTTCGTACACCATTAGACCCATACAATATCCAAAAGATGATATTCTATGCTAAAATCCCATATCAGCTACTGAAAATACAATATCAGTACATAAAATACTCCCTCATTAATATTCATTACCATCTCATTAATATTCATTACCATCTCATTAATATTCATTATCATTTCATTAATATTCATAAATAATTAATTCAATAATCTAGTTTTTAAAAGGATAAAATCATTTATGTGAAAATACCTAAAGAAATCTTGTTTGAACACTTCTTCCAAAAAGCACAATAGTGAAAGTTGTCTTGCTTACACAATTCATTCAGTCTTTTTTTCCTCTTTCAAACTCAGGTAGGAACGCTCACCCTTTCTCTCCCCTCTACGTATGTGGCAAGGTCTTAACAAAATGCGTAACAAGTCGCACGCCGGTTTAAAGTGGTCCTTTGCTCACAAAACAAAAAACACACTTCACCCCTCCATCTTATGTGCGGTTCCCTCAATATGGGGCAATACATTAACTTTAAAAAAGTGACACGTACCTATCTCATTCTTAAATTCTCTGTCGTTAAAATAATGATTCCTATTTCTTTCTTTTTCACATATTTTTCAGTTTCCATACAGTAGAAATCACAGTCCCCCCAATTAAGCAATGTCCAGAGCACAGTTCGCTCCCTCCACCTCCAAAAACCCTGGAACACACACATACAAGCAGGTGTCTATGTTACGTTCGTTACTCCATCAAAGGGCTCCCTCCCTCCTACGCCTTACATCTTAGACAGTCAATATATTTTAACATTTGTTCTTTATCCAGAGTTTCCCATGTTTCTAAATACATGAAACTAACTTATTTGACATGTCTTTCTCACCTCCTAGGGTTAAAGCATTGTGCAACATCCATATCTCACTTTCAACTCAGACTTTCTTATTTCCTTAATTGACACAATGATGGAATTACGAGACAGCTACATAAAAAGCATCTCATACGTTTATAAAGGGTGTTTGTCGGCAATCCATTGTTCTAATACCTCTCCTACTTTTGAGCACATAATCCACTATTCCTACTTTTTATCCTTTTGTTTTCTGCCTTTCTCCTTTAGTTACGTCACCTTAGAACATCCCATTCTTTTATTATAGGTGCCTTCTTTCTTTAGAATTAGTTTCTTGAATACCAAGACCAACTGCGTTCAAGATTAACAAAAAAGACTTGTGTGGACATGCTTTGAAGCTTCTTCAGTTATTTCTGGGCACTTGAGGGATGAATAAGCAAGGAAGAAACAAGTTTCTTAAAGGCTTGGGAAAAAACGGTAAGTAATCAGCACAAATTGTATAAATTAATATAAAATTGTATTAAAATATATGATAAAACATTCAAGAGAAAATTTGCATCCATTTTCGTGAGATTTTGGGAACATGGGTAAATTTTTTGGTACAAAATGGCGGATTTTACCCTCATTTTCGTGAGATTTTGGGAACATGGATAAATTTTGGTAGAAAATGGCGGATTTTAGGGCGTTTTTCGTGAGATTTTGGAAACATGGGTAAATTTTGGTACAAAATGGCGGATTTTAGGGCGTTTTTCGTGAGATTTTCGGAACAAGTTCGTGAGAAGTACGTGCTATACTACTGAACTTTAAACTGTAAGCTTCAGAAATGTTCTCGTTATATGATAAGTTTCCTGTATTAGGTCTACTGATACCTATAATCGTTGATACGATATGAAATGTCCGCTTTGAATTCAAGAGGGGAAACACACCTCAGCAACACAAAACAGGGATAGATTAAGGTTATGTGCCTAATGCCCCAAACTCTGTATACGTCCAACAAACAGGCTGGGGTGCCCAGACAGTTAGAGCCTTTCTATTTGATCTGTGCCCCTTCTGGTGCTGCTGTCGCTATGTGCCTCAGGCCGGTTGCCAGCCCAAAAATGTAGGGGGGAGGGCCCGGCTGAATTTAGGGGGGGGCGATCCAAAAATATTATAGTTCATCACCATATTATAGTTCATTTGCAAGCCTACCGTGAAAATTTTAGGGGGCCCGCAAATGTTTAGGGGGCCCGCAAAAGTTTAGGGCCCCCCTAGACACCCTCTGGATACGGGCCTGATGTGCCTTCCCGTACCTCCCTCAAAAGAGGAGGGAGAAGTTGCTGCGGCCGAAATCTTTGAATTGTTGGATGCGGAAGCGTTGCCAGAATGAATGTTTTTTCCACGGACTTCACTGTCCTCTGTCTTGTTAGCCATTCTAAGTAGCCTACGATCTTCGCTCGTCAAGACCAATCGACTGAATGACAAATTGGCAACACAGCTGAGGCTATTCACTTCTTTTCCCTAACCAATGGAAGTGTTTCATCCGTCAGAGGGTTGGCGGGGGGTGGGGCCGAAGTATAGTTCGCATACTTTCCGAGGGCATGGATGAGATAGACAGGCTCTAGAAGGTAGTACTTTGATGAACAAGAGCACTTTCATTCGATTCTAAAGGGGAACAAACAATAGATTCCAAGTGGGGGAAAATGCATTCGATGAGGGCAAGAAACCGACATACAAGTACAGTTGCGAATATACTCACGTGCATATAATACACCAAATAAAATGACAATTATAACACACATATCCTTATTAACTACAGTAAATAAACTACAGTATTATAGTGTATAATATAATTATGTATTATTATATAGTACTATAATATGCGAGAGCAAATTAGTATTTGCAAGAACTGAACACTTTTCTAAAATCCAGAGGGGAGGAGCAACCTGCCCACCTTGTCCCCCACTACAGGCGGTCATGATAATATATTAATGTGATGTAGCTTTAAATTATTATTATTGAATGATCCTACCAATATAGACCAAGGATGGTATCAATAGGCGATATCGAGTTGAAGAAAATGACATGTAAATTCTAGTGCGTAGCTTCCTAGAAAATTAGTGATGAGCAAATGCAAGACCAAGACCAAGACCCGGGTGGTCTTGGTCTTGGTCTTGGTCTTGCACATGCGGTCTTGGTCTTGGTCTTGCACTGGAACCCTCGGTCTTGGTCTTGGTCTTGGTCTTGCACACCTAGTCTTGGTCTTGGTCTTGGTCTTGCACACCCAGTCTTGGTCTTGCTTGCAAGAGTCTTGCAAGTTTTGCTTTTAAGAAATCTATGATTTTCATAAGTAAATTTTACTCTCGACATAAGGGATAATAAATCCTACATTGCGTCAATAGTGAGGGAAATACAATGTACGTTTCTAAATGTAATATATTTTACCTTCGTGTAAGTGTGATGATAGTGTACAACATACGCGATGACCTTTACTTTTTTTTTTCAATGAGTGATCACGCTTCACTACTTACATGATAAATCATACCATTTCGTAATATTTTTATATGTTTTAACAGATCCAATACTGCACTGGTTCCCAAACTGGGGAGGCTACCCCTGACAGTGAGACGCATGAAAGAAAACCAAGAAGGCACAGATTACTGAAATACCATAAATTGCAAAATTATTTTTGCACTCTAAAGGAGTCAGATTTTTTCTTTCCAATCACGATTAGCTCATCTTTGTACTGAACAAACTCCCAATTAAATATTGAAATTTTGTTTTACTGATTTTAATATGTACTGTATGGGGCAGAAACAAGGACATTACGCAAAAACGATGAAACAATTAGATTTTCGAAATGTGGGATGGAGAAAAAAGGAGAGAATCAGCTGGGTTGAACGGAAAACGAATGCGAAGGTTTTAGAAATAGTTGCAGTAGGGGAGAAAAGAAGAATTTTAGATGTAATTAAGAGGAGGACATTGGCTGAGGAGGAACTATATTATGAGGGACGTGCTAGAGGGAGGGGACGAAGGAGATTGTAGTTGAAGAAAGATATTAAGACAGAAAATTGCTACGTTAAGACGAAGAGACTACCTGAGGACCACAGTCATCGAAGCTTCTCAGCTGCAGCAAGTGACCTGCCAATAATGGCAGAATAGCTATTATTATGACGATGATGATATGTTTTGCAATATTGACCAAAAAAGAGAGAAAAAATTAAAATAATAATAATTAAACCTCTTAATATTTTAGAATATGAAATGAAATTAAATTTGTGAGTTTTACGTCCCACGATTATGCCGGCTAGGCTAAAGGAGGCGGTGATGATGAAAAATGAATTCAAATGTTGGAAAGAAGAAAGTGGGAAGAAACGGGAGAACCCCGAGGAAATCTACGCACACGGTGTTTGTCCACCACAAAGTTCACTTGGCGGGGGCTGGGATCGAACGAAAGACCCCAAACACCAGAGCTGAACGCTCTACCACTGAGCCACCGCGGCCCCAATATTTTAGAATAATTTGAGTGAAAACTGAAAACGACTCAACTGTCTATGTCTTGTGTAAACTCAATTTATATAAATACTTTTGACCTACATTAGAAATACATAATAACGGCATCAAACTTCAAGTTATTTGAAATAAGTACGAAATCACTCTCAGTTGTGAATAAAGATTATTTATTGTTGTATAATGTTATATCGTTGAATCCTAGATATGCCGTATACCTAAGGGAGCTATAAGTTATATTGATAAACAATTATTCAACGTATAAGCATCCACCTATGAAATCAAACTTGCGGTCACATGCGCTAAGTTTTTGTCAATGTCATGAAAATGTTATTTCAATATTAATTTTATACGTACACATTAAACATTTCCAACGGATGCTTGAACCTCAGAGCCAAGGCCATACCCATGTAGTCGGCACCTATGGTATACGGAATTGCCGATGTTCAATACTACATTTCTTTAGTTTTGGAAGAACCCAACTAATATGTTTTGAAGTGAAATGAAATATCTACTTTAACGTACCACGATTATTACACTGTGGCTAAGGGAAACAGTGATGATGAGAAATGATGGAATGAAGAAAGTACGAGGAAACGGGAAAACCCACGCACAGGGTGTTTGTTCACCAAAGAAGCTCACATAGCGCAAGCTGCTATCGAACCAGGGCCCCATGTACCAGAGGTGGACGCTCTGCCACTGAGTTACCGTGTCCATAACATGCTCTAGTTTATTTTTGCTTATCCCCTTCTTATGGACACAACTATTCTTCGTATGATTTCCCAAAATCCAATCATGGGCAGTCGTGAATGATCAAATGATGACCAAAGTAAATCAAACACTGAAGTTATTATAGCTTGTAACAATTCATAGAATTATGCTGTCGGTCGTCTCGTGAACAACCGATTCAAAAAACGACATACTGTAGCTATATGTTACAGGAGCAGATCGACTCACATGGATTGCATAAACTACTGGGAACACATTCACTCCGGCGGTATTTTTACTGAAGCCAAGAAGTTCACGTGAAAGATGTAATGATTTTTCCTCTTCCTTTTTACATTCTATAAAAAATTAAGTAGTACCACACTTGTACAAGACTCTTGCGCAAGAGTCTTAGTCTTGGTCTTGGTCTTGCAGGTGTGGTCTTGGTCTTGGTCTTGGTCTTGCACCCCTTGGTCTTGGTCTTGGTCTTGCATCGGGATTCCTGGTCTTGGTCTTGGTCTTGCATGCAAGACTCTTGCAAAAACTGCAAGACCAAGACTCTTGCGCTCATCACTATAGAAAATCGAAAACGCAAACGTTTAAGGCGGTTGTCAGTTGTGTCCAACAACAAAACTGATAATTTTCATTCTTTTCGAACCCATTGTTTACTTATTTACGGTATGCACTACATAATACATATAAATCACACCGTTAAGTAATGGGATTATTTGTCCTTCCCTAATGGTGAGACACACATCTCTAAGAGTAACACCTACACTTCTAATAGTGACACACATACTCCTAACAGTGACTCGAATACTCCTAACAGTAACTCGAATACTCCTGAGAGTGACACACATACTCCTAACAGTAACTCGAATACTCCTAACAGTAACTCGAATACTCCTAACAGTGTCACGCATACACTTAACAGTGACACATATATTCCTAACAGTGACACATATACTCCTAACAGTGATTCGCACAGTCTGAGTGACATATATACTCCTAACTGTGACTCTCATGCTCCTAAGAGTGACACAATACTCCTAACAGTGTCACAGATACTGTTAACAGTGACATACATACACCCAACAGTGACTAGCATTTCCAAACAGTGACACATACATACTAATAGTGAGAATAAATAATGAGATGTATTGAATATTCTTAAACTGTAAATATGCGAACAAATGTTACATATATCCATCTCGCATTACACGACTCTCATAAAAGATAATGTAATATTATATCGTAACAAAATGAGTTCAGCTAATTAGCCTAACTACATTATTATAAATCTAAATTAAACACAAAATATTAAAAGAAAACATTATATTACAATAGAAAGCATTTTGACGTAATTCAATTCCAGGAGATAGATAATTAATTTAAGTTACTTTGTGCACGTACGGAGAATCCATTTGCAATTAGTGAATCTGTAGCTGATGGCTATATGTTCTCAGAACACCTAAAACATATATTGTCAATTATAATTCTTTCAGTGTGTTTGCATACTCTAAAAATATTATGAAGTAGGTAGTCCACGTGGAACAATATGATATATTCCATTGGTTTCTGTCGCATTTTACATTGCAATAATTTAATAAACACTCTGTAAGAAGAAAAATAGATGATTTAATCAAGAATGTTATAAAATAGAGGATCTGCGCATACAAGGAAATCGTGAAGCCAAAAGTCACAGCTTCGCCACACCTAATCTGCCCACTACGAGCCAATAAGATTGCAATGTTCCGAGCCAACAATCATGGCGGAAACGATAGTAGCCAATCAGACGTGCTGGCTCAGACGATGCTCGGTTGTTTTTTGGCTTCATTGAGTTCATATGATGAAGATACGTATGGCCAGATCCTCTATTTTATAACATCCTTGGATTTAATCTGGAATCTTAAATGAGATATGTTCGTTGATTTCTTTCGAGAACATGTAGCAGTATGGTTTTTACAAACGTCTCACATTCCAAGACATTATTGAGGAAATTCCAAGACTTTTATTATAATCTATTTTCTACTAGAAAATATCGTTTAGTATTGTTTTTGCGAATTCTCTAGTATGAATGGACGGATAATGTAATCTATAGTAATCTAACCATTTGTTTGATAGCAAACGTATCACCAATGTATAGAACACGTGTTATTCGTTTTCTAAAGAAATCAACAAATAGATGTATAAATGAAGCATTATATTACCGTGATCGAAAACTTTTCATACCTATTTGATTTAAGTATATTTATTAAATGTAATTACATGATGTCTTGGTAGCTGAGTTGTAGAGTTAGAACTTTTTGTTGATTCTAATGAATATGTTGGAGACAGTGTCCCGTTAGTGTATTTTCTCAGGGTTCTCCCGTGAATTTTCATTACACAAAGTCTTATATAATATTTCACTTCCATTAATTATATCTATCTGCTTTGTTTTACAGAGCACAAACATAGGATATAACTTGAGAGTTCTCTCATAAGTTGCACGCTAAACCCCAATTACTTTTATCTAGAGATGCAAAAAAGCCGGCTTTTTTGAATCGATGGTTTTTTTCACATAAAAAGCCGGCTTTTTTTGGGAAAAAACGAGAATTTTGAAATTTTGGCTTTTTTCAACTTCATGATTTTTCTATCTAAATAGCCTTCTTATAGTATATTCTATAGTTAGATAAGAATTCCATGACCTGAATGTGATATTTCGCTCTGAAATTCACCACCAAGATGGATGGAGCACATGTTTTACGAATTAAAGCTAACATGAAGAATGTAGTATTTGAGGGTAATTTTAGAGGCTATTTAACTTTATTTTAACTTTTGAGTTATCGACATATTTTTTCTTCTCTAGTTTGTCATCCGTGTTTCATTTCTAAGAGCTTTTAGTACTCTAACTTCTAGCGCAAAAGCTAAACTTGCCCGTTCTTCTATTTATCCGTCAAAGCGTACGTTTTTCAATATATCCGTCAAACCGTACTTCAACATTTCTGGGGCCGCGGTGGCTCAGTGGTAGAGCGTTCACCTCTGGTGCTTGGGGTCCCGGGTTCGATCCCAGCCCCCGCCAAGTGAACTTTGTGGTGGACAAACACCGTGTGCGTGGGTTTTCTCGGGGTTCTCCCGTTTCCTCCCACTTTCTTCATTCCACCATTTCATTCATTACTCATCATCACCGTCTCCTTTAGCCTAACCGGCATAACCGTGGGACGTAAAACTTAAAGATTTCATTTCATTTTTTTCCACATTTCTGTTATACTGTAGCTGTGAAGTGATTTAGCAATAATTTTCCGGACACAACCTTGAATACCACTTTATACAAATAATCAGTAGCGGATTTAGAAAAGTACTTTAGGAGGGGTTTTTCTGATTGTTTCGTTTCCTAAAAAGTCCTAATTTTATTTGGGAGGTGCTTGAAGTTTATGAGTACAGGCATATCTAATATTTCGTTTCGTTTATATGTTTAGCAATAATCTTCCGGATACAACTTTAAAAATAATTTTATACTGAGAATCAGTGGCGGATTTAGAAAAGTATTTTGGGAAGGGTTTTTCTTATTAATGTTTAGTTTTTTTAAACATTCGTAATTTTTATTTGACGGGAGCTTAAAGTTTATGAGTAAAAGCATAAATAATAGATATTTCGTTTGTTGCAGACATTCCGTAACTTTGGGGAACGGACTTCAGTCCGAAAGACCGCCCCCCTAACCTTCGCAAAACCGTCACTGCTGGTAATTAGTAATAATAACGATTTAAAAACAATAAGAAAGGAAGTCGCCCAACTCACAGTATACGCACTATTTCTACATTCACAGATGGAATGAAGAAAAGCTTTGTCAGAATGGTCGAATGCTGGTTGAATCCCGGACTTCCCGATAGAAGCTCAAAAGCTAATCGCTTACTCATGTTTGTTGTGCAGTTGTATTTAGCTTAACTTAAATATATTCCGTAGTCCTTTTTTTGGGGGGGAGGGAGTTCCGTAATGATATGTTGAATCCCTCTTGTTAAAAATTCAGAAAACTTGAGGATTGGGTAAACTGTGATGGTGGTTCTATAAAACTTAACTGTACAATTTCAAGAATATACAGAACCAAAAGCTCTAGATGTGCAGCCATTAAATGTATCATATAAATCTAAGTATTTCTCTTATATTTTATTTTAATTTTATTTTGTTTCAAAAAGAGGGTATGGAATATTTTGAAGTAAAAATACTACATACTATTTTGCTAGTTATTTGTGTATTCTTTTAAAAGAAGTGTTTACTTTTAGGGTTGGCTGGTTTACACCAACTTTTTTTTTTTAATAACTGGTTTAAACCACAAAAATAAAAAGAATGAAAAATGCGAATCGTGTGAACTTCATGGTGACGTTTCCAGATATCAAACCACCTGCAATAGTTTTATTTCCCTTTCACCTTTTAATCAAGGTGTCCCATGTTCAATTCTCGGTCGAACCACAAATCTTTCATGCGTAACTCAAGTAGCGGTTCGGATGTCAGTTTAAGCGAAAGTCTTCTCCTTGATAACCTCGGTATTTCGTAAGGATGTTAAGCCTAAATATACGAAACAAACCAAATTGTATATTTCTGCATGCCTAAATGCGTGTTGTTTTATAAAGAAGCCAAGATTGCTTAAATATATTGAAAGAAATTGGCAAAATTTATCGATTGCCTACGTAGCTTCCAACATTAGCTTGGATTGGACTTTCAATGATATCTACGTACTAAATTTGTAATTTAATACCTCAGTTTTAGCGTACTGATTATGGTACGTTGACCTTTAAATTTTACATGCAAAGCAATAACAGGATTTTCCCGTTATTGTCTTACATTTCAAGTAATGACGGGATTTTCCCAATGACTAGGGCGGGAGATTCTCAATTTAAGAAATTTACTGACCGGACTTCGTTAAGCTTATGGGAGTTCTTCCGGCATAACCCCGCTGTTGCATAGTAACACCAAGGCGAAACAAACTTATTTCTGTGAATATGTAATATAAATATATAAAGCAAAAAATCTAAATCAAAAAAGCCTGGTTTAAACCAAAAAAGCCTGGTTTAAACATCCCCCAAAAAACGGATTTTTGGCATTTTCAAAAACAACCACGGTTCTTGACAACTGCTTACTTTTTTGTATATAGGGGGTTAAAAAATTCTTATTATATACATTGGTTAATCCTGTGGAATTCATAATGTAAATATGTTGAAGAAAAATCGTTTGAAATATCTTTTCGAAATTCATAGTTTATTTTCGATGTTTTATATTATTATCAGCATCAACCACTAATTAAATGATTTTTTGTGTTATAGAGAAGCGATACAAAGTATGTTTTATCAATTTAAAGCAGTATTTTGAAAAAAGCCCAAAATTTCCCAAGCAAAAAAGCGAAGCAGAAAAAACCGAGTTTTTTTTCCAAAAAAGCCGGGTTTTTTTTCCGAGCCCTTGCATCTCTACTTTTATCACACTGAAGACAAGCAACTTATCATGTTGTTGCTAATGTATCAATTATATGTGAAAACAACAATTTAAATCGTGATTAGCTCAATTCAAATTTCTATCCTAAACGGAGAAGATTTTGGGTCATTATTCCTCAATGACCAGCAGCTCGTACTGTTAATAATCTATATAGATATATTAATGAAAGTCACTATGTTTGTGACGTCACACCTCCTGAACCACACAACCGATCTCTATTAAATTTTCCATATAGATGAGGTTCAAGCCTGGGATGATTTTTATCGTTTCACTTTGACGGTGCAACTTAGGGGAAGAGAAGGGGCAAGATATTTAAAGAAAACAATCAAAAATAACCTATATTAGTGTCAAATTCATAGTTTTCGAGGTCGCTGAGATAAACAGTGGCTTCCGATGTCGTTTAAATCGAAATTCAGCCAAGTAACTTGGGGGAGGGGAAGGAGGAGGGAGATATATATATACATAAAAATGATTGAAAATGACCGATATTAGTGTCAAGTCCATAGTTTTCGGGGTTCCCCCGATAGTACTCCTAAGGAGGGAATGATGACGGGTAAAAATAATTGAAATGACCAATATTAGTGTCAAGTTCATAGTTTTGGGGGGTACTTAAGTTAATTTGTGACAGTTTTAGTGCCCTTAATGTTCAAAATAAGACATATTCTCCCCGTGCGAAGAACGGCCATTCTGTTGGTAATATTCAAAACCACCATGTAAAAACTAAGGCATTCCCAGTTTATCTGTTCTTGGGAGAATCATAAGAGATTTTCACTCCTTTAAGCTCAGAAAAGAAGAATATAAGGAGATAATAAAGATAGTTATAAGATTGAAAGGAAACCCTTCAAAAAATTACAGACATCCTTCCTTTTCGACTTTGTGTCATGTGATTCTACGTTACATCTTAATTAATAGAAGAAGACTCATTATGTAATTATCTTTGCAAAATCCTTCTGTTTTTTTCTTTTACGTTTTCTCTTTGTATTACTAATTGCTTATAATATGCAGCACGCAAAAACGCAGTGTGTCAAGTCAATCCTTTCGTGCCGTGCCCTCTGCATCACTCTATTGATTATGAAAAGGAGACAACAGCACTTTTAATTTGTAGTGGATAACATTAAAAAAAAGAAAATAAAAGAAAGACAGCAAGAGAAGAGTCTCTTTGGTGAGTCTTAGATGAGAAATTTTGAACTAAAGATTTTAAGAAGAAAAAAAAGTACTTAGACAAAGCGCTTTTTTGTGTATTTCTTTTATGAATATACATTAACTTATTTCTCTTTCTGTTTACATCTATGTGGATACAGAAGAGTTGTTTTGCAATCAGTAGAACAACTCTAAAACAAAAAGATTGATTTGATTTGATTTGATTTAATTTAATTTCATTTCATTTCATTTAATTTAATTTGATTTCATTTAATTTCATTTGATTTGATTTCACTTGATTTCCTTTGATTTGATTTGATTTCATTTGACTTGATTTCATTTGATTTCATTATAGTAGATTAGATTTCATTTGATTTCATGTTATTCCATTTGATTTAATTTAATGTGATTTCATGTGATTTCATTTCATTTGATTTCGTTTGATTTTATTAGAGTAGATTAGATTCCATTTGATTTCATGTTATTTCATTTGATTTAAATTAATGTGATTTCATTTCATTTCATTTCATTTCGTTTCATTTGATTTGATTTAATTTGATTTCATTTTATTTGATTTCATTAGATTAGATTTCATTTGATTTCATGTGATATCATTTGATTTAATTTAATGTGATTTCATGTGATTTCCTTTCATTTGATTTCACTTAATTTCGTTTCATTTGATTTGATTTCATCTCATTTCATTTGATTTGTGAATTTAGCATCCCGTTCAGCAGGGAGGTTACGGGACCTTCAGTTTAACATTGGATCCAAACCACATGAGTTCTCGCCGAGAATCGAACCCTAGTCTCTCATTCTAAAGGCGCCTACACTAACTCCTTAGCCACGAGGGAGCTCTCTAAAACAAAAACAAGTATAACAACACTTGAGACATATGATTGTAACCTCTGAATATGACATTTTGGTTATTAAGAGCCCAGTTAAAACTAATATCAAAAAGCATAATTTTATAATAATTTTACAATATTATTAGAGAAAATCATATAATAATCGACAAATCTTATCGAATTGATAATGAATGATTGTAAATTTTATGCGTAGTTTTCGAGAAGGCTAAAAAACGAATTTTTATTACGCTAAGAGCGTGTTGTTCATTACCAATAATAATTTACATGTAGGGGTTCTGCTCTTGAGAGTTGGAAGATTATTGGAACGAAATTTGCAGGATTCATAGCTCTTCGGCCTATGATTAAAACGCAAAAAAGGTAACATTTTCTATTTACATACACAAGTGGAGACGTGGTTTGTGTCCTCAAAAATATTCCAAATGGGATAAAACTTGCAAAATTTAATCTTTGTCTAACGTCCTGAGAACAGAAATTTTTAAAATTTCTTTCAATTCATATTTGACGAGAGCAGAGGGGACATATTTCCCCATAAAATCGTATGGTTCAACTCTTGGGTCTAGCCTAGAAGGATGGGGCTTAAAGGAAATCGTTTTGAGACTCTTCCTGCCATTAAGGGCCTACACTACAGCGAAATTAAACTACCGCTAATTTTAGAGTTTTTCTGTAATAACTTCAAAACAAATAAAAATGCACGAAAAGCAGAAACGTAGTGAAGTAGATAATACGATTTTGCATGTGATACCATTGTCGCAACTCATCTATCTGCTTTCGATTTGCAACTGTAGATAGATTTAACACTTTTTGTGGATTTTGTAAATAGCGGCATACTAAAAGCAGATAGGTGAATTGTGGTAAATGTATCACATGGAAAATCGTATTGTCTAGTTCAATACGTTTCTGTTTTGAAGATATCACAGAAAAAACTCTAAAATTAGCGGTAGTTTAATTTCGCCGTAGTGAAGACCCGCAACGACAGAGCAGCTGAACGCAAGGACGCCGATTTCTCTGTAAATTTAAGGGGAAGGGGAGCATTCAGATGCAGAAGGCATATATGAGGATTTTAAGACAAATTGCATTCAAATTATGCCAAATATTGTATGTTCTTAAATAAAATAAGGAGGGCACACATCAGCTTTGGAGGTGCCCCGGGCCCCTTGGCCCCCCAGGATCGGCGCTCTTGGCTGAACGACCTTCCAAAAGAAGCCTACCAGAAATGCTTCCAGTGATGGATCTAACCTTGGGATAAGTGCAATACTAGCCAAGAACAATACTTTGAAGAAGATAAAATCAAATTCCATTTAAGAGTCTTCATCACGGCGAATTTAAAATACCGCTAATTTTACAGTAATTATGTGATATCTTCAAATTAGAGATGCAAAAAAGCCGGCTTTTTTGAATCGATGTTTTTTTTTACATAAAAAGCCGGCTTTTTTGGGAAAAAAACGAGAATTTTGGAAATTTTGGCTTTTTTCATTTTCATGATTTTTCTATCTAAATAGCTTTCTTATAGTATATTCTATAGTTAGATAAGAATTCCATGACCTAAATGCGATATTTCGCTCTGAAATTCACCATCAAGATGGATGGAGCACATGTTTTACGAATTAAAGCTAACATGAAGAATGTAGTATTTGAGGGTAATTTTAGAGGCTATTTAACTTTATTTTAACTTTTGAGTTATCGACATATTTTTTCTTCTCTAGTTTGTCATCCGTGTTTCATTTCTAAGAGCTATTCTAGCTTCTAGCGCCAAAGTTAAACTTGCCCGTTCTTCTATTTATCCGTCAAAGCGTACGTTTTTCAATATATCCGTCAGTAGTCAAGGGGCTATATCAGATCAAAACTGGGGGAGGTATTAGAACAATGGATTGCAAACAATCAGCCTTTGTAAACGTAACAGATGCTTCTTATGGAGCTGTTTCGTAATTTTATCATTCTGTCAATTAAAGAAAGAAGAAAACTGTCACTTAAACGTGACATATGGATGTGTGAGAATAGTCTAACCGTAGGAGGTGAGAAAAAACATGTGAAATGACTTTTAGAAACATGGGAAAATTTCGATAAAGAACAATTGTTAAAAGATATTGACTGTCTAAGATGGAAGGCGTAGGAGAAAGAGAACCCTTTGATAGGGAGTAACGAAAGGAACATAGACACCTGCTTGTATGTGTGTGTTCCAGGGTGATGGAGTTGGGGGCGAAGTGTACTGTCGTTTTTTTGAGTAAAAGACCTTGTTTAATGGGGAGTGTGACTTCTACTGCATGGAAACTGAAAATATGCGAAAAAAAAGAAATAGGAATCATTATTTTAAGGACAGAGAATTGAAGAATGAGATAGTTAAATGTCACATGTTACTTTTTAAAAGTTAATGTATTGCTTCCCGTACTGAGAGACCGCACATAGCATTGGAGGGAATTGTGTTGTTATTTTGAGGAAAGGACCACTTTAAATTGGCGTGTGAGATGTTACGCGTTTTGTTAAGACCTTGCCACATACGTAGAGGGGAGAGAAAGGGTGGCCCTTCCTACCTGAGTTTGAAAGAGGAAAAAGACTGAATGAATTGTGTAAGCAAGGCAATTTTGCCTTTTATGCTTTTTGGAAGAAGTCTTCAAACAAGATTTCTTTAGGTATTTCCGCATAAATGATTTTATCCTTTTAAAAACTAGAGTAATGAATTAATTAATTATGAATATTAATGAGATGATAATGAATATTAATGAGATGGTAATGAATATTAATGAGGGGGTATTTTATGTATTGATATTGTATTTTCAGTAGCTGAAATGTGATTTTAGCATAGAATATCATCTTTTGGATACTGTATGGGTGTAATGGTGTACGAAGCTTAGACGAATAAGAAATTTCATGTATATGTGATTAGTTTGTAAGTGGGTACATGTATGTGTAGCTGATATGTGATTTTAACATAGAATATCATGTTTTGGATACTGTATGGGTCTAATGGTGTACGAAGCTTAGACGAATAAGAAATTGCATGTATATGTGATTAGTTTGTAAGTGGGTACATGTATGTGTAGCTGATGTGTGATTTTAACATAGAATATCATCTTTTGGATACTGTATGGGTCTAATGGTGTACGAAGCTTAGACGAATGACAAATTGCATGTATATGTGATTAGTTTGTAAGTGGGTACATGTATGTGTAGCTGATATGTGATTTTAACATAGAATATCATCTTTTGGATACTGTATGGGTCTTTTGGTATGGGCCCATACAGTACGAAGCTTAGACGAATGACAAATTGCATGTATATGTGATTAGTTTGTAAGTGGGTACATGTATGTGTAGCTGATATGTGATTTTAACATAGAATATCATCTTTTGGATACTGTATGGGTCTAATGGTGTACGAAGCTTAGACGAATGACAAATTGCATGTATATATGAATAGTTTGTAAGTGGGTTCATGTATGTATGTATGTATATTGGTTTTGATATTGGGACAGGAATATATGTATCATATTGTAGACATATTATCTTTCGTTTGCATGTAAGTGTTTTAAGCATGTGTTGTTGGTTGCGTAGCTTTAGGGGCTATACTAGGCTGGATGAAAACAACTAAAGTGTTTCTATTGTATTAATATTGGATTGTAACCTTATTTTATCGTATTGTAGAGTTGTATATGTTGTTGTGGTGATATGCTATGTGAATGCAAACACATGAATTGATTATTTTGTAGGCTTATATTCTGAATCCGTATGTATATAAGTGTTTTAGATTACCTTGAATACCATGTTAGAATGTATATATTGTGATTTTTTACGTACGCAGATACTTGTTAGACATGTTGTACTGATATTTTAACCACAAAGGATATCGCTATGATATAAGGCATTTACATATACACATGTTTTCACTAGAGTATTCTAATGATATATATTTTGGTTTTTACGTACGTAGATGCTTTTTAGACATGACCTAGTGGTATTTGAAACACAAAGAATATCACTGTGTTATAACCCATTTACATATAGATATCTTTTCACTACAGTATTCTAATGCCATATATTCGTACCTTTACTGACTTCTAAGATGCTTGTTCACCTTATAGTAGACATTATGACATCAACATGGTTTCCAACTTGGGATAATTTATTGTAGGAACATAAAATACGTATAAATAACCTTATATGAAGCATACGTATTCTTCCTTTATCTTATATAGAATACATATACTTCGTATTATATGAATGTTTGTTTGGAGAAATAAAACATATTATTATAAATTGTAACGCTTTATTGTATTTTCCAATATTGGCATATTGATATACATATATATTTAAATAAGATATTTACTATACTTAGAATATTTTTAATAACTTATTGACATATTTACATTATATATACGTAGAAGTACCAACTGATAGGAAAACTTATGAACATATTTGATGATATTATGACCATGTTATGACATTATAGTACCTTTAGACAGTTTACTATTTACATATATACAGAATACCAATCATTTCACGCACTTAATACTTTGATAACCATATGGCAATGTTCTATAGTCAGTAATACTGTTATGATTTAATCGTCGTCTTTTATTTTGAACTTTCTGATGTGTTTTAGTTTCAGACTTGGATACGATGACAAGCCCAGGCTTACGAACAATTCTTTCTGGATTCTGTAACTGTTTTTTGTCAGCTTTATCTCGAACTAGTTGATAAAAATGATCAAAGTTAATTTCTTGTCGTGTACGATGATTTAAAGTTATTCCTCTAATTTTAAATACATAATCTACTTTCCCTGTTTGAACTTCTTTCATTCTATAGGCATAATTTTTTGGTCCTAAGCCTATAAAGGCACCAATTTCCCAGCCATCAGGAACTTCATTAGTTAACTGACCTAAATAGGAACCCAAAGAAAGTGGAGGCTTTTCATTACGTGGTTGTACAAACATAATACTATCAGTGTCGCAGTACAATACACGATCAGGATCTATAGCTGTTACTAATTCGTAAAGTTTTAGACGCGCCCACGAGGTGATGAAGGCTGCAAGGACAACATTGGAAAATTTCCATGGCTTGTTTTTGTTTTCAATGTTTTTATATGATACAATGAGATGCCGCTCTCCAATAGGCAATACAGTTTGTACCTCATATTGTGGTGCCCATAGATAACTTAAAAATTTTTCTGGAGTATCTACAATTACAGATTGAGATAAATCTGTTCTTTGTCCCCATTTCCCATACAAGGAATTGAGAAATATTTTGGAAATATATCTTAGACCAGGATTTGATTCAATGTTATTTTCCGTTAACTGAATGCATTCATGTTCATAATAGTCTGCAATATATTTTTCTTGATCTTGTTTAGTTTTGCACCAGCTAGGAAATCCTGAAGACTCCTGTTCATTTTTAAGAAGGAATTGACATAATCTTTAAACAAATTATCTTCTGATCCAGATAATTTGAATTCCCAAATTTCGATAATTTGTAGAATTTTGTATCCGAGATCTAAAGCTACATGAAGTTCAGGAGTACAATATGTACCAGTAAGGACACGCTCGGCATCATTATGGATGCAATTGTTGTCACTTTGTTCCATACACGTACGACATAACCCAAACAAAAGGCGTTCATTACATGTATATGGTAAAATTGGAAAATATAAGTCTTTGGGAGGTAAGATACTACATTTGACTAATCCATGAATACTTTGCACTTGTGGAAAGTCAGGCCCCTTGTATATTATAGGTTTACCTATAGGCAATGGCTTACGTGCCATTACCCACGGGTAAAGACTGGTAATATCATAATATGCCACAAACTCTTCGCTGGTACATTCGTACAAGGCATTAAAACATTCTGTACGTCCCCCATGAAAACTATCTTTAGGTACCAGATGGTCGACAAGATCATGACACTGTGTTTGAATAAACTGTTGTAATTTTTTATCATTTTTTACCATGAGGTCCCATTCACATTCCCACATTTCAATGACATTAAGAATTAATTTTTTAAGAAATGCAATTTTTGTGGTGGTGTTTTCATACCGATCTTGTAGTGATGTACCTTGCTTAGAGGTTCAATCTAGGGACACGTGTCGTAGTGTAGGATAACAGTTTAAACACCCGTGATAGTAACATCCATGAAATTCGTAAACTGTATTTGTTTTAGTTTCAAATCCATCAACCTTATACCTCCCAAATCGTTTTTCCAAACCATTTCCAGAATGAAGAATTTTATTACCAGTAGTACGTTCTAAGTATCGCAGCCAGTACATTGCCTTCAGACTTTGACGATCACGATGGTCAAACCCATAAGGTGGAATAATTGGAATAATTTCTTTGGGTAAATATAAGGTACGATATGTTAGTATTGCCAAACTAGCAATAGTTGGTGCAGCGATAAAACATTGGATACCATTTGTTTTGTCTTCAATTAAGTTTGAAAATTTAATGATAGCCTCTGCTAAAATTTTGACATCATTCCGACAATATTCAATCATTTCCTTTTGGAGATTATACTCATTACTTGCAACACGTTCTTTGTGCCATATGATAAGTTGCTCTCGATCTTCAGTGCTCCTTGAATCAGGATCAAAATATTTTAGATCAGGAATTTTGCCTATATAATTTTGGTTTTCTAATGTATTAAACAAGTACGGAAAATCTCCCTTTCGTAAATTTGCAGAAAGACCTAACGTCTTAGGTAATTTAGATAATTTAACTCCCATATACAAATATGTGTCACGAAAGTAAATCTTTTGTCCTAAACGCATTTCAATAATTTTTTGCCCTGACATTATTACTTCAGGTGTAAAATGATGGTTTATGATCAAAGTTTTAGCACAGAATTGCATATCATAATTACTGCCATTATGGGAAAGCACAATGATTTTTTTAAACATTGGTCGAGTTATTAATACATGATTAACAAATTCTTCAATGTTGTGAAAATCAAACGAACGGAATCCATTTTTATCGCCGCATACAAAGCATGTATCATCAAGCTTCATGTCCTTACACTTGTAACAAGCATGAATACAATTTACGAAATTTACGCGATGTTCTTGTTCTCCTTGTTCATTTTTAGGAAGCAACATTGTTTCTACATCAAAGATAATGTACAAAAAGGTATTTACATGTTGCATCATAGCCATTTGAACAAAACAAATATGGTCATCTCTTACATATGAGTAACATGTTTTACAATAACGTTCACCACAATCATGTTGAGACCTGCGTGAACGCATGTCAATCATATCACCACATTGGACACAAATTTTCTTTGTTTCGCATAAACTTTTTCCGGAAACATTTATTGTTTTATGATTAGCAAAACATTCTTCTGAAGAAAACAGTCTATGACAATCAATGCATTCGCGTTTAATATTATTATCATTATTACAAACATTGTGATACTTTTCACACATTGGACATTTGAAGTTACACTTATGATTTTCTGTACGATGATAACCTTCCAAACAATACTGACAATAATTTTTCTTGTTTAATAGTGTTGTAATACTAGTAATTAATTCATAGTGTCCCTCAGTATACAAAATTAAAATTTTCTTTGATGCATATATTCCAGGATAAATTACATTGTAGTTTCGAGTTAAACGATTTTTTTCGTAAACAACAATTTGATAATGAGCTGCTAGCTTATTTTGAAACTTTTTTACATCATCAATAGTACATCCATCATGGATTTCAATGTCAACTTTAGCACTGACATACAAATCCTTTGCTTGTTTCATCAATCGTTCAGAATGATTTTTCAATTCATATACGTAATTATAACGATGATCAGCCCTACCCATTCCAAGGATAATACTCTTGGGAAGACAATACACATCCTTTTGTACAGGAATAGTACATTGATGCATGTGTGTTACAAGATCAACATATTTTGATGAACCCATAGTTCGTCCCCTACCTTTACGTGAATCAACAATATGAATTTTGAAATTTACTTTATCACCTAATAAATAATTTTCATTACTATTTAAAACATTTTCAATTTTACGAAATAAAATGTCGGAGCTTAAATTTGACTTTTGACGCCACGAAATGTATATTGGTTTATTAATTGTGGAAGCAGAACTTTCTATTGTTATACCAACATACATATCATCATCGGCATCATTTAAAACATGATCCTTTACAAATTCAAATAACAACTGAATATATTTTTCAGGATCATCTATTCCGCTAGTGTGCATACGTTCAATTGTAACTTCCTTTCCCGTAAGTCCAAAATAAGTATAATGTTTGGTTATATTATTAACAATACGAAAATATTCATTTGTTTTACCACTCCCATACATGGTAGGTTGTGATACATTATTAGTATTAGGAGTTGGAAAGTTTATAAAATTTTCCATGAAAACGCTAAAATCATTTGTAGTTAAACTATTAGCTTTTCCTTCAGACACAAGTTCCATAAACTTCTCACGAGCTAAATTCTTTATATTATCTTGACGAAAGAAGCCTACATGATATAAATCAATAATATCTTTTGCAGACTTACATTTTTTCAAAACAACATGAGGATCACAACCAAAATGCATAAACAACGCCTGCAATAACTTGGAATAAGCCTCATTGCTTACCCTTGCACCCGTAGCATGACATTGTGTTATCACTTCCCATGTAAATAAAACTTCGTTTGGATTTTCATATCCACGTGCTTCTTGTGCCAACAACATGGTACAGATGACAGATTGTCCTTCCATTGTGTGATTGACACACTAAATATGTAATTGCAATATGAATTTTTGTCTTATACAGTAAATATTTTACACAATAATGTACACAGAACTTTGATATTTCTTTTCACAGTTTTTTAAATGACAAGGTTTCGTAAGTAGACTTTTATGATATAATTCACAATGTGTTGACCAAAGATACACTTTTTAAGAATTTTTACACTTACCAGTAAATATAATAATAAAACTTTCCCGAACTTGTTTTAGTTCACAACAGATTTAGTTGTAAGTTTACCGACAGCACACTTGAAAGCTTGTCGGGAATTGCACTAACACTGGCCGTTAACTACAATGATAAAACTTCCCGTAACTTTTTTCAGTTTAGTATCGATGCACTACCACTTGTCACTCACTAAGTATATTTTAGTTTACCGAAGATATACTTTTAAGTTTATCGGTTAATCCTTTAGCACTTTCCGATAATTGTAATTTACAAAGTGCCGTAATAAAATTGTTTTAGACTAATTACAGCACGCAAAGTACAAACAGGAAGTGTGTTTACTTTTTATTGATTGTTTATTATCAACACTAATAAATGGAAATTCCAAGAACTCCACACGAAGATTCCCGAAGATTGCCAAAGGTTCCCGGAGTTTTCCCGAAGTTTTCCGAACATTGCCGAACCTAACCGAAGATGAACATGAGAGTTTATCCACAATTCCTGTACATGTTGGTTAATGTACCACACGAATGGTTCCGAAAATTGCCGAACTTAACCTAAGATGGACATAAGAATGTATGAAAAATTCCTGTACACGTTTAGTAAATGTAACTTGCAAAAGTCTTGTAACTTTAAAGATCAGCAAAGATATATTTCAAAGTTTATTATTATTAGATGTAACTTTGTAACAAAATCGGTATTTTAAAATAAATGATTTAACAACAGAGAGTATACCAATGATTGGCTTTACTTTAACAGTAGTAATTCTATAGTGCGCGGCGCGGCTTGCTGCGCGGGATTTATAGTTTAAAATTTAATCTCGTACCCAAACGCACTTAGTTTTTGTAATCTCGTACCCAAACGCAGTTAGCTTTGTAATCTCGTACACAGGTGCTTTAACATATTTTAAATTAGTAACAGTAATATTACATAATGTCATATAATTTGTAAATGCACTATTAAAGTTTGCAACACTTCAAATAATTATAGCTACTTGTTTTGTATGCTTTTCCACTGTGTTATCGGTCTAAAAAAATCCTTTGTTAGTAGTGCTAAGAATTTGTTTTGTCTACATTGCTACAGGTGTTTAAACTGGTTTAAACCGGTTTAAACTAGTTTATTGTTTTTTGTTATACAATTATTCAGTTCTGCAAGAACTTCGTTGTTAATTTTTTATTTGTTGGTTCGTTTGCTGTGCAAACTCGTTGTTAAATTTGATTGTGAAAATATAAAAATTCCTGTGCAAACTCCTTATTTATTTAACCTTTCATAATAAATTACTCGAACACTACGCGTCAGCATACCAAAGATAATTTGAAAATATTAAAAAAATGAAGTAAACTTAGAATTAATTCCGATAGAAACACAAAGTAACATAGTTACAAATATTTTATTCGTTCGCTTCATTAGCAGCTCAGAGGAATTACATTCCGAAAATATTAAAATTAACAAAACATAAACATAAGAAAGTTATTTTAGCATGACACAAGATGATTAAACTTAAAATTTATTACATGAAGCTCTTTGATTGTTAAATGGAGAAGTAAAATTTAAGTCAGTGTTGCAATTGAATACAGAAACTATCAGTAAAAGTACAAGTTCCAAAAGTAAAGTGTAGAAACAAAACTTAAAACACAATGTTGCAATCTAAATTGGAAAGAAAATTAAAAATACAACTTACAAACAAAATGTAGAAACCGAAAATAAAATTGCAGAAGCAAAATTAATACTACAAGTTTAAAAAATTGAAACTGACATGAAAATACATAAACAAAATTAAAACAACGCTCCAATCTAAATTTAAAGTACAAGTTCCCAAAAGTAAAGTGCAGAAACAAAACTTAAAACACAATGTTGCAATCCAAATTGTAAAAGAAAAAATTAAAAGTACAAGTTTAAAAAATTGAAACATGCAAACTAAAAAATAAAAAATACAGAAACAAAACTTTAAACACAATGTTGCAATCCAAATTTTATTTTCTTTTTGTATTTTCGATTGCAACATTGTTTTAATCTTATTTTGTATTTTTTGTTTTCAGTTTTGCATTTTTTTTAAAATTTGTATCCTCCTTGTTATTTTCATTTTGCAATTTAGATTGCAACATTGTGTACTTTAAAATTTTTTATTCCTGCATTTTTAGTTTTTCAGTTTACATTTTTTATTTCTTCAGTTGTAATTTTTATTTTGTTTCGGAATTTGTAATGTAACATTGTGTTTTAAAGTTATACTTTTAATTTTCTTTTGCAATTTGGATTGCAACATTGTGTTTTAAGTTTTGTTTCTGTATTTTTTATTTTTTAGTTTGCATGTTTCAATTTTTTAAACTTGTACTTTTAATTTTTTCTTTTACAATTTGGATTGCAACATTGTGTTTTAAGTTTTGTTTCTGCACTTTACTTTTGGGAACTTGTACTTTAAATTTAGATTGGAGCGTTGTTTTAATTTTGTTTATGTATTTTCATGTCAGTTTCAATTTTTTAAACTTGTAGTATTAATTTTGCTCCTGCAATTTTATTTTCGGTTTCTACATTTTGTTTGTAAGTTGTATTTTTAATTTTCTTTCCAATTTAGATTGCAACATTGTGTTTTAAGTTTTGTTTCTACACTTTACTTTTGGGAACTTGTACTTTTACTGATAGTTTCTGTATTCAATTGCAACACTGACTTAAATTTTACTTCTCCATTTAACAATCAAAGAGCTTCATGTAATAAATTTTAAGTTTAATCATCTTGTGTCATGCTAAAATAACTTTCTTATGTTTATGTTTTGTTAATTTTAATATTTTCGGAATGTAATTCCTCTGAGCTGCTAATGAAGCGAACGAATAAAATATTTGTAACTATGTTACTTTGTGTTTCTATCGGAATTAATTCTAAGTTTACTTCATTTTTTTAATATTTTCAAATTATCTTTGGTATGCTGACGCGTAGTGTTCGAGTAATTTATTATGAAAGGTTAAATAAATAAGGAGTTTGCACAGGAATTTTTATATTTTCACAATCAAATTTAACAACGAGTTTGCACTGCAAACGAACCAACAAATAAAAAATTAACAACGAAGTTCTTGCAGAACTGAATAATTGTATAACAAAAAACAATAAACTAGTTTAAACCGGTTTAAACCAGTTTAAACACCTGTAGCAATGTAGACAAAACAAATTCTTAGCACTACTAACAAAGGAATTTTTTAAACCGATAACACAGTGGAAAAGCATACAAAACAAGTAGCTATAATTATTTGAAGTGTTGCAAACTTTAATAGTGCATTTACAAATTATATGACATTATGTAATATTACTGTTACTAATTTAAAATATGTTAAAGCACCTGTGTACGAGATTACAAAGCTAACTGCGTTTGGGTACGAGATTACAAAAACTAAGTGCGTTTGGGTACGAGATTAAATTTTAAACTATAAATCCCGCGCAGCAAGCCGCGCCGCGCACTATAGAATTACTACTGTTAAAGTAAAGCCAATCATTGGTATACTCTCTGTTGTTAAATCATTTATTTTAAAATACCGATTTTGTTACAAAGTTACATCTAATAATAATAAACTTTGAAATATATCTTTGCTGATCTTTAAAGTTACAAGACTTTTGCAAGTTACATTTACTAAACGTGTACAGGAATTGTTCATACATTCTTATGTCCATCTTCGGTTAAGTTCGGCAATTTTCGGAACCATTCGTGTGGTACATTAACCAACATGTACAGGAATTGTGGATAAACTCTCATGTTCATCTTCGGTTAGGTTCGGCAATGTTCGGAAAACTTCGGGAAAACTTCGGGAACCTTTGGCAATCTCCGGGAATCTTCGTGTGGAGTTCTTGGAATTTCCATTTATTAGTGTTGATAATAAACAATCAATAAAAAGTAAACACACTTCCTGTTTGTACTTTGCGTGCTGTAATTAGTCTAAAACAATTTTATTACGGCACTTTGTAAATTACAATTATCGGAAAGTGCTAAAGGATTAACCGATAAACTTAAAAGTATATCTTCGGTAAACTAAAATATACTTAGTGAGTGACAAGTGGTAGTGCATCGATACTAAACTGAAAAAAGTTACGGGAAGTTTTATCATTGTAGTTAACGGCCAGTGTTAGTGCAATTCCCGACAAGCTTTCAAGTGTGCTGTCGGTAAACTTACAACTAAATCTGTTGTGAACTAAAACAAGTTCGGGAAAGTTTTATTATTATATTTACTGGTAAGTGTAAAAATTCTTAAAAAGTGTATCTTTGGTCAACACATTGTGAATTATATCATAAAAGTCTACTTACGAAACCTTGTCATTTAAAAAACTGTGAAAAGAAATATCAAAGTTCTGTGTACATTATTGTGTAAAATATTTACTGTATAAGACAAAAATTCATATTGCAATTACATATTTAGTGTGTCAATCACACAATGGAAGGACAATCTGTCATCTGTACCATGTTGTTGGCACAAGAAGCACGTGGATATGAAAATCCAAACGAAGTTTTATTTACATGGGAAGTGATAACACAATGTCATGCTACGGGTGCAAGGGTAAGCAATGAAGCTTATTCCAAGTTATTGCAGGCGTTGTTTATGCATTTTGGTTGTGATCCTCATGTTGTTTTGAAAAAATGTAAGTCTGCAAAAGATATTATTGATTTATATCATGTAAGCTTCTTTCGTCAAGATAATATAAAGAATTTAGCTCGTGAGAAGTTTATGGAACTTGTGTCTGAAGGAAAAGCTAATAGTTTAACTACAAATGATTTTAGCGTTTACATGGAAAATTTTATAAACTTTCCAACTCCTAATACTAATAATGTATCACAACCTACCATGTATGGGAGTGGTAAAACAAATGAATATTTTCGTATTGTTAATAATATAACCAAACATTATACTTATTTTGGACTTACGGGAAAGGAAGTTACAATTGAACGTATGCACACTAGCGGAATAGATGATCCTGAAAAATATATTCAGTTGTTATTTGAATTTGTAAAGGATCATGTTTTAAATGATGCCGATGATGATATGTATGTTGGTATAACAATAGAAAGTTCTGCTTCCACAATTAATAAACCAATATACATTTCGTGGCGTCAAAAGTCAAATTTAAGCTCCGACATTTTATTTCGTAAAATTGAAAATGTTTTAAATAGTAATGAAAATTATTTATTAGGTGATAAAGTAAATTTCAAAATTCATATTGTTGATTCACGTAAAGGTAGGGGACGAACTATGGGTTCATCAAAATATGTTGATCTTGTAACACACATGCATCAATGTACTATTCCTGTACAAAAGGATGTGTATTGTCTTCCCAAGAGTATTATTCTTGGAATGGGTAGGGCTGATCATCGTTATAATTACGTATATGAATTAAAAAATCATTCTGAACGATTGATGAAACAAGCAAAGGATTTGTGTGTCAGTGCTAAAGTTGACATTGAAATCCATGATGGATGTACTATTGATGATGTAAAAAAGTTTCAAAATAAGCTAGCAGCTCATTATCAAATTGTTGTTTACGAAAAAAATCGTTTAACTCGAAACTACAATGTAATTTATCCTGGAATATATGCATCAAAGAAAATTTTAATTTTGTATACTGAGGGACACTATGAATTAATTACTAGTATTACAACACTATTAAACAAGAAAAATTATTGTCAGTATTGTTTGGAAGGTTATCATCGTACAGAAAATCATAAGTGTAACTTCAAATGTCCAATGTGTGAAAAGTATCACAATGTTTGTAATAATGATAATAATATTAAACGCGAATGCATTGATTGTCATAGACTGTTTTCTTCAGAAGAATGTTTTGCTAATCATAAAACAATAAATGTTTCCGGAAAAAGTTTATGCGAAACAAAGAAAATTTGTGTCCAATGTGGTGATATGATTGACATGCGTTCACGCAGGTCTCAACATGATTGTGGTGAACGTTATTGTAAAACATGTTACTCATATGTAAGAGATGACCATATTTGTTTTGTTCAAATGGCTATGATGCAACATGTAAATACCTTTTTGTACATTATCTTTGATGTAGAAACAATGTTGCTTCCTAAAAATGAACAAGGAGAACAAGAACATCGCGTAAATTTCGTAAATTGTATTCATGCTTGTTACAAGTGTAAGGACATGAAGCTTGATGATACATGCTTTGTATGCGGCGATAAAAATGGATTCCGTTCGTTTGATTTTCACAACATTGAAGAATTTGTTAATCATGTATTAATAACTCGACCAATGTTTAAAAAATCATTGTGCTTTCCCATAATGGCAGTAATTATGATATGCAATTTTGTGCTAAAACTTTGATCATAAACCATCATTTTACACCTGAAGTAATAATGTCAGGGCAAAAAATTATTGAAATGCGTTTAGGACAAAAGATTTACTTTCGTGACACATATTTGTATATGGGAGTTAAATTATCTAAATTACCTAAGACGTTAGGTCTTTCTGCAAATTTACGAAAGGGAGATTTTCCGTACTTGTTTAATACATTAGAAAACCAAAATTATATAGGCAAAATTCCTGATCTAAAATATTTTGATCCTGATTCAAGGAGCACTGAAGATCGAGAGCAACTTATCATATGGCACAAAGAACGTGTTGCAAGTAATGAGGAGTATAATCTCCAAAAGGAAATGATTGAATATTGTCGGAATGATGTCAAAATTTTAGCAGAGGCTGTCATTAAATTTTCAAACTTAATTGAAGACAAAACAAATGGTATCCAATGTTTTATCGCTGCACCAACTATTGCTAGTTTGGCAATACTAACATATCGTACCTTATATTTACCCAAAGAAATTATTCCAATTATTCCACCTTATGGGTTTGACCATCGTGATCGTCAAAGTCTGAAGGCAATGTACTGGCTGCGATACTTAGAACGTACTACTGGTAATAAAATTCTTCATTCTGGAAATGGTTTGGAAAAACGATTTGGGAGGTATAAGGTTGATGGATTTGAAACTAAAACAAATACAGTTTACGAATTTCATGGATGTTACTATCACGGGTGTTTAAACTGTTATCCTACACTACGACACGTGTCCCTAGATTGAACCTCTAAGCAAGGTACATCACTACAAGATCGGTATGAAAACACCACCACAAAAATAGCATTTCTTAAAAAATTAATTCTTAATGTCATTGAAATGTGGGAATGTGAATGGGACCTCATGGTAAAAAATGATAAAAAATTACAACAGTTTATTCAAACACAGTGTCATGATCTTGTCGACCATCTGGTACCTAAAGATAGTTTTCATGGGGGACGTACAGAATGTTTTAATGCCTTGTACGAATGTACCAGCGAAGAGTTTGTGGCATATTATGATATTACCAGTCTTTACCCGTGGGTAATGGCACGTAAGCCATTGCCTATAGGTAAACCTATAATATACAAGGGGCCTGACTTTCCACAAGTGCAAAGTATTCATGGATTAGTCAAATGTAGTATCTTACCTCCCAAAGACTTATATTTTCCAATTTTACCATATACATGTAATGAACGCCTTTTGTTTGGGTTATGTCGTACGTGTATGGAACAAAGTGACAACAATTGCGTCCATAATGATGCCGAGTGTGTCCTTACTGGTACATATTGTACTCCTGAACTTCATGTAGCTTTAGATCTCGGATACAAAATTCTACAAATTATCGAAATTTGGGAATTCAAATTATCTGGATCAGAAGATAATTTGTTTAAAGATTATGTCAATTCCTTCTTAAAAATGAAACAGGAGTCTTCAGGATTTCCTAGCTGGTGCAAAACTAAACAAGATCAAGAAAAATATATTGCAGACTATTATGAACATGAATGCATTCAGTTAACAGAAAATAACATTGAATCAAATCCTGGTCTAAGATATATTTCCAAAATATTTCTCAATTCCTTGTATGGGAAATGGGGACAAAGAACAGATTTATCTCAATCTGTAATTGTAGATACTCCAGAAAAATTTTTAAGTTATCTATGGGCACCACAATATGAGGTACAAACTGTATTGCCTATTGGAGAGCGGCATCTCATTGTATCATATAAAAACATTGAAAACAAAAACAAGCCATGGAAATTTTCCAATGTTGTCCTTGCAGCCTTCATCACCTCGTGGGCGCGTCTAAAACTTTACGAATTAGTAACAGCTATAGATCCTGATCGTGTATTGTACTGCGACACTGATAGTATTATGTTTGTACAACCACGTAATGAAAAGCCTCCACTTTCTTTGGGTTCCTATTTAGGTCAGTTAACTAATGAAGTTCCTGATGGCTGGGAAATTGATGCCTTTATAGGCTTAGGACCAAAAAATTATGCCTATAGAATGAAAGAAGTTCAAACAGGGAAAGTAGATTATGTATTTAAAATTAGAGGAATAACTTTAAATCATCGTACACGACAAGAAATTAACTTTGATCATTTTTATCAACTAGTTCGAGATAAAGCTGACAAAAAACAGTTACAGAATCCAGAAAGAATTGTTCGTAAGCCTGGGTTTGTCATCGTATCCAAGTCTGAAACTAAAACACATCAGAAAGTTCAAAATAAAAGACGACGATTAAATCATAACAGTATTACTGACTATAGAACATTGCCATATGGTTATCAAAGTATTAAGTGCGTGAAATGATTGGTATTCTGTATATATGTAAATAGTAAACTGTCTAAAGGTACTATAATGTCATAACATGGTCATAATATCATCAAATATGTTCATAAGTTTTCCTATCAGTTGGTACTTCTACGTATATATAATGTAAATATGTCAATAAGTTATTAAAAATATTCTAAGTATAGTAAATATCTTATTTAAATATATATGTATATCAATATGCCAATATTGGAAAATACAATAAAGCGTTACAATTTATAATAATATGTTTTATTTCTCCAAACAAATATTCATATAATACGAAGTATATGTATTCTATATAAGATAAAGGAAGAATACGTATGCTTCATATAAGGTTATTTATACGTATTTTATGTTCCTACAATAAATTATCCCAAGTTGGAAACCATGTTGATGTCATAATGTCTACTATAAGGTGAACAAGCATCTTAGAAGTCAGTAAAGGTACGAATATATGGCATTAGAATACTGTAGTGAAAAGATATCTATATGTAAATGGGTTATAACACAGTGATATCCTTTGTGTTTCAAATACCACTAGGTCATGTCTAAAAAGCATCTACGTACGTAAAAACCAAAATATATATCATTAGAATACTCTAGTGAAAACATGTGTATATGTAAATGCCTTATATCATAGCGATATCCTTTGTGGTTAAAATATCAGTACAACATGTCTAACAAGTATCTGCGTACGTAAAAAATCACAATATATACATTCTAACATGGTATTCAAGGTAATCTAAAACACTTATATACATACGGATTCAGAATATAAGCCTACAAAATAATCAATTCATGTGTTTGCATTCACATAGCATATCACCACAACAACATATACAACTCTACAATACGATAAAATAAGGTTACAATCCAATATTAATACAATAGAAACACTTTAGGTGTTTTCATCCAGCCTAGTATAGCCCCTAAAGCTACGCAACCAACAACACATGCTTAAAACATTTACATGCAAACGAAAGATAATATGTCTACAATATGATACATATATTCCTGTCCCAATATCAAAACCAATATACATACATACATACATGAACCCACTTACAAACTATTCATATATACATGCAATTTGTCATTCGTCTAAGCTTCGTACACCATTAGACCCATACAGTATCCAAAAGATGATATTCTATGTTAAAATCACATATCAGCTACACATACATGTACCCACTTACAAACCAATCACATATACATGCAATTTGTCATTCGTCTAAGCTTCGTACACCATTAGACCCATACAGTATCCAAAAGATGATATTCTATGTTAAAATCACATATCAGCTACACATACATGTACCCACTTACAAACTAATCACATATACATGCAATTTGTCATTCGTCTAAGCTTCGTACACCATTAGACCCATACAGTATCCAAAAGATGATATTCTATGTTAAAATCACATATCAGCTACACATACATGTACCCACTTACAAACTAATCACATATACATGCAATTTCTTATTCGTCTAAGCTTCGTACACCATTAGACCCATACAGTATCCAAAACATGATATTCTATGTTAAAATCACATATCAGCTACACATACATGTACCCACTTACAAACTAATCACATATACATGAAATTTCTTATTCGTCTAAGCTTCGTACACCATTACACCCATACAGTATCCAAAAGATGATATTCTATGCTAAAATCACATTTCAGCTACTGAAAATACAATATCAATACATAAAATACCCCCTCATTAATATTCATTACCATCTCATTAATATTCATTATCATCTCATTAATATTCATAATTAATTAATTCATTACTCTAGTTTTTAAAAGGATAAAATCATTTATGCGGAAATACCTAAAGAAATCTTGTTTGAAGACTTCTTCCAAAAAGCACAAAAGGCAAAATTGCCTTGCTTACACAATTCATTCAGTCTTTTTCCTCTTTCAAACTCAGGTAGGAAGGGCCACCCTTTCTCTCCCCTCTACGTATGTGGCAAGGTCTTAACAAAACGCGTAACATCTCACACGCCAATTTAAAGTGGTCCTTTCCTCAAAATAACAACACAATTCCCTCCAATGCTATGTGCGGTCTCTCAGTATGGGAAGCAATACATTAACTTTTAAAAAGTAACATGTGACATTTAACTATCTCATTCTTCAATTCTCTGTCCTTATAATAATGATTCCTATTTCTTTTTTTTCGCATATTTTCAGTTTCCATGCAGTAGAAGTCACACTCCCCATTAAACAAGGTCTTTTACTCAAAAAAACGACAGTACACTTCGCCCCCAACTCCATCACACTGGAACACACACATACAAGCAGGTGTCTATGTTCCTTTCGTTACTCCCTATCAAAGGGTTCTCTTTCTCCTACGCCTTCCATCTTAGACAGTCAATATCTTTTAACAGTTGTTCTTTATCGAAATTTTCCCATGTTTCTAAAAGTCATTTCACATGTTTTTTCTCACCTCCTACGGTTAGACTATTCTCACACATCCATATGTCACGTTTAAGTGACAGTTTTCTTCTTTCTTTAATTGACAGAATGATAAAATTACGAAACAGCTCCATAAGAAGCATCTGTTACGTTTACAAAGGCTGATTGTTTGCAATCCATTGTTCTAATACCTCCCCCAGTTTTGATCTGATATAGCCCCTTGACTACTTCCGTCAAACCGTACTTCCACATTTCTTTTATACTGTAGTTGTGAAGTGATTTTACAATAATTTTCCGGACACAACCTTGAATACCAATTTATACAAATAATCGGAAGCGGATTTAGAAAAGTACTTTAGGAGGGGTTTTTCTGATTGCTTCGTTTTCTAAAAAAAAATCCTAATTTTATTTGGGAGGTGCTTGAAGTTTATGAGTACAGACATAACTAATATTTCGTTTCGTTTATATGTTTAGCAATAATCTTCCGGATACAACCTTAAAGATCATTTTATACTGAGAATCAGTGGCGGGTTTAGAAAAGTATTTTGGGAAGGGTTTTTCTTACTAATGTTTAGTTTTTCTAAACATTTGTAATTTTTATCTGACGGTAGTTTAAAGTTTATGAGTAAAAGCATAAATAATAGATATTTCGTTTGTTGCAGACATTCCGTAACTTTGGGGTACAGGCTTCAGTCCGAAAGACCGCCCCCCTAACCTTCGTAAAACCGTCACTGCTGGTAATTAGTAATAATAGCGATTTAAAAACAATAAGAAAGGAAGTCGGCCAACTCACAGTACACGCACTATTTCTACTTCACAAATGGAATGAAGAAAAGCTTTGTCAGAATGGTCGAATGCTAGATTGAATCCCGGACTTCCCGATAGAAGCGCAAAAGCTAATCGCTTACTCATGTTTGTTGTGCAGTTGTATTTAGCTTAACATAAATATATTCCGTAGTCCTTTTTTTGGGTGGGGGGAGTTCCATAATGATATGTTGAATCCCTCTTGTTAAAAATTCAGAAAACTTGAGGATTGGGTAAACCATGATGGTGGTTATGTAAAACTTAACTGTAGAATTTCAAGAATATACAGAACCAAAAGCTCTAGATGTGCAGCCTTTACGTGTATCACATAAGTCTAAGTATTTCTCTTATGTTTTATTTTAATTTTATTTTGTTTCAAAAAGAGGGTATAGAATATTTTGAAGTAAAAATACTACATACGATTTTGCTAGTTATTTGTGTATTTTTTAAAAAGAAGTGTTTACTTTTAGGGTTGGCTGCACTGAGAAAAAAAGGACTGGGATTCCCGTGTGGATACACCGTATTTACGCGGGTGCGCTCCTTAAATAATGTAATTTCATGTATAAAAGTAGAGCAGGTGGGAACACCATGCCAAGTCTGGAGTTCGGCGTCGAACTAGACTCGCTGTGATTGGATAATTTCATTCACATGATTGATTTCGTGATTAAAAAAAAAAAAAAACTATTACTCTCGTAAGGTAGGGAGTCACAGATTTAGAAAGAACCAAGAGGGGACACTCGTAGGAAGGTAGTAACAACATTATATACCTAAGTTACCACCGTAGGAATGGGTATGGCGTTAATTCTAGATTTGAAATGGTGGTCCCAGAATACAAAATTTTCGCTGGACGGTGGTATAGATCGTACTACTCATGAAACAACATTACTTAATGAGGTGACGCGCGTTACCTGGTAAAAACAGCATTTACATGCCGACTGGATTATGCATTTTTCTCCGTGTGGTTTACCCCAACTTTTTTTTTTTTTAATAACTGGTTTAAACCAAAAAAATAAAAAGAACGAAAAATGCGAATCGTGTGAACTTCATGGTGACGTTTCCAGATATCAAACCAACTGCAATAGTTTTATTTCCCTTTCACCTTTTAATCAAGGTGTCCCATGTTCAATTCTCGGTCGAACCATAACCCTTCTTTCATGCGTAACTCAAGTAGCGGTTCAGATGTCAGCTTAAGCGAAAGTCTTCTTCTTGATAACCTCGGTATTTCGTAAGGATGTTAATTCTAAACATACGAAACGAAACCAAATTGTATATTCCTGCATGCCTAAATGCCTGTTGTTTTATAAAGAAGCCAAGATTGCTTAAATATATTGATAGAAATTGGCAAAATTTAACGATTGCCTACGTAGCTTCCAACATCAGCTTGGATTGGAATTTCAATTATATCTACGCACTAAATTTGTAATTTATTACCTCAGTTTTAGCGTACTGATTATGATACGTTGACCTTTAAATTTTATATGCAAAGCAATAACAGGATTTTTCCGTTATTGTCTTACATTTCAAGCAATGACGGGATCTTCCCGATGGTTAGGGCGGGAGCTTCTCAATTTAAGAAATTTACTGACCGGACTTCTTTAAGCTTATGGGAGTTCTTCCGGCATAACCCCGCTGTTGCATAACAACACCAAGGCGAAACAAACTTATTTCTGTGAATATGTAGTACAAATACATAAAGCAAAGAATCTAAATAAAAAAACCTGGTTTAAACCAAAAAAGCCTGGTTTAAACATCCCCCCCCCCAAACGGGTTTTTGGCATTTTCAAAACAAACCATGGTTCGTGCCAACTCTGCTTACTTTTGTATATAGGAGGTTTAAAAAATTCTTATTATAGGCCTATACATTCGTTAATCCTTTGGAATTCATAAGGTAAATATGTTGAAGAAAAATCGTTTGAAATATCTTTTCGAAATTCATAGTTTATTTTCGAGGTTTTATATTATTATCAGCATCAACCACTAATTAAATCACTTTTTGTATTATAGAGAAGCGAAACAAAGTCTGCTTTATCAATTTAAAACAGAAATTTGAAAAAAGCCCAAAATTTCCCAAGCAAAAAAGCGAAGCAGAAAAAACCGAGTTTTTTTTTTTTTCAAAAAAGCCGGTTTTTCTCCGAGCCCTTGCATCTCTACTTCAAATAGATAAAATATAATCGAAATATGGAACAAGAGCGCAATAGACAATATTATTTTACATGAGAAACCGTTATCACGACTCACTTATCTGCTTTCGATTTCGAGCCATTTTGAAAATCGGCATTTATTTTCGCGTTTCTAAACGACTGAAAACGGAAAGCCACTAGGTGACTTGCGGTAACGGTACCTCATGCAAAATAATATTGTCTAGGGCGCTTTTGTTCCATATTTCAATTATCTTTTATCTATTTGAAGATATCACATAATTACTGTAAAATTAGCGGTATTTTAATTTCGCCGGGATGAAGACTCTTAAGCTTATTATTTTGTTTCTATTAGTAGTCACTATGTTTTGATCACACCTCATATCTAAACAAGATAAACTTTTAACTAGAAGATTGTATTTATTGTTATTAACCTTTTAACGCTGGAACGCGAAATCCTAATAGTGACGTGCATACACTTATAAAAAGCTGAATCTCTTGTCTGTAATACGCACCCTATCTTCTTTAAGAACTTGTGGCTGTAACGTAAAGCCGTCTGAGAAAAATAAACAATTAAGGTGTACTTCCTACAGGTAATGATTCAAATTAAGAGTTATGGCACAGCGAGTTAAATTGACTAAAGTTTCTTACCATTCGTATTCATTTCAACTGGATTTACAAAATAACTCTGTCTCTCTGAATACTCCTCACCGCTACTCCCTATGACCTCCCCATAAAAGAGAAAGTATCCAGTTGCTTTTTTCTTTCTTTTCCTCTCTTTTATGCGGACTTCTCATTTAAATGCTTCATTTTGTCTTTCTCTTTCCCTTTCTCTGTGAGCAAAACATTTAAATTCACTTGTTGTCAGTGAAAAATCTTCAAAGAGTCCCTTAAAATAATAAATTGCGATTAAAAGAATGGTTTCAGTTTACGTTTATTAACGATTTATAATGGGAGACCAAACGGTATTTTGGTAACGTAAGAACATTTACATAGTTAAATTCATTTTCTTGTATGTGAAGAGAAGATTAATCTTATTTTACAAAAGTCGTTACACTTATCAAATAATTTCTCTAACATATCCTTACGTAAGCTTTTCCAACCTTAAGGCTTAGCTAGCTTTCTATCCCGTACTTTCATTTTTTATAAAAATCGGTAAAATATCCTCGAGTTAAAATTTAAAATCAACCAGAAATCTAGGAACTGGTAATTTTAAAACACTGATTATAAGAGAAACCAATAAGAATAGATAATAAAGCATTCTATTGTGTAAATTAGTAATTGACTACACAGGGCTGCAAGTGAAAACCATTTGAAAGGTGTTCTCGTTTTTTGATAGGTGAATTTAATAGTTCTTGACTCGCTGATTCCAACCCACTACCACAAAATTTGTATATATATATATATATATATATATATATATATATATATATATATATTTATATTATATGTGAAAAGAAATACAAAGGAAATACACAGATGAAATGTAAATCTAAATGAATATAAATACATACATACATATATATATATATATATATATATATATATATATATATATATATATATATATATATATATATATAACCCTAAATCTGATGAATATGTAAGACAAAGAAATACTTTTCAGTTGTTTTTCAAATGGTTTTTTCTATAAGCTTTGATGAGTTTCTTATGCTTTTCTTCCACCGTTTGTCTGTTTATGCTCCAGCAATAGTCTGCTACCATGTTAACACTCCACCTACCCTGGTATCTATACTCCATATCTCTCATATCCCAGTAAAATCTCTCATTTTGGTTCTCACTTACTTGATCAAGATTTTCTGGAATGTAATCTAGATGACAATGCAAGGCATGTATCTTAATACTCATGTCGCACCCAAGTTCTTGAAATTTCAACAACATAGTTTCTACAATGTTCTTATAATCTGGACTTTTGTAGTTACAGAGAAAATTCTGTTACACTTTTGAATGCTACCCAGGTATCTCTAAGCTGGATTCATTGTTGCTTTAAAATCTCTGTTTTCCATAAATTTTCGCATATCGGGGCCTATATATATATACCTTCTTTCACTTTTCCATAGACAAGAATAGAAATGTATTGTATATAAACTTGAAACATTGTTCCAGTTTGTCAAGTTCTTTCACAAATTGTTTAGTGAGTTCCAGCTTAATGTCAAGATATGGAAGTAATATTTTGTCCTTACGAACTAATATTTTGTCCTTTCATTCCCAATATTTCTAAATCGTGGATTCCAAAGTACCTATAATGGCCATTCCCTTCTTACACAAGGCTCACTTCTTGCCCTACTATCCCACTCGCAAATGAAACATGGCATCTTCGTATATCCAGATTGCTGTCCTAGTAATATGCCCAAAATCTTTAAATAACTACACACTTCCCACCCATGTTCTTGATATTTAATTTTCTTTAGAATTAATTTCATCGTTTCTTTCATTGAAATCGAATGGGCAGTTGGTACAGATGGGTACTTATTTTCATTGTGTAAAAGGACGCATTTTAAATTTGTTTTGTTAGAATCAACAGTCTCCAGCTAGTGGAAAGTAGAGGAAAATTTAACTTATTAAGCAAATTCAACACATCTCGACAGTACACAAGAGATTCTTGTACCAAGTAGGGTGAGCATTGTCTTTCTTTGTCTGTACCGGGCAAATGTAGTTCCAGATGCCAGAAGGTTCCTCTTGTGAAACCTAGAACTAAGAACTTCTGCTGACTCCTTCAACAAATTTGAGTTTGGAACCAAATCATTAAGATCATTTTGTATAAAGGATAGGCTAAGATGAACCACTAGCAGTGATGAAGGTTTTGGGATAGGAATGTCTGGACCATCACCCACAGGCCCTATAGCTGATTAAATACTTGGGTAAACTACCTTCTTTTTATTTCTAGCATTGAAACCAACAGTTTTACAACAGCAGAAGTAACTATCGTCATATGATTCTTCGGTCAATACAAGCCATAGTAGTAGGTATGAATCATTAAGTGAGAGCTATCGTGAATGTAAAAGTTTGGCCACCCCTAAAGATTAATTCTTTAGGTCATATACACAAACAATAGAAAGAAGCCAAACTGGCGTTCCAGTATATCGAGAGTTGTAACGTCATCAACATGGCCGTCCGGGAAATTTCCAATAGAATTTTTAAACGCATATATATTTTCACTCATAATAGAGCTAAAACCACCGTTTTTGTCCCAGACTAAAGCAAATTAACTGCAAATTATACACAATTAGTTAGAGTACCTGTGTGTGGTGCCGTGTTTGAGATTTATTGAAGCAAACTTGAAAAAAGTAGTTTTTTGACACTCGTTTTTTTATTTTAAATCTGAATAACTCCGTAATTATCAAGAATTTTAAAAATATTGTGGTAACAAAAATATAGATCTTATTATGATCTATAAAACGGTACTAAAATATTTTCTGTATCATATCACATAAGGTAGTTATGTGATTTTATAAAAGACATAGTGTGGTGGTTTCGTAGCTGTAATTTATAGATATGTTATACTTGTTTGATTAAATAAGAGTTACAGATGCTCCACCACTGCAGATTTAGTCTTTAGATCACCTAGTTAATAACATAGACAGACAAAAGTGACATTCTAATACAACGAAACTTATGACGTCATCAATATGGTCACCAGTAAATATTCAAGTAAAATATTTAAAACCGAATATCTTCCCACAGAAAGAAGATAGAATCATATTCTTTGCACCAAAGTAAAGCAAGTTAATTGCATTTATTCAAAATGAATTTGTACTGTCCAGAATCCCGTTATATACTGTTATCTATAAATTTTGGATACCATTTTCAGAGTTAAAAATTATATAAGAAATGCGAGTGTTGACAAAATTTTATTTTTACAAAATTAAGTTTCATAATATTTCAGTTAGCAATCCTGTTTTGCATTGTAATAATTTGATCTAAAATCTCTGAAAAACTAATTATGGAAACATTATTTTTCATTTTGGGAGGAACTATGTTTAGTTTTATTTTCCCATTACAACGTAAAGAAACTACCATAATAGTAATATAAGTAATAACTGTTACATTTTATAAGGCCAATCATTTATGTTCATATGAACACTTGTAAAGTGCAGTAGAATTTAATAATTTCTTCGTGCAGCCGCCTGATTTTGAACAATCCTCTCATTCACATCTGATCATCTTCTGACAGGTATTAGCAGCAATTGAGAATGTTAAACCATATTGCTAGGAGTCAATTTGCTTTTTTCTTCCACCATATTTGCAAGGATCTGGAAGTGTAATTTCGGCCATGTTTGCAGAAGCCCAAATACTTGCTTGGTAATTAGAACGTCTACAATGATACAGAAGACCATTCTGTGTAAGAGGCATTTTTTCTGGATTTTGGATTTTCAGGGAAAATATTGTTTTCCTTAAATCGTTGATGATATCTTTTTCCTGACTTCCATGTAAATTAATATAAAAACAGTTCAATGGATTTGGTTTTGGATGCATCAAAATCCAGAACAGTGAAAGGATTATCCAACATGTTTACCAATGCTTCAGTTAGTGACGTAGGGCTCCTCTTCCATGCTGTAAATGCCAAACTTTTCGACTTTCCTCTTAGTGAAGAAGTTGAGTCATATCCAGTAAGAGCATACCATAGTAACAGAGCACTAATCCTAAGTGGTCCGAGGGCTGCTGTGATCTTCTCTACATAAATTATTCTTGTCTTATTTCCTGTTACGAAATGTATCAACAGTTGACAGTCTTCTGAAGCTATTAAAATGAGAACAATATCGAAATTCAAGGTTCGTACTAGTATTGCCCTTGCTCCTTCTCTTAATGAGTGCAACACATAATACAATCCTGGTGTCAGCTTCTTGGTTGCACCTTTTTGTCATGTTGTTTCCAAGCCCAACATGGCAAACGGTATTGTCTGCATTTATGTAGAAATCACTTCGTATATCTTTAGGATTTGAAACAGATTCGTCACTTTGGATATTTAAATAATTCCTGTTTGTTTTGCGAGTGACGCAAAAACATTGACCACTCTTTGGGTATTCTCACATTTGAATCTACCTTCTGTCTCATTCCATGACCTCGATCTTAACGTGTCTCGCTTTTTATGAAAATTTCATAAGTGTTCCAGACTACATGTAATACTAATGATTTCTCATTTCAATTTTAATCTGCCCCAAGAAACAAATATAAAAGTAGTCTTCAAATGTTATAGAGACGACCGTAAAAGTAAGAAAATGAATTAAGGTTCCACTTGAAGACCCCCCAAAACGCCGGAACCCCCCCCCCGAAATCCCGACTTTTTTGTAAATGTAGTCTACTTTTAGGGGAAATTTTCATATAATTTAGCCTCAAATTGTATTTGGACCCCCCCAAAACGCTTTAGACCCCTCCCGAAATAAATTTCTGCGTACATCCCTGACTATTGCTATTAGTACAATTGCAAATATCAATATCCAAAAATGCTTGAAGTTTTTTCTCACTTAGATACACTTATCTTCGGTGAGTAAATAGAAACAAATGGAAACAGAAAAATAGAGGACTTGAAAGTAAAACGTAGATAAATTCACCAGTTGTTCAGAAGATGCTGTGTACAATGCACAAAGCAGAGTGGGTCAGTGGATCAGAATGGGTCACGGTGGGTGGTGGGTCGCCCGCCCACGTGGTGATACGCCCTGTTGATCCACGACCCACCAGGCTCGTATCCAGGGGGGCTAGGGGGCCGGGCTCCCTCTAAATTGTCGCTGGCGCTCCTAAAATTTTCACGGTAGGCTCGCAAACGAATTACAATATGGTAATGAACTATGATATGGTTGGCTCGGGCCCCCCTAACTTCGGCGGAGCCCCCCTACATTTTTAGGCTGGCTACCGGCCTGCGACCCACTGATCCATTCACAAATCTTGACCAGTGACTCACTGACTCACTCTATCTCTGTACGTAAACTTTGAATAATGTCAGTGGAAGCAATGCTTAAAAGTATATCTTGCTTAAATATATTTCTGTTATTATTCTAAGAACAGAACCATATAAACCATCAAAGTACTAAAGATTCTGGCCGTATACCGTAAACTGTATACTCATTTCCGTGTTAATATATTTTATATCTGCATATCAGAGGTATCACTTGGGAAGGACAGGTGTGGCAATTTGTGTTTGAGATGCACATTTTTTAATTAATAGTATTGTAATCAACGGCGCCGACTTTCCAAAATTTATGTGGGTGCATATCAATGGCGGGACGTGTTAGTTAGGGATGCGTACGAAACGAGACGATACAGATTTTTTCTGACAAAATTCGAGTCGAGACAGCTTTTCCAATAGAGAAATATACATTTTTCGAGTCGAGACATCACTTTTACAGCACATTTTCGAGACGAGACAGCCTCGAATCTTGTCTCGTGCGTCTCCCTAGTGTTAGCCTATATGTTTTCAGAGAAATCTCGATATTTGATTAATTTAATATTTTTATTTAAAATCTTTTATGAACACTGTCATAAAGGACTGTGCTGTGATAAAGTAAAATATACCGGTACTATAAGGATAAGTTGGAGTTGCCCTAGCTCAGTCGGTAACACGGCTGATTTAAACGCAAGAGAAACGAGTTTAAACCCGGGTCCAAACTAACAAATCTTGTGAGTGCGCCACACCCACAAGATTATTTGTGTGGGTGCCGGAGCCCCGGAGAACCCACGTAGTTGGCGCGCATGTTTGTAATGTACAAATAAAATGGCCTCTGAGCTAGATCTGATGATTGTTAAATAAATAAATAAAATAAAATAAATAAAAGATGAAGTCTTCTTATATTGATGGAGAATCTGGCCCCTCCAAGCAAAATCTAAAATGAAGCTGCTACTGCATATATGACGCAACAATAATAATTTACATTTTCTTGAGAAGTACCATGAAACGTAAATCTATCCATTTTTGCTTCTTGGTGTACGTAAACATTCGTTAACATATCTAAACGTATCTGCAATCTGATCCCATCCATCTTGTGCCTAACTTCTTGTTTGCAAATGTCCTTTCGCTAAGTGCGTAGAATTAATTAGAGGGATTAGAAGCCAGTACTTTTAAGTCAACAGACACACACACACAGAAAAAAAGGAGAAGACCAAATTAATCTAGTGTTCACTAGGCGTCTTCACGCTTTCCTCAAGACGATGCCATTTCCTGACGTTAATGCATTACGGTCAACGCTTCTGGACAAGGGTTGTGCTGCTCAACTTGAAAATCGTCTTTTCTCGTTTCTAGATGCTTCAAGTTGATTACACAGGATTTCTCCACAGATGACAGGAATTGCAAACATTATCCTCGTGTGCAATGATTCAACCTACTCTGACAAGTTCTCTAATATGTTCCATGAATTTAATTGCGAAATGATCATTTGTGGTCATGAAGTGAAACCAATGCAATTAATGATATATTAGTATACATATTAAGCTCCGTATTAAAGTTAACGCATGTAAAATCAAAACACAAAGTTTTATAAAAGGTTACTAAAAAAAGCAAGCTAAATTGTATTACTCATCACATAGACTGACGGGGCAGTCAATCACTTGACTTTAAAGTTTGGCAGAAACGGTTGTTTCAACTTTCTTTCTTTCTTTTTCTTTCTTTCTTTTTTTTTTTTTTACTTAATACATCACTAATAATATTCAAAAGTTGTAATTAATACAAACGATGTTATGTTATTGGTTATTCAAATCTTTTATTGACGTAGAGTGTGTAGTGGTTTGTTTATGACAGTAACGGTCGAATAACGGGTCGTGAACCTAATTAGGTCTGTGAATACATTTCATCCGGCTCGAGTATGAAACTTACAAACTATGTAATTTGTTCCTGTTTCTTTAACTCCATGCCTAACAGGAAGAATATACTTGGACATCATAGTATACCTGAATTAAGACAACTTGTAGATGGTACTTCTGTAACGAAAATTCAGTCCATTAATGTCAAAAACTTGTTTAACACAGTGGATTTTGTACGGTCGTTGTTGGTATATTCTTTATACCGGGTTTACATATAATATAGCCTCTTGCTTGTGCGTTTCTGATCTTCCGAACAGCCTCTTAACATCCAACAACTGCTCTGTATCGCTAAAGTTGAGCATCCCTAACACACTACTCCCGAGGGACTCCATGGGATGTGGGGTCAAGCATGTATTTCGCCAGTACTTACGTCATTATATGTTTCAGATGGGCTGCAAAGAGATGTGCTACAAATGAAACTTACAATGAATGGGTCAAGCATGACGTACTTCCGCCTATACTTTCGTCATAATTTGTTTCCTATAAGTACGGAGAAGAACTGATGAGGAAATAACTGATATACTGGGGAATCAGGATATAATTAGGCGCATTAAGGCTCAGCGGTTAAAATGGTTTGGACATATGGAAAGAATGACGGCTGACAGACTGCCGAAGAAAGTCCTGCACGAAAGAATGTATACAAACAGAGGATGAGGAAGACCCAAGTCGCAATGGATTGACGATGTAAGGAGAGACCTGCAAAAGATGAAGATAAAAGGATGGACTAACAGATTGAAGAACCGTGACGAATGGAGGCTAATAGTAAGAGGCCAAGGCCCACATAGGGCTGTAGCGCCGAGTGGTAGGTATAAGTACCAAAGAAATGTATTACATGCAATGATTAATAGATCGAACATAACGTGTTCCACAGGTACCTCTGGCAATTTGTTTCCAGTGGTTCCAAACAAATGTGCTACATATGAAACTTACAATGAATGGGTAAAGTATAATGCCTTCCGATGGTACCTCCGGCATAATTTATTTCTGGTGGGTTCCAAAGAAATGTGCTACATACGCAATGTATGGTGCGTACTTACAATGAATAGGTCAAGCATGACTTGCTTCTCCTAGTACTTCTGTCACCATTTGTTTCCGATGGGTTTTAATATATGTACTTCAAAACTTACATTGAACTTACAATGCATTGACCATTTTAATTTCTTGTCCAAATTTCAGAAATAAAGAACTTTAAAGAGTAGGTTCTATAGATAGGGACGTGAAGATTTCGTTTTAACGATAATATCGAAAACTTGAAAAAAGCAAAGTAAACTATATAATATATCTAAATATGATATAAGGCCGTTTTTGATATTTTTAAATCGCGAAATAACGCGAATTAGTTACTTTTCCAAAATAACACCGAAATGCACTGCAGAAAGCGATAGAATCGCGAAATCGCCATGTTGGTCAGTAGTACTAATAAAATAATACAAGTTTCCTTTGTAACAACACGTGATGCACAGAAGATCATCAGCCCTGTTATTTTTAGACCGGTTGGTTACTGAAAGTTTGCCCCTGAAATTTTTGCTGCCTTTGCTCTTGAAACAATATCTTTGCCAGTTTTCAACGTTGATTCTGAAAGATATTTTTCAGAACACAACTCCGTAGTTACGGTAAGGAGGCTAAAACCTTAAAGAAGAAAATGTGGAAATATTGACGAATTTGTCCTTTGAAAAAATAAGAAAGATTGAAGAAACTATAAATTCGTCATTAAGTGAAAATGAGTGTTGATAATGATATGAATTGCATTTTTTATAAGTATATTGTGAATTGATTGGTTTTTTGAAGAAAATGTTAAGAAACACTGCAGTATTGCTTTTAGTCGGTATACAGGAGGTAGACAAAAAATAAAAAAAATAAAAAAACACTTCATACAAGACACGTAAATTTGGTCCTCCATGTACAACACGTGTTGCGGTTGCCGATCGTTTTTTGTTTTCAATGTGTAATGTGGACATTCCTCTTCCATCAGCAGTAACCAGTTCACCTGTGAGTGCCGCGGTGTGAAAGTGGTGCAGTAAAATGTTCGACCTGACAGACTTCCAAAGAGGCATGATCATTGGTGCCCGTCTTGTTGGAAATTCAGTGGCAACAGTGGCGAACATTGTGGGGGTATCGAAAGGCACTGTGTCCAATGTCACGAGGATATACACAATTCACGGGCAAACGACGTCTGTAAAGCACAACAGTGGTCGAAAGACAATCCTGTCAGATAGGGACTGTAGGGCATTAAAACGGATTGTAGCAGCTAAAGAAAAGACCACTGCAATGAAAATTACGTCTGAACTCAATTCCAAACTACAGAACCCGGTTTCATCAAAAACAGTGCTACGGGAACTTCATAAAATGAAAATTTATGGCAGGGCCGCTATCGCCAAACTCCTGGTCACAGCAGTAAATGCGAAGAGGCGTATCCAGTGGTGCAAGGACCACACGGCGTGGACTCATGAGCAGTGGAAACACGTAATGTGGTCCGATGAATCGACCTTCACCTTGTTTCCATAACCAGTCGTGCTTACGTATGGAGAACACAATCGCAGGCCTATGATACAGACTGTCTGCTCCCAACTGTAAAGCATGGGGGTGGTTCTGTTACAGTATGGGCAGTGATATCGTGGTTTTCTGCAGGTCCCATCATAGCCCTGCATGGAATGATGAATACTAAGGCGTATGAAGCCATTTTGGAGGAGCGGGCTCTAACCATGGCCCAAATATTGCTACCTGATGGTGATGGTATCTATCAAGATGATTTGGCGCCCTGTCACTCTGCAAAAACGGTAAAATTATGGTTTGAGGAGCATGACCAGGAGCTATCACACCTACCCTGGGTCCCACAATCACCATATCTGAACATCATTGAGCCATTGGTGTCTGAGTTAGAAAGGCGTGATCGGTCTCATTACCCTCCAGTAGCATCCCTTAACGAACTGGAGCATATTTTGGAGGAACAATGGTACTAAATTCTACACACCACGATTCAGAAACTGTATACGTCCATTCCACGTCGGATCCAAGCTGTTTTGGACGCAAAAGGAGGCCCACCACCATACTACGTATGATTTTCAAACTTTTGCAAACGTTTTATTTTTTTTTTTGTCCCACCCCTGTATGTATTGAAATCATACATTAAATAAATTCAAGTTTGGGAGGGATATCGAACTATTTTTTCTCAGATGGTAAGCCAAAAAATATAATTTATTCTTTTAAATTTAATATGTCAAAATTTAAAACTATTCGTTTAATTTTAAATTATATTTTATTTTAATTAGCTTTCACAGACCACTTTCTCTATGTTTACAATATACTTGCTTTTCGAAACCATTACAGAATAACTCAAATAACCCCTATTTGCTTGTACTAAATCGCGAAAAATAACACCGATTTTTGGCAAAAAAAAATTACACCGATTTCAGGGATAAAATAAAACGAAAACTTCACGTCCCTATCTACAGATTAAATATAAGTTAAGAGAACGTTACCGTATGTAAATAAATATAAAACATATACCAATCTATTCTTTCTTTACGTAACAACCATACAGTTTGGAATCGAATATGCAAGTTCTGGATCCCTGCACTTCCGATTTTACCTGAAGTGACGGAATTTCTTCAATCGTTCTTTTTATCTTTTCGTATTATTGTAATATATATTAAGTAATGTTTATGTATACAGAGTCTGTATTCTAGGGTTGGATTAAACTGGAAGTATCGAAATTTCGGAATCATAAACTAAATCCGTTATGAGTAAAGCGAAAAAAAGATATAAAAAGATAGAAAACTTGTTGCTAATAGGAATTTGTTGATTATGAATGGTGACACTCCAATTACCGTCTAAGTCCAAGTTTAGCCTCATCGGCATGAGTATGGTATGAGTAGAGGCGAAAAACTAAATGTTCAAAATAACAAAGATTAGTGTCGAATTTATAGTCCTTCAGAGTCGCTAAGCTGATTGATGACAATCTAAATAATGTTTAAGCCCAAGCTAAGTGACTAACATGCACGTCAACTGACTCTGAAATTGAAAGGAGCTACGTCCAAGAAATTAATCGTTGTTACTTATTTTACTAAATTTTTTATTTTGGCAAGAGCAACGCCGAAGACATTTCACATACAAGTTGGACTTGAGTTGAGGATGGCAACGCCAAAGGTGTCACTCTTTGATTTTTTTTCTACTCACTTCTATATTTTCAAATAGTATATTGTACATTAACATTTTTCTTCCTGTGCTAAGTCAGTCACTTCTACTAATTTTCAGTAAAAAAGAAAGCTATCACTAGTTCTACCATCATTACTAATTGTGATCACATGCGGAACCAGAATGTATACTTAGCGACCGAGTGGCTGACGCGCGTACTTCCTTTGCAAGTGGTTCAAGATTTGATTCCCGATGGGGTACGTGCATCAAATACAAACCGGACACAATCAAATCAACTTATTGTTTAAAGTTGAATCAGTAGTAGTGGCACGGATTCAACTTTAAACAATAGGTATTGTCTCATATAGTCTCATTGGTGAAAAGAGACGTTAAATTAATACTATCTAAAGTGGAAACCGAGTATACCCTAACCTTGGGAACAGATGGAAATAGAGTATATCCTATTCATGGAAACAGGTGGGAACTGAGATCTTAATCATGGAAAAAGAGCATCTCCTAATTATGGAAACAGAGTATCTTCTAATTATGGAAAGAGAGTATATCCTAATCATGTAAACAGGTGGAAATAGATATCCTAATAATGGAAACAGTATGTCCTAATTATGGAAGCAAGTGGAAACAGATTATATCTCAGTCATGGAAACAAGTGGAAATAGATATCCTAATAGAAACAGGTGACAATATATATCCTAATAGAAACAGAGTCTCCTAATTACGGAAACAGAGTATATTATAATTATGGAAACCGGTGCGAACAGATTCTACTTAATCTGCAAACAGATATATCCTAATCACGGTACCAGGTGCAAATCGAGTCCTAATCATGGAAACAAAGTATCTCCTAATTATGGCAACCGAGTATGTCCTAATTATGGAAACAGATCATGTCCTAATCATAGAATCAGGTCGAAATCGAGATCTTAATCATGGAAACAGAGTATCTCCTAATTATGGAAATAGAGTATGTCATAATCATTTAAACAGGTAGAAAGAAATTATATCCTAAACATAGAGGGAGGTGGAAATATAGATCTTAATCATGAAAACACAGTATCTCCTAATTATGGAAACAGAGTATATCCTAATTATTGAAACAGGTGGAAACAGATTATATACTAATCATGAAGTCAGGTGGAAATTGTGATCCTAATCATGAAAACAGAATATCTCCTAATTAGGGGAACAGAGTATATCTTAATCATGGAAACAGATGGAAATAGAGCATATTTATGGAAATAGGTGGAAACAAAGATTCTAATCATGGAAACAGAATATCTCTTATTTATGGGAACAGAGTATCTCCTAATTATGGAAACAGAGTATATCCTAATTATTGAAACAGGTGGAAACAGATTATATACTAATCATGAAGTCAGGTGGAAATTGTGATCCTAATCATGAAAATAGAATATCTCCTAACTAGGGGAACAGAGTATATCTTAATCATGGAAACAGGTAGAAATAGAGCATATTTATGGAAATAGGTGGAAACAAAGATTCTAATCATAGAAACAGAATATCTCCTATTTATGGGAACAGAGTTTTTCCTAATTATGGAAACAAAGTATTTTTTAATTATGGAAATAGAGTACCGGTATGTCCTAATTATGGAAACAGAGTATTAATACGTAGTAATCATGGAAACATGTAGTCCTAATTGTTTGGTAAGGAAAATAAATGTTACATGTTTTAGCTGGAAAAGTGAAAATTGTTTAAAATATACACCTAATTAAAGCAAGAATTTGGTGAAAAATGAAAGACACTTGTTATAACTAGAAGTATCCTCATTTAAGGTTTTAAGTTGTCTACCTTCATTGGGTGCTTGATGAAAGCAATGATAAATTATCAAAACAGTAACACAATTTATTATTAATATAGAGCTTCAGATTAGTGTTTTGGTTCGTGTTCGTTATTTATCCTTAGTTACAGATGAAGATGGTACGCCGATATGAACAGTATACGAACACTTCCGTTACAATAGAATGTAAGGAATCAGTTACACTTCCTTTCAGTTTTAGCTGCGAAAGGACTTCGTTTACTCAATCGATCCTATCCAGAGAAGAAGATAAAAAAAAAGAAACTTTGAACTTTGAAAAGAAGTTGTTCCGAAAGTAATCCAAAAGATTAATCTCTCTAAATCTCTTTTGGGTAAAAGAGTTGGTTCTCCCCAAACACTCATAGATCGTAAAATCATTGAGAAGTCATAAATAATCAGTTTGTATGGCTTTTATGGAACTTTTTAATGCTCTTTTCAAATGGGAAGTACCAAGTTCTTCCTAAAAGTAAGAAAAAGGGAGGAAATCTAATATTTCGCTGTTGAGGAAACAAATACCAATGGAAACAGATCCGGAAAGCAAAGTATAATCAAAACGTTTCATTACTTCTGCTGCCTTAATAAATAAACAATATAATTCAAATTATGCTGTAGAGTACTTTGTATAATTTGATATGCTGATCTTTCTGATGTAAACCATTAAGTTTCCTTTTTTTATTAAAAAAAATGCTGCACTCGACCTCTTTTAGAACAAAAATATAGATTCGTTAAACTTTTAAGGTAGTTTTTCTTAGGCAGTTTATTCTTAATGCTAATTCTTATGACTTGTTAATCGTTTCGCAGGATGAAAATAAAATTTAATCGTTTAAGGTAGCTGTTGTAGGTTCGTTAACTTTTAATATTAGAAATCCAAAGAGGCGGGGGTGAGGCTACTCGAACCTACAAGAATTCCAACAAAATATTTGTTCTTCCTTAGTTATATATTAGTCTTAGTTACTTAGACAATTTGCCATAGTAATGTATAGAATTAGTTCATAAGAAGCTTAGAAAATAAAGTAGTGGGTCAGAGGAGCCACCCTCCTTGGGACTACCTCGAATCATTTAATTTGAACATCATTATTAATTTAATCTAAGTACCAGACCATTACATGGTCAGAATATCAAAAATAATTTTATCTCTTACGTCTCCAAATTAAATCAAGTACGTACCTGACTACTTAACTCTGACCAACTACGTAACGATTTTGTGATATTGGCAGCAAATATGTTTGTTTCTATACACTTTTTTAAAAATCAGTTCGACATCAATAAAGAATAGAGATAGGAACAAGTCGAACTAAAACTCGACTCAATTCGAAACTCGAGTCGAATTCGAGACGAGTCAAAGGTAATTTTCTCCAGTCGAGTTCCGAGCCGAGTCACTGTTTTAGAGGTCAAGTTTCGGATCGAGTCGAGTTTGATAAATCGCACGTTCAGCTCGTTTTAACTCGTTTGAAATCATGACCTGATTATACTGTAAAGGTAAAGCCATGAGAAATACGTATAAGCAGTAATGTGGAATACTTTTAGTATTGGTCATGACAGGGGACACTACTCGCATCTCGTCTCCTCTCAATAATGAAACGACAATAGGTTATTATAACGAGACAGCCTCCAATGTCATGAGCACCAATATAAGTATATACTGTAATTCTTACCATTAAGCCTGAGACCTACACGGTCGAATTTTTGAGCCCAAGGAGAAACCCAACCGGTAGTGATGTCAACCGGCTCGGTTCGGATTAACTGAGTGCACACTCGAGCCAGCTTAGTTGTGATGTGAACCGATGGCTAGAGCCAGCTCGGTTGTGATGAGCCACCGAGTTGGTTTAGGTAAGCTATGGGCTCGAGTTGGACTCGGTTGTGATGAGCCACCGAGTTGGTTTAGGTAAGCTATGGGCTCGAGTTGGACTCGGTTGTGATGAGCCACCGAGTTGGTTTAGGTAAGCTATGGGCTCGAGTTGGACTCGGTTGTGATGAGCCACCGAGTTGGTTTAGGTAAGCTATGGGCTCGAGTTGGACTCGGTTCAACTTAGCGATCGCTCGAACCGGCTCGGCTGGGATAAGCCATCAGCTCGGTTCAGGTGAGCCATCGGCTCGAGCCGGCTCGGTTGGGTGAGCTGTTGTCTCGGCTCACTTCTCGGTTCACCTCGATAATGAATGAGCTGTGAGCCGAGCCGTATTCCACCCTAAACCCGAGCCGAGAAGTTTTGATTATGTTTGGCAGGCATCCTATAACTTTTAACAATTTTTTGCTCGAGTCCTCCGGAAATCAAACACAAAAGCTCATGACCTATGTCCTTGTCTTCTGAAGTCTTCTCGACGAAAGAGATCGACAGCCAACTAGTTTTTAGCGTTCAGATACAAAAACCCTATCTTTCATGGTTATTCACGGTGTTGTTATAATAATAATAATAATAATAATAATAATAATAATAATAATAATAATAATAATAATAATAATAATAATAATAATAACAATAGTAACTTGTAGTAGTAGTAGTTGTATCATTGATAATTATATTGTCTATGTAGGATACCTGAAGAGAGTACTTGAAACTACACATAGAGCTCGATTTGAATCGTTTTGGTTCGACTTGACTCGAAATGCGACCCAAATTCGAGTCGAGTTGGAGGAAATTTTTCCCGAGTTTTCTAGTCGAGCCCAAAGATATCTGTTTCAAGTCGAGTCAAGTATCAGAGAAAACTCGCTCTTGCTCATCCCTAACCAATAATCCTGCAGCCCCCTGTAGAGGAAACAAAATAAGTTTTACATGTTTTCTGTAGAAGAATACATGGATGGTTACGGGCTAACAAAATAGAAAATAACTCCTTTATTTTTAACTATATAAAAATACTGAATGAGTTCGAGGAGTTTTCCCTTTGGGATGACCTGTAACTTAGCATAACTTGGGATTCCTAGAGTATATTACTCCTTGTGCTCAGGGTAAAAACAAAGTTCAGTTAAACGTATAAAGTAACTTTTGTTTGTCCGTTTACTCTTTAATGTTAGTTCTTGTGTTTTGTTAACAGGTTTGCGAAACAAAGATAAAGTTTACTTAAACATTTCAGGTAGTTTCCGTTCGTCCATTGACCCTCAACATTAGTTTTTTAGATTTGTTAATCGTTTCGCAGGACAAAAGTAAGGTAGTAAGTAAGTAGTTAAATGTTTGAGGCAGTTTTTTGTTCATCTTCTCTTAATGTTAGTTCATGTGCAGCACAAAAATAACGTTAAACTTTAAGGGTAGTTTATGTTTGTACATTTACTCTTAATTAGTTCATGTGCAGCACAAAATAAACTTTTAAGATATTTGTGTGTGTGCATATACTCTTAATATTAGTTCATGTGCAGCACAAAAATAAAGGTAGACTTTTATGGTAGTTTATGATTGTCTATTTACTCTTAATATTGGTTCATGTTCAACACAAAAATAATGTAAAACTTTAAGATAGTTGTGTTTGTGCATTTACTCTTAATATTAGTTCATGTGCAGCACAACAATAATGCAAAACTTTTAAGGTAGGCCTTGTTTATATTTACCTATTTACTCTTAATATTAGTTCATCTGCAGCACGAAATAAACTTTTAAGATAGTTGCGTTTGTGCATTTACTCTTAATATTAGTTCATGTGCAGCACAAAAATAAAGTTAAACTAGTTCATGTGCAGCACAAAAATAAAGTAAAATTTTTAAGGTAATTTCTTGTAACCGACCAAGTATCGGGTCGCTGTTCGGGCTGCCATTTATTTGTGACCCGTCAAGTGTATCGAGTCACTGTTTGTGGTTCTGTCCTCCATGGTCCTGCCAATAGGTATTTGCTGGAGACCTGGACTTACCTGGGTAGGACAGTGAAGGACCTCTCCAATAAGGGATTATCAAATTGTTTCCAAATTGCTCGTCAGTCTCAATGACGAGATGAGCATTAGGCGCCGAGAGGTTTGGATGTCTCTTCTCGAAAACCTCACGGACGATCAGAAGGTCAATCAGACCATAACGCACACATACATCATTCACACACGCAACGAAAACACATTGGATTAAATAACACTATACTTATTTATTAGAATGCTATTAAAAGAAAAATAATGAAGAGAAATGATTACAACACTTAACACTACATATATAAAATTATTTCCATTATCACAATCGCACTTTACTTTTCACTATATTGTAGCCCTTTATCACTATGATTTACATATAAATAATTATAATTGAGATTTCACTATAAATGCTTTTCTCACACCATTGACGTACTTGGTATATTAGCACTGGGGAAAGTTGCCGGGATAATCCCTCGTAGAAATGTAGTTGCTACTCCAAACAATCCTAAAGAGTAGAGATAAGTCTTCGGTTAAATTACACAGTCTCCAAAGTGGAATGCTAATGTTGGAGGGCGCGTTTATAACTTGTACGCACAAGGTATGTGAATCTGGGACTTCACTAGTTGGGGCTAGCCGTAAGAAAACGTCCTTCACCGGCGAATAGCTTGTGCCCCTTAACCAGGGCCGTGCTGGGATACTAATGAGGGCGGTGGACAAGACTACTAAAAGGGCGCCCATACAAACGGGAATATGTACAGTATATATATTCGATACATATATATATACGATACGATATATATATATATATATATATATATATATATATATATAGCGAAAGAGAGAGACTTTGAAAGAAAGTATGGGTGCCATTTTATATCAAAATCACCACCAAATTTGTTTTAGTATTAATCTAACCTCTAATCGAAATCCTCTTTACTACAGAAAAACTTTTTAGTTCCTGCAATAACATTTCTGCCAATTAAAAAGAAGCTAAATGTATCAACAACTTAATATAGCACGCCTATGGACACAGAAGGCTCATTACCGCGTTTAAAAAAGCTCTCCATTGATTTCTGTCCTTAGAAAACTGAACCCAGTTTCTACTGTATATTTCAATCTCTGCCAGAACCATTTTAATATTGTCCTCCCATCTGTGCCTCGGTCTTCCTAACGGTCATTTTTCATTTGGATTTCCAGTTACAACTTCGAAAGCGCTTCTAATTTCTTCCATTCTGGCTGCATAACCTGACCACTTGAGCCTCCTAGACTTGATGACCCTAACAAAGTTTGGTAAACGGTATAAAATTATGCAGTTCCTCCTTATGAAGTTTCCGCCTTTCCCCATTCCCGTTCCTTTTGGAGTTCAAATATTGGTTTGATAATCTTGTTTTCAAATACTTGCAGTCTGCGATATTCCCTCAGAGTCAATGACCATATTTCGCGACCATACAGCACAACAGGCATGATTATCGTTTTATATTTTGAGCTACAAATTCCTCAACAGAATTAGCGACAAAAAAGGTTTCTAACTGAATAATAACACGAAATTCCTGCTTTCAGTTGACATCAAATTTTTTAGTGATTATGGTTTTGGTCTGTTGATAATGATCCTAGATATTTGAAAGTATCCACTTTGTCGAAAGAAAATATTATTTGGTATTTTAACACATCCATAAAATGCAGTATTACGATCCCGACAAACTTCCATTTATTTAGTTTTCTCTGCATTTACTTTTAAGCCTATATCCCTGCAAGCGGTAATTAAGATTTCTGCATTCCTTTCTATTATTCTATCATTACCTATTAAATTTACATCATCAGCATACGCCATAATCTGGCAAATACAATTCAGCTCTAGAACTTGATTGCTGTCTTTGCTTTTCCTTACCGTGTCCTCCAGAACAAAGTTAAGTAATAATGACGACAATGCATCTCCTTGTTTCAGGTCATTCTCAACGTGAAAGCTCGTGAACAAGAATTTCTCTACTCTAACCTTACTTTGGGATTCATTTAAAGCATGTTGTACAATGTTTCCCTCCTACCAGAGTCTAAAGTCAACAATTGATGTGCTAGAATGTTGTATTTTCTCATTTCTTTTCAAGTATTAGTCGAATGGTAAATATCTGGTCGATAGTTGATAGATTTTACCTAAATCCGTTCTGATAATCTCCAATAATTTCATCTGCGTATGGAGTCAATCTTGCTAATACAATGTTTAAGAGGATTTATTGGATGTTGACAGAAGAGAAATGTTTCGATAATTATTAAATCTCTTTTGTTGCTTTTCTTCTGAACTGGAACAATGATTGATTCTCTTCACTCTTGTGGTAATTCCTCCTTGTTCCAGATAATGAGTTTGTGTATCTTGTTCTACAATTTTCCCCCTCCAGCTAAAATTAAGTCAACAAGAATTTCGTCTACACCCGGAGATATGTGTTTATTTTTTTAAAATAGCGATTTCTATTTCTGTCTGGTTAGGTTCTGGAATATACTGTTATACTGCATCCATTTCACTTTCTCCACGCGCATTAGTTTTTGGCTATGTGTTAAGCAAATCGTCAAAGAAATCTTTTCATTTATTTAAGATGCTATCTGTATCAGTGAGAACTGTTCTTTTAGGTTTCTATAATATATAAGCACGAAATTGATAGCATTTCTTAAGTTCGTTGATGCATTTATACATGCCCCGAATGTTTTTGTTTTCACTATTATCTTCAAGTTAATTAATTTCAACTTTCAAAAGTCTCGTTTCATTGTTCTAAAAGTTTTAGAAGTTTTCTGCCAGATTACAATGAAATTTTATGTAGTTATTTCGTTCGGATTTTGTAGCCAACGCAGTTTCTTCTGTTTTCTCTTCTCTGCTACTTTAGTACATTCCTGGTTGAACCATGGTTTGTTCCTACGTATTTCTGCGTGCTCCAATATTTCTTTTGCTGAAATTTTAATGTTATCTCTAATTTCAACCAAGTATCTTGCACATTAGTGCACTCCGAACCTTCTAAAACCGAGAATCTATTCAATCTGGCTCCCCTCTCACCTGACTCTCCTCTATTTAAAAAAAGAAGTTAAACCGCTCTGTTTTCAGATATTGAATATTTCCTTTATTCAACGATAGTCTCTCTCTTACTATCACAATCAACTCCTCTGAACGACCGGATATCAGTTGTGCTAGACTGTTCTTTTCTGTCTACTAAAACATGATCAGTTTGAATATGTGTTTTTCCATCTGATGAAGTCCAAGTATATTTATGAATGTCGCGATGTTGGAATTTTGTAATCTTCACGATAAGGTTTCTGGATATTGCATAGTTCACGAGTCTAACGCCGTTGTCACAACCTTTCTTATGCAAACACTTATTCCCTATAATCGGTTTGAAAATACCCTCTCATCCTACCTTCACATTGAAACCTCCTAACAGAATTTTCATATGATATTGCAGGAAATGATCAAATACCCGTTCTATTCTTTCGTAAAAACTGTATTTTTTAAATCGCCACCCTTATTTTCTGTTGGGGCATTTGCATTTAAAACAATAACAATACACCACCGACCCTTAAGAGAAGTAAAAGAAAATCTGTCATTAACAAATTCCACCTATGTAATTGCTGATATTACGTATTCGTTTGTGAACGGAAAACCGTTTCTAATTGGTAATTTTTAATTTGTTCCCCGTAAAAGAAGGTAAAATTTTCCGACTTGACTCCTTCATTTCCTTCTCATCTATCTTCCTGATATCCTACTAGGTACAATTTCTGTTTCTAAACTTTTTTATTATTATTATACAAATTTTAACGCGCCTGCTCTATAGAGACTTATTATATTCCATGTTCCAAATCTCATGTCGATTTTACTTTGCTGAGTTCGTACCAAGTTATCAGTTCTGATCCGAGGATCCTGGGAACTTATCTGAATAATCCTTTTTTTACAGGATGAGGTACTTAGCCTCACACCCAATTCTCAAGCTGGATTATTACCCCTTGTCTGTCCGCTACTGCTTACTCAGTATATTCGCAGCTAACCTCTATGTCCCAGAGGCCTTCTCCTCGATCCACATGAGGACGCCCCGTGTCGTGGTGACAGGAAGACCACATTTTACGGAAATTAATACAGCTATATTTCAGAAATACAATAGGTACTGATTATCCGAACACTGCTTTCAAACACATAGGAACAATCAATATGCTCGCGTATACGGATGCATATTAAGACTGTGAAAGCTTCGATGCCGTAAAAATCGTAAATTAGAGACTAGTGTCAGTGTAGTATTACATAAATGCATGGTACGTTTGACTATCCGAACTATTCTTGATGTATCACATTGTTTCGCTTTATAGCTATATAACTTTATAATATTTTTGTAAGTGATTATACTCTTTACCTGTTCTCTGTCAATAGCAACTGTATGAATTTATAATACAAAACTGAAATACAGAAGAATAAAATTTAAAAAAATAATATTTCGAAACGCATCTTATGTAAAGGGCGCCTTGTATTCTTCACAGGTTCTGTACTACCAGTCAGTATTTGAATTTATTAATCAAAGCTGGTATACAGGACAACTAAAACCACTTATCTATAATGTGATGTTTCGTAGGGCGCCTTATGTAAAGGGCGCACTGTACCTTTCACGGGTTCTTCGCAAACAGTAACTGTGTGTATTTATTGTACAGAACTGTGCTATGCAGAAGAGTAAATAAAATCGTTCATCTTTGATGTGGTCTCGCAAGGGCGCCTAATGTAAAGGGCGCACTGCACCTTTCACGGATTATTTACCAATAAAACTATAAGAATTTATTACTAAAAACGTGTACCTTTATTTATACTGTGATATTCCGGAGGGCGCACCGGGACACGTCCCGGTGTCCCGGTGGGCCAGCACGGGCCTGCCCTTAACACAAATTCATACTTGAAGCTCGACGCGACGTGCATAGTTAGGGCTTCCAAACCTGGAGTCAAACTCCTCGAACGCAAAAGTTCGAGATACGAGCTGCAATGGTTCACTGAAGAATATTGGCAGTTCATTCTAAAAACCACTCAGTTACATCACTTGTATGCACATGCAAACAGAATACTGAAAAGAATTTATGTTAATATTAATCCACTGTTATGTTAATATTAACACTATTTATGTTAATATTAGGCCACAACGCATCAGACATTGCAATAACTCGGGAGTGTGAAAGTACAGAGAAGGAACTGCTAAAGCGATGTGGCTGGTGCCATTCGGTCGCTTGAACACCCGATCTGCTCTGGTCTGCTCTAATCTACTGCAATATTTCCATAAACGATTGAAGAAAGCACTTAATTCAGTTCCAAATAAGAGTAGAATATAGACTGCGCATATTAATAAATCAGGGAGAAACAGTCGCTCACTGAAACATTCTCACCAAAAAGCAATGTTTTAAATATATATATATATATATATATATATGAAAAAACAATGAAAGACTTCTTTGTCTAGCTGCGTGGGAAGGAAGCAATTCGCACTGAAGAAAGAACTTATTTGCGTCGCAGAATAAAGTATAAATCGAAAAAATAATCACTGTCTTTACGAAATATACAGAGCGTCCACAAAAATTATTTCTATAACCTGGTAGCGGTTATATTCTGTTTATCCATTTATTCTTAATATTAGTTCATGTGCAGCACAAAAATAATGTTAAACTTTTATTGGAGTTTATCTTTGTTCCTTTACTGTTAATATTAACTTTGTTTAGTTAGCTTTTATCGAAAATTAATGTATGAAAGGGAACTATAATATGTTGAAGTAAATTGTAGACGATGGTGAAATAAGTACCATCTTTGGTACATAGGTTCTGTCATCTGGAATTTTTTCTGGTCCAATACACTGCATAGTTTTCCCAATGTCTGTGAGATGCTTAAAGTAGATGAAGAAAACAATTACATCACGCAGATGAGTCCACCAGAGTTAATGGGTTGACTGGGTAGTCAATTATTTCAGGTAATCTTCTCAAAGAAAAAAAAATCGTAGAAGCTATATGTAACCTGAAGTGTATTATTATATCAAGAATTATAAATGTGTGTTCGGTTGAACCGTACTGTGGGAGATAAATCTCTGGATTACAACCAGCAGTCATATGATATAAAACGTACAAGAACTGTTAAGAATGTGAGGACATGCACAAAACATACTGAAGATAGACATTAATGTAAATAATTTGGCTTCTCTGTTGTTGTCCTTACTAGAATCCTAGAAGTGATCGGCATAGGAGGCAATCGAAAATGTAACATGGGCTAGCGAACGCTTAAAGGTCCCAGGCTAATGTGTCAGACGCCATGTAGACTTCGCTCTAGATCATATATGTCAGGAACACTAAATTATCGTTTGTTGGTGATCAGTGGTTCCATACACGCTCGTTAGGGTCTACGTTTACTTCCCAGAATTACCATGAATCTCTTTCGTCTTCTAAGGAAATTGCATACATCGCAACCCAAGATACTACAACATACATTTTTGGATAGAGCAGGTTAGGAATCTAACACAGGCAAATATTTTTGCTATTTGAATCCGATAGATCATTTTAGCAGCATTTCAGAAGCAAACCACTTCTAAACCACTCATTTCCGGGTATCGAATAATTATCGGACACCTTGACATGATTTTACTTGTAGTCATCTCAATAAGGACTTTATAGTTCATGAGCACTCAGAGTATATTAAGCCAAGCGTATAGTAAAAGACAAGATAATGTTAGAAAGCAGAAATTAAGACCCTAGTAGCAAAATCGGTTGGCCCAACATTGGGAAAATGGTGGCGATGCAACATACCAACGGTGGCCCAACGTCAGGTTTGGCAACTTTGGCAGCTTTGGCAACCATTTTTCATCCAAACAATTTTCCCACCTATTTCCCAACAAACGAAGGTTGGGCCTTCGTTTACCCAACCAATCCCCACCCATCTCCCAACGTTGCACCAACCAAATCCCAACGGCATTGAGAATGTTGGGCCTCCTTTCACCCAAACATATCCCATCAGTTTCCCTACGTTAACCCAGCCAAATCTCGATGTTGAATGGTGGTTCACCATCCAAATGCTGACGTTTACCAAACCAAATCTAGCATAATTCAGTGACGTTCCCCAACGTGTGCTCGCGGCGGATGGGGTAGGGTGGTGATGCATTCGATATGGCACGTTTGACTTTTTATGTGGTATTCCTGAGATATTCCGATTATTTCACACAGTTAGGGCATTTAAATATTCGACTAATTTTTAGTTGTATTTCGACCGTGCAGGAAAAGAAAAAGTGGAAACAGCAGTGAATGGGACGCGAAGCTCAGTTGCTCGGTTGGCGAGCAGGCATGCTTCCAACCTTTTTTTTAAACTATTTATTAGTAAGTTTTTACTTGTTTCACTCGTTCTTCCAGTAACCTAGAACAACAAGGACACGAACACAGAAATGTGGAGGACAATTAAAATTCCGGCCAGGCTAGCACGTCTCCGACCGGGAATCGAACCCGTGACCCTGTACACCAAAGACGTACGTGCTAGCCACTAGACCTGCAGGGCCACAATCATATACTTTGCAAGTGTTGGATATTGGTTGTGCGTTGTAAATTTTCTTTTTTAAAAAAAGTTCACTATACACTATGTATAGAAAAATGATTCAACACACAAAACACGAACTCCTCTTTTGTTTTAATAATTGGAACACAACAAGATGGCAGTAAAGAACTGCACATGAGAGTGACGCACTCTACCAGCATCAAATATGATGAAGTTAGCCACCATTAGGCAACGATAAAGTAAAGTGGTTAAGAGGTGGGAAAAGTGCTTTTCGTAGTATGGTTCCCCGACATTAAGACAACGCTAAAGTAACGTATTTCTTGGTTGGGAAAACAGTCAATTCTGGTATCGTTTCATCGGGAGAATAGTTGGTTGGCCAACCATACGTTTAACCAACGTTGGGCCAACGTAAGCTTTTCCGCTATAGGCTCACGTCGACCATCACCCACCGCTTTGACCAAATCCCACTCAATTCCCAACGGTAGGCCAAACAACCTTGCTACTAGGGGAGTTATAACGAGTTTTCTTTGGACTAAAGTACTATTTAAAGGATGAGTTATTATATTAAAATATAACAATGTTCGCAGAAATTCAAATGGTACTTGCAGTATAGAGTAGTTTTTGCATTTCGAATAGAGTAGAGTACTATGAAACCAGGATTTCTTTTTATGGATAAAAAAAAATAAAAACTCCTTTCTTTTAAAATATCCTGGTCTTCCTGTCATTGCTTTTACTTGTGGGAAGAACGACTAAGTTGAATGAGATATGTAGCTCGCAATAACTATCTTTGCCTCAATGGTAAATGAATAACACGGTGACTAAGGTTAGATAACTCTGACAGCCTTTTCTCAGGTCTTCATTCCCGCCAGACAAATGTTAAGGTTAGGGCTCGGAATTTGAAGACCTAAAAAATTGCCTAAAAAGGATCTATAAAAAGACCTAAAGATATCTAAAAAGGGACCTAAAAACTGGAAAAAAAAAGTACGTAAAAACTAAGACCCAATTTAATTAGAATTACATATTTAATGAATGTAATGCTGAAGAAATACAAGCTTCTCGTAGGTTAAGGGTTTGTCCTTCCACAAACTGAAGTACAAACTAAATAAGAAAACTTCCCCACCCTCACCTCTTCTTGCTGGAGGACATTGTTAGGCCTCCTTATCTGACCTGATTGTTGCAGATCTGGTCTTACCAGTCCAGTCGTTGAAGAATGTCTTATCTTTTGAATTTTCTTTACTAAAGAAAAGATGTTTAAAAGGTGGTGGTGATTCGAGTTAATAGACAGTAAATGTATTGTCCAAAGATGAAGTGCAAAAACAGACGTTAAGACCTATGAAAAGCTTTAAAAAGAAAAGACCAATAAACAAAAAATGCCAAAAAAGGCAAAAAAGGACAGATAAAATCCACCATTTTTTGGCCTACAATGACCCAAAATGAGCACATGTTAAGCCTCGTCTTTGGGCACTCTAAAAAAAAAACCCTTAACTTCCGATCCCTAGTTATGATAATATATACTGCTGCTGGAGTTAAAAAGAAATGCAACACCAAGAAGGAGTAACAAGATTGACCTGTAGTGAACCCATAAGCTACTGACCTCTGGATTTTTCACTAGGGTTTCGTGGAGTGGACAGAGTAGAGAGTGATCATTTCACACTTGCATTTAAGCTGTCTGCCACATATAGGCCTAAGGCATATTACTTCTCTCTTTATTGGGCTGCATTTTTAATGCACCTTGAATTGTAAAGAACTCGTAGACTATACCAAGAACAAAGATCATATTATAACACACATTTACTAACACGATAATAGACAAACTTCTAAGCATAACTGACAATGGAATATTTAGGATTTTGATTCGGGGTGGGAGGCAAAGACAACATGGGGAAGCTGGGAGCAATTGCACACCAGGGTTTGAGAATTAAATATATTTTAATTTATGCATAAATTGAAGTTTTAATGGCAAGAATTGTAAACTGGTGAATCTTACGTGATGTGATACACACAAAAATTTAGCAGTGAATCTAACTTTTTGTTCTATTCATAGAAGAAAAAAGGAAGCATACTCTTGGCCTATCTATTTTCCCGGACTACTTCAACCCTCTTGATATTCTTTAATTCAGCTATTTACTTTTCTTTAAAACTAAACGATGTAAATATTCCTTTGCTATAATAACTAAAGTCCCGTTATGTGGATATCCGTGCAAGTTGGTGTGGAATATCAGTTTCGCTTATCAGCTCCTCTCAGTTTTTGTGTTACTGACGACGGCCGACTTGAATCACAACTAACAGCAGTCGAAAGTACGATAGCAGAAACGAAAGAAAGTAACAACTAAACAAAAAGAAACAGAAGAGTAGAATGGACGAAAGAAGGACAAAAAGAACACAGTTCTTACATGGAATAAAATTTAGCAAATACAGTATTATTTCTGAACATAGAGCATTAGAAAATGGAAAGTCAACTAAATTCTTAGAAATTCTAAGAAGGATTATTGTTGTACACTCATGTCCAAAATTATTGTCGCATGTCTATAAATATGTTGTTGTAGGAATATAATTTGGTAACGAATTCGCCCAGTATTACTTATAATGTTAGTATGTGTATAATCTGCAAAGACATGTATGTGGTAAATTTCAAGTCAAAAGAGCAGTAAATAAGAAGAATAAAACGAAAATAAAACTTTCTTGCCCATTTAGCATCATTTTTGGTTTACTCATTCTAATTTTCATATTTATAATTCTTTTCCTACGAAATTGAACACAAATATATATTTGACGATTATATACATAGTTGCAGTATTAAGAGTACCCTGCAAAATCATTATAAAATTATATTCTTACACGAAAACAGTTATACATATGCGACAATAATTTTGGACATGAGTGTACGTGGAATGCGAAAAACTAACAAATTTATTTCGTGGGGATCTTGAGTCCGATAGACCCCGCTAAAAACGCCACTGACAGCTGATAATTGTTTTCGCATGTTATGAGGTTGTTTGGCTGGGGGAAAATAAAAGATTAAGAACTGCTAACTTCGAATTAGTCACAGAACTAGTATCAAAGTTTGATGAAAACAACATTAATTTTACACATTTTTAATAGTTAATTTGTAAAGCGTGTAATTTGTTAAGTAGTGCGCTCTTTGTATACTCTTGATTGAATCTCTTGACTAACAGCACGTCAGTTACCATTCATAACAGTAATACATAAACTTAAACAAGAAAAAGCTCGAATCAAAGCAGTGTTGTAATGGTGGCAAAATTAACATTATTTTGGTCATGCTTCTTGAGTTTCTTACATAATAGGATAAGATTTTCCTCGTCTAATCATCCATTAGTTTTAAACGGACTTCTTTTTTTTTTTTTTTCCTTTTATCCTTACGTCGTCTAATGACATTGTCAGGGTCCTTGAGATTGTTTCCGCTTCACTGACGCACCGCTTCAAGCAACAAGCGAACAACGAACGATCCTCATCCATGCGGAAACTTCAATGTGTGAGTCGAAAACGTCTTAATTGGTTAATGAATTTCACAAAAGCAGTTTAGTTTTCCTTCCTGCCGTGTTCAAGTGTTAAACCGACGAACAACGACATGATTACGGTTAAGTCAATGAGACTCGAATACAAGCGGGTACAACATCATAAAAGACTAACAAGGCACAATTCTTCTTTCAAAACATTCCCCCCCCCCCCCTTCTTTTTTTATTATACCGTGATTGAGTGAATAAAGTTATTACTTTTTTTTTCACTGACAAAAGAAAGACAAGCTTGGTAATAACAAGTAATAGCAAAATACATTGACAGTTTTCAGGGTGAGAAATTGTGTTCCTTATTAGCTGTCAATTTGTGGATACATGCCAATCAAGAGACGACAATTAGAAAAAAATGCATAGAAAATCATATTGTGTTTATACTAAAAGAAGTATTCGTCTTTTAATGTGCCTTCACACGTATTTCTGTACAAAATTGACTTTCCCTGTGATATAATGGGTATGATTAGCGTAATTTGAAATATTCTTTTTCATATAGTTTTCACAATATTGTTGTTATACATATACCACATTGACTTGGACACCTAGTCTTCCGTTCCAAGCGCTGCTATCGGATGAAGGAATTCCATTCTCTTTCGCTGAGGCTCTCTCGCTTAGCAACAGTTGAATTCTTATTGGCTCAACGCGTGGGTGTGAGCTTTAGTTCGCATTTTGCCACGGCTCAAGACATTTTGGCAGCACTATAGTCTTGCTAATTTTACAGTATATGCAGAGATGTCTCAATCAGGGTTGCCAACTCTTAAGAAAAAATCGGGACGAGACAATCGGTGTTAGAGCTTCCCCCTTCCCCCCTACGGGAGACCACTACACGTACGGCGAGTCGTTGAAAACAATGTAAGTAATCAGCTGAATAACACTAACCTGAATGAATGCGGCACCTTATTTTTCTCTTTGTTTTCCCACCACTTCTCATCACTAGGTATAAGTAATGTATGCAACAAATTCAAACCAAATTGCAATTTATTTAATATAAACAAAGTTAGGAGATAAAAACTATATGTACATTTTTTTATTACAATTGAGTGCAGAACATTGTTAAGGAATTACTGTCAAAATGTATTACCAAAATCAAGTCTTATTTTTTGACTATCATCATACATCATACAACAAATTCAAACCAAAACAATTCTAATTTATTTAACATAAACAACGTTTGCAAAGAAAATTATGTAGAATGTTTAGTTTTTATCACAAACAAATTAGTTCGTTTGGAAGAATCACTGAAACAGACTATCAACTAAAGAAATCTTTCCTTTGGCTATTCCCTTTGGTAAATTTAAATTAAAAATGCAAAAGAGGGACTTCGTGTTCTTCCTACAGAATTTAGTATTTCTTAAAAATGTACTTTTCGGTACTCCTAGTAGCCCTGATCAATTTCTTGTTGCTCTTATAAGTCGAGATAAAGTCAGCACAAGACATGTTCAAGTTTAAAGTACACCCTGTTTCAAAAAGAATATACGTATTTCGAATGCATATATTTCTTAAACTTTAAGACATAAGAATACGAAATTTTACACACATATTTACGAACCTTTCAAGTTGAAATTACAGTTCAAAGTTCAAATTACAGATGTTCAATATGTCCTCCATCAACAACACGAACAATATCACATCGATACTCAAATTCCTCCCATACTCGGGCAAGCATGTCCTGCGTCACTGATGTTATGGCAGTACGGATCCGGTTCTTCAACTCTTCCAGGTTCTGTGGGAGTGGTGGTACATGAACGTTGTCTTTAACGAAACCTCACAGGCACAGGAAGAAGTCACAGGGTGTCAAATTCGGTGACCGTGGAAGCCAGCTGGGACATGCTAAGTCGCTAGCTCCTTGACGACCAATCCAACGGTTCGGTAGAGTTTCATTCAGATATTCACGCACTTGGCAACTCCAGTGAGGGGGTGCCCCGGCTTGTTGAAAAATGAAGCTGTCTTCGTGCAGCCTCGGAAACAACCAGTTTTGTAACATAGCGAGATACTGCTGACTGTTAACTCTGTTTCCATTAAAGAAGAATGGGCCGTAAACAAATGATCGGGATATCGCACGAAACATATTGACTTTGGCGAATCTCGTACATGTTCAATGACTGCATGTGGGTTCTGTAGGCCTCAAATTCAAACATTTTGTTTGTTTACCTGACCACTAACACCGAAAGTCGCTTCATCACTGAACACGATGCGTTGTGCAAAAGTGTTATCATTGTCAATAGCATCCAGAATCTCGTTACAAAATGCCACACGTTTGCGTTTGTCATCAGGACGCAGAGCGTAGCGTGCAACAGCTGTAACTTGTACGGCTTCATAACCAACAGTCTCAAAACATGCCAAATTGTTGTTGTCGGCACTTGTAACTCCCGACTGGCACGATGAGTTGATTTTGAAGGACTACGTTGGAAAGCTGTTTGAATTCGTGCAACATTTTCTTCAGGAACACGAGGGCGTCCAGGACTCTCCTTTACATACACATCCTGTATCTACAAACTGTCGATACAATCTGCGAATGTTCCACCCAATCGGAGGATCAATTCGATACCTGAACCTGAAATGTCTTTGCACTGTAATCACGGAATTGCACTTCGCAAACTCGAGAACACAAGATGATTTCTGCTGCGGAGTAGCCATTTTAAATATATGACGGTTACCAAGCAAAACAGAAAACAACTGACATCTAGCGGCTGTTAATATAAACTAGACTATGTATTCGTTTTTCCAATAGCCGAGCCGAGGCTCAGCGATCGATAGTTTGGACAAAATAATTCTTTGTAATACGTATATTCTTTTTGGAACAGGGAGTAATGAGTAGCTTGGTTTTAAGTCGACAGAAAAGCCGTTCCGAATATTTATCCGGAACATGAGTCAAATTACAACACAAATTTGTTAAATTGATTCTATACATAAAACTGTGTTTGTAAAAGAATAAATTATTCATTTGTAAATACTAATGAAATGGAATTTATTCATTTGTAAATTCAGTAAAATACTAATTAACTTTGAAAATCGATAAATCGGGACAATATGCGTCCCGATGTGTGTCCGGTCGGGACACGGGACAAATGAGTCAGAAATTGCTCATAAAAATTGCTTCTTGAGTACCGTATAATTCTGAAACATGCGTTTTTGAATAGGACACATACTAGTTCTTAAGTGAAGTCTTGACCGGACTACGGTAGGTCCCATAGCTTTGGAGCTGTGCGCCTTTAAAGTTCATTACGCCATGCTTTCGTCAGTCTATAACTCCGAAAGGAAGCATTTATGCACAATGGTCTATACTTTTTGTCTTACTTGGTGTCAGGAGTCACTTCTCAAACATTGTCGATGCTGTTTCGAAACACCCTGTATACATATAGATAGATATAGATAGATTTGGGTTTCCTGAAAAGACATCACTGCCTGTATCAAGCTTCCAGTGTGTCTTCAGTTTTATGGAAGATGGACTTAGAATGGAAGGACTATATATAATTATATATATTAGTGTTAGAATTCTGAATTAGATTTCTGGGCTGTCGTCATCTATGACCATATTAAGCCGTCACGTAGGAGGGATGACGTCCCTCGGCGGTCACTCTATACGAAGAAAGGGAAGGAAGGAAGTGGCTTGGGACCTGTATGTTAGGTACCATCCCGGCATTTACGTGGTATGAATTAGGAAATCTCAGGAAAACCTCAGTCAGGATGGCTGGCCTGAGAAAACTCTTATAGTTTTTCAACTGAGTGTCCCCAACGGGAATTGAACCCTGAAATGATCAGTTAAAAGGTGAGAGCATTGGCGACTATTCTACTCGGTGCCACCTAGTGTTAGAATAGGAGAAGAAATTATAGGGTGAGTGTAATTGGAAGGCGTCCAACAGTTCAACAGGTAAAGTTGTCTCTTAGAAATACAAGTATTTTTTTTTAAATATCTGTCTAGAAGAGATAGTAAGAAATATTTCCATAAGGATGGCGGTATCAGGGGCGGATCCAGGGGGACGATCGGGGCAATCGCCCCCGCCCCCAGAAGAGGAAACTTTCTTATTTTATATATATAAATAAAACCCATCCCAGAGTTTGGAGCTCTTAAAAGTAACTGTAAGTAGCAGTATTACAACCCACCGCCCCCCCCAGAAGTCCGTCCTGGATCCGCCCCTGGGCGGTATTTCGGTGTAAGACTAAATCTCTCTCTCTTTTTCTTCAGCTTAACGTCCAACGATCATGCACTTTAGGCTAAGGGAAATGATAATTAAGGCAAATAAGCGATAATGGAAGAATTGGTGGAATAATAATGTGGAAGGAAATGAGAGAACTCCAAAAAAAACCCACCGACATTATATTGTCCACCACAAACTTACTTGACGGGAATCAAACTAGGGACCCCCACACACAAGAGGTAAACGCCACTGAGCCACTATGTCGCCAGGTAAAAGATTAAAGTGTTCAGTGTATATAGTTTGTAAACGATAGGTATAGCGTTTATTGCGAAATCTGAAAAGAAAACTAATAGAATGTTGGAAAGCTCGAGAAAGAACAGCGAAGAATATGGGATTGAAAACACCTTAGAAAGACAAGTGTAATGGAGAATGGAACAAAGAGGTTAGTATCAAATATAGAATAAGAGTGGAGAAAGTTGAACAGGTTTCTAGATTTCGGTATTTGGACAGTGTTCACAGTAAAAAGATAAAATGAAAACATAAAACAAAACTAATATTAGGAAAGCTGAGAAATACTTAGGAAGGAAAATATATTTTGTAAGTTATTATTTTTAATAAAAAAAGGCTCATAAAAAGTTTTGTTTGTGGCATTGTACCGTATGGGGAAGAGACATGAACATTACGCAAAACCAACACTAAAGGGCTGCAAGCTCTCGAAACGTACATGGGTCATTACCAATTACAAAATGACAGCAATGCAGAAAAAGGGCTTTTGTATTTTGGGATATAAGTGATGTTCATTTAACGAGGAACTACATAATTTATATGGTTTACCCAACATTGTTAGGGTCGTCAAGTCTAGGAGGATTAGGTAGGCGGGTGATGTAGCTAGAATGTAAGAAAGTAGAAACGCTTTCAAAGTCTTGACTGGAAGACCAATCGGAAAACGACCATTAGGAAGACTTAGGCGCAGATGGGAGGGCAATATTAAGATGGATCTCGCAGAGATTGGAATACAAAGTAGAAACTGGATGCAGTTAGCTAAGGATAGAAGTCAGTGGAGAGCTTTTGTGAACGCGGCATTGAACCTTCGGGTTCCATAGGCCATAGAGTTAGTTAGTTAGTTTAGTGATTTTCATTTGTCATTGAAGTGCAGTATTCGTTCAGAACAGAATACTAACACTGCATGCAATAGTGATTAGAAGTAAAGAAATATCAAGGAAGATATATAACATTTATTGGAGGAATGGCGGACTAGATACAGAAATCACAGAGTGAAATCAGGTTGGATGAATTGGAAGGAGACCAATTGGATACTGTGAGGGAAGAAAGTAAGTATAATTGTAGATTCTATTTGAAGAGTGCAGGAGGAAAACGAGGCAAGTCATTTTTTCTATACTTTTACACAATTTACCTGTTACCTTTTGACTTACCTCGTTCTTCCCTTGTAGACGAAATCTTTAGCATTAAATTTCGCAGTGACTAACAATCTTCCTACTGTGGGATTTGGTCCATGCAAACTACACCTTTCAGGCTATGTTATTCTGCAGTTAGCTACTTCATTTTCGATCATTTCTTGACTTACTTCCTTTTCCCCTTGTGATCTTCATATAAGCAAACTGGTAATATCATCAAGTTTTATAAATTAGCATTTCAATAATGAACTGTATATCAAATTACAAACTCAAAAGTAAAATATTTGCATGTAGGAAATTTCATATTTTCAAACACTTTTTTTTTTTTCAGTGTGCAGTATCTCAACGTCTTATAAGAAGGGTTCTGTGTTACTACTGAATATCTTTAAACCGTAAAATATACCTTAATTTAGTTTTCAATTCTTGCAAGCTATTTCCTTCGGAAAGTTCAATATTTATTTCCGGTTTCAACTTGAAGGATAGTGGTCTTTCTCTTTTTATTTTTATTTTTTATTTTTTATTTTTTAAATTTCATTTTCACTCAACCGCATTCGATTATAACTCCTCCCACCGTTCAACTCCCAAACTAATGTATTCCTTTCATTTACTTTTTGATTTTTTTAAAAAATTTAATACATTTTTCTTAAACTACAGTAAGGTACCGATACAGGAACATTGAGGTTTCCCTATATAACTATTCTGACAAGTTATGTTCAAACAAGCTGACGTCTTATTCAAACTTCTAAATCAGCAACGAAACTTTTTTATTTTCCTAATTTCTTTCTTATTTTTCGTTACAAAATAATAGCTTCGTAAAGCAGGTTACTTTCATTTACTCTTTGTACTTTGTGATAGGAAGCTCACAATATATTGCGTGACGCTTAAAATACTCCATGTTATACAATCCTTCAATATATATATATATATATATATATATATATATATATATATATATATATACGTAAAGCACTTCAACTATATAACCATATTCGTCATACCTTTACACTATGAGCTAGTAACAACAAGCAAAGAGGAAATTAGACCTGCTCTCTCTTTATATATATATATATATATATATATATATATATATATCCAGCTTAAACTTATTTGACCATTTCTTAACATATGTATATCCGGACAGGAAACAAGATGGAAATAAACGCTAGAAGAAAATTTATTCTTTTTTATTTAAAAAAAATCAAACTGCGGAAACTTTTTTATTTCCTTTTTAAAATATTTTGTTTACTTGACCATTTTTATGACACTTTAGATCAATATTCAGAGAAAAGATACCACACTAAGATCGTTAACGGTAAAGTGCTTAAAGGGTCCAGCTTGTCTAAATAAACTGTGACGTTTAAACTTCAAAGCATACATCACTTGTTTGTTTTGTTGTAATGTGTGGTGTGAGTAGTTCATGCGTATGTGTGTGTCTATATATATATATACATATCAATGACGTGAAATCATATAGCTCGAACTGAATTAGTATCATGTGTGGGTATACTTATATTTAAGACACTTATATACATACATTGTACAAGAACTATATACGTTGTGAGGTATGTTATGCTATTACATTTCAATACATTACGTTTCATGTTATCGTTATATGAAGATCAAGTAATTATGGTAATATCTTATAAACACACATACAAATCCTGTATTTGAAAATACAAAATCTCTACGTAAAAACATTGTAAGAAAGTAATATATATATATATATATATATATATATATATATATATATATATATATATATATATATATATATATATATATATATATTATATATATATATATATATAGTTTTGTTTCTGGCGGTAGGCAACGGTACGTCGTACCGGCACCTTTTTGATGAGAGCGAAATATTTCCTCTTCTGTTATAAAAAGGATAGACGAGAAACTTCGAAAATACCAATTTTAAATATATCACTTTATTGAAAATATGATTTTATTGTTTTCCGTTTTTTACTTGCTAGAGAAAGAGTTGCGATTCTTTGTTTCTTCTTGAAGTCAGTTAATTGTATTCAGTTGGGTCCTTCTATCTCTCGCTCGCTGACATGTCCTCGAACTTTTTTTTTTTTTTTTTTTTTTTTTTTTGCAAGGTAATATAAAACATAAAGGCTTTAAACCGACCAGATTTTCTTATCTGAAAAGACTGACTTCCCACATCGAAATAATCTCAACAAATTTGTGTGTTGCTGAAGTTCAATTAAACTGAAAGCCAGTGCAAAAATTCTGTTGGATCTCCACCTCTGTACTTTCTCCGCAGAGGCACCTTTGATCAGTTCATATTTTAATATATCAAATTAATTGTTTATATTCATTATTAGGAACAGGATTAAGAAGAAACATTCTCGAGTTTTCTTTTCGCAAAGTTTATCCGTTAATTTAGTACAAGTTTGTACAACATTTTGGTAGCATGATTCGTATTTTGCAAAACATTATGTGAACAATGTACTGTATGTGTATTGTTATTGAAAATTGAATGTTTGTGGAACTCTTAATGCCTTTGAAAACGGACAATTGCAGCTTTCTTTCGCTCGTTTACAAAATGAGAAAAAAGCAAGAAACAAACCACTACGAAATATTGATTATCACTACATTTATTCTACTATAAAATTAAGATGTAAGAATCAGACATTTTTAAAGCATCTTTGTATATTTGTAAGTAAGAATTTTTAGTTACAAGACTGCAGTGATATGCTAGTGGACATTATTATTATTATTATTATTATTATTATTATTATTATTATTATTATTATTATTATTATTATTATTATTATATATTTTAACTTGTATATTTTGTCTCGACTCGTGAAATTCGAGTCGAGACAGAAACATGTTTTTGAGTCGAGACAACATTTTCTCTAGACGAGTCGAGACAAACGTAAATCTCGACTCGACTCAACTCGTGCGCATTCCTATTCATAAAAACATTCCGCACAACGCGTTAACCCCTCTTGACAGCTCAAAACTGACAACATCTTCGCCTAGGCTCAAGAATATTATTTCTTTTTCAGTTCTTCATAATACTACTTTAAAATTTGAACAGCATCATACGTATTCTCTAACGTTCTTTCCACTCAGTAATTTAGATGTCTCCTTCCGCAAATTATTTTTTAAAATCTTTTCAGCAATTGTCTTCCCACTTATGTCATTCTTCTATCTCTTTAGACCAATTTTCCATTTGTTTCTGTACTAAATCCTCAATATCGAAATTCTAACAACTTTATTGGATCATTAGCTTACAATTTTCATCATATTGCCACCTCTGGTGCCAGCGTACCATCATTTTCTTTTCTTAAATTTGACATCTCTGTTGCATCTTCCACATTAGTTCCAAAATTATCTCTTCTTTATGGTTGGGGCTAAGGTTCTCTGTGATTCTGTCTTTGTAACTGGGATTTGCAGCTCCAGTACTGTCAATGACCGTGAGCAGCTGACAATCCATAACATATCTGATTCTCTCTTTGTAATTGGGATTGGCAACTACGGTACTGTTAGTGACAACGAGAAACTGACATTTCATAACATTTATGTTCTTGGTTTTTCTTTCCATTTAGATATACAGGGGAATTTGTCGTATTATTATTATTATTATTATTATTATTATTATTATTATTATTATTATTATTATTATTATTATATTAATAATAATAACACCCTGAAAGGTATGCAACTTTTTAACCATTGTGAACCTGAGGTCCAGCGTACTGGCACCTTTATTTTTGAAAATAAAAGATAGGGCCTGATCCAGGATTTTCTGACGGTGGGTATACCAACAACTACCACTACATTTGAATTAAATTTGTATTTTTTAAATGTCTTTAGGCACCTGATTTGTGAATGAGAAATATTGTCTTGCTTGCTAAATCCTTTTACCTCAACCTTCAGAAAATAGACTTAAACTATTGGTTTTGCAGAATTCTCCTTTCTTTCAAGCCCCAAACAGAAACATGACTGCAGAAAGTTTTGGAAACTGTTGTTATTTTTCACTGTTAGCTTCTCATTTTAAATAGTGTATATTTACAACGAAGGGATTCGGGTGCACGTGGTGCACCTCTCTTAAATCCGGCCTTGAAATTTAATATTTTCATAATAATAAAAATGAAATCTTTAGGTTGTATGTCAAACGGTTATGCCGGATAGGCTAAAGGAGACGGTGATGATGGGAAATGAATGAAATGGTGGAATGAAGAAAGTGGGAGGAAACGGGAGATCACCGAGCAAACCAACGCTCACGGTGTTTGTCCACCACCAAGTTGACTTGGCACAAGCTGGGATCGAAGCAGGGACTCCACATATCAGAGGTAAATGCTCTACCGCACTAAGCCACCGCGGCCCCTGTACGCAAATAACGTGTAATATTCTTTCACAATAGGGTGTACCTTTTTTCTGTTAAACTACTCACTATAAGAACCTATGCAACATATTTAAACTAAAATCTTTAATTCTGGAATCGTTCTTGCTGAAAGAGTAGGATATAACGAAAATGAGTATCACCGCATTACAAGAACTTCAAGATAGTAAGTCCTTCAGTTTCAGAAAATATCTCTACTACTGCCAAGTTTTCTCAAGAAATTAATTTTGGAACAGTACACAACAGGGATTTAACTCCAAGAAAAAAAATGTAAAAATCGCCTTAAGAATTTCTTTAGTTATATCTGTAGTAGGTAAACAATGTTACCACTGTTTCGGTTGGAATCAGTTTCCTTATGTATGTTCTACATCTTTACCTCTGTGAGCTTCAGTTACGTAGTAACTTGATTTCACGATCACACAGGATTTATCGTGTGGGCTATTAGAACAATCAATCAATACATTGCTGCATTTAGGTGCATTAGATTTAGCAAAGATGAAAGCACTTGATACAGTTCAAGAACCTCATGGCCTGTCGAATAATAATAATAATAATAATAATAATAATAATAATAATAATAATAATAATAATAATAATAATAATACCACAAATTCCCCCGTAAATGGAAAGAAAAACCAAGAAAACAAATGTTATGGAATGTCAATTTCTCGTTGTCACTAACAGTACCGTAGTTGCTAATCCCAATTACAGAGAGAGAATCAGATATGTTATGAATTGTCAGCTTCTCACGGTCATTGGCAGTACTAGAGCTGCAAATCCCAGTTACAAAGACAGAATCCCAGAGAAACTTAGCCCCAACCATAAAGAAGAGATAATTTTGGAACTTAATGTGGAAGATATACAACAGAGATGTCAAATTTAAGAAAAGAAAATGAAGGAACACTGGCACCAGAGGAGGCAATATGATGGAAATTGTAAGCTAATGATCCAATAAAGTTGTTAGAATTTCGATATTGAGGATTTAGTACAGAAACAAATGGAAAATTGGTCTAAAGAGATGGAAGAATGGAATAAGTGCGAAGATAATTGCTGAAAAGGTTTAGAAAAATAATTTGCGGAAGGAGACATCAAAATTACTGAGAGGAAGGAACAAGGAAGTTGAAGAACACGTTGCGAGAAAAGATATGATGCTGTTCAAATTTTAAAGTAGTATTATGAAGAACTGAAAATGAAATAATATTCTTGAGCCTAGGCGAAGATGTTGTCAATTTCAGCTGTCAAGAGGGGTTAATGTGTTGTGCGGAATGCTTTTATGAATAGCGATGCGAACGAGTCGAGTCGAGTCGAGATTTAAGTCTGTCTCGACTCGTCTCGAGAAAATGTTGTCTCGACTCGAAACTATGTTTCTGTCTCGACTCGAATTTCACGAGTCGAGACAAAATATACGAGTTTAAAAAAAAATATACGCACACATCAGCCAGAACATTATGACTACTTACCTAAATGTCAGCATGTCCACCTCTGACACGGATAACAACGGCGACGCGTCTTGGTATAGACGGAATTATCCTTGGTATGTTGCTGGAAAGAGCACCATATGTGCACACAAACAATAATTATAACTATGCTAAAGTACTATAGACTGTCAATTTCATTCAGAGAATTTATGAAGTTCACTTTATCACAATAGTTTTATACAAAGTAGATATAGGCTACGGATAATAGTTTTATTCAAACTAGGTAATCAAATATTATTATTATTATATTTGAAGTACAATCAAACATCACGGCAACTGAATTGAGCTGAAAATTAAGTTTTGATCTCGAAAGATTAACTATTAAGTTTATGCGTTCTGTACCTTTCTAAAGTAATAAACGCTGGAATTGTTTTTCAGGCTATTTCTGACTGAATACTTTCTTCAAAATAATATTAAAAATAGAAAGATTTTCGAAACATTCGAGTCAAGTCGAGATTTTCACGAGCAGTCTCGACTCGACTCGTATCTCAACTCGAAAATTCGAGTCGAGAAATACATTTGTCTCGACTCGTCTCGAGTTTTACAAAGTGTGTCTCGACTCGAATTCGAGTCGAGATTCGAGACATGTCTCGACTCGTGCGCATTCCTTTTTTATGAGCAACACTGTCTGCTAATGAATAAGGAGACAGTTGATGATAGATATGAGATGGTTTTAAAACAGGCTGATTGTGCATTTCTTGTTATTTTATGTATTGAAAAACAGAATAGAATGATCTGTAAGGTTGTTTAATAAACGGTGTGATAAGTATATTTTAAAAGAATCAACATATATGTAAGTCACTATCAGCGTATATTAAATACACGTGGATTAATTAACCTGAGAATCACATGCGCTGATACTAAAGAAAGATATTCAACATAAACATAATTGGTACTCAAACATCAATAGCTTCATTACATATCTGACTAATTCATGGTTTTATCACATTTAATACGCTGTCGCTTTCTCAATAGTCCCTATCAACCTATCTGAAGATAATTAAGTCCAACTAGCAAAATTTGCCCCATTCCTTTGTTCCCGAAAATGAGCAAGTTAGGTTAAAAAATCAATATTCATTAAACAAAACACGAAGAGATCAGAGAGTTATGACGAAACTTTTTTTCTTTTTAAGAAATGTAAACATTAACAGGACAGGAAAAGGGGTTATCCTCACGTAACCGTATCCTAAAATCTCACATTTTAACATTGCCCCTCCCCCCCGACGTTTATCCTAAATGAAGGGGTATGTGTGTAAGTTTTCTCCGTACGTTTGGAAAGTACCACTAAGTTCGGTTCTCCATTTTTTTTTACAAAAAGAAGAAGAAAAAGAAAGGTTTTGTTTAAACAGAAGCAATTCAGCGCGTGATCGCTGCTCATAATTTATTTCAATGAATAATTAAAGCTGTAGGAAAACTGGGGAGCTGGCTAATGAGGCAAACACAAATTAAAACCAAGATAACGCAATATGCAATGCTCTCTCTCTCTCTCTCTTCTCTATTTCCGCCACCTCCTCCCTGACCCTGCCTCCTTTCCCCTCCTCTGCGAAAAAAAGAAAAGTATGAACCTAGCTGAAACATTTTACCCCTTTGGACAGAGAATAAAAGCTATTAAATTCGTTCCCATATGATTGATGGGTTGATACCACGCTAGTTAGTGTTTTTATTCCCTATCAACAAAGAGAATTCATACTTTTTTAAAAATATATTTTTAAAATTTAGTGTTATTTTTTTAAACTCTTCTTTTTTGCATGGGGAAACTGTTCATTGTAAAATCAGAGATTGTTGCATGTAGAATTCCCCCCCCCCCTTTTTTTCTGTTGCTCATTTTAGATTGTATTTGCCTTAGATTTGGCCATTTCTCATTTTCTCAGCATATATTTTACATGTACGTTTCTACCGTATAAACGTCCCTTATAATTCCTTATTTCATTCTAGAATTTCTATACCACAACGAAAACATCGTTATTTCGCTCTAGAATCTATACTATCACAAAGAAGGTTTATTTGGTTTGCTAGTAAGGCATCCCTTTCAGGTAAATTCTTGAAGTAAAATAACTAACTAATTGAATAAATAAAAATTATTTTTATTCCAATGCCCGACTTACATAATTAGGTTGAGCTCATCTTATTTCGATGATGTAAGAACTAACTAACGAAGTCCATGACCTATGGAACCCAGAGGTTCAATATACTTTCACAAAAGCTCTCCATTGACTTCTATCCTTAGCAGTTCCTACTTTGAATTCCTATTTCAGCGAGGTCCATCTTAATATTGTCCTCCCATCTGCATCTAGGTCTTCCTAATGGTCGTTTTCCGATTGGTCTTCCAGTTAAGACTTTGAAAGCGTTCCTACATTCTTCCATTCTGGTTACATGACCTAGATTTGATGATCCTAACAATGTTTGGTAAACGGTATGAATTATGCAGTTCCTCGTTATGAAGTTTCCGCCATTCCCCATTCCCGTTCCTCTGGGGTCCGAATATTCGTCTTAGGATCTTGCTATCAAATACTTTGTCTCCGTTCTTCCCTCACAGTAAGCGACCATGTTTCGCCATCATACAGAACAACAGGCATGATTATCGTTTTGTATATTTTAAGCTTCAAATTCCTCGACAGAATTCGCGACAACAAGAGATTTTAAACTAAATAATAACACGAATTCTCTACTTTTAGTCGCCATTTAGTATCTTCGTGAATATAGTTTTCGTCTGTTAATATTAATCTTTGCCGTATTACGATCTCGATAAACTTCTGTGTATTTAGTTTTCTCTGTATTTACTTCTAAATCCATGTCCCTGCAAACGTTTGATAAGAGCTTTGCATTTCATTCTCCTATCATCCCCTGTTAAATTTATATAATCAACATACACCATAACCTGGTAAATACTATTCAGCTTTAGGCCCTGGTTGCTGTATTTGATTTTCCATATAGCGTACTCAAGGACAAAGTTGAATAATAATGGCGACAACGCATCTCCTTTTTTCAGGCCATCCTCGAAGTGAAAGCTCGTGGACAAGGATTTTCCTATCAAAACTTTACTTTGGGATTCATTTAAACTGATGACTTAAAACAAGTTTTAATATCATACAGTTCTTTGAGAGCGTTAATGGTAAATAAGAATTAAACCATTACACAACCATTCAATATATGTACTTGTAATGTTAGGAAAATGATCTGTATATCAACTTTTTAAACTGGAACCTGCTTAGATAAATCATCTCCAAAAACTAAAGTAATATATAAATAACACACTCTTCCAACTTTTCACATAGTCCTTTTATTTCTTAACTCAATCAGGGATATCATACTTTACATAAAAGCATACCACCGTAGAAACTTCTGGTTAACTCCTCTTTATAACGGCTTCTTTGATCCTCCTCATACTTCTGGACGTTCACAACTCTTCGTCCAACACTCAACATACTTTCAAGCCATACACAAACTCCAGATCTAGATATTCAAATCTTACTGTTGGACATTCATCAACTCCATCCCCATAAATAAAAACTTGAAATATTCATAGCAAGTAAGCTAACAAAATACTATCAAAATATACGAAGATGGCCTTTTCCTAAATCAATTTAGCCCGCATACAATTTACCACAAATAATATTATTTTTTATCTATCCGAATATTATTCGCTGTGGCCTAACAAGTGATGCTAATTTTGGGGAAATGTTACTAAATCTAGGGGATTTGATTTTCAATATAGCGATAAAAAAAATCAGGTGGTGACTTTCTTGGTGATATTTTAAAGACCATTTGGCGACTTTTACACAGGAAACCAGCGTGTTGTCATACGTAAGTCTTTGCTTATCCGCCATCGTGAATCCTGTTGCCAACATCACCCCTTTATCTCACTATTCTTACTGGAGATGAGAAATGGTGCCTGTACGTGAACTTTAAGGGGATGAAGGAATGTGCCAGCCCAAACAGAGAGGCAACATCATGTCCCAAATAGAATTTACATCCCAAAAAGACAATGTTGTGGCAGGACCATAACTTGTTAAGGGGGGGGGGGGAGCAGAGAGACAACTACCTGCCTCGCCCAGGGAAGCTCCCCGACGTTCAAGGGCGGAACACTTTAAGACATTTTCTTATTCCATTTACGAAACGAACAAGAAATTATAAATTAAACATCAAACAGGTTCACTACATTATATAAACAAAACAGTACACAAAAGGTAAAAAAAAAAAAAAAAAAAAAAAAAAAAGTCGTGAGGCTATTTCAGTAAAAAGTACCGTATCTATTATTAGGGGCCCTAGAAATAATATTTATTTGAATAGCTTTGAGATTTGTCAATATTGTCCCCTTAATAAATTTGTCATGTATAGAACGGGCCCAGGGGCGTACGGGAGGGCCCACAGGCTTGGGGGCCCCACAAAGAGAAAGAGAAGGATGGAAAGAAGGGCCTATTTCCGAATTTTGCTGAAGGGCCCAAAACTTTTTTTTAGGGGGTCCAAATATTATTACTTGCCCCCCCCCCAGAAAAAATCTAAGTTACGACGCTGTGTTGTGGTCTGGTGGGACATGGAAAATGTTCTCCACACAGCGTCCCTATGCTATAATTGTTCCATAACCGTTGCTGTATACTGTGATCAGCTCCAACGTGTTTAAGCAGCACTTCAAGACAAAAAGTCGAATAAACGGCATGGCATCATCATCGACATGAACAACGCTAGATCACGTGTGGCACACGTGGCAACTAATGTCACTCAACAGCTTCAATGGGTTTTTTCACCATTCTGCGTATTTCTCAGATGTAGCTCCTACAGATTGTCACTTTCTCCTTTCCTATTCGAAAGCACGCCATGGAACATCCTTCGAAAACGATGAGCAGCTGCAAAAATTAATTGATGACTTCTATGCATCCAATCAGAATTTTTTTTTTTCACGCAAAGGCATCCAACAACTGCCTAAACGTTGGGAACAGGTTGTAATCAATGCTGGGGAATACACCAGTGATCCTCTGTCTGATTACATCAACCTTCAAACAAGAAATTTATACGTTGGTTTAATTTGTATAATAGCGTTAACTAATGAATTAACCCAATATTTAATAGTGTTAATTGTGTCGAAAGTATTATGCTTCTAATTCTTTAACAGCTTTCACTCGAAATTAGAGTTAAATTATCTCCCGTATACCAACTTTCTATGGCAACGTTTTGGCAACACTGGACCTAGCAAAGAACTTCCATATGAAACTTAAACCTAATAAGAATAAGTTGTGAGAAGATCTCTTGGTTGAGGCATATTACATCTCTACATAGATTATCATTATAATGTATATACATTACGTATTGTATTTAAATTATGAATGCATTTCGAATTATTGGAAAATCTTCGGAAGTGCTAAGTACTTCATAAACAGAACAAAAGTAATGCCTTTTCCTATAATTTTTAAAGCATGCAGAATAAAGAAATTGCATTGTTAATACAATCATACCTTTTATTCCCGCTGTATGAAATCTTCAGGTACTGGGGAAATAACGAAGCGTATTGCATAACTTAGCTTGAGATTATGTTATTCTCGTAATAGTTTTTTTTTTTTTTTTTTTTTTGAATGGCAATGACTAAGGATTTAATATAACTGGGACAACAATCTATCGGCAGAGACAGTAGGCTCAACAGCAGCAAACGATAGGCTAACCAGCTACCAACGTTGGTCCTAAGTTGTAATTGGTTGCTTTGCCGAGTATTTGCCAACCACCTCAATTACCAACATTGGTCTTACGTTGTAATTGGTCGCTTTGTTGACCATTCGCCAACAAACTCAATTGCCAGCTTTGATCCAACGTTGCAACTGTTCGCTTTCCGAATACCATATTTGCCAACCAACTCAATTTCCAACATTGACCCTACGTTCTAATTGGTCGCTTTGCCGAGCATTTGCCAACAAACTCAATTACTAAAGTTGTTCTAAGTTGTAGTTCGTCATTTTGCCGAACATTTGACAACCAACGCCAACGTTGGTCCTACGTTGTAATTGGTCACTTTGCCGACACTTTTGCCAACCAATTTAATTACCAACGTTATCCCTACGTTATAATTTGTCGCTTGCCGAGCATTTGCCAACCAAATTAATTACCAACGTAGTCCCTACGAAAGAATATTACACTGGGGAATACCAGACCGAACCTGTTAGGTAAATGACGGGAAATTGAAAGTTGGCCAACACACTTTAAAGTACGTTGGACCAACATATTTTTAACTTAATTTTCTTGCACCAGCTGACCATGAGGTCACTCGGGGACGGAGATGGAGTGAGTCAGTGGTTCTTTGGTCAACAGGACGTGATCCACTGAGACCTACCACCACCGTAACCCACTCTGATCCACCGAACCACTACGATCCACTCACCCACTCTGCTCAGTGTATTGTAGACAGCATCTTCTGAACACTCGTGAATTTGTCTACGTTTTATTTTCAAGGCCTTCAATTTTTCTTCCTTTTTCGTTTGTTTCTATTTCCTTACCTGAGATGAGTGTATCTAAGTGGAATAAATAATTTCAGGCACTTTTGGATATTGGTATTTGCAATTGTAATAATAGCAATAGGACTTGTTACTTGGCTTTCGAGACACAGTCAAATGTTACACGGTTTTTTTCTTTCTTTCTTTATGTTGACCTAATTTATTTTGACTTGAGACTTCCAAATTTCAACCTATTTCCCATTAAAAAGTATCTTTAATTCAACAAGAAAATAATTATATTTTATAATTAAATTGAAATTTATCGTAATATGGAGCATGACAAGCACTTTACATTTTATATCATAAAGGTGCGATCAAACCGGTATTGTAACAGAGCGTTGTTTGAGCGATTGACTGTAGAAATTGAAACTCCGATTAGTGATAATTTCACAGCCTCGTCTCATTATAGGTGTAAACTCTTTAGTCAGTGGAGAGGAGGGCGTGAATCATGGGTTAAAGTTGATGATGGTGGGTCAGAGTGGGTCAAGCTAGATCATGGTGGGTTGTGGGTCAGAGTGGGTCATGGTGGATTTTAGGTCAGAGTGGGTCACGGTGGTTGTTGACTCAGTGGGTCTGGATCAAATTTTCATTGATGTACGCCATTTCTGGTGTGTACTGCCAACTGTTGTGTTAGCATATTTTGCCTAGGTCGCTATGTTAATAATACCACTTGTTCATTGTGGGAGCTGAGTTTGACTATGAACTCTTACTGTGAGCAAAGGAGTAGTAAAACTCTTCTGCAGATACTAAGCTAGTGGCTTCTCTGGTGCTCCGTTACCAAACTTTTCCTTGTATAGTTAAACATTTCTGATTTTCAAGACATATATATATATATATATATATATATATATATATATATATATATATATATATATATATATATATATATATATATATATATATATATGCTTTGAGGTTTAAAATAATCTCTACTGGATTATTTTAAGATAAGGTTTTGGACGTGACCTTCAGTTATGCAAGAGTCGTGATACAAAGTACTGTGCTTCATTGAAATATTAGGGAACCGAGAAACAGTTTTTCGGAACATTTTAACATAATCTGTTAAGAACTTAAAATTGTATGAAAACTATATAATTTATTCGTGAAAAAAAAAAAAAGTTTCAATCAACGACGAGAATGAACTTGGAAGTCATGGTGGACTGTGGTGTAGGTGGACTACCTGGAGACATGAGATACTCATTATGCAAAGTACTCCAACAAACAAAGACTGAATAAGTATTTTGCCACAGAAAATTAGTGTAAATTGTTGTTAAGTGTGTTCGTTCCTAGCTCCCGTGTCATCGAACTGACAAAGTTCAATCAAACAACAAGTTATAGCAGTGTTTCCCAACCGGTGTGCCGCGGCACACTGGTGTGCCGTGAATGGGCCGCTGGTGTGCCGCGAGGAATCGAAACAAAATTACTAATTTTATAGCAATCAAATTGCAAAACCTAGGGAAAATGTATATTGTGTTTCACATTACTATGAACCTCTACTGTGAATCTGCAATTTTAAGTTTCATACCGGGTTACTGTTCTGTTCATTTCTAATGTGGAAAAAAATGGTTATCATTGTTATGACCATTATTGCTTCTTTATTGTTGCAGACTATTTCGTAATTTGAAAATTTAAAATATCATCCAATTCTTTCGACAAATTAGCTACGTTTGTGTTTTAAAAGTAAGAGAGATTTGTTTGTTCGTTCGTTATTTAGTGATCTTCCTTTTTAGTAAAAGGTTGGATACAGTTTTTTTTAAAAGGGTATTTTTAAAAACCTGAGTCCAACTTTGCAATTGTTTTATATTTTTAAATTAGAATGAAAAATAAGCATAATGATTTGCCACACGAAAAAAAATGAAAGAGCTTTCTTCTTTGTGAGAAGGAGATCAATAATGTCAGAAAATATACCATTGTGTTTTATATTTTACAAATTTTACAAATAATAATATCTATAAGTGTGCCGCGAGAATCCAAGTAACACTCGTAGTGTGCCGCAAGTTGAAAAATGTTGGGAAACGCTGAGTTATAGTATTACTATACCCCTTAAGCTAACTTAAAAGATACATGTCGATTTCCATGCAACGCGGAATGTGTTTCTTTTTCCACGCCTGCCTCTATTATTCTTGTTGAAATCGGTGCTTTAAAAAAAAATGCCGTGTTGTCGCAATACCTAAGTCGAAAAGCTCAGGTTGCCTATTTTCGGCAACATTCCTAATTCTAGGTCAGGCAACTTTATTGAAGGTAGATTCTAGTTATTAATATTTGATGCCCAAATAATAAATTATCGTACCGATTACAATTTACTTCTAAGAGCAAGAATTTTTGAAGAGAAAAGGATGGTCAGATTCACTGAAAAGACTCTATCTCTTAGCATAATAACCACTGAAACAATATGGTGAACCAAAAAAAAAAAAAAAAGCATATATGATGAAACTTTCTGAGAAAGCATTGTTATGCTGCAAAATGAACACTTACACTCAGGTTTATTAACAAAAATAAGAAAGGGAAATACTGGTAGTTCATAATTATCAAAATGTGTTCATTGGCTAAGCATGTAGCTAACATAACATAGCGAAACAGGCAAAGAGAAATACTACTGCCTACATGGTGCGAAGAAGTGATACAGTTCCTTGATACGCTATACTTATAAATGTTAGATAATTTAAATAACACCGTGACAAAGAGACCCCTACTGTGTTATGTGATGGGAAGAACAACTTGGCTGGTAGTCCATGCAAAAGATGGATTAGTGAGATTATTGCTGACACCTTCAGAAGACCTTTTTAAGCTATACCGCCTCTACTTGTAGTAAACACTTTTTTCTTCACGGCAATATAGAAAACAATAAAACTATTACGTGCTATGCATGACCAACAGTGTTAAGCTGTAGGAGAAAATTTTCTTTCTCTCGTACCCACACTACATTTGCTTCTCAAGCAAAGTGTTAGGCTGCAACATTACTACGATGCATGTATCAGATGAGGAGAATTTAGATCAGGATTTGATATACCAATATTTAAGAAACTGGTTTTATTTTGTGATGTGAAACAATGAAAGACTTGCAAAGTATGGTGATCCAATAGTCAAACTAGAAGTGTCACATTGATCACTTTACGTTTCAATAGACGGCGAAGATGGAACTCACACAAAGGACGCTGAATCTACAATACTAAAAAAAAAAAAAAGAAAAAGAAAAAATATTGCAGAATCCTACCTTTGTTGTTCTATGCTATAGAGATGAGTGCTGTAACAATCTCTTCGGGTCACCCATGCAAGAGGGTATTGAGGGATTAGCGAGTTATTTTGAAACTGTAACACTTAAAGTTTGTTCCTCTTGCCAGAAGCCATAACAAAGGAGGCCCTTCATTGTAGAGTCTGCAGGACTTTTTCTCCTTGTTGCCCCTTGCTGCAGCAATACTTGGCACTCTCTCTGTGAGAATAACACAACTAATACAAAACAAATCAGCCTACTAGATCTTTCGATTATTTCATATTACTCTTCAGAAACATGCAGTTTCATAAACTTTTGACAATAATTATCATAATGATATATTGATGGTCAGTTTCACTGTTGTTTCAATGGTTCTTACGCTATTTTGCATTCAAGGTTCCAGCCTAAACTGGCAATTTGCAAAATATTGTGCATTATACAATACGAGCTGTTTTAATCGTTTTAACAGTTAAACGATTTTTATATTTTGAACATTATTTGCATTTTAACAACGAACGGTAGGTACTTAATTTTTTTTTTCTATTACTCTGAAATATTATAATGCACAAATCTTACAGACACAAAATTAACAACATGGTAATTTAAATATTCAGCAATTTTTTTTATATAAATTTCATACAGTGGTTGAAGAGCTCCTTCGTGCGGTGCCCCACTGCTTTGCACTGTTTGTTACTGCTCTGATGGAGATCAATATTAAAACAAAAAATGATAGATTTCTGAAATCTCGGTTTGAAATAGATGATTTATGTCTTATACTATACCTATTCTTTCGATAGTCAATCCATATAGTATAGTGAATTTCTAATGAAACATAATTTGCAATGAACTTCTACTAGCTTACTGTTTCAGTAAAGTGATACATGAGTAAGTTGTCAGGAATCGGAATCCGAGGTCTACCATCGAATTTTTTTAAGTGTTTAGATAAATATTACATCGAATTACAAACGTGGTTTCCGGGAGACATAAAGATCAGAATGCCGTTTACAGCAATTGGATATCTCAAATCATTTGGGACATACAGAAAAAAAAATGCAAAATTTGATATATTGTTTACAATGGAGTATTTGTGGGAAATTAAAAAAAAAAAACAATTTTTGATTTATTTTGCTTCTATAACGTTATAAAAATACTTTTTGGTAGGTGCAATTACAATAACTTCTCGTAATTTCACACTTTTTAAAACAGTGTTGCAAACTTTTACAATTTTTACTGTATCTCCAGAACGGTTTGAAATATGAAATTGCTGTGAACGGCATTATGATCTTCTTATCTGTTGCAAATCACTTATTTAATTGGATGACGTACTTGTTTTACCAGTTTTCTGAAGTAAATGGTTTAGAAAAGCGTGAAATTTTCAGCCTCTTGTAACTTTGCTCGTATTCATTCGAAATCAATCACATTACGATCATAGTATTAAATACTAAGATACTTGAAACGTGAATTGCTTCGTCTGTCTCATTTGCACTATTACTGCTGTAGGGACCACCAAAATATGTATGTTTGTCATACTGTAGCGTCCCTAATTTGCAACACTGAATAATAAATGTGACAGTGTAAGTTTACATTTAAGGGTCTTCACCACAGCGAAATTAAACTACCGCTAATTTTAGAGTTTTTCTGTAATATCTCAAAACAAATAAAAATATTCGAAAAGCAGAAACGTAGTGAACTAGACAATACGATTTTGCATGTGATACCTTTATCGCAATTCACCTATCTGTTTTTGGTATGCCGCTATTTATCCGCAAAAAATTGTAAATCTATCTACAGTTGCAAATCGAAAACAGATAGATAAGTTGTGATAATGGTATCACATGCAAAATCGTATTGTCTAGTTCACTACGTTTCTGATTTTCGAATATTTTTTATGTTTTGAAGATATTACAGAAAAACTGTAAAATTAGACGTAGTTTAATTTCGCTGTACTGAAGACCCTTAACATGTAGATTTAAGATATGTTATAATCTGACGTAGTGACATTTGAATAAAATATTGTTTGCTCAGCGATACTGTTAATTTTGTGGTAATACAGGTTCTTCCGTAATATGTCCCTTCTGCCGATATTTGCATGGTACAAAAGTTTAGTGACTTTTATTCATTAATTTAAAGGTTACAAAGGAGAAAGGATCAACCCTGTATATACAGTAGTACAAGAAAGTAAAATGAAATGGAATCTTTGAATTTACGTCCCACGGTTATGTCGGCTAGGCTAAAGGAGGTGGTGATGATGACAAATGAATGAAATGGTGAAATGAAGAAGGTGGGAGGAAATGGGAGAACCCAGCGAAAATCCACGAACACGGTTTATGTCCACCACAAAGTTCACTTGGCGCGAGCTGTGATCGAACCAGGGACCCCATGCACCAGAAGAGTTCACTTATATAAAAATGTATGTGGCGTACGTAAAATCGTATGTTACATTTTTAAATCCTGTAGTTTTTGGACTTAACGTGCAGCAAACGTGTAACTAAAAACGCATGTTTTATAATACTTTCTGTATAAGTATTCCATCTATACGTACTTTCCGTATGAAACAATATATGCGGTCAGGATCTCACATACTAATGGATGCATATAACATATAGCTGACGAAGGTAACATACATACATGTACGTATGTAATGTAAGGAAGACTGTTAGATATCAGACATCCTGCAACGGCATGATATAACGTTTAAGGGCACTCCATATGTAGCATACAGATAACGTATGCTCCGTACTGATTTCTGTAGTAAGCAAGAGGATTCCGTATATTTGTACAATATACTGCTGTCTGGAGAACGGATTTTTCTCAGTGTAGTAGAAGATAAATAAACTATCTGTTTGAACAAAAAGTTGGCATCGAATAACATTTTCACGCCATGAAATAGTTTTTTCGCTTTCCTCAGAAACTACGCGTGATTATTTGTTCTCAATTGTCATTTTGTTCAGCTTGATATGATACATTAATTGATGTATCTTATCATTGTACAATATTATACTTTACATTAGTTAAATATCAGCGCTGTATAAACCATAATGTTTTGCCACTGTCATAATGAAAAGCTTAATAAAAGTATTCTTTGGCATCGGTATCATTGATTATCAGACATATCAATGTTTAACTTCTTTTCCCGAAACTGTGGGTTCTTCCATTTTCTCGAAACCTACGCATGAAAATTTACTTACTTTTTCCTGTATCAGCTCCATAAGGTGTAAGAATTGGTATATGCCTCGTTTATGGATATTTTTTTCGTTAACGCTAGTAATATTGAAGAGTTAAAAGATATGTTTTAGAGAAATAAGGATGTGAAATATGCTCTATCCCTACATAACTACATATGTATCATTAAAAATACACATATGGTTATCAAAATAATAGAAACTCCTCAACGAACTCAATTTACAAGATTAACATGGCGTTAGATCATTTTTCGCCCTCAGAACACTTCTGATGCGACAGAATGGTTGTCATAGAGGTTGCGAATGGTAGCAGGTGGCATATTGCACCATTCTGCATGAGATGCTTCATTGAGTTCTGTGAGAGAGAGAATGTAGACAGAATTTAGCGATGGATTTATGTGTCCAAAATGGAACACAGATGTTCAATTATGTTCAGGTCCGGAGATTGGACCAACAAACCATGGGAGATCTTCAACTTCATTCTTATGTTCCTCAAACCACACCGCAACAGCTCCAGCTGTGCGAATGGGCGCATTTTCTTTCTGAAATATGGCATCATTGCCCGAAGACAACAACTGGGCTTTAGGATGCACATGATTCCCTACAATGGCGACATAATCACTCGCAGTGAAGCGACTGGTAAGAATCAACACAGGAAAAACTGAAAAATTAGGGTATTGCGGCTTCAGCATCACCAGGCCGCCATGTTTCATCGTTGAATGAAGACATTACGAATTATATGCTTCTTTGGATATCCAACACACATCAACAAGGCCTATAGTTTGAATGATTACTCTTCCGATCATACTATATATTTCCTGTCAACAGCTGTCTACATTGCATGTTCGTGGCATTATTTGCGTTGTGATAAAGTGGTATGGTCCTTTATCAGTAGTTTCACCCCTGCAACTCAACACCCTATTATGCCTAAGTCATGTAGATCGTGGCGGACTGAGATTGTCAACTCAGTATGTGGGAAGTGTTGCTTAAGATTTTCATTCGCACCACAATAGCAAAAGGGTGTAATGCTCAGCGAGACCTTTTACTGAGAATTTTCTTCGCCGATTGGTTTTGCTGTGAGTTTTGAAGATTGCCATTCTCTTAGGGACTGCTCCTTGCGACGCACCCGAGTAAGTTGCCACTTTTTTCATATTCAGATCACACAACCAATCGCCAACAATTTGCCCTCGTTGGAAATGAGAGACTACAATCATTTTAGACAATCATATCTGTTCAGCTCACTGCTTACTAGCATTCTACTGCTCTTCCCGTAGCACAGAATTTGCTCTAACACCCCCACATTAAGAGCCCTACGCTGCGACCATCGCCTTACCGTTGTCAATCCAGATATGTCATGTTCCCAACTCCAGATAATTCTTTTATTTTGATAATCATCCGTACATATATTTTAATAAGTATTCAGTGATTTCTCTGTCTAGCGTTTATTTTTTTAGCTGTAATAAATTCATTACTGAATAAGGTTAATAATATACGAAAATACACGCAGAAAAATGCATAATCCAGTCAGCATGTAAATGCTGTTTTTTTACCAGATTATGCGCGTCACCACATTAATTAATGTTATTTCATCCGTAGTACGATCTACACCACCGTGCAGCGAAAATTTTGTATTGTGGGATCACCATTTCAAATCTAGAATTAACGCCATACTCATTCCGAGGGTGGTAACTTACGTATATAATGTTGTTACCACCTTCCTACGACTGTCCCCTCTTAGTTCTTTCTAAATCTGTGCCTCCCTATCTTACAAGAGTAATAAGACGTCATATCATTCTGTGAGAAGGAAAGAGAGGAAAGATGTTTTTAGCACGACCCCGAACTCCAGACTTGGCATGGTGTTCCCCCCTGCTGTACTTTTATACATAGCGCACCCACGTAAATACGGTGTACCCACACGGAAATCCTAGTCCTTTTTTTCTCTCAGTGTAGGATGTTGTTATTTATGTGTTTCACCACTTCAAAAATCACATAATTTTACAAAACAAAGTTCCTTTCCTTGTTAGTAACTTAAATCCTGAGTTATTTTTTTTATGTTAAATGAATAATATATCATACAATTCAATGGTTCACCACGACATGGCTAGTAATATTCTATTTTAGAAATAATACGCACATGTAACAAACTATCGTATATCACTAAAGGCCATTTAAAATTTAATTTCGAAATTTCCGAGTATTATATTTTCTTTCTAGTCCAGGAAAGAGGAAAGATTATAAACCGCAACCAGATTACTAACTTTTATTTTCTATATATATATATTACAAAACGAAATTTTATACAAGAACGTGAAAATTATGCTGCTACGTAAGAGCTATTATTATGGTTTTGCATCTCTTCTTATAAATATTAGAAAGCTCACTAGTTTTGGTCCAAGTAAAGCTTAAAGCTATTCCTTTCCAGCTTCAAATACAATGCAACATGAAGTTACTGATTCTAACCTCCCACAGCTCTATTCTTATATATCACAACATTATATTTACGACATAAGGTTGTATTTGTAATACAGGTAATACCAAGCTGGCTTTTTATATCACAAAGAGAAATATACAGATATTTTAAGACAACCACGACCATTAATTTCCGTTTTATCCTCCTAGGTAATAACTCATCACAGAAGAAAATCCGATTAGACTTTTGTTTCCTCCTACAATATTCAATTTTCCTTCTTTCTTTCAGCTGTTTAATAGTAGTAATATATAAGGTAGTATCTGATATAAATTAGAATACTGGACTGAACAAGGAAAACCGCGAGGGAAACTCAAATGGCCTGGTATCGAACGAGGACAAACCAGAAATGATCGCTCTACCTCCTGAGTCATTGACCCAAATAATTATTAAAATAAAGGTAAAAGTTTCTAGCAATGAATGTGGGAGATGAGCACAATTAGAAGAGAAATCGTTCTCAACCTTTATCAGCCATCTCCTGACAGATCATAGTACACAGTTTCATTTATATTCCAAATACAAATGTTTTGTCCCTGACATAATATTGCCTGATTCAATAGTACTTTCACATGAGGAATCCAGTTTTGCGAGCAAAATTTTATTCAGTTTTGCGACGGGAGCAAAGGTCCGCAGAGGGTAAAAGTCCGCGGACGGGATTTTGTCGAGAAGATGATACGCGTTGGCAACATTGTCGCATCAGTGGAAAGGTGTCATGGTCGCTAGTCATCGTCAACTGCATGGACCTCATCAGCACAGAAATTATCTGAAATAATGAGGTAAGATATTTTTTTGATAGTGTTGCTACTAATTTCGAGATCAGTGGAAAACAGTGATATGTTTGTTATTAATTGCTACCAGAAAATTGCTACAATTACGATTTAATCATTAGTAGCCAATTTGAAGTGAGGCATATTGTATTGAAAATCCCATGGGTAGATGATAGAAAAAAATGAGAATGTCGTAATCCGTGTTTGGGGCAAAAGTCCGAAGCCTATTTTCAAGAAAAGTATGCACTAGAAGCACTTCTAAGAAAGAAGCTGGTGTTTCTAGAAAAGGTTGTCGTATAGGGTTATATAATTGTCTTTCTTGTGAAGCAGTTTACAAAGATTCTCGTATGAAGATTGGATACAGTGTAGCAAATGCAAGAAGTGGTGGCACAAAAAATGTACCTTTTATGAAAGAGAGGGTACTTTTGTGTTAGAATATATTGGTAATTCGAAATATCTAAAATGTTCACAGTCCTAATTTGAAAGTAAATCTTTGCATGAATAATTGGGGAACTTATTTTCAAAAGAGAACATTTCGTTAGTTTAAAATTACACCTTAAAAAAAAGCAATAGCACATTCCTCTATGTTCTAAGCGTTAAAATTCTTATTTTTAAAATCCAAACTCAATTTGTATTTAATACAAACTACATAAAGGTGAAATAAAAAGTTTATCAATGTAAATTTCTCTTTTGTGTATGCGTCTTTTTACCCCTTAACTGAAGGATTTTTGCCCCCCTATATGGGGTAAATTCACACACTGAGTTTGTTACTTTATCGCCGTCTAGAACATACATTACGAAATCCAGTTGTTATCTATCCAGTCTGTTTTATAGGCAAAAAAATAAGGTTTGTTAACTGGTATAGATCATCTCAATATTGTTTTTGGTATAGCAGCAATAGCATGCTAAACATTAAGTGCGGCCTTTTCCCCGCTTTACTCTATATATATTTAAAAATCAGTTTTGCCAACAACTGTATTTTTTAAATTATTGGTTTGGAATTCTGATTATTATTATTATTATTATTATTATTATTATTATTATTATTATTATTATTATTATTATTATTATTATTATTATTATTATTATTATTTATAAGTAGCTTACAAACTTGTGTTAACTTCATCTTTTATTTGTAGACGAGGAGGTATGGTGGTTTCAGAACTTGTCGCGACCTTAATCATTGCTCAACACCGCTTTGCTGAACCACCTCAATTTTTGTAGACTCCCGAAGTGATCGTTGGACTCTTCTTTTTTTTATATATAAATTTGATTTGTGTGTGAGTACTTAAATATAGTACACAATTACCTAAATCATTCGAATAGTTTTCCTTTGTACGCTACGTGGTGAGTTATTTGATTTTAAGTCTCAAGAAAGAAACTTCACACGTTTAATTCGAAAATGTTTTCTTCATCAAGAACAGTGATTTCAAGTATGTTGGCAGATTACTGCTGGATTCTACAAAGAAACGGTTCTTAGGCTAAATACTAAAGGATATAATCAATTAAAACCTATTAAGTACTTCAAACGTTTGTTTAGTGAAAATGCTATGGTTGTAAAATCCTTACCTAACTGTCCCAGTGAAACTTTACATGAGAGAAACATTTTAGGAAAAAAAACGGTGATTATTTTTGAAATCAGAGCAAATTTCCCAATAAAAATGATCCAATAAAGTTCTTGAGTGAGAAAAATAGTTTTATTTTGTAGATTGGTGCTGTTGACAACTCCAGTTAAAAAAATGAAATGAAATATTTAAGTTTTACGTCCCACGGTTATGCCGGTTATGCTAAAGGAGACGGTGACGATGAGAGAAATGAAGAAAGTGGGAGAACCCCGAGAAAACCCACGAGCACCACAAAGTTCACTTGGCGGAGGCTGGGATCGAACCCGGGACCCCAAGCACCAGAGGTGAACGCTATACCACTGAGCCACCGCGCACCCAACTCAAGGTTAAATTCTGTCTTCTAAAGACGTGTTCACCTTCTAAATTTTGGGAGATAGTAAATATGAACATGTTCATTAATTTATTTATTACACAAACACCCCACTGAGAATCCAAGTAAATTCGCGCGCGTTAGTCATTCGGTCACAAATTAGCACTTTTCCCAATTGTTTGTTTTAGTTGTTTGATCTTAAGAACTGCAGTATAGTTTGACCTTGTTATTTTAGCTGCAATTTCGTTAAAAAAATAAAACAAAGAAAAACTCTGGTGACGACACCAAAGAGGATCACGCAAAACCAAATACATTTATGAGTAAATCTATGCTGGTAGTTAAAGCGGTCAGTAGTAGACAACTAATCGTATTCTATGTTTTATATACTCTCTCATAACCCTAATATGTGAGGTTTAATCCTCATCAATATTGTTTAAGGATTAACCAAAAAATCTTAAATTTGAGGCTAAGCTAATGCCAAACAACAACAATACTCTAGGTTGGCCTCATGTAGCGTAGTTGCTAATGCTCAAGCCTCTGGTATGATCGATCCCGGATTCAATTAGCGGTGGGGCTCGGTTTTGCCACTCAGTCGAAAAAATGTAATAGCTTTATCAGGTCAGCCATTTTAAATGATACTTTCCTGGGTTTTCCTTATTTACACCAGGCATATGTCGAAATACCACCTTACATAATTGTCCCAGGCCGTTTCTTTTCATTCTTCCTACCCAATTTCTCGGGCATGATCGGCGACGGACGTCATCCGATATACATGACGGGCTAACATGGCCACAGATGCTGAAAGCCCAGAAATCTAATTCCCAATCCTAACAATACTCTAGGCTTTATATGCCCTCCATACCCCAAATGTGTGAGGTTTTAACCTCACCACTATTTTTTATGTAGATTTAATCTAAAAAAAAAAAAAAAATCTTTCAATGTCTGAAGCGTATATATTTGGCATCAATAAGCGTGTCAGTGTTGTCAACGTTTAGTCTGGAGTTTTTTTTCTTTTTTTTTATCACCCAAGTCCATGCTAGTGAGGAGTGACTTAATTATATGTGATTCTTAAAAATCAATTATCAAAAAACGAAACTTCTGCCCTGGTATCGGAGGAATGAAGAAAACGAAACAATGAACGAATGAAAGAAAGTAAAATATCAAAAGAACAACTCTAGCGGGCGGTCCTGGGTTCGACTTCAGGTGGGGGACACTTGGTCGAAAAAAGTGTAAAATCTTTTTAGTCCAGCCATCCTAAGTGGTTTTCTTGGGTTTTCCTCATTCACACCAGACAAAATGCCGGGATGATACCTTACATACATGTCCCAGGCTGCTGCTTGCTTCCTTCCATTTCCTCGGATAGTGGAATCAGTAAGGGACGTCATTGTTCATAGGTGACGAGCTAACATGACCATAGGTGCACAAAAGCCCAGAAATCTAATTCATAATCCTAATCCTAAACAATACTCTAAGCTTAGTACACTCTCATATACTCCAACTACGGTATGTCACATTTTAAATGACTATTATTTTTTTAAAAAAATAACCATACAGTCTGCCAACCTTAGAACCTCTAGCTCAAAAAATAGTTTATATTTTAACCTAAAGGAAATTCTATCCTTAGCATATATTTGTGTATATGAAAATATGTGCAATGGATAGGTATGATTAACGTCGCGATTATTCGTAAAGATATTAAAGGATTGACTCCAATAAGAAACATGGCTGAGATGATCACTCCACTAAAAAAAAAAAAAAAAAAAAAAAAAAAAAAAAAAAAAAAAAAACCTCGAGAATTCGAATTCTTCCAAAAGTTATCGTGTGAAGTAAGGAGAGGAAGTAGAACCAACATTAGATGGCTAACTTGCGTGATAATAATAAACAAGCATAGACAGATGCCAAGTCCAGAGAGTATGAAGGATGAGGCAGCATATCCTATTCGAATTTTCGAATTGCGACTTTGGTTATATTGGCAATGTGAGGACGGCTTTTATCTAGTTACAGAAGAAATGTCATTTCATCTATTCTGTCTTTTTTTTCTGAATTGATTCGGTGCAACTGTTGAATATGGATCTCTGTATTGAGTGTTTGGTTACGCTCAAGCAGTTCGAGATGAATTATGTCTTCTCTGTCCTACCACAACACATATGTTCTTTCGAGGATGGTGTTCTTGTGCTGCCCGTGGAGTCGCTTGTTTGTCTGGGCTAAACCATTTCTTTCTTTCTTTGTTTCATGTTAACGTAAAAACATCATTTTTCCTTGTCAGTGATAATACGACAAAAAGATCGCCGTTTGTGACCATGTGTAGAGCGACCTAACCGACGACGATTGAGAAGTGCTAATTCTTTATTGCTTTTGCTCAAATTATGTGGAATTCAAACACCAAGACAGGTGGGAATCGCAATCAATGGCGACACCAAAATGTTCAGGAACCCGTAAAATAGAAAGCGATTCCTCAGAAAGTATTGCAATATGCTCCTCATATAAATAAACAACAGGTGCTTCAGTGCAAGCATCACAAGGCAACCGACAGATGCCGTCTCCGATGAAATACGAGGAGGACACGAAGAGTCACGAAGAGGACCCCTTAAACTCTTCCACAGGCTCCGCCTCCAAAACTGGCTATGAAAGAGGACGTACAGAGGCAGAAGATATCACTCTTCTATTCATCATAGCCTACCTTTTTCTTCAAACTGCTCTGGACGGGAAAGACTCTCTAAATTTATTATGGCAAGAGGTTTCTTATCAACCTGCGCGCTGCACTGGGATGCTAACTCATCTTTGTGCTGCTACGGGCAAGAGGTTCCCTACCAACAACCTTAAAATTTCCGCTCTGGTGTCAGCAGGAAGTCCAACTTTCAGAGAGAAAATTATTAGAAATATTACTCATTTGTAATTTAGTGTATAAACTGTATACAAATTTTTATAATAAAAAGGCGATAAAAAACCCATGTACCGCTTCTCTATTTTGCATTACATCTTGCAGCTTCACAGTGACATAGTATAAAGGCCGTCCTTAAAATAAAAACTATTTTCGCAGCTTTGCAGACCACGGAATCTTTGGGGAACGCCCTTTACTGTAATTATTGATCCTGTATGATAGTCTGTGCATCTCATCCCGAAGATTCTGAGACTTCATTAACAGTCGACACGATCTTTCTTAACCTCGTTGTTATATGAGGATGCGAAACACAAGAACTAAAAAGACAAAATGCACGGTACCCTTCTACCCGGTAACCTAAGTACGTTTTACATTGCAGATGAGCGCTTGACTGCTGAGCTAATTGTCACTACATGTATACTCATTTCCAAAATGATTGTCCAATATCTATAACTGTTTTCTTGTAAGAATATAATTTGATAATGATTTTGCAAGGTACTTTTAATACTGATACTATGTGTATAATGGGGAAATGTATATTTGTGGTAAACTTCATAGGAAAAGAATTATAAATACGAAAATTAGAATGAGTAAAACAATATGTTGCTAAATGGACATGGAAGTTTTATTTTCGTTTTATTGTTCTTATTTACTGCTCTTTTGACATGAAGACGGGAGCTCATGTGGTTCGGATTCCACGTTAAGCAGTAGGTCCACGTCTCATATAGCCTCGCTGCTGAACGGGACATTAAACTCAAAACTCAACTCAACTCTTTTGACATGAAATTTGTCAAGTACATGCCTTTGCCGATTAAACACATATTAACATTATAAGAAACACCGGGCGAATTCGTTATCAAATTATATTTCTACAACCACATAGGGTCTATTTATAGACATGCGACAATAATTTTCGACATGAATGTACATGGAGTCGATATTACAAAAGATTATCCTCTTTAACATATTACTGTTTCTTTTTTTCTTTTTACCTATTTTTAATATTGCACATTTCAAACTGACAATAAAAACTTTCCGACAACGTAGACAAATTGTACTGTAGTAGCTATTATATGCTATATATTATTCTTAGCATGTACTTATATAATTACATATCCATACCTGAAGACCACAAGTTTATTCTAATTAGGAGTTTAAGTGGGTACCTGAACCCTCAATCACGCAGCACTAACTCCGTACATCATAATCCTGCTAATTAACATTTAATGGAAGAAAATCTTTTTAAATTATCGTTCACGCACGTTTCTTAATTATATTAAAATTATATGATCTGTGTAATTTACTTCTTCTCTTACAACCATTTCAAGAAGAAAACGTTTGAGTAGGAAAAGAAGTAGCAAATATAACACCAAAGTAGAAAAGAAAGAACCTGTACAGTATTATTTCTTTAGCAAACAGCATCGTTTATGACTACTTTTCTTGAATATTAAGAGTAATATAGTTATTCATATGTTATTACTGATATTGGGTAGCTATTAATTTGCAATGTTGTTACTTTCTTTTAAAACAAACCTATAATAAAATCGTATTCCATTCTCAGTATCAGTAACGTATTTCACTCTCAGTATCAGTAGCGGTTTTGATCAATTTGCAGAGGTACTCAACGACCATGATTTTATTTTAAAAATACAAAATAGTTTTTTAATTAATGTATAGTAAAGTAATTTATCTTGCACTATTTATTTATGAAATATCAAACTTAAGAAAAAGGGAGGTTAACCTGTTTCAAATCCTTTTGAAATGATAAATTTCTGTGGCTGTTGTAAATAGGGCCGCCAACTAGAAAAGACGATACAGAGCTCTTCAAAGACAACAAACAGATCACTTTCCGACACTTTTTTAAAGAGGATATCACCTTCCCATACTTTTTTTTTTTTAGAATATCACCTTCCGACACTTTTTTTCAGAGTATATCACTTTCCGACACTTTTCTTTTCCCCAGATAATATCACTTTCAGACGCTTTTTCAGAGAATATTACTTTCCGATACTTTTCAAAGGATATTATTTTCAGATACTTTTTCAGAGAATACCACTTTTCTGTCACTTTTTCAGAGAATATCACTTTCCGACACTTTTTCAGAGACTATCACTTTGTCACTTTTTCAGAGAATATCACTTTTCTGTCACTTTTTCAGAGAATATCATTTTCTGTCACTTTTTCAGAGAATATCACTTTCCGACACTTCTCCAGAGATTATCTTTCTGTCACTTTTTCAGAGAATATCACTTTCCGACACTTCTCCAGAGAATATCACTTTCTGTCATTTTTTCAGAGAATATCACTTTCCGACACTTTTTCCAGAGAATGTCAATTTCTGTCACTTTTTCAGAGAATATCACTTTCCGACACTTTTTCGAGGTGAAACAGCCTCAACTCTTATCTCGAGGCAACAGTTAGTTACAGCCCAAGTGCAACGGTCAATTCTAAAGGGACAAATGTTGGAGCATGAGCTAACTCTGTTTTTCCCTATCCCGATTGATAGAGGCTTTTCATTGTTGCATACTTATTCAACATGCTATAGAGAGTCGTCGCTTTAAAAATAAGTGTGGTAACACTGAAATGTAATACTCATTAGCATGTATTGGGTTGAGGAATAATTCATGGCCGCTTGTTTTTTATTTAAAAAAAAATAAAAAATGCACACAGAAATGAAACACATGAGCTAAACGCTTTATGTTATTTAAAAGAGAATTGTGAGCTTTACGAGATAGTGTACTTTTATTTTTTCTTATTTTATTTGTTTATTTTTTGCTTTTTTAGAGCATTAAAACGGAATTTAAAGTGAACAAAATAGAGCATTTTAGACACCATTAGTTTTTTTGCTTGTAATCTATGCCGCCAAAATTGTTTGTGAGATTTAAGCTATCTATTGAGAATTAGTAATACCTCAAAGTACCGCTTGCCCATTGATTTCCGCGTTTCAAAAATAGGAATTTTGACCTCAAGAACGGATCACATACCAGTCAACCAATTGAATTCGATTATAAATGACCGAATCATCTTTCATTCGTGAAACGATTACGCCAAACGATCAAAGAATTGGAGGATAGCCTCGCTACTGATAGGGAGGTTAAAGTCAAAATCAATCAATCAATCAATCAAATTGATAAATTGCGGATAATATATATATATATATTTGGAATACAGGCCTATACAGAATCTATTTACAAGAAATAACAATAGTAAATACAGTACGATAACTAATAAGTGTGGAAGGCATTTTTGCACTGCGTATGCAAATTATTTTATATTTAAATCATATATTTTTTTTATAATTTGCATATCAATATGTTAATTTCCAATAAACATGACGATATTTAAATAGGCTATTTAAGTCTTTTGATAAATATATGTGTCTATAAAGGATCATAAAAGTAACTCTTTTTTGGAAAGTACCGCGAAGTATATATTTATTCCATTTCCGACACGTTCCTCATATTTGTTTTAAAACTTCTTTTAGCCACTTAAAGAAAACTATTTCTCTGGTATTGGTGAGTTTGATCCGTCAGCCTGCTTGAGAGCGAATGATTAGATACTGACACACAACTTAATTTTTTTAAAGAGTACAACTCCCCATTTCATAAAAATATTTGTGTATATATAACTATTCGCATTTATACTTTGTGTAGTTTGTGGGACACCCAGCGTGTTAGAAAATAATTACGCGGGCTACTGTCCCACCACATAGGTCTACATATAAAATAAATAAATAAAATAAATGAAAATTAATCAAACTGGATTTTACGTTTTAGAAGAACCAGGGCTGTGCAGTGAAAAATCAGCGCCCGGGGCGAGAGTATGCGACGGCGCCCCCATACATATATTCCAAGTAATTTTTCCTATCTTTTTTCCTTTTTCTCCCGAATTTTTCGCCCCCCTTACTTCGGCGCTCAGGACCTTCGCCCCGCTCGCCCCCCCGCCCACGGCACGGTCCTGAGAAGAACCCTGGCCACCTTTAGAGAACCGATGAAATAGTGAAGAGTTTTTTTTTTCTTTACGTGGAAAAAGCTATTCGCCCGTCCACTGAAACTTTATCTCTTTCCTCGATATTTTGTCTCACTGTGATCTCATGGGAATTAGTCGACTTCTTTCGACTTTTAACTGTCAGTGAAAGATATTCAAAGATAACACTTGCTTCTTTCTTTGTTTAATAAGTTTCTTCAAGATGTGATTTGGCATTATCATTGTTTTCATTAGGGATAGGGTTTTTAAGTGCACACTTTTTTCCTTATACGGCAAAAACGAACATTTCGAAAAGTACAGGTTATGTCAAATGTTGTTTCCATTAGGAAACTGTGTTAATTTTCCAGCAACTTTTTTCCCCCTTATTAAACTATTTATTCCTTTGTTCTCTAAATCTGCTTTCAATCTTTTCTTCTTCTTTTGTTGCTATGCTTCAAGCTTAATTTCAAATTTTCTTGGTCATCGTGTTTGTCTGAACACAAACAATGCAGATGAAACTTAAAAGGCACGTCAACATCTATAGGGCCGTATGCATAGTTATTCTGCGGGTTACTTAGGGGCTGCGTACGGGACACGTGATAATTTGCGTTGCAGAGTTCTCCCGCAGGGTCAAACAAGCCCGCAACCTTCCCGTAAGTCAAGGGGATGGCTAGGGGTGCTTCAACGCACCCTTTGCTAGCCCGTAGCAGTTTCTGTTGTTGTATAAAATGCATATGCTTCGTGCTGACAAAATATTTGAGTATGTTAATGAGTTTACCGAATTCATTGAGCTGATTAAGCGATAATAAATGACATATTGATGGCAGCCAATTTAAAAATATATACCAATTCCTGAAAGAAGATTGCAGGATATTTTGCTTTCGCTCGTACAAATATTGAATACAAGGTCAAAGAATGGACTAAGAACTTCTACCTGAAATAAAATAAGCGAGAGATACTTGTTGTTACAGTATTGGTACTGAAGTAGATTTTAGATTAGATTGTAAAATAGCTTCAGAATTGATTCTAGGGGTCCAGTGGTGATTTCAAGGATCGGCCGGGGGGGAGGGGAGAAATTTCTCCCCGAGAACCATGACATTCCCTCAGGACCACATAGCCTATCGTGCTCAATGTGAATTCTCAGTATTTTCGTTACTAATACATTTCATCCGCAGTATATTGAAATCACCAAAAAAAAAAAAAAAAAAAAAAAAAAAAAGGAATCATCACTGATGGGAAAAATTGACTCAATAGTTACACATATTTCATCGTGAAAATGTTATTCTAATGTGTTTTACATCCTTCTCCCTGTTGGTGTTTTCCTACATTTCTCAGTTAGCATAGGTAAACTTGAGGAGCGCTAATATCCTTTTTTTTTTTTCACTAATGATCTAACGTCTTCTGCATTCTTGGTTTCTTACCTGACCACCAGCTGCGTACACATTTATAATATGCTTGCAAACTTATATATTATAAATAAATAAGTGCGAAAAACCATGCCCAACTCAGGATAAGTTTGCTTTTATTCCGATTGCAAGCTCGGCACAATTTGAAGGATCACGCATGATTTTGTCCGCGGAAGCAGGCACATTAGTGTTGGTGATATGCGTATAAGGAAAGACAAGTGGAAATCATCGAACTCCTGTTTATCGACGCGCTGTAATTGCTTAAAGTATGCATCGGTTCATGTGATTATGGAAACAGTGTTAAGAAGTATGGCTCATAATTATGCAATTACAATGGAAAACTAGGTTCTAGTGACCATCTACTACAGATAGATGCATATTTTTTATACTAATTTGATCATTATTCGAGTAAACAGTTCTATCAAATTTTGACACATTTCTTACATTTTCAGGTTAGGTTAGAGCTTTGTATTTCTTTTAGCAAATTATGTCTATATGAAGAGCTCCATTACTACTTGCAGATTAACTTCAGGAGGGCTCAGTATAAATACAGTGTGGGCGTATAACATAAAAACTACAGTACATAAGATACGAATCAATTTGTGCTATGTGGCTAAAAGCACGAATGCTACCTAACTGAGTTATGGTAGGAGCGCATCAGGCGACTCCGAGTGATAGTGAGCGGGTGCGTCCATAGGGAGCAGGCGCATCAGCGATGGGGGTATACGTATATACGAGGATAGTGGAAGAGCACACTTACACTTACAATACTTTCATTATCACTTAAATCACTTCAATATGCTGCCATTGATGGTAATTACTTAAATTTACTCTTTCATTCCTTCACGAAAAATGTAGGGCTTCACATCGTATTTTACCTATAAATTTTCTTTTCGTAAAAGTGTCTGCTAGAGTGAACCCCTAATTCTTTTACACACCATCGCAAACTCGCCCGTTCCCTACGGACGGACCTACACTGTAGCCCTCCAGCTTCACCTTGGCATTAAACCGTAGTAGATGCAAAAATTGCTTGTAATAAGCAGCTTGCAAAGTTTGGTGCGTGGTTTTGAGACGTCTGGCTTTCACTATATGTATGTATGTCTTATACAATTGTACGCAATTAGATGATAACACTCTAGGAATAAGTAGATAAGAAGTTTTACGCTATTTGCATGGAATATCCCCCCAAAAATACTGTATTTATAGACATAACCTTTATGCCCTCCTAAGGTTAACTTTTACTGGCAAATTGTTTAGAAAATACATTCACAAAAATACTATGGGCTGATTTTGTCCAAAAAAATTACAGTGTATATGTAATTTATTTCTAGTGGGATCTCTATTGTAAAGCTACAGCCTCACACGTTTTCTAGCTACATATCCATATTTCTTTTTGCGAGTTAACAGACTTTACCAGAAAATTAAAAAAGAAATGTATTGCTAATCTACACCGATATTTTTCCGCTTTTCTATATCACTTTATAACTATTTTCAAGTTAACAGACTTTATCTGAAATTAAAAAAAAAAAAAGAACTGTATTCCTAATCTACACTGATTTTTTCGCCTTGGCAAGAACAAAGTTCAGAAATATTTATTTCATTTTTTTGATATAGCATACGTTGTATCCATGCAGTTGCTGCTTCGATGTTAATTCTTTATCATAGTAGAATTGAGTTTCGGAGTTCTACCTTCAACTTTTTTTTGACAAAATTTTAGCCTCGCTCGAGGTGTACTAGACCAATCAGCTCTCAGTGTTAACCGTACCTGAGGGACCACTTTGGAAGCTTTATGCATTGCACAGTCAAGGGGAAGGTTGAGGAAGCCCACAGGTACGGTTCGTCTAGGGGACCCCTACGTCGTCGACTATGCATATGGCCCTTAGTCAAAGATGATTCATGATTTATAGACAAAACTCTTTTGTACCTCCGCTTACAAATATATTATGTCTGAATTAAAACCTTGGGACAACAACAATTAAAAAAAAACAGTAGGGTACAAGGGCGCCCATGTTGTGGTTTCCAAGGGAGGGCAAGTATAAGCGACGTTTCAAATATAGTTTCAAATTTTGCTGTAACTAATGTAAAAATTCTATTGGGTTTTCAATATTCCCAAGTACAATTTCCTCTTAGGGGGGGCAAGTACAATTTCCTGATGGGCGCCCTTGGTAGGGTATTTACTTTTTTGAAAAACTATAGTGGTGTTGCTGTAAGAATTGTCCTCCAATAGATAGCACTTCCATCTGGCTGCTGATGACTTAATGTCCTTGAAAGCATTTGACAATTGCCACGTGACAAGTAAAAGCTGTACAGCTGGGGAGCAAAGGGCAATGCTAAATTGCAACAAAGTATTAACTCATTGTGCTTCCAAATCAACGGGGGTTAACAAGTGAGTTGAATCAGGCCAGGATTGCAACAAGTATTAACTTCGTGTGCTACCAGGTCAGTGGGGTAAAAACAAGTGAGTTGGACCAAGCCGAGAATAACAGTAGTGATGAGCAAATGCAAGACCAAGACCAAGACCCGGGTGGTCTTGGTCTTCGCCTTGCACTGGAACCCTTGATCTTGGTCTTGCACACCCAGTCTTGGTCTTGGTCTCGGTCTTGGTCTTGCTGTAAGAGTCTTGCAAGTCTTGCTTTTAAGAAATCTTATGCTTTTCATACGTAAATTTTACTCTGGATAAATTCTACATTGTGCCAATAGTAACGGAAATACAGTGTATGTTTCTAAGTGAAATATAGTTTACCTTCGTGTAAGTATGATGATAGTGTACAATATAGGTGATGACCTTTATTTTTTTCAATGGGTCCCCCGCTTCACTAATTATAATTATAATCGTAATCTTTTTATATTTTTTAAAACAGATTCATTACTCTACTGGTTCCGAAATTGGTTGAGACGCATGAAAGAAAATCGAGAAGGCACAGATTACTGAAATACCATAAATTGCTGGATTATTTTTACACTCTAAAGGCGTCAGATTTTTTTTTTTATTTTCAACTAACATTAGCTAATCTTTGTATTGAACAAACTTACAATTAAATATTGAGATTTTATTTTACTGATTCCAATATGTACTCTATGGAACAGAAACATGGACATTACGTAAAAGCGATAAAAAAAAAATATATGGAAGCTTTCGATAAAAGGTGAGAATCAGGTGGGTTGAACGGAAAATGAATGAGAAGGTGTTAGAAATAGTAGCAGTAGGGGATAAAAGAAGAATTTTAGATGAAATTAAGAGGAGGGAAAAGTACTGGTTGGGACATTGGCAGAGGAGGAACTTTATTGTGAGGGACGTCCTAGAGGATATGGTGGAAGGAAAGAGAGGGAGGGGGTAAAGTAGACTGTAGTTGAAGGAAAGTATTTAAACAGAAAATTGTTACGTCAAGACGAAAATACTAGATAAGGACCACCGTACACCGAAGCTTCTGAGTTGCAACAAATGGCCTGCCAATAATGACATACTAGCTATGATGATGACATGTTAGAAATATTGGCCAAAAAAGAGAGAGAAAAATTAAAATAATAACGATTATAATTAAACCTCTTAATATTTTAGAATAACTTGAGTAAAAACTGAAAACGACTCAACTCCCCATGTCTTTTGTGTAAACTCAACTTATACCTATATTAGAAATACAAAAACACAGCATCAAACTCCAAACTTACTCAAATAACTGTACAAAATCACTCACACTTGTGGATATGGATTGTATAATGTTATATCGCTCAATCTTCATGTGCCATATACCTGAGGAGGCTAAAAGTTATATTGATAAACAATTAATCAACGTATAAACCCATGAAATCAAACTTGCGGTCACATACACAAGTTTTTGTCTATGTCATGAAAATGTTATTTTTATATTAATGTTTTGAGCACACATTAAAATATCTAACGGATGCTTGATCCTTCGAGCCAAGGCCATACGCACGTAGTCGGCACCTATAGTGTACGGAATTACCGATGTTCAATACTACATTTCTCTTTAGAAGAAGAACACCACTAATATGTTTGAAATGATGTAATATCTAGTTTTACGTGCCACAATTATGCACCAAGCCTAAGAGAAATGGTAATGATGAGAAATGGTGGAATGAAGAAAGTAGGAGGAAGGGTAAAACCCCGAGGAAACCTACGCACACGGTCTCTATTCACCAAGAAAGCTCACATGGTGCAAGCTGGGATCGAACCAGGGACCCCAGCACCAAAGGTGAACGCTCTACAACTGAACCGATACTTGTGCAAGACTCTTGCGCAAGAGTCTTGATCTTGGTCTTGGTCTTGCAAGTATGGTCTTGGTCTTGGTCTTGGACTTGCACCCCTTGGTATTGGTCTTGGTCTTGCATCGGGATTCCTTGTCTTGGTCTTGGTCTTGGTTTTGCATGCAAGACTCTTGCAAAAACTGCAAGACCAAGACTCTCGAGATCATCACTAAATAACAGCGGCAGAAGTCAAATGGTCATAACAAAGAAAACCTTAGGGTTATTCTTCAGAGTAATCCGAATGTTGTCGAATTTGCAACAGCTTCAGAGTTGCCATTCTGGATGAATATGAAGTTTTTTCCACTGATCTCCGTGGATGTGGAAAGAAGTTTAGCACCTGCAAAGAAGTATGACTACATTTAATAAATTGGAAAACATTAATATTCTTAAGTACATACTATTGAGATATACGTAATTTATGTGTAGACTATTGTTTTCAATTACACAAAAGAACAATTGTCAAAATAGTTGAAAAAATGACATATTCTTTTCGTCTTTTTCTCCCTTTGTTCTAGCACTTTTTTGCTTATGTAATCTGCCCCTAAAATCCAGTTATCAGAATTAAAATTGAAAGAGAGATGACAGGTTAAAGTTTTCCGCCTTGCGAGGTAAAATGTGTACCCACGCTCTCATTTCCTATTTGTTTGCGCAATGACTTTATTACGTGCTTTTGTAATATCTTTCACTGCATGCACTTGTAACTTCACAATGCAAGACAAGAGTGTTCGCGAGACAAGACTCGTATATTGAGGTGCCATTGTAATATTAAATATCCATAAATTCATATGTTTTTACGAGTAGAAAAACAGGTATTATGGTTCATGGAGACTGAATACTCGACATACTGGAAAAGGATTTTTTTTTTTTTCCTTTTAGATCTTCTCTTTCATCATTCCTTTGATACCATGCAATTCTCATACAGATTCGTTTCTGGGGATGTTTCCATTTATATTCATTTAATCTCGCTCTCTTTTGCATCCTACGCCGGATGCTGGCTTTTCATCTCTCTCTCTCTCTCTCTCTCTCTCTTTCTTCACTGACTCTCATAGTAGAAACAAACAGAAATACTTGTGGGATGTCTTTCTTTGTTTATTTTGTTTCTTCATTTTCTGGAATTCTGGGAGCGCCACGTCACCGCCCTAAGGCCAAACAGTGCTTTCTTTTTCTTCCCTGTCTTTCTTTATAAAAAAAGAAGGTTTCGAAGGGATGTTTACCTGCACACAAACCCTTCTCTCTTCTTTTACGTTGCAACAGCATCATCCCCTTAAACTACTCCCACTTTCCATATTCTACCCTGTTTCACACACACACACACACGCATACACATATACACAAGCACAAAAGAAACCCTTATTCTTGACTTTCTTCTATCTATCTTTCATTCGTTGACTTTAACCCCCTCTTCTTTTGCCCTTTCTCCTTTATCGTATCCTCTTTCGACTCTTTCTGAGCTCTTTATTTTGATCTTCTTAAAGATTTCTTGAAGCGTTGCAATCGATTGTGCATGGCTTTATGCTCCAGTGACATCTTTCGCTCTTTTTCATTGACATAAAGACTGTTCAGTCCTTCAATCTGAAGAGGAATGGATGTGACACACACGATTCTATCTACATACATATTTTCTGTGCTGCATACACTAAATTCCACAAGTAGTAAATTTTGTGAATTCTCAATACGGTAGCCACATTTTCAATGTTCGACATATTGAGATTGCACCCATTTAATAAATCTAATATATTTTATCAACGCTGCGTGTTCTAAATTTCACAAGTAGTACATTTTGAGAATTCTTAATATAGTAGCTGTTTGAGATATTGAGACTGCACCCATTTTATAAGTCTAATATATTCTATCAATACTGTATACTCTAAATGCAAGAAGTAGTGAACTTTTAATACGGTATAGGGTAGTTCTAATGTTGTGCGTATTAAAACTTCATGCATTTAATAAGCCTAATCTGTACTTTCTGTGCTGCACGCTCTAAAGTTCTGAAAGTAGTGAATTTTGCACTGAGAGAAGAAAGGATGATTTTTAGTTTCTGGAGAGGTGAAAATTAACGGGATTCTGCATCACACAAGATTAATGCACCGTGTTACATACTGTAATATAATTTAAGCTTATGTACTGTATACCAAATTTTATATTTTTTCTGTAAATGTATATTTTTTGTATTTCAAAATAAAGCCAAACTCATTTCCTAGAAAAGCAGGAAAATGGAAGGTATAAGCAAAAAAGAAAGCCTCAAAATAATATATGCAAATAGGAAGTAAACAGATAAAAACCAAGATCGATGTGTATATAAACTGTCTCCGATACAGACAAAGGGCCATTCGGTCTCCTTCACCTGACGATGGTCCTGTAGTATGTTGATCTGCAGAAATTCACCGGGGATCATACTTTAGGACCTTCTGCTTGGAACGAGTTACAATGGTGCTCGGAAACCAGGACTGCTTGACCTCAAGCTTGTAAGTTATACACCTTTATTAAGTATAACGTTACGTAAACAGCCTAAACAAGACTTTCAAAGAAATTCGGAAGTCTTCCACAGACAGGGCAAACTTCCATTGTAAAAATCTAAGATTCAAATAGTCATGCTTTATTCATATTTAAACAACACATGCAATTGTAAATCTTAATAAATCTATTGGTGTATTCATATTATAGACTTTTGTTTCTTTTCATGACTATAGAACACGAATTAGGTTTTAGTATTTCCACTATGCTACCTTAAATAAAGATCTGTATTCAAATTAAATATTTTAGATCATACAGTACATTAAAACAATTAGTTTAAACTTAAGTTACCGAAGCAGTACAGATCTGTTGCTTAGATAGTGATGATCAATCTGTACAGCAGTAAATAGACTGAAGTCATGTGTCCTCCGTCTTCACGCACAAGATACAGAAAAATCTTAGTTATGTACTTTGATAAACGTTATGTAATTCTATTCAGACAGTACAAAGCCCAGAATATATGCACCACAATACGGAATTTTTAGGATTGGAGTTCTGCGACCGTGGCAGGAGCAGCGACAGCCGCCGGTAGACGTAATGTACATATTTTCCTTCTAAATATACTCAATATTACTCCCCTTGTGTGAATCCATCTATCTATGAGTAATATTTGAAACAAATTTAGGAATTTAGTTAACACTTGGCTGCAGGTGGGCTTTTAACGGTTATCTCCTGTTTCGCAGAATCCTGTTACGTAGAATCACTTATTAGTGTCCATTCCTACTCTACAGAACTGTCCTAGCGGCTAAACTACGTCTCGATTTCCTCCTGTTTAGCAGATAAAATCTCTCACTTCGCGAAATAAGAACATACCCATGGGGTTGTTTTTCTGTTCTTCGAAACATGGCAATGCTGAGGGTGAAAAGCCAGTTTAAACCCTTTTCTGCGAAACAGGAACAATAGCGTTTAACATCTTACTTTCCTTCAAATATGTATCCTAAGGGTGAAGAGGCTTCAGAAGTATGGGAATAATAGAGTATCTCATGAACTTATTCATTTAGAGAGGTAAATCTACATACTTGCACTCCTTATATTTTAAGAAAGTGGTATATACTTGAACGTTGCTGAAAATTCTCCTTGTAAAGAAAGAAAGGCTGAAAATTTCTACATTTTCGACGTTCCTTCTTACTTCATCATGAGAAAAATAGTGTATCATTTGAAATGAATCTTTAAGAGTAGTACTGGACTTATTATGCCGATTTCATTACATGGCGTGTTCTAAGGAGGAGGTAAAGAAAGCTTAAATTTTTTGAATATATATATATATATATATATATATATATATATATATATATATATATATATATATACTCTTCGTTAAAAATAAATAAATTTATGTTCAATCACTTTTAAATATTCTGTTTCTTAGGAAAAATCAGGAATTTCATTTCTGGGCTTTCAGTATCTATGGACATTTTAGCTTGGCATCGAAAGATCACTTCTTTCGGTGATCACATCACTCGGGGAAGTAGGGTAGGAAGAAAGTAATGGTAAATTTGATCGAGATCCGTTGGGTGATTCAATATTTATTGTCACAAACATAGTCACGTTCATTATTATTTATTTAGATTTTCAATACGTGGTAACAAATTTTCGGGGTGATAGGAGTAAAAGCTTATCAAGAATCGAGGCAAGGCAAGACGTGAAAGAATCCTTCGAGAATCACGAGAAAAATGAGACAAGAAAGAATCCTTCGAGAATCAAGACAAACGTGAGACAAGAAAGAATCATTCGAAAATCGAGACAAATGTGAGACAAGAAAGAATCGTTCAAGAATCGAGACAAAGATGAGACAAGAAAGTATCGTTCGAGAATCGAGACAAGGGTGAGACAAGAAAGAATCGTTCGAGAATCAAGACAAAGGTGAGACAACAAAGAATCGTTCGAGAATCGGGACAAAGGTGAGACAAGAAAGAATCGTTCGAGAATCGAGACTAAGGTGAGACAAGAAAGAATCGTTAGAGAGTCGAGACAAGGCGAGAAGAGAAAGAATTCTTCGAGAATCGAGACAAGGTGAGAGGAGAAAGAATCGTACAAGAATCGAGACAAAGGTGAGACAAGAAAGAATCCTTCGAAAATCGAGACAAAGGTGACACAAGAAAGAATCGTTCGAGAATCAAGACAAAGGTGAGACAACAAAGAATTGTTCGAGAGTCGAGACAAAGGTGGGACAAGAAAGAATCGTTCAAGAATCGAGACAAAGATGAGGCAAGAAAGAATCGTTCGAGAATCGAGACTAAGGTGAGACAAGAAAGAATCGTTAGAGAGTCGAGACAAGGCGAGAAGAGAAAGAATTCTTCGAGAATCGAGACAAGGTGAGAGGAGAAAGAATCGTACAAGAATCGAGACAAAGGTGAGACAAGAAAGAATCCTTCGAAAATCGAGACAAAGGTGACACAAGAAAGAATCGTTAGAGAGTCGAGACAAAGGTGAGACAAGAAAGAATCCTTCGAGAGTCGAGATAAAGGTGAGTCAAGAAAGAATACTTCGGGAGTCGAGACAAAGGTGAAACAAGAAAGGATCCTTCGAGAATCGAAATAAAGGTGAGACAAGAAAAAATCGTTCGAGAATCGAGACAAAGTTGAGACAAGAAAGAATCGTTCAAGAATCGAGACAAAGGTGAAACAAGAAAGAATCGTTCGAGAATCGAGACAAAGGTGAGACAACAAATAATCGTTCGAGAATCGAGACAATGGTGAGACAAGAAAGAATCGCTCGAGAATCGAGACAAAGGTGAGACAAGAAAGAATCCTTTGAGAGTCGAAACAAAGGTGAGTCAAGAAAGAATACTTCGGGAGTCGAGACAACAGTGAAACAAGAAAGAATCCTTCGAGAATCGAGACAAAAGTGAGACAAGAAATAATCCTTCGGGAGTCAAGACAAAGGTGAAACAAGAAAGAGTCCTTCGAGAATCGAGACACAGGTAAGACAAGAAAGAATCCTTCGAGAATCGAGACAAACGTGAGACAAGAAAGAATCGCTCGAGAATCGAGACAATGGTGAGACAAGAAAGAATCGCTCGAAAATCGAGACAAAGGTGAGACAAGAAAGAATCCTTCGAGAGTCGAAACAAAGGTGAGTCAAGAAAGAATACTTCGGGAGTCGAGACAACAGTGAAACAAGAAAGAATCCTTCGAGAATCGAGACAAAAGTGAGACAAGAAATAATCCTTCGGGAGTCAAGACAAAGGTGAAACAAGAAAGAGTCCTTCGAGAATCGAGACACAGGTGAGACAAGAAAGAATCCTTCGAGAATCGAGACAAACGTGAGACAAGAAAGAATCGTTCGAGAATCGAGACAATGGTGAGACAAGAAAGAATCGCTCGAGAATCGAGAGAAAGGTGAGACAAGAAAGAATCCTTCGAGAGTCGAAACAAAGGTGAGTCAAGAAAGAATACTTCGGGAGTCGAGACAACAGTGAAACAAGAAAGAATCCTTCGAGAATCGAGACAAAAGTGAGACAAGAAATAATCCTTCGGGAGTCAAGACAAAGGTGAAACAAGAAAGAGTCCTTCGAGAATCGAGACACAGGTGAGACAAGAAAGAATCCTTCGAGAATCGAGACAAACGTGAGACAAGAAAGAATCGTTCGAGAATCGAGACAAAGGTGAGACAGGAAAGAATCCTTCGAAAATCAAGTCAAAGGTGAGACAAGAAAGAATTGTTCGAGAGTCGAGACAAAGGTAAGACAAGAAAGAATCGTTCGAGAATCGAGACAAGGCGAGAGAACAGAGAATCCGAGAATCAAGGCAAAATAAGACAAGAACGAATACTTCGAAAATTAAAACAAAGGCGAGACGAGAATGAATCCTTCGGGAGTCGAGACAAAGGTGAGACGAGGAAGAATCTTTCGAGAATCCTGACAAGGCAAGACGAGAATGAATTCTTCAAGGTTCGAGACGAGATGAAAATTCAATAAAACTTACGCCAGCCGAAACGAGATAAACTTGTTTCTATTGTTGTCTGATCTCGTCTGTAGCCAACGCTAGATCAGAGATTTTATCAATGAATTAATCACGTTGAGCTGAACAAAAACCTTTGATGCCTACTTCGGTAGTTCGGATTCCATATTACACAGTAGATCCACATTTCGCATGACCTCGATGCTGACAAAGGACCCTATACTGCAACAAACTAACATTTCAACAGTAGGATCAACATTCCTAATAATGACACACATGTCACTCGTGTATTACGAGATGATTTTCTTTTCACAACATGACCCCAAATGTTTATTGGGACTGAAATGAGAGAATCCTTCAACTAATTTTGACGTACCATTCAATAAACAACCGGAAAAGTTGTATAAAATATACAAAACTTGGACAAAGTTTGTACTTCTTTGTTATTCTTTTGGTGGTGTCCTAGAACTATTATCAGATAGACCTGGCACGCGTGCCCCGCGAACGGTATGCTGAGAATCAGTGAAACAAGATGGCGGCCCCCTTGCAAGTTTGCACTTTGGACTTCGTATTCTTTACGTGTATCTTGTACAAAAAAAAAAGAAAGAAAAAAAACTTGTACTGTACAACAAAGCTTGAATTACAAACCAAACTTTGTTGAAATTTAGTTCAACATTAGTTGAGAAAAATGACTGTGGCGAGCAACAGAAGGAAACAAAGATAACAAATTACCGAAACTAACGCTAATTAAATTAAAGAAAATGATGTTAGTACGTATGATGGATGATTAATGCGCGTGAATTATAATAAAAGAATTGGAAAATTTTGGGATATCAGTATGTGACCCGAAGAATTCCAAGAATAGCTACAGTATCATCCAAACTTGTACACCACCTTCCAAAAAGTTCCAAGAATTTGGGCCGAATACTTGATTCTTCCCACCAAAGGCAAGCTCTCTACTAATGATGGTTTCCCTTACTATATCTGTTCAGTTGAATTGATTTTAGGCAGCGAGACTATATGAGACGGTACTTACTGATTAACGTGGAATCTGAACCGCATGAACTCCCTCCAGAAATCGAACCCGGGTCTCCCACGACAAATTTGCGTATGTTAACCGCTTAGCCACGAAGGAGCTTCCTCTACTATATCGAAATCACCTGGAATTAACTTGAGTAAAAATTAACTATTTAATTAAATTCTTTTTGGTGGGACTAACAACCTTCCTTCAGAACATATTGTTAGCAATAATTCGATCCTTCACATTCTTGTGCACTTGCTTTTGAAACAACATCTCATCTCGTGATCCCCTTCGCGTGTATCTTTCTCCCTGTTTTGATGTGGCTTTTTTAGAAGTGATATATAAAGAGGCCACCCACGCTCGTGATTTGTTTTTTAACTTCTCTCTTCTTCTTCTGACTTTTTTTTTTTTTCATCCTGTGAATTTATCCACTGGCACGTTTATTCCCGGAAACATTTGAGGGGATATTCTGCCCTTACGACTTCTTATGTTGAACAGCTGTTGGCTTCTCATGTGTGTGTGTGTGTGTGTGTGTGTGTGTGCACGCAGGAGCGAGAATGGACCTAGAGATCCTATCTTTTTTATATAGCTTTCAGCATGTGTGTGAGGTGTCTATTTGCAAAACCGTAAGCAAATAGGGAATATGTGCGTCCATTTTTGTCTCCTTAATGAAGCTTATATGAATAGATTCATCTACTTTGTTGAAAGAGTGTGCAGTGCGTATGAAATATGTAACTTTACCATCGTGGTGATGTGTTTTTCAAATATCATGTTGGAAAGAAAAAAATCAGTTTTAACGTTTGCTTTTCGGGTGATGATAAGTTGAGTTGATTTTGAGTTTAACGTCCCGTTCAGCAGCGAGGCTATGTGAGACGTGGACCTACTGATTATCGTGGAATCCGAACCACATGAGCTCCCGCCGGGAATCGAACCCGGGCCTCCCACGCCAAAGGCGCGTACGCTAACCGCTTAGCCACGGAGGAGCTCAGGTGATGATAAGAGAAAAGGAAGTATGGTAATTATATATATTTCGAAAGTATATTATATATATTTCGAAAAGTATATATAAAAGTATATTTCGAAATTTCATCGGATTTACACATTAAATTACCATACATGGAAAAAATACTTTTCGATGTCAGTTCGTTTGCTCGTTCCGATATTTTCGTATACACTCTTCTAGGCGCCATACCATTCAACGCATAAAGACCAAGGATTTGCTAGGAGATTTTTAAATTTTTTTTCCCTACCTCGAAAATCAAGCGTACTTTACTGAAGAATGAGATTTAAAAAAAACGAACAAAATTATTTTCTCGAAAAATAGCTCTAACGATTTTGTTCATTTGTTATAAATCAAAAAATTTCAATTAACAATAACCTTGAAATGTGACAGAAGCCACTTCTCATGAAAATAAATCCAAAAGATGTATTTTCACTCTCAAGAGTGAATTTTCTTCGAACCATATTTTCCGAAAATGCCTTTTAAAAATTTTGTTCGGGTTTCTTAAGTACAGTAAATATTTATGTTATAGCTGTGGTTTGACGTAATTCTATTTGATGTATAGGAGCAAAAACGTGTAGTGTGATATCCCGCACTTTTTGTTTTCCTTAATGACAAACCTTGACGCATTTCCTACCCTTAATCCAATTTCGATCCAATTCTCTGTTAGAACACTAATATATGGAGTTCGTGGTTTGAACCAAGATCCGTTGCTTTTACTCCTTTTTTTCTGTTCTTATTAGTACAGTAATTATTTCTTCATGTCTTCATGGCTTCATGGCTTCATCTAAACACCAAACACATGTGTATGAGCACCCATTATGCTTCATCTGAAAGTGCATCATACCCAATGGGAACGATCATTTTAATAAGTTCATTTTGAGCTTAACGGTAATGTCAGCACCGAAACTATATGAGACGGGACTTCTGATTAACGAGATATCCGAACCACATGAGCTCACACCGGGAATCGAACCCGGGCTTCCCACTCCAAAGGAACGATCGTTTTAAAATCACACATGTTAGTCTTATAAGATTCTAATGTCAGTACGCCTATACATCCGTCTGGCTAGCTGTACGTCCGTTACTCCACACATCACCACATCCACACATCCACCTGGCTGTCTGTACGTACGTTGCTCCAGACGTTAGTATGTCCATACATCCGTCTGTCCGTTACCCCAAACTTTCGTATATCAATACATGTGCCTGTCCATTCGTACGTTCGTTACTCTACACGTTAGTACGTCCATATATCCGCCTGTCCATCCGTACATCCGTTACTCCACACGTTAGTACGTCCATACATCCGTCTATCCGTGCGTACGTTCGTTACTCCAAACTTTAGTAAATCCATACGTCTGCCTGTCCATTCGTACGTTCGTTACTCTACACGTTAGTACGTCCACACATCCGTCTATCCGTTAGTACTTTCGTTATTTCAAACTTTAGTACATCCGTACATCTGCCTGTCCATCTGTACGTACGTTAGTCCACACGTTAGTACGTCCACACATCCACCTGGTTGTCTGTATGTCCGATACTCCACACGTCAGTACGTGCATACATCGATCTGTCCCTCGGTACAGCCATTACTTTACACGTTAGTACATCCATATATCCACCTGTTCGGTATTCTACAAGATAACTCTAGAAGGAAAGCGAATTCTTGAATTCTGTTTATTACAATATATAGTTAGAGCAATCATCTTGTCTGAGTTCGTTATTTAGCTAATCCGTTCACATCATTGTAGTAACAGTGATTTATATCCACTGTTGCTTCATATCAATGTTGCCACAGTCCTAGCTCTGAAATGGGCTGAAAAATAGTACCGAATTGAAACAAAAAGAGCTGAATTCATTATTCTATTTCAGTGTAATAATGGCACTATAAGACGAAACTAAAAGAGGTAAAATTTCCCGGCGGGAGCTCATGTGGTTCGGATTCCACGTTAATCAGTAGGGACCGTCTCATATAGCCTTACTGCTGAAAGGGAGATTAAACTCAAAATCAACTCAATTAAAAGAGGTAAAGTTCTAGAACACTGCCCCCCCCCCCTCTTCCAAGAGTCCAAATCAAGAAAGTGCTCTTTTCAAAAACAAAGTATAGCAGAGGCCGCAAATTAAAAGGGAAAACAGTTATCATCTTCGGTATGCGCCTCCATTTCAAAGTGACTAATAAATCAAAGCGGTATTATGTCCATATATATATAACGAGGAACAAATCAATCATCTCCGAGTTTGTGTGTAAGTAGTACGTTATAATGAAACATTCAAATATAAATAGCCAAAATCGCACCACTCTTTACATAAATGGTTTTAATTCAAAACTTTTGAAGAAATTAAAAATGATTTTTTTGATCGTATTGAACTTCATAAATTTTCTGGTTCTTTTACAGTGATTCCATAACGATATCTTATGATTATCATGATAAAAATGACGATATTTTAGAAGGCTTCAATTATTGCGATTTACGTAACAGGTTTCCCAAATCGCACTGCCATTTGAATATATGTAAATTTTACAATAATGCATATGGGTGAGACGAATTATCATTTCCATGGAATTATTTTATTTGTGTTATATTAAGATGAAGGATAATACATCTTTAAAGAAAAAAAATACTGCAATGTAAATTACCGAACACAGAAACAACACCCTAGAAATAAGCTAAGTAGAAATGCAACCTATAAGTAAAACAAATTAATATTTCTATGAAATATCACATTCTTTTATCTGACTAGGGATGATACCATATCGGGACCAAGTACCCGGGGAAAAAAATATATATCGTCTGAAAGCTCTTGGTATGAGAGGTACGAAACAGTTTTCAAATCACGGGCTAACCCGCAACTTGACCCTATAAGGGGCCGGTTTATTGGTGTTTGTGACCCTATGTATGGCATATTCGATAGAATAAAAATGAATGTTATGCGTAAGCGCCTGAGGCCATCATGTTACTTTTTCGCTCATTGCTAGAACGTGACTCGAGCAAGGGTTTGATAATATCACTTTGCATCCAGACATACCCATTTGGTCAGTGTTGCCAACGAACTATAAATACAATGTGGAAGATGGTTTCTGTACCACTGGATGTATATCCATGAAACGTGGGACAAACATAATTCGTCATTAGCGAAAATATACTGTGGACATATTCCTTTCCCAAGTACCCCAGTTTGACAGTGCTGCCAACCAATTGTAAAATGATAAGTTGTAAAGCAGGTTCCGTACGATGAGACGTTTATACACCAAGCTTGGCAGAAACATCACACGACACTATAGCAAAAAGACGTTGAGTGTTACCGTCTCCCAACCATTCTAGGTTGTCGGTGTTATATACATCCAGTAGTACAGAAACCATCTACCACATTGTATTTATAGTTCGTTGGCAACACTGACCAAATGGGTATGTCTGGGTGCAAAGTGATATTATCAAACCCTTGCTCGAGTCACGTTCTAGCAATGAGTCGAAAAGGAACATGATGGCTTCAGGCGCTTACGAGTAACATTCATTTTTATTCCATCGAATATGCCATACATAGGGTCACAAACACCAATAAACCGGCCCCTTATAGGGTCAAGTTGCGGGTTTGCCCGTGATTTGAAAACTGTTTCGTACCTCTCATACCAAGAGCTTTCAGACGATATATAGGTTTTCCCCAGGTACTTGGTCCCGATATGGAATCATCCCTAGTGAGTATTATTAATACGAGGAAGAACATATCATTAAAGAAAAAGATATCCATATTGTTGATGCAATGAGCAATATTGTTCATAATCCTATGGAACGTAAAGTATCTATATTTATGGAAAACAGACAGCTACACCTAATGTGCACAAAAGTCACATTGGAAGCACGTTTATCTCCTGAAACACCCGCATAAGACTCATGTATTCACACTTTACACAAAACACTCTGTACCATGTCTTCGACTAAATTTTGTTGACAAAGGGTGCAAAACCAATCTTGTTTATTGATTTCAAAAGCCACATTTGAAACTCTCCGAATATGTACCTCGGAGCATCGTGATTTGGATGTATCTACTTTTCGAATACACTTTTTGGTGTTAAGGTTTCCTGAAGCACATGCAGACCTAGCTGACGGTTCAGAAAGATTAGGTCTCTCCACACTTTTGGATACTCTTGATTACCTTTGCCGTTATTCTTCAAGATGTTTTTTGTAAGGACTTGATACGAGAACTTCTGTTCTTTATAGTTGCATGTTAGTAGTTCTATTTCCTCCTGCTATTGGGCTGGGCATCGTCACTTTATTTTCTATATATATTTTTTTCAAAGCACAATTCATAGATTCCGGAGACCATTTTCCATATTGACAAGTGCCCACCTTGTGTGAATTGTAACGAAAAAGAAACCAGGAAAAACAATTCACCACGGGAGCCAAAATCGCACTGGTGCGATTTTTGTCACACGGTAGTAGTGCAATTTGGGAAACTACACCATTTTTATAAAATATATACTCTTTACATACCTAACAAATTAAAAAAAAAAGAATAACTTGAGTTGGTCATTATAATATTAGTGGTATTTTGTTTATTACTACTTATTAAAACATAAACTAATTCTCTTACCTTAATTCCTATTCTATTGTGAAATACCCCGAAAATTAGTAAGGAATACTCTAATTATATTGTACTGCAACTGCACACACACATAACTTACTGAGCGTTGTCACTTTACTCTGTAATTATGGAAGTATGCTTAAGTACTTAATTTAACTACCAGATGGCTTGTTAGTACTACAGTTCTTTTTAAACTAGGGGTGGTGCGATTTAGAACCCGGTGCGATATCGGGAACTCTCCCCTATGCTCGCTTATTTTACGACCGAAGGAAGTTAATAGACTCTAAGAAGAATATAAGATAAGTAAACTAACATTTGTAAAAATTGTAAAACCTGTCCAAGACCCTAGAACCTTTCCTGAATGACATCGCAGCACATTATTAATAATTTTAAGTCACAGTGGTATTTATTATTTGAAAATGTTGAGTTGAGTTGATTTTAGTTTAGCGTCCCTTTCAGCAGCGAGGCTATATGAGACGTGGACCTACTGATTAACGTGGAATCCGAATCACATGAGCTCCCGCCGGGAATCGAACCCGGGTCTCTCGCGCCAAGGCCGCGTACGCTAACCGCTTAGCCACGGAGGAGCTCTATTTGAAAATGTGACAAGTATTTTAAATGGTGCTGAATTGGGTAGAATTGTACCAACTTTTTCACAAAAAGGGCTGAAAATATCAGTGTGGTACCAACGGGCCGATGAATGACAAAAAGGGCTGAATTGTACCAAGTTTGGCAACACTGCTTTACGTGGTAACTGGAATGAAAGCAAATTTGTGATTATTTTCAAAAATAGTAGACATTACACATTTTGCTACTAGATGACAGGCAATGTCCTCTAGCAGTTGATATCTACCGGATTAAATTGAAATTTCTAATGAGTGTTTCTTTTTACACTGACTACTAGAGCTTATTTTGCTATTGCTCAGGTTTCATATTGCAGTACATATTTCCACCTGTCCATGTCATAGTGATTGCAGCTGTTCAAGAACTCACAGTTAAATTGTGGTATTTCAAAATCAGTATTCCCACATGAACAACTATTCCGTGCAAAAATTGTTTGAATCTCCACTACGTTTTCAATGATGAATCAGATGACATACTTTTATCATTTACGTTTTCTGAGGGGACTTCTCCAGATTCTTATGATAATGGACTTTGTGGAAGAAGCAAAACTTACAATTGAATAAACTCTTTGACATTTCTTCTATGTTACTTTACATTTTAGCTTTTTATTCTCAGGCGTTTATGATTTATAAGCACCGGACATTTTATCTGAAGTTCCCTTCTCTTGAGTCTGCTGATAAAGGGATCTACAATCATACACATTACGGAGAATAGAAATGATCACAGCCCAGTAAACTCCACGTTCAAAGATCCCTGGATGCTTAATCAAAATTATGAATCTGGATTCACATAATATTTGTTTTTAGTTCTACGGCAGAGGATGGTGGTAAATTTCGCCGCCACTGTTGCCGCTCTAGAGTTCCTGTGCAACAAATATGAAAATATTTGAACACACACACACACACACACACACACTAGGGGTGGATCCAGGATGGACTTCTGGGGGGCGATGGGTTGTAATACTGCAATTTAGAGCTACTTTTAAGAGCTCCAAACTCTGGGATGGGTTTTATTTATATATAAAATAAGAAAGTTTCCTCTTCTGGGGGGAGCAATCGTCCCGATCGCCCCCCTGGATCGGGGATGCGGCACAGGATCGACACGGCACAGGATCGACACGGCATACGACCGACAATTCAGCTCAGAAACCTGTTTCGGTCCTGTGCCGTGTCGATCCTGTGCCGTTTCGGTCCTATGCCGTGTCGATCCTATGCCGTGTCGATCCTGTGCCGTTTTGCTCTCACGCCGCTGCTCTGAAATAATTTAACTTTTAATCATGTGCCTAAAAAAATAATATTTTTATTATCTGTTTAATCTTTGCTCTTACAAATTATAAACTCCTGTCGATTCTACGCCTGTGCAAGTTATATGCATAGAATACGTACGATCGAAACGGCATAGAGCCGACACGGCATAGGACCGAAACGGCACAGGATCGACACGGCATAGGACCGAAACGGCACAGGATCGACACGGCATAGGAACGAAACGGCACAGGATCGACACGGCACAGGATCGACACGGCACAGGATCGACACGGCATAGGACCGAAACGGCACAGGATCGACACGGCATAGGAACGAAACGGCACAGGATCGACACGGCACAGGATCGACACGGCACAGGATCGACACGGCGCAGGACCGAAACGGCATAGGACCGAAACGACGCACGATCATCCCCACTGCGTAGTATCTATAAAACCAAATATTTATTTCTCATAAAAGCAATCAGAGACCTGTCAATTGATTTTAAAATATAAGAATTATAAGATATTTACTATATGAATATTAATAATTGTGAGTGACAAAAGAATGATTGTGCTAAATGGACAAAATATAATTTCTTGTGTGCTTGGTCAAAAGCATTTCTATATGTATGGAATACTTATATTTATTATTATTATTATAATTATTATTATTATTATTATTATTATTATTATTATTATTATTATTATTATTATTATTATTATTATTATTATTACGTTTTAACTCGTTTTGAAATCATGGCCTGATTCCACTAGAAAGCGAAAGCCATGAGAAATGTAAGCTAAGTAGTAATATGGAATACTCTTAATGTTGCTCACTAGAGGAAACATGCTCGCATGTCTTCTCGTCTCGATATCGAGACCACAAGAGACTTTTTTAATAAGAAGCTCAGTTGGGAAGTAATAACTGAGCCGATGGCTCGAGCCGGCTCGCTTGGGGTGAACCATCGGCTCGAGCTGGCTTGGTTGGATGAACCATCTGCTCGGTTCGGCTCATCTGGGCCGAAGGCTCTTGCTGACACGGTTCGGTGAGCTGTTGGCTCGGCTCACTTCTCGGTTCGGGTCCATAGTGAGTGAGCTGTGAGCCCAGCTGCTCAAGTTGTTTACAATTGTAAACCCGGGCCGAACAGTTTTGAAGATATTTGGCCAGTGCCCTATAACTTTTAACAATGTTTGGCTCGAGCCCGAATACTCAACCTAAACCCTCAACCCAAATTCACAAGCTCGTGAACAATATCCTTGACTCCTAGAATTCACGACTACCGAGGTTAGCAATCAACTAGTTTTTTAGTATTCAAACACAGACCGCGTTTCTTTCATGTTTAAACACAGTGTTGTTATAATTATAATTATAATTATTATTTATTATTATTATTAATAATAATAAAAGTTGTACTAGTAGTAGTACTAGTATCATTGATAACCTATATTGTCTATGCAAGATACTTGAAGAGAATACTCGAAACTACAAACCAGATTTGGTTCGACTCGACCCGAATTCGAGTCGAGTTGGAGGAAATTTTTCGAATCGCGTTCAAAGATGTCTGTTTTTAGTCGAATCGAGTTTCAAAGAATACTCGCTCGTACTCACTCGTGCCCATCGTAGGATGACCACATTCTAACAATCGAAAAGTAGGACACAAGTATAATAGTACTGTATATGATATCTTACTGCGTCAGCAATACGCATATCATTATTTCAATTAATGTTAACCTTAAGTTAATGAACATTTTTGTTAAGAAGAAGCACTGAACAAAATTATTAAAGGAATTAAACACAACTCCAAATGCTTTGATGAATAACAAATTGGTTTATTTTATGAACGTACAGTCAAAGTTCGTGTTGGGCTAAATAATAATAATAATAATAATAATAATAATAATAATAATAATAATAATAATAATAATAATAATAATAAATTTCGAAGCGTGGTATTATTTTAAGAAATGAAAGAAAATTTAGACCGGCAGAAAGGAACTTCTATTTAACTTGGTTAGCATCACTGTCATAAGTTCAATAAGAAACCTTTCCTACTTTACCGATATCTCAACAAGGCCTTCTCAGTAAAAGCGATGTATTGTAAAAAATGGTTTGTTGATTGTTCTCCATCCCTAGTCTTCTGAGGAGTGTTAAAAAACACAGCGGTTCATCATTCAGGAAAAGAGTGTGTTTGATTCAAAATATTGTGAATAAAGAATGAAACATTAAGATATTGCAAATAAATTAACTCTGGACATTTCGCAGGACATTTTAAAGAAGAAGGATATTTCTCGATTTCCTAGACATCTTCGCAACACGCAGGACAGCTCTTTGAAAAACAGTACTGTACTGCGAAAATCAGTACGTCTGGTTACCCTAGCCCATCCCTACGAGTAACGCAGTATGGCATTTTAGCCAATGTTACCTTATATGAAAATATTCATAACTTATAGCTGTCAAGTAAAAATGTGTCCTTGCATTTACATAAAGCAATTCAGAAAGGGCAATAATAATAATAATAATAATAATAATAATAATAATAATAATAATAATAATAATAATAATAATAATAATAATAATAATAATAATAATAATAATAATAAAAGCGATAGTAATAGTAGTACGGAAAATTGAAGTGATAACATTTGTTCACATATTCTAAGTTTCAGACCTAAAAGTAACACGTTACTTTCGAAGTAAAGTTACAGTTACTTTTTGGGGGCAAGTAACGCGTTACATTTTAGGAAAAAGTAAAGTAACTTGTAACGCGTTACATTTTTACATGTAACTTACCCAAAACTGTCCATGGGAAAATTGTTCACTGCTCGGGCCAAGATTGTTTCTGACTGTCGACAGATGGATGCCGTTTATGGCAGACCTTTGCCTGAAGTACTACCCAAAGTTTGTAGTCCAACGGGTTAAGATCCGGGCTGCTAGAAGGCCAATCAGTGGTAGAAATGAAGTGAGGGACGTTCCGCGCCAGCCAGTCCTAAGTTGGTTTCGCTGTGTGGCCTGGAGCGGAATCCTGTTGGAAGGTCCACCTTTCTCCAGGGAACATGGTAGCAGATAGTGGTTACACTATAGGTGTTAGCACTGTGTTCTGGTATACCTTGGCAGATGTTTTAACACCTTGTTCGCAAAAATACAGCTGGGTTGTGCTTGAGTAGCTCACTCCCCACCAAACCATCACTGAGGCAGCATGATGTGTCGGGTGTCATCCAGAAGTCCTAAACGGCAGAACTCCTAAAAATATAGGCACTAGACCTGAATTTTAGTACTTCTGCAGTTTAGGACTTGTGGCACGGTATGATTTTTAGGATTTCTGCCGTTTAGGACTTGTGCCGCGATATGATTTTTAGGACTTCTGGCGTTTAGGACTTCTGCCTTTTAGGACTTGTGCCGTTTAGGTCTTGTGCCTTTTTCATTCACTTGCTTTAGTTCTGAAATTCGCCACCACCCCACGAAATTGCGACGATGCAGCAACTAGTTGGCAATAATGTCACGAACGTAGCTAATTCCAACAATAACAGCTATATTTGTACTACTAAGATTATTATTATCACTATCTGTTCTGCACTTATACGTGAATTACATAATACAACTTATTTCATTCTAAGAATTAATTACATAATTAGTTAAGAAATTCGTTTCTTTCGAATGGAGATACGAGAATCCCAAGACAAATTCCTAAAACAAAAATAAATAAATAAAAAATTGAAAAAATGTTTAAAAAGCATATTTTACCAGACTTCTGAAAGCAAGAAAACATTCAGAATTTCAATATATACTGTGTGGAGCGAATTTTATTAAGAGTAAGACAAAAATCCACCAAAGTTTACTTAATTAAGACAAAAGCTCACTAGACATTTCACGAGTGAACATTAAATACCAACGGTATACATAAAGAACGCAGTAGATTTAAAATTGAACAAAGAACATTTACTATGCAATACATTGGGTGACATTCATAAGTTCTAAACGGCACAAGTCCTAAAAATATAGGCACTAGACCTAAATTTTAGGTCCTGTGCCATTTTTGCAGAAATTACTACATAGTCATTTAGGGGTGTAGCCTGCAATTTTTTCTAGGGGAGCTTGATTTTTATATATTAAAAGCAAATCAAAAGTTTATTTTCAGATTACGAAAGCTTCAATAAGACAATAAATTTATACATATTACACATGTACATAAATACATAATATTATTGTATTTCCAGTTACTTCCTTTTTGAAACTTGGACCTTGACATAGCGTAAATTTAAAACCACAGCTTGTGGGAAATGTACGAATAAGTTAGTTATAAGAAATCGGAAACTGTTCATGGAAGTCCATTTGTTTGACTGTATTTATCTTCTGTACTCTTATATAAAAGAGTAAAGATGAGTGATTTTTGGGCATACTACTACAAGTAGAGTCGATAAATTTTAGTTATAAAATATAATTTTCTTATGAAAGCAGTACATAAGAAAGAATTTTTGGAAATAAGTATCGTAAAAAGGGTGGGGTAAGATTTTTTTAAAGGGTAGTATATCTCGCAAGTTTCTAAAGCTAGTAAAATAAAACTTGGCATATAAGCTTTCCTATTAAAAAAAAAAAAAAACCTGAAAATTGAAAATTGAAAATTGAACACATAAAAGGGAAAGAGCAAAGGGAGCACATTTTTTTTTATGTTCGATTTCCCCATTAATTACTTACTCAGAAAATATGTAAATAAATTAAGGAAGGATTTGTTTAAGCTAGATGCGTGAAACTCGGCATTTGAACTTTTAACTAAAAGTAATAAAATACTATATGTTTCAGCGTCTTGAAAATTACACTTCTAAGCGAAAGGAGAGTCAGTTTCTATAATATTAAAATATCCCACTGCTTATGAGATTTGGGCAGAAAACTCTTTTTCCTTTAGGCCTCGCTTCATCCAGTTAAGCAAACGAGAGTACAAAGTGGCTGATTAATTAGGTTCTTTTAATTATTTTAACATGTTGACGTAGTTTAATTCTTTTAAAACTGTATTCTTTCACATTCTATTATAAACATATTTCATTTGCTGTAATTATTAAACACGTTTAATAAACATAAAACAGACTAACCTCCGGTCCCGGCCAGAATATGTTTTTGGTGTTAAGCCATCATTTGCCGTCCGTAACATAACCTTTGATTTAAACTTCACGTACTATCAAGACTCAAGTCTCAGAATACATATACTTCTGAAATACATATGTATCTATGTGTTATTAATTCTTTCATAATCTTGAAAGAAACTTTTGATTTGTTTTTAGTTTGTAAAAATGAAGGCCCTCTAGAAAAACTTGCTGGCTTATTATTCCATTATTATTATTATTATTATTATTATTATTATTATTATTATTATTATTATTATTATTATTATTATTATTATTATTATTATTATTATTATTATTATTATAGGACAACAGTGATGGCTTATTGCTTGCAGTGCCTAGTAGTAGTTGTTTCCTTTCATCTTCTCAGTTAGAACTTCAGACTGCAGGTCAAAGTGAGCTTCATTGATCACCTGCAAATGCATCTAAGAAGATAGTGTAGAATCCTTCAGATGATTCCTGAACATGTATGGTTCTATCCAAAATCTGGAACTAGAAAACTGACAGCTCGGAAAAGGAAGAGATGTGCTATTCTCACAGACACTCTAGAAAAAAGTACTTTCGAAATGAAAAAGAAGCATCTAAAAGCAACCGAAAACGTAAAATCATCAGCTGAGAAGAATTTATTCTCAAGTCGTCTGTTTGGTTTCTGAAGAACCGTACGAAGAACAGGATACAGAAGAAGACTGGGTACAGTGTTTATGTTGTGAGAAGTGGTCTCATTGGTCGTGTTCCGAGAGAAATCTGTACTACATCTGTATAGATTATAGACATTGACTGCCACAGTGAAAATGAGTGAAGCGATGTTCAAGCTGTAGATTTGATAGCATTAAATTTCTGAATCAAGTCCGATTGTTGCAACTTACCCCAGATGATGTTGCAATTTACCCCATGGGTGGGGCAAGTGTCAACAGTCGGACTTAGTTCAAAAAGTGGATGCTATCAAAACTGCCGTTCGATGTTTTGCACTTCTCTTTTTTTGGTATGTAGTTAAGGCATGTACCTTTTAGTACACTCAATATAGTTTTTATATCTATAATAAATTTCGAGTAAAAAAACAGACCTGAAAATTGTTGCAACTAGCCCCATCTTCCCCTACAATCACTTTTTCAAAAAAAAAAATGTATAAAGCCAGTAAAGCAATTAACATGTAGGTCTATTTTCGAAGATAATATAGGAATTTTTCGTGCTGCTAATTATTTATTTTTAAAAAATCAGATGCTGAAACCAATCGATATAGCGCAGTTTAAGCAATTCAGTTTGTTTTATTTAAAAAGAAAACTTTCTATTTACAAATTTGATTGTTCCTATGTATTAGAGCAGTCTTCGAAAAATCAGTGCCTATTGTATTTCTAAAATATAGCTGGAGCCGCGGTGGGTCAGTGGTAGAGCGTTCACCCCTGGTGCATGGGGTCTCGGGTTCAAACCCTGCTCCCGCCAAGTGAACTTTGTGGTCGATAAACGCCGTGTGCGTGGATATTCTCGGGGTTCTCCCGTTTCCTCCCACTTTCTTCATTCCACCATTTCATTCATTTCTCATAATCACCGTCTCCTTCAGCATAACCGGCATAACCGTGGGACGTAAAACTCAAAGATTTCATTTCATTTTCTAAAATATAGCTGTATTGATTTATTGGTATATATTTACCTTCAGTTTGTTTGAGAGAAAATTATTACAAGAACTAAAAAGTGTTTCTCTAGTAAATACGTTTTCATAGTTTAGCTATTTACGTTACTAAACAAATTTGTTTTTTTTTAATACATAAAATGGCGCCCGTATATATATAGGGTGTAACTTAATTAATATAACAAACGTCGTTAGGTGATTCCTGACACCGAAATAAAACAAAAACTATACAACAACCTGGGTGTAACACCCGAAAATTTATCGGAAAAATGTATAAACCGCCATAACTCATGAACAAAAAGTCGGATTGAAGTCGGGCAAAAGAATGTCCATTGTTTTTAGTCGTAGATTCGATTAGTGTACAGTGACGATGCAAGGATGACTTCCAAAGAAACTGGAGTATTCCTTTGAGTATTTTATCAAACGTTGAATGAAGAAATGATCAATCAAGTACAAGATTTAACATTAAAAAATAATAGTGCATCGTTCAAGTTAGAAGAACACTCAGAATTCGAAAGAAAGAGAGATACACATGTGTGATTCATCTATTTTGTCTCAGTACATAATGACGTCTCGGAAGAAGATTTTAAATGGAACGAAGTCTTTAACGTATCACACTTATATCTTCTAGGCTAATGGTAACGGATGATAAATGAACGGCTTCCTGTCCAAGAGTGTGTGAAAAAGGAAAAATAACTTTGATCCAGATTAGGTTTAAAACGACTGTGCATAGGACAGTCAGGCGGCATGTAAAGAAATATAACATCGAAAAATGCAAAGATCATATATGATGAACGAGTGTACAAGGAATTCTCCACATGACCCAGGGATTCCAAATATTGTGTGAATACATATGGGGCAAAAGTAAGCTGCATTAAACGGTTTCTTCCTCGTAATATGTAATTCCGTGGAATATGGTACTTCTGTGCACAGAAGCAACAAAAGTGGAGAAACAAGGGATGTTGTACACGTTGCATAACGATACCAAGAAGTGCGCTGGAATAGTATACTTGATTTATCCGTTAGATGAATCTTCTCCCAGGAATACTTTTGATGGCGTTTTCCCCTTCCTTCGAGTTGGCAAACCTCAACTTTTCCCTGAGCTATGAAAAACTTCATTGCTATTGTGAATATACCAAAATACTATCCTAGTGTAGACCACTTACATTTTGATTTTATCATTGCCGGAGAAATTTTCTCAAAGGAAGCTCGTTGAAAGTACATTTTAAAAAAAGGATAGTCTTTTTTCGACATTCTAATGTACATACCTTAGAGCTGTATGGAATACCTACACGGAGGAATACCTACGGAACTATCGTCCCTTGTGTGCCAATTGCGAGTGGCTTACAGAAGGCTGTCTTGAAGTTTTATTGTGGAATGGCTTCAGTTAGCATGGCCGAGTTGTAATAAGCATCTACGCAACTTGTGAGTGATATACATAGTCAGATGCTCTACTGTTACACGTGTAATTGCTGTATAACAGGATGGGAAATGTTGTGTTCAACGGTAGAGGGTTGTGTCCAGGTATTTAAGGTCGTGTAAAAGTGTAGACGTTGGTGTTTAAGTAAAATTGATTGTGTTAACCTGTACACGCCTGCGCGATGGAAGATTACCCTGTCCACGAGCTGGCAGATATGCAACTCATTTATGGAGTAGCAAAGGGCAATAGCCCAGAAGTGAGGCGTTTATATCGTGACCGTCGCCCTCAAAAGAGAGTAACTTTCCTTGTATTTTTCCACGCCTCCATATTCGACTTCGAGAGAGGGGTCCCTTCGGTTTCTCGTACGTGAAATCGGAGGAAATAGCCCCATATGGACAGCTGAACTTGAAGACAGCGTACGTCGAATGATCAAAACCATCTTGAAACTATCATGTGTATGGCGTAAAAACCCACATGCAACTCTAGTAAACGATCAGCAGCAGAAATTTGGTGTGGTGTGGTGTGGTGGATAATTTTGTGGTAGGATCTTATTTATTATCGGTCTGCCTGTGTGGGAGTACGTATCTTTTATTTTTACGTAATTTTCTCCCAAAATTGATAGAACATGTGCCCTTGAACATAAGACAGCAGATGTGATTTCAGTATGATAGTACACCTGCACATTTTGACAGGAATATGCAGACTTACCTAAATGAAACATTCCCAGATTGGGAGAGAAAAACCTGTGTTATGACAACCTCGTTCATTCTACCTCACGCTGCTTGATTTTTTATTTCGGGGATACGTATGAAACTCCGGCCACGACAGTCGAAGAACTTGTAGCTCGATGTAATATAGCTGTGGCAATCATCTACGAAATTTCAGATGTGCTTGATCACACGCGGAAAAATTTGCTTCGCCGATGTCATCTTTGCAATGCGGTCAACGGTCGACAATATCAGACTGTGAACTGTTATTCTTCATAGCTGTCTCGTGTACACATACTGCATTGCACAAATAGTGTACAAGGTACCTCTGAGTATTTCAGTTATCCTACCTTCTCCGAAACAGAATAAATCGATAATTTGAAATTGTATTTCTTTCTTTCCTTGTGCAACACGCGCAAAACCTTGAGTATCGTCGAGTTTCATTCCTTCTGTACTCGTAGTTATTATCTTCCACGAATTTACGCATTACGGGAGTAGATGTCCCCGCGTATAGAAGGCCGAGTCATCAAAAAATTATCTTGTTTTCCTAGAATTCGGTGTCATTTCCTGGAATTGGGAGGCAAGTTTCGACAAGCCTTTGGTTGCTATGTTCATAGCCTTTTACGGGTAGTACAGAAGCGCGTGGGAAAATTTTGGTTTATTTGAACCCCCGTTACCCCCTACTCCTCTTTAGTTGCTATGTTCATAGCCTTTTACGGTTACCACAGAAGCCCCGTGGGAAAATGCTGGTTTGCTGTTGCTATGCTCATAGTCTTGGACGTCTGCTAGATGTAGAAAACAAGATAAAACATGAATTTTCGTGTTCTTGTCGTTTATTGGTTAATAATTTGAACCCCCAAACCCCTCACCCCTCCTGCGAAGAGCGTAAGCGGAACGTATGTGCTTGTGTAGATCATTCTGTTAGCAGCTGTTGCAAAGGAAGAAACGTCAAAAATTTTAAAGATGTCATCGTCAATGAGTTTATTAGATAAACTTAATAAGCCATCAATGGTACCCTTTACAAAAATGCGAGATTTGGAGATTGGAGTACCATTTCGTATTGTAAACTGTGAGATAATTACAACGGTATATGGTAGGAAGGCCTGTGTGACATTTGAAGGAGGTGAAAAAGTGATTTTACCTGGACGTTGTACTGAAAAATTGGAAGCAGATAATGGTGCATTATTAACGTATTTACAAAGTGGGAATGTCTGTTTAATATATAAAGGAATGAAGATTAATGTATCTGGACGTAACATGCACGATCTTGAATTTACTGAACTGGTTTACTCATCGTAAGTGTATGGTGACATGTACAAACAAGATGAAACATGAATTTTCCTCTTCGCCCCTCCTCTTCATGCATGCGCAGTCATCTGTATGCATAGTGTCGTTATTCTGTGCTGACCAGCGACTGAAGTAACATGTCTTTGAGTGCTTGTGCATCAACTATGGATACCAAGAAAGAGTACTTGTTAAATGTTGAATATGGACTTAATTCAATGAAAACCAAATTAATTTGCATTGGTCTGGATAGTGATACATTTGAACCAGTGATTCGTGTTGGCAAAGGACTTGTGTTTGGAGTGGAGTTAAATTTGGCAGAGTGGGAGAAACTTGTACATTTAACCCCATTTGTTACGGACTATTTAAATTCTCAAGTGGAAATTACATTTATAAAATCTCTTGGTCGAAAAAACGAACTGGTGGTACGAAAACTAATGGGTGAAAAATTAGTGATGTTAGAGAAGAAAGGAACACTTCATGCTCCTCGAAACACTGTGTACTTATCTTCAAGTGATTGGCTTTATTTCTTGGAAATATTACCGTGTATTGAACATGCTGTGAAAAACAGTAAAGTTTGTAGTGTTGTGCTACGTGAATATTTTGACTTGTGTACAGATACTATTCGTAATCATGTACAATTACAGTGTCTTACATGCAGAGGACTTGCCGGAATCCATACCTGTGTAGATGAACAGAGTATTATTAATGGTATGAACATCAGTTTTCCAAGTGTCTCTCTTGATAAGAACAGTGATGTGAACATTGATGGTGAACGATTAAAATTGGAAATGAAAGTATTTTGCAAACAAAAACTCATAGATTCAATTATGGCTGATTTATTTGATAGTGTATCGACACAGCCATGGTGGGGGGAAACCGAAACTCAACCTTCGGAGGGTATCAATGAAGTGAACGACTCTTCATAAAGAAGGAGAAATTGATTTGTTTTTCATGTATACGAAACAACGTAATATCAAATGTAATAAAAATATATATATAGTGGAAAGTGAAATGTTTTATTTGTGTGTGTGTTTTGTGTTCGTTTCATACACCTCAATATGTTAGGATTTTAAAATTTTTTATAAGAAAAAAATCCTAACATATTTTTTCCTCGTATATTATAAGTGATACGTATAATAATAATAATAATAATCATAATGAATTCAAATTCTTGAAATGAATGTTAAAATAAAAATTAGTATTTGAAATTATTATTATTATACAACTTTGTCTTAAGTATGATAAGACTTTTTTTAATTTTTAAAAAAGGAACTCAAATAATTAATATTAAAATTTTAAAAAACAAAAGTCCTATCATAATAATAATAATAATATTGAATTCACATACTTGATTTAATTTACGAAAGAATAACTGATTAAGTATTTGAATTCATTATTATTATTATGTAGTTATATGATTACATCATTGAATTAAAAATCAGTTTTAGAATCTTTTTTTTTTAAATCACTATGAAATTCTTTAATTCAATGACTTAAAAACATGTTTTATGATATGTGTATTTAATTACATAACTGATCATAAAACATATTTATTTATTAGGAAACGGAGAAAATAAGAAATAAAACATTTGTTTTCAAAGAGAAAAAATAATACAAATTGTTTATTGCTGATGAAACTATTTACACAATTAAAACGACGGTAAGTATAGTACATTTTAAAAGAACGTTAGATTTTCTTTCCATTGTTCCTGTGATGATAACTTTACAACTGCCATATACTGTTCACTGATGATACTACTGCTGTTGATGTTGATGATGAAACGTAGATACAAGTCAATCTGAACATTGAAGATGATGTCCATACACACGATGACGATCTTTTACTCTCTGAAATGAAAAAAAATTGAAAAAACAAACTTAAAATTTATTTTATCTATAATCATGAACAAATAATAATACATACAAACACATTATAATAATAAAGAAGAAGAAGAAATGGCTACCTGCAATAATATGAAAAAAAAAGAAAGTAATCAAAACAAACGAAGAAGAAGAAGAATGAAGACATGATTACCTGTAAAAGTAAATACAGCAAACGACGATCATTTTTTTCTGGAGTTGATGAGAAAGTGTAATGAAATTCATTTAAGGACTTTCCTTTAGCTTTGAAGCATAGGAAAAGATATGAATAATGCCCACATAAGGATGATTTTACACTTTGAATTTGTTTATTATTAAATGTATAAGAAGTGGAATTTCTACGTAGAAATTGAATATGATGCATTACATATGGAGGAAATCCAAATGTATCGAAGTAGTGGGCACGGCCATCAGTATGAATATATACGGAAATCCAGTGTGTGCCAAGTTTGTTCGAGGGATCTGTATTTATGATGATAGCTGCAGGTAGTGGAACATGTGCTGGTAATTCATTGGCTGCATATACGCCAACGAAATGATTGTGAAATAAAGAATTTGTTTGCAAAGCATTCAATAAATCTAGTGTAGAGGACATCATGTATAAAAATGCAGACATGTACATATATGATATGATATTTAAATAACGTACCTTTAAAAATCCATGATGATGTTCCTCTGATGATCCACTTCTAAGAGAGATTGGAATTCTCCATACACAATGCAGGAGATAGGTGCTGGTAGAGGCTTCGTAAAATGAACTTCCAGACGAACACACCCATGACGTATAAGATTCCAATGCTGCACAGCGCTGGCTTCTCCATCTTGAGTAATGTCGAAAACAAAGATAGTGTATCCTTGAGGAAAGTCAAGGCGAGGAATATTGTTGCCATGATTGGAAAAGTGAATGCCTGATCCACAGAATAAGGTATGATATGAGGAAACATAGAGGTTGTTTTCGAAAATTGGTTGTAATGGTTTTGAAGGTACAGGTTTTCCATCAATGTATAGAGAGAAGAAATTGATGTCAAAATGTTTGAAATGAAATGGATTTGAAGTTATTGTTCCTGTATAGGCATCATTTTGTGTAAACGCCACAATCACTCGAGTTGGTAATACTCCCATAAATAAATTATCTATTGTTTTTGATTGAAGATCCTTTGGAATGACGAACGACTTCATTTGCACTCTTGTGAGAGGATATTTGGCTGTTGTTGATTGTAGAAGCTTGTTATGTGCTAGTTTTATTGTAGGACTAACATTAATCTTTTTAATATGTAAAGCAGCGTCTAAAATGTTCACTTTAGCCTCAACAGACGCATCACTAGCGATGAGACAAAAGTTTGGCTTTGCAGGAATTAACTTGAGACGTAATTCTACTCCTTGGATTAAAAATTTATCTTGATTAAAAATATCACAATGAAGATGTCCAAGCATGTCGAATTTTGCACTTTTTTTTGTTAATTCATAACGTTGTTGAAATCCTTTATTACCACTAGATGTTGCATCCATATGTCCAGCAGTATCTTGAAACCAGAATGCACATTGAAGATGAGTATTTTTAGCAGAATCATCATAATTTAACAGTTTTTCAATGTATGATCGATATGGATGATTATGAGATGGAAATGAAATCAGTTTGTTATTTAAATACACTTCCACTTCACTGAACATAGAATTTAAAAAGTCATTAATAGGAGCCACAGCTTTATCACTTTCACCAAATGCCGATCCATCAGGCTTAACGATTTGAGCTTCGATGTAAAGAAGAGTATGTGGTAGATCTATGTATTCATCACTTGTTCCTGGGATGACAAACTCTATAGGAGCATTATCAGCTAGTGAACTGATTGGTTTGTATGTAACGACATGATTATCCAATATACTGGTTTGCGTTGGTTTTGTAGAAAAAATATCTAGTTCACTTTTTACACACTCGCAGGATTGATGATGTAAGAAAGCCATAATGGTGATGATTTAATCAAAGATATCGTGTGATAACTTCCTCTTCTTATAAGACTGATTTTTCTTTGTTTTCTGTGTACGTTTCCTCTTGCCCTTCTTCTTCTTCTTGCGCTTGATGATGTGTAATGGTGAAGGGTTAAAGATGGAATGATGTGTAATTCTTCTTTTCCTTCGTTGATATCCAGATCCTAGCATAGATTTCAGTTTATTTTTTGCTTTGTCTTGCAAGACGGATCTCGCTTCACCCATTCGTTGATGAAAGGATTCGTTAATAGGTTGATTGTCGATGATGACATCAGTAATAACGTTTGCTCCAGATTTTAATAATTCCTTTCCTACTGTTTTAGCTCCTTGTTTTACTAGTGGCATGACAGAACGAAATAATCCTCCAAGGAAACTTCCAATACCATGTCCAACTTGATAAGGGGAGCCAACATAAACGTTTCCAGTTCCAGAAAGAGCTTGTTTTTGATAATATTGTAAATATGGATTATTCATATTTGTCGATGTTGACGCACTGGTCGAAAATGTAGTTTAACGCATACAGTTCCGAAAGTGAATGCCAGTGGAGAACCTGTACTATCTCTTATATCTATTTTGATGTGTTCAAAATGCATCTTCTCTATAGGCACATAATGTGGAGGATTAAAAATTTCTATAACACTACTTCCAAATGTATGATTCACAGGATTCATATTTATGATACGTAATAATGGTGCTACTGTATCTCCAACAAATACAGATTGAATTATATCACAATACACATACATTGTAGATGGAAGTCCTAAACGTAAATTTGGAATGCTTTGGCCTTGTTGCATATCCTTTAAATCAACGCTTGGATCAAACCCCAACATCGCACTAACACTTGGTGATAATGCAACGTCTACATCTATGTCTTTATGAAGACGTCGTATAAAACAGGTATTACTCTCACGAGTATAAGAAATATGTAAATTTGTGAATCTATTGTACGTATTTATTATCTTTATCAATTCTGATATGTCAGTGTAATAACGTACAGGAATAGTTATAAATTTCCATTCATCACTTTTTGCAGGTTTGTAAAAAATTTTATTATTTTCGTCATTAATATTTAATATTGAATGAGGATAATGAATTTCAACAATAGCCACTTCCCACTTTTCATGGAATTCCATTCTTTGATGAAGTTTCGTAGTGTATGATGTTAAGGTGTTGTCAGGAAAATATTCCATAGAACTATTACTGGGAAGCGTAACGTAAAAATCTCCATCAGGTTCCATTGTACTTCTCGATCTTCTTTACGGATGATGCAGGTATCCAGGAATCGAAAGAAGAAGGATATCCTTTCCAATGAACAAGATATTCTTTTCTGCTGCCTTTTCTTCTTGTACGTATGATTTTATCTATGTAAAATGTCTTTGATAACGTCACAGGTTGTAATTCCTCTCTGTAAAATAATCCATCCAATGGTTCCTTGTTTAAATCTTCAATTTCATAAACAGGTGGATCTCTTGGTATTATCTTCTTCACTTTAAATATTTCCCAAGTCCAATTTTGCATATATCCTTTATCAAATGTACGTTTAGTTTTACTAATTCGTACTGTATCACCAATCTTAAGATGTTTTGAGAAATTTGGATTCTTTTTCTTCGTCTTCTTTATTTTATTATCATATTGATTATGCCATACTTGTAATAGGTTATTTTGAGAAACATTTGCAGGTGACATCTTTATGCTTGAATGATAACCTTCATTGTATGATTTCACAAGAAGAGGTAATACATTTAAATAATTATACGTTTGATACTTTGTAAAATACTTCCACATTTTTTCTTTTAAAGTTCTGTTAAAACGTTCTACAATACTAGCTTTTATATCAGGATTTTTAGTTGTAATATGTTTTATTTTGCTGTCCACTAAGTACTTCTGTATTGTTTTATTAGTAAACTCACTTCCTTTATCTGTTCGAAATGTAATTGGTTTTCTGTCTTTGAACACAATTTGCAATGCTTTTAAGACATCATTTGTACTTTTAGATTTTAATGGCACAGCCCATGCATATCGACTGAACACATCTATCACTGTCAGAATATAACGATATCCATCATTAAATTTATGAAGAGATTGAAGATCATTAATATCACTTTCCCACTCATCATCAATGTTATTCACTACATAGAAATCTCTTTTAAAACGACGACGTACAGGTTTGTGTAACGTATATGTTGTTTGTTGCAGTAACCATCTTCTTATACAATGTATAGGAATTTTCTTCTTTGTAGCTATCCACAATTTTTTAACAGTTGAAAACGAGGCAGGATGTGAAGGGTTGTAGTAAATCTTGCTTAACTGTTTGTTTACGGTTTCCACCTTGACCATACTGGACGTTTACAGGCACGTTTCCTTTTCCTTATAGGAGATATTACTTTTTCCTTTTCTTCTTCTTCTTCTTCTGCTTCTTCGTCGTCTTCTGCAAACGATTTCAGAGGTATTTTTTCCCTTGACGATGATGCTGTTGGTGATGCTTTAGTTCGTCGTAAAATATATGACAAACGTTTTGGATTTCCAATAAGTTCTTGAGGTGTGTTATTAGAAGATAAATAATTACAAAATTTCTCCCATCCCGGTGGATTTGTGTGTTTCCGGGGTCGCGACACATCAGAAATTAAATCTACAATGTGAGATCCTTCTAGTTTATCACCTCTGATGTAAACAGTTCCTTTATTATCCCACGTGATATTATCATCATGTTTCATTCTATGTAGTAGTAATTCAGCTCTTTTACGAAACATTTTGGGTATAGATAATAATATTTCTTCTTCTACTTCAGGCTTCTCTGATTTAGTTGACGTAATTGAAAGTGTCACAGGTTCTTCTTGTTTTCGTATTAAGTGTAAATATTTTTGAAGAATATTGTTATACTGATTCCACTTTTCTTCATCACTAAGCGATGATAACTGTAAAATCTCTTGCATTTCTTGATCCAAATTAGATTCACGTTTCTCCAGGGCTGATGATGATGATGATGTTGGTGCTTGTATACGATTCAGAACTTCAGGTGGAACTAAAATCATCTTCTTTGCGTGTTCCATTGTACTAACGGAATAGTAAACTTGATAATGCACCAGTTAAAATAGGAGCTAATAATGCCGGTAGGAATCCACCCTGCTGCTGTACTAATAAATGCTTCTTCTTCTTTTGGATGGAGTTTCCTTTCTTCACAAGATATCGAAGCGTCCTCTTGTATCGCTTTAATCTTGCTTTCTGTGTCTTTGTAAGAGGTACATTCCCTTTTAATACATTATAACAACATTCACAAATACTTCGAATCACTGAAGAGTCTGCATTGGCCAGTATAGCTTTACGTAGTTTAGGATTTGCTTTGCTCAGCGTACGAAGAAGATCTCCGTGTTTTACTCTTGGAGACATATTGTCAGAATGAAGAAACACAGTTTAAAACAAACATTATAAACACATCTTCTTCTTCTATTTCGATGGAACATAAACGTAATGATAAATATCATCAGGAAAAATATTTGTTTGAAAACGAAGTTCATCTGGCGTATCCTGTTTTAAATCAATAAAGAAATATCCATATGGTAACTTTGTTGCGTCGGTGAAACTTTCTTGAAGAAATTTTGGATTCTCAGGAGTTAATTGATAACTCAAATGTTTAATTTGTGATTTATCTCTTGGATTTTTAAATAATACGAGATAAGAACAATTCAAACTCATATCTCTGCTTCCTTTTCCCTGATGAAATATGTTTTGTGTAATAAATAGTACACTAAGATTTCTATGATGAGAACCCTTTGTAAAGAAATCAACTATATTGCGGTTCACTTCACACATTTGATCGTCAATAATAATAAGATGTGGTCCATTTTCAGGTAAAAAGTCTTTTGTTCGAGGTAATCCTTCAATAAATTGTACTTTTGTCGAAATTTCTCTGTATGCATTTTGCCATTCTGCATAGTACCAATAAATATGACGAAACGATGTATTAACCATACGTGATAAATTGGACAGGAATCGTATTACAAAGGAAGTTTTTCCACATCCACTTGGTCCGGCAACAATACATGAAAAAGGATGTTTCCACGTCGTGTCCATGTTAAAGAATATGATCATTCTTTCTTCATACGAATATTTATAAAGGGCCTTATTACATTTCTCTTCTTCTTTTGTTGGAAGTAGTGTAGCCATATGGAAGAGTATCATATGAATCTGGTATTCTACGTCGTTTAATATAATTTATCTTATAAATTTTTGTTTCGGGCATGCTGACGATAGTATGATCTTTCCTGCGGCAAATTTTTTTCTCATTGGTAATTTTAACTTCCGTGGGACGAGATTCTTCCTCTTCTTCTGCATCCTCTTCATTATCTACTATCATTTTCTTCATTACATCAAAATTTAGGTGTTTTGAAGATTCATAGTTTAATGAAAAGCCCCGTATCTTGCATACTTGAAACTCCTTCTGCGTGCTGGGATCAAAAATACGTAAACTGTAATTCTTCGGGCCCGCCGATACATATTCTGAAATATAGGCTTCTTTACCATATTCGAGGACTTCATTTGTTAAATCGCCTAAAAAGTCACCAGTTGGAATTGTACTTTGACCAGGTTTTTGCGTATAAATGACGGAATCAGTATCAAAGTATAATACTCTTTCTTGTAGTTGATCTAAATATTTGTACAATTCTAATCTTGCTTGTGCTGTTGTGTATGCGGCTATGACAACATTTACTGTTGGTAGTGAAACAGGAACGTCATCGGTGTATTGCCAATATACATATAACATGTCATCATTTACTGGGAATATTTGATGAACATCTATATCATGAGATGTTAATTTTTCATATAATTCCTTGGGTTCATTAATAATGCTGACATGACCCATGTTCTCACGTTGACCAAATTTTCCCCAAAATGAATTTAGCATTAATTTAGCTAAACTTCTAAGTGCTGGATTATGTTTAATTTTGTTCTCATCTAGACGTATTCCTTCCTTTTCATAAAATTGCTGAATGTACTTCTTCTTTAATTCATCTGTTTCACACCATGATGGCCATCCACTTGCTTCTGTTTTTGCTTTCAGGAAGGTGTTTATGTATTCTGCAAATAAGCCGCCACTTTTTGTTTTTTCATCATATTGAACAACGTCATATGCCCATATTTCATGAATATCTATTATTTTGTATCCTTTTTCTAATGCCTTTCTTACTTCATCTGCTACCCATGTTCCATGTAGCACTCGGTCTTCATCGTTGTGATTACAAGGTGCTTGGTTTAATTCATCACAACATGTACGGCAGAGTGGAAACATCAATCTATCATTTGATTTATAAGGGAGTACAGGATGAAACAGTTGTTTTGGAGGCAAAATACTGAGCTTAACTAATCCTTCTACTTCTTCAATGGTGGGAATATTTGAATCTCCAGGCAAATAGATAGTAGGATGACGAATTGGAAACTTCTTAGTCTTAGAGATAAATGGGTACAATGAAATAACATCTTTGTATTTTATGGTCTCTCCTTCAGATTCTTGTGCTTTATGATACAAACGTATGGCATTCACACGTCCTCCATAAAAAGCGTCACGAGGTTTTAATGGTGTTTTCTTTGTATACGGATGATTACTAACATACTTCTTCATCTCTTCATTTCCTGCCAATTGTTTTTTAAATTCACAACCCCATATTTCATGCACTTCACAGCCAAAATCTTTTAATTTTTGGATTTTCTTCTTCTTTGTTGCTTCATATCGAAATTCCATGGTATCTGTAGCATTGTTATAGATGGGTTTATCTCTGTCGTTAGGGTAGCAGTAGATACAACCATGTGTGAAATCGCCTTCATACTCCCAGACGTGTATTTTTCCTGTGTTGGGATCTGTCCATACACCATCTACTTTCATTGATGCTATTCGTTTTTCCTTACTACGTGCAGCATTGGTAATTTGGATGTTTCTGGTTTTTTCTTCCCAAGCTATCCATTGTACTGCTTCAACTGATTGTACATCTCTCCATCGATATCCGTTCTTTGGTATGATACCAATTGTATTTTCCTTTAAGAAATTTCTACGATATACCAAATTACATGCACTGGCAATTGTAATACATTCAAGTAAGGGATTGACATTAGTTTCAGATTCAAATGTATTCATAAATGAAATACAGGCTTGACGTAATACCTCGACATCCTGTACACAATACTTGATGAGTTCTTCTTTCATTTTAAAGGTATCGTTTTGATGTTCGGTATACCATTGGAGAAACTTGCGTCTTTCGTCTACTTTCATAGTATCTGCTCCATAATATTTAATGTCTGGAAGCGGCCCTTCATAGGTTTGGTTCTCACGTCGATTAAAGAAGTGTGGGAAATATCCTTTGCACGATTGAAGCCCAAATGCACCACTTAATTTACTTAAGGGCATAGGAAGAAAGCTTAGTGAATCGATGAAGGTTACGTTTCCTATTTTAAGAGAGAGAATTTTTGCTCCATTCATGATTACTTCTGGAGTCCAATTCATCTTCTCAACCATGGTCTTAATGATGAAATGTGCGTCATATCCCTTTGAGTTATGGGCAACACAGGTTACTGTTTTAATGTTTGGTCGACGTTGTTGAAGATGTTTTAGAAAATCTTCTATTACATTTTCTCCGTCAAAAATATTTTCTCGCTTTCCACAAATGACACAATCATTCTTGATGTTGTTATCTTCATAGCATTGGTAGCATACATGTTGACTAACCAAGACATTAGGTATATGTTCATATATGTTTGCGTCCTCGTCTTCTATTTTCGTATCTTGTGTGCATTCAATATCATAAAACAGAATCATAGATTTCTTCTCCACGATGATTTTTTCATTGGCTTTTTTCGATTTTCTTCTTTCATTCACTTTCATGTAACATTCATGATTGGGTGGTACAATAGCATAGCAAACATTGCAATATGTTTCTCCACATACGTGAGAACGTTTTTCTTTCACTACATAAATTTTCAAACACTGGGCACAACATTTCACAATGGAACATAAAGGCTTTCCATTTTGATACGGCGCTGACTTGTGATAGTCATAGCATGACTGGCCATAAAATTCTCGATTACAATCATTGCATGTAATATGGGTTTCTTTAAAATCACATGGTGGCTTCTGATGACAACGAAAACATACAGCTGTACAATGTTTCAAATGTTCATGCTTTTTTTCATATTTCTTATGACAACTTTCGCAATAAAATTTACAGCTAAAACATGATGTCAAGCTTTCAATGACGTTGAAGTGGTTATCTATAAACAGTAAATTTAAAGCAATTCTTTCGTTATCACTTGGTGGTGCTTCAAACATAACATCACTTCCTGAAAAGCCCCTATACACTGTGATTTTATAATCCTTTAAATATTCCTGAAATTTACGAATTTCAGGAATTCCACCACCATTACTAAGATCTACATCGGCAGCTTCACACAGTTCTTCTGCTTCTTTTTCTATGATATATTTACTTTGAGTTTTTACATATCTATTATATTCAGTTTGATTTCTTCCCTTGTATTTTTTCAGTCCTATGGCAACGACGATTGCATGTGCTAAACATCTTGTGTCTTTATTCTTAATTGTGATAATACCACGTTTTGCCTTTACATATTCTTCAGTATTCATAACATGTTGTTTCAAAGGACCTTGTCCTCTTGGCATACGTACATGATGAAAATTCACGATGCAATCTTCATTTATAAGAAAAGCCGCATTACTTTGCAGTACTTTCTCATAACTTATCCATAGAACTTCTGCTGAGAGATTTCTTGCTTCTCTGAATGACAACCAAAATGGACGATGTCCTTCTCTCTCATTTGTAATTGTTATTCCTACGTAATCATGCTGGTCCACATTACGTAGTAAATAATCTATTAGTGCCCGTAGACTTGCTTCAATTGCCGTAAAAGGGTTTTCATCTGCACGTACGGGGGCTAGACGGAATCGTAGCATTCTACCCTCCATATTGTATCTTCTGTATTGTCTTCTTCGTTCTTCTATTATATGAAATCTATTGTGTCCATCATTACGGTTGTTATTTCCGAATCCTACTTGTATATTTGAATTTCGTTGTGCTTGAAATACGGCTAGCAATTCGTCCATTCTTTTTTCTATGACGTCTAAATCGACTTCCATTTCTTCGTGTTCTACACTAGTCTCTGCTAATATTTCCATAATTGAGGGATATATTACTTCTTCTTCTTCTTTTCTGGGATCGGGAAACAAATTGTTAATCCAATTTTCTAGTTCATTCGTGTAAAACTTATCATCTTCTTCTTCTATCTTCATCTCTTCTTTATTGTAATCCTCTCCTATTATTTGGGAAAACGTGAGATTTAGCAGCTCTTCTTCATTTCTCCTTTCTTCGACGTCTTCTTCTGTTCCTTCTTGTAACCACTTTATAATTTCTTTAATACGGCCTGATGCTTCTTCTGTTATCGTTCTATTGCTAGCACTGTTCAATATTTGTAATAGTTCTTCTTCATCATATTCTTCTTTTTCTACTGGAATTTGAATTTCAATAGTTTCTCTTTCTTCTTCTTCTTCTTCTGTTGCTGCTTCTTCTATTCTTTCTTCTTCTCCGTCTTCTTCTTCTTGCATTTTTTCATGATGATCTATTTCCATTTCTTCTTTTGCGTCTTCTTCTTCTTCTTCTTCTTGCATTTCTTCTTCTTCTTCTATCCCGATTATGGCATTTATTTCACTTAAAAGAACTTGCGTTTCGTTATTTACGCCCACTACCTCTTCTTCTTCTTCAATGTCATTAATGAAGACCGTAATCTCCTTCAGTAAATCTTGCGTACTCTCTTTTGCCATTTTTCTTCCTCAGATGTATATATACGTAATGCAATATATGTAAATGGTATATGTAATAGTATATGAATATGATATATAATAGGATATATAAATCTTATTTAAATGGAATATATATATATGTATATAAATATTTTGAAAGGGTATATAAGTGTTTAAAAGAATATACGAGTAAGTAAAATGTGATATATATAAGTAATTAAAAGGAATAATAATAATAATATCAACGGGAATAGGGAAAAGGATTACACTTATCTTTATTTGTATGCAACCTAAAATAAAAAAGAAATGAATTTTGTTACTTATAAATCAATATATATTAGATATATAAATATATACTATATAAGACAGAACTTTATGATGTCAATGAAATAATCTCTCATCATACCTTTTAAATATTTTTAACTTTTCTTCCTATTCCACGGAATGAGGAGTGAAACAAATGTATGTTCACAATCTCTTTCAAATGTATTGACTAATGAAGATATGTAGATTACACGGCCTTTTATACTTATTCTGTTTTAGAATTTTATCGTTAATTTTAGTGAACGCGAAATCCGTATTTCCTCCTCCTCCTCTCTACATGTCTTTCTTTTATACTGTCATTAATTTTAGCGACCACAAATTCAATGCTATCTTCTTTACAACTTAACGAAAAGATGCTATTGACTTTCCCCGGAAAACCGTTTCTACATGTGTCTTACTTGTCTTATTCATATGCTCCCCTTTTTACGTGTAAGAATACCACCCCCTGGGAGCCCACAACTTTTTACCCCTTAGATGTTATGTTACTGATTTCAAAGTGACTTTATTGAATGCAACACCTTCGAAAACTATAGAATCGATACTAATGTTGTTTATTTTACGTGTATGAATATCACCCCCCGGGAGCTCAACACTTTTTACCCCTTAGATGTCACGTTACTGATTTCAAAGTGTCTTTATTGAATACAACACCTTCGAAAACTATGGAATCGTTACTAATACTGTTTATTTTAAATTATTTTACGTGTATGAATATCACCCCCGTGAGCTCACCACTTTTTTTACCCCTTAGATGTCATGTTACTATTTTCAAAGTGTCTTTATTGAATACAACACCTTCGAAAACTATGGAATCGGTACTAATATTGTTTATTTTAAAATATTTTATGTGTATGAATATTACCCCCTAGGGAGACCCCGTGAGCTCACCACTTTTTTACCCCTTAGATGTCATGTTACTATTTTCAAAGTGTCTTTATTGAATACAGCACCTTCGAAAACTATGGAATCGGTACTAATATTGTTTATTTTAAAATATTTTACGTGTATGAATATTACCCCACAGGGAGCCCCTCGTCAACTGAACTTTATGTTAGATAATATTATTACATGAGTACTGTACTTTGATCTAAGGGGACTCGGTGAATCAATGGTAAAGCGTTCACTTGTGATGCGATAGGGGACCTTGGTGATTTAGTGTTCACGTCTCATATAGCCTCGCTGCTGAAAGGGACGCTATGACAATATAGATGAAAGTATTTTTACAAGTACTAGGGGACTCTGTGAATCTATGGTAAAGCGTTCACTTGTGATGCGATAGGGGACCTTGGTGATTTAGTGTCCACGTCTCATATAGCCTCGCTGCTGAAAGGGACGCTATGACAATATAGATGACAGTATTTTACAAGTACTTATTGTCTTTTCGAGTGCAAAATAATACGCGTTCAATACTACACAGAGGCTTGTAGTGTTTGAGTCCCGTCGCCCAAAGCTTGGACCTCTCCCAACAAAAAATTTCTTAATGCACGCCTGTGTACATAGTTAGTATACGAATTCTATGACGGGATTCTGAGCATTTTAGAAGAAATTGATGATAATAATAGGGAATATTTTAACTACTTTCGTCCTTTTAAAGTAATATCACATACAGCTTAGACTATAATATGGAGAAAACTGTATAAAGTTCAACTTCCTAGATCCACTTAAAGAAATGGAGAAATGTTCTCTTATTTGAAAATAGACAATTGTTTTAACTTGAAGATTTGTGCCCCATGTTGAAATCGTGGGGGTGCTGTGGATCAGTGGTAAAGCGTTCACCTCCGGTGATTGGGGTCCCTGGTTCGATCCTAACTCTTGCCGTGTGAACTTTGTGGTGCATATAGCCTCGCTGCTGAACGGAACGTTAAACTCAAAAATCAATCAACATCATATGACATAGGTAACGACATCCGAGATGAATAAGCAACACTAGTTTTGTAAAGTTTTAGATCTCAAACACTGTTTTAATATTACCTAAAACACACACACACACATACATATCTTCGCTTCGTGTTGTCTGAAACCATGACCTAAGATAATGTTGACGCGACAGCTGGAGAACAACATTGAAATACAAAACATGTTCTGTTATCTTATTTTTCTGCTCTTTGCAAGTAGACATTGCAGATACAGAAACTCTCTCTCAGTTCGTTGACTTGTGTATGTGTATTTAACGTTAGATTTCACACTTATTAACATTAGAAAATTATGAAATTAACTTCAGTGCCTCAGTGGTAGAGTGTTCACCTCTGGTGCATGAGGTCCCGTGTTCAAATCACGTCTTTTTTTCTATATACTTGTCATTAATTTTAGCGACCACAAATTCCCTGCTTCCTTTACAACTTAACGAAAAGATGCTATTGACTGCCCCCCGGAAAACCGTCCTTATCATTTCATTTTTACGTTCCAGAGGGCACGGTGGTTCAGTGGTAGAGCGTTCACCTCAAGTGCTTGGGTCCCTGATTCGATCCCAGTTCGTGCCCTATGAACTTTGTGGTGGACAAACATCATATGCGTGGATTTCCCTTCGGAGTTCACCAGTTTCCTTCCACTTTCTTCATTACATCATTTCATTCATTTTTTCATTATCACCTCACCTTCATTAGCCTAGTAGACGTAACCGTAGGACGTAAAACTCGATGGACAAGACTGTCCCCGGAAAACCGTCCTTATCATTTCATTTTTACGTTCCAGAGGGCACGGTGGCTCAGTGGTAGAGCGTTCACCTCAAGTGCTTGGGTCCCTGATTCGATCCCAGTTCGTGCCCTATGAACTTTGTGGTGGACAAACATCATATGCGTGGATTTCCCTTCGGAGTTCACCAGTTTCCTTCCACTTTCTTCATTACATCATTTCATTCATTTTTTCATTATCACCTCACCTTCATTAGCCTAGTAGACGTAACCGTAGGACGTAAAACTCGATGGACAAACACCGTGTACGTGAATTTAATGCAACATTTCATTCATTCATTTCTCATTACCATCGTCCCGGCTGGAGCTCATGTGATTCGGATTCCACGTTAATCAGTAGGTCCACGTCTCATATAGCCTCGCAGCTGAAAGGGACGCTAAACTAAAATCAACTCAACTCATCAACTCATCATCACCGCCTGCATTAGCATAGCCGACATAACTGTAAGACGTAAAACTTAGTGGTTCAGATTCCACGATAATCAGTAGGTCCACGTCTCATATAGCCTTGCTGTTGAAAGGGACGCTGAACTAAAATCAACTCAACTCATCACCATCGCCTCCATTAGCATAACCGACATAGAAAGACAGACAGACCTTGTTGGCTTTATTGTTGGACGTAAATCTCTTCATTGTTTAAAAGATTTCATTTACAAACAGAAAGACAGACGTATACATCATATTATCAAAATTAAAATACCAAGTCTACAGACACTTCTTGCGACAATTGCAATGCGAACCAGAAAACATTCAAGAATTGCATCTTATCATTTTTCTTAGAAGCATCATAGAAGTTCGCTTATGTGTTTTTAACTAGGGCAGTGTTGTTATCTCGTTGTAGTACGTATCATCAAAACATTTGACAATGGCATCTTATCTGTTGTTCTTGAAACTAAACCATTTTAAGATGAAGTTCAATGTACTAACAAAACAGAGGAAGAAAGAGACTAACAAAACAGACATTCACATATGTGTCTGTGTGTTTTTTTTTAAATGTTAGAACATGAACGGAACTTTGAATAAATACACTTGTTCTTTCAACTGCCTTTATAACTAAATGAAGAAAGAACATATATATATATATATATATATTTTACTTACCTATTTTAATAAGAACGAGCGGTATCACAAAACACACATACACTTCAGTTTTAGGTTGAAAACACAATCAATTGATAGGATTTAATCCTAAGAACTTAAAGCACAAAACACTCACTACAGTTTAAGCTGAAAACACAATCAATTGGTAGGTTTCAATCGTGGTAACTGAAAGGACTCTGATGAAGATCCGGTAGACGTTCAAGAGTCTTTGCGGGAGGGGGGCGGGGCTTGGGAATTCAAATTAGCTAACCAATACAAGGCGACTAGAAAAGGCGTGTTTTTTCATGAACCTATAGCTGATGGTAACCCTAAAAGGCATGTTTCATCTTGTTTCTAGCAACATGATGTTCTCAAAGGCTATGAACATAACAACTAAACAGGAAGTGATATCGATTTACTTAGCATAGCAGATATCATCCTGTGAATATTCATATAACACACTTCACACCCTACGTTTTAAACAATATGATATGCTATGAGAAGTTTCCATTATTAGAATTTGCTCAATCAATGGAATCCATTCGCAGGAGGTGTGGGGGAAAGGAGTGTATAGGTATGTGTTTCGTTATGAGACTTATATCTGGTTTCATGTCTCACGTCTTTAAAAAATTGTGAAATACAATATTTACCTTAGCAACTAAGCCAATTTCGTGAGAGGCTTTGATCATTTGACTATCACGTCTTCTACAAACACTTTGTGGGAATAGGGCCAAGGGGCTAATCAACATGATTTTGCATGAGTATGTGTTTCGTTATGAGACTCATATAGTGTGTCTCATCTCACGCTTTTAAAAAAATCATGACATATAATCTTTACCTTAGCAACTAAGACCAATTTCATACAATCTGCTGAGAAGCTTCGATCATTTGAATATCATGCTTTCAGTTCATATTCTCCAGACATCTCGTGGGAATAGGACCAAGGGGCTAAATCGCTTATGCTCTTTGAAGACAAAAATCAATCAATCAATCAATTGGGAAGCTTCGATCATGATAACTTCTGTGCTAGCCGTAAAAGGCTATAAACATAGCAACTAAAGGCTTGTCGAAACTTGCCTCCCAATTCCAGGGGCTATGAACATAGCAACTAAAGAGGAGTAGGGGGTAACGGGGGTTCAAATAAACCAAAATTTTCCCACGCGCTTCTGTACTACCCGTAAAAGGCTATGAACATAGCAACCAAAGGCTTGTCGAAACTTGCCTCCCAATTCCAGGAAATGACACCGAATTCTAGGAAAACAAGATAATTTTTTGATGACTCGGCCTTCTATACGCGGGGACATCTACTACGGGGAGGAAATCTTTTAATCTAGCTTATTTTTAGGATCAAAGTTATTTTTTTCTCATTTTTACACACTCTTAAGTTGAACAGGAAGCCGTTGATTGATCATCCGTTACCATTGGCATAGAAGTTATAATTATGATAAGCTAAAGACTTCGTTTCATTTAAATTCTTCTTCCAAGTCCAGGAATCACCTCCAGACGTTCATTACATTAATGAAGTTACACACTATATATATAATGATAAAAAATAATACCGATATTAGTGTCGATAAAATAGTATTTGGAGTCACTCAGACGAACAGTAACACTCCCGATGCAGTTTAAATCCATACTCAGATTCCATTGCCCTTTATGCTCAAAATGAAACTATTCTCCCCGTGCGAAGAACGGGTATTCTGTTAATAATTTATTATTAAACATCACACCATAAAATACAAAGTGTATCACGTAATGTACACGTTATACTGTTACTTGCTTAATGTATAAATGGAGGATGAAGGACTATTATTGGATCAAAAGATCCAATATATTTCAGACAATAAATTTCTTGTAGGCTTTATATCTGGAGAACAACATATAGTGTACCCAAACCTAAACTATGACTGAACTCAGTATGATGTGCTTAGTGCCTGAATAAAACGAAAGCTCGATTTAGGGGCCATTCAAAAATTCTGTTGCCCTTGATCCAAAAAATCTAATATATTTCATTCAATAAAAAAAAAAAATCTTGTACTTCTTATATCTGAAGAACTACATATAGTGCAGCCAAACCAAAACTATCACTTAACTCAGCATGATGTGCTTATTCCGAAAGTAATACGAAACCTTGATTTAGGGACCGTCCAAACGTTTGTAGCCCCTGATCCAAAAAGTCCAATATATTTCATTCAATCAATAATTTTATTGTATGTCTTATATATGGAGAACTACATATAGTGTAACCCAACCCAAGATATCACTTAACTCAGTGTGATATGCTTATTGCGTAAAAAATATGAAAAGTCGATTTAGGGACCGTCCAAAAATTTTGTGGCCCGTTATAAAAAAAAAATCCAAAATATTTAATTAATCGAAATTTTTCTTGTACTCCTTATACCTGGAGAACTACATATCTGGAGAAAACTCGATTTAGAGACCGTTCGAATATTTTATGGTAACTGATCCAAAAATTAATATTAGCCAAGATCATAATACTTTGATCCATTTTTTAGATCATTCCTAAAATTCTTGTTTTTATTCAATCTTTCTTTTAAACAGTATCACTCTCTTTGTTCTCAATCTGAAATTTATCAAACAATTATAAAGCATTGCTTATTATCCAATTTGTATTCGGTGTAGAGCTTCAATTTTCTCAAAGTTTCAAATAAGATAATGACATATGATTTACTATCGGAATTCGTGTCAGGTATTATTATTACTTTTATTGGTGTTTTCCTTTCTTTCAATTGTTAAAACAAGAAACTACCTTGCACTGTCATAAAATATGTGCTCTTTTCCAATAGCATATTAAGTGCTCATATAATTTTGAACTTTAAAATTAAGGATTGAATCAGTACAAGAAGTACAATTTGGATAACGAATGACTTATAATTGATGTTTAGTGGCGTACTGAAGTAAAGGGATTAAGGACTTTGAAACCCCCCTTGAGCAAGGTATTATGCAAAATTAAGCACGTTTATCATATTAGCACGTTTATATATATAAACACTTGATATTATATAAACTTGTGTTCATAAAGCCCCTGAACCCCCTAAACATTTGCGTAGAGTACTGATTGTGTTTCTCTTATTATTTTAACCGTTTTATGCTTTGAACGAAATTTGAAGTGCAGGAACCCTGTGAAGGTGACCACCTTTACTATAAAAATTTCTTTAATGGCTCTTAGTTTTTCTTCAAAACAATCAATAACGAACGAAAAATAAATGATTGAGTTTGATTTTAAATCGAAATTTGAAATACCACAAAAAAGTTGGCCCACCCAACCTTATTTTGTAAATGACTCTTAATAATTTTCAAAACAAACTATTTCCTCTTCAAACCAATCAATAAGAAAGGAAAACATGTTATTAGCTTGAGTATTGAATCGATATTTAAAGGCAGAAAAAACAGTATGAAGTTGACCATCAAATGTATCCTGGAAATAGATATATTTTACTGGTTGTTTTGAAACAAGTGATTTTTTCTTCAAAATAAGCAAACCGCCCCGAAACAAATCACCTTCATCAACATTATTTCTTAATTATATTCTTATGTTTTTCGAATCAAATTACTTTTCTTCCAAACAAGCAACAACAAATCCATATCAAACGATTGATTTTGGTCTTGAATCGAAATTTGTAAGTAAAGGAATCAGATTGAATTTGATCACATTCTAAATTTATTTTGTAAATCTCTTTCTCTATTTTTTTCGAAACAAGCGATTTGCTCTTAAAAACAACCAATAAGAAACGCTTGGCTTCGGTTTTGATTCGAGACTTTAAAGTGGAGCCAATATGAAATTCCATCACCCATTTCTCTTGAAAAGACTCTTTATGTTTTTCGAAACAGACTATTCTTTTTCAAAATAATTAGTAGCATACGCATATCAAACAATTGATTTTGATTTTCAATCAAAATTTTAAGTGGAGGAACAAGGGTAAATTTGGCCATATACCAACTTTATTTTGTAAACATCTCTTTATGTTTTAAGAAAGATACGATTTTTACTATTTTTCTTCAAAAAAGTCAATAACAAACGAAAAACAAACGATTGGCTTCCGATTTCAATTCGAAATTTGAAAGGAGGCAACTTAACATAGGTGCATTGCTTCGCTTAAAAAAAAAAAAAAATCCAAACGCAAATTCTAAGCCTACAGTTTTAAAATTGCAGTTACATGTACATACTTCAACTTAGTATACATAAAAAATTACAGCATTATAAAAATATCAGACAAATAATATTATTTATTCGGTATTGAAAACCTCGAATCAACTATTGGAGTTATTTAGCGTATTTTTTTTTTAATATCACAAAATTAAAGGTGTATTTATTACGGCATGGATATATTACGCACAATATTTTTATACAATTTGTATATATATATATATATATATATATATATATATAATTTTTTTAAAAATAGACCATTTAGAATTATTTATCCTTACAATTTTTTATATCCACAAATTCAAGGTGAGGGATATGCGATATTGATATTTTCAGAAAGTGTTGACCACCCTACAGAATGTCGATCCTGTGCCGTGTCGATCCTGTGCCGTGTCGATCCTATGCCGTTTCGGTCCTGTGCCGTGTCGATCCTGTGCCGTTTCGGTCCTATGCCGTGTCGGCCCTGTGCCGTTTCGGTCCTATGCCGTGTCGATCCTACGCCGTTTCGTTCCTATGCCGTTTCGATCGTATGACGGTTCTCTCCTATATATCCTCGAGAAAATAATTGTTACTTAATATTGCGTAATTATAAAATAATGTATTTTTTATTATTTCGATCGTATGAAAGTTCTGTTGTCAATCCTATGCCGTGTCGATCCTGTGCCGTTTCGGTTCTGTGCCGTGTCGATCCTATGCCGTGTCGATCCTACGCCGTGTCGATCCTATGCCGTGTCGATCCTACGCCGTGTCGATCCTATGCCGTGTCGATCCTACGCCGTGTCGGTCCTGTGCATGTAACCCCCTGGATCTACCCCTGACACACACACACACACACACAAATGACACATAATGCATTGTCTTAGTGTACACAACGCCTTGGAACTCTTAATTGATTGTTGGGAAATTCTTCTTACTATCTACTACTATTTCTACTGTATAGAGATCAACATTGAAACCGGAAGGGGTTGATTTCTACCACTTCAGGTCTGAATAAAGGGTTGAGAGAAGGTAGTACCTGTTCTTAGAGCACTATATTGATTTAAAAAAACGCTTCTCGCTATCTCGTATCACCGTTACTCTATGTATTGAAACCGGAATTTGTAGTGTATCTCTATCACTTTCGATTTCAGTGGACACTTAAGGATGGAGATGAAATGTAACGCTTAATAATTGATTTTAGCAAACCACTTCTCTGTATCTGTTGCTATTTTTGTTCTATAGTGATGAACGTTAAAACCAGAAGTGATTGATTTCTACCACATCCAATTTGAATATTATCTATATCAACGAGTTCCGTTCCAACGAACTCCATCAACGAACTTTTGATCTTCTCTATCCTCACCAAAATTGATAACAATAGATAGATAGTTTTAATTCCAAACATGTTTTTGGAGGGTATTGGCCCCACGGAGCTCTGAGAGTGCCCCCAGGAGGAGACCAAAATAATACGTATATAATATAATAATAAGTACCGTGTGAAAATAATGTGTGCACCTCCGAATACAAATTGTGATACCCCCGAAACTTTTTTTCTGAAAAAAAAAGACACTGAATAAGTATTTACCGTGTTTACTCGTGTAATAGTCGCCCTCGCTAGATAGTAGCACCTTAAGTTTGGAGTAAAAATATTCTCTAAAAAAATTCCCCGCATAAAAGTCGCAGTCTACGGGATTTTTGTCTTTATGAACGAGACTTTCTTAAAAAATGTTTATCTTGCCCGAGTTCGAGCAAAAGAACTTCTCATGTTTACCGACACGTAACATCGTGACCCATCTGTCAACAGAGACAAAGCAACCTACTTCCACCCTCCATTTTATGTTGACACGAAGCTGTATGTATCAAATTTCGCAATCGTTTGATAGTAGCAACAATTAAAAGGCAGCTTTTCTCGCGTAATAGTCGCAGTTGGATCTTCACATTAAAAACTCGGTACAAAAAATGCGACTATTACCCGAGTAAACATGGTACTTCTTGAGATTTTTTTCCTCCCGGGTGAACATACGGACGGATACTACACACACACATACACATACACACACACACGAGAGAGAGAGAGAGCGAAAGTGTGTGTGTGTATGTTTTGTAACCTATACTCTTTTTAAAATGTGCTAAAATTGTCTCTTCGGGTGTTAATTTGTATACGAAATGAGGATCATTATATGTACAAAACGTACATGAATCTCTATTAATGTGTAGGGGGAAATAACCTTTCTTCACACGAGATTGAACCACATCTCGTATTGGAGAAGGAGAAGACAATCTGAGAAGCAGAATGCCTCTTGCAAACTTTCTCCTATTTAAATCACTTTTCTGTTAGAGGAAGTGATAAACACAAAGAGAAGTACACAAAGACAATTTCTTTGTTGTCTCAAAGTTAACTACTGCCATCTGCTCGCAACAATAGAAACTCATCGTTTTCTCAGCAACAAGAACAATTATTTATTTGTACGTTGCTCAGGTTGCGAATTCTCCAAAGGCAATAAGTAATAACAAACTGTTACGTGTAAGAGTGATGAACATTCTGTGGAGGTTACGGAAAGTGATGAAATGATTAACGCGCCAAGGAAGGTCGAGGGGTAGGCAATCGCAAACAAGGGAGGCTATTGTTAAGTACGACACATGCTAAAGCACTATTCTATAAAGTTTATGCATTGTATTCTCCCTGCACAGCTGTCTGTCTTTATTAAGATAACGAAACACCATATGAGGCTAAAATCTTACAATAATTTCAAAGGGTCTCATTGGGAAGGCAACACACAAATAAGTACATAATAATACATACAAAATAACATATGTGGGCAAGGGCGCCCATAAGGAGGGGCAAGGTGGGGCGCTTGCCTCCCCCAAAGAGGAAATTGTACTTGGGAATATCGAAAACCTAATAGAATTTTTACATTAGTTACAGCAAAATTTGAAACTATATTTGAAACGTTGCTTATGCTTGACCCCCCTTGGAAACCACAACATGGGCGCCCTTGTATGTGGGGCTGAGAGTTCTAATGTATTTTAAATAGTTAATAATACATTTAGTAGATAAAGGATTGGTGGATACTAGTGCGGTTTGAAAAGCGTTTCTCTGCAAGAACACTTCTAGACATAAGGGAATATTGACTTTTGGATATGTCAAAGTGCAGTGTTAGTGTTCGTGATGATTGATAAGTGAGAGATGTGAAATCAGTATTAAAATCGGTTCAGTGGTTGAGTGGTTCGGTGAAGACATATTCTTAAGCGTTATTTCAATTGATGTCAACAATGAAACGGACAGCATCATTCGTTAATATTCAAATTAAATCAGTTTGTTTTAAACTATTTAAAATTAATACAATGTGCACAATTATATCCAACAATGACAGAAAGAGAGGTTATCAATAAACTAGAAGGAGAGGAGGTTCAATACGTAATGAACATTCATGATGGGGGATTGTGAATCGGATACCTCTTGCCAGAAAGAAAATCCAGACCCAAATTTGGATATATCTAACAAACCAGATGAAGCGCAATGTTCACATTGCCATAAATACTTTCTTAGCCAACGAGGTCTAGCCATTCATATTAGTAGACGCCATCGTGAATCAGTCACGAAAAATCTCCTTGTAATGCGAAACGTACCATTATTTATATTTCAAATATATTAACATACGAAACGATTGACGAAAATTTATTTATTTATTTATTTATTTAACAATCTAACTCCAACAGGGACGATCATCCCCAATTATAGGAGCTTTTACTACAATTGATTTGCAATTTAACTTATAGTTAAGCAAAAAGAAAAAAATACACATAATATACACAAAGAATTTTACAAAAGAATATAAAAAAATAATAATCATAAATACATAAATACAATTTTACATACACACATTTATATATTGTTTGATAAATAGTTTATATATAAATACTTCACCTTCACACATATAAACATACGTTCTACACTGTTTACATATTTACCTTTCATATACATTCAAAATTTGCAGCTATGTATTAGAATTAATTTATATTTTTAATGCGTTTTGCATAATAATATTGTACTTGTTAACATTGAAAGTGAAATCCAAATCATGATTTCTTACCATGCCATTGTAGTTGCTTAATATTCTGAACAGTGGTGAATTTTTATAACGGTTCGTCTTAGGTATTTTATTTACGAAAAAGTTCCGTGTTCTTAAGTTACATTGACCTGCATTAAAGTAAATCTGTTTTAAAATGTCTCTACTTTCAATGTTTCCATTCATAAGTTTATAAAGAAACATTTGTTCATGTAATCTGCGCCTTTTATGTAACGGGATAAACTGAAATTCCTGTAATATTTCATTATAAGAAATCCCCATTCTATACGATGAAAAATTATATTTCTTATAAAAAAGGAAACGTAAAATTTTTTTCTGAATATTTTCTATTTGTCTCTGATAAGAAGTATAATTCGGTGACCAAATTATAGACCCATACTCCAGTTTAGTTCTAACAAGATTATAATACAACAGTTTAATAGCCTCTAAATTTGTAAAGTTTCTTGTGTTTCTAATAACGAAACCTAGTTTTTTATATGCTTCTGCCATAATAATTTGAATATGATTATTAAACGACATCTTACTATCAAAAACAATACCAAGGTCTTTAACTTGATGTTTCTTTTCGAGTTCAACATTATTCAAAAAATACTTGTAGTTCTGTATGTTTTTATAAGTTCCAAACCTTACACAATGACATTTCTTTACATTTAGTTCTTAATAATTATCTTTACTCCATTCAAATATGGCATTTATATCTTCTTGTAAATTTTTCATATCACTTTCTTTTGAAGCTATTTTATATAATTTTATATCATCAGCATACATTGTACATGTAGAATATTTTATTTTTGCTGGAAGATCATTTACATATATAATAAATAATAGTGGTCCTAAATTTGACCCTTGCGGTACACCTGAATTCATATTATAATAGAATGATGAAGCTTGTCTATATGCAACATATTGTTTCCTTTCTGAGAGATACGAGGCAATTAAACGTAGGAAAGACCGATTAAGTCCAAAGCTAGATAATTTATTTAATAAAACATCATGATTTATTTTATCAAATGCTTTGGTGAAATCAAAATATATATGCTATCTATACATTTTTTGAGATCTAAAGCCTCATATATATCTTGAGTAAAATTTATAAGGTAGGTAATTGTCGATCTACCTGGTATAAAACCATGCTGATTTACACTTATATAACTTTGCACATGATTAAATATTCTTGCATATATTATATGTTCCAATATTTTAGCTGGGGCACAAATAATGGAAATAGGTCTATAATTTTCAATCATCGTATCATTTCCTTTTTTAAATATGGGTGTAACTCTTGATGTCTTCCATATATTCGGAAATGACTCTTTCTTAATAATCAAATTGTATATGTAACATAAGGGATATCTAAGAATATCCGCACATGCTTTAAGTATATAAGGAGGAATACCATCAACACCGCAGGATTTCCTTGGTTTCAATTTCTTTATTGCTGCTTGGTATTCATCTACTGTAATTAATTCTAAAGTAAGTACTTTATTTGCTTGCATATAATTACTATTGTCATCACAGTTATAGCCAAGCTTAATATTTGAAAACACAGACTTAAAATAATTGACAAATTCGTTAGTTATTATCTTATTATCTGCTAATTCCTTTCCATTCACAGTCATAAGTTGCGGACATGATTTTTTATTTTTATTGCATTTAATAAAGTTCCAAAATGTGCTAACATCACCTTTGATATACATCTCTGAATTCTCTACAAATTTTTTATATGCTTTAGAGATCATATCTTTCAAATTTTTCCTAATTTCTTTAAATTTGCTTGAGTTATAGACCGAATTCTTTTTGTGTTTTCTGTGGTACTCCTTTAATTTTATCATGTTAATTATATCATTAGAAAAGCAGCATGGATACAAATTTGAGGAACTACAATTCTCTTTTGGAACTTCTTTTTCGAAAATATTATATATGGTTGTATTGAAAAAATCTACTGCTTCGTTTACATCATCTATATTTTCTATCATTAACCAATTAATATCTTTTAATAATTTATAAATTTCATAAAAATTAGCTTTCTTAAAATTTAAAATTCTAGTTGTAGTTTTATTAACATTTTTTTAAACAATTGTATTCATAACTTTAATGTGAAGAACAGGGTGATGAACATCAGGATTAACAAGACAATTTTCTTCATTGGACACTTTCAATGGGCCCAACATCTAAAATAGAACAGTTAATTTATTTAAAGTCCCACATTCCTACACTCCGATGAGTTCCTCGAGGAGCCAGACCAGCTATGGCTCACTCCTTTAAGTGAAGTTCTACAAAAGATCACGAATACTAATAGTATTGATGCTTGGCTAGATCTTTTAATTTTCCCTTATGTGGTCCTCTGTATTCGGCCATATGCCGTGAAAGTTACCAAGCTCACCACATAGGTGAAGCAGAGATTAAGAAACTAGTCTGATAATCATCGAGAAGCTTTGCCAGTCGAATTCATTAAATTATACAAAGTTCGTGATTTGTTAAAATCTGCATCATTCCACAGCAAAAATATTGAAAATATACTATCTGACGGTGATGTAAGAGGAGCAGTAAGAATACTAATATCCGAAGACTCGATAGCAACGTCAGGTAATTCAGTGTTAGAAGCACTCGGAGCAAAACATCCAGCTCACTCACATTTATTAGCCATCCCTGAACCTCCTGAGACATCAGCATCAGCAGCTAAAGTATCATCAACTGAATTATTGAAAGCAATTAAATCTTTTCCTTCTGGATCCGCCGGTGGAATGGATAACCTTAGAGCTTCAACTTTAAAAGATTTAGTCCTATCCCACAATTACGAATCAAGAGATCATCTCATTACGGCTATCAGAGAACTGTTACACCTCATCACATAGGGGAAATGTACCCACCATATTGAGACCGATATTCTTCGGTGCGTTGTTACTTGCTCTTAAGAAGAAAAGTGGTGGTATTCGGCCAATAGCCGTGGACAATGTTTGGAGACGATTGTCGGCCAAAATAATCTGCAACAAGATGCGCGAATCACTAATCAATATACTATATCCACATCAACTAGGAATCTGCGTCCCATTTGGGGCGGAAGCCGCGGTACATGCAGCCCGGACATATTATTCTACTTCGCACAGCCAAGTGAAAGCATTTGTAAAATTTATTTCAGAAATGCCTTCAATGAATTAAATCGAGATTCCATGTTATTATCTGTTAAAAACAATTTTCCATCATATTTTTCGTACATCTCTCAATGCTATTTTCAGCCAAGCAACATATATATAGAAAATAACACTATTCTATCACAGCGAAGTGTTCAACAAGGCGATCCGTTAGGCCCAGCGCTGTTTGCTTTGACTCTCCAACCAATTGGTAATAATATTAAAGCAGAGCTGAATGTCTGGTATTTGGATGATGGAACAATAGCTGGAAATACAGACGTAATACTACAAATACCACAAACATTAGATAACATTCGTACACATGCATCATCAATTGGCTTATCGCTAAATTAATCCAAATCTGAAGTGGGATTCCTCGATGCTACAGAATAACAAATTAATAAATCAGCACCTGGTATTCAACTCCTTACTCCAACTAATGCAGAGCTTTTAGGTTCAGCTATCTCAACATTTTGCGTATACCTGGATTTGTTTAAATATTTCTTTCTACTGCGTTTGTCTGTAACTTCAATTCATCAGCCTTTATCATTAGATGCCCAACATATTTGGCAATCACGCAGAAAACAATACCGAAGATTCTACACTTGTGTAAATTTAACACACAAGTTGTGTGTCATTTCAACTACCGGCATTTGACACACAACTCCAAATGGAGAGTGAGTTGTTCTAACCACTTGTTTGTGTTATATTTTAACACAATCGTGTTAACACATAGGCACGTCGTTGAAATAACACAACGATTTTTTACAGTATACACACATACATACTGTAGCACATACATACAATTATTATTATTATTATTATTATTATTATTATTATTATTATTATTATTATTATTATTATTATTATATTTTCAGTATACTAGATTATTATTATTATTCAAGCATGTATCTTGACAGTGCATGACATTAGAACAATAAGTTATAGGAAGTGTTCCAGGGGCGTCATTTCAGAGGATGAAATTGCCCCCTAAATTTTAGAAACACCCCCCCTAAATTTGTTTTTTAATAAATTGTATAAACTTACTAATACATTAACAAAAACATGAAAATCTTATGTCAGTGGACAATCTTTTCCCTCCCCCTACCTGCTGGCAAAATTTGAAAGAACGGTAGAAGAATGTTCCAATAAATTATTAATAAGGAAAGAAGAATTGTTTATGAAAGTTCATTTGTTGACTGTGTTTATAGAGTGTAAATAAGAAATTTAAAAAAAGCAAGATTAAACTTAGACACTGCTATGTAATGGTATACAGGGCGTTCAATAATTTTTGCACAGATTAGCATAATATTTTTATTAGTTGCAATGTGATGATGAAATTATAAGTGAACATACTTTTATCCTTTGGCTTCAAAACGGTAATACTTGTTGTTTCCTATAGTTCACAGGTGAACCACAATAGACACTGAAGTAGGCATTAGTATCTGATAATGGTCGGTAATAGAATTCCTGTTTAAAACCGATAATGAATCAGCCACGTCAATTCATAGAAAGTTGCTTCCGGTTTATGGGATCACACATTGGACTGCACCGGTATCATGCTGGTTCTCCTCAACAATAAAAATAAATAAATAAACTGTGCAGACCAAGTCGTCAGAGCTGCATGGTAAGATCATCAAACTCCACCTTGACAATGCCAAGCCTCACACAGCCATAATGACACAGAAGATATTCATTAAATGAGATAGGAAGTCGTCCATCAGATCTTCCTAGCTTGGCTCCTTCGGATTTCTTCCTGTTTGGTCGCCTGAAGGTCCATCAGCGAGAAAAATCATTCGGCAGTGACAAAGCCTTCATTTTTTTGTGTGAAACAATGTTGTAGAAGTTAGCTCTTCTGAATTTTACCAAAGTGCGTTCAAGGTATGGAAAGAATATTGGACGATATTCGTCACAGCAGACGGAGGTTTCATTGAGTGATGTAGTTTTGTAGCCAAAAGATCAAAGTGTGTTCATCTAAAATTTCATAATCATATTATTGCAGCCTTCTCTATCCGCCGGGATCGATGGTGAGCTCTCTATCTATCTCTATCCGCCGGCTTCTGAGTAAGTGCTCGCTCAGTTGTCTCCGAGTTCTCGGAGTTGAAGGATGGGTGATTTCACAAACTTCTGTTTCGTTTCTTGTACAAGACGCGGTGCAGCGATTACTGGAACAAAGATACACGATCAAGTTTTGTATGCAACTCGATAAGTCTGCAGCGAAAACTTTTCCAGTGGTACAACGGGCTTTCAGGGATGGGTGTTTAAATGAGTCTACAGATGGCAAAAGGCGTTTCTGGTAGGTAGAGAAGAGGAACGACAAAAGCCGCGCTGGACATCCGTAAACCCCCTCAAACGACGAAAATGTTACTCGTGTGAAAGAACTTTTGCAAACAGGTCGTCGAATGAGTGTTCTTTTGATGGCCGAGATGTCAAGTACCCTAAAACAATCGTCCACGAGATTGTGACCAGGATTTGCAGATGAGAAAAGTGTGCGCAAAGCTTGTCTCAAAAATTTTGACAGAGGACAAAAAATCTCGCCGAGTGGAAATCTGTCAAGACGTTTTGGAAATGTTTGAAAATGATTCTCACTTTTTGGACAACGTTATCACTGGTGCGTGAATATTGCAGTGTGACCTAGAAACAAAAAGGCAAAGTGCCAAGTGACACATATCTCCATCCCCTCATAGGACATTATTACACGTTACACATAATTACAAGTTAGAACAATTGGCGACGTGAAATTACCTTGTGAAATGGCTTTAAATGGACTTCCTGAATAGGATTTCCAGGATGTTTTCGCAGATTGGACGATTGGCAAAGATGTATCGATGGAGGAGGACAATATTTTAAAGATTTTATTTTACAGGTATTATTATTCTTATTATTATGTAAAGAAACTTTTTTCATAGTTGTAGAATTAATATGACTTTTCTGATAGATCTTGTAGGTGGATAAAACTTATAACGAGATCTCTATTTACGTATAACGTGATCTATATTTTTACATTTAACTATATCTAATTATATTAATAAATAATAAGTTTTACCATTTGCTGCTGTGTGGAAGATTTTAACACTTCTTTTATTCTGGAAGATGACTACAAGTATCCACATCACAAAATATTTGTCTTCATAACAATCATACCTTCTTGACAACCTACTCTATCCATGACAACCTAATCAACAAAACCTTTTCTTCTTCAGTATATATTCCTGCTCACTTATTGCGCCTCTGATCATATTCATAAAACAAGTACAGATTGATAATATTATTACATCATTATGATATTGCGCCTCTGATCATTGATAACATCATTATGATCGTATCGTTATAAACTCCGAGCTTGAAAACCACACATCTAGAGTCTAATATCTTGTGAAACTTCGGATTTCAGTCTAAGACTAAACAACGAGGGACAGAAACACAGATTCACTGCTGCTGACCGCCTATCTTTATCTTTTATAATCGCCTAACCAGGAGGACTAAAAGTGAGCCGTTCAATCCTTAGATCAAACAGTTAATCACATGTGTACATCAAAATTGTCAATTTGTCAAGCGTGTAAACTCAAAGAATATCGCAGAACATACCATATAGTTGAGGGACCAAATGTGGGTATCTGGAATAGGGACAACGTCTGATTTTCAGACAACTTGTTCACATCTGCGGAGATGTCTAATTTCAAACCGGCTCATTGCTGCTCAGGCTCACTCTTCTCAAAGAGGCTGAAGCTCAAAGAGACTCACATTCGCTTGAATTTCTCTCGTTAACCTCAATGAGGCTCCTGTTAATCTCGCACCCATAGACAAAATGGGATCTAGCTTGTGAAGGAGACGGGCCCACTACATCAATGGAGATCGCACTTGGTCGTGCTCACGCTAACTTCAATTGTGGCTTGTGTTCGCTTGGAATCAGGTTCTAGCTCGTAACCCAGTTATAGTGCCCGTTCTCTATTTCGGACATCTCTGGAATACACAGTCGGTCATTGGTGCTGGATTGTATTAAAATCATCTCATGCATTGTTGCTACAGTAGCTGCCAACATAAAATGTCCAAAGTTTACAGCCATTCATTTGCTACAAAGTAAGGTGAAGTTAGCCTTAAATTATAGTATTCAACAAAACGTATAACTGACGAAAGAGAAGCCTTCGTATAGTCATGGGAAGGTCTTTTTCTTTGTTTCATGTAAAAATACTCGTTTCTATGACTTTATCCCTCTCTCTCTCTCTTTATGAAATATTTTCCTTTGAAAAACACTTTTCAGGGTAGAGAAGATTGTGGAAGTAGAACAAAAACAAAAGACATTTCTTGTTCCCACCTCTGTTCATCTTCCAACGAACTAAAAATAGAAAAAGCTAAGAGATGGTGACATACTCTTTACAGAAAATGTATGAGAGACGTAGCTTTGTTAGTGAAAAGAGGACTTTTACTTGTACTGTGAGGAACTAGAACCTCTAAACCAAAAGGTCAGATAGAAAGAGAGAGAGAAAGAGAGAGAGAGAGAGAGAGAGAGAGAGAGAGAGAGAGATGATAATTTTCTTAGCTCTTTTATGAAATGAACAGTATTAGGTTTAAGTGACGGGGTTTCTTTTTTCTCATTGCAGTTGTTTCAAAATGAAGTTTAAGACTAACGAAAAAAAAGGGGATAAAGGATTACTTTTAAGAAGTGGATAGAAACTAAGGATTTGCTTCATCCAACGTTTCCACAACGCTTGTCTTTTGACTTATTTCATCTTATATGTGTATGTATATACCATGCTCTTCAAACTTCCAAGGACCAATATTACACTCACGACTATGAATAACTGTGTAAAAGGCAGGTCTCTTTGGTGAGTTTTCCCTTTCACTCTTAGAGAACAGTAAGCTGTGTTTCTTCTCCTTGCCTTTGTCACATTCCACGTAGTGGTACCCACCAACAAGAGACAAGGATTACGAAGTTCTGCATTTCCAGATGCTAGAAATTCTTTTGGGAACTTCTCAACAATAAGAAAAGCTGCTATGTTTCTTATTTAGTTTCTATGTTAGAGTGAGTTACAATATGCCTGTCTTCTATTTGATTTTATAGCATCATGGTAACATACAGTGTAGCCAACGGATATATTAAAAACTTTCCCCTCCAGGGTCCTATTTTCCAAATCAACAAGTTTTCTAATATTTTTTTTACAAATCCTTCAGTATCATTAAAAAAATGTTAGAATAGTAGTAAAAGTCAATTCTAAATACTAAGTCAAACACCTCTAATTTGGCTTGGTTTCATGGTAGATACAATTGTACAATATTAGATTTGGAACAATTTTAACTATAATATTTTCCATAAGTAGAAGTTTTGTTTTGTATATAACTAAACACAAACAAACTATTCGCTGAGCAAAACAATATAGTCACGTTTTTTTTAAAAAAAAAAAACATATGTGTGACAGTTTCGCCAACTAAAACTTTGGTTTTATCAGACACTATCAAAGCCAAAGTGTTAGTTGGTGAAACCGTCATACATATGTAGTTTTCTATTGTGAATATATTGTTTTGCTCAGCAAATAGTTGGTTTGTGTTTAATTTTTATTAGTACTATAAGATTAATAGTTTTGAGAAATAAACCCCAGATCATGGCTCAAAACCCAATAAAATCCAACTAAAGCTACGATATTCCACTAACACGAGACAAGTTCTTGTATTTAAATTTCTCTTGAACTTTACAATATAGTGAAAGTTAATCAGTAAATTGATAATTGTTTTGTTAAAAATCATATATAGGGTGATTTAAAAGTCTGGGAACATTATGTAAATTGAAAGCTCCTGTAGGAATTTGGATAGAGATTAAATCTGTGGTAAGGTTATTGAGAGTGAAGCTCTATCTAAGGAGTATGACAGTTGTGGCGATCATATTGAAGCTCGACATCCGTGATATGAAGTCTAAGGCTAGAAAGTTAACAAAAACACGAATCTAATATCGGATTTTACCTAACTTTAATTCTGTAAAGTAATTTGCATATTATTGTTACCGATTAGCATTATAATACATGCTCTGTGTGGTGATCAACTCACTCAATGCATACCACATGTCCAGTCCTCATACACTCTTCTGAACACATCAGGATCCATGCTGGTTTAGACATGCATTATGTGCTGCTGCAATAGATGAACGCTATCCATTTTCAGCTGGCACACAATGGCTTGTACGTGTCCCTACAGGTAAAATGTCCAAGTGCGTAGGGTCTGAGGATTTTGGTGGTAAATGATCTGCGTCTGATGAACCAGTTAGAGAAACGGGAAGGAACTAAAATATTGTGTAAAACAACACAAAGATGATGTAAGCAGGGATTTTTTTTAAATATCTAACACCGCAACACTTCCCCGAATTTCGATGGACATCCCCGAAAGAAATCCGCTTTACATCTCCTAACTGCTTCCGAATTTGAAATTGCAATCATTAGCATATTCAGAAAATTTTTGTCGAACTTTTTTGCTTCTTCGAAAGGTCACAGTTTCGTAGCAACTATAGATTTAAGAAAGGACTTGTTTTGTTCACTACAAGTTTAATTTTCTTGAAGATTTGACATATGTTACACGCATCATCTGGACTTTTCTTAGTTTATCTTTGAACGGTCGGCTAAACATAGAAAAAAATATGACTTCTTTATTTCTGGAAATAAACAAAAGGTAATCACTGAAACGTTGAACAAGACAACCTGAACCTACACAGTAAAAAATGCTTGTGTTAATTCAACTCAATTTTAACACAGGGCAGTGGTTCCGCCGTGACTACCACTATGTGGTGTTAATTCAACACAGATCCCACGGTGTTCGCGTTTAACACAGGGTGTGTGTTACGTTTTTAACACTTAACCGGTGTTGAGCGGCGTTAAATTCTGATCTGGTTAGTAATTTAGGTGTTGATTCGACACCATGTCAGGGTCGGAAGTGTGGGGAAAAGTGTTGAGTGTTACTTTGTGGCGGTGTTGCATCAACACGAAGATAGTAACACACTGTGTTAATTATTTTGAGTTAATATTATATCATGTCAAGTATCGATATAACACAATCCCTGTTGTTATTTGAACATAATTTTCTTATTGTTTCAACACATCATGTGTCATAATTCAAGGTCAAATTCATATAAGTAACATCGCTTCGTTGTTAATTTAACGCCCCCTGTGATAAAATTTAAAGTCAGACCACCAGATTAACACCAGATTCGGAAATAACGAAACGAATGAACTTAACGAAAAGAACTGCAACAGATTAATTAGTGAACATCGTAAATTTCGTCAAATGTTTTCGAACGCGCCCTTTCTTGAAATGCCTGTTAAAATGTTAACAGGGCGAGGAAGGAAACAAATTCTAATTTTAAAATAAGAATAGTAAACTACAGAACACTTCATTTAGAAAATATTCATATTTTTTTGTCGTCTTGCTCTTCATTTATTGAGATGTATTTTTTGATGGTGCGAAACACAACCTTCACCAACACCTTCTTCAAGAATAATAAGAAACTCTTACCTACAATCCTTATAATATGTTTGCCCCTTAATCGTGTTTCTACTTGTTTTCCGCCATTTTTGAAACATAGTCTCCGGTGTTGACTGGTGAGCTCTAGTGCAGTGTAGAAGTGACACAGTAATACTGTGTTGTTTCTGGCTGTTGACATACAGTATTTCTTCAGAAACATTATGTAAAACAATTGAAAACACATCGCACGGTTTGCATATTGAAATTTTCTGAATAACTGGATTTGTTTAATATTTCTTTCTACACATTAAGAAATGGTTGTGTTAATTCAACTTAATTTTAACACAGGGCAGTGGTTCCAGCATGACTACCACTATGAGGTGTTAGTTCAACACATACCCCGCGGTGTTGGCGTTTAACACAGGGGGTGTGTTACGTCTTTAACACACAACCGGTGTTGAGCCATGCCGTAAGCGTTAATAAACCACAAAATTACTCCCCCAAAATATGTTAAATTGCCTATATGCGCAATGTGTTTACATTATGCTGAGTCTAAAAAAAAAAAACACTTTAAACAAGTAAAAAAATGTACTCCAGTGGTGGTGGGGGGCACGAACCACCAACTATTGAATTACTAGCCGCATGCTCTTCCGACTTCGCCACGGAGGCGATGAAGAAAACGTCGCGTGTAGAGGGATAAATTGTTGAGGTCTTTTGAATTTGGCTAATCAGGACGCTCCTTTAAGCCGCGTATATTCGACGATAAACGTTCGGGATAAGATAAAATCTGCTCGCCATGTAGACCTAATTTTATAACAAAATGACGACTGTCTATTTACTGTATTTTATAGTTCTTCCATATTCACTTTCAAATGATCGGCGACAGTTGCCATCCAATAAAGTTGATGCGTTTGTTGCTTCTAGTACACAATCGCTTAGAAAAAGAAGCAATAAATGCATCAAATGTGGGAGATGAATTTAGAACACGTAAATGGCACATGCCTAGCACATCTTGTGCTGTTAGGGTTTCTTCAGAAACATTATGTAAAATAATTGAAAACACATGCGCGGTTTGCATTTTGAAATTTTGCGTATAGGCTACCTGGATTTGTTTAAGTATTTCTTTCTACTGTGTCTGTCTGTAGCTTCAATTCATAAGCCTTTATAATTACGTAGATGTCCAACATATTTGGCAATCACGCAGAAAACAACACCGAAGATTCTACACTTGTGTTAATTTAACACACAGGCTGTGTGTCATTTCAACTACCGGCATTTGACACACAACTCCAAATGGAGAGTGAGTTGTTCTAACCACTTGTTTGTGTTAGATTTTAACACAATCGTGTTAACACATAGGCATGTCGTTGAAATAACACAACGATTTTTACAGTGTACTGTATTCGTCTTTAGCTTCAGAACATATACCTTTATATTATGCCCAACGTATTTGGCAGTCACGCAGAAAACAACACCGAAGATTTTACACTTGTGTTATTTCAACATACAGGCTGTGTGTCATTTCAACTACTGGCATTTGACACACAACTCCAAATGGAGAGTGAGTTGTTCTAACCACCTCTTTGTGTTATATCTTAATACAATCGCTTGAAATAAGATAACGAATTTTTACAGTTTGGAATGATGAAAGTGGGAGGAAACGGAAGAATCCCTAGAAGACCCACGCACACCAAACTGACGCCCAAACACACCACCTCTAGAAAATCCACCACAAAGTTCACTTGACGCGAGCTGGATCGAACCAAAGCCTTTAGGCAACAGAGGTGTATGCTCTACCACAGAGATATCGCGGTCCTTGTCGTGGAAAACAATTTACTGTGTGTGTGTGCTTGTCCAGAAAGCGTAAACTCAGCTCCAGAAATAGCCTATACGTGGTTTAATAAGTGGCAGAGAGTATGTATTGTGATAGATTGAAGTACCGCTCTAATTTACATTCTTTCTTCTTTCAGTTTGTATCTGTAGTGTAAATGTATTACAATGACAGCTATACAGCATCAATTAGCTACATAGGTAAGACTACTTTCAACACTATAGGCGAACTAGTCTTGATAAACATCAACAGAATGCCACAAGGAGAAAGCAAACTTTGGTAAATGAACTTCGGGGCCATTTTTTGCAAGGTAATAGTGCACATTTAAGGTGTTCATATTGCAGACTGGGAGATCACAATGGCTTAATATTGTACAGAAAAAGCGTCTTAAAGTTTTCGACTCGCCATATACAGGAGGTAGATGAAAAATCTAAAACACTTCATATAGGACACGTAATTTTGCCCTCCACTGTACAACACATGTTGCGGTTGCCGAACGTTTTTTGTTTTTAATGTGTCCTGTGGACCTTCCTCTTTCGTCAGCAGTAACCAGTTCACCCGTGTGTGTCGTGGTGTGAACGTGGTGCGGTAAAATGGGCGACCTGACAGACTTCCAAAGAGGCATGATTGTTGGAGCTTCGGTAGCAACAGTGGCGAACATTGTAGAGGTATCGAAAGGCACTGTATCCAATGTCACGAGGGCATACACAATTCATGGGCAAACGACGTCTGCAAAGCACAACAGTGGCCAAAACACAATAATGTCAGATAGGGACCGGACACCACTAAAACGGATTGTAGCAGCTAAAAAGAAGACCACTGCAATGAAAATTACACATGAAATCAATTCCGGCCTACAAAATCCGGTTTCATCGAAAACAGTGCGATAGGAACTTCATAAAATGAAAATTCATGGCAGGGCCGCTGTCACCAAACCCCAGATCACAGCAGTAAATGCGAAGAGGCGTATCCAGTGATGCCAGAACCACAAGGCGTGAACTCATGAGCAGTGGAAATACGTAATGTGATCCGATGAATCGACCTTCACCTTGTTTCCAACAACCGGTCGTGTTTACGTATGGAGAACACCGTCGCAGGCCTTTGATACAGACTGTCTGCTCCCAACTGTAAAGCATAGGAGTGGTTCTGTTACAGTATGGACAACGATATCGTGGTTTTGTGCAGGCCCCATCATAGCCCTGCATGGAATGATGAATGCTAAGGCGTATGAGGCCATTTTGGGGGACCATGTTCTACCCATGGCCCAAATATTGTTCCCTGATGGTGATGGGATCTACTAAGATGGTTTGGCACCCTGCCATGCTGCAAAAATGGTGAAATCATGGTTTGAGGAGCATGACCAGGAGCTATCAGACCTCCTCTGGGTCCCATAATCACCAGATTTGAACATCATTGAGTCATTGTGGCCTGAGTTAGAAAGGCGTGTTCAGTCTCATTACCCTCCACCAGCATCCCTTAAGGAACTGGAGCATTTTTGGAGGAACAATGGTACAAAATTCCACACACTACGATTCAGGAGCTATATTCGTCCGTTCCCGTCGGATCCAAGCTGTTTTGAACGCAAAAGGAAGCCCCACACCATACTAGGTATGATTTTCACTCTTTTGCAAACGTTTTAGATTTTTTGTCCAACCCCTGTATGTCGTACGTTGCGCAAGTTTATCAAATGACTGCGTAACAGAATCAGTAGCATCTGTGACACACGTGCGTAGTGTCCCGGGTTCAATTTTAGCTGCACTCAACTCTTTTGTTTTTTGCTTAGCCAATTGTAACCGCAAGTAGCTACAAGCAAAATGTTAATTCACCGTATGTTTATAATGAAATAAAATAATAGAAATATTCAAATCAGTTGTAAAATCTTTCAATGTTACATTTTAACTAGCAACAAAATGTAATCTATTTCGTAAATCAGAGGTGACCACAAGGGAAGGGGGCCATGACGCAAACTGCGTCATTGAAATATTTGGGGGGTTAAAAATCTATATAAATATGTTTGAGGGGGTGTAAAAATTAATCGAAAAGATTTTTTTTCCATGGAAGAACACCTACGGATAGACAATTGAGGGGGGTGCGTCATGGACATGAGGGGGGTGGGCACCTCTGCGTAAATATATTGATATCACGAGTTATATTAGGGTTACCACAATCGTTGTGTAAAAAATGTTCTTGGTGCTTCATGTCTACATCTGTTGACAGTGTGAGAATTACAAGGAGGGTGAGAAGGAAATCCCTTTGGTAATAGTGGATGTTACTATAACCAAAGCAGGTTTCCCCCTTATTCCCATTGTAATAAGCGGCGAAAATCTGTCTCCAATATTGGGAGAGTACGAGTAAGATCGTTCCCATATTTTTTTAAAAGTGATGTTCAAAATATTTATAAAGTTGAAAAACAATACTGTAGGGGATCAGGGAAGTAGAGTTGTCTTCAACATTGGGAGGCGGGCAGATTTGAGGCTTGTTCTGGGGGATATCAATTTCATCTCATTTTCATTTGTGGCAATTGGACATAAATCCGGGTGAGGAGGACATTTCTCCCGAAAAAACACATTTCAAATAGGATTATTGGGGGACAGTCCCTCAGTTTCAAGATTGGAGGAGACATGTCCTCCTCATCACTCAATATCATTTGCGCCAGTGCTTGTAATACACACACTGTCAACAGATGTAAACACGAATCGTCAAGAACATTTTTTACACAAGGACTGTGGTAATCATAATATAACTCGTGATATCAATGTATTTACGAAATAGATTATATTTTGTTGATAGTTAACATGGAACATTTAAAGATTTTACAACTGATTTGAATATTTCTATTGTTTTAATTCATTATAAACATGTGGTGAATTAACATTTTACTTGTAGCTTCTTGTGGCTAGAATTGGCTAAGCAAAAAACAAAGAAAAGTTGACTCCAGCGGGAATCGAACCCGGGACTCTTCGCACATGAGTCACAGATTCTACTAATTCTGCCACGCAGTTTTTTGATAAATTTGCGCAACGTACGACATATGCGGCGAGTCGAAAACTTTAAAACGCTTTTTCTCAGCTATATTAGACTATTGCGCTCTCCCAGTTTTTAATATGAACACTTTAAATATGCACTACCATCTTGCGAAAATTGGCCCCGAAGTTCATTTTCCAAAGTCTGCTTTCTCGTTGTTAGTATCTTTTAACATAAAAGTTTGTCTGTCAGGTATTTATACCTGAGTAATGGGTTCAAATTTCCTTCGCAAAGAACTTTTAATACATAGGAGGAGGCGTAATACTATAGCATTGCGAAAATACTAGTAGCGTAGGCAGAGCCAGATTGAACTTTGATGAGGCCCTAAGCTATTGAAGGTAATGGGGCCTTTTGTATATCCAGTTGTGCAACCTGACCATGCAGAAGGTAGAGACCCTGTATACAGAAGGATGGAAAAAAGGGATATTTTAGGGAGCACGCTAGCAGAAGGGGATCCCATTGCTTATAACATAGGAGTCTTATACAACACCCATTACTGTTGCTATTATATATGCAGATTTTATTTTACTTGTTTTTCTTTTATCTTACAGCATATTTTGAAATTGTACATGTAGTTCTCTTTCCCTTTAATTTTTTGGGGCTTCCAAGAGAGTGGGGTCTTAAGTTATAGCTTGAGAAGTTTATAGGTAAATCCGGCACTGAGTGTCGTGAGCGCAATCAGAGACATCTTCGGGGGAATGTCTCCCCAGGTCACCCCACTTCGGCCCGTCGTGATTACCCGTTTCGCTTCAAATTATGTTTTGGAAATGCTTCCATGACACAAACTATCAGCGACAATCGCCACTACATCTAATTATGTCGAACCCCTTTTTGAATAACTTTATTAAAGCAGTTTTGTTCTAATTCCGAATAATTAGTAGATATTACTTAGCGTAATAATAGCGAAATTAACCGAGCTGTTGATAGTGGTATCTACCCCACAAAGAAAGACGTCTGCTGTCTGCTGCGTCTACCAGAATCCAGAAACAACTTAGTTACATATCAATTGAAGACTTTGGGGCAAAAACTCGTCAAGTCCAAAAAGTAAAATTCAGGCCCGTATCCAGGGGAGTCTACGGGGGCTGGCCCCAATAAATTTTTGCTGTCCCACCTAAAATTATCACGGTAGGCTTGCAAATGAACTATAATATGGTTGGATAGGGCCGCCAGTAACTTCAGCCGAGCCCCCCTACATATGGGCTGGCTACAGGCTTGGTGAAACTGCGGAGGGGATAGCTTCACAAGGGTTTCTCTTCATGCGATTTTCTTCAAACTTGGCACATATATACTAGACTAAAAATAAATAGAACATGTATTTTTTGTTTCTTTCGGAAAATAGGTTTTGGGGGGGGGCAAAAGACCCCTTTTCAAAAAAGAGTCTCCTTGATTAAAAGGGCCACTTTAAAGAAACGAAACTGCCGATGCAAAGATGACTTCAAAGTAGGACATACGGGTTTGTCGTTTTTGCGAGAAAAGGGTTGCAGGTCATGCTCCCTTCGAAATAACAAAGAACCCTGCACAATCCTTATGGAAATCGGTGTTCGGCGGAGTTTCTTAAAACCATGATATGTTGTAGATGGTGTTCCTGAGAAAAGTCTGAATGGGCACAACCACAAATCACTGATCGTTTGGCCACTACAAGGCCACTTTTTTCTGAAATCAGCCGAAGATAACAACATTCTGGATTTGGGTAAAAATGACTGTAGATATTGTGATCCTGAGAAAAAGTCTTAATGGGAATTACCACCAATGACTAATCGTTTGGCCACTAGAGGACCACATTTTTGAAAACAGCAGAAAGTAATGTTATTCTGGATTTCGGTGTAATTGCTTGAAACTGTTATATGTTGTAGATATTGTGATCCTGAGAAAAAGTCTCAATGGACACAACCACAAATCAGTGACCATTTCGCAACTATGGGGCCACATTTTTCGAAACAGCAGAAGGTAAGGATACTCTGGAAATTGGGTAGAATTGTGAAAACCTGAAAAGTCCGATATTACAATCCAGAAAAGGGATGGGGAGAGTAGAGGCCAACATCATATAAGCATAGACAACATTCAGATGTTCATCTTGCAGGACAAAGGAAAACCCTGAAAAGCTCTAGATAATTTTTCTCACGATTACGACAACTACAACATATCACAGTTTCATTCATTTACACCGAAATAAAAAAATATCGTTATACCTGGCTGTTTTAAAAAATCTGAACCTGTAGTGACCAAACGTTTATAATTCGATGATGTATCCTTTCATCATTTCGATGACATTTTCTTCATGATGAGAAGATCTTCAACATATCTTTGTTTTGCTCAATCTTACCGAAATCCAGAATATCGTTATACTTGGCTGTTTTCAAGAAAGTAGACCTCTGGTGACCAAACGATTAGTGATTTGTCGTTGTGTCCATTTAGTCTTTTTCTCAGAAGGACAATGTCTACAACATATTACGGTTTCGGTCATTTTCATCGAAATCCATAATATCACTATACTCGGCTGCTTTCAAAAAAGTGGCCCCGTAGTGGTCAAACGTTCAGTGATTGGTGGTTACTCCCATTAAAACTTTTTCTCAGGATCACAATATCTACAACATATCACTGTTTTAGTCATTTTTACTGAAATCCAGAATATCGTTATCTTCGACTGTATTTTTAAAAAATGGCCCTGTGGTAGCCAAACGGTCAGTCATTTGTGGTTGTGTCCATTGAGATTTTTCTTAAGAACACCATATCTACAACATATCACGGTTTCAAGCAATTCCACCGAAATCTAATTTTCATAAGGATTGTGCGAAGTCCTTTGTCATTTCGAAGGGGGCCATTGCCCCTGCAACCCTTTTCTCACAAAAGCGACAAAACCTGTATTTCCTACTTTGAAGTCATCTTTGCATCGGCAGAGTTTCGTTTGTTTAAAGTGGCCCTTTTTTGAAAAGGGGTCCCTTGCCCCTCTTAACCTAGTTTCCGAAAGAAACAAAAAAATACGTGTCGATTTATTTTTGGTCTAGTATATACGTGCCAAGTTTGAAGAAAATAGCATGAAGAGAAACCCCTGTGAAGCTATCTCCTGTACACTTTCACTTTTTGGATAACGGGTTTTTGCCTCAAAGTCTTCAATTAATTGCGGCACGAAAAAGGAACGGTCAGCCATCGAACAATCCAGTGTCGGATTTGGCAAAAAAGACAAGATGACTAAAGAATAGGCAAAAAAGGCAAGATGACTAAAGAATAGGCAAAAAAGGCCAGATGACTAAAGAATAGGCAAAAAAGGCAAGATGACTAAAGAATAGGCAAAAAAGGCAAGATGACTAAAGAATAGGCAAAAAAAGGCAAGATGACTAAAGAATGGGCAAACAATGCAAGATGACTAAAGAATAGGCAAATAATGCAAGATGACTAAAGAATAGGCAAAAAAGGCAAGATGACTAAAGAATAGGCAAAAAAGGCAAGATGACTAAAGAATAGGCAAAAAAGGCAAGATGACTAAAGAATAGGCAAAAAAGGCAAGATGACTAAAGAATAGGCAAAAAAGGCGAGATGACTAAAGAATAGGCAAAAAAGGCAAGATGACTAAAGAATAGGCAAAAAAGGCAAGATGACTAAAGAATAGGCAAAAAAGGCAAGATGACTAAAGAATAGGCAAACAATGCAAGATGACTAAAGAATAGGCAAAAAAAGGTAAGATGACTAGAGAATATGCAAACAAGGCAAGATGACTGAAGAATAGGAAAACAATGCAAGATGACTAAAGAATAGGCAAAAAAGGCAAGATGACTAAAGAATAGGCAAAAAAGGCAAGATGACTAAAGAATAGGCAAACAAGGCAAGATGACTAAAGGATAGGCAAACAAGGCCGAAAAATATTCTTCCTGTATTATTATTGTAGAGCTTGACGTTTTGTTTGGTTTGTTACATTTCATTAGTACTCTAAATAATAAAAATAATAATAATAAAAAACTAAACGTACAAAATTACGAAAAACCACAAATACCGTACTGTAAAACAGTTCATGGCTAAATCAAACTCTTACAATTTCATTTGTGGACAGCTTATCACGGTCAGGTGGGTGTAATGGCGGGTAAGGGGCATTCGCTTCTATAAATTGCTTAAAGCTTGAAAATGCGTAAATTACTGGAATAATAACTTTTTTGGGCATGTAGACAGTGGCGGATCTACGCCAGGGCTGAGGGGGCCTAGGCCCCTCCAGTTTTTTGAAAGACAATAATAAATTAAGCTATTATGTACATAATTTTGAAAGTTTATAGTAAATATGATATGCATATCACATGTAGATTCATGTAGATTCATGTAGATTCAGCATGTAGATTCCATGAAACGTGTAAACCCTTTGAAATGTCGAATTTGATTTTTTTTCTCACGATCACCATAGGCCTACCATATATACTTGAATCTAAGAAGCAATTTTTCTACCAAAATTTCAGGTATAAAATCGGGGGGGGGGATCTTAGAATTGAAGACTGAGTTGCTTCGTTGAATATCCATTATGTGTCTTAGAACTGAATACAAGAAATTGGCCCAACTTTTGAAGTTTAGAAATGGGGGTGCGTCTTAGATTCGAACATAGATGTACTTTCTTCTGTCCTATCGTTTCTCGACAGTGATTAATTTTACTAAACAGTTTAGAAATAATGTTTCATAGATGGTGCACCTTACATGGCAAAAGTTTTGTTAAAGACAGTTTTATAAATTTCTTGGTATTTGATAAACTTGTCACTGAGAATTTTGAAATATAATTACTCTTGAAAGAATTTAGAATCAGTAGTTTACTAATTGGATGGTTTATTATGAACAAATTATTAAAGAGTGCACACGATGATTTTATTTATATTGTATCACTATATATTTAATTTACAAGTTTGTGAGATATAAGAAGATTCAGTGCTGAGTGTTTTTTTTAAACATAGACACATTTAATAGATTATTTCTACATTGACTAGAATTTTGTAGTTTGGTGCGAATAAGTCTAGGTTATCGTTTACTGTAAATTTATTTCAAACATATGTACAGTGCCGGCAAAAAAAAATCTTTACATGGAAACTCCACGTAACGGGATCAAGTGCCGTTCCCGCCATAAAAATGTGAGAGGAGCCTGATGATGACGTCAGTCATTAGCGCGCCACTTGCAATCTTCCCTCACCCAGCAGAAGCTCAGTGTGCCTCGTGGCGTTGTACGGCTAGGTAGTTCTTTCTTTACTCTGTGCAGCTAGATTTTTGTTTAAGTTCTTACAAGTTAGTAGTTTTATTTCTTTGTTCTGATTACACACAATGGGTCGTAAGAAACTGATAATAGCAGAGAAATTCCGGGCTTCAACTCTTCTGGAGAAACGTGATTCGGTAATTGCTGTATCCAGAGATCTTGGAGTGTCAAGAGAGACTATTTATCAGCTTCAGCGTTCAGCGGCGTCATTGGCTCCTGGGACTGTACCACGTAGGAAGTCCGGCTCCGGTGCACCTAGGAAGACTGATAAACTTCTAAAGCATGAAGTAATGTCAAATCCTTCCATAACCGCTGTAGAATTGAAAAACAAGTACCCTGAGCTCCTCTAGAACGTCGCAACTAGGACAGTTCGTGAAATGATCTGAGCTTGCCAAGTCGCCGTGCTGCGAAGCAGGTCCTGCTCACAACGGCAATGAAGAGAAAAAGGCTCGACTTCTGTAAGAAATATCAAGATTGGACATCTGAAGAGTGGAAGAAAGTGATGTTTAGTGATGAGAGCACTTTTAGGTTGATTCGGGATGGATCGAAGATGGTGCGCCGTCCGAGTACTGCTTCACGATATGACCCGACATTTACACTTAAGACCGTTAAATACCCTGATAATGTGATGGTGTGGGGAGCATTCAGTGGTAACAAGGGCAGGGGTGGTTTGTACTTTCTTCCCAAGAATGAAACCATGAAAGCAAGCAATTATACTAATATTTTGGAAGAACATTTACTTCCTTTTTGGGATATGTCCAAAGCCGTACAAAAGTTTTTCAGTAACCATAATATTACTTTGTTAGAGTGGCAATTTAATTCCCCTGACCTTAATCCAATCGAAAACGCCTAGAACGTCATGGAAAATAAGGTTCAAGAGACGTGACCGACCAACACCAAGGATCTAAAGGAAATGATCAAAACACTATGGGTATCCATGGACTCCACATACTTCGCCAGCCTGGCTGAATCAATGCCTAAACGATTGCAGACGTTGATAAAATGTAAATGCGATATGACAACATACTAATTGTAATGTATTGGCCACAATAAAATACTTCAATATTATGAATTTGTAATGATTTCTTATTTGTTTCACAATGTAAAGATTTTTTTGCCGGCACTGTATATAGATTGCGTATATGTACAGCTAATGTTGGTTAACTAAGTGTTATTTCAATAGATTATAGAGAGTTTATGTGCTGGTTAGTCAACAAACAATCGGCTAACACGATATTTGGTTGCAGGGGTAAAAGTGAGGGGGAACACAAGGGGACGTCGTCCTCCCACTTCCAGAAAATATTTGTGGCGTCCCCCCAATCTCCAAAAAGATTACAATGGGTAAACATAAGCACGGGGGACGGAGTGATGTCATGCATCTCCCTACCTTTTCAGATCCACTCTTACCCCTGTTTGGTTGACAATAGCTGGTGGACAAGAGAAATTTAGGCACACGGTAGTTTGCTACGTTTTATAAGTTCTATGATGTAGATGATGGTACCTAATTTGGTTTATGTTTGCGTCATGTTATATAAGGTATTGTTCAACTATTAAAGAAACCCCGAAGATCAGCAGTAACAACAGGTTTGGTAAGGAGCTGTCGGACTTCGAATAGGGGTGTGATTGTGAAATGTCATCGAACAGGGTTAATAAATAGCTCAATTACGTTGAAGCTAAACAGCCAAAAACCAACAACTTCGTTTGTGCTACGTAAACAAAAGATGGAGGAGAAGGCATTTATTCCGAAGTTGGGCGTCCGCTTTCGATACGTTTTTTTCGGTGTTATCTCCTTTACACACTTTTTGCAATTTGTTATTAGGTTCATTAATCCGTGCTCTTCACAAACTTTTAAAAGATTTTGCTCGTTATCAACGTATTGCTTCACAAATGTTAAAACTGTCAGTTCATTGCCCTTGTACATTCGCCATGTTGGTAACATAAATGCTCGTTTCTTTCCCACAATGCAACTGTTCGGTTACCTTGCGCCAAGTAGTTCCCTCCGCTCGCCGTATAGTCCCATGTTTATAACCGCTTATATATAACAAATAAACCGATTTTTCGACATTCTTATATATTATCAAGCACACAAACGATCAAAATATCCATATCTTTCCTGTAAATTTAAAAAAAAAAATTGCTGGAAATGGACGCCCAACTTTGGAATTTAACCCGAGGAGAATTAGGGGTACATTGCAGGACCCGGTAGTGACGGTTGACCATTAGACACCACTACCGTCAAACGTTAAATTTTGAAGAATTTGACATTTCCAATAATGTCAAAAGACGTTTTATGGAGTAACTGCTTTCATTCAGTCACGCATAAGGAGCACTAGTATAGGTCGGTAGGGTCCAGCACATAGGCCAGAAATCACAAAAACCAACAAGGGCTACACACTCCGGTGGTGTCTGGACAATTATCACTGGTTTGTAGAAAAGCGGAAATCAGTTTAGTAGAATAACGAATCACGTTTCACCTTGTTCAAGTCTGATGGACGGGTATGCATGTAATGAAGTTTTGCAGGAAAAAAATGGCGGCTCACTCCAAAGGATGTTTTACCGCCTGACAGAAAGTTAGCTATAAAGGTAACTAAGAAAGTTCTGTCGCTTTTTGTGCAGGTCTGTGTTCAATTGACCCTCACACCGTGGGTTGAATGTGAATGGAGATAAGGCGAAGGTTAGTTGTTCGTGTGGATATATTCAACATACTACCTGATTGTGGCAGTTCAGTTAACCGGTGAACTTGCGTAAGGACAGAGTGAACATGGGACCTCCACAGAGCGTCATAAGGGCGTGTGTGCTGTGCGAGCTCAAACCGGGGTCTAACGCCGCTGCAGCGAAACGGAAGATATGCCAGGCATTTGGTGAGGTTGTCGTGATTACTCGGACAGTCCAGTACTAGTTTAACAAGTTTAAGGATGGTGACAAAACACTCGAAGACGCACCGCGTGCCAGAAGACCAACAATGTACAAAATGAAGATCTTCAGGCAGCAATTGAGGCCAACAGTGGCCAGATATATGAGGAATTTGGAATTCAGTGTGAATGGGAAAAGCATTCGGTAGCACCTCCATCAACTTGGGAAGCACTACAAGCTGGATCGATGGGTACCATATGATTTGACTTTGACTCCGGGCCAGAAGACAACGCAAGCAAATACCTATGTTTCGTCTGAGGAAGGAGCCATTTTTGGACAGGGTGTTGACAAGTGATGAGGATTGGCTCCTGCTCGAAACTCCAAGGCGCCATCATCATTGGTTAGCATCCCATGAACCTGTTTCAAAACAGTCGAAACCAGCACTGCACCAGAAGAAGGTCCTCCTGTGTGTTTGGTGGACTGCTTGCGATATAGTGCATCGGGAACTGCTACCAACAGGTCAGAGCATCAATGCAACTGTGTACTGTCAGCAGTTGTGCTGTGTTCAGGAAAAACTTAAAACTCTGGAGCCAGCACTTCTGAATCGTAAAGGGGTTCTCCTGTTACAGGGCAACATTAAGCCCCACGTGGCTAGGATGACCCGGGACACCATTCTACGCCTTGAATGGGAAACACTATTGCATCCGCCATACTCCCGGACATTGTACCTTCAGATTATATCCTATTATATTCCTTGGACAATTATCTTAGAGGACGCCAGTTCATATCCCTAGTAGAGGTGCAAAATGTACTTGATACCTTCTTCTCTCCACGGCCCACTAAGTTCTGCCGCGATGGAATCCATGGCCTTCCGGAAAGTTGGCAGAAGGCCGTCAGTGGTGATGGAGACTATTTTTGATCTTCCAGGTACGTCTTAGGTGACATATCGATGTTCGAAGGTGGTTGGTGAAAATGCGACAGAACTTTCTTGGTTACCTTTATATAATAGCAGGATCGGGGGGAACCCAGATCCTGACACGGAGCATCCTCTCGCAAAAATATCCCGAATGTAGTCCATATTGTGTAATATAATACATAATTTTCATGCTACCTTTATTGATCAATTGTATATACTTCTATTAATATTTTTCGTTTATATTTTTATCTTTTCCAGATGCGAAACCCGAAAGTCTTGAAAACACATGCATCAATGACGTGAGGAGGTAATAAGTGTGTTGCAGATAGATAGAGTATGAAATGTAGCAATAATATAGGAGTTAGAAGATGCATTTCCTTAAACATGGCAAACTAGCGATTAGGGTGAGTGTGCCTAAAGTCAGCCGTCTCCACTAGTCAGCCATTTTTCAGTAAAAAGCACTTAAATAAGCATGCGGTAGCTTATTATCATGCAAATAGTCAACTAAAACTTACATCAGAGCTTAAGTAGTCAACCTCATGTATTCTAGCCTGGTTTAACATCTTGTGGCAGAACAGGAAAAAATAGCATTTGAGATCTACTGATGCACGTAAGCAAAGTGAGAATTTTGTGAATAAAAAGAAAATAAGGAAGAAACTTTACTTCACAGTTAAGTTAAAACTACATTATAGTAAAATAGTATGAGTTATTGGTTTTTTGGATGCATGAATGCGTGTAGTTTGTTAAAAATTTCGTGATTGTTGATACAAATAAAGATACTGCGTAGATAGAAAGTGGGGCTGACTACAGGTTGCATTTTTGATAATGTTTTCCAGTACTCAGCCATTAGGGGCTGACTACTGGAAATGTGCATGATTTAAGTTATCGCATTAGAATTTTCTACTTTTGCAGATAAAAGCATGCTCGAGACAAACAAGTAGGGATAAAAGACTTTTGACTTGATTTTCCAGTGGCCAGCCCCCCATCACTTCCAACGGGTGGCTATTCTATTCATATATTACAATAGTCAGCCACCTATCATTCATTCAATTTAAATGCACATTTCTACAACTGAGACATTTTAACAAATACGTATAAGAATTTTCTAACGATTTAAGGAAGTATCGGCTGTTATGAGGTCACTAACTTGATCATGCAAGAATAATCCAATTATAATATCAGTCATTTCAATTCTTGTATTTTCTTTAACTGAGGAAATAAAGATTAAGGATTATGGCTGGTCTGAATTATCTCTCTAAAATATAAGTGGCAGGCAATGAGTATTTTTTTAAATCCTGATCATAGATTAGGCTTTTAATCTAAGTTAACTATGAGGAAATCAGGGATATCAATATCTAATTGATTTGATATTTAAATTACTCCGCACTATGTCGTGTTTCTGCACATTTTTCCTTCCAAGGCTACAACTGCTCTTTAACTATTATTATTATTCTTATTCTTATTCTTATTCTTATTCTTATTATTATTATTATTATTATTATTATTATTATTATTATTATTATTATTATTATTATTATTATTATTATTATTATTATTATTATTATTATCTGTTCCGTTCCTAGAGTTGCCTGATTGCCAAATAAATATTTTCATTATAACTCATGCTTCTCATTCAGTACCTCATAGCCTAGCTACACTTTCTCCTAGTAGCCTACTAGCTTTCTAACACAACCTAATTAAAAACGTGGTTTATCTATTTATAGATAAATCCATGCATAGATTCGTGCTAGCCTATCTTAAAGAGAGACAACGGAGAGGGGAGATAAGATAGATAACTAATTTTCTTATGTATAAAGAAAATTGAAGATAGATAGGGCTACAACAGCAAAGAATTTGTTGGGTTGTGACTAAAATTAGGGGATTTTGAGGGTCTCTCTTCAACATTCTGAGTTCACCTCTATTTCTTGTAAATAAATATTGTAAATAATGAAAATTAAATATTTTTGTAACTTGTCCTGCAACAAGCTCTGAACTTATAAAAAATGGTTTCAGATGATGCGAAATTTTCCCTTTTAATCCCGATGCTGTGGACTATACCAAATGCTTTTAAAATGCCTTAGAAAATATGAATGACGGTAACCCAATTGATGACCGACTCCACACAACAAATGGAACAGAAGAATATTACGAAGCACCAATCAAACTCGTTGAATATTTGCAAACTAATCTTGAGGGGAAAGGAATGAATGTTGACCTAATTCTTGAAGAAATTGCAAATGCGAAAACATTTCTTGTTGCTGATTCTGTTACGGATGTCTCAGAAACTAGAAATCTACAAATTCCAACTGCTTCCAAAAATTTAGCTTTACCATAGTTAATACTGAAGCGTCATCTAGTGTGTTAGAAAATATGGTTACAGAGACATATGAAATATCCGCTTCTAGTTTGTTAGTACTTACCTTGTGAGGAATGTGAAGACAGAACACGGAACCCGATCAACGACAGCGAAGAAAATGAGAACATTAACCCACATGAAATAAGCCTACCCATTTATAGACATTGTAACACATGACACAGATGTTCCATCCCATTTGGAAGAGCAAAATATTCCTAAGAATCCACGAAGCTACTTATCTTTAACGAAGGTGTACTTTCCAGATTTTGATTTTGAAAAAAAAACTCTCTTTTGGTCAGGACCAATAAAAAAGCAAGATACCTGCGGCTTTAACTAACAAACTAGCAAGTGCGATTTCTTCAAGAGCCTAGAGAAACAACGAGGATTTAAAAAGGCTGAATAAGGGAAGAGCCGAAGAACAGAAAACACATCGCAAGATGGAAAGAAACCAAAGGAGACTAGAAATTAAGAATAAATCCCAAGCATCTTCTAAAGAACGAAAACACAAAGGCCAAAGGGGCATGAATAATTTAGAAGAGGAATAATCATACCGATCTAAAGACCATGTTAGGTATGCAGCTTACACCGAAGACTTAATTAGTGACGTTGAAGATGATGAATTTAAAAATATAGTATGCGACTCCTGTGAACGTTGGTATCATCTAAAATATACAACTTTGAAGAAATTATAACAATCTATGATCTATTATAAATTATATAATTATATAGTATCCAATTATATAATAACCTATGATAAGTTAGATAATTATCATATGCTCAAGCTTCCAAGAAAGATTTTGTGTGTCCTGCTTGTGGTTAAAAAGTATGCTGATTTTACGCAACCAAAAGTTCGTATTATTTATAAAATTATGATATCGTGAAACAGCTTATTAGTTTCGATAGTTTTTTGCACTTTTCAGACTGTGCAATTACTAATACTTTGTTAAGCACTCTGGTTTGATTAAGAGCCTATGCTAATTTGAATAAGTTTGCATAGCCTATTTTAAGAAGTTAGTTTAAGATATATATTTTAAACGCTATTATGTAAAGTGTAATATTTTGTATTTTTATTTAGATATACGCAAAGGTTTTAGTGTGTCCTCTGTAACAGTTGAGTTTTATTTAAGTCTGTGTCAGGCCCGTAGCCAGCCCAAAAATGTAGGGGGGGCCCGGCTGAAGTTAGGGGGGGCCCGATCCAACCATATGATAGTTCATCACCATATTATAGTTCTTTTGCAAGCCTACTGTAAAAATTTTCAGGGGCCAGCAAAAATTGAAGGGGGCCCGGCCCCCCTAGACACCCCCTGGATACGGGTCTGGTCTGTGTATGTCGTTTATTTACGTTTAAATCCGTGATATTGAATGCGGCTGACTACTGGGGTGAATACTGGCTGACCTCTGGGTAACTGGTGGCCGACTACTGGAATTTTGCAGGTGATTTTTGAAAAATTATTAAAAACTGAGTTAATAGTTTACTTTCGAGCATAATCATGTTATATATTCATGTTTTAAGCTTTATTCTTTGTACTTACGCGATGTAAAGGGCAGGCCCGTAGCCAGCCCAAAAATTTAGGGGGGCGGTAGAATTTAGGGGGGCCGATCCAATCATATTATACTTCATTACCATATGTACCGTGTTATGCAAAAGTGAACTAAGCGCCAAATTTTGAAAATCCACGTAAATGCGACGATTGGTTCCTGATAAGCATTAGAACGTTTTGCACAATCGAAAAGAGAGGAAAATCAACACCTTTCCAAAAAAAAAAAAAAAAAAAAAACATAATTTCACTTTTGATTACGGCTACACTAATGCTAGACATCAACCTTTAAACGTAATTTTCTCAAAAGTATGAAAGTGGCGCTTAGTTCGTTTTCGCAGGACACGGTACATATTATAGTTCATTTGCAAGCCTATCGTGAAACTTTTATTGGGGCCAGCCAAAGTTTAAGGGGGGCCCGGCCCCCTAGTCCCCCTGGATACGGTCCTAGTGAAGTGGATGTGATGAGAAAATCTACATGTAATAATTTTTGTTAATGGAATTCACCCTTAAAGGGACGACTACTGGTACATTTACCTTATATGAATTCCTCTTGTGCATCAATTGTCATTCTCAATCACATCTGTTTACCAATCGTCTTTGCCGACCAATTACTGTGTCGGCTAATTGTCCTTGTCGACAGATTATAGTGTCGACCAACTGTTATGTCGGCCATTTGTCCTTGTCGGTCAGTTGCCTGCCAACCAGCGATCCGAATTCCTGTTCGAGATCTGTATGTGTCGTCATTAACGGAGAAGTAAAGAACTATTGTCTTTCATAAATGTTCCTTTACCTGAAGCAATATTTTTAATGAAGTCCTGTAAATTGTGAGTATTAAATAAAATGTGTAAACTCACACACTGAAATCATGTAGTATTTCTAAATTAAAAAAGCTACAAGCAAAGAAATGATTTCATGATATTGAATAAAAGCTAGGAACTAAATAATAACTGTAAAAAGAAAGAAATCAAAACAATGATTTTGTAAAATACACTAATAAAAAAATTATGAGCCAATGTACTAAGCTTTCTTGCTCCAATTTCTTAAGGGAAATCACTTTATGCTGTAGTTTTTGCAGAAACATCTATTTATGAAAATACACACAATTTTGAAAACTTCGTTTGAAGAAAACTGAGACCCCATAAATAAATATAGTTTGCAGGCTTTTTGATGAAAAATTATTTGTCATATATTAGCGTTAGTGATAAAGTAGTTGCTATATATAAACACAATTTCATTAGTCGTATTTGAGGAACTGTACAAAAAAAAAAAAAAAAAAAAAAAAAAGTAGCAAAATTCGCACCAGTATCCTCAAACTCACAAAAGTTTCATAAGTTTAATTTTAATATCTTTATTTCAACCCGCAGAATCTTATACCGTCTCTTGTCATTTTAAGGAGAGTCCTTCCTAAACTAGTGACTAGAATCATACCTTCGTAGCAGGGACGTACGCCTGGATTGGGTGAGCCATGGGGGTCTATAACCTCCGAAATCCCGACTTTAAAGTAAATTTAGTATAATTTTAGGGTTATTTTTTTTAAATATATATATATATAATTTACCCTCATAATGAATTTGGATTCCCCGCAAGAAGCTCTTCCCGAAATAAGTTTCTGCATACGTGCACTCTTTGTAGTGACTAAAATTATGCCAAACAATCTTTCTGAAGCAACTACCATCATACATGCACAAAAAATACCAGAAATTCTTCTGCCTCGGTTTGGAGATGTTTCCATTTCGTTCTGGTTGAAAACAAACGAAAAATTTACTTTTCTCGAATATGATTCTTGGGAAGAATATTGAAGTCACATTATATTTGCGGTATACTAAAATATGCAATCATTTTGTTAGATAAGACTGCAAATTAAGTGACGAATTATTCTCAGTGGGTGGTATTCACAGAATGCGAGGTACATAGAATAAATATATAGCCTATCAAATCTTTGTGTGTCCTTTGACACCGTTTACGAATTTTACCAATATTAGTAAATAGTTCCGTATTATTATTACATACTTTACACACTTTCAGTATTATTGATCATTGCTATTTCAATTTGCTTATTATTTTCTGTCTTGTTCGGATATAAAATAACAGGTTTCCCCTTAATATAATTAGATATATCATAACTCACATGTATATACAGTACTTCCCTATGAATATTATTGTAGACATAAAGAAAGAACTAGTTGCGGCAATCGTTGATTCAGTTGCATTATTTGCATAGATCTATTGATATAATGGCAATATTATTTCAGCTATAATATCATTTCATTGCTTGAAGGAAGTTGCCTGAAACAACACATGTGGCGTTGTGTTGAGCAAACCTTCCAGATAATTTAAATATATTTACAGTGCATTGAAATCATCATTTACTGAATAACATTTCTGATTTATTTACATGTGTTGGTATAAACACAATTAGTAATCAAAACTGTTGTGAAGTATTGAAGTTAATATTCGAAATAACTTTACACGAGTGGCACATCGACAATACATTCTCTTTTAGGTGTTTAAACAGGGAACCTGTTTGTATCCAAATGATAAAATTTTTGACTTTAGTATCGGAGACTTCTGTTACATTCTCGTAGGAAAACAAATGATTTGTTTCTATCTTCTTTTAAACTGTGGATTCACACCATATATAGCCTCAGTGCTGGAAAGGGACAACAAAATAGCAATAAAAATAGTTAAATATCATCATCAAAAATGAAGTAAACTGTGCTAAAATATATAAAATATCATAAAAATGATATAAACTCTGTTAAAACATAGTAAATATGACCACAAATTAAATAAACACTGCTAAGAAAAGTGAAATATTATCAAAAGCGAAATAAACTGCTAAAAATATTAAATATCATCAAAAACGAAATAAACTCTTCTAAAATATATTTCATCAAAAGTATTAAATATTAAAAATGAAATAAACTTTCCTATAAAATATTATATATCATCATAAAAAAAACTAACTCTGCCAAAAGATGTTGAGTATGATCAAAAATGAAATAAACTCACAAGTAGACCTCACCACTTCGCCGTTGCGTTAGCAAAAGGAAACAACTACTGTCCTAATGTAGGGTTGAATGTAAGACACTGACAAAAATTTTAGCTGCTAATGAGCACTAGAAATATGGGGAAAACGAAATAGAAACATGAATGTGGGAAAGGCATGTATAACAGAATTTGATAGTTGCAAGACCGATTTTTTTTTTCGAAATAGAAGGAGGAACAATAGTTATGACTTCAACTATGTAAATAGAATTAGGAGGGATGATTTTATTGCATTCTAGATCATAGCCGCCATCTTGAAATCCGCCATATTGGATCGACGTCAACTTTTTCAAATGGAAAGAGGACCATGTGAGGTATCAAACAACAATGATTTTTTCCACCCAATCTCACACATTAATTAGTTTGTCCATATCTAGAACGGTTTATAACTTACAGTTCTTTGAATGTTGAAAAATTCGTTGTTTTTAGCAGATAACAGATAACTACAGTGGCAATGAACATAGCTCTAGAGACAGCATTCTTACTGGACAAAATTACGGCAATGCAAGAAATGCACGTCCTCAGCATTCATAAAGTGGTTCTGACCTCGCCACTTCGTGTGTGCGTTTGTAAATTCAAACTGTAAGTATAAGCAGTTGGGACAGCACGATGAAGAGAATAGCAGTATTGGTTGCCAATGGCATTCCTGGTCGTAGCAGCTACGGTATAAGGTAGGAGCTTACCTGCACCGTGTACCATTCTACAGCGACAAACTCTTTGTAAGGAGACAAGTGCAGAAAATATATTATTCCCACTGTCAGTTCTATTCGTGAACTTGGAAGTGTTTGAGAAATAGTTATTTCGTTTATTGCATTGTGCCTGTAGTTCTGTGAGGTGCCGTGCGTACGTGTGTGTGTGTTAAGGAGAGTGTGTGCAGGCAACAAATATAGACTAAAAACGACACATCATGGCGTTAAATAAAGCAAACATTGCCATGTACCTCTTGCAGCTGTTGCAGATATTACGGTTCAAGCACAAAGCAACAAATATATCAGAACAGGAAAGAGTAATCGCAGATGACATAATTGGATTCCTAGCGGATGAAGAACTGGAATTCGAAATGGAATACACTCTAGATATTCTAGAGGAGGCACATCATGAGATAAACAATCAAGAGCTAGTGTGGAAGCGGAAGGGTGTAATCACACAACAGATTCCGAAGATACCGACGGAACACCAGGTGTCAGACGCATCACTTCCATCACCATCGAGGAGGATGGACGCAAGAAAGGCTATTCAATCTTGGTTGAGAAGACGAAACAAATTATTAATTACATGACACAACACCCAAACCACGGTAAAAAGACAATATGTAACCGATTTGGCATTAGCGAGTGGACCTACGATCGTGTTGTTTAGGAAAAAAAATACAGGACTAGCACGCGAAATCAAGAGTTCCCTTTTACAGGAGACACATTGTACGTGCAGTTTATCCACGCACCTGAAGTAGTTTTCCAAATGGTACCAGACAGTGATCTTCAGCGAATGGCATGCCACGTTGCGCGTGATATTGAGTATGAACAGTTTAAAACCTCGGAGGCCTGACTACTGAACTTCAAACGACATTATAATATCGGGCTACGGAAAGTAACAACCTTTAAAACAAGACTCCAACATGAGCGCCAGCCACACTTAATGCATACTGCTAAAGAGTACGTTCACAGCATCAAACAACGTTGCGTAATTTTGAGTTTAAGTATGTCTCTAATGCTGACCAAAGTGGTTTTCAATTTGAAATGCATTGCCCGAGAACTTTGGATATAAAAGGCAAAAGGAAAATTGAGGTTCTTGCAATAAGTGTAAATGCTATGACACATTCCTACACAATTAATTTAAAGGGAGATTTAGTTGGTAATTTGTTCATTGTTCTCCAGGAAAAGAACGGAATAGTGCCTTTAACATTGCAGACTGGATTTAATAGGTTAGTGCAGAGACTTGGCAATACATCTACCATCAACATCTGGTAAAATGGGATTACATGAATTGCGAGAATGGTATGTGAATTGCTATTGGTCGAATACAGGGAGCAGGAATTCACTTATGCTTGATAGCTGATAATTATTTAATAATGAAGAGGTGCAAAGTACAATAGCTCCACCTGGGAAATCAGTGAAAGTGCGACAAATTCCAAAAGGTACCATCGGCATATTTCAACCTTTGATTGTATTCTTTTAGTCAATACAAAACATAGGCGTACCATATGTGATTATGCAATAAAGGACGAACATTTCCATTCAAAAGTGCATGACAGAGATACTATTGTCACTCTGCATTCCCTTGTGTACAATCAATTCCAGTCTCCTCGCTTCACGGGAATGATTCAATAAGCATTTTGTAAATCAGTATATATTGATGAGCCGATCGAATGGTTCGAGGTGCCGAAGAAGCACGCTTTCAATATTCCCGGCATTAACTTTTGTGATATTTGTGACGCTTCATTTTTTATTAGGTGCTCATGGTGCTCTGCCAAATTCTGTTTTGACCATTTTATGAATGCTGAGGACTTGCATTTCTTGCATTGCCGTAATTTTGTCCAGTAAGAATGCTATCTATGGAGCTATGTCCATTGTCACTGTAGTTATCTGTTATCTGCTAAAAACAACGAATTTTTCAACATTCAAAGAACTGTAAGTTGTAAACCGTTCTAGATGTGGGCAAACTAATTAGTGTATGAGATTGGGTGGGAAAAATCATTGTTGTTTGATCCCTCACATGGCCCTCTTTCTATTTGAAAAAGTTGGCGTCGATCCAATATGGCGGATTTTAAGATGGCGGCCATGATCTGGAATGCCATAAAAACATCCCTCCTAACTCGATTTACATAGTTGAAGTCACAACTATTGTTCCTCCATCTATTTTTAAAATATATCGGTCTTGCAACTATCGAATTATATTGTAATTGGCTTTCAAAAATTGATGTTTCTATTTCGTTTTCCCATATTTCTAGTGCTCATTAGCAGCTAAAATTTTTGTCAATATCTTATATTCAACCCAACTCTAGGACAGTAGTTGTTTCCTTTTGCTAACGCAACGGCGAAGCGGTGAGGTCTACTTGTCAGCTAATATCATTAAAAATGAAATAAACTCTGCAAAAAGTATTAAATATCTCAAAAATGAAATAAACTTTGGTCAAAAATAGTAACTATCATCAAAAATTAAATAAACGTTGCTAAAATATATGAAATCTCAACAAAAATGAAACAAAATCTCCAACAAATATTAAATATCTTCAAAAATGAAATAAACTATGCTAAAATGTACTCAATATGATCAGAAATGAAACAAACTCTGCTAGAAAATATTTCGTATCATCAGAAATGAAATAAACTGAGCAAAAGTATTAAATATCACCAAAAATGAAATAAACTCTAGTCAAATACACTCTGATAAAACGTATTGAATGCAGGGGTGTCATTTAGGGGGGACAGGAGGGGGCAATTGCCCCCCCAAGAGTTTGAGTAATACATATACTTTAATAGATTGTCTACTAATATACTAGTACAAAACGTGAAAGTCTTACGTCGGTGGTGCTCTTGCCCCCCCCCCAAGCGAAGTCTGAAATGACGCCCCTGATTGAATGTAATCAAAAATACAACAAACTGCTAGAAAATATTGAATATCGTCAAAAATGAAATAAAATGTGCGGAAAAAATATCTAATATCATTAAAAATATATATATATACTTTTTTGTAAAAATGAAACCAACTCTGCGAAAACATATTGAATATGACCAAAAATGAAATAAACTCTGCTCGAAAATATTTATTATCATCAAAAGACTTCTACTTAGATAATCTTTTAATTAGTGCTGAAAAGGGGCACTAAACTATAAACATTGATTCAAGGAAAACTCTGTGCACCACTCTAGTGAACTATCATGAAGTTTGGTTAAGGTAATTTGTAAGAGTAAGAAGACTCAATATAACAAAACTGAAAGCTCATTGACTCATTATGACCAAAGCAAATGCACATTTGAGACCTAAAAGATGGTTAGGAGATAAAGCTCAGCTTCAGCATGTATGTTAAATGTCAAAAATCGCGAGCCCTGCTTTCGAGCTAAATAATAATTGAGCGTAGAAGCACAAGCCCTATAAATGAATAGCAAGGCGAAGTCCGAGTTCGATAGAGCAGAAGCCCCAGTGAAGTTATTGAGTGCGAGCCCAATTAATGATAGCGAGCTCGAACTCAATCAGGATAGTGAGTGGGAACACAATTGATGATTGCAAGGATTGTAAACCTAAGCCCAGATTGTGAAATGCTCAAGTGCTGGCAGCTGCATGCACTTACCCTTCTGGCCGTCTTTACCCTTCTTGGCTCCCCAGTCTCCCTTAAAGTTAAATGAAACCTTGAACGAGGATAGGACGAAAAATATAACCTATCCCATCTGGTTCGAACCCGGGACCCCAGTTAATGCTCTTGGCTTGTTACCAACTACGCCACCATGACTCTATAAACTCATTAAATTAAAGTACTTTAGAAAAACAATAAAATCGGCCCCACGTATTGTAATCGCTAACGTTAACGTCTTTGGTGTTATCGATTCCTGGTGAGGACACTCAGTCGGAAATGTGTAACAGCTTTTCCAGGCCTGAGTGACGTTTTCCTTAGTTTTGCTCATTCACACCAGACAAATACCGGGATGGTACCTAACACAATAGTCCCACACTGCTTCCTTCTTTCCCTATTCCTTTTTTTTTTACACAATTCTCAGGGCAGTGTGATCGGCGAGGGACGCCATCCCTCATATATGAATGACTAACATGGCCATTTATGTCGAAAGTTTACTAATAGGAGTGCGCACGAGACGAGTCGAGACAGAATTCTCCTGACAAAATTCGAGTCGAGACACAGCTTTTCCAATAGAGAAGAATACATTTTTCGAGTCGAGACATCACTTTTACAGCACATTTTCGAGACGAGACAGCCTCAAATCTTGTTTCGTGCGCATCTCTATCTACTGACTCCTAATTCTTAATAGAAAAAGAAAAATTATATGCCATCACTCTAAAATTTCACATTCCAATTCCTTAAATTATACAGTGGCTGAGAATTACTGAAATATGAATGAAATTATAAGACGTTTTCGGGAAAGCTCATCCGAAAAAATCTGACCCTCAAAGGTAAACTTGCCTTTGTAGATATTTTCATAAGAAGTAATTTACGCAACTGTATAGGTAATTAATGAAATATATATTTTTTAAAAATGAAATATGAGCAAACTCGTCTCAGTAGTTTTTGAGAATAAGCCTGAAAAGAAACTCAGTCCCATGAGTAAACTACCCCTTGTGGATTGTTTCATAAACAAACGAGTTATGCCATATTATCAGGTTAGTCACTATCATAGATATTCTGCCATCATTTTTCACTTGCTGCAACTGAAAAGCTTCCATTTTTCGCCCTGTCCTTCTCCTTTCTGCAACCATACCCTCTAGCACGTCTCTTTCTGAAACAGTTCCTTCTTAGCCAATGTCCCAATCAGTTTCTCTTCCTCTTCTTAATAATATCTAAAAATTATTCGTTTCTCCCGCACCATTTCTAAAGCGTTCTCATTCGATTTCGGCTCGACCAGGCTAATTCTCACCATCCTTCTCCACACCCATATTTCGAAAGTTTCCAGACATTTGCATTATTTTTTAGTAATGTCCATGTCTCTACCTCATACAGTATAAACATTTTATGAGTCCTTCCCCTTAACTCTTTATTCCAAGTTCCTCGAAATTGTCATTTCGTCCTCCTAAAGGTTTATTTCTCCATTTCCGATCTTGCTTTTATTTCACGTTTACACTTCATATCATCACTAATAATACAACCCAGGTATCGAAAACTAGTCACCTGTTCTATTTTCTTCCCTCCTACTCATATATTTGACACCGACCTTTTCGTTCCAATTTACATGGTTTTGCCTTTCTAACATTTACTTTTAATATCTTTTGTCTTTTCAGATTTTCGTCTTCTGACATCAGATTAGTAGGAAATATTTATATATGAAACATGAACAACATTATCTGTTATTTTTGAGAAAATCGTTCAGAAACAAGTCACCACTAATAATAAACTATCCTTCTTATATTTTTCTCTCCAAAGAAATAACTTATATCAAAATATAGGGTTGTTAGTGGCAGAGGCGGATCTAGAATCTAAAAACTGGGGGGCAACCAGAATTCAGACTTAGGTATATTCTTATAGGTATATCTCATGATAGGTACATCATGAATTTACTATAAACTTTCAAAAATGTATAAATAATAACTGCAATTATTTTTGTCACTCAAAAAACTGGGGGCCTAGATCCCCAGATCCGGGCTAGATTCGGTTCTTGTTAGTGGAATACTAATATATGCCATATAAACAAAATCATTAGGCAGTTCTCGAGAAAATTCCCAATTTTTCATTTCAGCTATTCAGTAAACTACCCTTATTCTTGGGAGTAGGGAGAAAATTCGAAAATCTTCCTATAAAATCTTATAAAAACATTAAGTTTAAAATTTGGTGCAGATAGGGTAACTGGCTACAATAACGCCGCCATTCTTAGTTTTCCTAGGATTTCGCATTTAATGTTTGACGGAAAAAAGTAAATGTTGCATTGTTTATTAGCTCAGTGTTCAGTGATTACAACATAGTGCAAAGAGCCTGAAAAAAATATGTAGTACAAGTAATATACAAAAATGTCGCGTAAAGTGAAATGACGTTATTGCACTATGGATACACTATGGATACAATAGCGTCAGGTTATCATTATTCATATTATCATGAAACCAATGAACTGAGATAAGCTGGAACAAGTACATGTAGTTGGGACAAGAAAAGCAGTGTCCAGTAAGAGGTAATATGTTATCAAAAGTTTTGTGATATTACCTCTTATAGGCTCCACATTGCAACCAATCAATAGTTTTACCAGTATCATCGTAATAATAAACTTTGCAAGTAACGTAATAATAGCAGCTATTTTTGCGATGACATGTTTTCGAATTTTTACCTTCGCAATTATTTTTATAAGTACCCCCTTTCTTTCTCCACTCGCTTGCAAAGTTGACTCTTTATTCTTCACATTAGGACGTTCCTGAAACAGACCTCTAGTCACAACCACTGCTTGGACGTTTTCTGATCTATTCCTTCCAGGAAGAGATCTGTTAATTTTTGGAGTTGAAATAAGTTCAGTGAAAAAGCTGTCTCTGGAGGATGTAGAGGGAGAAGACTGAGGCGAAGCATTAGCTACAAGGTCACAGATACATGGAGATGATGTTGCTGGGGACTGTTGATGTCTTTAGCTGATGTCCGGTTATTGTTGTCCAATGCAGTTCCGGTAGGAGCTTGTGTCGGAAACACTGAAGAGATGGCGTTCATGTTGTTAGCTAATTTTAGTATGGGAGAGAAGAAAGGATGAGAGAGAGAAGGTCTATTTACCAGACACGATTATGGGATAAGAAGGTATATATTGGGTGGCCTAGCTGCACGGGGTTAGCTGTCGCAATTTTTTGATGCGGAGTGTACAAGGGTTGTTTCTGGGACTATTAAAGGATTGAATTGGTATATGCCAATAGCTTGGAAAGCAGATATTGCATTCTGAGGTGTGGCAGCTTTCACCCAGACAGTAACACCATTGCACCCATCGCGTTAGGCGTTATTGCAACCACACAACAAAATGAACCATCGTTCCACTGCTCTCTACTAACACATTGACTCATGTAAATACAATCGATACATTCCTTATTGACCATTGTGTTTTATTTAAAAAATATCGTTTAAATTCCTATACATTACGTGCCTGTAGTGATATTAATATAAAGGACTTATACAACTTTACTTAGGTTTTCTGTTCTCAATTTTCTGATTGATTGATAACACAAAAATTGCAAAACACGTACGTTACGCCACAGAAAATCAACTCACACACTAAAACAACAGATGTGCCTCCTATGCATTGACATATTGCAGATTGCTGCCACATGCTTAGTTTCTGTGTTGTAAACAGCTGAAAAACAAACGGTGTTATTGTAGCCAGTTACTCTATATTGAATAGCTGGCTTTTAAGTCAGTGAATATGTTTACATTGGAACGAATGAATGCACAAACAGATATTCAAAACCACTTCTTTCGGGGACGTGGTGCAAGACCTAAACGGCATAAGACTCAAAACTCATTATGCGGCAGAAAGCCTAATCGGCATAAGACCTAAAATTCATTTTGCGGCACAAGATCTAAATGGCAAAAAACCTAAACTGCACAAGACCTAAAACTCATTTTGCGGCACAAGGCTTAAAGGGCTCAAGAACTTAAATGACATAAGACCTAAACGGCACAAGACCTAAAACTCATTTTGCGGTACGGAGGCCTAAACGGTATAAGACCTAAACGGCAAAAAAACCTCAAAATCATTTGGTAGCACATGACCTAAACGGCACAAGACCTAAAATTTAGACCTAGTGCTTATACATTTAGGTCTTGAGCCGTTTAAGTCTTATGAATGTTAACCCTTCTTTATATATAGGAGAAACTTGTAAATCCGTTGATATGTCGAAATTGATTTCTTTTTTTCACAATTGCTATACTTTCTTCCCTTCTATTGTCGCTCGAATAAGAGCAATGTACTTTTACGTCACAGAAAGCCTAATTAACTGATTGCAACTGCGTGCAGCCTTGCCTTATTAGTAAGCATGAGATTAGACTGTTAGTAACAGTCATTAGCCATCCGTAAAAGGTTAATAGAGAATCAACGAGTATCATAACGAAGCGCCTGGGTTGTTTGTTATTGAAACTAATGCTATTCGCAAAGTTGTAACATATTGTGTAGTTGTTCCATATATTGAAGTTTCCTTTAATAGATAGATATACAAACAGTAATTGGATTACGATGCAATTTGTGCATGTTATTTGTTTCTCATCACATTTTTTTTCTCCCGACCCTTTTCAGTATACAAAATTATAGCATGCCTTCCAGTTATACTGCGAGCGTTCCATCCATACCTTCTGGACAATTCGTACTTTTTTTCACCTCTATCTAGTGAAACACACCTGAAGGCAACAATTCTTGCTGCGTCATTTAAAAGCGATATAACCACGCGCTATGTTATACAGCAGCGCTCAATAATTTTACGATGTTAATAGTTCATTTTCAGAACATGAGTGAGAAAAAAGTAGAATCTCTAATATAATAATATTTTATATATAAAGCTTTTGTTTAAAAACGGAATTTGCATGAAAGAACCACTGGTTATCTGATTGAATATTAAAAGGATGTGAAATGCTGTTAGGAAGGGTTGGGAGGAATTCACCCCACTTAACACTTTTGGAAGAAAATTTCCCTTCACTAGTAACTTGCTGAGGGTGTGTGAATAAAGTAATACTATTATCAGAAATTTGAAAATTAATTACAGTGATTCATAGTAATTAACATGTATTTCATATTGTAAGGTTCCATACCCTCACGTGTAGTAAGCAACTACTATAAACACATGCTTCAATCACGAACATCTGTTATTGTGTTCAAAACATAAACACCAGCAGACGATGGAAGATGGATACGAAAAAGGATCGGAAGAAAACCGAAGATAGCCGACCTTCCTTCACGGATCTTCCCTTCAGAAGGACGTCTTTGAAAGAAGACTGCAAGAGTACGGAGGCATCAGTCTACAGCTGATCAATAACCTATCAACACCTTTCTTCTGAGGCCGCAATGGGCTACAGAGAGTTTCTTTAAAACCCTATATCTGGAGTCTGCAATGAACAAAGGAGATATCCTCTAATCATTTTGCTCCCGGGGCTGCAATGATTTACGGAAAAATTCTGAGGCTGCAATGGGCAAGGAGACTCCTTCTATTCACCTAGTCCGGAGGCTGCAATTAGCAAAGGAGTTCCCGTCATAACCTAGGATAAATTGAATTTTTATTCCGAAACCACTTTTGTGTGTGCCGAGGACTCACTAAACTCTGAAAACACTTAAGAGAATTACAAAGAAGCTCTATGAAACTGTTATAGAGATTCATTTTGTAACACATAGGTGAAGGGCTTTATATTCCGGACTTTTATTAGGCTCTACCAAACAAAACATTGCAACATGTAATTAATGTTTGAACTAATGGTTAACGATGTTCCTGATCTTATATAGTTTAATAGTTATGGAATTTCAAATTTTTACGCAAGTCTTCAGTGTGGGTAGTTGCGGGCTTCATCGTCAACCGACAGCTTTCAATTTTCAATATTTCACTGTTAATATTAAATTCTCAAAAAGAGATTTTTAAATAGATTTATTGAGAGACACACTGATTTAAAATAAATCAATCCCAATAAATTATATTGAAATAGAGGAAAGTAGAGATACTGAAGGCGAACCTAATTTCCCCTCAGCTTCTGTCAGTGGTAACTTTCGACGGAAGTCACGTTGCTACGAGTTGAAATTTTATAACTTAAAATCACAGGAAGAATTAGTATAGTAAATAAATGTTCTTCCTTTAGTTCGTAGCGATAGAAGTTGAAAATTGCCTATGTGACATTCTACAGGATCCGAAACTTTTTTTTTTTTTGTTTGTTTTTACCTCATTTTTACCAATATGTGTTTAGAAGATGTTCAAGTATACAATCAGCTTAGGAAATCATCCTGATTGTGGTTTACTAGAAATCCACTATGCGAATAGTACCTAACATTTTCTACACCGTTTATCCATCATTGTGAGGCATTTCCAAAGCTTTATGAATCAAGGAGTAGAGAGTTCTAATCTATATAGGGTGTAATAGAAGTTTGGGGCCATAGGTTGTTCCAGGCCATGGGTTTACTCATTCCCGTTATGAGTAAAGATATGAAAAATCTGAAAATTGTTGGAAAAAGGTGGTTTTGAATCTAAAATGAAAGTTTTCCAATTGTAACAATAGTTTGAGCTTCACACTGCTCATGTACCCAGTGTTAAAAGAAAAAGCAATGTTACCAGTTCAGCAAGCTATTTCCTTGAGCTTTTATCACAGCGACAATACAGAACCGTCGGGGAATATGTTCGACGTTTTCTAGGTTCCCTCACACAACAATGTACACGTTCCTCATGTCATTTTGTGTAAGCTTACGTTCCTTTCGACCAGCTTGCTGAAGTGGCAATGTTGCAATTTCATTTAACATTGGGCGCATTACCAGTGTGGAGACTAAATTACTGGAGTAATTAAAAATATTCCACAATTTTAGATTGAAAACCACCTATTTCCAACAGCTTTCCTCTTTCCATTTTCTTCGTATTGTAAGACGAGTTCATTTTTGTTAATTTAAACCCCATTTCATGTGTCTCAATCCATTGGCATATGACATTCTATCGTATTAGTTTATACAATGCAGAAATCTTCATGGACAGCCAAAGTAAATGCTTGTAATTGAAAGTAAGTATTTCCCAAAAGGGACTGTAGTTGCGTCACGTTGGCTGGCGGTGCTGCTTGCCAAATAGAAATAATAAACACTTTTGACCAGAGTATATACACTTGTTTATTAAAAACTAAATTACAGTGTAACGGTTTCGACAACTTAACGTTGTCTTCATCAGACACTAACTCGTTCGACACTAACACTTCGACAACGAGTTAGTGTCTGATGAAGACAACGTTAAGTTGTCGAAACCGTTACACTGTAATTTAGTTTTTAATAAACAAGTGTATATTACATCGAAGGCCGAATTTATACATTTAATTTATACATTACATATACGATGTAATTTATATATATATTACATCGAAGGCAGAATTTGATTATCCAGAGGTGATATCCTAAATATTTTACAATTTTAGCAAAAAGAGAAAAGAAGAAGCACTCTTGTCATAATTAATTTGTACGTTTAAACTCTTGAAAACTACTTACAAGGAGACTTACGGAAGTATCACTCCCCGATTTGAATGAAACTTTGTATATTTGTAGAACATTGAAAAATAATCGACACGTAATTTTTTTGTTTCGGCAATGGTGAAGATTTAAGGGTAGAAACCACCCTTTGAGCGTTAGGGGTAGTCTCTAAGCATAGACAGAAAACAAACATTTAATATAGAAGAAAACACACTGCCAGGGGTTTTTCGGACAACTGATTCAGAATCTGACGTCAAAATTAGAAAATTCAAAATGGCGAATCCAATATAGCAATTACAATTACAAAATGTCTTCTGGTTTGAAATTCCCTGCAGTTAGCCAAAAACAATTATAGTTGTCAGGGGTTACTACAAGGTTGCAGACCGATTTGAAGCCCCTTTTCAATTGATTTGAAAAACTTTATTGTAACGAAATGCTTGATTAAAGTGAGTATCTGCACCTCTCCCTATTCGGGGTGCTTACGTATAGCCTCCTCGCCTCTCACTATGTCAGAACTTCATATACCCTCAAATGTTATAATTACGAATTTATTGAGAAAACGCTTCACAGTAATGATATTTCGTTAAAAAAAAAAAAAGTGTTAGATGCATAAACATTGTTTACACCAAGCTCACCTTATTACAGCAATAACTGTGACACATCGCAAAATGCAGCACAATCATTTTCCAAATAACTGTATTTGCATTACACATATCTAATAAGCTTTCTGTTTTTGCATCACGCATCAAATCACCATTCTTTTCCCAAAAACTCTGACATCACTACCACGCTAATGCTGCCTGTTCTCCATCTTTGGTATATAATTTCTGTAATTCCTTTCTTCATTGCAGGTGCTGTAGCATAAGGCATTTGATAACATTTACAAAATATTAGTATAACTTTTTGTGTAATTGGTGTATTTATTGACCACCCTCTTACTGTGTGATATATCTGTGCAAATTCTTTGAGTAATTGTTTCTTCAGTTACTTAACATAGTTGGTGACATCTATTCCTGGTGTTACCGTGCTTTTTTATTGTGGTTTAATTATATTATCAATACTCGTGCCCTCCATCCTTCATCCACGTTATCTAACCAATTTCTCTTAAATAACGGACAAACCATATTGTTTTTCATAACTACAACAAGTAGCTCAAACTCAGGGGCGTCGTTAAGGGGGGGTAAAGGGGGGGAGCCTCCCCCCCCAAAGTTACCAATCGCTTGACAAGTTGGCAAATTAAAATACATAGTTGGCAATTTGAAGAATGCCGTTTTGTTCAATTGACTTATTCGGTTTAACATTTTCTTAGGTAGCCAGTTGCTGTAAAACATTATCAGTTCTTTTATAGACTTGGCATAAATTTTGTGTAGTTACCTATCTTGAAATAAATTGATTTATTCGTTTAAAGCTTCTTTACTTGTTGCAAGTGATTACACTTCACTTTTCTTCATTTGATATTCGTAAACATTTTGAAGAATCTTTAATGAAAATCGGAAATTGTACCACTGACAAAAGCAGAATGAAGTTGGCATGCAAAGACAGACAGAAAAGGCGTTTCGGTGGCAAGTAGAGAATTTACGCAAAAGCATTTGATACAAGAGCGTATACAAGGCAACAGGTAGTGACTGAAAGAATTGATATTAATAAAACAAGAACAAGGCAGTGACTGGTTAGTATTAAGCCTACTGTTCGTCCCGTATAAAACGGGACAGTCCCGATTTTGGGCCCGAGAATACCGCGTCCCAATAAATTTAGTCAGGACAGGCAAATGTCCCATATTTTAATTCCATCCCATTTCTCCTATCAATATAAGCTTATTCGAAAAGTAATGAAGTGGCTGGGATAATGTGAATGAACGATAAAGTGTAGCATGTAACAGTTTTGATCAAGTTATCACAATACCCTGTCCGACTTGATAGCGAGCGAAATTTGCAACAATGCTTTTTCCATTGTACCTGGTGGAAACTCGGATACTCTCCAACATAAAAAAAAGAAAAAAAAAGTAAGATGGCTTTGAGTGTTTCTACATGTACAAGCACAGGAAAGATGAGTGACTTTTTCTTCATAGAGACATTAAATAAAGTAACAAGAATTATAATATTTTTGAGATGTTATGGGCACAGAATTGTGCTTGGTCCAGGGCTTAGAAATATGTAAATCTGGTCCTGATAATTATACACGACACAAGGAGAAAAATCAACTTTTCATCAGATTAAACTGACAAACATAATTTTGGCAAATACTACCATGTAAATAAATATTGCTAAACACGCGAAGAATATTGAATGTAGATTGTATGACTGATTTGAACCGTTTGCATATTGTTTTTCTGTAAAGCATTTATATAAGACATTATCTTAAGTTTTTAAGGCATTTTTTATTGTAGTTGGATTGTAAACATCTTCAGTCCGTCAAGTTAATTGCAGGGAACGACGAGAGAAAAGTAGCTGCAGCTTAGGAAACTTCCGCCTATTATATTGTTGAAAAAAATAAATGTTGGCTAGGCTAAAGGAGATGGTGATGATGAGAAATGAATGAAATGGTGGAATGAAGAAAGTGGGAGGAAACGGGAGAACCCCGAGACGCACACGGTGTTTTTCCACTACAAAGCTCACTGGAAGTGAGCTGGGATCGAACCAAGGATCCCATGCACCAGAAATGAACGCTATACCACTGAGCCACCGCGGCCTATTATACTGTTATTCATAACCAGAGGTACAGTTTATTGGATTTTGTTGGAAAGTTTTTGGGGGGAAAGGGGATCTAAGATCCCGTATTCCCATGAAGAAAACATGGCAGGTTTATTAGTATAAACCTTTTACTATGTATAGTATGTGAATTTGACAAATTTAAGAGTTTTTTTCTAATAGTAAAGTGTCAAAGGGAAGTAGATTTTTATACCAGAGTGAATATACTTTGTATTGTGTAACCGTGTATGCTTTGTGTGTGAATAAACCTTTCGCTTTGAAACAAAAGGTGATCATATTAATATAGAGGACAAGGATAGCGTATTTCAGTTCTGTTTTGCAGTAAGACTTTCTATTTACAGGGCTTTTCGAGTAGGGAGAACTGAACAAAAGTGTGTTTTGGGAATGATATCATCAGTGCCTTGCATAACGGGGGTGATAGCTCCGGGCTCCGAAGAAAGGGGGCGCAAAATTGGGGAGAAAAATGAAAAAACAGAATGAAAGAAAAAGAGAGACAGGAAAAATTATTTGGAATACAACTAGTATGTACTTAAATCCTCTTTCTGCTTTAGGAAATGGTCCTATAATGTTACTCATGTTAGGAAAATATATGTACACATATATAAAATGGAAGGAAAAAAGTAATAAAAGGTGTTCAAAATCAAGGAAAAGCAGGGTTTATTTTTGAAAATTTTCTTACGCTTCGCACCAACCATGGTGGCGCTTCGCGGATGATCTGTCCCCTAACTCATATGTACGAGGACGCCGTCATACTCTCGCCCCGGCTGCTGATTTTCCATGCCACGGCACAGGGGAACACAGTAGGTTTCTGGAAATGTTGTTCGATGGACGAAAGCTACAATTCAAGAGTCAAGTCGTTCTGTCTCTTCCGCTATGAACCTAAGTGCATGATTCCAAAAGTCACATTTTGGGGGGCCAAACAATACGTCTGCTGGGTGAAAGCATAGACCGGTGTGTGTTTCACTTCATTTTCATACAAATGTGTTGCCTTTCCTACTTCATTTTTAATCACGTAGTTGGTTCTTTCGGAAAGTAAAACAAAAATTGCAATTCTTCCTTTCTTTATAGTATTTATAAGTCAAAGCATTACGTAATCATTGTATGTTACTTACGTAGCTCATGGGGAAGCAAGCGGGGCACGTGCCCCGGGCTTGTGGTTGGAGGGGCGCCTAAAAGGGAGGTTATATATTAGTATTTTTCTTGCTGGTATTTAATAATTTTCATCAGAGTGCGAAATTATGAAATCGAAGTGGGAGGAGACTGGAGGACAGAAGAGAAAAAAAACTCTCCGCATTTCTGGTGAGGACTGACTGGCGCAGACTATCAAAACTAGCCATAAGTTGTCAAATTAACAGTTGTACATCGTGGGAGATGATAGTGATTCTGAGTTGAGGTGTGAAACTTTACTCGAAACCGGGGGCTGTTCGTCCGTCACTCAGATGGGGCACAGAATGGGGCGAATATGAAAATAAGGTTGCTGTGAAGTTTTCCGCAGAGTTGGTAAAAGTGAGACTAAGATTTTCGAAACACTTGATATATATATATATATATATATATATATATATATATATATATATATATATATATATATATATATATATATATATATATAATCAAGACTTGGCAATTTCAAGTTTCATCCCCCCCCAATCTTGTAATGCTCGCTACGCCGCTGCTCAAACTACGCTCATTGTAGCTTCCTTCTAAGCACAATCTTCCTAAAATTTTAATTCTGGAACCGTCAGTATTTCCTCACGTGATCAGACTACTTTTTCAATTTAAAATGCTTAAAATATTTGAGATATTGATTATGACTTGTACGAGGGTCACTACTAAAGTTTTGATATACGCATTGTTGTGGCACAGTATTTGAATTTCAACAATTGTGTTCGGTAGTGGTATCCAGAGCGAAGAAGCGAAGCAAGTTTCAGCTCGTCTCGCTTATCGGTGTGGCCGTATCGCCTTCACTTGTTTGTTGATGTGAGCAGTATTCGGCTGTCTAGAATGGAGCTCGAAAGGGAACATTTTCGGGCAATGATCCTCTACGATTTCAAAAGTGGTTTGAACGAGACACAAAGCCTTGACCGTTTGCAGGGGGCATTTGGAGACCTTGCTCCTTCCCGTGCTACAATTTTTCGATGGTTTGGTGAATTCAGAAGAGGCCGGACATCGCTTAGAGATGAAGAGAGAGCTGGACGTCCCGCAACAGCTGTGTCAGATAAAAAACATTGCCGCTGTGGAACAAATGATTCGAGACAATCCTCGAACACTTTCAAGGACATTGAATCTACAGTGAACATTGGATCGCCAGCAGTAACAAAAATTCTTCATGATCATATTCGGCTCAGGAAGGTTTCATCTCGTGTGGTGCCTCACACTTTGACTGAACAGCAGAAGCGCATGCGTGTGGAATGGTGTGAAGAAATGCTTTCAAGATTTGATGGAAACAATTCTCGACGCGTTTCTGACATTGTTACTGGTGATGAGACTTGGATCTATCAATTTTGCCCTGAAAATAAACGCCAGTCTACAGTTTGGATATTTCCAGACGAAAATCCACCCACGAAAGTGAAGCGACCGCGAAGTGTGGGTCGCACCTTTCTTCTCCAAATCTGGCCATGTTGCAACTGTTCCACTTGAAGAACAGAGGACTGACTGTTACTGCCCAGTGGTACACCACTGTTTGCCTAACAAAAGTGTTCCAGAAGCTTCGGGAATGGCGTCCAAGAACTGGATCGCGTGGGATCCTGCTTCATCATGACAACGCCTCCGCACACACGGCCAACATCACAATTCAGTATTTAGAATCTATTGAGGTCAAACTTATGACACATCCGCCGTATAGCACTGATCTGGCCCCGTGTTATTTTTTTCTGTTCCCAGGATCAAAGATAGCATGCGTGGGAAGAGACTTTGCAGCCCTGAAGAAGCCGTAGTGGCTTACGAGAATGAACTTTCAACATTTGAAGAAAAAGACTGGCAACACTGCTTCCAAAAGTGGTTTTCGAGGATACAAAAGTGTGTATAGTGTAATGGTGAATACTTTGAGAAAATGTAAGTTTTAAATTGATTGTAAGCTTGTAAGTTATTTCACATCTCAAAACTTTCGTAGTGACCCTCGTAATAAGTGGAACTGCACCAGTGTTACAATTTCACTTTGATTGTATTACATGTACAGGGATGATTCAAAAACTAATGTCTCCAAGCCCACTACTTGGCCAATAGTATTGCAAACATTCTGAACTGTTTATCATTAATGTACTGATGTTTAAACTATAGAATGTCGTCTGTTTCACCTTCCTATCTCTTCACGTTCCAGAGTAATGGAGTAATTTATGGCATCCAGTGATTACGTCCTGATGAATTGAATTTCTGACAGAGGATGGTTTGCGCCCAGGAACATTCATTGTCAGCGACGAGTCGTGGATATACCAATATGACCCGAAAACGAAGTGTCAGTTGATAGAGTACAGCGACATGTCTTCTCTTCCGCCAAAAAAAAGTTCAAAGTTGTCTCATCTGCTGGCAAAGTGTTGTTGATATTCTGCCTCATCCTGCCTATAATACGGATCTTGTGCCCTGCGACTTTTGGCTCTTCCTCAAATTTAAGAATCACCTTAAGGGCCAACGCTATAGTTGTGATGCGGAGGTGGAAGTAACAGTTCGGCCATGGTGTAGCCAGTAGCCACCACAATGCTTCCCCGAAGGCATGAAAAACCCTGTTTATCGTTGGCGCAAGTGTGTTGCCGTAGTGGGGATTATATTGATAATTGATGTCACCGTTTGTAGCTGACATTGCAAGCTTTCCACTGATACCTGTATTAGTGCTATATGTCAAATATAAATAAAGGTATTATCTTGGAGGCATTACTTTCTGAATTTCCCTCGTATATGTAACATAAACTGGTCCATTAATTTTACGAATGTTTTGACATTCGTTTTCAAGTGTAGACATGCTGCTAACTGCGGCTCTGTAAATACATACTACAATAGAATACCTGATACAAGTTTCTGCCCTTCAATATATGTAATACAGTGAAACCTATCTTCAGCGGAATCGAGCGGGACTCGGAAAAATTTCCGTTAGAGACAGGTTTCCGCTTAATGGAGATAGACCTTTCCGTTTAAAAAATATATATATGCTTATAACGGACATAATGAGAAAATATATTGATGTACGCAACTTGTTCAATTACAGTACTTTTTCCTTCTACGGATTAATACCCAAAAAAAAAAAAAAAACTTAAAATAAACAAAATATGCTGTGCACACTTTCCCTTATTTTTCCCAATAGTCAAGCAGGATTTTTTGCATACATTGCTACTACTTGGCTGCGGTATACTTCAGGACACAGAAAATTTTGGAAGTCTGGAATTTTTGAACACTCTGGAATTTTGAAAGTCCTCTGAACTCTTTCTTCCTTGTTTTCACGACACGTGATGGAGATATATAACTTCTGCTTTACCTCAATTCCTTTTTTCCAGAACTTTGTTTTGTCAGTTTTCTTCTCATTTTTTGTTGGCTGTCGCTAGTTGCTACACAAGCGGAACAGAAGTACGCTTACAAAGAAGACTGACAGCTGACATGCTACGTAGGACTAGCGAAAAATTGTGGGGACTGAATATGAGTAGTGATTGACGAAGGTCAACACTGCCCATAAAGATTTAACTAAAGAACGAAGTATTTATTGCAGACAGTATATGTTTACCCTCTCACAGGATGTTTAAAAATTTTCTAAACGATGTAGTCTGAAACTCAGAATTTACCGTTAAAGATTTATTTTGCTTTCCGTTGTCCGCATAACACAGTTTCCGCTTAATGAAGGGACTTTTACATGCCTTTTACTCCAAAATCCATGGGACCATGAAATATTTCCCTTTAAGACAGTTTTTCGTTTAATAAAGGGTCCGTTGAAGGCAGGTTTTACTGTACTATAGTAATATCTATATTCATTATAAACGAATATTGACATAGTTTCTAATTTTTTTCCTCTTAAACGGCTATTACAAAAATTTTCAATATTTTCTACCTAACTTCATACAGATATTTAAAACTACGATAGACGTCCAAACTCTCCGGATTCAACGGTATCCGGTCAAAACGGCGCATGGACAAAAACAGCGCATAGACAAAAACCGCGCATGCAAATACCGCGTGAGCGAAAACAGACAACAGCCCTGAACAAAAACCATAGATGAACATTTTGCACTAACCTCGCTCGCACTCGAGCTCATTCCTTTTAACTGAGCTCGCGCTCACTCAGGCTTGCGATCACTTACCTCAATTGGGCTCGCGCTTCCGACCATTTCCCTCGACTGTTCTCGCTATCACTCGCGCTCGCGGTCACTTAAGCTCGCGCTCACCTCTCTTGACTGGGCTCGTACTCACTCGGGCTTGCATTCACACGATCGGGTCAAGATAGAAATTAGGTTGAGAACCACTGCCACAGACTTTACAATTTTTATAGACATCCTTAGGAAAGAAGAGTCAGGAACACTTACAGCATAAGTCCCATAAGTTTGACAACCCAAATGTCTTTTCTGTGTTTCAGGTGGCATAATTGACAGGCACCCTTCCTATTTAAATCGGTATAAGGACAAAAACAGTGCATGGACAAAAAACACACAAGGACAAAAATAGCACATGCAAATACCGCATGAGCGAAAACAGCCCATGAAAAAAGCACAGATGAACATTTTGTACTAGGCTTGCTCGCGCTCGAGCTCACTTTTTTCAACTGGGCTCGCGCTGACTTGGGCTCGAGATCACTTACCTCAATTGGGCTCGTTTTCCGACCACTTTCCTCGACTGTTTTTACAATCACTCGTGCTCGCGATCAATGCGGCTCGCGCTCACCTCTCTTGATTGGGCTCGTACTTACTCGGACTTGCACTCACACAAGCGTGTCAAGATAGGAATTAGGTTGAGAACCACTGCTACAGACTGTTTACAATTTTTATAGACATCCTTAGTAAGAGGATTCAGGAACAATTACAGCAGAAAAGAAAGAAGAAAATTTAATATATTGTGTTTATCAAATATATTAAAGCATATACTTAAAAACACATAAACATATTAAATTAAAAAATAACAATATACAAAATATTAATGGAATAAAGTAAAAGAATAAGGAAAAGTAAACTGTTACAGAAATCAAAAGTCAAATTTCCTACTTGTAAGTGTTATTAATTCTCCAAAGGGAATCGGACTTCCTAGATTCCCTTTATTAATAGAGTTTAACGCACCCAGCATTGAGAGATGACAGGACTTCGAACTTCCAGAAGTCATGTCTATCTTCCGGTGTCGGGCAGATTAATACAGTGCACTTATTTCTATATTGCGATTTTTTTTTAAAATTTCTTGTGTAAAGAATAAAGAAAAGATAGAAAATGGCTCGCATAATCAAAAGCTTATGTGTGAGCCTGATTCTAGTATTTTATTTACTTGTTTATTTTCTTATCATAACATATAAGGTTTATAATTCTTACTTTTAGTTAACAATAGTTTTTTAAAAATACTTTTGGGTTATTTTAACCACTGTAAAATTAACGTTTTATATACTTTAAAATTACTTTCCTCTTTGATTCGGAGTGGGAGTTCATTATATATCATCGGAGCTCTTAATATGTTTAATATTCAGTTATAGATTTGCCCGTTGCTTTAATTTCTGGTTATGTACATATTTTATTCCGTCCCATTTGTTTCTATTCTTTTAAATATATATTAATACGTTCTGTGAATATAATTTTGAAAGTGGTAACATTGAAAATTGGTCGTAGAGTCTATCTAGTCTAGGGTTGTCTGATTTTGTAAACGAAAAATCGGGACATCAATCTCAGGCTATACAGGGTGATTCGCGAAATCCGTAACAGAACCTTAACTCAGGTCCTAGTGTACAGAAATCTTAAAAAAAAAAAAATACCAAAGTGCATGTGCTGAATTCGTATGGTGATATTTCTGACATCAGGAGCGTCTTAGGAATTTCTCTATTGGGGGAACAAGTTCAAAATTTTAAATGGAAACGGATTTATTTTGCCCCTATTGAAACAATCACTAAATTTTGAACAACTTTGAGAGGAAACACTTTGTCATGTCTCTTTCCGTTTGAGAGCTACACGAGCTCATTAATGGACCCCTATACATGACCATATAAGGTAATAGGACCTCATCAAAGGGGATAACTTAGGTCAAAACCAAACACGTGGTACTACGTATTGCTTACGTTTATATTTGGCAATTTTGTACCCCGAAAAGGGAACGAAATGGACTACCCAAATTTATAGTGATATATATTAGAGTCCAGTACTATGATACCAAATGTTTAAATTTGGCAATTTCTAAAATTTAAGGGGTGGGCCAAGGTACCCTCCCAAAAATTTCAAGAGATGCACAAATGTACATATGTCTTATGAAAGGGAATGAACCCCTATACATGACCATATAACCATATAAGATAATAGGACCTCATCCAATGGAATAAATTGGGTCAAAAAACCCCGAAATTTGAATATTTGGCAATTTTTTACTCATGAAAGGGAAAGAGGTGGACCACCCAAACTTTTAGTAATACATACTAGGGTTCTATATTATTATACCAAATGCTTAAATTGGGCAATTTCCAAATTAAAGGAGTGGGCCAAGGTATCCCTCCCAAAAATTTCAAGGGGTGCATTAATATACTCATGCCTTATGAAAGGTAATGGACCCCTGTATACGCCCATATAACCATATAGGGTAATAACTTCTTATCAAAGGGGATAAATTAGGTCAAAAACCTCCGAAATTTGAATTTTTGGCAATTTTGTACCCATGAACGGGAACGAGGTGGACCACCCAAATTTTTAGTAATACATACTAGGATTCTATACTATTATACCGAATGTTTAAATTGGGCAATTTTCAAAATTTAAGGGTGAGCCAAGGTACTCCTCCCAAAAATTTCAAGGGGTGCATTAATATATCTATGTCTTATGAAAGGTAATGGACCCCTATATATTACCATATAACCATATAAGGTAATAAGACCTCATCAAAGGGGATAAATTAGGTCAAAAAAAAACCGAAATTTGAATATTTGGCAATTTTTTACCCATGAAAGGGAAAAAGGTGGACCACCCAAATTTTTAGTAATACATACTAGGGTTCTATATTATTATACCAAATGCTTAAATTGGGCAATTTCCAAATTAAAGGGTGGGCCAAGGTATCCATCCCAAAAATTTCAAGGGGTGCATTAATATACCCATGTCTTATGAAAGGTAATGGACCCTGTATACGCCCATATAACCATATAGGGTAATAACTCCTCATCAAAGGGGATAAATTAGGTCAAAAACCTCCGAAATTTGAAGTTTTGGCAATTTTTTACCCATGAAAGGGAACGATATAGACCCCCAATACTGATAGAGGGACATACTATGGTCCTAGGCTACCATACCCAATTTTTAGATTTGGCAATTTCCAAAATTTAAGGAGGTGGTCCTATGTACCCGTGCCAAAATTTAGGGGTTGGGCCAAGGTACCCCTGCCAAAATTTAGAAGGGGTGGTCCCAAGTACCCCTAAGTTATTGACCCCGGGCCAAGGTCATTGACCTTTGACCTATGACGTCACAAAGGTCGGGGTCAAAGTCCAAAACGTGATCAAGTGGGGCCAGTACTACTGTGTCCTATTTTCCTCAAGGATTTCTTGATATCTTTTGAGGCTACGTATTCAGTAGTTAATACGTTTTCTATTCTTCTACCCAATCTTATGTGCTGGTGTCGTCTACATTTTCCTTCAATGTTTAAAGTTATTTCATTTGGGTAGTCGATGTACACAGTAGGGATGGTATCGAGACGAGACGAGACGAGACGACACTTAGTACAGTCTCGGTCTCGTCTCGGTTGATAAATAACGGTCTCGATCTCGGTCTCGTCTCGAGTAAAAAATCACCGTCTCGGTCTCGGTCTCGTCTCGGTCAACAGATGCTTGTCTCGATCTCGGTCTCGGTCTCGAGTACCAAATCTCGGTCTCGTCTCGAAAGTCTCGAAAGTCTCGAAATAAATAGTGTGAAATTAAAATAGTGAAAGTATTATTCTCGTGCAGTCTGTCGTTTCCGCTTATTTTTTCCTTACATTTTGACTTAGAATTATGGTATGGTGTACCTCTTCGTAGCTAATTTGCTAGTGCGAATGCTTTCCATGCGCGTATTCCAGGTTCAATGATCAGTAGGTATATCACGCTAAAACCCGAATAGAACCCATATTTCACTTTCAGCAATAGACTTTGTTTCATATAGCCTCAGAACTGCTTATACAAATTAAACTCTATTAAATTAAATCCAGTACTATAGAGTAGTTTATTTCCTTCCTCTGAATCAGAATTGTTCAGTACCTTCTAATGGATAACGCAACACATAGCAGCACGAAAGTTTTTAAACGTACCGAAATTGAAACTTTACAATTTCTCATGTATTATTCAATACATTCTGCTTTGACTGTCATTTTAAAAACAAAATATAACGTTCATTATCTTAACAAATAGGGTAAATTATTACTACAATATACGTATTTTGTTTGAAATTGATGAAATGCTATATTACCGTTTCACATCTCCGTGTTTAATTGACACTTTATAACACGAACGTCCTGAACCTTGTGGTTGGAGCTACTACACTCATCTTTGCTATGTGAGGTCTCGAGTTGGATCACAAAACAAGTTAGATTCAAAGTCCGATGTTTCGCATAGTTCGCGTCTCATTTTAAGTGCATTCTGTTTCTGATACAAGTTCATAAGGTCGTAATGCATTACGTAAGCACATATCCAGTGCCGTAAAATAGATTAATCTTATTCCTGAGCTCTCAACGGTGCATGCAATCTTTATTCGAGAAAACTAACCTTGCGTTCATTACGTTCAAATTTTATATTGATTAAAAATTACTTGCGAAACATGGACACACGTACATATTATATAAGTATATAGCTAATTCGAGTTATCTGTATCTATTTTTTCTCACTCGCCAAAACAAGTGATTCTTAACTTTCTAGTTTTCTTTTGTATTAATTTTCGTAGTTTTGCTGCAAAATGATGGATTGAGTAGTCAAAAATATTTTTTCGCTCTATAATTTTCATTAAATTTTGGATCCATTTTTACCCTACCTTACCTAGTAAAAGTTATATATTTAGTCTTAGTTGAGGAACCGGTTTTTCGCTTCTGTAAAATTACGAAATTATGACTTGGTTTAGTTTACCTCCGAGTTCCAGATATAATAAAATCATCACCATCATCATAATGAACCACTATCAATTCATTGCTAGATAAAGGTCTTTCCAAGTCTTCTCCATAACTATCTAACTTGGGCAATTCTTTTCCAGGTTACTCCTCAGTGGCTCTTGATTTCGTCAAACCTTCTTGTATGCGGAGGTTTCCTAGGCTGTTTTTGTCTCGTGGTATCCAGTCTAGAATTATTTTCGTCCGTCGATCATAATTTCTTCTTGCAATACGTCCAGCACACTTTCCAGCTCATATTAAATTATTTCATTAGCACCATCAGTATTCATTTCTATATATTTGGGCTACAAATAGTTCGAATTCACTACTTTCGGAGTACAGGCACGCTATTTTTTAATCTTCAGATCTGGCAACACTGACTGAATGATTTAAATCAACACAATGTGAGCTTTGTGAGGACTCCATTTGGTCTAGCGGCTAGCACTCTTGATTTCGGTTCGCGTGGTCCCGAGTTCGATTTCCGGTAGGAGTAAAGTTGAACGACCGAAGTGGTTCGGATTCCACTATAATCATTAGCTCCACGTCTCCTTTAGCCACCCTAGCATAACTGTGGGACGTTAAACTAAAACAAAACAAAACAAAAGTGAACACTGTGTATTACTAACTGTAAGTCCTTGAATAATTGCATATAGCTATATGGTATGCATCGAGTTTGAGGTGGTCGGTGGTCAAACTAAAGCAAGTGAAATGTAATTAGGTGTAATTAGAACTTCTAATTAAGCACGGTCTTAATCTAAAGTGTACACCAGGCCTAAGGCTTAGGAGGAACAACTAGTCTTACTGAAAATGTATCAGTTACATTTAATTTCAGTTACAATTTGCATTTACATGTATTGCTGGAACGAAGACTTAAACATTAACATTATAAGTAGCCCAAAGACTATGAAAAACGTCGTCTCTTGAAAGCATTCTTACACCATGAAACAAATTACGAGTAATTTTAAAATATTTTGCAGTTTATCTACGTTATTTGCACATATTTAGAATAATATTTAGCAATTTATTTAAGTGGGCAACACTGCTTAAAATAATGTAACTGCGACTTGTAATTAAAACCACCAAAAACTATTGTTGTAATGTTATAGAAGCAAAGGAAAACAATAATCATTATAAAAATTTAATACAAATATTCTACGTCATTTTAAGCAGCATAACAATCACTACCAATGTGTTTGTTATCTCTGAAACGATTTGAAATGACAAATGTAAATGGCGTTATAAGCATAGTCTTTTGGAAGCATCTGCATGATGAGACGTGATATGTCAGCGCGTTTTCGAAGTAAAGTCTTTAGAAACATTTAAATTTTCCGTTTCTTGTAACTTTGTTCCTTCATTCATTCGAAATATATTATCCCATGATCAAAGTATTTGACGCTAAGGTACAGTTGATGTGCATTGCACAGTCCATGCCATTTGAGTTATCAGAGATTCCCAAGCTACACTAAATAATGTATGGGCTATTGTGGTTTTGTTAAATAACTAAATTAGAAATATGTAATACTTTACGTAGCGCAATTTGAGAAAATACAACTTTATTTTCCTTTAGTAGTAAAGTTTAGGACAACTTTATAGTCCTTCCATAGGGCACACTGAATTGCTTGTTTATCTAGTGATATTGCAGAGTATCAAGAAGAATTTCCCAACTTGGTACAAAATTTCAGCATTTTTAATATATATATATATATATATATATATATATATATATATATATATATATATATATATATATATATATATATATATATATATATATAATATATAATATATATATCCAGGATGGCCCATTTTAATCTTTCTACGGAGATATCTCGAAAACGGTTGAACATAAATGAACCAAACAAAAACTCAAATAGGAAATGCCATAGGGCACACTGAATGGTGTTGTCGCGGCGCCTCCCGGGGCCGCCTTTCATGGGATACCAGGGTCAAACTTTAAAATTTTAAATGGAAACATGGGGCGAATAATACCTCGTTTCATAGATCTTTAAAAAGTAAAAAGCGTTGTGGCAAAAGATTTTGTCATATCGGTCACCGTATTCAAGATGGCCGCCATGACATGGTAGGCCCTACCTATATCTGATAAAACGTCCAGTGCCACTAATATGAAAACAGTTGAAGATAAACGAACAGTCAGAAAGGGAAACAGGAAAGGCATGGGGCGTGTCGAGTAATGTTCTCGCAGTGCTCCCAGGGCTGCCTTTCAAGGCGACCAAACTTAGAAATTTTAAACCGAAATATGGGTCAAGTGATACGTCGTTGGATAAATCTTGAAACACTAAACAACTTGTAGCAAAAGATTTTCCTTATGGGTCACCGTTTTCAAAATGGCCGCCTGTATCAGATAAAATGTCCAGTACCCTAGATCCCTAATATGAAAATAGTTGGATAGTAAGACTATTCATGGCTTTGGATTAATTGTTTTAACAAAAGAGACACTGACCAAAGCTTAAAACTTTACTTTATTTTAAATTATAATTTGTAACTGTTTCGGATATCTAGCATATCCTTCTTCAGACACGATCGAAATTAATGAAAATGAAAATAATAATGAAGGACGGTTAAAGAATTTAAACTCTGTTACAACAACATTTATATATATGTCTGTATTTTCATTAATTTCGATCGTGTCTGAAGAAGGATATGCTAGATATCCGAAACAGTTACAAATTATAATTTAAAATAAAGTAAAGTTTTAAGCTTTGGTCAGTGTCTCTTTTGTTAAAATAGTTGGAGATAAATGAACATAATAAAACTCTTATAGGAAAGCACAGGGGGTATTTATCATTCCACGGCTCGAGTATACCGGGTAATACAACGGAGAAAAAGATTATTAAAATATAATTGACATGATGCAAAAGATTAAATGATAGAAAATTATCTTTCCGATCTCTGTCCGTAAGTAGGTGAAGCGAGAATGAATGGTAAAATCTCAAAAGAGAACCTCCCTTTTATTTGCAATAGATATTGTTTGTCTGAAACACTTGTGTGTATAAATGACTGGTACTATAATGAATAAAAATAAAGTGAAATAAGGTGAATATAAATAAGGTGAAATTCAAGTTTAACAACATTTTAGCCGCCTCTTCGCCCCTGATAATTTAACGCTTTGCGTACAAGATTTTTGGGACACATCTACATCAGTATGTACCGTTTCGTTACTAAGGATCACAACTGAAATTACCGTTGAAAGTTATTCAGAATGTAACTGTGGACATCTCAGTGAAACTCATATTCTATCACATGAAAGAAGACATAGAAGGAAAAGAAGCGAAATAATATCATGGAGACGACTGTTGAACAAAACCAACGTTTGTAAACATTGTTCTAAAATTGCATTGTTCGACAAATTGGTTTCGTATTTCAGTTGATTCATTTTTGCATCAAACCATTGTCCGCAATCAAAATGGAAGGTACCATTTAACAAGAATTTTACATACTTTATCCCATTACAGAGATATTTATCTCTTAAAAAAACACATTTCAAATAACTTTGTTTCGTAGATACAATTTGCAAAAACTCAGGCTCTCATTTGCAATTTCACCGATCATTCCCGCTTCACTCACGTACGGAGTGAGGTTGGAGCGATAATTTTCTAGGCGTTAGATTTCTTCCTTTCCATTATGGCACTTCCACTCTAATCATCTTTTCGATTGTTGCAACATTCCCGAGCTATAGAATGATAAATACCCTCTGTGATTTCCTATTCGGATATTTGTTCTGGTGTTTTCATATTAGTGATACTGGACGTTTTACCTGATGCAGGTACCATGTCTTGGTGGTCATTTTGAAAACGGTCACCCATATGAACAATCTTTTGCAACAGCACTCTTTAGTTTTTAGATATGTCGAACGTGGTATCACTCACATCATGATTCCATTTAAAATTTTGAAGTTGCGTCCTGGGTCCCCATGAAGGGTGGCCCTGGGAGTCTCCGCGACAATATAAATCGATGTGCTGCATGACATTTTCTATTTGAGTTTTTGTTCGATTCATTTATGTTCAACCGTTTTCATATTAGTGATACTGCACGTTTTACTGTATCTGATAGAGGCAACATGTCTTGGCGGCCATTTTGAATACAGTGCCCGATATGAAAGATCTTTTGCCACAACGCTTTTTAGTTTTTCAAGATCTATCGAACGAGGTACCACCCACCCCTTGCTTCCATTTAGAATTAAAGCTGGGCCCCGGGAACCCATGCAGGGCGGACCTGGGTATATATATATATATATAAGAGAGAGAGAGAGAGAGAGAGAGAGAATTCTATTTGCATCAGCAGTGGATTTTGTTTCGGGAGAGGCTTGAGGAACGAGTAAGAAACATTTGTGTTGTACGTGCAATGCAAAAAATTATCACAAATTTATTTCGGGAGGGGTTTGAGCCCAATATTCACCCCTAAATACGCCACTGTACATCAGTCAACCGTTCTCATATTATCTAACACAGCAACGAAACAATTTTGAGTGAAGGTTATTTTAGTATCTATCAATATCAATATTCGAGACGAGACCGAGACTTTCGAGACTAACCTAAGTCTCGTCTCGGTCTCGTCTCGATTTATAGAGGTCTGTCTCGGTCTCGGTCTCGTCTCGGTATTTAAAAGTCCGTCTCGGTCTCGGTCTCGTCTCGGTATATAAAAGTCCGTCTCGGTCTCGGTCTCGTCTCGATAATTCGAGACGAGACCGAGACAGTCTCGGTCTCGGTACCATCCCTAGACAGCCTTATTTTTTTTAAAGATACTTCACCAAACAGTACAGTTTAGAAGTAAACTTACCTATTTATGATTTGAGTCTGTGGTTTCACCCTTTAATAGCATTATTCGTTCTGTGCTCTTGATTCGAGCAGTTCCACATGGAGATGTCAATACCGGGATTGTTTAACCACAGTTCTGCAAAATAATCTTAAAATATCTCAAGTCTTTGGTGATATGGTGCATCTTCCATAATGGAAACCATCCAACGTTGACACCATCTACAGGGAGAAATGCTAGAGCAGAACATTCTGAGTAGAACTTCACCTCTGGAACTGATTTGTAGTCATTTGTGCGCCCTAATTCCTGAACCTTTATCCACAAACACTGATTAAAATAGAAATTATACTCACTAATGTGTCTTCCCGGGGACGGTGTTCTTAGAGATGTTATTACAGCTTGCTCGAAATCCAATTTGATTAATTTCGGCTTCCAATCATTAATATCAGCCTTCACCAAACTGAAATATCTCTGATACGTCTCATTACCTCTTGCCAGTAAGAGGACAAAGATCAATGGGACAGTGTTTGTTTCCTCCAAGTTACTTCGGATGTCTGCGTGTGTTGTTTATAATTGGGCAAACTACAACACTTAAATGTCCCATCCATAAAAAAATGTAGTGTATTCAGCTGCGCACTATCTTACTTTCGTAGTGCAAAATATTAACATTCTTCCTTTCTTTGTGGTGTCATCTGCAAACAGAAAGTTTGTCTCATCATCTATCTTCAGAATATACACACGCTCAGAATATGGTATGTACCGCAAATGTCCCACTATCTAAGGGAAAGTTTTGAACAGTACCGCAAATATCCCAGAAAAACTGGTTTTCCCATTGTACCGCAAATGTCCTGTGTAACATACATTACGTATAAGCGTAGTTGCACAGATTTGACTATTAGCTTCAGTTTTAATTGTAAAAAAATGGCGGTAATGAAAAGAATAAAATACACAATAGTGATTTGATTGCTTAAAACGGGAATCTGAGTCAAAATAACTAATACTGAAGGAAGTTTTATGATTTCTTGAAGATACGAAAAAGTTATTACATGATTCAAACTAAATAATTTGCAATAGGTTATATACCAATGCAAAAGTAATTAATAAAGTCTAACTATATTTATATACGTGAGAAAGAAAAGGAGGTGATTTATAATATTTTCTTTATAAACTTTAAAATAGAACTGAGTACAAAAATCAAACAAGTTACTTCTGAATACTAACTCTATGCAGTGTTTCTTCCAGACCTGTGTTTGGTGGGCACTGCCCCCTGGAGCTCTGAGAATGCCCCGCCCCGGAAGAGAGCAAAATAATATGTCTATAATATAATAAGAAATAGAATAATATCAGCAGTGCCCCCAGAATAGCAAGTATTCCCCCCGGAACATTGTTTCTGAAAGAAACACTGATTCTATGTAACTGAATGTTCTCCATACTAATGTAAAATTGAACTCTTTACAATAACCTTCATTTATATAAGCAAAAAATATTAACATCAATTGTAAAAATAATTGAAAACTTACCAATATACCGTATCTATGATCCACTAGGAGATCTTCCATGAACATATCGCTTACTAAACCTCATTAAATAGCTGAATATATTTGTTGAAACACAAACAAAAATGACCAATACCATGGAATAGCGTCGATATTTGTTAGCAATAAGCTTCACAAAATAAATATAAATCCAAAATATGGCCGTAACTTTCTCACAACGAATTATATGAAGTAGGATTTCCATGTAAAACTCCACAACTAATAAACTTGAACATTTACGTACCACTGTCAATCTATTAAACTCTATAACAACAAAATCTCCTTTGACTTCTTCTTTGACTTCCAATTTAGCTTATATTGCACCTATCCCATTTCGAAGCAATAATGCCTAGTCAACCTCGTGCATTCAAACGAGGGGACGAGTAATTCCATAAAATGTCGTTGCGCCACTCAGCGCCAAGACATTCACAACTTCCTTCCGACTGTAGTTACGAATACTACAGAATAGGAAACTATTTCCAATTATCGAGAATCGCGAAAAACCAATAAAGACTACGGAATGGACATCTAAATCTCTAACCGTTACACCTCATACCGACAAGTCGAAGGTTTCGTTGAACAATATAGTAAAAATATGCTCTATTCACTAGCTGATACACGGGGAGGACAGTCTTCGAAAGACTACCTTTTTTAAAACTTGCATATAAAATATTGCACTACTTTCTTCCGATTTGATGTAAAATTCCGTACTCTGAGCCTACATTAATCTGCCGAGAGATGATCCGCCTCCTCCCCAAATGACACTTCTAGATCTGGTAGTAGCCCTATTTACTAACTTTCTGGTAATTGTTGAGTCATTTAAACTGATTGCAGGATAGTGTAAATTCAATTCATCCATTCTAATTCGTTTCAGCTCACGAAAGTTAAAAAGTTTTAAGCCATCAACAAATCTTGTTGGCAAAACGCATAGCCCTTAGAATGCGAGGAAACATCATAACAGCACTACCAAACCAATAAATCATAAGCAAACGCTGCATAGCTGTTTCGTCTATTTTTCTTTTTTCTGTTCTTTTTTTCTGGCGCAACTAACACTTTCTTCCTCTACGTACCGAGGTAACGAAACTTTAATTAATAGCTCAGTCCTTTAGTTGCCAGGTACCGTTTTTGTGTGCTGTCTGCCGTTTTTGTGAAGTTTCGCTTTATTTTGATGTCTCTGTATAATAATTTGAAAACTAAATAATAATAATAATAATAATAATAATAATAATAATAATAATAATAATAATAATAATAATAATAATAATAATAATAATAATAATAATAATAATAATAATTCCGAGATCGGGACGAGCAGTAACCCTAGTTCCAATCAGTTGTGTAGCGGTACGCGTTGTACTGTACAATTTGAATAAAGTTTGATATAGTTGAAACCGTTGTATAACAACTTAACGGTCAACATGCTCCCACAAAAGCCTTGGTTGCACAAAGTGTTTGATTGTATATGGGACATTTTATATAATCCATAAACTTTAAAAATTTATATTATTTGGCTTAAGAAGTGCTTGACTGAATACGTAAATTGCATTTAATTATTATTATTATTATTTTTAATTGATCCTCAGCACGCGAGCGAAACCATTCACACATACGTTTGTAACATGATTCGTTTGTGTTTTGGGGTGAATGTAATGTTTTGAAAAGACATGCATACCGTCAGCCTATCATTCATCACACACACCGTTTACGAACACAGGTTCGCACTCTCTACCGTGGTCCAGAGTCGCGTTAATACTGTAGATGACGCTGTACGGTCTATCACGGCAATGCAGACAAGATCTCTGTCATTCCGTGGAGTTGTTACATGGAACGGTTTATACCAGGTTATCATAAAATAAGTATCGCTGTTCAGAGAACTCTGGAGACGTAACCACTTGACAGAATGCAACCAAACCTGGTAGGAGCATATTTGGAAACATGCAGAAGCGTTTGGTGTAGAAAATAAAATTAGTTCCGATTTTTGCCGCCAGAGGTAAGTGTGGCGCTGTACAAATGAAATAAGTACAGCGTGTAAGAAACACGACACTAGTCATGCATGCTAAATGATAAGACTGCCTCTACTGTGGGTCTCGTGGCATTGATTACCAACGCTATTAATACCCCGTGGTCAGTGGTGGATTTATGGGGAAAGCGGGCTTTTGAGCTGAAGCGTCCTTTTATAATTCTTGGGTATCTTACGAAAAAGAAGTTAAATGTTAGACTTTCGTGTGATCATAAACTGCAGGCTCCCTCCAAAGTTACAGGAAAAGATTAGTGTCAAATATCGCCTCCAGTGGCTATTGTGTTTCTGTTCAGTGTTATGTACGGTAAGTGTGATATGGAAGACAAATGATATTATTGATATTCAATGAAAGAAAGGCAATAATTATGCTCCCCCGTGCGACACATGGCATTGATTTGTCATTGAGCATCTTATCATTGAGCATCACTAGTGTCGTTTTTCTTCTACGCGGCACTTAATTGGCGATGCACAGCTCCACAATTACCTCTGTTGGCGTAAATTGGAACTAATTTTGTTTTCTACACCAATCGCTTCTGCATGTTTCAAAATATACTCCTACCAGGTTTGGTTGCATTCTGTCGAGTGGTTACGTCTCTAAAGTTCTCTGATACTTATTTTATGATAACCTGGTACCTGAACTCTGTTAGTCATTGTGCACAGTTCCCTTCTGTCGATTGCTTTCATACTGTAATGAAAGCAGAGATTTGTGGGAAAAAAGAAATGATCATTGTAAGTGTAAATAAGCAAAAGTATTTTTTTCTTTTAGTAATCAAGTTAACTAAAGAACAATGATAGTATACAGTGGTGCCCACCCCCCTTATGTCCATGACGCACCCCCCAATTGTCTATCCGTAGGTGTTCTACCATGAAAAAAAAAATCTTTTCGATTAATTTTTACACCCCCTCAAACATATTTATATAGATTTTTACCCCCGCCAAATATTTCAATGACGCAGTTTGCCTCATAGCTCCCCTTTGTGGGCACCCCTGTAATATAATCTAAATAGACAGTAAATAAGTTGTCTTGAAGGACGGTGGCCATGTGCAAGTTGATGACTGAAATCAAAATGGAAATTAAATGACTTATTATGAACGATAAAGGTGATGTGTAATAATGGAATGGATAATGGAATTCTTGGGATAACTTAGGTCTCCGATTAAAAATTAATGAGAAAAAAAATCAAATAAAAAGGAGGAACCTGGAGTCTGGGGAAAAGATTTCGGTCTTGGCACGAACGGAGGAAATAGCCGAAATAGCGAAACGGCTATCTGAGTCATGTGTAAAAAAGAAGTTTTGATATTTGGGTTGAGACAGTCAAGTCTCATGTTCATGTAAGTTACCTTGATTGATGTAAAAGTAGTTAAAACGGAGTCTGAGCTTGTTTTGGTCTCCTAGCGTTCTAATGTATGACTTAGTAAAAGCTTACTTCATGTTAAAATAACTCTTTTCTGTAAGTCAGTTTTCTTTTAGCAAATATTGTAACCTTCTTTATTGATAATAAATTGTACTTAATCATTAGAGGTTAAAAGATTCTCTTACTTAAATTTCTTGGAGAAAAGAGAAGAACCTACCTCTTATGCTTGAATAGGTATTTCTGAGTCCGCGCGCCAGGTGAAAAATTGATGTAGTTAGATAGCATAAGGTCATAGATGGAATTTAGAGAGAATCCACGAACGTTGTATTATGCTACCCAAGCTCAGATTGTCCAGAATAGAGTCAGGGATTCTTTCAACTAGAAATTTACACGCTACCATTATACCACCATGTCAACTATCCTATAAGAAATCTCGAGTTTAAATAAATTTCAGAAAGATTGTTCTACAAAAATATGAAGTGAACATTCTTCTACGTACACCTAGTATTGTGTAGCTTCGAAATGGAAATTTGATTCGATTTGATGTGGTATTAGCGTCCCTTTCAGCAGCGAAGTACATGAGACATGGAACTACAGCTCAGTGGCGTATTTACGATTTTGCTTCGGGGGGGCTTTGCTAACTTTCGGGGAGCCTTTGCCTGAAAATGTGAAAATTCTGCAAGATATTTCATATACTTTACTATAGTAAGTAAGATTTCGGGGGCTTAAGCCCGGAAGCCCCCACCCTAAGTACGCCACTGCTACAGCTTAACGTGGGATCCGAACCACGTATACTCCTGCCGGGAACTTTTACAAGAGGAAAAATGCGTTACACCTTGTTAACAAACGCATCTAATTACTCATTTATAACAAAACTAAATATTAACCAATTACAGTAATTTACACTATTTCTAAATAAAACATATTTGGTTTTGTCTTAATCCAGTATCTGCATATAATGTACCAGAATAACAGTTCAATCTGCTAACGAGCATATACAAAGAGATAATTTCCCAACTCAATAACTAGTTCCCACACTGTTTTTTTTTTTTTTTTTATTTATCTATTTTTTGTTTCTAAATAAATTTGTTAATTGAATTGAAAACACTACACGAATTATGTGTTTAAAGAATTGAAATATTTATTCAAACAAATGAGTCCATTAAAAAATGGGAAGGAAGTTTGTATAATTGTACGTACATAAAATTAGTCGTTTGAATGACTAAACATATTAATTATCACTAATTGCGGGGCTAAAAACGGATATACTGACAGGAGGTGAAAATTAAACATTGACAAAATGTTTTAATGAAACTGCACTGAATATTTCATTAACTCAAATTGTTTCAAATTGTGTACTTTTTAAATTAATTAGAGAAAACCATTACTGCAAATAATAAAAACATAGTTTAAAGCTGTGAATTCATTAACAATACTGAAACGATCTGTAAAGTATATTAATAGCACATTATATAAAACAATATAAAAGTAGCAGCACATACCCAAGGGGGGTCCGGACCCCCCCTCTAAACCAGAAATAAAAAAATTAAGAAAGGATGAAACAAAATGAAATGAGAAAAAGAAGGATCAGCGTTAAAAATTAAACGCTACAGCAAGCTTTTGGTTACTCTTTCTTTTGAGGAGATTGGTATTACTTGCAATACATGGTGGCAAATGAGCGGGATATCCTGGAAAAGTAAGAGAATTTGAAATTTCTAGAACAGTTACGGAATTTTTAGAATTTCTGCTACTAGTCAAGGAAATTTCGAACTTTCGAAAGCATAGTGCCGTTCTGTAACAGTGTGGACATTTTTATCATAATTTTTCGTCTTCGCTTCTCTGCAATATCAAACATGTTATGTCAGAAACAGTTTTCTGATCCTCCTTTAACCTGTCATTTAGAACAGACAATAGTTGACGGAATAATGAAAACAACAACAACAACAACAAGTTATAGGGAAAGAAAATTCTGTTAACATTTGATTCAACAGAGAAAGGAACGCAGATATAGTAAAATATTTTACAAGAAATTATTGAATTTGTACTTTTTATAATAGTTGAGATCATAATGAAAGGAAAATTGTTTTATTTGAATGAATAAAATGAAAGGAACGTAAATATTGTAAAATCTTTTTCAATACATTTTTATACTCTTTTATTCGAGATTTGTTTATAGTTTATTATTAAAATATTTTATTGTCCTAACAAACCAACATATGTTTCCAGTAAAATAGTTTAGAATGATCGAGCCTCTGATGTGATGACCACAGTATTTCATGTCACGGACTCCCACTTCTTCATGAAATCCTGGCTACGTACTTGAAAATAGTCCTGTTTCTTTCCTTCTTCGTGTCTAACATCGAAAAAGTTGAAAACTCAAAATCTACAAAGTAGTAATTTTCAACCGTCAATATCAACAGTCAACTGTCAGTAAGTACTCCATTCTGATGGGATCAAGGTCACAGAAAATTAAATGGAATACGAGCAGTGTATCTGCAAAATTTTAGACCCCGTTATCGATATTCAACTTTTCCTATCACCTTTGTCTAAGACAGGATTAGAATTAGGAATTAGATTTCTGGGCTTTCGACACCTATGGCCATGTTAGCCCGTCACTAGGATTAGGATTAGGAATTAGATTTCTGGGCTTTCGACATCTATGGCCATGTTAGCCCGTCACTAGGATTAGGATTAGGAATTAGATTTCTGGGCTTTCGGCATCTATGGCCATGTTAGCCCGTCACTATTACTAGGATTAGGAATTAGATTTCTGGGCTTTCGACATCTATGGCCATGTTAGCCCGTCATGTATGAGGGATGACTTCCCTCGCCGATTACCCTATCCGAGGAAAGGGAAGGAAGAAAGGATTGAGGAAAGAAAGAAGCGGCCTGGGACCTATTAATTAGGAATGGTGGACATTTACCTTGTTTTGAATGAGGAAAACTCAGGAAAACCTCAGAATACTTAGCTTGAAGAAGGTTTACACTTTTTCGACCGAGTGTCTCCATTGGGAATAGAATCCGGGACTGCTCTACGAAAGACAAGAGCGTTAGCGATTGCGCTACACTATTCAAAGTCAAGTATCTAGGTTTCTCCTTAGCCCTTTCTGCTGGTCTAAAGGCTAGCGCGTGTAATTCCACGTGGAGAGCTTTGAAATTGAATAAATTGTGCTAGTAGGACTTCACTTTAAATTGCAGGTCCACTTCTTACGTAGTTTCAGTGCTGAAAAAGACCGCTAAACTCCAACCAACGAAGATATTCAATGTAATAAGCTGATTTTACGTTTGAACAAACTTCTTCAGCAACTATTGCAGTCATTATACTGCAATCTTGATAAAGATGTTTGTTAAACCGTTAAGTGGGCCATACATTGACGTATTTTTCCGACGTAGCCATAAAATTTCATGCGCTAGTCTTGTTAGCAGCTGTCAATACGTTAGTGTATGGGACCTGGCGTAAGTTTACGAACCGAATTTTAACAAGGTACAATCTTATTACACTCTCTGAGGGAGTTTTAAAAATGGTAAAATTTATTTTAGAACATGTGCATAATATCGAGACTTTCTTATAATAAAAATAAAATGTGTTTAAATGACACAGAAATGGTCGATTAAATATAGAAAACGAACATTTCTCTGGAACTCCGATCGAAGCTGTTAACATCTGAACCAAGTCAAGTCGGAAATCAACTAATTCAGGAGAATCGATACATAACATTCGATCAAACTTGTCCTGGTTTCAACATTAATAATGAGATAGTTCAGAAAATAGTTACAGAGTCCAAAATTGCTGAACGGATAACCTAGAGGAGCAATGCATCCCTATTTGGGAAGAATTGTTAGAAAGTTACATTGTTGCCACTTGAAAAGATATTATCTGCTAACTATGATTTCATAACTACATCCTAAAATTTGAGGTCATCCACCGTGGATAAATATGGCGAACACCTCAACTTTTGCTATGATTTGATAAGCAAACGTATCCATAACTTAAATCAGCACAAACATGTTTAAATTATGTCACTTAAGATATGTTTTCGGGCTGTTTGGAGCTTCGAATTCCGATTATTACCATACTAATGGTCAATATTAACGGCGTGACTTTTCAAAATTTTCGGAAAATACATAACTCTCGTATATCTGTTAAGAGTCTTCATCCCGGCGAAATTAAAATACCGCTAATTTTACAGTAATTATGTGATATCTTCAAATAGATAAAAGATAATTGAAATATGGAACAAGAGCGCCCTAGACAGTATTATTTTGCGTGAGGTACCGTTATCACAAGTCACCTAGTGGCTTTCCGTTTTCAGCTATTTAGAAACGCGAAAATAAATGCCGATTTTCAAAATGGCTCGAAATCGAAAGCAGATAAGTGAGTCGTGATAACGGTTTCACATGTAAAATAATATTGTCTAGGGCGCTCTTGTTCCACATTTCGATTATCTTTTATCTATTTGAAGATATCACATAATTACTGTAAAATTAGCGGTATTTTAATTTCGCTGGGACGAAAACTCTTAAAGATTGCCTGTAAATCCCCATTCAACTTTAACGTGTCAGTACTAAACAGTTTTCCCAGTGGGGACACTCGGTCGAAAATATGTAAAAGCTTTTTCAGACCAGCCATCCTGAGTGAGGTTTTCCTGGTGTTTTCTCATTCACACCAGGCAAATGCCGGGATGGTACCAATATATAGGTCCCAGGTCGCTTCCTTCTCTCCCCAATCCTTTCTTCCTTCCTTTGGATAGTGTGATCGCCGAACGACGTCATCCCTCATACGTGACAAGCTTAGCCATAGATGCCGGGAGCCCAGAAATTTAAATCCTAACCCTAATCCTACATACTGTTCTTCCCCAAAGTCGACAGAACAAGATTTTTCGGATGTCCTGTACAATTGAATAACAAAAACTTGCTGGAAACCTGGAATTAGGGATTAAATTCCATTATTTTCTTCTTCAGTTATAATCTATTTCGATTAAATTTTGGTAAAGTTGTATATTTATTTGAACCCCAAAGGTAAACAAAAGTGAGAAATGTGTTCATAAAGAACACATATATTATTGAAGGTAGAAGAACTTCCTCTGTTAATATAGGTTGAACAAACGATCGTATCTGTATGTTTAGTGATGTTCCTGTAATCTTAATAGAAATCAGAGTATTAACATGAAAGTCCTTACACTACTAAACGATGTAGTAAAACCTCTGGTATAAAGACAAGAGTGTTTACTTGTTTTTAAGTAAATATTTACTCCACGCTAGATTGTTCCGATGAGTTGTTTATCTCATGAAGCTCTACAAGTAAGTAAAAGCAGAAAGAAAATCACCTCTCTAGACGGTGTATATATACACTATACGTGGTGGAAGGTAATGGGTCTTCTTTTCTTATGGCGTGAATATATCTTTTATACAGGGTGTATCAAAAGTCGACAGTCATAGTCCAACTTCGCTAATGAGGAAAACAGGCAGGAGAGGAAATATCTATTTGGTGGGCAGGGGAGTCATTTAGACAGGACAGGAGGGGGCAATTTCTCCCCCCCAACGGTTTGAGGAATACATACACTTTAATAGATTGTCTACTAATAATCTAGTGCAAAACATAAGAGTTTACATCAGTGGTGCTCTTGTTCCTTCCCCTCCCCCCAAGCGAAGTCTGAAATGACGCCCCTGATGGTGGGATTTTTGAACTCGCACATAGCCGTTTGGATTCTACAGCGCTAAGACGGCCTATGCTAAGTGAAAAGAAAAACAACGTTGCCAGTTCCGCAGGCTGTTCAAACGAAACGTTAAAGACACGCAAAAATGACTCAGAAAACGTGTAACAGGTTAGCCAACCATACGATAATTTATCGTGATATATGGCACGATAACACAATTTAGGCCTTAATGCTATATAGAAATACGACAATGCCTTTGTGATAATAGGTGAATATGCGATAAAAAAAATTTTAGAACGTAAACTATTTTGCAGTTTTTGAATGTGCAAATAAATTGTAGATGTGCATTAAATAATTATAAAACACACACACTGAGGTTTTTAATAATCATTCCCGTTAAAAATCAATCAATAATGATTTGAGACTTGGCAAATGGCAACCTTCCGTCCATCCTTTAAATTCGATTACGTTTACTGGGGAGTGAAAATATTGTTATTGTTCACAAGAATAGTGGTAATAAAAATTTCTGAAGACAGTGGCGCCGATTGGGAGTTCGAAACTGAAGATTACTAGATAAGTTTATTATGTATTATTGCTATTATTAGTAGTATTATACTTATATTATACTTGTTTGTTATCATGTGCAGGGGTAAAAATGGATCTGAAAAGGTAGGGGGGACGGATGACGTCACGCCGTTCGCCGTGCCTATCTTTGCCCATTTTAATTCTTTTTGGAAGTGGGGGGACGTCATAGATATATTTTTTGAAAGTGGGTAACAGTTTTTTTTCATATACACTAATTTTAAAGACGAAAATCAATAATTTTATTCTCTTAGGTTGGCAACCCTGAAGTGCAGATCGTTATGCGAGGTGTTTGTGTTTGTTGGTATTGTAAGGGCCCAAAGGAACAGCCTGCTGAATTGGCACAATAGTTTTTCTTTATTATTATTATTATTATTATTATTATTATTATTATTATTATTATTATTATTATTATTATTATTATTATTATTATTATTATTATTATTATTATTTAACATAGTTTCCCTTCTCAATATGGATCCTAAACGCCTGGTACGATTGGAGAAGTTCCAATATGTTAAATTGAAAACCGTCTACTGCAATAACATTCCTTTCAATTTTTCCTGCCTTAACTCAAAACTAAGTTGGCCTAAGGTCCAGGACTTCTGATACACAATTTACGACGTGTGATCAAAAAATACGTGAATAATTTTATTAGAAACAAAGTAATAAGCTTATATGGAATTTGATTTAATCTCCTTCAGGTGAATAATTTTATTAGAAACAAAGTAATAAGCTTATATGGAATTTGATTTAATCTCCTTCAGGTGAATAATTTTATTAGAAACAAAGTAATCAGCTTATATGAAATTTGATTTAATCTCCTTCAGGTGAATAATTTTATTAGAAACAAAGTAATCAGCTTATATGAAATTTGATTTAATCTCCTTCAGGTGAATAATTTTATTAGAAACAAAGTAATCAGCTTATATGAAATTTGATTTAACCTCCTTCAAAGTACTGTCCTTGGCTACCAATGCACTTATCTCAATATTGAATCCGTGACTGGAAGCATTTCTGGAAGCCTTCTTTTGGAAGGGCGTTCAGCTGCTCTTTTGTGGCTCTCTCAATGTCAGAAATGGTGTCAAAACATTTTCTTTTAAGCACATTTTTAATGTTTAATAAGAGTCAGAAGTCGTATGGTGCTATATTGGGAGAGCACATTGAATGTGAACAGACAGGAGTGTCTTTTCGGCCAAAAAATCGCGAATCAAAAGCAAAATGTGGCACGACGTGTTTTCGTGGTGAAGAAGGAAGCCATTCGCCCATTTAATCGGCCGGTAAAATGCTTTTCACGTATCCATACGAGAAGTTTAGTTCTTCGGAAAGCACTCGAATAGTCATTCGCTTGTTTGAAGAAATTATTTGTGGCATTTTTCGCACATTTTCATCTGTTTTTGACGTCGAAGGACATCTCGATTGTTGCTCGTTTTCAACCGGCTCCTTGCCGCTTTTGAATCGCTCTTACTATTTGTAGTCTTTAATGTCACCGCTTCATAGCCGTATCACTGATTTTGACATTTCGCGAACCTCTTTGGCACTTTTTTGCAGCTCAGAACAAAATTTAATTTTGGTACAGGACAGACACTCTTAACACGTCCTCACTCGTCTGCCTCTGGAAGCCAACTAACACGTCACAACTTGTCCAAACTCGACACTGTCTGTACCAGAGATTTAGGCTACCGGGATTAATAGTTGAATTGGATACAGCGTCCGTAGACGACACTGTGCAACTATATTCACTGTACTTTCTGATCATGCCATGTATATACAGGGTGAACCACTTTTAAACTAATACATAGAAAATGGGGGGAAAATGGAATTTTGTACAATATCGAAAGAGGGGAATCATTTTATATACTTTGCAATGCCAGCATATTAACAATGTTACTAACCCAACATAAAATTGTATTTTTTTATGGCTGTCAAATTATGACACATTCTAGATTTGCATGTTAAACAGAAACATAATACAACATTTATGATACAGTGTTGCAAACTAAAGACACCACAGCATCAGAAATGAAAATTTTGGAGGACCCTACAACGGTAATAAAGCACATTAAATGCACGAGGTAATGCATATCCAAAATCCCTTTTTGTCGAATACTATAGTCATAATATGATGTTTTTCGAATAAATAGGAAAAAATTAGTAAAAACTGACAACTTGACTGTTTTCAACAAAGCTTTATTTCAAGAAACTGCTTGAGCAAGTATCACACCCAGCCACGTAAATGGTTTTCAATAGACTTATCATAATGATGTTTATAGCAAACATTTGATATCTAAAAAACCGTACCGCAAATATAAATGTTGGAAAAGTTTGCAACACTGCTTATAATGATGCAATTGTAGGGCTCACAGCAAGTCACTTTTTTAAAAACTAAAAGTTACTTTTTTATCAACTTGGCCACTAAAAGATACTTTTTTTTTCAAATTTGTCACTAAAAGTTATTTTTTTGAGAGGTAAAGTAACTTTTTCGTGTGACATGTTTTGCGTTAGCAGTTTTCTAAGAAAAATATTATAAAAATAAATGGAAAAAGGCAGGCCACATGTAAAACAGTCAGCTTTATTCTCACTTCATCTGTTATTCTTTCTAAAGCACAGTGGTTAGTTGATGGATGCTCTCAAAGTGGGATTGAAAACCTTTCTGTGTCTATTTTTTCTTCTGTCATAATAGTCTTTTAGTTTTCTCTCATAATAGTTAACGCTCCGCTCAACGTTGTGTGCGTGTGTTTCTGTGGTTCATCATGTTCGTCTTGTGCTATGCTTCTTGCATGTTCTTCTTAATATGTAGTAGGTGATGAATTTGGATATTTCATGGCTTTGAGGACTCTCAATGCCAAGTTCAATATAATGTCTGGGATGAAGAAATTTGGAAATAGGTCAGAACTAGTTCCACTTACTCAGAAGCTTCTTACATCTGCTAAGTCTGCTTACCGTAACTACAAGACATACTTAGGAAATCTAAGAAAGGAGGAAGCTCTAAAAGAAGAAGAAAAGATGAAACAAAACAAGAAACAAAGAGAGAGGTAATGGAGAAAAAAAGGACCATGAAGAGATTTTGGTCACTTTTTGGTAACTTTTTCGTGTGCTTTTGTTCACTTTTCAACTATTTACAAGAGACCAGACCACTATGAGCCCTGCAATTGCAAGAAGCATTTACAATTATCAAAAACTACTGCAGTAATGTTACAGAAACTAATCGCTTTAAAAAAACACACACAAGTATCTTATCCACCAACATAGTAGCAATTATTCCTCACATGCGTACTTCAAGTATGTGTTATCATTAAGGCCCGGATTTTTATGTAGTCCAAAGTACCGAAATATGTACATAAATATGTAACAAAAATCAATGAAATATGTAAGAAATATGTTAAAAATATGAAAATATGTAAAAATATAGTTTCGTGTTTATTTTGTGTCTGTGCTATTTTCTTAGCCAATTAATATACTGTAACATATTTATGTAATAAAAGCTTAACAAGTGTAAATAACTTCCTACAGATATATACAAATTTTCAGAAGAAACAAATGAAAATATGTATAAAGAAATTTAAAAATCGCATTATTGAACATATAAACATAAAAAAAATATTTATTTAAACAAAAGGCACTTACTTTTGGGACGAATAATAAACCACTAAATAATTTTACGCAATGGAAAAACTTTGTCACTAACTTGTCACTGATACGTTCAAATGTTCACTAAGAACAAATAAAATTGTCTTCTGGAGAAATGAAAATCACATTATTGAATGTCAAAAGAGAAAAAAATATTTAAGAGAAAGAACGCTTACCTTTGGAACTTTCAAATTTATAACTGCGCGTTTGAAAACTTCACTAACTTTCGATAGATACGCTCAAGCTTTAACAAGGAACAAATAGACTTTGTAAACACATTATTAAAAAAACACGTTATTGTATATCAAAATAAAAAAAAATCTTCAAAACAAAAAGCGCTTACTTTCCAGACGAAAAATAAACCACTAAATATTTTATATAATGAACTGCGTATTCAAACACTTAGTGTCACTAACTTGACACAAATACGTTCATTTTTTTTAAAAAAAAGAATGAAATTGTCTAGTAGGGAAATGAAAATCACATTATTGAATATCGAAATAGAAAAAAATATTTAAAATAACGAGCGCTTACTTTCGGAGCGTACCATGAACCACCAAGTATTTTATATGATGGTATTCGAAAAATTCACTAACTTGCCACAGATACTTCAAGCTTTTACTAGTAACAAATGAAATTGTCTCAGAAAAATGAAAACCACATTATTTTATATGATGAAAAAAATCTTAGAAAAAAAGCGCTTACTTTGCTGGTGCTCAATGAACCTATATTTTTCCAATTGTTCAGGACCTAAAGAGAGTCGTTGGTCAGTCAGGATCCTTTTATCGGCTGAGAAAGACCTCTTCACGTCGCAGGAAGTGACAGGCGCGAACTTCAGCAAATGGCATTTTCCAGGACTGGTTTCCTCAGGGGCCTCCGTTTCTTCTCCATCCAATATCCTGCATGCAGTCCTCAATGTTAGGTATCCTGGATTCCTCTTCAAAACTGACTGGAACTTCCGGGCAATTTTCGCACCTGTTTCTCCCTGCACAATGTTGAGTTTTTTCTCCACATCATCCGTTGTTGTCATCGCTTCTTTCAAAGTAAGTCTTGAAGTTTCTAGTTTCTGGATGACGTTTGCAATCCACCCAAAATTACTTGCAATGTGTTGCTAGTGAACATTGAACAACAGGATTTTTGAACGCACTTTGAGAATCACGCACTGCTGCACTGGACTCTGCAGGAAATGTGGTGACAACTGACTTTACAGCATCAAAGTTTTCATTGTAGAAGTTATCCAGGTGCCCCACAGTGTCAGTACAGTCTTCTGTGGTAACGACACATTTGGTAGCATATTGCTATAGCACTGCACACGACCAGGGACTTTCACAAAAACTTTCTTAGTAGAAGACACAAGCTCATTGACTTCAGGGAAGTTGATCCGCACTTCCTCTGCTACACGATGTAATTCATGGACAAAAGAGCACATACGAATGAGGTTTGGTTAGAACACTTTAAGCGCATCGGCAGTTCTTAACATGTACGCCGCAGCATCAGAACACATCAGAAGCACTTTTTCTACAGGAACACTTTCTGGCCACAACACTCACAGTCCATCATTTACGAAACGTGCAATTGTGGAATGGTTTGTTTTGTCCAAAACTTTTGAACAGATCAGAAATGTTCGTCATGGAGAATAAGAGTCAAGCTTTCCTACCACCAGCCACTTCAATCACCTCCCTCTCACCACCACCACCACCCCCACCCGTAGAGGTTGCACATACAAAAAAAGGTGAGAAAGCCAGCCAACCTTATGCGTTTTGTCGGCACACATCCGAGTGGCGTCTGCTTGCAAACGCGAAAGCACAAAAATCCTTATATTGTTTTCTTTCTTTATATATAAGAAAACAATCTTTTTTTTCAGGATTGGAAGCGATAACTGACACTTTTTTTTTTTTTTTTTTTTTGCATATTGTAGAGTGTACGATTTGTTTTAACCCAGCTTTCCCTTAATGCAAATCGGTTGAACAAAGTGAGAGAAAAAAATACAGATCATTAAATAAAGTACTTTTTGAGTTATTATTACATATATAGGCCTATTTTTATTTGCGTATTATTTAAAGAAAATTAGCGAAAAGAGCAAGAAAACTGAATTTATGTAAAAATATATACAGTAGACGGAAAATATGTAACAGACTTCAAAATATGTAAAAATATGTAACGTGATTTTGATTTATATGGATCCTTACTGCGTAATTTGCGAACACTTCATATTTTCACCAGTGTACATACAAAGGAAAAAATATGTAAAAACATAAAAATCCGGGCCTTAGTTATCATATTTGGCTTAACATTGCGTGCCATTCAGTTACCTGCAAATAGTTACGTATAAATATGTGCGGTATATGATAAATATGCGGATGTGTTCAAGGGAGTAACAAGTGTAGAAGAACCATTGTGCACTTTTAGAGGAAAATGTAGGTTCAAAGTGTACATCCCAAGCAAGCCAGTAAAATATGGTATATTATTTTGGGCTTCAGCGGATTGTGCTAACCAATATCTTTCGAACGCTCAAATATATAGAGAAGTGAACCAGGGAAAACGTGGGTGATATGATTGATCAGCTGCGTGGTTCTGGAAGGAATATGACAACTGACAATTTCTTTACCAGTTATGATTTGGGTCAAGAACTGTTCAAATAGAACATAGGCCTCGTTGGAACCATGAGAAGCAATCGTGGTGAAATTCCCAAAGAAATGCTCTCAAGCAAAAGCGAGAAGTACATTCAAGCATATTTGCACATAAAGACAACACTCTGTTAGTATCATATGTGCTGAAATCTGGAAAATCAGTGATTATGCTGTCAACAATGCATAAAAAGTTTGACATTAGTGAAAGTGAACGTCACAAGAAACCAGAGATAATTTTGCTCTATAACAAAACTAACTCCGGTCAAGATACACTTGACCAAATGGCTCATCACTATTCTGTGAAATGATGTACAAGAAGATGGCCTCTAGCCGTCTTCTTTGATATTGTTGACCTTGCTGGAATTAACGCGTTACGTCCTCCACTAACGTATCTTTCAGTATAAGAATAAAAATAGGTTACGAAGAAACTCTCTCTCTCTCTTAGAATTAGCAAAATAACTTGTGAAAGACATTTCTAGGTGCCTCAGCAAACCACAGGCAACAATAAAACCAATTATGTTATCCATTGTTGCAGTAGGATTTTCTGAGCTCACAAATGGAAGTGAACCAGTGGACGTCAGGGAATGGCTAAGGATCGGAAGGGCGAAAAATGTTTCAACTACCCAAGAGGAAAAGACAGGAAAGTAAACCAAACTTGTGATTAATGCATTCATTTGCAATAAACACGCAAGAATAAAAATAATTTACAAAAGTTGTAGCGAATAATACTTCTCGTACTTCATGTAAATTTTACATAGGAGAATGATGGACAGTGATGTACATTTCATATCCAAATGTCCTAGAACAATGGCAGTAGGGAGCTGCTTTGCAGTATATTTACACATCAGTATTACAGTAATCAGTATTACAGTAAGCAAAATGAGAAATAAAATCATATTTAATATATACATTTAAGGTGTTATTTTAACATGAAGTCGAAAGCGGCCCCAGGTAGAAACTACATTACTTTGGAGCTGATAAAGTACAAGGGTTGAATTGTAAACAAAATCAAAGGTGGGGCTTATGCACGGAAATATTTTACGGGCCTTATAGGCAGAATTATAGGTACAGTTTCTGCAAACGAGTATCTATATTAGTTGAGTAGTGTGTGGTAGTCTTATTGACCCTGAACACCATTATTTCTGCTTGTAGAATTCAACTACACTAATTCACTCATAATTTTCGATCAGCATCAATAACATTTTGCCCTTCTCTGGAAATTGAACTCGGACTACGTCGAGAAAAGGTACTGTGCTTACTATGAATACACAGGAATGCATAGGTGTTCTGAAAATTACTGTGTTAAACAATATAATTTAAAATTTCGTGAAACGTAAACATCTGAAAATGTTCGTAAGAACACAAGGCATAATGGTAAAGTATATAATTTTTATTTCGAGCCCACTAGCAAATGTTTTAAACAATTATTTTGTTTGCCTCACCGTTCAGTCGAACCACTTCTCAAAACTTTTCTAATTATACTCAACTTGCTAATATGTACACTAGACTATTTTTCAGTAAAATCTTTGGTTAGATATCCAAATAAATCCATCGTGTTATATAATGTGCAAACGTAATTTATTTCTAAAATGTAAATTATCAATATTTCCCTTTTCAGCATCCAGGCTATGTGAGATTGACCTATTGATTAAAATGGGATTTAGTAATATTTTGTAGTAAATACCCCAACGAGAATCGAACCAGGCACTGCAGACACTGAAAGTACTTGCTTTAGCCACTCGGTCACGAAGAGAAACCGAGATATCAATCCTTAGCATATATATTTCGTTGAATAATCTCTCTAATAACATAAAGTACAGGCACTACAACCGTGATATTTTTGGCGATGGAAAGTAACACGAGCTGATGCATTTTCTTTTCTCTTTTTTTTAAAGAAAACAAAGAAAACCTTATATTATTATTTTCCTCAATCGAATATCAATTATTCCCAAGCGTGTTTTAATTAAACCAATTCTCTTCAAAGCACTTTTTGTTCTTTTTTTAATACCAACAAAACTGTAATATAATATCTTGGAAGATAAAACATCTCAAATCCCATAGCGAAAACTAGAGAATTCTTTTATCACTTCTGGGAGCTTGATGTTTGTGTGCATAATCTGAATATTATATATACATATCGGCATCAATTTTACTTCAGGAAGAGCTATCTATAATATTTTGGGCTAAAAGATACATTAGAAGTAAATTTAATGTGTACTTCACATTACATATATATTAAATTTAGTTCATTGAGAGTTCAATAATGATAACAGACACACAAGTATAATGATAACTGATACACAAATATAATGATAATTGATACACAAGTATAATGATAACTGATATACAAGTATAATGATAACAGATACACAAGTATAATGGTAACTGATACACAAGTATAATAATAACTGATACACAAGTATAATGGTAACTGATACACAAGTATAATAATAACTGATACACAAGTATAATGATAACTGATACACAAGAATAATGGTAACTGATACACAAGTATAATAATAACTGATACACAAGTATAATGATAACTGATACACAAGTATAATGATAACTGATATACAAGTATAATGATAACAGATACACAAGTATAATGGTAACTGATACACAAGTATAATAATAACTGATACACAAGTATAATATGCGAAATTATATTGTTTTTCGATTATTTTTCTCATTTAGTGTCAGCAGTGGCGCACAAAAGTGAAGTTTCGCGATTTCGTCACAAATGAATAATTTTTACGTAGAAAATTGTCTTACATGTGCATGTACACACTTAAAACATAGAATGGATTTCATCATCTTTTGCTCTAACTCCAAACAGTAGGATTATTTATATATGCTAAAGGAAGATACAATCCAAGTTTCAGTAAAGTTGGGTCAGGCCCAAACTGAAAATTAACCCTTAACTACTCTAGTGGGGTCTCACAGACCACATGCCAAGTTATTCTCGTTTGTGCAATGTGAGCGATTCCTTTGTTTGAAACTGTTTATGTATTTACCCAGATTGTCCGAAGTAGCACTTTACCTGCTTGTAAGATCCATCGTACGTTAATTGACACGTATGTAAGTTATATTCTAACAAAAATTAAATATTTTAATTAGCATGTGATTTTCTTGTGATGGGGTCTCACAGACCCAACCAGAGTATTATTGCAAATTTTTCTCACCATAGTAGTTAAGGGTTAAGAAGAAGAAAAGAAGAAGGAAAAAACAGAAAAAAGAAACATCATTATTCCGAAGACTTGGCAATAGGCAGAATACTTAATAATAATAATAATAATAATAATAATAATAATAATAATAATAATAATAATAATAATAATAATAATAATAATAATAATAATAATAATAATAATAAGCTTCACGAGAGTTATCGTGATACAGACGGAAAAACACACAAATGCCAATCGACTCGAATGGTAGAAAATTTGCTAACGTTCGTTTCAATTATGTATAAAATATGTACAAAATCATCTGGGAAAATTGTCTTTAAAAGTTACCCTCATAATCAAATTACAACTTGTGGACCTTTCGTAAGAAGTTACGTATTTCGTACTGTGAAATATTTACTTGTGAAGTATTAATAAATTCGTCTGATTCATTTTTGGGAAAAAACGTAACAAAGTTTGTACGGTGCGATTAAGTTAGAGGTCTGCACCGGCCGGAATGTTTAGCCCGAGCTCGACCCAGTCCGTGAATTTACAATGTGAGACCCAACATATGTTTTAGCATTTAGGCCCGAGTCCGGCTTGAGCTCGAGTGATAATCAAATGAGCCCAAATTAGAGAAACTTAATAATTAACGCAAAATTGTATTTTAATTTACAGCAATTAGAGGTTTAATTATGCAGTTGTGCTTTAAAAGTTATCCAGAAAGAACGGTGTAATATGTACCGTTGTACAGTATATTGACAAAGTGAGGCTCAAAAAGGCCCTAGAAATATGGTTGTATATTTAAAAATTTACGGCTCGAGCCCAGCTCGAGCCCGAAGTTATATATGTTTTGTAGGTCCGCGGGCTACGCCCGAGCCCGTGTAGCAGACCTCTAGATTAACTACAAAGAAAAGCTAACATTTCTTTCTCTTTTTTGTTATATTATAAGAAATATTTACAATATGTGGACAAGAATCTTTTAAATTCTGAAAGGAGCTTCTGATAGAGACCTTGGAGATGAAATATATAAAAGAATGACCCCAAAAGTGGACTCGATTCCCTTGTGCACTGAATGCTCCACATGTCATAGAGTTTGAAAGACAATGAGCATACACACTTTAAGAAATTCAATACGAATATATACTATAAAAACGAACCATTGATCTAGGTCAATTTTACCCATGTTGTGGATACAAGGGTCAGCATTATGGTTCGGATCTCCAACAATATATATATATATATATATATATATATATATATTTTTGTTTTTTGTTGCAACAATTCTGACGTGGTATTCTGCATTCTAAATAGTTACGTATGTATGTTCAAAACATATTTGGTCTAGGAATTAATTCGTGCGGTTGATACGCACACATTGAAGCTGTAGTACAAACACAAAATACATAAATACCTTAAGAAAAATATTGTTCATCGCTAGCCACCACTTTGGCCCATCTGTCAGGCAATGTACGGATTCCGTGGCGAAAGAAGTCCTCATCCTTGGAAGCGATCCAGTCAGAGACCCATGTTTCGATATCTTCTGAAGAAGTAAACCGCTGTCCAATCAAATCGTTGTTCATGCAATCGAACAAGTAGTAGTCCGAAGGAGCAACGTCTGGTGAATACGGCGGGTGGGGTAAAACTTCCCATCCGACATTTTCTAAATAGGTTTTGACCAGTTTTGCGACATGTGGGCGAGCGTTATCATGTTGAACAATAAGTTTATCATGTCTGTTCTCCTATTCTGGTCGTGTTCTGGCCAGAGCTTGCTTCAAACGCATTAATTGTCGTCGATAACGTTCTCCATTCATAGTTTCACCCGGTTGCAGCAGCTCATAGTACACCACACCTTTCATATCCCACCATATGCACAGCATAACCTTTGCACAGTGAATATCTCGTTTTGGTTGTGATGGACCTGGTTCACCTGGTTTCACCCAGGCCTTTTTTCGTTTAGGGTTCTCGTAATGGATCCACTTCTCATCACCCGTAATAATTCGATGCAGAAACCCCTTTCTGCTCTGTCGTTGAAGCAGCAATTCGCAAATGGTTTTTCGTCTTTCAACGTCTCTGTCTTTCAATTCATGTGGAACCCAATGTGACATCTTTTGAATCATTCCCATGGCTTTCAAGCGTTTGGAGACTGTTGTTTGATCAACGCCTAATGCTGCTGCAAGTTGTTCCTGCGTTTGATACGAATCCTGCTCGAGCAATGCTGTCAATTCTTCGTCTTGAAATTTTTTTGGCTGTCCAGTTCGCTCTTGGTCTGCCAAGCCGAAATCACCACTTCTAAACCGTGCAAACCACTTCTGACAAGTTCGCTCAGCTAGAGCATGGTCACCATACACTTCCACCAAAATACGATGACTTTCAGTCGCACTTTTCTGCATGTTAAAGTAATGCAGCAGGACACCCCGCAAAAACACTTTATCAGGCACAAATTGCGCCATGTTCACTTAACTACAAACTGGTGTTGTTGACGCTTTAATCCACTGCCCTATACTACGAACGATACGCGATGACAGGGGTTTGCAACACATGTGTGGATACACGGAACTGTGGGACGCTCCGTTCGTTGAGACATCTCTTGTCCACCCGCACGAATTAATTCCTAGACCAAATACATCCCAGAATAGCAGAACATCATGATCACACAACAACAGAAGATGGTATCCAAATATTCACATTCTTTTATGTATATATCAAATTGTATGTGACGTAATCTTATCATAAAAAAACAAGCAATGAATCTAAGTATATATTCGAAAAGAAAAAAAGAAGATTACACATTTTATATGTGACATGCAGTGACCTTTTGGCAGAGATAGAGTGAAGAGAGAAATGACGTAAAAATTCCTCAAAGAGATGCAACCATCAATGTCTATTGAGGCAAAGCAATAGATGGTTTTCCACAAGGGACATCCAAGATAGACCATAACTCTTCTTTCACCAAAAAGAGAAAGCCAAGTAATACAAAAAAAGGACCCTCCAGAAAACGAGAGACGAACCATCATTTGTGACGGCCTATTACTTTGATCCGACTTGAAGAAAAAAAAAACTGCATTTTCTTATTTCTTCTTATTATATTTGGAGGAAAAGACAAAAAAGGGACTGTCGTTTTCTCTAGGGTCTTTACTTCATATCGGATATTCTTTACAGATCGTCTCCCTTTTGCCTTTCTTGGTCTTTAGGTTTCTCATTTCATTATATCTTGAAACTACCCTTCAGAATTGAGGACGAATACTTGAAGCCAAAAGAAAGAAAGAAAGACGGGAGATGAAAAAGAAACACACAAGAGATTCTTGCTTTTCTATGTAGACTTCCAAGAAATTATGCAGTACCATCCTTAACTTACGATACAAGTAACTAAACGCAGAAAACACAAACTGAACCGAACAAATAAATTAAAACATGATATGCATTATTTCGTTATATAGAGGATATTCGGATACTGTAGATCCTCGGTTTCAATTTTCAGCACAAAGTTTTTTACGAGCGGTCCCGGGTTTGATTCCCGCTGGGGACACTCAATCGAAAAAAGTGAAAAAGCTTTTCCAGGTCAGCCATCCTCAGTGAAGCTTTCCGCATTCACATCAGTCAAATGCCAGGATGGTGCTTAACATTAGGGATGCGCACGAGACAAGATTTGTGGCTGTCTCGTCTCGAAAATGTGCTGTAAAAGTAATGTCTCGACTCGAATTTTATCAGGAAAATCCTGTCTCGACTCGTCTCGTGCGCATCCTTACTTAACATACAGGTCCCAGGGCGCTTTCTTCCTTCCCTTTCCTCGGATAGTGTGATAGCCGAGGAATATCATCTCTCATACGTGACGAGCTAACATGTCCATACATGCTGAAAGCCAGAAATCTAATTCCTAATGCTAATCATTCAACACAAAGTGCTACTTAGACATATCTATTCAGTAAGTCTGAAGAGAAAAATCTGCTAATTTGTATCATATTCAAGTAATTTCGCTTACATTATATTCATTTTTTTTAGTTATTCTTATATTATTAATTTGCTGATTTAGAAAATTGTCAAGTAAAGTGGACCCATGGAAATACCTCTGTTGATATAGATTCCTGCTATTTCTGCTGTCTATGTATGACTTTAAATATGACCTACCTAAGAGTTCAGCCAAATCACAGCACTGACAAGGGAACATCTTATATTGATAGTAGCATTGCCCAATCAAACAATATGCAATCGAGAGAGGAGTGAATTAAAGTCAGAAATCCAAAGTTTTACGGGCCGACACCCAGAAACACAAGAGATACAGAGGAAAGAAGGATCTAGAATCATCTGAAGATAGCAATGCAAAAGATACACTGACAGAGAAAGAACTTCAAAATGATTAGAGTAATCAAAATGATATTTACACAACAGTACAGTAAACAAACATTGTACTCACAGACATGCTCAATAACATCATATGTAATGCAGTGTTGCCAACTGAGCACAAAATGAAGTTTTGTTAAATGGCACGGAACACAAATTATAACATGGAGAAAATCTAATTATGAGTAGAACCATACCTGTGAAGTCATGATGTCCCGTGTTGCCAACGTTTGAAGATAAGCCTATATGAATTTCTATATGAATATCGGATATAGAAGAGAACATGCAGTACACGATTCAAACTACTTAAAACCAAAATATGAGACCACAAACAATAATATAATCCCTGAAGCACGAAAATAAGGGACGAAGCACAGTGTCGAAGCAGGTTTGCCCAAATAGAAAATCATAATAATATCAAACACAATACACAAAACTGAAATGATGCATGCTCTTGGATTGACAATTGATTAGCAGGCTCACGTTTCTGATGCACGGAATATTGTATCACCTCACACATTATTGGTAGTCAATTTTTCAGTGTTGCTGTTGATGAAGCGCTCCGCAGTGCGTTGGTAATGTATGTACTCTTCTACATCCTAAATTCATGTAGGAATTCATATAGGCCTACCTTAGTCGCCATAATTGATTACACGTTTTTACTCGATAACTTGTTAGACATTTGCTGTAAGGTCACGCTAAGAGATTATAGCGTATATGAATACTTTCTTCATGGTTCAGTTTTGTGTTTATGTAATTCTACATAAGCTGAATACAGGAAATGTCCTGTAAATAAAGGTGTCTTTAGAAAATGTCTACATCTTCATCAGATAAATTTTCATACCATGACTTGTAGGCTATTCAATGACCTCATCACTGAAACTTTTCACATATGCTTAGGTATACCACTCGCATCTCAGATAATATTGCCAATTCATTACAATAAAATCCTTCAGAGGAAATGATAATAATAATAATAATAAAAAAACATTGCCCATTTTACCCGACAAGATCCACATTACCCGAATTTCCCCTGAAATTGGTTAGGATTAAGATTAGGAATTAGATTTCTGGGGCTTCGACATCTATGACCATGTTAATAATAAGGGATGACGTCCCTCGACGAACATACTCGTACTACGCGGAGAATTGAAGAGAAAGAAAAGAAGTGGCCTGGCAGCATTATGTTAAGTACCATCCCGGCATTTCCGTGGTGAAAATAAGGAAAAGCCAGAAAAATCTTACTCATAACGACTGGCCTGAAAAAAGCTTTTACATGTTTTCGACCGAGTGTTCCCACCGGGAATTGAATCTTAAAATTGATCTTTCTGTTCTGATTGCTGAGATAAGTTGATCTTCTCAAAGCTATCGCCATGAAATGAAATCTTTTAAGTTTTACGTCCCACATTTATGCCACCTAGGTTAAAGGAGACGGTGGTGATGAGAAATGAATGCAACGGTAGAATGAATAAAGTGGAAGGAAACAGGAGGATCCCGAGAAAACCCACAAATATAGGTTTGCCCACTACTAAGCCCACTTAGCGTGAATTGGAATCGAATCAGAAACTCCATGCACCAGAGGTGAACGCTCTATCACTGAACCACCGTGCCCTCATCATCATGATTACACTAGTTATTGTAGGTCAAGGTGTAGTTATTGTTACTTACATTGTAAATAGAAGAAAAAAGAAGGAACCGTAGTTGAGAGTATACACTTATCTCAAATGTCAGCAAAATGTGCAGTGTGTTTTAAGAATGATTACCCGGTTTCAAGTGACTGTACGTAATAATGAAAATGTGTTACACTTATAAAACAAATTGCAAACTATTAATAATCTTTACTCACCATAGATATATTGTATTGTATTGTATTGTATTTATTTACTCCATTTGAAACTAAGATACATTTGGTATTTGGAGGGTTCAGACAGTCCTCTTTCTTGTTTCAAATACACTTAGAAAAAGAAATATGTTACTACTATTTAATACACATTATTGCAAAGATAATCTGCTACGCTGTAATATACTTTATCCACCAGGAATCTCTTGAGTTTCTTTTTAAAAACATTTATATTTTCTTCATTTTTTATTTCTCTGGGCAGCGTATTGTATATTTGTACTCCCATATGGCTTGGGCCTTCCTGTACTAATGTTAGTTTTGTAAAATATTATCTTCTTTCATTTTGTTGTCTGGTATTATATACGTGATTTATTTGGGTTCCATCTTTCAGTGTAGCTGCATAGATTGCAGTTTCGTATACATACATAGATGGTAGGGTAAGGATGTGGTGCTGTTTAAATTTTTCTTTGCATGATATTCTCATGTGTAGACCAAATATTATCCGTATTGCTTGCTTCTGTTTCATGAAGACTGCTTTGCTGCTTGAAGATTTGCCCCAGAAAATGATGCCGTAATTTAGTATAGGGTGTATAAGCCCGTAGTATACTTGGATCAAAGCCTTAGTATTTAACGTTTCTTTTAGTATCCTGAGTGCATAAAGTCTGGAATTTAATTTTACTATTATTTCTTTAACGTGGGTTTCCCAAGTTAGATTTTCATTTATATGTAATCCTAAAAATTTAATTTCATGGGTGAAATCTAGTTTTAGATCGGTCAATTTATTTTTGGTTTCTTTTATTTTCGTGTTTTGTTTTGTGTGAAAAAGTAGGTAAACGTGTCTTCATGATTCGCCGATTCCTGTTTCGCCAAATGCCTTTGGCAACTAAACTATCGCACACCTGGGGAAACAGCCATGTTCGGCGAATCAGGAATTCCGGTTTGGAAGAATCCTGTTTCGCCGTAAACTAGTAAAAAGGAACTTACACTCAGAAAGAGATTTTTCCCAGGAAAATCTAAACTTTTTTATAGCTTGATTTGTGCGGTGTTGCCAATTTTCATGGAGAGTTAGATTGATTATGGAACAAAACACTTCACTTAGTGTTAACCGCAGATTTTTTCCAATTTTTTTAAAATTAAAAATAATAACTAGTAGTTAATTGTTAATAACAATTTAATACAATAGAATATGTAAAAATCTTTCTTCCAGCATCTAAGAAACAGTATATAAGATGTAAACTTAAATATAATGATCATTTATAGAAAAGTAAAAGGGCAGTAGGGATGCGCACGAGACGAGTCGAGATTTAAGCCTGTCTCGACTCGTTTCGAGAAAATGTTGTCTCGACTCGTGTCTCAACTCGAAAATGTGTTTCTGTCTCGACTCGACAGTCTCTGTCTCGACTCGACTTGAATTCGAGTCGAGACGTCTCGAAATTCGAGTCGAGACAAAATATACGAGTTAAAATATACACACACACACATCTGCCAGACCATCATGATGACGTACCTAATTGTTAGTATGTCCACCTTTTGGCACGGATAACAACGGCGATGCGTCTTGGCATGGTCACAATGTTCCTCGGTGGGGGCGCTGAAGAGAGTTGGCACCACATATGCACACACAGGTAATCTAATTCCCTTAAATTCCGGGGAGGGGGTGATGCGCCCTCACGTCACGTTCAATCGCATCCTAGATGTGATCGATTGGGTTCAGATACGGAGAGTTTAAGGGCCAGCACATCACTTGGAACTCGCTCCTGTATTCCTCGAACCACTGTATCACACTCCTGGCCTTGTGACATGGTGCGTTATCTTGTCGAAAAATGCCACTACCGATGGGAAACATGGCCGTCATGAAGGGGTGTACGTAGTCTGCAAGCAGCGTGCGATACGCCTCGGCCGTCATGGTGTCTTGCTCGAGCTCCACTAGACACATGGATGCTCACCTGAATGTTCCCCGGATAATAATTAAGCCGCAGCCAGCTTATCTCCGTCCCGCAGTACAGATGTCAAGGAGCTGTTCCCTTGGAACACGACGGATTCGCACCCTCTCATCGTCATGATGAAGAAGATATCGGGATTCATCAGACAATGCAACGCTCTGCCATTGTGCCAAGGTCCAGTGGCAATGGTCACGTGTTCATTTCAGTCGTAGTTGCCGATGTCGTGGTGTTACATTCGCACATGAATGGGTCATCGGCTGCGGAGGCCCATCGTTAGGAGTGTTCGGTTCACTGTGTGTTCAGACTAGTGTTGTGAATACCTGTGAAGAAAACGGAAATTTTGGGTAAAAAACAGTTTTTTTTACGGTTTTCCGGAGCTAGGAAAAAACGGAAAATTTGGATATTATCAGAATCATCATTTTAGTTAATCACAGAATCATTTTAGTTAATATGTTAAATCAAACATATTTCATAGAGATACCTTCCTTGTTCTATGTAAAATTCCGGAAATTTTGAAACCATTAGAAAAAATCATTTGTTCGGAAGAATTGGCATAAACAGGAAAATATAGTTTAAAAACTATTTCTTGGCCTGATACTAGTAATCTTACTTGCTGTAACATGTCTGCAACATATACAGTGGGAAGTCGAAAATCCGAACTAATTGGGACCACAGGTAGTTCGGATTTTCAAATCGTTCGGATTTTCGAAAATGACCAAGAAAATGCCATTTAGGCTTACATATACTATACGGTATGTTGTTCTATCGATACAGTGGTTATTCAGTACATACAGTAATTACAATGTACGTAAGGCTACTTACATTTAATGTTTCTGAAGAACCTGCTCTAAAAAACACTGATCTTATAAGTCACACTTAAAACTTATAGGCCTAAGAAAAAATAAAAATAAAAATGTGTATGGCAAACAATTACATGTAAATTAACTTTTATAAAACATTGACTTCACATAACGTCGATGGACACGCTATTGTTTGTTTATCGCTAGTGTTAAGACAAAATGTAAAAAGCTTCTAGGGACCGCGTTCGGACTTTTTACGTTAGAATAAAATATTTAAAGCAACAGGTTTTAATTCTACTTTGTACACATATACCGCACAAGTGAGTAAATTTGAGCAGCGAGAAATATATTAAGTGAAACTTCCGTTAGTTATTATTACAGACTAGCAGAATACCCGTTCTTCGCACGGGGAGAATAGTTTCATTTTGGACACAAAAAGCACCAAAACTGTCACCAATGAACTTATGGAGTCCCAAAACTACGAATTTGACATTAATATCGACAATTTTTAATTATCTTTACATGTCATCATCCCCCTTAGAATACTAATGGGGCTGAATTTGTGGATTTAAACGGCATCTTTTGTTCATCTCAGGGAGTATGGATTCGAGGCCATTTTCGATCATGTATATATCTAAATCTATCTATCTATCTACCTATATATATATATATATATATATATATATATATATATATATATATATATATATATATATATATATATATATATATATACAGAGGCGGATCCAAAGGGGAAACCCTCCTTTCACACTCAAGTATACACTGTATAAAAAGGGCTTCAATAATCCTGCTTTGCACGGGATAAAACTGTAAACTATGTTTTAGCCCCTCCCTTAATCATATCCTGGATCCGCCACTATATATATAATGCTCAAAATATTAGAGGATCAGCTGAAATATCACACAAGACCTTAAAATAGTGTATGGATAAGCTTGTGTTTGACTCATATATCATACAAGAAGGAATGCTTTAAAATACACTAGAAAAATGGGGCACATACTGGTGTTGGGACACGGAATACCTTGTTCACGTGGCTCATGAAACAAGACGGTTATGTGTACACCTCTAGAACTGCTTACAAACAGGCAAGGCAACAACACTGATTGTTCCTTAATATGTCATATGATCACTTCGAATAGCCAACAGAGCCTCGCATCTGCGTGGCATGGATTCAATCAGATTATCGATGAGTTCTTGGGGGATGTTGTGCCACTCATCCAGAAGAGCGACTTCCAGCTCTGGAATGGTTATTGGAGGTACTGGCCTTGCGGCAATTCGTCTGCCAAGCATGTCCCAGACATGTTCAATTGGGGTGAGATCCGGAGAGCATGCTGGCCACTTCATCCGAGCGATACCCTCAGCTTCCAGCATCTTATCCACTAACCGAGCTCTGGGAGGACGAGCATTGTCATAAATGAAAAGGAACGAATCACCAATGACACCAGCATAAGGAAGAACAAGAGTTTTCAGAATCTCATCCCTATACCTGAGAGCCGTCGAGAGCCATTTCGGATGATGTGGAGATCAATACGCCCACCAATGCTGATTCCTGCCCACACCATCGGTCCACCACCATGATACTGGGATCTTTCTCGCACAAACATGGGATTGTGTCGTGTTCCACACTCTCTCCAGATGAAAACACGTCGATTATCAGGCTCCACACTGAATCGAGACTCTCAGAGAACAAAACATTGCTCCATTCATTGCGTCCCCACCCACGATGTTCTTCTGCCTACGCTCTTCGATCAACACGGTGTCGTGCAGTTAATGGGACACACACCATAGGCCTACGTGCGTAGAGACCACCTTCTCGAAGGCGATTGCGGACAGTTTGACTGGATATTGTGCGTTCTGTTGCTGTTCGAAAGGCTCGAGGGAGCAGAGTTGCATTCTGACGCCGGTTTCGACGGGTTGTTAACAAGAGATAACGATCGTCTCTAGCTTTGGTTACTAATGGACGGCTCTGTCCTTGTCTTCTCCGAACACTTCCAGTTGTTTGAAATCGATTCCACAATCGGAAAATCACACTTTGTGCCACTCCTATGACATGTGCCACCTCCCGCTGTGACTGACCAGCTTCCAACCTGCCGACAGCTCGCCATGCCAGCGATTCTGGCAAATCACGTTGTTGCGCAATTTCACTACGTGGATTCGTGACGCACTAAACACAATGAGAACAAAGGCATCCTGGAGCTGGAATGTGTTGGCAGCGCCACCCTACAAAATTATCTCTGGTAGCGCCACGTCACCGATCACGTGCACAGATGTTTCAAACGGTTCGTTTTCACGTTGTGCCTTCATGCTAGTGGATTTTAATCTGAACTGAACAAGATACAGTGTTGTCACATTATTCGTAAGAAGTTTGACATGAGTTTTCATCTGATTCCCTAATTTTTGATCAGTATATATATATATATATATATATATATATATATATATATATTAGCTGAATATACGCATTCTTCGCATGTGGGCAGTATTTGGAAGTCAACACCTGTGGAAGTATTACCCTCATTTCGGCGACCGCGAAAACTATGGATCTGACATTAACACTATGGATTTGAATATCGGTCATTTTGTATTACTTTTACATGTTTCGGTATCCCTCCGAAACTCCCGGTCCACAACCAATTGTAGCTGAAAAATGAAATCTTTAAGTTTTACGTCCCACGACTATGCCGGTTAGGCTAAACGGGGACATTGTTTATGAGAAATGAGTAAAATGGTGGAATGAAGAGTGGGAGGAAACGGGAGAACCTCGAGAAAACCCACGAGCACGGTGTTTGTCCACCACAAAGTCCACACGGCGCAAGCTGGGATCGAACCAGGGACCCCAAACACCGGAGGTGAACGCTCTACCACTGAGCCATCGCGCCTCTCCAATTGTAGCTGAGTTTGCAAGTCATCGCAAATGAAAGTGTCACCATTGATCTCAGCGACCGCGAAAACTATGGATTTGACACTAGTATCAGTCATTTTGGATTATTTTTACATGTTTCGGTATCCCCCCACTGACTCCCGGTCCGCATACAATTGTAGCTGAATTTGCAAATCATCGCTAATGGAAGTGCAACCATCGATCTTAGCCACCGCGAAAACTATGGATTTAACACTAATATCGGTCATTTTGGATTACTTTTACATGTCTCGGTATCCCCCCCCCCCGCTGACCCCGGCCGCATGCAATTGTAGCTGAATTTGCATATCATCGCTAATGGAATTGTCACATTGATTTCTGCGACTGCGGAAACTATGGATTCGATACTAATATCGGTCATTTTGGATTACTTTTACTTTTCTCGGTATCCGATCCCCCACACCCGGTGCTCCCCGGCCCGAATAGGGTGAATTTGGAAGTTAATGCGATCAGAGGTTCACCATTGATTTCAGCGACCGCGAAAACTATGAATTCGACAGTAATATCGGCCATTTTCTACCACTTTTACATGTCCCTGTAAACGCCCCCCCTGAGACCCCTGGTTTGAATTTTGAAATAAAAAAAGATTCGTCTTGGCTTGGGGAATGGACCAAGGTACCAGTAACCAAAATTTGGTACCTCTCAGCCTAGACTCCAGGCATATCCCGTAAACGCCCCCTGAGACCCCCTGGTTCGAAATTTGAAAAATACGCTACGTCTTGATCTGGGGCCTGGGCCAAGGTACCCCTGACCAAAATTTGGTAACTCTCGCTCCACTCGTCTGGTCCCCAGGCAGCACACAGACAGACAGACAAGCACACAAACTCTTTATTTGATTTATATTAGATTAGATATATTCTTGCAAATTATGCCAGATTTTCATATTATTTTTCCGAACTAATTTTAAAAACTTCTACTTATCTTTATATATATACAGTATATATATCTATATTTATATCTATCTATATCTATATATGTATATAACAAAGCAGGAATTACCCCCCAAATAACGCTCCTGGAGGACCCCTTTCTCAAAAAATTTGCTTTGTTAACAGCCTGGGGAAACACTTGTAGAAACTTCAGTTTTCGTGACGGACGATTACAGAGACCTCGTGAACCAAAAAAAAAAAAAAAAACTCCTTTAGCGATTGAATTTTAAAAATAGTTATCTTCAGGTTAGTATTCACTGAGAATATTTTTATAAAATTTAAATTTGATGGGTAAATCAGTAGACTTTGAATACATCCACGAAATCGTGTACTGAGTTGCGAAATTGTGTACCTCCAGACATGGGCGGTCGAAGAAAATTTTCTAGGGGGGCATCTTCAATGTTTGCTATATTAGTCTGGCATTTAATGTGCATGGTTTGCTATATTACGTATACATTTTCGTGAGCCAGGGAGGTTCATTCTTATCAAACACGGAGATTATGAAGGAGCAGAGCTACTGTACAAAATATAATATAAACATCTCTTTCGGATTTCTATCATCCCGCAGTCCAACCCCGAGACGGAAACATAAGAGATAGGCTTTTTGTTTTTAAACAAGATAAAGTGCCAAGCGACGGCTTTACATTGTGAAGATTATATTAGTGAAAATTAAACGAATATAATTTTATAACTTAATATACATATTACTAAATGTTGAGCTCCCCGTTGCTATGTGGTTAGCATATGCGCCTTTCTCGAACAAGGTTTGATTCATGGTAGGAGCTCATGTGTTTCAAATCCGACGTTAAACTGTAGGTTCACGTCTTGTAGAGCTTTACTCCTGAAAGCAACGCTAAACTATAATCTAATTTAATATTACTAAGTATTAAAAAATAATGACTTACCAAGATGACGTCAGTTTGGCAGTCATCAAATCCATTTTATACTTTCACTTAATCCAGTGGATATTAATATAACAATTACAAGACACACGCGCATATAAATACTCAGAAACAAGCACATACACACGTACACATACACAACTATGAACACTTCAAATCTATTGGTGGACTGCTGCATCAAGCACTGTTACCTTCGTCATCATCATCTCATGTATCTGCATTATTTGATTCATCCACAGATTTGTTATTTGTACGCATCATTTATTTTAGCATTTTCGGGAGGTTTCGGGGTTCTTTCTTCATTTAAAGAGTCGGTTCTCTGTATTGGAAAGAGAATCAGGGGAGGAAGGGGAAATTTATATTTTATGAATGGATAACTATTTTAAGAAATATATACAAAACATGCCGCTTCCGACGCAGCACTGAAGCATTTCATTTATCGGTATATTACTAGTGGTCCTCTGACCATCATACCCCCTCCCCTCTCAAGTTGTAAAGTGAGAAGGGACAGAAACATCCCAGATAACCTAACACTCAGGGTTCAGTTGACAATAATAAAACTATGGGTTAGTAAACATCTTGTGCAGAGTCACGTTTTGCTTATTTTTGAACATTTCTGTGAATTCAACAATACAACAACGGGAATACTAACTGGTTTTATTACTCAAACCATCGCTCCAACTACGGTCAGTGAACCATCTAAATTTTCGTTCTTTTTCTGTTCTCCACAGGGAAGAATGAAATCAAACTAGATTTTGCCAAGATGCTAAAGTCAAGATGCTAGATGCTAAATGGGAGTGAATTATTTTAGATCTAGCACCAAGATGCTAGATATGGCTCCACTGGCGGGCTTCGATATCTACAGAAGTTTCTGCCAAAGCGTACAAAGAAACTATAGCACAATAGTTTCGATAACATCTGTGTGGTCCTTCGGTAGGCTACACATCCGGTAAGAAGCTCAATCCTAATTGTAAAATTGGTAGAAGGAAAGGGTTCGTGGCCAAAACAAAAGACCGGCTTGTATAGATAATTGAATTCAGATTTTCAAGTATCCATTTACTGAATGCCCATATCGTGTATGCATGCATTTGCATGCATTATTTAATAAGTAAATAAATTACACACACAGTTAATTGTCAGTGATATATGGTGTTTATTGGTAAAAAAAAATCTCCAACAATGAAGATTAATCTTAGACTGCAGAAATGGTTATCCTTCGTTTTCGTTATCATTTGGCCATGAAACAAACGCCTGACAGATATACAACCCCTATATACAATTATGTGATGTTGGAATATATAACTCATAGGGTATGATGCTTTACTTTTTCAAAAATTTCTGTACTTCTAGTGTACCCCTAAAAATGTAATAAAGAACTAATGACAATGTTTTTTTTTTAATATTCAATTAGAACTGGACAATTTACACAAAATTTGGAATCGACAAATGAAAACGGCACGTTTCTAGCACTTGTGGGTTCGAGATCTCATTGTTGAAAGGATTGGAGACAAACAAACTTTTCTGTGAGAAGAAAATATACGCTTAAATCTAGTATTTTAATATATAGATAATAATTGGAATAGTTTTATTTCGAGTGCTATTTTTTAATATTCGCAATATTGAAATTTTTGAACTTACATTTTTCACGTGTTTGAAAATAAAAAAGATTTATCATTACTAGTAAAATTAACCTAATATAAACATTTTTATTTTTTTAATTTTTCCCATTTTTCTGCAAAGAAATCGAAAAAAAACGTTTTTTTAAACAGGTTCAAAATTTCTGGAAATTTGACAACACTAGTTCAGACAGACTTGTACTTTGCCCAGCATTAAACTCTGATCTTAGTTCCGACGAAATTCGCTGCGTGTCCTGTTTTACCGTTCTGTCCAGCCTACGACGTCCGACATCTGTAATGAGGTGGGGGCGCCCAACCCCTCGACATTTGGACGTCTTTTCCCCTTGGTTTTGCCACTTGTTGAAGACAATCAACACAGCACTCCTCGAACACCTAACAAGTCCTGCAGTTTCCGAAATACTCGTGCCGAGTGTTTCTGAGTGAGTACTTTCTTCAAAATAATATTAAAAATTATAGAAAAATTTTCGAGACATTCGAGTCGAGTCGAGATTTTTACCAGCTGTCTCGACTCGACTCGAGTCTCGACTCGAAAATTCGAGTCGAGAAATACGTTTGTCTCGACTCGTCTCGAATTTTACAAAGTGTGTCTCGACTCGAATCCGAGTGAGTCGAGTCGAGATCCAAGACATGTCTCGACTCGTGCGCATCCCTAAAGGGCAGTTACTGGTAGACACACCTAGTGCCTGTTTGGATGTAAACAAGTGCCTGTTTGTGATTGGCCAATGGAAAATATAAACAAGTCCTTATCTCTGATTGGTCGAACGCCTGTTTACGATATTTAAACGGCATTTCTAGAAATACTTATATCTTTATTTTCTTTTATATAAATTTGTTTCCTTAACAGTTTTCCGATAAATATTTGTCAGTGGTTACTTAGAGTTGAAATATAATATCCTTCTTTCTTTGTTAGTAATACATTGAAGTTTTGTAATTAAGGATTATGTAATTAGCCAAAGAGCAACTTACCAGTGAAGCGACAGTTGTTATAAATGTTATATGTGTCTTACATCTGCCATATGAACAACATATATTTATAGAGGCTAGCGCGTGAACCTGTAGTGCACAAGTTCCTAGGTTTTTGATTCTTGGTGGAAGAGCCCCTAAATTTGAACACGTTATCGTGAATAGTGTTCCACCTTAAGCTGTTGGTTCACGTCTCATATAACCTCGGAGCTAAAAACGAACGTTAAACTCCCAAATGATTAAGAAAGAACATCATAGTGATAGTTGAGTTGGTTCGAAAAACACCTTAGAGTTTCTTCTTCCACAGAACTTACTGTGGCTGTCCATTTGCTTCTTCTAAGCTCATATAAATCAGCTAGTAACGTTGCAACAAAAGCAAGCTTATTTTACATATCCATAGAAGACAAATTCACGTCTTGTGTGTCAAGATGAGAGTTCGTCATTGAAATACCGTAGGGCTAATCCTACATCCAGTGCAAAATCTTAAAAGGGAAGAAAGGAGAGGCAATTGTTCCCCCATTAAGCTTCCGCCCCCGGATTCAAGATAAAAAAATTCTCCATATAATGCGATATGAAAAAAGTGTACACAAATGATAATCGCAATACGTTTACCACAAAGCTCTTAAATGTTTAAAATGAAATGAAATCTTTAAGTGTTACGTTCCACGTTTATGCCGGCTAGGCTAAAGGAGACACTGAAGATGAGAAATGAATGAAATTGTGGAATGAAGAAAATGGGAGGAACCACGAGAAAACCCACACACAGATGTTTGTCCATCAGAAACAGTGCCGGATTTACGTATAAGCTTCAAGCAATAGCTTAGGGGCCCCACTCGCTTGGAGGCCCAAAGATTTTTAAAAAAATAATTTAATGTAATTTCCAAATAACAAGAAAAAGCAAATAAGATAAAACGCACATAGAACAATGGTGTTTTGCATTGTTATGTCCTAAGCTTCTATAAAGCACTAATAGGGCTCTATTTCTCAGCCCCACTTAGATGAGGCTCCTGTTATCCAGCTTTGCTTATAATAGAGAGCTCTTGTTTCCCAGCCCTGCTTGTAATGGGCCCTTGTTTCCATTAGGTACGGTATCCATTAGGTCCATAAATTAGGATATACCATGTATTCAAATCTAAAAACGGCGACGTTTTGTCGATGAGAAAGGATGATTGACGTATAAGGGACACTTTTCAATAGCTTAGGGCCCAATCAAACCTAAATCCGGCACTGATCACAAAGCTCACTTAGTGCGAGCTGAAATGGAACCAAGGACATCATGCACCAGAGCACTGAAGCACCGCGGCTCTATACTGAAGTACCGCGGTCCCGAAGCAAAAATGTGATCTAGACCCATTTTAGTAAAATGTCTTCTGTTAGGACTTCAGAAATAATATAGATATTTTAAGTCTTTAATTAATGTTAAATATCATTCCCTAATTTAATTTGTGAAGTATGGAATGGTGCTATATCATTTCCCAATGAACTGAAAATAATTCAAATTGCTGCTACTGCTCCATTATCTCAACAAAATATATTTCCTAAGATAAAGCATAAATGTATATTATCCCCTATTTTCGCGAAACGTTAATTGAAACCTTTAGAAATGTGTTTAGTGAGGTTTAAAATTCTAGGTGGAAGGAAAATTTTATGTTTTAACAGTGGGCCCAAGTATTAATGATTGCCCTCCTAGAAAATGTTCCCAGTCATAGCCCTGCCTAGACCGCAATCATGGAGCTAATCTTCTTGCTAAATTCGGCAATAAAACGCCTTTTGTTGCATGCCATTTTGAGATAAATTAAGGATAGAATTTATTTGGGAGCAAGTAGTGGAATCTAACGGCAATCTTCTAAACCTCTATGCTACTGTTGTTCAAATATTATGTCTTATTCATTGCCGGTGTGCAATTGCACAGATGTAAGGTTTAAATTCGACTTATTCTTTAATATTCGTGTATTCTCATAAGAAGATAAATCGCGACCAAGAAGACCCAGACTCACCAAACGAACAGGCAAAGACTGAATAAAAAGAAGAAACTTGATAGAGAAAATTCAACAAACTATGGAATCAATCATTCCACAACCAATAGGTACTACTATCAATAGAGTGGTATATACAATATGTTTCTCCAATCGTACTCACAAACTACAAACCAGTAACCACCAAGATTAATAAAAATCAGAAAAAACACATATAAAGAAGAAATTACGGCCTATGTTGAGCAGAAGGGGTCCAGCTATTTTCTCTAAAAAAAAAAAAAAAAGTTACAATTTTGGTAATTTCTGTTCACATTCGGTTCGTTTAGGGTAGGTTAGGTTAGGTTAGGTTACGTTACGTTAGTTTAGGTTAGGTTAAATTAGTTTAGTTTATGTTATATTAGTGTAGAGGTCCCGCATAATTTTCCAAAAAAATGATAGTATTTCGCTTATTTCTACCAATATTAGGTTAGTTTAAGTTAGTTCAGGTTAGCTTAGGTTAGGTTAGGTTAGTTTAGTTTATGTTAGGTTAGGTTAGATTTGGTTACGTTATATTACGTCTAAGTACTTGCATCATTCATTTCTCTTGTAAATTTTGTGTTTTTTACGTGCTTCTGGACCCCTTGTACTAAACATACTCCGAAATTACAAACACTTTATGTCTCTAAAACCGGTATTATACGTCCAAACAACATTTAGGAAGTAATAAACGACGGATCCATACGGACCCGTGTTGACACACTTGATGCAATTGTACCAAACTCAGCCCTTTTTGTCATTAATCGGCCCGTTGGTACCACGCGGAATTTTCAGCCCCTTTTGTAAAAATGTTGGTACAATTCTACCCAATTCAACACCATTTAACAAATATTTGCCACATTTTCGAAAGTGTCGGTAAGACTTTTCCTACATCTCACGTTACTCACACTGTGTGTTGGACTCTTAAAAAATGCTATTGAACATAGCCGTCGACTTTGGGGGGCAGGACACCTTTAGTCCCCCCAATATTTAAAGGTGGAGTCCTCGCCCTCCAATACAATCCAGTCCAGGAGCAATAGTTTCTGTCGTAAACTTCGTGGTGCCTTTGTTTCAATATTAGGAACAGCCTTCTTATTCGATATAAAATGCGTTTTCAAAATGGTGTTTTTAATAGAGAACTTAGCTTCAACCAACACTCTGGCAGCACTGATATGAAAAGTAAAGATCAATGTGTTGCGCAAAGTTGCAGTGAAGTTCCCAAATTTTGAACTTGAATTTGTTTAATGCCTTTAAGCGAATTTGACTTACTTGTTAGATCTTGAATTTCGCAGCGAAGCGGATGCAATGGAGCAGTGGACCGAGATACTGGGGGTGGGAATTGGTTCATTTGTGCCCCCTCCCCAATATTTTCTTCAAGTCGGCGCCTATGCTGTTAAACATTCATTCTGTAACCTTGCACCGCATAACGCTACGAACTTTGTGTGGAAAATTTGTAATTCGAACTATAACGGAAAACAAATGACACTAGACGAGCGTATCCGCGCCGCACATGAAGGAGACGAGAAAGAAACAATGTGGTAGAAAATTTTAGCTTGAAATATTAGAGAAGCACATTCTTTCATATATGACCATAAGACCGTTTTGGTTCATCGGTCACTTTGAAATGGAGGCGCGTTTGGATTTCTTACAATACATACTGAAGATGATAACTGTTTTTCCTTTTAATTTGCGGCATCTGTTATACTTCCTACGTGCGAGAAAAGTTTCATCTACTTCCACAGTTGTTCGAGGTCCTCCTATTTGTACGTTTTTAAAAAGAACACTTTCTTGATTTTGACTCTTGGAAGAGGGAGGAGTGTTCTAGAACTTTACCTCTTTTAGTTTCGTGTTATAGAGCCACGTATTACACTGGTATAAAATAATGAATTCAACCCTTTTTCTTTCAATTTGGTACTATTTTTCAGCACACGCCAGAGCTAGGACTATGGCAACACTGATACGGACAAAAGCAGGTGGAAGATCTAAAACAACTACCACTGTGTTACGTGCGTGTTTAGTACTAAAACTCAAGAAATTGAAGAAGAGGGAAATAGACTTATTATAACACTAAAAGAAATAATCATAAGAAGGAGCCAGGGGCGGATCCAGGACGGACTTCTGGGGGGGGGCGGTCGGCGGCAATATTGCTACTTTTAAGAGCTCCAAACTTGTTATGGATGGGTTTATTTATATATAAAATAAGAAAGTTTTCTCTTGTGGGGGGGGCGATCGCCCCGATCGCCCCCCTCTGGATCCGCCCCTGGAAGGAGCATGAAAAAACTTCTATAAGTGAAAGGAAAATAAAACCAAATTAAAATAATATATGTCCTCGTCCATTTAGAGTTAATGGGCGGCTTCCTTGGAAACTGAATCGGGAATAATACAAGAATGTTCTTCTGTAAAAAAAAAAAAAAAAAAAAAAAAAAAAAAAAAAAAAAAAAAAAAAAAAAGTTACAATTCTCGGGTGCTTGTGCAAAATGGCGTTAAGTCAAAAAATATTGGCAAGTGGAGGGCGGGAGGAGGATTGAATGGAGAGTTTAAGCGTCTTAAAAATTTCTTGAGATACCTCAGAACACACAAGCTCATAATTTCAGCACAAGTTTGAATTTGACTTATCTCAATAGATACATTGAGAAAAAAAAACGTACGTAGTGTACCTAAAAACGTAGGATATATGTGTAAATCCTGTAATTTTTGGACCGCAAACGCATAACTGAAAAAAGTATATTTTATACTACTTTCTGTATAAGTGTTCCGAATAAATGTACTTTCCGTACGAACGAAAGAACCATATATAGGTCGTCAGTATCTCAAATACAGATGGACGTATGTAACATATCTATAGCTGACGTATGTAACATACATATACGTATGTAATATACAGAGGACTGTTACGTCTACACATCCTGCAACGGTATGATGCAACATCTAAGCAAAGAAAAGCAGTGCGTATGTAGCATACGGATAACGTATGCGTCGTAGTGATTTATGTAGTAAATATAAGGATTCCATATATATTTATGTAATACGCCGCTGTCCGAATAACGAATTTTTCTCAGTGCATACGTGTAGAGATTTGTTTTCTCTTTCTAGTAATACGAACTTAAAGCTCAAAAATGGAGTTCTGTGACTTAACACTCCTTATACAAGCACCCGAGAAATATCTCTGGACAAAGTACTTATACTAAAAGTCTCTGACTGGGGGAGTAAACGTACAAGTTTGGACTTGGTATGAGCATTTTAATTCTAAATAAGCAACTTGATCACGTATTGTACAGTAGACCTTTAGAAAGTAACGAGTCGATTTTGGGTGTAACGTTCTTTTAAGCAGCAAAGCTATATGAGACGGCTTTAAAAAGTAACGTCTATATATAAAAGAATTCGTCCATTTCTGTACAGTGAAGAAAAACGAAACACTGCCCATAAACAAAATATTCAGAAAATGAAGTTATTATTTCCAATTTTTAGGCTCTTTTACCTGTTTATTGGGGATTGAAACAGACCAGTTTAATCTATGAAAAAGTAAGAAAAATGATGATCAGGAAAGCAAATCACACTTTATATATACAGTATCCTCCTTTTCGTTCTTTCTTTCAAATTTTCCTTTTATCCCACTTCTCTCTAGCTTCTCCCCATCTAGTTTCCATGAAGGAAGTAGGGGAAGAAAAGAGATGATAAATTGTGAAAGTCCAAAGAAAGTAAGAGGACAGTTAACAAATGCTGTTCCCGCAGTTTCAAAGTGAGGATTTTGTAGACAAGAATAGCCACTTTACGAAGTACTGCTGGGACCAACTCTCGCTAGATTTTTAGTAAAGACATTCGAAGGTTGTTTTTTTTCTTTCTTAAATCCAGAGAAAGCTTAAAGGAAAACTAGAAGACGTATTATTTTACGAAGAAATTGCGCTAGAATACTACAGTAATAGACGAAATAATAGTTTAAAGTGTTATTAGTGTTGAAGGAAAAAAAAAGAGAAAGATGTCCACGGATGAGATATGTATACTAATCGATAGGCAACATCAAGCGGGACAGAATGATGTGGGTGATTAAATCTGCATGTGTAGTTTTTCTGAGTAGAGCGAGAAAAAAGAATTTTGTAAACTTAAAAATTAATGTAAAATCAATTACTACTACTACTACTACTACTACTACTACTACTACTACTACTACTACTACTACTACTACTACTACTACTACTACTACTACTACTACTACTACTACTACTACTACTACTACTACTACTACTACTACTACTACTACTACTACTACTAGCCTAGAGCCACCTTGGGTGAGTGCGATTGTCCTGAACACCCGCCGTCAGATTAACCCAATGTACGTATTCCAGAAGGAAGCTTCCTGGAAAAATTACATACATATACATCATATATATATATATCGTACGCTTTTTGTAAAATAATGAACGTAATTCCCAGTCAGCCTACTCTACATCAGCCTCTTTGTAATAGTTCATAAGACTGATAGAGCTGAGTTGATTTCGAGTTTAACGTGCCTTTCAGCAGGGAGGCTATATGAGTCGAGACCTACTGATTAACGTGGAATCCGAACCACATGAGCTACCGTTGGGAATCGAACCCGGTTCTCCCGCGCCAAAGCCTCGTACGCTAACCGCTTAGCCACGGAGGAGCTCAAAAGACTGATAGATTTTAGCCCATTTGTAAGGATGCACCAACGGATGAACGGGATTGAAATTCTGCTAATAGGCGAACAGGACCAATACTCAGAATATACTGAGTGCATTTGCTAATAATTTTACTTCATCCACAGCTGCAACTATTAACTTTATACTAAGCAGCATTCTTCCAATATTTTTAAGTAGGTTTGGATATACCCTGTATGTCCCTGTATGTCCGTCTGTATGTATCTTTTCGTCCGAGAGACAAACAATTTTTAAAAAATACTTGATACGATCAACACCAATTTTTGACTGCATGTAAGAGTTCAAAAGTTAGTTATTAAGTTCGTTGGTAAGCGGAACGTTCCACCAACCAGAAATGATGGAAATCGAACATTTCTGTTTTTAACGTTGATTATTATAGACCAAAAACGATAAGAGATAGCGAGAAACGTTTTTTTGTAATAAATTTAGCGTTCTAACAATAAGTACCATCTTGTCTCTTAACGATTTACCGGAAATGATAGAAATCGAACGATTCCCGTTTGATCGTTGATTGCTATAGAAATTAAAACGGTAATCGATAGCAAGAAACGGTTTTCTGCAATCAATTAAGAGTCTTCATCCCGGCGAAATTAAAATACCGCTAATTTTACAGTAATTATGTGATATCTTCAAATAGATAAAATATAATCGAAATGTGGAACAACAGCGCACTAGACAATATTATTTTACATGAGAAATCGTTATCACGACTCACTTATCTGCTTTAGATTTCGAGCCATTTTGAAAATCGGCATTTATTTTCGCGTTTCTAAACAGCTGAAAACGGAAAGCCACTAGGTGACTTGTGATAACGGTACTTCACGCAAAATAATATTGTCTAGGGCGCTCTTGTTCCATATTTCAATTATATTTTATCTATTTGAAGATATCACATAATTACTGTAAAATCAGCGGTATTTTAATTTCGCCGGGATGAAGACTCTTAAGAGGCACAAGAATGTATTTCCTCTTCATTCTAATCTCTGAACTAAAACCGGAAGTGGCCGAAACTTACTGCTACTTCCGATTTCAATATTAAATAATAAAACATCACGCCATAAAAAAATCAAATGATTTTATTTTTGGTGTACGCATGGTTTTGCTATTTGTTTTATCATAAAGTTAGCGTAAAATAAAAAAAAAAAAAGAGAAACCTAGCAATGACACATTTATCAGTCGATAGATCTCGCAAACTAAACCAAATAACTTACTTGAGGGTAAATCTCCATGCGCTGTTTTCGAGAAAAATCGACAAAATCTATTTTTTGTAGCGCTAAAAATATCTAATTTGCTGTTGCACTACTTGACGACTTGATTTCGTGCATGCATGCACAATAACCTCACACTAATACACTGCTCTTTTTTTTACTCGCCTTAATGTAAACAAATTATGCATATAGGCGATATAACTTATTTTGGGGGAGTAATTTTGTTGTTCTTTGGCGTTTTGTCGCGTATCTGCCGCTGGTGGTATAATTTTCAAGTGGGGCCACCGCGGATCGTCGCTGAGGGGGCCGACAATTTTTGGCGACATGTCGCTAGTTACTATTAGTGGGGCACCGATGCTTATGCCATGTGGGTACCATCTGGCTCAACCTTCTTACAGCCTTTTCTGACTTTTTTTTTTTTTTTGAATTTGAATGAAAAGATTATGTATGCGATAAGACAGTTCATTGCGTCTATCAGAAAGTGCAGTGTCGTACGACGTCCGAAGTTTTACCAAGGTGCTTTCAAAGTTGAAAAGAACAGAGATACTGTGAAGCCAATAGATGGCACATTGAGTGATATGTTAGTGTGACTAAAGGTCCAAAGTCTCTCCCTCAGCAAATTTAACTTCCTTATTAATTTTTTTAAAAAGAAAATAGTTAACAAGGATTGTGCGGTACTTTTGACCAACCTTTGTATTAGTGAATAATTATATATACAAAGTACATATGTGAAAATAATAGATATATAAAATACAGTAATTTTATTTTATTACAATGACATTTAGATTACAAATTATATTTGAACCAATAAGGCGTATTTTACATTAACTAAATTTCACCATATGTTTTAGTAATATTTCAGACGTTTGCTTAATATTACAAAGTTTATCTAAAAACATGAAAACTGAGACAATGTTCTGACTATGTTGCCCCATTTTAGTCCTTATTCTATTTTGAGTACTCAAAATGGCGGCGAAAATTGTCTCTTAAATTGCTCTCAGTGGAGTGACAGGGACAATTTTATTCAAGATACACGACCAAAAGAGAGAGAGAGAAAGAGAGAGAGAGAGAGAGAAAGAGGAATAAAAAAAAAGCTTTGAAAACAATTTACAATTCCACGAATTCTGCACAAAATTCACTCATTTTTCGTTGGTGTTTCTTCGTCTCTGTTTTATGCATCAGTGCAACAATTGAGTGTACATACATACATACACAGTAGTATATTTTCACACCTACGTACATATATATAGAATATACCCTATACTACATTAGGTGAAACCTTTTTTTTTCTTTCTTGTTCCGCCTTTCCGCAAATTTCTTCACTGTTCTTGATGGTGCATGTTAAAAAATGTCGGCTGTATACAACTTGGGAAACAGTATACGGAATTACATCATTACTCTTTTGAGGTTCATGCATGTGTGAATAGAAATATATATATATAGGGGTATGTCTGTCAGCAGGCATTCCTCTCGTTCGAATTTCCAAACTTACATGATGCTAAGTTTTATTTTCTTTCTCTCTTTTTTTGCTTTTTAATTTAGGCAAAAATACTTTTTTTACTGAGTTTGTCATGTAGTACATCAGACTTAATGGCATATATATATATATATATATATATATATATATATATATATATATATATATATATATATATATATATATACAGGACAGAAAAAATAAATGCAAGTGGGGAAAAAAAGAAGAAAAGGACAGAAAAATGTGTAATAAGTAGAAAAAATGCAAATATCTTTGTCGAGATATGTAACAGTAACTAAGAACACCATAGAAAGAGACGAAACATGGAACAAATATAAATAATACCAAAAAAAAATGCCTAAAGTAGAACATGTTCTACCATTTAACTAACATGTGTACAACTAGAACACACTGTTAAAAAGTTATTTTTTTAAGCTGTTCTAAAAACAAAAAAGTCATTTTTATATTTGCTTTGTTTTGATTGTTTGTATAATGTCTTGTTTGCTCATAACGAAAAGAGCTATGAACAACAGTCTTAGCATTTGGAATCCTTGACTTAAAGAGGAACTTGTTTTATAAACTGAAGTCTTTGATTTAAGCTAATCTGCAATAGCTAGTAGCTATGGTAATAATAATCATAAATTTTATTAACATGCTGACAACAGCTAAAAGCAAAAATAGAACACTTGTTCATATAATTCAGTGATACAGTTATAAAACTATACAGTAAAATAAAATCAGAAAACGATAGAAAATATTATGCCAATTACCCAGAGAAAGAAAAGAATGTGGCGTACGTAAAAACGTAGGTTACATGTGTAAATGTAGCTTTTGGACTTAACGTAGAGCAAACGCATAACTGAAAAAAGTATATTTTGTACGTACTTTCTGTAGCTATAAGTGTTCCGAATAAACGTACTTTCCGTACGAACGAAAGAACTGTATGTAGGCGCTCAGGATCTCACATACAGATGGACGTATGTAACATATAACTGACGTATGTAACGTAGGTATATGTATGTAATATACGGAAGACTGTTAGATGTCATACATCCTGCAACGGCATGATGTAACATCTAAGCGGGAAAAGTATGATTTCTGTAGTAAACATAAGGATTCCGTATATTTGTACAATATACCGCTGTCCGAATAACGGATTTTTCTCAGTGTAAATATGAAAATGAATGAATTTAAAAATACTTAAAGAATAAAGTTAACATATATTCTTAAGGTTCGTTGTTAGATCAAGACAAACAAAATATAGTTTTAAGAAATACAGTGATTTTATAAAATAACAGACAAATTCTGACCAAAGCATATATTAACTAATAAATAATAGCGTTACAGTTTCGGCAAATTAACTTTGCCTTCATCAGATAATGTGTCTGATGAAGGCAAAGTTAATTTGCCGAAACTGTAACGCTATTATTTATTAGTATATATATGCTTTGGTCAGAATTTGTCTGTTATTTTATAAAAGAAGTTCCAAAGCTAGAATGAGTGGCATACAGTGATTTTAATTTTTTATAAGTCTTGAGATTAAATCTACAATGTTTAGAGATTAAATAACAAGATTTTTTATAAGCCTTGGTATTGACCGTATGGAGTAGAAACATGGACATTGCGCAAAAATGACGAAATATGACTAGAAGATTTTTGAATGTGGGTATGGAGAAGAATAAAGAGAATTAGTTGATTGGAGAGGAAAACGAATGAGAGTGTGTTAGAAATGATAGGGGAGAAAAGAACAATTTTAGATATTATTAAAAAGAAGAAGAGAAACTCGTTGTGATACTGGGTAAGAAGGAACTGTATCATGAGGGACGTGCTAGAGGGTATGGTAGGAAGAAGGAGGAAGGGGATGAAGAAGACTATAATTGATGGACAACATCAAAACAGAAAAATCGTACGTGAAGACGAAGTGGTTAGCAGAAGACTGTAGAGCATGGAAGCTTATTCTCAGTTGCTACAAGTGACCTCCCAATAATGGCAGAATACCTATGACGATTAAATTAAAAATGTTTTCGTTATTTGGTTGAAACAATATTTTATCCCTTGCACCATATATGGTACTTGTACCGATTATGGCCTGGGTCCCTAATATGGCCCACAAACAATATCTCTGCAGATTTACCTTGATGCTACTAGATGACAATATAAACTATGTCCTCATGACAAGCGTAAACATATTTGCGCGGCTCAGAGGACATAGTTTATATTGTCATCTAGTAGCAACAACGTAAATCTGCAGAGATCTAGTGGGTGGGCCATATTAGGGACCCGGGCCATAATCGGTACAAGTACCATATTTTTCCATTGAAACTTTTAATTCTAATTTCTCCAAAATAAGGCTAGTATGGCAGTTATTAGTCTAGTCCCTGTCCATAAGACCCGTAGGAAAGTCATGTCTGACGGCTGTTCTCTTCAAATCCTGTTAGTACATGTCTAAACAAGTGTAAATCACAAGGGTAGACTTTTTGACTTATGGGCAGTTTTTTTCTACAGGGGCGTAATCCTAGGGGGACTGCGCACCTTTTGAGTTGTTGCCGACTTTCCTTAAAATGATTGTAGCTGCCATTGAGATTGTAGCAGAACAATGAGTGAGGGTTGTTTTCTTTCTAAATAGTCCACAAAATAAACCTAGGTATAGATTTTTGGCGTAGCCGTACAAATAGAGGGGGTAAGAAGGGGACAAGGTCTAATTTTGGTTAATTTTTTAAAAGTCTGTTTTTATTTTCTTTCCATAATGTCCGAACGGTGATATTTCGTGTGACAACGATTTTTTGGCCAAGACTTAGAACAATCCTCTATACAAGGACGCAATTTTTGACAAAAATCTTCCAATAGTTATCTCCACACACACACAAAAAAATGTAATATAGTCAGATGCGCGAAATTTTTCAGAATGTAAACTTCCGTGGTTTCGTGTTTGCTTCACTACACACGTTGCAATTCTAATAGAAGTAGAAAATTATTAACACATCTTTGTATTATTATTCACGATTCTTAGAATAAACAGCACTGATAATGTTCTTGGGATCAAGGAGACATTAATCGAGAGGGATATATATATATATATATATAATTTAAAATTTTATATTTTTGTTTACGTAATCACCCACCTCTCTTAAATTCGTTAGTTAGAAGTTATTTTTCTCTCGATTTTCACAGAATTCACAGCACTTGCAGAAGTCTATGCAACACACAAAGTTGGAGATGTAACTGCGACAACGTTTTGTACATTTCATTTTGCAGCCATAAGTAATCAAGAGATCTTCTGGGAGGAAGTTTAAATGAGAGTCTGGAATTATCGTACCGTTGTCATCCACTGACCAACCTAATGTTCTGGTAACAGTGACGCGTTTTAACTCAATACACAAGAGCAAGTGTTAACCATAAAAAAGCTACGCTGAAGATGTGTACTTTAATGAAAAGCTTGTTAGTGGTAGTGATAGCAGATTTGTAGTCTTTGGATATGAAAATAGTTCGAGCCGTAGCTGATCAAACGTTGCAGAGGGACTCCCAGGCTTTAACACATGTACAAGATAGTTTTCTGCTAGTCGTAATGTATCCTTATTTGCAGGTAATTGCTAGCCAAAATATAGAAGGTACTTTTCAGGATTTGTTTTCAAGGCCGAAAACTTGGTCCCCACTTTACTAGTGACGTCCAAACCTGTGAGGAAATGATAGAATAACGTCATATAATGTGTCAATATTTCGTGCTAACGTGTGAATTGGTATGCATTCGTTTGAAGATTTTCGCAGCCAAAGAGCCTGAAGACCTTTCGTTTGAAAGAACTTCAAGAAGTTAAGAAGAATGACAAGTACATCTGTATCATTTGATGCTACGACTATTTGCTGGTAGCCTTCTTTAAGTGTGTGATATATATGTGGAATTATTCTCAAATCTGCTTCTTCAATAGGCTCATTAATTGTCATCCAAAACTTCATTGCAGTTGCCAGATTTGATTGTTACAGTCTGAATTGGTCCTCCATCACGTACTTCATTACTCAGAACAGTAGTTCCTTGCAAAGGAAGTAAATGTTCTTGTAGATAATATCGATCGCAAAGCGCTCTAAAGCATACGCCCAAATGGACGCCCAAAATTTGTTTATTTGAACCGGTAATCGAGTAGAAGCTGAAATGTTAGATACAGTTATTGGTTGAACCGCAGCTCTTCGTTCCCTTTCTCCGTCCTTAATCGAGTTTGTTACGTAGCTATCAAAGACAAAATCCGTTCGTGATTGTTCTTGATGAATGGAACTCATGCTTTTAACGAGGGCAGCTGAAAGTTCATCGAAAGTATTAAATTCCTTTAGAGGCATCCTGTGGATTTGGTTCGTAACATCCACTATCAAACACGTCGGTAGATTTTTTTCAAATGTAGAACTGCACTCGGAATCGTATAATTTCCTTATCAAAGCAGTCAGCAAATCCGATCTCTGCCGTTTAATGGCTGCACTGTTTTTATCCACCAATGTTGTAACTGGTAAAATGTCATAACTTAAAATGTCACTCAATAACATACTTCTCTCCTTACAAATATTAACAAGTCTTTGCGCATGGATGATATCTGTAACTGAATTAGACCTATCATTTTTTGCATCCTGTGAACCAACAGAATTGAAAGATGGCAACTTCACTTGCTGTATTGGGGTAGATAGTGCTTTTGATTTGGAAACAAACCTCTCATTCCTAAATTCAAGATAAAGTGCATTCCCATTTGCAGCAAAGGAAAGTATTGATTTTGCATTATGTGCCGGTACAAGTTCATTTGTCGATAGACCTTGGAGTTTCATCGTTCCAGTGGTATCACAAGGATTTTGTGTATCCTCAATATAAGAGCACATCATCTGGATGTTTGCTTCAATCTCCTCACTCTGTTTCCCTACTAATTCGTAATGTATCTGAAGATCGTAGTCATCCACTGCAACGCCTATTAATGACCGAAAAGCATTTCTTATTTCAAGAATCTCGTGGTAGTTAACTGCCATTCAACAACGTACTCTTTTCTTTTGTTTGGCCAATTATTCCTCCTTGTGATTTTTGGGATCTATTTATCGTCTGCTCCAGTGCCATGTCCAAGCCAACAGCATTGAATTTTCCTGTGGTTCTTTGGACTACAAAGATCCTTTCATGAATTTTTCAAAAACTTGTGGATGTTGACATTTCAAGTTTCGCATCTGTTCTAAATACAGGGATGCCCACCTGAAGTAATTGATTCTATCATAAACGTGAAACACTGGAAGGAGTTTCTTATTAATCTTCCGGCATCTCTTATAGCATTGTGGTTCTGAACGGTCTGTGTTAGTTTCTCGGTAGTCAAATTTGATGAATAGGCAGTAAGAGACTCATTGGTTTTAGTAGGTTTAGAAAATTTAATCGTAGTTCCAAAAATCTTCAGAAAAAATGCTTGACCTCTTTATTGCTTCTCACGATTCCTTTCCCTTTACTGTTTAAGTAATCTCGTATTTATGACAAAGTCACACCGCAGCCATCTTCCAGGAGTTTTTTGATTACAGGTGAAAGTTCTTTCATTTCTTCTTTAGGTGACTTTCTTTCAGTGCTTTTGTTTTCCTGTGAACTTCTTCTGAATTTAGTAAGGTATGTTTCTAGGCATATTTTATGATAATATAAGTCTGCTCTAAAAACTGACGACTCATCTTCTAGATCACAAGTTCAGTATACACATCGCCTTTAAAAAACACTGCTTCCTCGAAAAAGACAAGAGCTCGGTTACTTTCACAAATCCTGTGCTTCTGCCTGACACCTGCGTGTTTATTGAGACCACACACACTACGCATGTTACTACATACTGGATTTTTTGACATAACGGTTCTGTACGGGATAGTGTGTCTGAACGTCGCTTTTTTGTAGATTGTTTAATTGCCGATTCTTCATCCTCACAGTCATGAATCGTAGCGTCACTATCTCTTTGTAATTTAAGTATCGATTTTTTCAGTGTGTAAGACTTGTAGCAGGTATTATTGCAATGATACACAAATTCCACTTCAGAATCCATTGAATGAAGTCTCTGCAATACTTCATTTTGCCTGATTTCAGCAGCATTTTTATATTATTTCTACAAATTACTAAAGTTGTAGTCTTGTGATCTTTGTCTATCTTTTGGGAAATCACACATTTTGTAAGGTCAAAATCACCACTAGTTCCTTGTGTTAATTTCACTCCACGTAAAGAACTTTTCACACTTGATGCCATAACTAGTTCAGAATTTTTTAAGTGGAGATAGCAGGCAGTAAGGCACACTAAATCAGTATGTTTGTCTCCATCCCTTCTAGTAGCTGCTGTAAAGAAAACCTAGAAAAATTCACATACGACAAAATTTCTATTTTAGAGGTAAAATTCGAGACATTTTATATTGAAACTCATTATTACTTCACCAAATGAAAACAAAGTTGTCCATAGTTAGCAAAAGCTTCACAAATAAAGCCACTTAATATATAGAAATATTCTTGTACGTAATGTACTTTTTGGAGCAGGAATATCATACAGAACATTATCAGTGTTGTTTATACAACGATGTGTTAATAATTTTCTACTTCTATTAGAATTGCAACGTGTGTAGTGAAGCAAACACGAAACCACGGAAGTTTACATTCTGAAAAATTTCGCGCATCTGACTATATTACATTTTTTTGTGTGTGTGTGGAGATAACTATTGAAAAATTTTTGTCAAAAATTGCGTCCTTGTATAGAGGATTGTTCTAAGTCTTGGCCAAAAAATTGTTGTCACACGAAATCGTTCGGACATTATGGAAAGAAAATAAAAACAGACTTTTAAAAAATTAACCAAAATTAGACTTTGTCCCCTTCTTACCCCCTCTATTTGTACGGCTACGCCAAAAATCTATACCTAGGTTTATTTTGTGGACTATTTAGAAAGAAAACAACCTTCATTCATTGTTCTGCTACAATCACAATGGCAGCTACAATCATTTTAAGGAAAGTCGGCAACAACTCAAAAGGTGCGCAGTTCCCCTAGGATTACGCCCCTGTAGAAAAAAACTGCCCATAAGTCAAAAAGTCTACCCTTGTGATTTACACTTGTTTAGACATGTACTAACAGGATTTGAAGAGAACAGCCGTCAGACATGACTTTCCTACGGGTCTTATGGACAGGGACGGTATTATATTGCCAAGTATCCTTTCGCGAAATTCGTATCAAGCAATGTTCTTCTGTCTTCTAGTGGTTTAAGTTTAAAATATATTCCCCAGTAGTTTAATGTCTTACAACAATAATCTAAACCTAACTTAAAACAAATCATTCTTGAAAAACACTTTCGTGCCAAATCAATTTTATTTGCGAGTATCTATGATCACATAATAATAACAAGTGAGCTTCGTTTAACAATGTAAAACTACAGTTGACTTCCAAACCATGAGAATCCAATACTCAAGCTTTAAGCAGTACACCTATAACTACTGACTGCAATAGATTAGTAAAATCAGAGATAGAACCTGTTGCGTTCACGCTGAATCCATATTAAAAGGACATTACTGGCTATGCCTTAGTATTTTTGTTCTATGCCGATAAAGGATGAAACCGGAAATGGTTAATTTAAACCACTTCTGGTTTTAATAGAGAATCAATGGAGGAATCTATTCTTGAGAAGCTAAATAGAGAAATGAAAAAGCTTCATCTCGATATGTCTTACCGTTTTGGCTCTATGAGAATCCGTATTGAAACTGGAAATAAAAGTAAATTTCAACCACTTCCGGTTTTTGGTAGTGTATTGCGGGCTGTAATGGTATGTAGCCGTGAGATCCTGAATCGTTTGCAGAAAACCACTTTTTGCTATCTATTACTATTTTTTGTTCTATGGCGATAAATGTTGAAACCGGAAATGGTTAATTTTAACTTCCGATTTTCAATAGAGGGTTAACCAAGGAGATGGAGTTTATTCTTGGGAGCTAAATCAATAATATGGTGGTTGCTGTTCTCTACAAAAAAAAGTTTCTTCGTGTTTCAGAAAAAAATAGCCAAATTGATATAAAATGTATGTACCATTACATTAATGGTACTTTCTGCAAATTTTTAATCTCTCCTACTCGAAATGCATTTTGAGCTGCTCCCTCGCTGCTAAGCGGTTAGTGTGTGCGCCTTTGGCGCGGGAGATCCGGCTTCAATTCCTGGCGGGAGTTAATGTGGTTCGGATCCCACGTTAAGCTATAAGTTTGTGTCTCGTATAGCTTCGCTGCTGAAAGGGACGCTAACTCAAAATTAAATTGAATCGTATTTTTATATATTTTTCAATATATATATATATATATATATATATATATATATATATATATATATATATATATATATATATATATATGTATGTATGTATGTATATATGTATATATATTTGAAGTTACTTACTCCAATATGCTGTGATTTACCAGCTTGAACCTAACAGATGATCACAATACAAATTTAGAAAGATTTGGTGTCATCAATACGTCTAAAATGGTATTTGCATCCTTCAGTGACGCATCTAGGCCGGGGCAGGCGGATTAGCCCCCCTATTTTTGAGAAACAAAAATAATTTAAGTTATTATTTATATATTTTTGGAGGTTTATAGTAATCTCATGGTATACTTACCATAGTGTAGATTCTGGTTGCTCCCAATTGTCACCTTCTAGAACCGCCTCTGTCATCCTTAAGAAAAAGTAATCGAACTACATAAACTAACTTAAATATAAATTATTTATACGTAACATTTTCCAAGTGTAACACTCCGATTTTGGTAAAATTTGGCAGATAGATACTACACATGAAACAAACGAATCCGTGTTTTTTTTATTTTAATTTTCTACGGAGAAACGGTTTTAGTTGCTAAAACCTCCACCCAAAATTCTGAAAGTTGATTCCCGAAAGGCAAGAAGAAGTTGACCGAAGTGAATAAAATTGTGCACAGATATTGTAGACCTGAAATGGGAGAATACGTTTCGCGTATTTTCCTGGAAAAATCGGTTAGTTGGGCCTCGGATCCCTACAAACCTTTGATCACGAAATATGAAAGAGCTAATAACGTTATGTCAGAAGTGTCTTAAACACATGAGGAACTGCAACAAAATTTTGTGTAGGGACAATACGCAAAAACAACGAGCACGTGTGTTTTATTTTCTGCGGAAAAAACAGTTTTAGGGGGCAAAAGCCCCCACCCGAAATTCTGAAATTTGGCGTCCAAAAGGCAAGAAAAAGTGGACCGAAGTGAATGTAATTGTGCACAGATATTGTAGACTTAAAATGAGGGAATATGTGTTTCATATTTTCCTGAAAAAAGGAAACAGTTGGGTGGGGCACAGACCCTTCCTAACCTTTGATTACGAATATCAAAAGTGCTAATATGTATATGTCAGAAGTGCCTAAAGGATATGGAGAATTGCAACGAAATTTTTTAAAGGGACAATACTCAAAAAATAAGCAAACATGTGTTTCTAGTTTGTGCAGAGAAACAGTATTAGGGCCAGGGCCTCCTCCGGAAAAAAGTTAATATTATCGTAGAAGTGCATGAAGGTGCGGATCGAAGCGAATGAAATTGTATGTAGATATTGCATATGTAAAATAAGGCAATTCGTGTTTCCCAATTGTCCCCATCCGATTTGCTTCAAATTTGGCACATGAACAGTAAACAGAAAATAAATTGACATGTGCTTTTGTTTATGCGGAAAACATTCTAAGGGTTAAAGGTGGCCCCCAAAATACTATAGGTAAAAAACAGCTGGTTTTAAAAACGTTAACGTTTACTAAAAGATAGATAACATAAAAGTTAGAATTAATAGAGTGAATTTCAAGTGTGTCATGCTTCTACCCTCAAAAGTTCAAGTTCAAAGACTGAACATTGCGTCCTCTAGCGTGGTACAAAATTACAGACAAAGAAACAAATGTAAATCGAGTCGTTCCAGGAAGCCTCACTGACATTCGATTAATGACAGAAACATATATATCGATCTAACTTTACTGTTCTCAGAAGTAACTCAAACTAACAAGTATCTCCTATTTTCAACCATCTATGCATTGGACGACGTTCCCTATTTTAACACTAGCCGTTTCCTACCTACAGAGTATTTTATAATAATATTTCGGAGGGGGGAGGGGATTACTCCCTTACAGAGTTTTTCCACATAAACAAAAACACGTGTCGATTTATTTTCTGTTTACTGTTCATGTGCCAAATTTGAAGCAAATCGGATGAGGACACTTGTGAAACACGTATTGCCTTATTTTACATATTCAATATCTACACACAATTTCATTCGCTTCTGTCCACTCCTTCCTGCGCTACTACGGTAATATTTACTTTCTTCGGAGGGGTCCTTGGCGTCCACAGAATTTCCCCGCACACGCGAAAAAGCCCGTATTCACTTTTTTCTTTGAGTATTATCCCTACAGAAAGTTATAGGCACTTCTGATATACTGCTATGAGCACTTTTGATACTTCGTGATCAAAGGTTTGGAGGGGTCCGTGCCCCACCCAAACGATTTTTCCAGGAATATACGAAACACTTATTCCCTCATTTTAGGTCTACAATATCTGTGCACAATTACATTCACTTCAGTCCACTTCTTCTTGCCTTTCGGGCGTCAACTTTCACAATTTTGGGTGGGAGCTTTTGCCCCCTAAAACCGTTTTTCTGCAGGAAATAAAACACACGTATTCGTTTATTTTTTGCGTATTGTCCCTACAAAAAATTTCGTTGCAATTCCTTTACTTTAGGCTCTTCTGACATGTGTTATTAGCACTTTCGATATTTCATGATCAAAGGTTTAGAGGGTTCCGTGACCCACCCAACCGATTTTTCCAGCAAAATACGAAAAACGCATTCCCTCATTTTAGGTCTACAATATCTGTGTACAGTTTCTTTCGCTTCGGTCCACTTCTTCTTGCCTTTCGAGCGTCAACTTTCACAATCTTGGGTGGGAGCTTTTGCCCCCCAAAACCGTTTCTCCGCTGAAAAATAAAGAAAACACGTACTCGTTTATTTCATGTGTAATATCTACCTGCCAAATTTGATCGAAATCGGAGTGTTACGTGTTAGTTGTTATAAATTAAGATTATATGATGAATTGGACTTGCTGTTTATGAAACCTTCAGTAAACACATCAAACAAATGTAAACATTATGAAACGCAAAACCAGGCTTTAGTAACTGGTAGAAAATCACCACTTGAGTCAATTTGTCTATTATTAAAGATAAGAACGGAATATTATAATAGTCTTTGAAACAAAACTTTTACAGACAGCTGAGATTTTGATTTACTGTATTTAGGAATGTAAAACAATCAAATAGATTTCATAATTTGTTCAAAGAACAAAAGAAATAAAGAAATATTCAATTCACCTTTTCTGTGTTCCTTCATGGTAGCCTAGCGATTCTGCTTCATTTTAAGACTCTAATAATGTCACCAGATGTCACATTATCCAATTAAAAGTTATATATATATATATATATATATATATATATATATATATATATATATATATATATATATATATATATATATATATATATTGTCTTTATAAGGTATCAAATATTCTCAATTGTGGCGTGAGAAATAATTGGATAAAATACGTGTCCATTGGAATGGGCAAAAAGATTGAAAGAAATAAAAATATTTATTTATTTATCGACTCAACAGGCATTACTGCCCAAGTACATTGTCTATATATAATACATAATTTTAAAATTTATACAATTAAAATAGAGTTATAACATAATTTATTACCAAAATCTTGAAATAAAATAAGTTTATTATTTATTTATTTTTAGAAAATACAGAGTATTACTCTTTTGAACAACTTTTCAGAACTATTAAATATATATACATCTTTATAATTCTTACTGATTTTATTGTATGTAGCACAAATTTTCCATGTAGGTGACATATGCAGTGCATTTGTCCGTGCCTTCCTGTAGTAGAACAGGCCACAATTTCCCTTGCGTGTTTTGAGGGTTGGAACCTGTATCATTATCTTTCTAATTATATCTGTACAGTCTATTTTGTTGTGCAAAACTCTGTGCAAGAAAATGAGGTCGTTCAACGTCCGTTCTTTGTTCAAGTGTCTGAAGTGTAAAGTTTCCAAGTAAATTATCATATGATTCATATTTTGGATAAAATCCTGTCCTTTTTTATGTGAGAAAACGTATGAATTTGCTTTGTATCTGCTCAATTTTTTGACTACGGGTTTTCACGGAAATGTTCCAAATAAGTGAGGCATATTTAAGTTTGGATCTTACGTAAGAATAGTAAAGCGTTTTCAAAGAGTTAACATTCATAAATTCTTTAGTTGTTCTGATAAGAAACCCAAGATTTCTATATGCGTCCTTAGTAATATTTCCCACATGATGCGAAAAAGTTAATTTTTTGTCAAATATCTCACCTAAATCTTTAATTGTATCTAATTTTCTAAACTTATTCCATTGATCGTGTAAGTAAAGTCATACGTTTTCTCACGTCTACTGTTTGTCATAGTTTTACACTTATTAATATTTAGGTATACTGTAAGTCTATTGCTAGTACACCATTTTAGTATGCTATTCAGATCTTGTTGCAAGAGTAGACAGTCATCTATACATTTCACATCTACGAATATTTTCAAATCATCTGCCAAAAGTATTTTATGAGATTTTTAAATATAACGTGGAAGATCATTAATAAATTATAAAAACAAAAGAGGCCTGTTTTAGACCCCTAAAGGACTCCAGAATTCACGCGAAAGCTTTTGGTTTTATATTCTTTATACAAAACGGATTGCTTACGTTCACGTAAGAAAGATTCTTTTTTTTAAAAAAAAAAAATATCATTTGGGGACTAAAATTGAACGTAGCAAGTTTTTGAATTCATATATCATGATCTACAGTATCAAATGTCTTTTTAAAATCCGTATATATAACGTCTAGGAATACAAAGTAGAAACTGGATGCAATTAGCTAAGGATAGAAGTCAGTGGAGAGCTTTTATGAACGCGGCACTGAACCTCCGGGTTCCATAGGCCATAGAGTTAGTTAGTTAGTTATATATAATGTCTACTTGTCTATTGTTATCCAGAGAGGAGGTTATGAAATCTGAGATTATAGTTAAGTTAGTCACCGTGGATCTTTTCTGCAGGAAGCCATGTTGATACATTGAAATTGCAGGTTTAACATGATGCATCACCTGATCATAAATGAGTTTCAAATACTTTTGCAATTGTCGGTAATATAGCTACTGGACGATAGTTTTCTATACTGTTTTTATTGCCGGGTTTCGGGACTGGGCATATTATTGATTCTTTCCATATATCTGGAAAAAAACATTTGTCCTTATTGAAAAGTTAAATAAGGTATATAGCGAATGTTTCAAAATATTGCTACAACCCTTCACAATATAAGGTGGTATATTATCAGACCCAGTTGCTTTATTCGGTTTCAGTTTCTTTATTGCATTTTGAATGTCTCCTATACTAATTTCCATGATATGGAATAAATTATGGTATTCCTCATGTAAATATTTTTTATGTGTGTTAATAATTTTTTTAGTTAAGGAAGAGGATTGATTGTAAATGGACTGGAAGTGTTGAGCAAAAGCTTTCGCAATTTCATCATTCTTAGTTAGACTTTGTCCGTCATAGGTCATGGACTCAGTAGAAAGATGTCGGGATTTATTTTTAATGTAAGTCCAGAAATATTGTGGGTCTTAGGTTACATTATTTTCAGCATTGAAAATAAAGTCATTATGTGCTATAGCTATTTCACGTTTCATTTCTCTACGTAGCCTGCAGTATTCGCTATAATGATATTAGTAATTAGTCGTTCCCCTCCCCTTGAGCCATTTTATGCGATGTTGCCATTTGTTTCATCTTTTGTATTAAACTTTTAGTAGTAAACCAGCAAGGGAAACTTTTTGGAATTGATTTTTTTTATGAGAATGCACTTCTCGAATGTGTCATAAATTGTTTTATAGAATTCTTGCAATACTTTATTTCGATCCGTATATTCATTTAGATATTGCCAGTCTATTTTCGCTAACTCATTGTAAAGATTTATATAATTTCCTTTCTTAAAATTGAAGCCAAATATATTTCTTTTGTTTTTTAGTCTAGATGGTTTAATATGCGGAAAGCGTATACAAAGAGAGGGGTGGTAATTATCTTCTTTAATTAATGGGTGTGGTTGTCTCATTACTGTTAGATTTGAAAGATTACTTATTACTAGATCTAATGTTCTCCCTAAGCTATCTGTAACATTATTGAGTGATTCCATGTTATGATACAACATAAAATGATACAGACTTGGGGATTTATTGGTTGATTGTAGAAAATCAAAATTTGTATATACCATTTATTTCAGGCAAATTCATATCACCCACAAGGAGAATAGTGCTACCTATTGTATAGTTACTTTCGATAAAATGAAAAAAATATTAGTATAAGAATATATCCGAGTTTGGTTCAAAATACATAACACAAATATATAAAGCTGTTTGTAATTAATCATTGTTTTCACAAGAATGCCCTCTGGCCTCTGGTCAGTAACAGCTACTTGACTTACTTCCAGGTTCTGAACTGTCAGCAACACCCCTCCCCCTTGTTTTACCACTTGTATTATAGTCCCTATATTTGCGGTACACTTGGTGTCTGTTAACAAAATAATCTGAATCAAAAATAATTACAAGATAACCAGGTCTCTGTTATTGCTACAATATCATAATTGTTCAACGAAATGTTGCTAGAAAAAAACATGCATTGTTTTTAAGTGATCTCGCATTCATATAATACATTAGAAAATGGTCATTTTTTGCGTTATTTATAACACACTTGCTGTTCTTAGTACGTAACACATCACTACACTCACTTTGATTGTTGAAGATCATTCTCCCTTGTTTGTCAAGGGATGCTTCTTCCTCCAGGGCGTGGTTTACCTCTCCCGCTTCGAGCAGCATTCTTTGTTTGTCTCAAAGCTGGAAACTCTTCATCACTCACCACCACAGGCTCCCCAGGTGACCATACACTACAAGAAGCACTTGCAACTGTTGAATTCTTTGAAGTGTCTCAATTGTTCACACTCATTGAACACACACCAACTGTATCACTTAGTTGTCTGTAATTGGTATTTCATAGGTCCTGGATAGTATAAAATTTCCCATCAATATAAAGTTTACCGAATTGCATTCGCGCCCTTTGTCCGTGTACCTTGGCTTGGATCCGATATTCATTGAGTTCTTTTCTAATTGCTCTAACAGTATAAGAAAAACTATCGCTTTTACGCACATGTGTCCTCTTCTCATGATATACATTTTTCAGCATTTCCTATTTCCTTTTATAGAATGCAAATTTAGTAATGATTGGTCTATTTTTTCCCTTACCCATTCTATGAGCTCGGTCTATATCAAACTGATTCAACTCAATTTGGAGTTTCTCTTTAATAAAAGTCCTGATTAAGTTTTCACTTTCTTCCCATGTTTCCTTTTGACCCTCTTCAATATTGTAGAATATTAGATTATTTCTACGCGGGAAATTTTCAAGTTTATCTATTAAAGTTTGACTTAGGAGTTTTAGATTTGTGATTATGTTTTGAAACATAGTTTATCCAGTATAATACAGGTAATTTACATTTGATGTAAATTAAGATTTCTACCGTAAAAATAATTATAATCGAGTATTGTAGTTTCGTCATGGTCCTATGGAAAAGTAAAGCACCATAGGCTCCACGTACCTCTGCATCATGTACATAATTAATAAATTAAAGCTTATGTTGGTGGGCGGGTGTTGCGATTTCTGTCTTACACGTAAATATTTACTACGAATATAAGGTTGTATGGATAGAAAATGAGGCCATATTAGGTAGTCAATAATTTCCTTGGTAAAGTTGGAAGGGAGTAACCAAAATCCAGGAAAACGAGTCTGTTTCTGTATACGTACATTCTACTATTTGTTAAAATGGAAAATATGTTAAAATATCTGTATTGGGGATATGTAGCATGGAAATTAACCATATTCTTTAACTGTCCTCGACAGGTCTTCATTGCTATGCAGAAGATCCAGCTAGTGATGTTCATCTCCTCTCCGTTTACACTTCTAGCTATATCGTCTGCAAGGTTCTTCCTCTCCTTTCTTATCTCTCTATTTATATATAGTCTGTTCTAGATATGCAGGGTGTTTCATCTGCTGCAGGTAAGACATAGACAAGTTCTTTCAATGTCTTCATTACGGTTTAATACCCTGTAGTATCTTTCCGGCCTCGTGGCCAATGTCGATATAAATGCTACCGTGTATTATTCTCAGTACTTTTTTTTTTTTTTTTTTTTTTTTGGAATTGCACAATGCATTATTGTTTCTAGGTCAGGTTTACTGCTGACGAAGATGATGCTTCATCTATTTTTTTTTCTGATGTATTGTCTCAATGATTCTGATAGCTACCGTTGTTGGGTATGTCTTCTATTGTGATAATGATGACCCTTCACTTCGTTTGCTTTCAGGAGCATCTGGCTTTCTATTCTGTGTCCTGTGTTTATGCAATCTGTGCAGAATATCTTGTTGTATGGCTTTTGGTAATCTTATTTGTACAATTGGTGGTAGGGACATTTTAGATCTTTGCATTGATGGCGTCTATCACTGTACTGAAATCAATTCCAGCAATGTTCTGAACTAGCTTTGTTCCATGATTCTTCAGCTCTGCAGTTCTTGCGGTCGCTAGTTGCTCATTTAGTAATTAACCTACTAATTTCATTGGGATGCTTTCCAAAGAGCCTCACTAGTGGTAATAGTCCTTGAGCTGACGTTTGTGAATAAGTATGGCGTTTGTGAAATTTATTTTCTGATTTTGTAGATCGATTGTGATTTCTTCAATGGTAGCGTCTACGCCTTTGATCACGCACGTGAATGTTGGCGCCTTCCTCCCTTATTCTTTCTTCCTGTAGGTTGACTTCTTTTCTGTCTATTGTTTTCTATCTATCGCTCATTCTTTCCTCCGTGACTAGTACATTTATATGCGTCGTTTTTGAAGATTGATTCAACTTCCGTTTCTGTTCGTTTCTTTTTTTCCCTTATGTTTGCAGCTCCATCTACCTGCTGGGGGAGAAAATCCTGAACAATCTTCTTTGTTGGACTTATTGAAGAGGGTCCGTCCAATCATTTTGTTGATAGAGATATAGAAAATCAATTTTAACATGCTGTTCGAAATCTTCATCTCAGAAGCAAGATAAGAAGTTTTCTTTTAGATTTTCTGTTATAATATATTTAGGTAGCGAGCCTTCTATGTCTGTTGGGTTCATCCTCCATTGGATTGATGACAAGATGTTCCCGTGTGTACTGAACCTTTTACTTAGTGTTGAATCATGACTTTCTACATTTCTCTGCTTATGATTACTTCTTGCTGCTATTTTTAGGTTTCTTTTCCAGCAATTCCTTCTCTTTGGGTTACATCCTTTTTCTTCACCCTGTCTCCATACTTCTGGAAGATGGCTTCTCTCTTTTTCTTAGTTTCTGCATTTTCTCTGCCGATTGTTCTAATAAGGGCCAATATGTTAATTATGCAACAAATTAAAGATAGGTTATGTTAGATTTCTCTTTCGAAGCTACATACCGTCTTATGCAGAGTCGTTTTCATGTAGCGATTACTAAAGGCCTGATTAGTGCAGGAAGCATGTGTTAGTCGAACTTTTTAGTATGGCACTAATCATGCATCAGAACGACTCTGTATAAGGCTCATATTGTCTTGCAGCAGACTATCTGTGAACTTAGCGCTTTTGTAACAGCAAGTTATTTTATTGGAGACTATGTTTCCCTTGGAAATCGTATAGTATGTAAACATTCTGTGTTGAGTAAGTAACCAATTGTATGAGGTAGTTGTGCAAAAGCCAACCTCGACTCTCTGCTGTTTTATATTATTCTTTAGTGTTTTTCTTCAATCTTTCCAAAGTATTTTTCATACAGGTTTTCTATCGTACTTTTTATACATGTCACGCAAATTTCCTACTTCTATATTAGATGTATGAGACAATGCCTTAACCACACTGGAATACCACTTCTCTTGAGATCAGAGAAGTCAAGCAGAGCTAGGTATGGTCAGAGGAAAGATTGGTGACTTTTATACTCACAAGATGTTGGCATTGCTGCGTTCTCTCAAGATCGTGAGGACAATTTGAAAGCTACTTAAAAGAATGAAATAGTGAAAACTGCTCTATGCTCTAACTGCTCTAGGGGAGCCAATGTGCTGTCCACACATCATTCCAAAGATATGAGTTTTATAAGCTGGCTGATAGGTCTTGGCCCTTAACGGCTGTTGCACTAGCAGTTTAGATCACATAGTAGTTTAGATTTTGACGTATGTAGTAGCGGCAATATCAGTTTTACAGATCCACGGTGCTTGGAGAAAAGCAAACTTTATGGTTTCCTCTCAATTTGTTAAACTTTATTCGCACAATGATTGATTTTCTTTTTTAGGTCTCTGGGGGCCTAACGCCAGTTCCACATCCACTGGACACATACACCTAAGTAGATACCTGCATTATATTCAATGACTTCTGTACACAACTTAAGGCAAACTTCCGGCTATGTGAAGGATTGCGGGAAATACGGATATTTGAAAAGTAGTGAGCTCACTTCTGACAGACTTACGTTAGTCATTTAACCCTTTAGTAATAACGTCAACATGAAGTGCAATACCTTTTTGCATACCATTATATGAAGGAGTTTAAGGTCCACATTATATGAATTATAGGAACGTATACAGGGAGTGGGTTGGTCTTGGGGGTCCGTACCCCTCGAAATCCGGACTTTGCTGTAAATTTAGTCTAATTTTAGGGGTAACTAGCAGAATACCCTTTTTCGCACGCGGAGAATACCTTTTATTTTGGATATAAAAGCCTGAATTTGGATTTAAATTGCATCACAAGTATCACTGTTCGACTCAGCGATCCAAAATACTATGGATTCGACATTAATATCGATCATTTTCGATCATTTTTAAATATCTCCTTCCTCCCCCTCCCCAAATAGGGAGACTGAATTTGGATTTCACCAGTATCGGATATGTCACTGTTCATTTCAGACTCCGAAAACCATGGATTCGACACTAATATCAGTCATTTTCGATCATTTTTAAATATCTCTAACTCCTCTTCCCCTAAGTTACACCGTTAAAGTAAAATGACAAAAATTATCCCGGGCCCGCACATCATCTATGTTGAAAATTTGATAGAGATCGGTTAAGTAGCTCAAGAGATACGAACTTACAAAAATATTAACTTTCAATTTTATGTATTAGATTACCAACAGAATACTCGTTCTTCGTACGGGGAGAATACGTTTTATTTTGGACATAAAGTACTAATGGGAACTGAATTTGGATTTAAACGGCATCGAAAATGTCACTGTTTGTCTCAGGGACCCTGAAAATTGTGAATCCGATACAAATATCCGTTATTTTTTGATCATATCCCTCCTCCCCTCCCTCAAGTTGTTGTGTGGCTGAATTTGATTTAAATAGCATCGGAAGTGCCACTGTTCATCTCAGAGATCCCGAAAATTATGGATTCGAGTCTAATATCGGTCATTTTCGATCATTTTTATATATATCTCCTCCTCCTCTAAGTTGCACGGTCAAAGTAAAATGATAGAATCCATCTCAGGTGCGAATTTCAACCATGTTGAAAATTTGATCGAAATCGGTCGGGTGGTTCAAGAGTTGTTAAGTCACAAACACAGTCGCTTTCATTTTTATTTATATTGATTTTACATATTTTAAGAGGAACAATAAGCATATATTCTAGTACTTTGATTTCATACTGTATCACGTGTAACGTACTGTATCACATTGTATCATGTAACGATAGTTGTATTTACGTTTCAAAAGCCTTCTAGCATATGTACTTAGATATATTAGTATGTGAAACAGTTTGGCGCATTGATCCTCTACTATTGCCACTGTATTTGGCTGACATTTCACGTGACCCTCTCCCGACACAAAGAGAAACCCAAGGACGTGAGAGTCTGTTAGAGGTGGTCCTTGGCTTTTGACAGAGAAGTTACGGCGGACATAGAATGCTCTGCAATGGTAGATGTAAATTGGACATTACACACCAGACGGAACTGGAATGCATTATCCGGGGCAAAATAAAAACAATGCGCCAGCGCACCATCAAGCTGTAGAAGGGAAACTGTCCGGAACATCTCAACTATCTTTGCGATGTGTGTGCTTCCCACTCCTCTCCCCCCTCCCACATTGTGACGTCCGTTTTTCCTTAACGTTATGCTTTTCTCTCTTCTTCGCTTTCGAGATTTTACTTTTTTTTTAAACCACGTTTCTGCACATGGGAATAACGGTATGGCGTCAGTGAAAGCAAGAATAAATATATATATATATATATATATATATATATATATATATATATATATATATATATATATATATATATGTAAATGTATGAAAATAGACAGTAAGAATAATTATAATAATATTAATATAAGTTAGAATTTTAAAAAGAATAATAATAAGAAGAGAAAGGTATTGTACACAAGTAAAACGTAAAATACCAAAAAAAACTGTTTATGGTGGAAGTAGTTTAAACGTTGATTTCTCATGCATGGTTGTCAAGTAAATACTGAAAGGAAATATACACCATAAATCCACTACCTTGCGCCTATGCCATGAACAATACCTATGCTCCATTGCTCCATGCAAATGTGTCACACACACACACACACACACACACACATATATATATATATATATATATATATATATATGAGGGTGGATTGGAAAGTTCGTGGCCTGACTAGGAAGCAAGGAATAATTTTAGGTGTGTATTCATTAGCTGCGTAACTACAGGATTTTCATAAAGTATGGACGGATTTAATTCGCTTATAATTTACATAAAAATGCTCATATTGAAATCAAATAAAGTGCAAACGGTAGCGGAAGGATTAAATTTTTACCTGTAATCTGCACTAGCTCAGTTCATTCACCGCCACACCTCCAACTGGGCGCCAACTAGGAATCGACTTCTGTGGGCTGTTGATGATGCTTTCCCTTACCCTGCTCACTGTTGCAGGCGATGTTGGCCGCTTCCCACTTCGAGGACGGTACAGGACGCTTCCTGTCTCCAAGAACTTAGCATGCCACTTTCGGATTGCACTCTCAGTCGGTGCCGGCTTTTTGAACTCTTTGGGAACTTTCGACACACCAGAATTGGTGATTTTAGCTCTGCGTACCACAGAACACATTGCGCTTTCTCTTTCACCGACGCCATCTTTGATACGGTAAAAAAAATAGTCTTCTCAGAAGAGTTTTTCATTTATTTATTTCTTTAAAAGACACACACACCAATACAGCTTATAACTTACTTTCAACAGTCAACATTTAAACAATAATGGATGGTATTTGGTAAGAAACTGACCCTTGCCCTCCCTCTCCCTCTCTCAACTTGTTCAGAGTTGCCGCTTATCTAACAGTGTTGCCAACTAAAAATTTAATCCTTCCGCTACCGTTTGCACTTTATTTGATTTCATTATGAGCATTTTTATGAAAATTATAATCAAATTAAATCCGTCCAGACTTTATGAAAACCCTGTATTTCCCTTGGTAGTCACTGGGTAAAATTTCATTTCTCTATTGTTTCAGGTAAGAAGTTAGAAAGACGCTAAGTCGGCGGAAATGACGGAAATTTGTGACATTAAGAAGAAAGGTGTAGTTCCGCTAATGTGCGCGTTCACACGTCCCTTGCTTGCATCCATGGCAGAAATTCATTCCTGCGAGTTCAAACTGTTGCCGCATCCGCCCTATTCGTTTGATCTGGTCCCCTCTGACTTCCACTTGTTTATAAACCTGAAAAGTGTTTTCCTTGGGGGGGGGGATGAGTGATTTTCTTCCGATCCTGAGGAGAAAAGTGTTGTACTGTGATATTTTCTAGGGCTCTAGGAATCATTAAAAAAAAAAAAAAAAAAGTGGTATAGAGGGGTTACCGGAGAGGCGGCGTAAATGTATCTCGGTTTAGGGTGATTACATGAAAAAATAAAACATAACTTATCCAAATATGTTCTAATTTTGTAGAGCAGACCAAGAACTTTCAAATCTATCCTCATATATATACTATAACCTAGATTTTATGTTCCAACATTTAATGGAGGATTAATTTGGTCCCAAGAAATAACAATATATAGTTAATACATTTAAGAAACGGCAAATTAGTATTTTTCTCATGTTTAATGAGAAACAAATTTTGAACAAACTTTATTACCTATAACGAGAAAGTATTTATATAAATCATTCACAAATGTCTATATTTATTTTAGTAAAATGACTGTATTGTTTTAAATGTTGAACGTTTAAATGTCGTATTAATTGAATAAGGAGTTTTGTACTGTATGGATCAGAAACATGGACATTACGCAAAACTGAGGTAAAACGAATGGAAGCTTCCGAAATGTGGGTGTGGAGAAGAATGGAGAGAATTAGCCAGATCAGGCGGAAAACGAATGAGAGGGGATTAGAAATGGTAGGGGAGAAAAGAACAATTTTAGACATTATTAAGAAGAGGAAAAAAACTGGTTGGGACAGTAGGTAACAAAGAATTGTATCATGAGGGTCGTGCTATAGGGTATGGTGGCAGGAAAGAGAGTGAGGGAGCGAAGGAGTCTACAATTAATGGACGATATCACAACAGAAAAATCATACGTGAAGACGAAGAAGTTAGCGGAAGAGCGTGGAGCATGGAAGCTTTTCAGTTGCGGCAAATGACCTGCCAATGGTAACAGAATACCTACGATGATGATGATGAATTGAATAATTTCTTAGTATTCTCTACACACAATAGCCTCGGTGAATTTTGTCATATTTATGTTATTCTTCTGAGCTCAGAGATGTTAAAGTTAGTAATTCTTTCTCTTTGAGTTTTTGTTAGATTTTACATTGATATGTTTGATTAGCTTTTTTTGCTCTGACTTCAATACGATATTTTTCAGCATTGGAAAGGTGACAACACTGATATAGGAAACATCTTTTTTAAATGTAGTAGGTTAGATTTATTGGATTATTAACTTGTTTTGAAGCAAGGTGTTTTCTATGTATATATAAATATGTTAATTTCGTCATGTTCTTTTTTTTTTTTCAATGAATCAACAATCCTTAAAAGTGCAAATTAAAATCATTTTGATTTACTGTGTAGAAAAATTCAAAACATGTTTAAAATGTTTAAAATCTCTCATTACACATGTTAACGAAATTCTTTTTTTCTTTCTTTTTTTTAATGATGCGTGCTCCTTTTGTATCAAATATGTACTTAGTAAAAATTTCCATTTAAGGGCAAATCTCCCAAGCAACTCGTTAAAAACAGATTGTACTGGTACAGATTTGATAATAAATGTTTAAATATATAGATAAACATTCATTACCAAAAATTTCCACTAACATAAACTGAGTGATTCCCCTGTAACAAGAAAGAATTATACGATATATATTTGGAAAGCGCGTTCGTTTAACCACCACTCCATGATCTTTAAAAACAACTGGCACGTAATGATTTTATGAAAATAAGAAAATGCTTATTATGGCATTTATACGCACTTTTGAAATGCGTCTACCTAGCACTAGTTGTTATAGTAGGCCATATAACTGCTTGTAAGTTCGTCTCTTATCTAAATTAAAAATCAAAGTAAATTACCATTTTTTTAAAAGTTCCCCCTACCTACGTGACTTCCTCTTGATGTTCATCCAGCAACAATAAGGGAGATGATTCTGGTTTTATTCATGTTTCAAATTCAAACACAGTACTAGTGTATATGTTAATGAATGTTCAAGTTTCGTTCCTCGATACATGTTTTAAATTGGTTGAAATAATAAGCTATTTCAGGCAAATTCTATAATTACCCTAAGTGAGTATACTTGTGTAAGCAATCACATCTTCTATACTGTATACTACCACAATGAACCAGATTCTTGACCTTAATTGTGAGGGCGCGGTGGCTCAGTGGTAGAGCGTTCACTTCTTGTGCGTGGGGTCCCTAGTTCGATCCCAGCTAGCGCCAAGTGGACTTCGTGGTGAAGTAACACGGTGTTCGTGGGTTTTCTCGGAGTTCTTCCGTTTCATCCCACTTACTTCATTCCACCATTACACTCATCATCACCATCTCCTTTAACCTAGCCGGCATAACCGTGAGACGTAAATCAGAAAGATTTAATTTAATTTCATTTTTCGACCATAATTGTACAATAACATGCAGAGCTCCTCCGTTGCTAAGCGGTTAGCGTACGCACCTTTGGCGTGGGAGACCCGGGTTCTATTCCTGGCGGGAGCTCATGTGGTTCGGATTCCACGTTAATCAGTAGGTCCACGTCTCATATAGCCTCGCTGCTGAACGGGACGTTAAACTCAAAATCAACTCAACTCAACAATAACATGCAGTCTTCGCATATTTGATAGAATTATTGAATATATTACATTTCTATGGACCTAACTATACTTTGAAATATTTAATTTTTCAAGTAGGCTAGATAAATTTAACGATACAAGGTTATACAAAAAAAAAAAAAAAAGATACAAAAGTAAACCCTATTTATTTTGTACTGAAACGACATAAGAAAGTAGCATTGATCGGATAGAAGAAAGGAAAGTTTAAGTTTTAGGACACTTTACAACAACCATTGCGTTTGAGTACGTTATGTAACATGGTAGACGTCCAACCGATATTTTGGGCATTGCCAGGCGCGTCCCAACGTATATTCGGCTATCTATTCCACTAAAGATGCGTTGCCTCAAATCTTCCAGGTCCTATGCGGTGCTTGTTCCTTGTGTTTTGTACAAAATGTCTTTGCACTGTTACGACAGTCCCCATTCAACCATTTCCTTCAGCACAATACGCACGGCCTCCCTTCGTAATTGTCATTTGGATGATTAACTCTTTACACAACAACCATCGCCTCCAGCAACTTTCAATGTAAATTACAAGCTCGAATTATAAAACTTACAACCTTTCTTTTTCTTTCCGGATAATTTTAGTAGTTTTATATTGTTTCAATACAAAGTAAATTCACTTCAGTTTGGCACCATTCTTTTTGAATGACCTTGTATTATTAGCTATAATAGGGTGACCAGATTCTGACAAGCGAAAAGTAGGACGCAGATATAATAGTATACGATAGTTTGTTGCGTCTGCTTGGTTAGCATCACTGGCATAACTTCAAAAAGAAGCTTTCCTTCCTTACTAATATCTCAACAAGCCCTTCTAAGCTACGCATGTCCTTATTTCATGGGTACTCAACAGAAGTATTGAAGGAATTCAACACAACTCCAAATGTTTTGATGAATGACAGTGCTTTATTTTTATGAACGTACAGTGAAACTTCGTGTAGGGCTAAAGATTTTTTAAATCGATTTTTCGGAACGTGGTATTATTTTAAGGAATGAGGGAAAATTTAGACCAGCATGAGGGAACTTCTACTTAACTTGGTTAGCATCATTGGCGTAACTTGATAAAGAAATTTTCCTACCTTATCAATACCTCAATAAGCTCTTCTCAGTAAAAATAATGTATCGCGAAACAATGGTTTATTGATTGTTCTCCTTTCCTAATCTTTTGAGGAGTATTAGAAAACACAGAGAAAGAGTGCATGTGATTCAAAATGTTGTGATTAAAGAATGAAACCTTAAAACATTGCAAATAAGTTAACTTAGGACATTTCGCAGGACATTTTAAAAAGGAAGGACATTTCTCAATTTGCTAGGCGTCTTCGCAACATGCAGGCAGTGATGCCAACCTGAAACGTTATAAAATCCCATCTCGAGATACAGAAATTCCCATTTTGCTCTTAATTTCCCACGCTATACTAATAACAAAATTTTCTAAATTTAGGAAACATGTACAGTGAAATTAATGTATATCAGTTGTATTCTTCAATATATGAGTGAATTATTCAACAATTCCGATCATCTACGTTTATTAAACAGTTTATGAATGAGTATTTTCCTTAAGAGGCCTCATCCGAGCGAAATTAAAATACCGCTAATTTTACAGTAATTATGTGATATCTTCAAAGATATAAAGGATAATCGAAATGTGGAACAAGAGCGCCTTAGACAATATTATTTTGCGTGAGGTACCGTTGTCACAAGTCACCTAGTAGCTTTCCGTTATCAGCCACTTAGAAACGCGAAAATAAATACCAATTATAAAATGGATCGAAATTGAAAGCAGATAAGTGAGTCGTGATAACGGTATCTCATGTAAAATAATATTGTCTAGCGCGCTCTTGTTCCACATTTCGATTATCTTTTATCTATTTCTCTATTTGAAGATATCACAAAATTACTGTAAAATTAGCGGTAATTATTTTAATTTCGCCGGGATGAGGCCTCTTAATTGAAAGAGAGGATTGAAAATGTTGATCAAAGTAAGCACAGTTTGTAGTGAGTTTAGTATTGAATGGTATTCACCAAATTATGAGGCATGCTCAGTGGCGTATTTAGGGGGGGGGCTTCCAGGCTTAAGCCCTCCCCGAAATCTTACTTACTATAGTCAAGTATATGAAATATCTTGCAGAATTTTCACATTTTGAGGCAAAGCCCCCACCGAAAGTTAGCAAAGCCCCTCCCGAAACAAAATCGTAAACACGCCACTGGGTATGCTGATGATGTAAATTTAGTAGGAAATGATAGGAGAACAATAAAAAGAAATGCAGAGGTCTTACTTATTAAACGCTTGCAGGGACATGGGTTTAGAAGTAAATGCAGAGAAAACTAAATACATGGAAGGTCGTCGGGATCGTAATACGGCAAATAATTAATGCATTAAAATATCGAATACTTTAGATAAAATGGATGTTTTCAAATATCTAGGATCAATACTAACAGGTGAAAATCATATTCACGAAGAAATTAAATGTCGAGTAAAAACAGGGAATTCGTGTTATTTTTCAGTTCAAAATCTCTTGTCGTCACGGTTTACCAAACATTGTTAGGGTCATCAAGTCTAGGAGGTTAAGGTGTGCAGGTCATGTAGCTAGAATGGAAGAAACTAGGAACTCTTTCAAAGTCTTCACTGGAAGACCAACTAGAAAACGACCATTAGGAAGACCTAAGCGCAGATGGGAGGACAATGTTAAGATGGATCTCGCAGAAATAAGAATACAAGGTAAAAACTGGATCCAGTTGGCTAAGGATAGAAGTCAGTGGAGAGCTTTTGTGAACGCGGCACTGAACCTTCGGGTTCTATAGGCGATAGAATTAGTCAGTTAGTACTTTGAAAATTATGTAGTTCTGTGCTTCATTTTAGTCATAATAATGCAAAATTGACAACACTGTTAAGAAAATGGGGTGGTAGAATGTGCAAAATTCCTGGCTTTGTGGATTACAAACAAAGAGCAAGCAATATCTATCTGTAGGAGCACATGATCAGAACAGATGGAAAAGATGTTTATTGGATTACACAGACGAAGAATCTGCATATTCAAAGACAATGCTTAAGGATGGATTTCAGAGTCTAGTAATGTTCGTGTTGTAACTTCCAGGAATTTTGAAAGTGCAAATCAACGGCTGTGAGACTTCTGCCTCCGTCTCGTCAGACCCTTCTCTCTATCTCTTAGATTATTCTACTCACTCATTCATTCCTTCCTCGTGATTTTCTCTTGTCTACGCTTACCAACAAAACTAAGAGATATTAATTACGCATCGTTGCTTACACCATAGCTTTAGATTGAGAGTCAGATGCTGAAATATCGTAAGGTCTGGATGAGTTTTGAATTTACTCACCCCCGTTTTATCTTTCTTTCTTTCTTTCTTCCCAAATCTTTGTGTAGTCGAGCACAAGTCTAGAGCTGGAAGAATCCACCAGGGAAACAGTGCTTGAGTGCCTAATGTAACATGAGAAGAGGATGAACATTGAAGTTGGGAATCCTCTCAACCTGGCAACCAAAATCTTCAACACATAAACGCACGCCTACAGTAGGAACTTACCTACGCACACTTTAAATTGTTTTGTTAGACATGAATGTAAGGAGATTAAGTTGGACACGATATTCTCATTTCTCATTACACTGTACTTATTTCCTGGTAATAAGACGAAGGCGAATATAATATTAGATAGCAAATTGCAATGCATCTACAAAGATGAACATAATTTACAAGCAAAACATATCTCTTGTATTAATTTAGCAAGGATAAGGTTGATGACGGGGTAGTTCAGAATCAGTTTCATCTCAATATGTGGCGTGGATATCATATGGCAAAAGTTTATAAGAAGTTTAGTTTGCCAAAACTCCTTAGTGTATTTTCCCAATCTGTCCATGTATAGTACATGGCCGGCGGACAATATATATCCAAGGGGAGCTATAGGGGCTATAGCCAACCTTGACGGGTATACACTGGATAAAATGAGCTTCAATCCTGCTTTACACTGAATAAAGCTGCAAACTATGGTATAGCCCCTCCCTCGATCATATCCTGGATCCGCCACTGTATATATATATATCCCAAAATCTACTTGATCAACCGCCATCAACTTCGTTTAGGATGTAGAAGTTCAAAAAGCTAGAAATTGATTCCATTAATCCGTTGATGGAGCTGATATTCAAGCCTTAGGTAGTAGAAATAAATAACTTTCAGTGTTATCATTAAAGGAAGTTTTTAGTGTTATCGCTATAAAGGAAGGTTTTAGTGTTACCACTATAAAGGAAGGTTTTAGTATTAACATTATAAAGGAAGGTTTTAGTGTTATCACTATAAAGGAGGATTTTAGTGTTATCACTATGAAGGAAAGTTTTAGTGTTATCACTATAAAGGAGGGTTTTAGTGTTATCACTATAAAGGAGGATTTTAGTGTTACCCCTATAGAGGAAGGTTTTGGTGTTACCTCTATAAAGGAAGGTTTTAGTATTATCACTCTAAAGAAATAATCCAAATCCTAACTATATATAAAACTACATTAACTGAATGATACAAAATAACAGACTGACACAATATAATTCAGGTTGACATTGAAAGTTGAATTTTGGCATGATTGTATCTTTTCGGGACTAACCCACAGAAAAATTACCAAAAGGGAATATTTTTATTTTAATTTTTAGGGGTCTAAAGCGGGAATAAAGAAATTCCTCATGTTAATTAAATGGACCTTTTTCAACCTTATAATCTCATGTTTTAGGTGCTTGGAATTAAAATAAAAACTTGAAATTCGGTATGCTTGTACGTTTTCGTTAGTGTTATCTAAGTGTATCACTAAAAATAAAAATGTCTAACTTCAGAGTGATTTTATGGGGAACTGAAAACTATTTTCGATGTTATTTTATATGGGACATCTTCTACACTCAAAATGCTTAGGTACGGTACTTCTTGTAGGGCTACAAGGATGAAATTTAATATGATTGTAGCCTTCCGAGACTAACTCACAGGAAAAGTTTCAAAAGTGAATGATTTTAATTTTTAGGAGATTTAAAGGGGGATGAAGAAATTCCTTATATTATTTAAATAGGACATTTTTAGACCTGTAATATCATATTTTAGGTACTTGGAATTGGGATAAAAGCTTCAAATCCGGTATGCTTGCACATTTTCTATGGAATTATTTAACAAAATCTCTAAAAATGAAAATTTCCAATTTTAAGTGATTTTATGCGGAACTGAAAAATCTTTCCCATGTTATTTATATGGGACGTCTGTACCCCAAACTGTTTAGGCACTTTCTGTAGGGCTACAATGATGAAATTTGGCATGATTGTAGTTTTCTCAGAAGTAACCCACAGGGAAATTGCCGAAACTGAAGATATTTAGTTTTTAGGGGGTCTAAACGGGAAATGAAAAATCTCCAGTGTCTTTTATCTTTTAAGTAGTTGAAATACAGAAAGAAACTTGAAATTTTGTATAAATTTGGTTTTAAGAGGTGTGAGACCGTACGCCGAGCAAACGTGGGTTTGTGTGTGTGGAGAGGAAATGGATCGGAGCTCCCAGCTAGCCAAAGGCTAGTTGTAATATATAACGGGAAGAGGTTTTCGGAAATCAATTAAACTTTCCAAAGATACATTTCCAATCAACTCTCTACTAAACTAGAAGTGACAGAAATCCAGTACAACTTCGGCATTCAATATTAATTAACATAGAGAGAGAAAAAAAAATTTAAAAATTAAATAAATAAGGAGAAGAGTTTTTTAAAAATCGATTTAATGGTCAATAATAGGTAACTACTTCTTTCTTAACCCTCTATTCAGACCGATAGTAATAGAAATCAACCACTTCCTGTTTTAACGTTGAGTGCAAGGGCGCCGATCCTGGGGGGTGCCCCCCAAAGTTCATGTCGCCCCCCTATTATACTTATGAATATAAAATATTTGGCATAATTTGAATGCAATTTGTCTTAATTGATATATATATCATATCTTCTGCATCTGAATTTACAGAGAAATCGGCGCCCTTGTTGAGCGCTATAGAGTAAAAACTAACAGATAGCAAGAAGCAGTTTTTCGTAATCAATTAAACAGTTGGTACGCACGGTTGGTATATATATTTGGTCTAGGAATTAATTCGTGCGGTTGGTACGCACACATTGAAGCTGTAGTACAAACACAAAATACATAAATACCTTAAGAAAAATATTGTCCATCGCTAGCCACCACTTTCGCCCATCTGTCAGGCAATGTACGGATTCCGTGGCGAAAGAAGTCCTCATCCTTGGAAGCGATCCAGTCAGAGACCCATGTTTCGATATCTTCTGAAGAAGTAAACCGCTGTCCAATCAAATCGTTGTTCATGCAATCGAACAAGTAGTAGTCCGAAGGAGCAACGTCTGGTGAATACGGCGGGTGGGGTAAAACTTCCCATCCGACATTTTCTAAATAGGTTTTGACCGGTTTTGCGACATGTGGGCGAGCGTTATCATGTTGAACAATAAGTTTATCATGTCTGTTCTCCCATTCTGGTCGTGTTCTGGCCAGAGCTTGCTTCAAACGCATTAATTGTCGTCGATAACGTTCTCCATTCATAGTTTCACCCGGTTGCAGCAGCTCATAGTACACCACACCTTTCATATCCCACCATATGCACAGCATAACCTTTGCAAAGTGAATATCTCGTTTTGGTTGTGATGGACCTGGTTCACCTGGTTTCACCCAGGCCTTTTTTCGTTTAGGGTTCTCGTAATGGATCCACTTCTCATCACCCGTAATAATTCGATGCAGAAACCCCTTTCTGCTCTGTCGTTGAAGCAGCAATTCGCAAATGGTTTTTCGTCTTTCAACGTCTCTGTCTTTCAATTCATGTGGTACCCAATGTGACATCTTTTGAATCATTCCCATGGCTTTCAAGCGTTTGGAGACTGTTGTTTGATCAACGCCTAATGCTGCTGCAAGTTGTTCCTGCGTTTGACACGAATCCTGCTCGAGCAATGCTGTCAATTCTTCGTCTTGAAATTTTTTTGGCTGTCCAGCTCGCTCTTGGTCTGCCAAGCCGAAATCACCACTTCTAAACCGTGCAAACCACTTCTGACACGTTCGCTCAGCTAGAGCATGGTCACCATACACTTCCACCAAAATACGATGACTTTCAGTCGCACTTTTCTGCATGTTAAAGTAATGCAGCAGGACACCCCGCAAAAACACTTTATCAGGCACAAATTGCGCCATGTTCACTTAACTACAAACTGGTGTTGTTGACGCTTTAATCCACTGCCCTATACTACGAACGATACGCGATGACAGGGGTTTGCAACACATGTGTGGATACACGGAACTGTGGGACGCTCCGTTCGTTGCGCCATCTCTTGTCCACCCGCACGAATTAATTCCTAGTCCAAATATATATATATTCTCTACTGTAATCTCTTTATTAAAATCAGAAGTGGTAGAAATGCACTTACCATTTTCGGTTTCAATATTAATTGAGAAGATAACGCGCCATATAAACCAAACTCCTTTACGTGGTGAGCTGCGGTAGCTCAGTGGTAGGGCGTTCATTTCGGGTTCCTGTTTCGATTTCGTCTCATGCCAAGTGAGTTTTGTGTGTGACTAACACCGCATCCAAGGTTGTTTTCTCAGGGTTCTTCCGTTTACACCCACTTTCTTCCTTCCACTACTTCATTCACTCTACCATTACCGTCTTCTCTAGTCTACTCGCCATAATCGTGGGATGTAAAACTCAAAAAATTCATTTTTTCCTTCGCGTGCAGTTCACTACTACTGTTTTTTTTCTAGAGTAAATTCGTTACAAAATCAGATTACTTTATTATCAGTCAACTGCAATATCTATTTCATTATATCCTATGGTCATCATTTACTACGTTTCAGTTACAACTCTGTAGATACATATCGATATACTTCATATTCTCATCGATAGATAGAAATCTAGCGGAACAATCATATTTCGTCAAGGAATGGTATTAGAAATAGACCATTTTCAAACATGTAGAAGAAACAAACGTTAACTCTAAGTAATCCATCGAAAAACAATAAAACATGTGTTGTTTTGTATTTCTCTTCATTTTGAGCCTTTGTAGTATACATTCATCAATTACAATGTAGACCTATCAATGGATTAATTACAAAAGATTTCGGCCTAATGCTTTCTAAACAAACCATTGAAAAGAAATAAAACAGATTGTGTTTCATGTTTTCCTTCGTTTTGTGCGCTAGTTTCTTGCAATGATGCTAACGCCTGGGGAAAATCTCATTTTGTCGAATTTTTTACATAAAGTTCTCGAAAAAAAGGACAATGGAAATTTTCATTGTAATTGGCAACAAATGTAGGATTAAAAAAAAAACACAGCAACAAAATTAGGGGCGGAAAATAAATCAATGACTCTTCAGTGATCTTGAAATCACTGTTAATTGGCAAATTTTGTTACCGGAGGATCAGTAGCGTACGCAGGAATTTATTTCGGAAGGGGTCCAAGTTCCATATGAGAGAATTTTATATTAAAATTCCTAAAATTGCCTCTAAAATTAGGCTAAATTTACACAAAAGTCAAAATTTTGGGTGAGATCCGGACCCCCCAGAACCCACCCTCTGCGTACGTCCCTGTGGAGAATGTATTCTAGTGCAGACTCCAAGAAATGTGCACTGAAACTTTTTAAATACAAAGAAAATGATTAATGAAATGCAAAATGAGGAAAAACCAACTTCGCAAACGTTCTACACAAAACAACTGGGAAATAAATTCTTCTAGTATCCTTTCATTCATTACACCGGCGGGAGCTCATGTGGTTCGGATTCCACGTTAATCAGTAGGTCCACGTCTCATATAGCCTCGCTGCTGAACGGGACAATAAACTCAAAATCACCTCACCTTTCATTCATTACAATACGATGACGATTATGTAGATGCTAAATTCTGCCAGCAAAATACACTTGTTTTCAGCAACATTTCCAACTGTCTCTTTAAATTAAGAAAAATAGTGATTGAACAACTACTTGGTAAACGCAGAAGAATGACATTTAACAGCAGTTTATTTATATATTGAAAAAAATCTGTGATATACAATCGTTTCTTTTTTCATTCTTGAAAATTATAATCTTGTAATTATGACTGTGGGAAATTCAAGAGAGAAATGGGAATATTTAGGACTTTATAATGTTTCAGGTTGGCATCACTGTCTTGTAGTATCCCGGCGGGAGCTCATGTGGTTCGGATTCCACATTAATCAGTAGGTCCACGTCTCATATAGCCTCGCTGCTGAACGGGACGTTAAACTCAAAATCAACTCAACTCAACTGTCTTGTAGTACAAAATCAGTTTTGAGCAATGTGACAATTACTAAAGATTTTGCCCATAAGTTTCTAAACAAATCATTAAAAAGTAATAAACCTTTTATTCTTTTTAGTGTCTTCGCTTTGCGCGCTAGTTTGTGATGTACACTCGAGTTTGAGCAATGTGACAATTAGTATAGATTACTATAGATCAGAGGTTATATGTATATCTTAAAACAGTCACTGTTTTAATGATTAGTATTTTTTTCCTGCTTTCTTAGAATGAATCTAGATGCCATTTTTCTGCTTTCTCAAAATTTAGATGAATGATAGCATCTACCTGTAATGTTGAAACAATGTGGTGTTTTTCTTATCTGTAAATGTCGTCTTTCAGTAGCTATTGTTTTAATAGTAAATGATAGTTGATAGTAGACCTATTCAGACTTTGGAAAACAGGAAAAAAAATAAGCAAAAAAAATCGTAATTCATTTCTTATTTAGAATTTTTCTTTACTTTCTGTAACTACACAGTCAGTTTCGAGCAATGTGACGATTACTAAAGATTTTCCCCATAATGCTTTTAAACCCATAAATCTTTGTGTTAATTCGAACCCTTCATTGCGTCTATCTCTAACCATAAGAAGTTTCTCCTCTTAAAGACCAACCAATCTCTCTCTCTCTCTCTCTCTTTTCTGTTTCCTTGTCACTGCCTCCTTCTCAATCTGAGTCGAAGAGAGTGTTTGTGAGTATTTGATCCATCACGTACCTCAGGATTAGTGTCGTGGCATGTCGGTCGACACAGTTAGACCATCAAATCTTCATCTTTCACTGTCGCCATAGAAACGGAAGAAAACGTGGGTTTCATGAAGGGGCCCCAAAACCCAGGACTGAAAGACGAAAAACGAAAAGTAAAGGAGCAGCAAAAAAAAAAAAAAAAAAATCTTGCCTTCACCCCAATCTAGTCTGCACGTGTCAGTCGTAAGATTTCCAGATCGCGAAATCCCTATCCGAGAGTAATAATGTCAAGTGTGTGATTTTTTGATAGCTTGACTACTCTTAGAGTCCGTCCGTAATCTACTTGACTGAATTACGGAAGACGACGTTTTTCCAAGAAGAAACAACAACGAATTTATAGTGTTTCAATTGGATACCTAATCTGTTGTCTGCTTTTTAACTGTGTAGAATGCTGTTAAATTCTGCAACGACAGTGCTGTTTTTTTCTTTTTTTCTTTCTTTCAACCAATTGGTGTCACATATGACGTGTGTAAAGTGAACGGTTGATTCTTTCAGATTAGAACGGGGTCAGTAATCGATCAATGTCACAGCAAGAAAATGGAAGTTGTATAATTGTTTCCTCTCAAAACTTATCAAAAGAATTAATCTGAAGTACACTTCATCCTATTCATTTTATTGAAGCCGAATTTACTGTTAATTGTTTTTTGTTGTTGTCACAAAGATTGGCCTATTGACATTTTGACAGCATCCTTACTAGAGATGTTATGTAATATCCCACGTGTATATATGTGTTTTTGGTTAAGTCAGACTTTCCTGCTATTATTTCGCACAATGTACTCTGGCCGGCTTTTTGGTTGTCCAGAAATCTGTATAAATAAACAAATCTACCTACGTTTAAATTCAACATTTGTTCTGTTAAAATTTGAATAATTCAATATTCTAATATACGGTAGAAGATATTCAGTTACCTGAACATGATATTCTTCGAATATTTCTACCAAACTAAAAGAAGATTATTATTAGAATAATTTTTTTTGAAGAATTTGTTTGAAATGATATGAAATGAAATCTTTCAGTTTAACTTCTCATGAATATGCCCTTTAGGCTTAAAAAAAGACGGATGATTAAGACAAGTGAATGGAGATGGAAGAATCGGTAGAATCATAGTATGGGAGGAAACGGCAGTACCCGAGAAAACACACGGACACGATGTTGTCCACCACAAACTTACTTGGCCGTGGATCGAACCAGGAACCCAACACACCAGAGGTAAGCGCTCTACCACTTAGCTATCGTGTGAGATAATATGAGCGTGACTTTTGTTGAAATCGGCCAGTTTGAAATCTTATGGACGTGAGATCCATTGAATTCGGTGAGTCTGAGATCATATGAGCGTGAAATCCATTGAATTTGACGAGTGTGAAATCTTATGAGCGTAAGATCCATTGAATTCGGCGAGTCTGAGATCATATGAGCGTGAGATCCATTGAATTTGACGAGTGTGAAATCTTATGAGCGTAAGATCCATTGAATTAGGCGAGTCTGAGATCATATGAGCTTGAGATCCATTGAATTTGACGAGTGTGAAATCTTATGAGCGTAAGATCCATTGAATTTGGCGAGTCTGACAATGTGAGATCATATGAGCGTGAGATCCTTTGAATTTGACAAGTGTGAAATCTTGTGAGCGTGAGATCCATTGAATTCGACGAGTGTGAGATATTATGAACATGAAATCTATTGAAATTGGCGATTCTGAGATCTTACGAGTTTGAGATCCATGAACTTCCGTGAGTGTGAGATCTTATGAATGTGAGTCTCTTTGAAATCGGCAACTTTGAGATCTTTTGAGTACGAGATCCATTATAATCGGTAAATGTGAGATCATGAAAGCGAGTTCCATTAAAATAGGCGAGTATGAACACTAGTTCCAGAGAAGTAGGCGAGTACGAGATCTCGTGAGCGCGAGGTCCATTGAAATAAGCGAGTTTGAGAGCATAGCGAGAATTACATTTAAATAGGGAAATGTGAGAGATTATGAGCATGAGGTCCATTTAAATCGGCGAGTGTGAAAATTTATGAGTGGAAGATTCATCGAAATTGCCGAGTGTGAGAAATGAGAACCAGTTAAATTGAAATATGCGAATTTGAGACTTTATAAGCTTGAGGACCTTTGATAGATGCAAATTTGAGATCTTAAGAGTGAAATCTATTCAGGCCGGTACATTCATGGTTTGGTAAGAGTAAGTTCAGATTTTTGAGTGGGTCAGTGGGACGTAGGTCAACAGGACGTGACCCACTCCGACCCACTCTGCTCAGTACATTGTAGACAGCATCTTCTGAACACTGGTTAATTTGTCTACGTTTTACTTTCAAGGCCTCCATTTTCCTTCCTTTATCATTTGTTTCTATCCAATTACCTACGTATATCTAAGTCAGCGTTTCCCAACCTTTTTCAATTTGCGGAACACTACGGGTGTAACTTGAATTCTCGCGGCGCACTCATAGATGTTATTTGCAAATATAAAATACCATGGTAATTGTTTTCTGTGATTACTGATCTTCTCACAGAGATAAAAGCTCGATCACTGGTTTTTCCCCATGCTAATTCATTTTGCTTATCTTGTATTCTAATTTTAAAATATAAAACAATTGCAATGAAATATAGGACTCAGACTTTTAAAAATACGCTTTCTTTTTCGAAAACTGTATCCAACCTTTCACTGAGAACGAAGATCACTAAATAACGAACGAACAAACAAATGTCTTGTACTTTTAACTTTGCTGTTTTAACCAAAACCGGTGCATATTATTGCAATTACACAGCTTGCGATGCGTCAAAGAAAAACACAGCTGTTGTACAAAGTGTTGTTCTGTCATTCACATGCGAATGAGTGTTCTACGAACGTTCACTTGACGCGTACTGTACAAGTGCTTCCATTTCTCGGTGTTAGTATGACTCTAAATTGAAGCGTAACATAGCAGCTAACCGAGGAAATGTGTACGAGCCGTAATACTGTCTGCTACACAATAATAGATGTAGAATAATATATTACAATTACAGTAATATATTACAGTAATATGTGAAATACAAAATATACATTTCTCCTATGTCTTGCAATTTGGTTGCTATAGAACTAATAATTTCATTTCGATTTCCTCGCGGCACACCAGCGGTCCATTCGCGGCACACCAGTGTTCCGCGGCACACCGGTTGGGAATCGTTGATCTAAGTGAGAAAGAGCTTCAGGCACTTTTGGATATTTATATTTGTAATGGTAATACTAGCAATAGAACTTACTACTTGGCTTTCGAAAGAGTAGAATTTTACATTGTTTATTATTATTATTATTATTATTATTATTATTATTATTATTATTATTATTATTATTATTATTATTATTATTATTATTATTATTACCTTGATTTGAAACTTTCAAATTTCATTCTATTTTCCACTGAAAAATATCTGTAATTCAACAAGGAATTAATTATACATATATGATAATTAAATTGAAATCCATCGTAATATGGCTGGTGACAAACAGTTTATCACTTAATATCGTAAAGGTCAGATCTACCGGTATTGTAAGAGAGCGATGCTTGAGCGACTGACTAAAAATTCAAATTCCCATTAGTGATAATTTCAGAACGTGTAAAGTCTTTAGTCAGTGGAGAGCAAGGCATGGATCATGAGTCACAGTTGATGACGATGGATATTGGTGGGTCACGGTGGCTAGTGGATCCAGTGGACCTTGGTCACGGTGGGTCAGTGGGTCATGGTTCAAGCTTTCATTGACAGATATCATCTCTGTAAATGACATTTGCAGGTTCCATATCGAGAAAGTCTGTTTAGAGGTTGAAAATGGATTTCCAAAACTGTGCTTTCAAGAAATTTAGGTTTTTGAAATTCAGCTTGTTTTCGTACAAACAAGTATTAGAAAAGACCTACATTTATCACTAGAATATACGATATTGTTATATAGAAATGATGTTTAACCCAACCATTCTGAGAATTTTGTTACATCGACTCCAAAACGGTATTTATTTTTTCTGCATATATATTCTTTCCTCCAAAGACCCTCTATATCATTTTCTCCCTATTTTGCTGATGTTTTATTTGCTTTTGAATGCCTTCAGGATAGAAAACGGAAGTGAAAAAAAGAGACAGTTGTGAATCAGCTAGCTCTTCTATAGACAAAAGCGAGCCGCGATTCGTCTACATCTGAAGATCTTCCACGAGGTTCACGCATCACTTCCCAATAGGAAAACCACAGACTGCTTCTCCCAGTGTCACACAGAATACTTCAATCGTTTCGATACTTTTTTTTTTATTTTCTTCGGTTTCATCTTTTCTTTTATGCCGCTCATTCCTATTTTTTTTCAGTAGTTATCGATTTTTCTGTTTCTTTTCTCCGTTTCTTTCTTTTACCCAATTTCTGCGCTTTTCTTTCAACTCCTGACTGTCATGTCCGATGTTTTTCTTTCTTTTTACTTTTGGTCAGGTGACCCCATGCCTAAACTTTTGTCTATCACAGTAAAGTGTGTGTGTGTGTGTTTGTCTTTTACTTTCTATGTTTCTTTTTCTTCTCCTTTTTCTCATTCCCTAACAAGAATAAAAGAAATAAAGGGGAAGAAGAAAATCTTTGATGTCCAACCAACACATCTCTCTCTCTCTGTCTTCTCTATCCTCTGTGGTGGTATTCTGTTAGGTTCTCCTCATTCTTCGCGACTTGCCCCTGCATGTCCCAGATAACAAAGCTTAACTCTGAAATAAGTGTACCTCTTTCGCAAGCAGACAGCTTGAAATATACTTTTATTCTTCTTAAGCTGTTGGAAAAAGGGACAGCACATCACGCCATTTTCAATAGCAATAGTTATTATTGAAATTATTATGTCAGTGCAAAGAATTAACTTTTTTTTTTTTTTTTTTTTTCGAGAAAGACAGTATGCGTAGGGAGGTAAGTAAAGGAAAGAAACGGGATTTGTGCTCCGGGCGCCGGATTGGAGAGCGCAAAACTGGACAAATATTTATTTTCACTATAGGCACTGAAAGAAGTTTTAGCAAACTAAATGTCATAAAAGAATGCCTTAGAAACTTAAGAGCCTGCCTTACTAAAAATAATACAAAATTTACCATTTTTCTTTTGCTTGATTATTCATCAGTGAAAGGAGATAATGAAATGCAAGTTACCACAATCATAGATAATGCTATTCTACAACAGAAAATATGAACCTGAAGAATGTTCAGTGTTGCCATCCATAGAAATTACAGTGTTTCCAGAAAACAATTTCCCTAAAATCTAAGTTAAGACAGCGAGTAGAGGAATGAACTCAACCGCATTTGATTACGTATCATGTTGTTTTGGTTTCTTGTTAACTACTTTTTAATTAACATTATTATTTAGTTTTAATAACTGTATGTTAAAACTATTTTGTTTATTACAAACTAAATAGAACTATTATTTAAAAAGTAGTAATATGATACGTAACCAAATACAGTTGAGTTTGTTCCTCTACTCGCTGCCTTAACTTAGATTTTAGGGAAATTGTTTTTCTGGCAACACTGTAATTTCTATGGATGGCAACACTGAACATTCTTCAGGTTCATATTTTCTGTTGTAGAATAGCATTATCTATGATTGTGGTAACTTGCATTTCATTATCTCCTTTCACTGATGAATAATCAAGAAAAAGAAAAATGGTAAATTTTGTATTATTTTTAGTAAGGCAGGCTCTTAACAGGACAGCAACAACTCACCAACCTTAGGATCATATCCATAGAGCATTTCATACCTATCTTTTGAGGAAATTGTAAAAACATTTGCAGTCAAAAGAGCCTCCAAAGTTTAATATTAGTTCCAGCTTCTTATGTTTTTATTTAACTTACATCGATTTAAGAGATTTGCAAAATGTCCGAGTACAATACTTGACTGTTTGTCATAATTAAATATTCTATTCTAAAGCAACAGACTTTTGATTCATTATACACATATGCAGATCCCGATATAATTCCAAAAATATTGTGATTTGCAGTTATTATGATAAGACTATAAGAACATGTCAAGCTTGCTACTCTCAGATTATTTGGCAATCAAATACTAATTAGTTTGGTGTGTTATCTTGTACTAAAAATTAAATTATGTCCTGCAATTATGAAATCAAGCTTTAACAATTGACGAAAAAATGGAATAGGAGAATTACTATGTGATGCCAATATCAGGTTATTCGGGGAGAGTTTCGGTTCAGTTGATCAGGGGAAGGGGTACTAAGGCGAATTTTTACCTCGGGCAACAACTAGCTTATCTGCGTCGCTGAGTACGTGCATGTACACTCATGTCCAATGTTGAAATTAATTCTTTACGTCGGTTCTAGTTTCTTTCTATAAACTCGTAATCTTTCTTATAATGTCCCCAGTAATCTCTATCGTGCTTCTACAGCAATGCTACTACAAAATCACTACTTCACAAATCTTCTTAAGTTGCTTTATTCTCAATCAGAACCTATCTGATCATCTTCTTTACAACTCATTATCATCATACATTCTTCTACTCATATTCATCATCCATATAAACTCTTAACACAAATATCTCCAACGTCTTCCAAATATCTTCATTAAAATCTTCCATGAATCTAATCTCTATAATCTCTACGTAATCTCTATATTTGCACATACTCATAACTATCTTTCTTAGCAACGGCTAGTGTCACATTTTAAAACCCTTTTTACCTACGTACTCTTATATTTCAACATCCAAAATGATTGTCGCATATCTATAACTGTTTTGTTGTAAGAATATAATTTGATAATGATTTTGCAAGGTACTTTTAATACTGATACTATATGTATAATCGGGAAATGTATATTTGTTGTAAATTTCGTAGGAAAAGAATTATAAATACGAAAATTAGAATGAGTAAAACAAAATGTTGCTAAATGAACAATAAAGTTTTATTTTCGTTTTATTGTTCTTATTTACTGCTCTTTTGACATGAAATTTGCCACATACGTATATGTCTTTGCCAATTATACGCATACTAACATTATAAGAAATACCAGGCGAATTTGTTATCAAATTATATTCCTACCACAACATATTATAGATATGCGACAATAATTTTGGACATGAGTGTACTTTCTAGGATTTCCTATTTGAAAACCCAAATCATAGAGGTATCTTAAAATAAGTAACTTTCTAGGATAGCCTCTAGTTGGGAAGCTGAAAAAATCGCGTGGAGTTATAGAGACCTAGTTCATTCTTTTGGGGAAAACTTACATTTCCACTTTATAAAGTGTACTTCAGCTTTGCATCTGATCGCCGAAGAAATTTTGAAGTTTCTCTGCTCGTTTATGTTGTATTACGGATATACACGTGCGAGGCGTTGAATGGACAGGAATCTACCAGCAACAGAACGAACACTGGAACAGTAATATTACCTTTGTTGTCTGTTACTATGCTATTAAGCATTCTATATGGTAGCTCTGCTCAAATCATCTCGTTTGGTTACGCATTCTAGCGTTTGCTAATTAAGCTGACAGCTTGTTAGGCTGGTGACTAATGTGTTTGTTTCGCAATCAGGAGGTTCCACCTTCTAATATTCCTATTTTGATGGCCCTATAGTATTTTTTCCAAAGTTTTCCTTCAGTTCTACTAAGTGAATACCGAGCTAGTACCTTTAAGTACAAATCCTGACTGATTTCCTTCAGTTTCATTTCCTATTGCTGTTTTAGTTGTTAATTGTTTATGATTAAAGTAATTATATAGTCTATATGCATAGGTTTAATGTGTTGTAAATCTAAGGACTTACAACAGATATATGTTTACAATTCGAAATATAACCCTACAATGCATGATTTTTTAAAAAAAATTCTATGAAAAAGTAGTTTTGCAAGAGAAAACAAAAATGAGTAACGGAAGTACCGGTACGCTTAATAGTGCCATGTATGCGGAAACTGTGAAATTACAACTAAACCCTGTTCGGCGTAAGCTCTAAACTGCAATAAACAAAGCCACGTGAAACTAAATCTCGCTGATTTGCTGTTGGCCTACAGACGCTTGTACTCCTCCGCAAAATAGTTCATATCATTTGATTATTACTTTCATTATGAATCTCCAAATAAAGCTACTACATTATTATAAATGACAAAAATATAATATAGATTATCTAATAATTCTGCAATCAAGTGTGGTTAATGAAACAATACAAATAAACACTAAGCATGTGCAGTAATTATGGCGCCAATTCAACTGTGAAGGCGTGTTCTGCTTTTAAAGTCTGAAAGATGGCTGACATGAATCCCGGTTCAGCGAGTGTTGTGGTGAAACATCAACAAGGTAAACCTTTACTCACTAAGCACCAATTGTTTACCAGCGAAATTCATATATTTTTTTAATCTTTCGAGATTTAATCTTTCTTTTCTGCTTCTGCTGTAAGTATCTGGACAATACGAGACAGTATTGTCAAAATGCACGTGTATAATTTGCTCTTCTCCGTGGGGAGTGGAAGTGATACATCACTAGCCAATCGTATTTGTGACAAGCGGAAGGATACAAATATTTTGTTTATCGGAGTTTAGAGCTTACGCTGAACGGGGAATAGCTTCGAACGTTCCCAGGAATAACAAAAACGTCACATTATTCCAGTACATCTGATGGCTGTTTAATTGAAGCGCGAGCGAAATACAAGAATGCTCTGACATGTAGTCTGGACAGTTGAGTACACTCTAGGGAGGGGGAAAAACTAACTCAATGGTAGAGGCCGGCACGGGCCAGAATTTTTAGCACGGGCCAGAATTTTTAGCCCTTGAATTTATAATATGAGGCCCGACCCGAGTTCGAAATATGTTTTAGAATTTAGGTCCGAGCGAGTGTGATAATTAAATGAGCTCGAAATAAGCCCGAATTACAGAAACAATAATTAACGCAAAATTGTATTTTTATTTACAGCAATTAGCTGTTTAATTTTGTAGTAGTGTTTTAAAACTTCTCCAGAAAGAACGGTCCATTGAATATCGTTGTATAGTATACTTACAAAGGTCCGAAAAGGCCTAAGAAATATGGTTGTATACTTAAAAATTGACTGCCCGAGCCTGGCCCTGGCCCGAAGTGATATATGATTTGTAGGCCTGAGTCCGGCCCTCGAGCCAGATCGGGCTTAGGCCCGCGGGCTCAGCCCGAGCCGTGCAGACCTCTACTCAGTGGTAGAGACTTAACCTCTGGTCCAAGAGGTGCCTTGATCGATCTCAGACCAAGTGAGTTTGTGGTAGAAAACATCGCGTTATTGGGTTTTCCCGGAGTTCTTTCGCTTCCTCCTGCATTCTCATTCCGCCAATTTCTCCCATAACCATTCACTTTCATAAACCATTCGTCTTCATTAATCGTGAAACACTAAATCTTTTTTTAAAAAATATTTTTCTTTCTTTTCATATTTGAATAAGACTGGACATCGATATAACTTTGGTGAGTGAACTTTTCTAGAAATGACAGCTTGAAGGAACTGTGATCTTTGTTTGAGTGAAAGTGCGACAACAAAGGAAAAGAGATAACTATTTAAAAAATATGCTGTTTGTATCACCCACACGTATGAATTTAACTTTGCGATTAATTACTATTCCACGTGCATAAAACAAATCAATTAGTGATAAATTAAATAAGGAAGTGCTAATAATGGAAAGGAGAATTTCTTCATCTTAAAAATGTCCATGAAGAAGATATGTGCAAATACTAGGAAAATGTGTCTGGAAGTCTAACTTTTATCCCTCCTTAATAACTGTTACAATCGCCTACTACGTAGTCGTCTTTCTCTCAACATATTTCTAAATATTTTAATTTTATTTCCCATTCACTTAAAGTAAGAGGACATCAGCTTACAATAGAGACGTCTCGGCTCGGCGATGAAATGAAAGGTGTTACGAATAACGAAATATTTACAGTTGGTGTTGCTTAGTGACGGCTTGCTTATCGGGCAAAGAATTTTTTAAAATTTATCGGGCCGGGCCGGGGTCAGGTCAGAAATCTTGTAAAACTTTCCGGGTCCAGGCTGGGCGGGCCTAGGTACATTTGGGATGGACTGGGCTTGGGCCGTAAAATTAGGCCCGTGCAGGTCTCTACCTTACAAATAAGACGATCACTTGTACCTTAGCTGCAGATGATACGAAGAGTGAAAGATGGGAAGATACAAAACGGTTATTAGAACAAAAGGGCTTAACAATAAGTAAATTTACAGTCAGTGAAATAATTCTGGACCACTTGTCGTATCTGTTAATGTATGGGTCCCAACCTTTTTCGATTGAATACACACTTTACAGAACGTCCACAACTTCGCAACATAGTGACCTGATTTTTTATTATTAATAGTGTAAATTACAACAGTCTAAGCCTATTACGTTGCTATAAAATAGTGATTCTGTGTAGTACTGAGCACTGTTGCTGTTACTTAAGGCGTTGATTGGTACAGTCTGTCACACTATTTTAACTAATTATTAAATGTTTCGAGATTTGTAAATTCTAAAATTTCGCGACGTATCCAATAAGATTTGAGACACACTGGTTGGGAACTACTGTGCTAGCCTACATACAAGGTTTGTTTTAAAAGCATCGACACTGATTTTTTTCTTTAGAAAAGGGAAGGTGTGAAGGGTGGTCTTCAAGGCAGGGTCATTGCTAGGGGGAGGTAAAGCATATGACGCAACGTGGTTCAGTTATGTCTGAGTGTTCGGAGACTCTCGATTGTGCCCGAAGTGAGCAGTTGTTTTGTGGTGTCATCACGAATTGCAGATGATTTGCAGATGAGGAAAGTGGGTTCCAAATTGTTCCCAAAGGTTTTGTTCAGACAACAGAGGGTAATCTGTGTGTCGATTTGTTATAAAATATTTGTATGTGTTGGCCTTGAGTCTGATTTTTTTTTCTTGTACAATGTGACAACAGGTAATAAGCTTCTGGCAAAATACAACGTAGCAAAAGCTGCTTTAGCCACAACCCTACAGTCCATACTTAACTTCATCCAACTTCCTTTACTCGGTTGAAAAGGATCCAGAAAAAAACGCGATCATTGGAAGGTGGAAAGAATACATACAGAAGACTCCGGTTGCAGATTTTAGGGGGCGCACCAAGAATGGGAGATGCGCTGGAAACGGTATATTGACGCAAAACGGTTTTATTTTGAAAAGCGTTCCATAACTGTACATATATCTACAACTAATGTTTATATTTTCGTGAATGTAGTCTCGATACTTTTTGAGTATACCCTGTATATAGTGTATGCAATATTATTTAATAAATTTTTGGAAAAATCTGGAATAAAGAGCTAATGTTCTTTCCCATAATACTTTCTTGTCATTGTGAATAGAAAAAAAAAAAACAATTTCACCTTTGAAAAATGAGAGAGAGAGAGAGATATTCGTGTGTATAATACTTCAAAATTACTCAAAAGAAGAGAACATAAATGTACTTTGCAATGATGAGTATCAAATTAATAACAGAAAGATCTATTAATTAAACAATGTTACACATCGGGAAACAAATAAATCAAGCGATTTCAACGGAAATTGTAGAAGAATATATATATATATATATATATATATATATATATATATATATATATATATATATATATATATATATCTGCGTTTATATTACATTGGTTAAACAAAGGAAGGAGTAAGTAAATACGAAAAATACAGTTAAAGAACGAAGGAATGAGAGAAAATTAAATTCAAATGTAACTCTTTAAGGCATTGTAACAAAGAAAGTTGTAAACGAATCTTATTTTATGACTAGAATTATTATTGACACTAATATGTAATTTATTGCTACTAGAAACACGTCGCTTTAGTTTCAGATTGTTAAATTCCAAACAATAGGGATTGAACATTGAAACCGGAAATGGAAGATATGTACTTATTTTCGTTACACCTATAGGAGAACCAACAAAAGAAGGTCTCTGACAGCTCGCAGTGACGTTGCCACTACTCACGTGTCAAGTTTTTTTTTTTCGGTGCATCTTGAATGGTGTAAGACAAAGTGACCATGGTTGGTAACACTAGTACTAACCAAAGTAGTGGCTGCATTGTCTCTCCGCATGGGGTAAGAAACATCAAAGACCATTTTTTTTTTTTTTTTTTTTTTTTTGGCCCTGCTATAGTTCATATTAGAATCCAGTATATTGAAACCGGAAATGAAGGATTTCAGATAAGGTGAGAGAAAAGCAAAGATGTAATCCAACTTCATATACCTATTCAGGTATCTTTTACCTGCTAGCGAAGTAATAGAGAGATAGACTATTTCTAAAAGGCTTATGGATTGCATACTTTGCAATTAACTTACATGCTGTATACTACCTATATTTAAATACAGACTTGTGTGTAGTAGAAGATAACTTATTGACAATTTTACGTAACAGATGGTTATTACAATATGCAAGATTTGGATTATGCACGAAAAGCATTCTACATGAATAAATGATTTCCAGAAGTGTGTGTCGAAAGTAATTACATGTCAATTTATGGAATTATCACAAAATGTAAATGCTTTAAAGGAATAAATTTGATATTTTCTTGAAATATGTATATAATTACATAATATATACATTCCTTTATTAGAAGCATGAGCTGAGATTAAATCTGATTAACATGACAGAACTAATGTGAAAATGTCAAGGATGAAATAGACATTGATGGATGGCTGTAATGGTCCGAGTATGTATTTATGACTCCCGAATTATGATGGTACAATGCGTACCTCTAAAATGCGTAGGTTATAGAACATATTTCTGAACTAGTTCACTACATGTGTATAACAATCCATTTCACATACAGGGGGGACATAAAGTCTCTCCCTGATAACAAACATTAATAACAAGAAAAACAAAGAATGATAAAAGCATGCGGTCTGAAAACATCGCATCTATGATACTTCAAGATTTTGCCACAGCCTGTGCAGCCATCTACTGCAGCTGACCGCAACGCAACAGTGATTTGTTTTAAAATGGCGTCAGTATAGCAGAAAGCGAAGTGTGTGTTGTGGTATCATGAAATAAAATCTCCCGTCACAGTTAAACGAACATTCAGCAAAGAATATGGACAGCAACCACCCGATGTTAAGAGATAGCTCCAAAGTTAATGTTAGTGGTGTGTAATGATGCATAACAAAATTATTGAACTTTTCTTTTTCCACGAATCAACCATTACTGAAGGCATTTTCTTAGACACCTTGATATGCTACATAGTTCTCCAATCAGAGAAACACCAACCAAGTATAATTCTTCAATTGGACGGGGCTCTTCCACACTGGAGTACTGATGCTCGTTCATTTCTCGATGAAACTTTTCCTGATCGATGGATAGGGAGAGATGGCCCAATACCATGACCCCCACGACCCCCGGGGCGCGGTAATTTTGGCACCGGAAATTTTGGCACCAGTAGTTTTGACACGGTAATTTTGGCACCGGTAATTTTGGCACCAAGAAACGAAGCAAGCGGAAATTTTGGCACCATTTATAATTGAAGTACAGAAAATGTGAGAAAATACTTTGAATGTAATAGATATTTAAATTCACGTGCTATTAACTAGGACTGTTCCAGCGCGACGAATCAAACCAGTGACGAATGTACAGTCAGCGACAAAATTTCTTTTCTGTAAAATTTATTTGCCTATAACTTTGGAATTGATGGACTGATTTGAGAAGTTTTCTGTAATTTATGGAAAACTGTATCTTCTTTGAGTTGCTGAAGACTGCACTATGTTCACTGCACTGAGTTTGTATTTTACTTTCAAGTGCAAACAGTAACAGCTGATTCGAACCATTGAAATTGAACTACAGAGAAAAAAAAAAATAGAAAATACTCTGGATATAATAGATATTTACGTTCACATGTTAATGGCTAGAACTGTATCAGCACGAATAATGAAACCAGGGACGAATGTACAAACGCCAGTAAAAGATAATATTGGCAGCTTCATTAGATATTCAAAGCAAGTCAAAATTATCCCCTAATGGGTTTGTATTTTACTTTCAAGTGCAAACAGTAACAGCTGATTCGAACCATGGAAATTGAAGTACAGAGAGAAAAAAAAAAAATAGAAAATACTCTGAATATAATTGATATTTACGTTCACATGTTAATGACTAGAACTGTATCAGCACGAATAATGAAACCAGCGACGAATGTACAAACACCAGTAAAAGGTAATATTGGTAGCTTCATTAGGTATTCAAAGCAAGCCAAAATGGAAATTATTGAACTCTTAACTAAGAAAACTTAAATACACACTTACGCAAGAAAAATTAACAAATCAATAAATGAATTTCAATAACACATGATTTGCAATAATATATGGTTCCCAATAATCCCAATTGTAAAACATTGCACCTTTTCTTTACATCTTTAATTGTTGTGCACAACATTAAATGAAACAGCATGCAAAAATTCTTGCATCCTCTTTGTTCCAGCATTGTAGGCCAAGCACAAATTTTGAAGTCTTTTCTGCAAATGCTCATAGATCCGCTTCAATCAGTCTATCAATTCCAAAGTTATAAGCAAAATAAATTTTACAGAAAAGAAATTTTGTCGCTGACTGCACATTCGTCACTGGTTTGATTCGTCACGCTGGAGCAGTTCTAGTTAATAACATGTAAATTTAAATATCTATTACATTCAGAGTATTTTCTCACATTTTCTGTACTTCAATTATAAATGGTGCCATAATTTCCGCTTGCTTCGTTTCTTAGTGCCAAAATTACCGGTGCCAAAATTACCGTGTCAAAACTACTGGTGCCAAAATTTCCGGTGCCAAAATTACCGCCTTTCCCGACTCCCAGACATATGAATAATCCCTCTTGACTTCTTCCTGTGGGGTTGTGATAAAGACAGGGTTTACGCAACACCTGTCCGTGATATTGCAATACTCCAAAATAAGGTAAGGGACACAATAAACATAGTGATTCCTGAAATGTTGAGTAACACATGGATGAAAATTGAGTATCGCGTAGATGTCTTGAGGACAATATGTGGAAATTCTCTAAATCAGTTAAAAAAAAAAAACACTTTTTGAGTTTTCCTATTATTTGCCGCGAACCGCGTGCTTCTACCATTCTTAGTTTTATTGTTTGTTATCAGGAAGAGACTTTATATCCAAAGCTTATTATATCAACAAATTCAGAGAAAGTAAGTACCTCATTTTTCCCCCTTATACAAACTGACTTATTTTGCTAGTCTTGTTATTCATGTGAATAAATCTTTCTAATAAGTTATCCTTTGGGGAGAAAGAGGTAAATTATATTACCTTAAGAGCTACAAAGCTTGGAAGAGAGTTACAGTAAATATTTTGTTGCTAATAGCAAATAATATATTTTACAAAATTGTAATAGGGATACACATATTCAACACATCTTTCAAACTCACATTCATTTTATTTGAAATTATGTACATCTTTCGATTAAATTAATACTAAAATTTTGACTAAACTTCTTCCAAAATTTGAAGAAAATAATGTAAAATAACTGTAAACCCTTTTAGAGTAAATTCAGACAGAAAATTCTCAAATAAATCACTTCAAACAAATTGGTTCTCTAGTCTGAAAATCTTCTGTGACAAATGGAATACATTTGAAAAAAAAAATAATAATTAGAAATCCGTTTTCCCTTTCTGTAACGTGACAATCTGTTGGTCTCTAATCTTGTTTCTCCTTTGAATTCTTCTTTCGTACTTTTTCTTTAAACTAATACTCAATTGTATTATTTGACATTGAGTATTAGCTAATTAGCATCATAAATCAATTTACTTCTAAAAAAGTTAGGTTTACCAAAACTTCTTAATATGTTTACCATGTCTGGCCACGTGTCTTTCCATCTGGGAGACACAAAATCTCAGGACGTGCTTGTTGGATGACCAACAAATTTGGCAAGAATGTAGAGGCTCGAAAATAAGGAATCGAGGTTTTCAGTGATGAAGATGATCCATCCAGATCGAGCTGATCCTAAGATATTTATTTATTTATTTATTTGTAAAAGGCATACAGGATCACAATCTTACAATTGCGTTATTAACATAATATTTTAATACAATACCATTATTCTATAGGAAAATAGTCAAGGTAGACCAACCTGGGTGCACAAATGCTTCCTTTCGGAGTTACAGGCTGCCAAAAACATGGAAAAATGAACTTTAAAGGTCCATAGCTCCAAAATTATGGGACCTACTGTAGTCGGGTCAAGACTTCACTTAGGAACTAATATGTGCACTATCCAAAAATGCAAATTTCTGAATCCTGTGGTATTTCCACAACAATTTTTGTAGAGGGAGTTTAGCTACGGGCATAAAATTTGAAGCAATCACCAACTACCTCTATAAAAATTGCCGCGGAAGTACCGCAGGATTCTGAAACATGGATTTTTGGATAGGGCACGTATTAGTTTTTAAATGAAGTCTTGACCCGACTACGGTAGGTCCCATAATTTTGGAGCTATGGACCTTTAAAGTTCATTTTTCCATGTTTTTGACAGGCTGTAACTCCGAAAGGAAGCATTTGTGCACTGGTTTGTCTATACTTTTTGTCTTATCTTGGTGTCAGGAATCACCTCCCAAACGTTGTCGGTGTTTCTTGAAACACCCTGTATAAAACATTTTTTGGTATACAAAAAAATATCTCTGCCTCTCGCTTGCTCCCAGGAAATTACTACCGGCACCCTCACTGATCCGAATTCCTTTCTAGTTCGTATCTAGAAGATGCGCACGAAATAATAATAATTTTAGATTTAGAAGTAATATGAGACCAAATTGAAAGAGTAATGATTATTCTAAGGCTACAAACAATACATAAAAATAGATTTTGTAACTCCTACTACACCTGAATGGATACAGAAAATATCACTCATCATAGAAACAGGGCAAATTTGCTAGAACGGAACTTGAATAAATGCGTTCACAAGATGTCGGGCAATTTCTTTACATGTCCAGAACAAATAGTGAATGTGTAAAATCGAAAATTTTACTCGTGAATGTGCAGTTCAGTGAGGATCATTTGAAACTACTCAAAATATCGATCTGACCTAACTGATACCAGTAGGAAGTTTGGGCATATGTAATATTAATCTACAATAATCATAGCAATTTTTGAAATGAAAAGTAGTACCAACTTGATTGAACGTATTCATTATTACATTTTTTTGCACATCCAAATTAGCCGTAATTTATTCTCGTAAATAAACATACCTCATAAGTAGCGTTTAAGTTTATTAACTTCATACAATTGTACAATGGTATAGTTGTACAGTATCACCTTTAAAAGAATGGCGTTCTCTTTCTCTCCCTTCGAACAGCCTTGCATTCTTAACAGTAGTTGTCATTAAATCAAACAAACGTGGATTTTCTTTGACCAATCTTAGATATATTTATTTATTTATTTATTTACTTCGAGCCAAAATACAGTAGACTATCGATAATCTGGTACGTTCGGGACTTGGCCAATGCCGGAATATCGGGCAGTACCTCCCGCAATAGTGTATAAGTAGGTCCTGGTCTTGGTTTTGGACTAAAATTTGCTCATCACTACTCATTCATCTATACCACCAACCATCATCTTCAGTGTTAATACTCTGATAATTTTCTTCGGCTTGTCATCAATATAGTACACGACGTTTTGCTGCACTCACAAAAGGTCCACTGACAGCACTGAAGCTGCTTTGTGCCGTTCGACCGTTTTTCTGCGGCGTCAAATTCCCTACCGCTATCCCATAACTTTTGACACTTCAGTGTACATTGTAAATTTAAAAATGAAAGGGCTAAAGGGACTACAGAAATATTGTAATCCGAAATGCAGAAACGCCATATATATATGGCTTCAATCTACTCAGCCTAAGAGCATGTCCGAGAATAGTCAGTCTATAAATAATCGTAGATCTAACACAAACACCACCAAATCATTTTATGAATTTCTAGGAGCAACAAATAATTGTTAAAGATACACATTTTTCTATATTCAATACAAGTCTCAGAAAGGTAACGGGACAAAAGAAGCATTGTATTTTTTGTATGTATAAACTGTAATGTTCTGGAACACATGTGTTTGTTGAAGGATGAGAAATTGTCGCAAGTCGTGAATAAACTATGCTGAACAGTGAATGTGGTAATGGTGTTAACCAGCTTGTAGAATTAGTTAGTTAGTTGTAGAGATATTTGTTTTATTTTTACACGTTTGTGGACAGGTACATTTACACACACATTTAACTGCAGCGTTTTACCACATACTTACGGTCACACACGCAGAGTTGGTAATTTGGTTCGTGCTTGAAAAAATAATAATAAAAAAAAAAACCCTTTGCTATGACTAAAATACAGCTATGAAAAATGAATTAATAAAATCATAGCTTGATGTAATTGAATTCAACCATTTTTCAAAACTCAAAAGGAGAATGTAACAAATACTCCTGTTTTACACTTCAAATTGCAAGCAATAAATGCCACGTTTTGATGGACCAAATTTTAGTTAGGTGTGAGTCATATCTTAAAATAAAATCTTCAATCCTGCTTTTATACTGCGGCTAAGGTAGCTTAACGGTGTAAGGACAAAAGAGGCAATTTAAAATTGTTGTGACAAACCCAATCTATTAATACAGGAAATCTGTGATTCAAACCCGACTTAGGATCTATCATTTTGCCGAGGGCAGTAGCCGATTTGTTTTAGGTGTTCAGCTTCTGATCATGAGGCGCAATCCATTAGGGTTTGGAAAATCTCTCTGAAGAGCATGGACATTTTTAATTGTTCTCATATCGCTGGAATTGTTTGTATGTTCATATCGCTGTCAAGTCCAATAGTCCTGAACAGTACAAACAATAGAAAAGAAGCGTCCGGAACGGACATGTTCACAATCGCGAGGGTGGCCCTCTCGAGGGCATCCTCACCCTCAAATTCCCTCACCCACTATGACACGAGGGCGAGGACAAATTCCCAACACGATGGCGAGGGTGAGCGAGGGTTTCAGTCGATTCCCTTCAAGAGCGATGGTGTGCAAGGGCGAGGACAAGCTTCAACAGTGAGGGCGAGGGAGAGCGAGGTCAATGGACAACTCCCTTCGCGAGGGGGAGGATGAACGAGAGCGTGGGCCAACTGCCACTGCGAAGGCGAGGGTGAGTAAGGTCGGAGTAAAATGAGCACCTAAGGTCTGAAAGTTTTTATAAAGTGATGGAGCGCCCATGCCTGGTGCGAAGGGTCCTTGGTTCGATCCCAAGATATGCAAATTTGTGTTGGACATCATACCCCTTGGGTTTTCTCGGGTTCCTCCCACTTTCTCCTTCCATCAGTTCTTTTCACAATCATTCATTTTCATTAATCATACGCTTTCTTTAAGAGGCCTAATCACTGCGAAATTAAAATAGCGCTAATTTTATAGTAATTATGTGGTATCTTCAGAAAGATAAAATATAATTGAAATGTGAAACAAGAGTGCCCTAGACAATATTATTTTGCGTGAGGTACTGTTATCATGAGTCACCTAGAAGCTTTCCGTTTGCAGACATTTAGAAACGCGAAAATAAATGCCGATATTCTAAATGGCTGGAAATTGAAAGCAGATAAGTGATACGTGATAACGGTATCTCGTGTAAAATAATATTGTCTAGGGAGCTCTTGTTCCACTTTTCGATTATCTTTTATCTATTTGAAGATATCACATAATTACTATAAAGTTAGCGGCATTTTAATTTCGCCGTGATAGGGCCTCTTAAGTAGTTTGTGTGCAGGGGTGCAGTGCTAATGTTTGTCAAACTAGCCCTAGTTCTATTTATTTACTTACAATGTATTTGGCTTTTGAAGTTGTTTTTAGAGACATATTAATTACTTTAGAGTGGTAGTTTTTGTTATGACTAGTATTACTCACGAGCCGAGAAATATGGTTTTATTGTCTCGTCTCAATTCTCGAAAATTTGTCTCGTCTTGTTTTGTAAACATGTGAACTTGATTTTTGGAAGTAGTCTTCCTAGAATGTTAAACTTGTTAGTAATATTACATTCAAAGGCTATATAGAGATAGCTAGGAACGTACGGTGGGAGTGGGTCTTGGAGTCCGGACTCTGCCTAGAAATCCCGACTTTTCTGTAAACTAAGTCAATTTTAGGGGTAATTTTACAAATTTTAACATGCATGGGTCGTTCAATATATGTTTCCTTAAGCTGTAATATTTATTTTTTTATTTTTAAAGATACATTTGTAAACTATACAAACATGTATAGATGGATCCTTTCTTGGATTTCTTATCAGAACAACTAAAAAATTTACGAATGTTAACTCTGAAAACGCTTTACTATTCTTAGGTAAGATCCAACCTTGAATATGTCTCAATTATTTGGAACACTTGCGTGAAAACCCGTAGTCAAAAAATTGAGCAGATACAAAGCAAATTCATACGTTTTCTCACATAAAAAAAGACAGGATTTTATCGAAAATACAGGGTGCGGCACGTAAAACAGGCCCGTAAAGTGAACACATAAAATTAAATGTAATGTATTGAATATGATTAACTACAACACATAAATGAAATGTAATGTATTGAATATGACTACTCACCTTCACAGCAGCCTTCACAGCAGGTGCTGAAAGTGTCCTTCGCCCACTTCAACACAGATGTGAGCACGATTGAGGAGATTCATATATACCCTTGTCAGTTCTTGTGTTGTAATGCTATTGGTGACATCCTGGATCCTGGTCTTGAGTTCTTCAATTGTGTGCGGATTTGTTTCGTATACTCTTCCCTTTAACAGTCCCCATAAGTAAAAGTCACACGTGGACAAGTCTGGTGACCGAGGAGGCCACAAGCCTTTGCTGATTGTCCTCTCTGGTGTAAACACCTCATGCACAAGGGACAATGATGCAGCTGATGTGTGGCATGTTGCACCGTCCTGCTGAAAGTAACATAACTGACGCTCCTCTTCGGTCAAGTGTGTATAAAACTCCTCCAGGATTCCCATATACACGTCACTGTTCACTATCGTCTCAAAGAATATGGGCCCAATAACGCGTGTGGAGGAAATGGCACACAAAACACCAATCTTCTCATTATGCAAGGGTACCTGGTGGATTGCGTGTGGATTTTCTGTCGACCAATACCAATTGTTTTGGGAATTTACGTACCCAGACAGGTGGAACCACGCCTCGTCACTCATGATGAGCATTAGTGGTTCCAACAAACCACTGGCAACATTGCTCAACAGCCATGAACAGAAATACACCTTCTTCTGCATGTCAGGCTCCTTCAGTTCTTGCACAACACTTATCCGGTACGGTTTTAACTTCAGTCCCCTTAAAACACGTCTGCAACTTCTCTCACTCGCATGAACCTGTTGACTCAATCTCCTGGTTGACTTTCGAGGACTTCTTGTCATTATCTCCTCCACCTGTATCTTTAATTCAGGTGTGCGGACAGATGGTCGTCTGTTCCTGGGAGCATTTTGAACTGATCCTGTACGCCGCCATTTTTCAATCAATTCCTGAATGATGCTTTTTGCTGGCACAGAACGTCCTGGAAATTTCTCCCGAAACAAATTCTTTGTTTTCACAAAAGATCCAGTGAGAATGAACCCTTCAACAATGGCAACACGCTCGGGTATCGAATACGGCATTATCACACACTGACAGTCACCCGGCTTAACACAACGAGGCCTTTTTCTCAACTGGTTTCGACAAGTTTCACTGGCTGCGGCTGCACGTGACTGCTGCAGGTCACGTAAGTCGACCCGACCTCGACACGCCATCTCTTGGTAGGAAGCTATATTATTTAAGTGTTGCCAAAAACACAATATACCAGAATATTACGACGGGCCGGTTTTACGTGCCGCACCCTGTATGAATCATATGATATTTTACTTGGAAACGTTACACTTCAGACACTTGAACAAAGACGGACGTTGAACGATCTCCTTTTCTTACACAGACTTTTGCACTACAAAATAGACTGTACAGACATAATTACAAAGATAATGATACAGGTTCCAACCGTCAAAACACGCAAGGGAAATAGTGGCCTGTTCTACTGCAGGAAGGCACATACAAATGCACTGCTACAGTAATGTCACCTACACGGAGAATTTGTGCTACATATAATAAAATTAGTATGGATTATGAAGATATAGATATATTTAATAGTTGTGAAAAGTTGTTCAAAAGAGTAATACTGCGTATTTTGTTAAAAAGATCAAGTAAACTATTATTTTAACTCAAGATTTTGTACTAAATTATGTAATTATGTAAGTAGTATGTTTATGCCGGTTCTGCGCCACTGACCCTCTACCCACTTTCTCATTCCCGCCTGAAGCAGACAACGAGTTTCCCAGTGCCGCCTGACACACTATGCCGGAAGACACAGGGAGGATACGAGAAATCGAGCACCGTGAACCGTCAACCCACGGTCTTTTACGACCTCCATTTTAGGGGTGAATTTGTTCCCTTTTACGAGCACTTTTAAGGGGGTGTATTCGTTCTCTTTTACGAGCACATTTTAGGGGGTGAACTCATTTCCCCAACCCCTATGAACAAACAGCAGAACATCAGACTATGTAACATAACGAACATACAGCAGAGCAGATTGAACTCGTGAACTCGTTCCCTTTTATGACCTCCATTTTAGGGGTGAACTCGTTCCCTTTTATGAGCATATTTTCCCAACCCCTACGAACACATAGCAGAACATCAGACTACGTAACATAACGAACATACAGCAGAGCAGATTGAACTCGTTCTCTTTTACGACCACTTTTTAGGGGGTGAACTCGTTCCCTTTTATGAGCATATTTTCCAACCCCTATTTTAACATAGCAGAGACTACGAACACATAGAAGGGGTGTATTCGTTTTCAATCCCTTAGCATACTAACATACAGCAGAGCAGATAACAAACACAACCACCTCCATTTTAAGGGGTGAACTCGTTCTCTTTTATGAGCATATTTTTCAACCCCTATTTTAACATAGGAGATAACACATAAGATTACGAACACATAGAAGAGAAGATAACACATAACACTACGTAACACACAGCACAACAGATAATACATAGCACAGCTAATAAAAGAGCATGGCGTATTTTCCAACCCCTATTTTAAGATAACAGAAATTACGAACACATAGAAGAGCAGATAACACATAACATAGCAAGGGTGAACTCGTTCTCTTTTATGAGCATATTTTCCAACCTCTATTTCAACATGACAGAGACTACGAAACATGGCGGACATAGCACAGGGGGTGTATTCATTTTCTCCACCCCTAATTGAACATAGCAGAAATTACACTGAGAGTACGTAACACACAAAAACCTCCATTTTAAGGGTGGACTCGTTCTCTTTTATAATTACTTTTCCAACCCCTATTTTACCATAGCAGATTTTTCAACCCCTATTTTAAGACAATGAATACCTATGTAACATAGCGATTGGATACGCTCTTTGAACCGATTTGGATGAAACTAGGCATATGGGGGTTTTCGACCATGCTGAGTACGAATATCATACATATTTTTACCTGGGTCCTATAGTTTATGTGACATACGCCCTTTTTATGACAATTTTAACCGATTTGGGTGAAACTCGGTATATGAGGGTTTTCGGACATGCTGATTACAAATATCATACTTATTTTTATCTGGGTCTGATAGTTTATGTGGGATACGCCTTTGTATGACACTTAAAACCCAATAACTCGAAAACGG